>NC_092779.1:8222902-9638736 GCF_047496795.1 Chiloscyllium punctatum | reverse complement strand
CCTTTCGGCTATGAAGCCCATCCCTGAAGATGTTCCAATGGGCCTTTTTATGGTTTCTTTTATTGCTTTATTTCTAATCTACGACTGTCTAAAGGTATCAAATTTTATTACAGGGAAAGTAATTATTGCAAATGAAATCACAAAATTAGTTGGAGAATTTGATGGGTTTTTATGTGCATAGATTCCATGAAAGATAATCATCGTTACATAAAAATACATTTGAAAGGTTTTTTATCTAGCATATCATCACAACCACAAAATGTCCTAAAGCAAGTTGTAGCCAATGAAGTATAATTTAGTGTAGCAGTGTGGGTGGTGCAACGATCAGGTTGTATACAGCAAGATCCCACAAACAGCAGTGTGATTATGGTTAGATTATTGTTTTTGTGGTTTTGATTGAGGGGTAAATGTGGCACCATTTGTATTCAGAAGACCAGATCAAGCCATGGGTGAATGTTTAATCAGAAACGCAACACTGCTGACAGTGCAGCACTCCCTCAGTGCTGCACTGTGTGTCACTGCCTTGATTACTGTGCTCAAGCCCTACAGTGGCACTTGAGTGCACAACCTTCTGGTGAGATTGCTACTCATTGAGCTTTGTAACAACAGAGCTTTGGAAAAGCGCTGGGTAGTCCATTCAGATAGATGCGTTCTTAAACAAAAATCATTTATTACTAATGTAGATTTGGGGACTGAAATCATTTGGTATGGTAATAAAAATTGACAAGGATGACGTTTCTCAGCACTGCTACAGATTTTGGCGCAAGTTAATAACCATTTACTGCATCAATATTCATAATTGTGGGATGATACTCTGAGTAGGCAATGTTCATTTGCTAGAATATTCTGAGCTTTTGATATTGGAAAAGATCATGTTGTAGTTATGACACCAGACTCATATTCCAGGGCCTAATAGTCTGAGGACTTGATTCAGATCCCATCATGCCAGCTGGTGGAAATTAAATTCAATTTATGAAACATCTTGAACTGAAAGCTAGTCTCAGTGATGATAACCATGAAACATTGTTGTGAAAATCTATCAAAATCACTCCCAAAGGGTTGGTTTTTATTCCCTGTAAAATTAGCAACAATTTTTTAAAAATTCACTCACAAAATGTGAACATCGCTATCTGGGCCAACATTTGCTGCTCGTTCCTAGTTGCCCCTTGAGAAGGTGGGCGTGAACTGCCTTCTTGAACTGCTGCAGTCCATGTGCTGTAGGTTGGCTCACAATGCCCTCAGGGAGGGAGTTTGAGGATTTTGACCCAGTGACAGTAAAGGAACAGTGATATATTTCGAAATCAGGATGTCAAGGAACAATAGTTAGATTTTCTCTTGTTGGAGATGGTCATTGGAACTCTCTTTCCTGATTATGATTATGGAAAGTCTTAATAGATATTAAAACCGGGGAGATATGAAATCAGGTACAAAGTTACACATTCACAGAATGTCATGATCTACCTGTAAATCCAAACTGTACAGAGGAGTGACGCTGGGCGGCACGGTGGCACAGTGGTTAGCACTGCTGCCTCACAGCGCCAGAGACCCGGGTTCAATTCCTGCCTCAGGCGACTGACTGTGTAGAGTTTGCACGTTCTCCCCGTGTCTGCATGGGTTTCCTCCCACAGTCACAAAGATGTGCAGGTCAGGTGAATTGGCCATGCTAAATTGCCCGTAGTGTTAGGTAAGGGGTAGATATAGGGGTATGGGTGGGTTGTGCTTCGGCGGGGCGGTGTGGACTTGTTGGGCCGAAGGGCCTGTTTCCACACTGTAAGTAATCTAATCTAATCTATGAATGATTCTTCTCTCTCCCAGTACTGCAAACAGAAGCAGTCAGCTATCATGCTTTGTATTATAGATGCTCACTATCACATCAATGTGACAGCTTCTCATTATATTATCGTTTAATTAAAGTGTTTTCAGATAGAGAAAGGATTTGCAATTTTCTGTAGGACTGTCTGGCAGCAATCATCCACTGCAAAATATTCAAAAAAGAAATAAAGCTTTCTGCCTGGTTTTCTGAATGCAAACAGGATTCAGAGGATTGTTAGAGAGGGGTTTAAATGATAATAGGATGTTTCAGACTCTTGGAAATTAGACCAAGCTCCAACGTGCATTTATGCAACACCTTTAGTGTAGTAAAAGAATCCCAGGCTTTCCACATAAACAGATGAAGATTGACACTCATCCAAAGATGAATATATTGGAAAAAAAAATGTAGGCTACACACAAGGAGGACAAGTTGCATTTAAACTGGAGGGGCACTAATATCCTTGCAGGGAGGACTGCTAGTGCCACACGGAAGGGTTTAAACTAGTGTGGCGGGGGAATAGGAACCAGAGCAGTAGCTCAGCAATTGTACTGATTAAGGCGAACTTTGAAGTTAAGCCAAGTAATTCAACAGGAAGAACAGGCAGGGCCAGATTAATTAACATAATCTGCAGTGTATTCATTTTAATGCAAGGGGTATAACAGGTAAGGCAGATAGCTTCAGAACCTGGATTAGTACATGGAGCTATGATGTCCTCACCATTACAGAAAATTGGCCGAGAGAAGGGCAGGTCTGGCAGCTCAATGTTTCAGGTTTTAGATGTTTCAGTTGTGGTAGAGCGGGATATAAAAGGGGTAGGGGAATTGCATTACTGATTAAGGGAGAATGTCACAGCAACACCATGAGAGAGTAATGGAGGGCTTGTCCAGCAAGGGATTATGGGTAGAACTCAGGAATAAGACAGGTACAATCCCTATGATAGGGTTACGCAAGAGGCCTCCCAATAGCCCGTGGGAGATAGAGGAACAGATATATTGGCAGATCATGGAAACATGTAAAACAATATTGTTGTAGTGGCTGATTTTAACTTCCCCAATATTGACTAGGACTGTCTTAGTGCCGGGGGTTTGGATAAGGCAGAATTTGTCAGTTACATCTGGAAGGGTTTCCTGAAACAATATGTAGACAGTCCAGCTGGGAAGGAGCCATAATGAACTTTATATTGGAGAATGGGCCAGGCCAGGTAATTGAAGTTTCAATAGAGGGTACTTTAGGCACAATGATCATAATCAGTTGTAAGATGGTTATGGATAAAGATAGGACTGTCCTCAGGTGAATGTGTTAAATTTGGGCAAAACTAATTACAACAGTATTAGGCAGGAGCTGGAGAATTAGATTGTGGAAGTGATGAAGATGATAGATGAGAGTAGGGCAGAGAATGTTGTGTACATGGACTTCACTAAAGCTTGGAGAAGGTGCCTCTTGGTAGTCACACAGTAGATTAAATTACATTGTATACAAACTGGATTGTTCTTAGAGGACAGATAGACAGATGGTAGTTGTGGAGGCATGTTTTTCAGACTGGAGATCTGTGACCAGTGGTGTTCCAAAACGATCAGTGCTGGGACCTCCATTGTTTGTAATTTAAATAAGTGATTTGGTTGAAAATTTAGGTAGCCTGATTAATAAGTTTGCAGAAGACATGAAATTTGGTAGAGTTGTGGATCGTGAGGAAGGTTGTCAAAGGAAACAGTAGGATAGAGATCAGTTAGAAAGGTGGGCAGTGAAATGGAAGATGTAGTTTAATCTGGACAAATCTGACGGGTGTGGGGAGAGGGGAATGAAGACAATACAGGGACTCAGTAGTTAGCACTGCTGCCTCAGCGCCAGGGGCCTGGTTTGGACTGTACTCTTGGATGACTGTCCGTGTAGAGTTTGCACGTTCTCCTCGTGTCTGCGTGGGTTTCCACACCAGACGGTATCCTCCCACAGTCCAAAGATGTGCAGGTTAGGTGGACTGGCCACACTAAATTGTCTGTAGTGTGCAGGAACATATAGGCTAGGTGGATTACCCATGGGAAATGTAGACTCATGGGAATAGGATAGGGCTTTGGGTAGGATGCGCTTCAGATTGTGGGTGCAGACTCGATGGGCTGATTGGTCTCTTGCTGCACTGGAAGTATTCTATGATACATTTTGGGAGATCATATGCAAGTGAAAAGTGTATAGTATACTGTTAGGAGCATTGATATACAGAGGGATCTTACAGTACAAATCCATAGCTCCCTGAAAGTGGCAATTCAAGTGGGTAAGGTGGTAAGGAAGACATATGGCATGCTTACTTTCATCAGTTAGGCCAGAGTATATCAATTAACAAGTTTGGATGCACTGGATACTGCAAAGGCTAGGGGCCCTGACAACATTCTGGCAATACTACCAAAGACTTGTGCTCCAAATCTTTGCTGCTCCCCTAGCCAAGCTCTTCCAGTACAGCTGTAACACTGGACATCTGCCCCACACTGAAAAGTTCTCCAGGTATATCCTGCACACAAGAGACAGGACAAAGCCAATACAAGCTAATTACCACCCCATCAGTCTACTCTACCTCTATCATTCAGGAGAAGTACAGAAGCTTGACCACACGCACCAGCCGGTTTCGAAATAGTTTACCCTACTGTTGTTAGAATACTGAATGGACTCAAACTCTTAACATTTACCTGTACCTGTGTTTTTGCTTTTGCTGCTGTTTACCTATTATTTGCTTATCTATGCTATTTAACTCTGTGATCTGCTTGTTTTGCTCTCAAGACAAAGCTTTTCACTGTGCCTCGGTACACGTGACAATAAATTAAACAAAATTAAATTGATCATCAGTAAAGTGATGGAAAGTGTCATCAACAGTGCTATCAGTGCCCCTGCTCAGCAATAACCTGCTCAGTGACGCCCAGTTTGGGTTCTGCCAGGACCACTCAGCACCTGAGCTCATTACAACTTTGGTTCAAACATGGAAAACAGAGCTGAATCCCGGAGGGGAGGGGAGAGTGACAGCCCTTTACAAAAAGGCTGTATTCGACCAAGTGTGGCATCAAAGAGCCTTAGAAAACCTGGAATCAATGGGTATCAGGGGGTCAACTCTCTGCCGGTTGGAGTCATACCTGGCCCAGAGGAAGATGGTTATGATTGTTGGAGATATCTTTGCAGGAGTATCTCAGGGTAATGTTCTAGGCCCAACCATTTCCTGCTCCTTCATCAATGACCTATCCTTCATCATAAAGGTCAGAAATAGGGATGTTCGGTAATGATTGTTCAGAACTATTCACAACTCCTTCGACACTGAAACAGTCTATTTTCAAATGCAGCAAGATCTGGACAATATCCAGCCTTGGGCTGACAAGTGGCAAGTAACATCCATGCCAAACAAATGCCAGGTGATTATCATCTCCAATAAAAGAATCTAACCACCACCCCTTGACTTTCCAAAGTGGTACCATCACCGAATTCCCCACTGTCAACATTTTTGGGTTACGATTGACCAGAAACTCAACTGGTCTTGCTACATAAACACAGTGGCTACAGGTTAGAGGCTAGGGATACTGCAGCAAATGACTCACCTCCTATCTCCCCAAACCCTGTCCACCATCTACAAGGAACAAGTCAGGAGTGTGATGGAATATGCTCAACTTGCCTGGATGGTGCAGCTCCAACAACACTCAAGAGGTTTGACACCATCCAGGACAAAGCAGCCGCTTGATTGGTATCACATCCATAAGCACCTATTCCCCCCACCATGGATGCTTAGTGGCAGCAGTGTGTACTATCTACAAGATGAACTGTAGAAATTCACCAAAGATCCTCAGATAGCACCTTCCACACCCACAAACACTTCTATCTAGAAGGACAAGGGCAGCAGATATGCGGAACACCACCACTTGTAACTTTCCCTCCAAGCCACTCACCATCTTGACTGGGAAATATTTTGCCATTCCTTCAGTGTCGCTGAGTCAAGATCCTTGAATTCTCTCCCTGAGGGCTTTATAAGTCAACCTACAAGTCAAGAAGGCAGTTCATCACCTTCTCAAGGGCCAACTAGGAAGAGGAATTAAATGCTGGCTCAGCCAGTGACACCTACATCCCCATGAAATAATAAAGTCACATTGCAGTTTTATAAAACTTCCGTTAGACCCTATTTGGATATTGTGTGCAGCTCTGGTCACCACACTATAGGAAGGATATGGAAGCTTTGGAGTGAGTGCAAAAGAGGTTTATCAGGATGTCACCTGTTTTGGAGCATATTAATTATAAGGAGACGATGGGCAAACTTGGATTGTTTTCTCTAGAATATTGGAAGTTGAGGTTGCAACCTGATAGAAGTACATAAAATTATAGAGGCATCATTGGGGTGGATCGTCAGAGACATTTTCCCCAGAGTGGAAATGCCAAATACTAGGGGGCATAGAGTTAAGTTGTAAGGGGAAACTTTGAAAGAGATGTCCAAGCTGAGTTTTTTTTACACAGAAGGTGGAATATTTCTAGAGATGGTAGAAGCAGATACATGAGCAACATTTAAGAAGCATTTGGACTGACACATGACCAGCAGAGACTAGAGGCATATGGACCATGTGCAGGCTGATGGGATCAGTTTAGAATGGCATCATGGTCGATACAGACATAATGGGCCGAAGGGCCTGTTCCTGTGCTGTACCATTTTAGATTCTACATTTTATGTAGGCTAAAGTTTAACAGGGGAAGGTTTTAAGGAGGAGCTGAAAAGACCAGAGAGAGGGGAAAGTTCAGGGAGGATCTATAATGGGGTTAAGGTGTAAATGCTTAAAGAGGTAGCCACTAAGGGAAGGTGCAAAAGAGATGGAAACGAGGCTAGAGTTGGAACAGGTAGGGATTTTAGAAGGTTGTAGGGCTGTATCGACATAAACTGGACGTCAGCTGTGAAATGCCCAAACATTCCAGATATAATCAAATTAAAGTCAGATGTCCTGAGGATTTCTCCCTATGTAGTAAAACAACTTTACTTGGCAGGTTGGGCTGTTGTATGTGTCCATTTGAATCTGACTTCGATTGATGAGCTCATTCTCATTCCTCACCTTAATGGATTTGGCTTCATCACATTTTAATAACAACAGTCTCAAACCAGCAGCTTTGTTCCATTCGATATGGTGCAAGGATCCAAGGCTGTGCTCTCACACACGTGACATTTTGGTAATTAAATGTTCTTTTCAGATCGCCTTCAGAGCTTTGAATTTTTATTCATGTCAATTATACTCTTTTATTGAAGAAGACAAGCTGTTGATGATTAATTCTTGCATGATAAACAAATTGTAAACCCAAAACAATTTGAAACACAAAACTAGATTAGAAAGAGTTAAATAAAAACTGACATCATAGAGGGATGTAGCAGGAATATCAACAAGCATTTCTGAACACTGTGTTACAATGTCGGTGTTGTTGGATGCCAAAAAAGGAGATTATCTGATCAAAACCATACGATGGTAAGACAGGAGCAGAAGTAGGCCATTCAGCCCATCAAGTCTGCTCTGCTTTTCAATGAGATCACAGCTGATCTGATCATCCTCAACTCCCATTTCCTCGCCAGCCTTAATTTCCTCACTGATTACAAATACCTATCTCAGTCGTAAATATACACAAGAATTCTGCCCCCACAGAGCTCTGTGGCAACAAGTTCCAGGTGCTCACAACTCGAGAGAGAGAGAGAGAGAGAGCTACCATTTCAGATTAATGAACTTACATCAAAATTGTTATTGCTCATGTTCATTTTACATTACCAATCCTTTTGCCATTTTGTCTTTCTTGCTTTCCACCCCATCACTGACCTTTTCATTTGTTTGTTCCTCTAGCCCTCCACCTTTCATTTGCTCAAATCTATAACATTCCCAATTATTTGTCCAGCTCTGATAAAGTACCTGAAATGCTTACCTCTGTTTCTCACTTTCCATGGATGCTGCCTAACCTGCTAAGCAAATTTTTGTAACTGGGAAGGTAGAAGTGGGAATAATCCAGAATTCAGTAATATCCTGCAGACCTAGCTTTCAAATCCTACCTGAGGAGCTGGTGGAATTCAAATTCAATTAATGAATTATAAAACAAGCCTCTGTAATGGACCATGAAACTACCACTGATAATCATAAAAACCCATCTTGGTCACCAGTGTCCTTCAGGGAAGGAAATCTGCCATATTTATCTTGTTTGGCCGACATGTGACTCCAGACCTACAATAATGTGGTTGACTCTGAACTGCCCTCTCAAATGACCTCACAAGCCACTCATTTCAGGGGCAATTTGAGATGAACAGGAAATGCTGTGATGTTCATATTCCTCAAAAAGTAAAGAAAAAACAAATCACAAACAGGTTCACTGAGCCTTAGACAGATGCGGCCTGGACATTATTCATGTTTACATGAAAACTATTTCTAATGGCTATAGAAACATGGTAGATCTGGACTTCAGTAGAACGGTCTTCATTTTGATTCGAGTGTCATGTGATATGTCATAGTCTAGCTATTAGCAGCAATTCAGCTCATCCACTATAACTTTCACATCCCGATTATAAATTAAACTTCCCAGTAGTTTTTGTGGTTTACTGTTGAGGCTGAAAACGACGTTCATTTCCGTCGTGTGCTCAGTAATTTCACAGCGGTTTGTTACAGAATGCTGATCTCAACTATCAAAGTTGAGAAACTGGCAGTCTTCAGGATGTTCTGGAGAAGCTTGTGATTGATGTGGAGAAACCACATGGGAGTGCTTTTGTTTGTCTGTTCAGTATCTGCTGGCATACCAGCTACACTGCATCCTCTCCTGTACCTTTCATACACCTAAGATCAATCTCTGCTGTTTGTACTTAGCTTATAGTGTGCTCACTGACCTACACATGTTCCTTCTTAAGCAACAGATTACTTTCAAGATCCTCATTCTCTTTTTTTAATCCATTTCCTTCTGTGGGTTTGCTCCCTCCCTATCACTGCAATCTCTGTCAGGTCCACTGCACTCAGATATTTGCATTCTAATTGCAGTTTATTGAGCTCTCTTGATTTTAATACTTCATCATTGGCAAGTGTGCCTTAGCTGTGGAATTTTCTCCTTGAGCACCTCTACCTCTTTATCTCCACCTTTTTGGAAAAAGTAAGAGCTGACCTTATGGAGGTATACAAGATTCTTATGGACGTGACAGGTTAGATGCAGAAAGGTTGTTGTCCCTTGTGGGAGAGTCTCAAAATAAGGGGTCACCCATTTAAGACAGAGGTGAGAAGGGATTTCTACCCATAACGGGTATTGAATCTGTGAAATTCTTTACCACAGAGGGTTGCTGAGGCTGCATCATTAAGTACACTCAGGATTGTGATAGACAGATTTGCAATTAATAAGGGAACCAATGATTCTGGGGAAAGGGCAGGAAAATGGAGTTGAGAATTATCAGATCAGACACGATGGGCTGAATGGCCAATGTCTGCTTCTACGTCTGATGGTCTTACGGTCTTCCAGATGCTCATTGTCCATATATCTCCTTATGTGGCTAAAATGGTCAAACTTTGTTTGGCAATGATGCTGTGATATGCTGTGAACTCAGAGTCTTTGATAGTGACGTTAGAAAACAGAAAAAAAATGTCAGTTAAGATTCGCTCGTTGAGATTCAACTTTGCTGCCCACAGCCTTTCTCCAGCACAGGTGAAAAGCCAAGAGCTGTGGGTTGCTGCTGTTGGGACTTTCTTGTTCGCCAACTCACCGACACGTACTGTTGTCATTCTTTGCTACTGAGCTGCCATTTGGCATCAGACCGAAAGAGGTCTCCTGACCTTAGGAGAAACCCTGGCCATACTGCAGCGGGGGAAATGACAGGATAGAAGCTGTTTAAAATTCATTATTAGTCCTTTCCAAAATATCATTAGTGTTATTATTACAAGGCTGCCTACAATTTTGCCAGTAAAACCTAATGGACCAAACCATGCGTTTCAACCAAGCAATCCATGTTACAGAGAGAATGTAAAACAAATCAGTGCACAACTATTTTGCAGACAAAGGAAATTAATTTACCACTCTTGTCTTGAAAACACAGCTTCTGAAAGTCAATGCCATCCTTGAATCAGATCATTTTGAACCCAATTATTTGTGGCTACCTTAAGGGTCAATTCTAAATGTCCCTTTAAGAAGAGATCAATTAGAATTGGCTTTTGGCTAGGGGACATGCACATTGTGAAAGCAAACAACATTTTATTTTAAATAAAAGATCAATTTGAATTATTTCTTGCCCACAGCACAAGCCTTGAATCAGCTTAAATTAGTCAAAAGACATTGAGATTCAACGCCCCTTGGCAAGACTTCAAAGCTGCTATTTTAATTCTCGTGAATTGACTTTTAAATTGTAATAGGAGCAACAGAGGTGTTATGTTTTAATTGTTGAATGTTTCAGCATTTTGGATTTAATTGTCAAAAATAAAGTCCAGGAGGAAGATTTGTCCCGTCAGGGAGTTCAGGTGGGGGGGGGGGGGGGGGGGGGGGGTGTGCATCTTCTTAGTCTGCAAACAAGGCTTTGCAATGGAATTGCGAAGTTGGAAAGTGAGACTTATCAGCAGTGAAATCCGAAAGAACTGGGGCTGCTGTAAATCAGAAACAATAACAGAAGTTGCTAGAAAAGCTCAGCAAGTCAGGCAGCATGTGTGGAAAGAAATCAGAGTTAATGGTTTTTCTGAGGAAGGGTCACTCAACCCAAAACGTTAACTCTGATTTCTCTCCACACATGCTGCCGGACCTGCTGAGCTTTTCCAGCAGTTTCTGTTTTGTTTCTTATCCGGAGTGATTCTGCCACCCTATTTGACAGTACACAGGCCAAGTGCAGCTCCAACAACACTGGTGGTAAAGAAAGCAAATGGCACGCTTACCTTCATTGGTCAGGGCATTGAGCATATAAATTGGCAAGGCATGTTGCTGCTGTATAAAACTTTAACTCGACTACATTTGGAGTATTGTGTGTATCACTGGTCACCACACTTAGGAGGAATGTGGAGGCTTTGGAGAGGGTGCGAAAGAGGTTTACCAGGATGTTGCCTGGAATTGAATGTATTGGCTGTAAGGGGACGTTGGATAAACTTGGATTGTTTTCACTAGAGTGCTGGAGGCTGAGGGAAAACCTGGCAAAAGTTCATAAAATTATGACAGACATGGATAGTTAGATTCTCTTTCCCAGAGTGGAAATATCCAATAGCAAGGGGGCTTAGGATTAAGGGGAGAGGGGAAAGTTTAAGGGAGATGTGCTGGGCAAGTCTTTTTTTCACACAGACGGTGGTAAGTGCCTGGAGCACTCCGTTAGGGGTGGTGGTAGAAGCAGATACAATAGCAACATTTAGATTAGATTAGATTACTTACAGTGTGGAAACAGGCCCTTCGGCCCAATAAGTCCACACCGACCTGCCCAAGTGCAACCCACCCGGACCCATTCCCCGACATTTACCCCTTCACCTAACACTATGGGCAATTCACCTAACATGCACATTTTTGGATTGTGGGAGGAAACTGTAGCATCCGGAAGAAATCCAAGCAGACACAGGGAGAATGTGCAAACTCCACACAGATAGTTGCCTGAGGCGGGAATTGAACCCAGGTCTCTGGCGCTGTGAGGTAGCAGTGCTAATCACTGTGCCACCGTGTCGCCCATTTAGGAGGCATTTAGACAGACACATGAACAGGCAGGGAATAGAGGGATATGGACCACGTGCAGGCTGACGGGATTAGTTTAGAATGGCATCATGGTCAGCACAGACGTGGTGGGCTGAAGGGTCTGTTGCTGTGCTGTACTGTTCTATGTAATACTGAAGAATCTTGACAGTGCTTTCCATGGGAAAAGCAGTCTGCTTAATTGCCACCCAACGTAAATATACACTATCTTCATCATTGATGTACAGTACAGTTTGGATGATACACTGTGGCAACTCATCCAAACCTGTGACCTCTACCTGTGATAAAAACCACTGCCTCCAAGTTCCCTTCACAAACCCTAATGTTCCTACAACGATAATGAGGCACAATTTCTGAACCCTTCCCCTGATGGTGTTGCAGAGGTACCTACAGAGCACAGACTAGAGCTGTTCAAAAAGACTGGTCACTTCCACTTTCTCATGGCAAAGTAGGGATGGGCAATAAACACCAGTGATTCTCACATCCTGAATGAAACAAAATCTCAGCAGGGAGCCATGCTTGAAGCCAAGCAGGTTGGAAATAAAGCAACAACATTGATACTTATCTTCTTCTACCTGCAGTCCATCGGAACACTCAATAAGCACAAACCCTCCTCACTTGAAAAAAAGATGCACTGGGAATATAGGCATCTCTGCTATTACTGCCAACCAGCCTGTAGTTATAGAGTTATAGAGATGTACAGCATGGAAACAGACCCTTTGGTCCGACCTGTCCATGCCAACCAGATATCCCAACTCAATCTCGTCCCACCTGCCAGCACCTGGCCCATATCCCTCCAAACCCTTCCTATTCATATACCCATCCAAATGCCTTTTAAATGTTGCAATTGTACCAGCCTCCACCACTTCCTCTGGCAGCTCATTCCATGCACGTACCAACCTCTGCATGAAAAAGTTGCCCCTTAGGTCCCTTTCATATCTTTCCCCTCTCACCCTAAAACTATGCTCTCTAGTTCTGGACTCCCTGACCCCAGGGAAAAGACTTTTTCTATTTATCCTATCCATGCCCCTCATAATTTTGTAAACTTCTATAAAGGTCACCCCTCAACTTCTGATGCTCTAGCCCCAGACTATTCAGCTTCTCCCTAAAGCTCAAATCCTCCAACCCTGGCAACATCCTTGTAAATCTTTTCTGAACCCTTTCAAGTTTCACAACATCTTTCCAATAGGAAGGAGACCAGAATTACATGCAATATTCCAACAGTGGCCTAACCAATGTTCTGTACAGCTGCAATATCACGTCCCAACTCCTGTACTCATGACCTTCCCATTAAGTGTATAAGTCCTGCTAAGATTTGCTTTCCCAAAATGCAGCACCTCGCATTTATCTAAACTAAATTCGATCTGCCACCTCTCAGCCCATTGGCCCACATGGTCAAGATCCTGTTGTAATCTGAGGTAACCCTCTTCGCTGTCCACTACACCTCCAATTTAGGTGTCATCTGCAAACTTACTAGCTGTACCTCTTATGCTCGCATCCAAATCATTTATGTAAATGATAAAAAGCAGAGGACCCAGCACCGATCCTTGTGGCACTCCACTGGCCACAGGCCTCCAGTCTGAAAAGCAACCCTCCACCACCACCCTCTGTCTTCTACCTTTGAGCCAGTTCTATATCCAAATGGCTAGTTCTCCCTTTATTCCGTGAGATCTAACCTTGCTAATCAATCTCCCATGGGGAACCTTGTCGAATGCCTTAATGAAGTCCATATAGATCACATCTACCGCTCTGCCCTCATCAATCCTTTTGTTACTTCTTCAAAAAACTCAATCAAGTTTGTGAGACATGATTTCCCATGCACAAAGCCATGTTGACTATCCCTAATCAGTCCTTGTCTTTCCAAATACATGTACATCTTGTCCCTCAGGATTCCCTCCAACAACTTGCCCACTACTGACGGCAGGCTTACCGGTCTATAGTTCCCTGGCTTGTCTTTACTACCCTTCTTAAACAGTGGCACCACGTTAGTTGACTATCATAACAAGCAGATTTAATGTGTTTGAACTTTGTTAATTAATGTGATGGTGTTTGTGATGATGGTAATAAATAAATTGTGCATAAAATCAGCAAATTCTGTAGAATTTCAATAAGTTGCCACGATTCATAATTCATAAGTGATCTGAAAAGGATAGCAAAATTGACACTGGAACTCCAAAAAATGGTTATCCACATCAAATCAATTAAGCAACTAAAGACTAAATAAAAACAATTGACCTGTTGGCTCAAAATGGGAAAGTTCTAGACAAGGGATTCTTTTTATAATCAGAATTGCTATAGAAATTGTGAGATGTAGCTTAAGAATGTTTTAGATTTTTAGAGTCATTGAATGTCCTTGAGCTAATACACAGCTTCACCTTGGCAAAACATGGTAACCAGTTCCAGTCTCCTTGTGCCACTCTTACTTGGATACGAATGTACTATACCTTCATTTTGGAATATAAAAGACCAGTCTGTGTCATTCACATGGTTGATTGCATTGTTACTACTGGGCGAGCACCATCTGCTGATCTGAGCTTTGAATTCTATCATCTCCCCCACTGACCCTTAACCCCAACCTCACTCCATCTCCCAGTCCATCTTAGATGATAAGACCATAGGATTTAGAGCAGAATAAGGCCATTCAGCCCATCAGGTCTGCTCTGCCATTCAATCATGGATGAGATGTTTTTCAAACCCATTCTTTTGCCTTCTCCCCATAACCCTTACCAATGAAGAACCTATCTATCTCTGCCTTAAATACACTCAATGACTTGGTCTCCACAGTCCTCTGCAGCAATGAGCTCCACAGATTCATCACCCTCTGGCTGAAGAAATTCCTCCTCGTTTCAGTTCTAAAGGGTCATTCCTTCACCCTGAGGCTGTGCCCTTAGGTCTAAGTCTCTCCTGCAAGTGGAAACATCTTCTCCATGAACACTCTATCCAGACCTCTCAATATTTCTGTAAGTTTCGGTGAGATCCCCCCTCATCCGTCTGAACTCCACTGAGTACAGACCCAGAGTCTTCAAACACTCCTCATATGACAAATCCTTCATCACTGGGATCATTCTTGTAAACCTTCTCTGGACCCTGTCCAATGCTAGCACATCCTGCCTTAGACACAGGCCCAAAACTGCTCACAATATTCCAAATATGGTCTGACCAGAGCTTTATACAGCGTCGGCCATACATTTCTGCTCTTCTATTCCAGCCCTCTTGAAATGAATGCACACACTACATTTGCTTTCCTAACTGTCAACTGAATCTGCATTTTAATTGTAATAGAATCCTTGACTAGGACTCCCAAGTCCCTTTGTGCTTCTAATGTCTTAAGCCCTTCCACATTTAGAAAATAGTCTATGCCTCTATTCTTCTTGGTCAAAATGGTCGACCCTACACTTTGCCACTTTGTATTCCATCTGTCACTTTTTTGCCTCAGGGTCTTTGGCTAATATGGTTCTGATATTTGTAGATTCTTTACCTAAACTTGTCTGTATCTTTACATCTCTCTTCACTTTCAAACAACTTTCAGCATCTACTTTCACATTCACTCTCACTTTACTCCTTGTTTCTCAAGTTCTGCGTTGTATCTGCAACATGTTTCCCCACCCCCACGTGCTGTATACCACTCAATCTTTTTTGTAAAGCACTTTGGACCATTTCACCACACCGAAGGGCCTGTTTATAAGCTTGTGCGTGATTTATTGTGTCAGTTTCAGCATATCATGTAACCTGCCAGAACCTAAACTTGACTTAAGTTAATTGGATTTCCAACAATAATTGGTTTCTTTAATGTTTTTCGTATATATCAGCATAAAAGACTGAGGATCATGATTGCAATTTGCAAACTGGCCTTAAAACATTGCCCAAAGTAGTTTCAATAGTTGAAGTGGCAATTTGCTGTTCTGTATTAAGTGGAAATAAATTTACTGACAGTCTGCTGATAAGTCTCATCTAGAGTGCGCTTTGTAACAAAAGAGACAAATATTCCCCATGACAGTAAGAGAGTTCACTCTGCGTTAGAAACTTTGATATGAGTTGAATTTTACAGATGGTGGGTTTGTAGGTAAAATACTCCAGGTTACCTTTCAGTAACTCTTCCACTGTCCTGGACCTGTGTAGATTTTAAGAGGGGTGGGGGATGTTATGTAAGTCCCAGGTTGACCTGCCTGCTCTTACCCCAATAATTGGACACTTAAGGGTCTCAAATGTCCACTTCAGAGCTGCTCTTTGGTGGGTAAGAGCTTCAGGAAAGAGGGGAGACCTTGTGGGGTTCCTTCAGTTCGGAAGGGGAAAGAAGGAATCTCGTTCTTTGGCCCATTTTCAAGATCAAGAATCACCACCACCACCAACCACTGTCCCCCTCCCACTCCAACTCCCCAAGGTGGAGGTCATTGTGTGGCCCTCACTGCCTACCCATCATTACTAGAAACCCCCCCAAACACCTCATTCTCATCACTCCCAGAGCATTTTTCTAAATACCCCTCGCCATGACACTCTCAACTTCTATGAATTTATGGTGCAGGGGAGGAACAATTGGAAACTTTCCCACTTGCCTGGATAAATGCAGTTCAAGAAATAGATAAGAAGCACAACACCATCCAGGATAAAGACTATCCTGCTTGATTGGTACCCACATCCAACATTCCTTACCCTGCATCGTAACCGGCACACAGTGAGCTGTGACAACACGCTCTACATCAACCTGTTAAAGTTCCTCCAGCAGCATCTAGAAGCACAAGGTCAGCAGATACATGGGAACACCACCATAGAATCATAGTCATTCCTCCCTGGTATCATGCATCACCCACCATTACTGTTGCAACACCATTTGATCATAAAGCAGGCAGCAAATTGCACAGTCCGTCCATTAGCTTGGGAAACAATATTTGACCAGTTGGATTCATGGGGTAAAACTCAGGAGAAATTTACATAATGCTACAAAGCTATAATTAATATATGTCCTTTGTCCATCGTTTCTCAGAACACTGATAATTGTTGTATACCTTTCTTTATATAACCTTTAAGCAATATTGAGATGAAGATTTCCTTAGGATTACTGTACTTTGAAGAAAACTAAGGGCATTCCCCTTTGTGTCAAACATGATCAGCCACTCAATACAATCATGGCTAATCTTCTACCTAAACTCCACTTTCCTGACCTGTCTGTATTCCTGTAATTCCCGTACTCATTCCTTTTGTAGAAATGGGACACTTTCTGATCCAAAGTCGAGAAGTGCCATTTGAAGGAAATCAATTTTATTTTTAATCTAATTCCTCAGATCAGACATTAAGTAATAGTTTCACCTGCTCATTTCTGACTTCACCAGCTGTCTAACATTGAGAGGACAGAGTAGAATTAAGTTACAATGTTATCCACAGTGCTGCAGCACTACTGAGTATCACATCTTTTGAAGGATATATTATTCTTGGAGCGACTACAGTGTAGATTTACCAAAATGCTACGGGTTTCCAAAAGTTAAAATATAGAGACAAATTGAACAAACATAGGTTGTACACCATGCAATTTGGAAGGTTAAACTGTGATTCTAATACAGTTTACAAGATATTAAAGTAAACAGATCAGGTGGATAGAAAGAGAGAAAATATTTCTGGGTTGGACTGTCCGTGGCCAGGCTGCCTGTTTAAACATTAGAGTCAGACCTTCAGGAGTTAAATGTGGAAACACTTAAAACACACAAAGATTGATAGGAGTTCAGAATGCTTTACTGCCAAGGTGAGGGAAGAGTCTAGAACCAGAGGACATAATCTCAGAATAAATTGTCACCATTTAAGGCAGAGAGGAGGAGGAATTTCTTCTCAAAGACGGTAGTGGATATTAGATTAGATTAGATGAGTAGATTCACTACAGTGTGGAAACAGGCCCTTCGGCCCAACAAGTCCACACCGACCTGCTGAAGCACAACCCACCCAGACCCATTCCTCTACATTTAACCCTTCACCTAACGCTATGGGCAATTTAGCATGGCCAATTCATCTAACCTGCACATGTTTTTTGGATTGTGGGGGGGGGAAACTGGAGCACCCGGAGGAAACCCACGCAGACACAGGGAGAATGTGCAAACGCCACATAGACAGGTGCCCGAGATGGGAATTGAACCCGGGTCCCTGGTGCTGTGAGGCAGCAGTGCTAACCACTGAGCCACTGTGAGGGAATTCTTTACCATACGTGCCTATGGTGGCAGGGTTAATAATTATATTAAAGGCCGAGGTAGGAAGATTTTTAATCTGTAAGAGAATTAATGGGGGAAAGGAAGGAAAGTGGAATTGGGGATTATCAGATCAGCCATGATTCCATTGAATGGCAAAACAGAGTTAATGGGCTGAATGGTCTGCTTCTGCTATTACATCTTATGCCTGAAATGTGATCTATTGTTACTAAAACATGAGATTGACAGGAGGTATATGCATTAAAGGCATGTATTTAGAGTGAGGTCACAGATCACTTGAGGGACTAACTGGCGCTGTTCAGTTTTGATGTTCCTGAGCTGTAGAGTTATGAAAAATTGCTGTTTGATTAAAGCTTGTGACACCAGCTTGGTTTGAAAGAAATTGCTTCAGAAGTGTTTTGAACTGACATTTGCAGGTGGCTGCACTTCAGTCTAATACAAAGCGATAGTAAATACTTCACCATTTGTACTCCGGATTTCAAACAGAAGTTCACTTCATCCAGAACAGTAAAGGAAAGGTGGTTTCATATTTTTGATGAAACAGTTTCAGATGGTGGATTTAGACAGTTTTTTCCTTCTGATTTTTCAGATGAAGAAATATTTAGTAGAATATTCTGCCCTGCATTTTTCTCCTCGAGTTCTCTGATTGAAGGCAACTTCTCAGTGATCATTCACAGCATAATGCTGTGACTTAAAGGAAAAGGAAGACGAGGGACTGGTCTCAAGTCTACCTCAGCTAAAGACAGGAATTAAACTCCACGCTATTGGTATGAATCCCATCCCTATTCTACCACATTAACTGATGGACGTGATTGTACTGGAGAGGATGCAGAGCAGATTGACTGGGATATTACAAAAATACAAATTGCTGGAAAAACTCAGCAGGCCTGACAGCATCTATGGAGAGAAAGTGGAGTTAAATGTTTTAGGTCCAGTGACCCTTCTTAAGAGTCAGAGGAAAACGCCCCTCTGGATAGAATCACAGCTAGAACAAAGGAAGACAGTTCTGATTATTGGAGGACAATCTGTAATTGCTTAAAGTCTTGTACAGCAGCAATGTTAAACCTCTGGCCATTCTTCTGAATTGCCCAAGATAGCGCAAAGGGACGCATTCTCCACGAGTGGTGCCATTTCATTTGTCAACCTGTCCCTCAACGAAGTGAAGCAAAGCAATGTTGCTGTGAGCTGAGTGTTGAATTTGGAATTGAGGACAGTGTCACTGCACTGAATTACAGAATTGTTTTAGTACAGAAGGAGAGCTTTAACCTCATTGCATCTGTACCAGCTCTATTACCTCGTGCCAATCTCCTGCCATTTCCTCATGTCCCTGCAAGTCATTATTATCCAGAAGACTATCCAAAGCCTCCTGAATGCCTCAGTTGAACCTGTATCCACATTTCCAGGAATTGTATTCCAGACACTAATTGTTCACTGGGTGAGAAAGATCTTGTTCACATCACCTTTGCTTCACTTGCACATCATTTTAAATCTAAGTCTCCTCATTATCTTTTTCTTCTATAAATGGAAATAGCTTTAACCAACCTCTTGTGTCCAGCCCGCTCATGGTTTTGAAATCACTGTAGATCATCAATTACAGAAATAGGAGAAACATACTTTGGGAGGAGTATACATTCTGAGCCACTGGACCTGAAACATTAACTCTGTTTCTCTCTGCACAGCCAGAGTTTCTCCAGCACAATTTGTTTTTTTAAATCACTTACTGGAGATTGTTTGAGCTAGGGACACACTCAGCTGCTACTTTCTGTTTTCAGCAACATTCAAGGTTAGAGATTTTCTTTGGAAGGTAGCATGACTCATTTGAGACATTTAAATCAGATTACACAAACTCTCACCTTCATCACCGGCATGTGGAAGCATTTGAGTGCCTGACACTATTCAGACACTGTAGTCCACACTGAATTTACAGCTGTGAAACAGAATTGGTTACTAATGTACCTCACCCCTCACTCTCCTGACTGGCTTAGTGAACTCACTCCCCTTCACCACTCCCTCCAACCCCAATGAAAAATAATCAAGGGAGATGAACAGAAATGGTCTCTGTGGGGAGAGTGGGACTCACCTTCTGGAGGAAAGAGAAATTGAATCAGAGTACAGCCAGGTTAAGCATGCTGTGCAATTTGTTTCAATTCACTGACATCAATGCAAATTCCCAATGGAATAGAACTCTCAGTAGAATGCAAGCACACTGCAAAGTGTCTGTCTTGTAGCAACATCACAAATGAGGCATAAATCACGATCAGAGCTCCTGCCTACCAATGTATAGTTGTTGCTGTGGAATAATCGTTTCATTAATTAGAATTCAATTAAGTCAATATATCAAAGATTATTTTGTTATTCAGTGATTACAGTTCTGGTACAATAGATTGTGTCTGACATGGCTTGCGTAGGTTATCTTTTCCATAAACTCTTAAACACAAGCTTTAAATAGATAATCTTCCACTGAGTGGAAATAAAGCATCTAGCAGTTTGACTTAGGCTTTTCTTCAATGAGTGAAGGACATTGTGTGGCCAATTAGAGATCTCTACCTTTGTTCAGGTGGAATTAAAAAGCAGATGACACTGACTCTGATTAGAGACGCTATCAGACCATATTTTATGCCTGTAACAAAGTAAAAATGTTCATGTAATTTAATTTATTGGTGTCTATTGCACAAGCAGAAGTAAGTATTCCAGTGGTCATAGTAGCAGCACGATGTAGAACAATGATTAGAAGTAAAACAAAGCACTATGGATGCTGGAGATCTGAAACAAATACAGAAATTGCGAGGGAAACTCAACAGGTCTGGCAGCATCTGTGGGAAGAAAGCAGAGTTAATGTTTCGCATCCGATGACCCTTCAATCCATGATGAAGAGTGACTAGATGTGAGTCATTAACTCCACTTTGTTCCCACAGATGCTGCCAGACCTGTTGGGTTTCTCAAGTAATTTCTGTGCTTATGTGAAATAATCAGAAATGGATCAGTAACTTTTGGGAGGTGGTGGTGGGTGGGGGGGGGGGGGGGAAGTGTTCCACTTTTAAAAATGGGACCTCCTGTCATTTCTTCCATCTTGCTCTGTCATTTAGTCAGGTTGATATATCACTGCTAAGTTCTGCCAACAACCAGGGAAAGTTATCGATGACACCCCCTCACTTCTCCAGCGTAGTCTGACTGACTCTCAGTGACATAAGAATGCCTTTAGTTGCTATATGTGGAGATATCATTGGGTGAGGCAAGGAGGGTTATGTTTTACCTAAAATTTGTGGCTGGGAAATCATGAATCAGATGAAGACTGACTCTATTTGTGCCAACATAACTCATTGATCTCACTGGGGAGTTGAACCTGGTCAGGGAGTGGGGCTGGGATGGGTGTGGAGAGTGGGTGGGGGGGGGGGGGCAGTCTCATCCATTTCTGGAATACCAGGAGAGGTTAACATTATTTCCCTTTTGGAATTATGTCCTTTGGAAGTTTATTGCATAAAGCAGTGAGGTAAAGAAACTTCAAGCCTTAACATTACATCCTATAGACAAGATGTACTATTCAGTCTGTCCACACCATTCATACTATCTTTTGACATTCTTAATTACCTTGAATTATCTTGCAATTATCTCTCAGTCTAGAAATTCTGTGCCTGTGCACTTCCCTCCATGCAACCTGATGAAGGGGCAGCGCTCTGAAAGCTTGTGATTTCAAATAAACCTGTTGGACTACAACTTGGTGTTGTGCGATGTCTGACTTTTGTCCTACAGTTTGTCACACAGTAAAACAAACTAGCACACAAGACTACAGGATGATAGACTACAGTGCTGAGGAACAGCCATTGGACCCTAAGTGTTAACTTTGATTTCTCTTCACAGATGCTGCCAACCCTGCTAAGCTTTTCTAGCAACTTCTATTTTTGTTACAGGATGTAATATGGATGTTAAGTCGGCTCTTAACCTATTGATGAATAAGAATTGAAGACACCTTCTCCTTGCGAGCAAGTTTATTGACTAAACAGCCACAAAACTCTTACTCTATATCCTGAGGACCACCTGAACCTCCCTTTATATTTACACTGTCATTTAATCAAGTAGGCAATCAGCAGTTTAATCCTTGCTTTACTGACAATGGACACTGCATTTTACAAATACTAATATGATGCATTTAAACAAATCTATTTGTTAATTATTCCCACTATCCCTGCCAGTGAAAGTGATTGAAAGCAGCATGTCTGCCATGCCGACATCTGAATCCTGAAATATTTTTAAGGATCGGTTCACATTGGGAGGTAACGCCTTCTCTTTCAAGAATGTTGTGTGCTGCTGTGGAATGTTGTAGGTTGCCCCAACTGCTGTGGTGGAATTTTACATTGTCACCAAAGAGTGAGCAGAATGTTTGCAGTAGGTTGTTGGATGTGGTTCGATTAGATTAGATTCCCTACAGTGTAGAAACAAGCCCTTCAGCCCAACCAGTCCGCAGCGACCCTCCAAAGAGTAACCCACCCAGACCCATTTCTCTCTGACTAATGCATCCAACACTATGGGCAATTTAGCATGACCAATTCATCTGCTCTGCATATCTTTCGACTGTGGAAGGAAACCGGAGCACCCAGCGGAAACTCACACAAAGGGAAAATGTGTAAACTCCACACAGACAGCCACCCGAGGCTGGAATCGAACCTGGGATCCTGGTGCTGTGAGGCTGCACTGAGCCACCATGTCACCCTAAAGCCTCCTCAATGAGACGCAACAAATGCTTTTTCCAGCCTTGAGGGTATGGAACATCAGCCAGACAGGGAAACTGTTCAAGGAAAGGCTGTGTAATTGTAATAATAAGTTATCAGATCATGCTGGAGAACTGCACTCTATTGACTATAGGTTTGGCTGGTTTTATGGCATGCAATTGCTGCATTTTTAATTTGGTAAAAATAATGACTGCAGATGCTGGAAACCAGATTCTGGATTAGTGGTGCTGGAAGAACGCAGCAGGTCAGGCCTGAAGGGTGGAGGGTACATTAGTGCTTACATAGACTTTTGAAAATGAAGCCAAAATTAGATCAAAGCAGATGTTCTTCTTTAAACATTACAGTAGTTTCAGACAAAACTGATTTTCCTGTAGCTCTGTCATTTCATCTGGTCATATTTTCTTAACATTCTTTCACAGGATGTGGGCATCATTTGCTAGACAGTATTTATAGTATATTCATAATTCCCTTTCACAAAGTGATAGTAAACTTTATTCTGGAACTGGCAGAGTCTTTGAGAGTGCACATACAACCACAATGTTATCATAGGATCCCTACAGTGTGGAAACAGGCCATTTGGCCCAACAAGTTCACACCAACCCTCTGAAGAGCAAGCCACCCAGACCAATTCCGCTACCCTATTACTTGACATTTGCCCCTAACTAATACACTTAACCTACACATCCCTGAACACTATGGGCAATTTAGCTTGGCCAATTTACCTGACCTGCACATCTTTGGACTGTGGGAGAACACCGGACACCTGGAGGAAACCCACGCAGACATGGGGAGAACGTACAAACTCCACACAGACAGGCACCTGAGGCTAGTAGAGAGTTCCAGCTAAAGTTCCTGTGCACCTGCTGCCCTTGGTGTGCCAGCTGGTAGAAGAGCCTTGGTGCAGTGCATTTTGTAGAGGGTACATACTGTTGCTAATCGGTGGTGGAGGGAATGAATGTTGAAGGAATGCATGGGCTTGCAGTTAGGTGGACTGCTTTGTCCTGGATAATGTCAATTTCCTCGCATCTTGTTGGACCTGCACCCATCCAGACAAGTGCTGAATATTCCATCATATTCCAGTCTTGTGCCTTATAGATGGTGGACAGGCTTTGGGAAGTCAGGAGAACTAACCCTAAACACCAGGCTAAAGTTCTGGGAACATGGGTATGGTGGCACAGTGGTTAGCACTGCTGCCTCGCAGCGCCGGAGACCCAGGTTCAATTCCCGCCTCAGGCGACTGACTGTGTGGAGTTTGCACGTTCTCCCCGTGTCTGCGTGGGTTTCCTCCGGGTGCTCCGGTTTCCTCCCACAGTCCAAAGATGTGCAGGTCAGGTGAATTGGCCGTGCTAAGTTGTCCGTAGTGTTAGGTAAGGGGTAGATGTAGATGTAGGGGTATGGGTGGGTTACGCTTCGGCGGGGCGGTGTGGACTTGTTGGGCCGAAGGGCCTGTTTCCACACTGTAAGTAATCTAATCTAATCTAATCTAAATCCCACCATGGCAGATGGTGAAATTGGAATTCAATAAAATTCTGGAATAAAAAAGTTAATCCAATAGTGATGATGTAACCACTGTTGATTGTTACAAAAGCCCATCTGGTTCAGAAATGCCCTACATGTGACTCCAGACCCATAGCATGTAAGTGTTTGTTAACTGTCCTCTGGTCATGGAGTCATAGAGATGTACAGCACAGAAACAGACCCTTTGGTCAAACTTGTCCATGCCGACCAGATATCCCAAACAATCTAGTCCCATTTGCCAGCACCCGGCCCATGTCCCTCTTAACCCTTCCAATTTATATACCCATCCGGATGCCTTTTAAATGTTGTAATTATACCAGCCTCCGCCACTTCCTCTGGCAGCTCATTCCATACATGCACCACCTTCTGCGTGAAAACAATTGTCCCTTCGGTCCCTTTTACATCTTTCCCTTCTCACCCTCAAACTATGCCCTCTAGTTCTGGACTCCCCCACCCCAGGGAAAAGACTTTGTCTATTTATCCTATCCATGCCCCTCATGATCTTGTAAGCCTCTATAATGTCATCCCTCGGCCTCCGATGCTCCAGGGAAAATAACCCCAGCCTGTTCAGCCTCTCCCTATAGCTCAAATCTTCCAACCCTGGCAACATCCTTGAAAATCTTTTCTGAACCCTTTCAAGTTTCACAACATCCTTCCAATAGAAAGGAGACCAGAATTGCATGCAATTTTCCAAAAGTGGCCTAACCAATGTCCTGTAGAGCCATAACAATACCTCCCAACTCCTATACTCAATGCTCTGACCAATAAAGGAAAGCATACCAAACGTCTTCTTCACTATCCTATCTACCTGCGACTCTACTTTCAAGATGTTATGAACCTGCACTTCAAGGTCTCTTTGTTCAGCAATATTCCCTAGGATTTTACCATTAAGTGTATACGTTCTGCCAAGATTTGCTTTCCCAAAATGCAGCACCTCACATTTAGCTAAATTAAACTCCATCTGCCACTCCTCAGCCCATTGTAATCTGAGGTAACCCACTTCACTGTCCACTACATCTCCATTTTTGGTTTCATCTGCAAACTTATAACTATAACTCCTATGTTCACAGTGGACCCAGTACCGATCCTTGTGGCACTCCACTGGTCACAGGCCTCCAGTCTGAAAAACAACTCAATCTCATGAATAAATTAAAATAAACCCGACAAAGAGTTCCTAGTCTTTGACCTGCTGTTTTAGCCACATAATTTACATAGCTGCTGCAGTTTGGTTACTGGCCAATGGTAACCTTCAGACTGTTGATGGTGAGGGATTTAATGATGGGAATGACATTGAATGTCAAGAGAAGGTGGTTGGCTTCTCTCTTGTTGGGATTTGTGTGGTGCAAAATGTTACAGATCATTTTCATGAGGTTTAAAAGGACATAGCAGGCAAATAGGACTAATTTAGTTTGGGAATCCTGGTTGGCATGGAGAAGATGGACTGAAGGACCTGTTTCTGTGCTGTCTATGACTGTATCTATCACCCAAAATCTGAAAGCTGCATATGGACATGGATTGTTTCTGTATCTGAAGCGCTATGAATGGCACGGAACATTGTGCGATTATGAGCAAGCATCCCCACTTCTGAGAAAGGGTCACTCAACTCGAAATGTTACCCGTGATTTCTCTCTGCAGGTGCTTCCAGACCTGCTGAGCTTTTCCAGCAATTTCTGTTTTTGATCCACACTTCTAACCTTACCATGGAGAGATGGTCCTTAAGAGGACAGTTAAAAGCTCCTTTCCTTGCCCAGTGAGTCACTGATCCACTGCGGTCATACATGCACATACCACCCAATGTATGAAAGAAAACAGACTTCTTTAAAAAAGACCTTTGTAGAATTATAGATACTTTGATACAAAAGTCATCCATCCAATTGATTGTCCAGTTGGCTCCCCAAATCAAGCTCTCTCACTCTGCCCTTCCATATTTAAGTATTTGTCTGAGGATTGGTTCTGCAAGGACACGCTGGGAGCCTGGGACTGGTGATGGTAGTGGAAGGCAGTGTGGCCTCTTGCTGGCATTTGGATCGAGCCAGAAATTTGGGTAGGTGAGTTCAAGGAATTAGATGGAGTTATTTTCTTTGGCATTTTCAGAGAGGAGGAAGCTGCAAGCCCACCAAAGGCACTTGGTTTAGATAAAACTGTGACTGATTTTATGATGGGTTCCATCTGTTCAGGAAAAGTAGGTGAATGGGGAATCTGGAGTTTGACTTTTCAGTTTGGCTTCTTCAACGGAGATGTGAAGAAGCATCAGGCATTGAGAGATACAAGAGAGCAGACGTTCCTCTCCCTCCTGCTCCAGGCACCAGGAGTTAGTATACATACCGAAGGACAATCTCCAAGAAACAGCAGTCATGCTTGGAGCTAACCCTAATGCTAATCCTATTGGAAGGAGTAGAAATATTGGAAGATATTATTTTTTAAAATGGATTCCTGATTTAGGAGCCTGTTGCTTTGCTGTTCCACTGGAGAATGTCCTTCAGGCAGTAAATTGTCTCCAACCAGAAGCTTGAGCACCAGTTTGTTTCTCTTTGCACATCATCAGCTTCCAAGCTACCAACTCCAACAACGTGCTGTCCCACAGACCCCTTAATGTAGTGAAACATCTTGAGATACACCATAGGACTGCGACATTGATATGAGCTAAATGTTATGACAGATAACCAAATTCTTGGCCAAAGTAGGTTTTGAGAAATTTTGAACACGAAGCGAATTAGTGAGCGATGGAATAATTTTGGTTTGTGATCCATTTGATGGGCTCCAGCAGAGGTGTGTATATAATTCTTCCGAGTCCGAAAACCACCTCCTCATTTATATGTCACTGTAGGGATGTGGGTAGGCTACACTAAAGCAATTGGGGTCTTCCTTCAATGCAGCCTCTGCCTGCTCTTTTACTGGAAGGTATTCAGTGCTGAGCAGCACCGTTCTGTTTGGTGTAATGGCTAATGCTGCAGGAATTCCAAATGGTCAGCCCTGATCTCTCTGCTGTACCATCAAGAATCAGGTGCCACAAAAAGAGGCTATTTGATCCAATTCGCCTCACTCCACAATTCTTTCCTGAGTGCACTGCAAGTCTTTCTTTTTTAAATGTTCATTCAATTCTCTTTTGGAAGTTCTGACTGAATCTGCTTCCACCACACTTTCAGGCAGCACATTGGAGGTCATCACAACGTGCTGTGTGAGGAACGTTCTTTTCATCTTTCCTCTGGTATATTTGCCAAATATTTTACACCAGTGTCAACATTGAATATAGAACAGTACAGCACAGGAATAGGTCCTTCGGCCCACCATGTCTGTGCTGATCATGATGCCATTCTAAACTAATCCCATCTGCCTGGACATGGTCCATATCTCTTTATTCCCTGTCTCTGCATGTGTTAGTCGATACACACCTCTTAAATATTACTATCTTATCTGCTTCTACCCAGGCACCTACCACCTTCTGTATAAAAAACTGTACCATACATCTCCGTTAAAATTCCCTCTCTCACTTTAAAGCTCTGACCCCCAATATTTGACATTCCACCCTATGCATACCTCTCAAATTTTTACACACTTCTATCAGGTTGTCCCTCAGTCTTCGGCACTCTAGCAAAAAGCATCCAAGTTTGTCTAACGTCTCCCTGTAGCTAATCCATTCCAATTTCGACAACATCCTGGCAAACCTCTTTTGCACCCTCTCCAAAGTCCCCATATCCTTCCTATAGCGTGGTGACCAGAACTGCACACAGTACTCCAAGTGTGGTCAAACTAAACTCTTATACAGCTGCTACATGACTTGCCACCTTTTATACTCAATGCCACAACTGATAAAGGCAAGCAATGCCATACACCACCTTTACCACCTTAGCCACTTGCATTGCTACTTTCAGGAAGCTTTGGACTTGCACCCCAAGATCTCCCTGTATTTCAATGTTCTTAAGAGTCCGGTTTTTTTACCGATGTCCATTGATTATCAACATTCCTGCGAATGGAAACAATTTTCCCTCATTGGATCTTCCAAAAACCCTAATGGCTTTGAATACCTCGCTTCAATCTTCCCTTGCCTACTCTAAGGAGAGCAATCCCAGTTTATCCAACCTCCCACATAACTAAAAGCCCTCCACACTCATACCAGTCTGGGAACCTTCCTCAGACTCTTTCCATGTTTTTCCTAAATTGTCCATTTTTTGGTCCCTGCATCTTTCTCTTCAATGGAAAGCTTTTGAAGATCCACTGCTTTGTTGGAACTTGTGTTCTTGTGCTATGTTCTATAGGTGAAAAAAAACAGTTAAACTTGCCTGGATGTGTGCAGCTCCAACAATATCCAAGGATCTTAACATCGTCCAGGACAAAGCAGCAAGTTAGATCACATCCACAAACATCCACTCACTCTACCACTAATTCTCAGTAGTACTGTCTACAAAGTGCACTGTAGAAATTCACCAAGGCTACTTATACAGCACCTTCCAAGCCCATGATCACTTCCATCTAGAAGGACAAGGGCAGCAGATACATGGGAACATGATCACCTGCAGATTCCCCTCCAAGCTATTCACCAAAATGAGTTGAAAATATATCACTGTTCCTTTCATGTCGCTGGGTCAAAGTCCTGGAGGGCATTGTAGGTCTACCTGCAGCAGGTGCACTGCAGCGGTTCAAGAAGACAGCTCACCCCCACCTTCTCAAGGGGCAACTAGAGACTGGTAATAAATGCTGGGCCCAGCCAGTGACATTCTAATGATTTTTAAAAATATCTAAACAGTTTTTTTTCACTGGACTGAGCCAGCACCAACGATCAGATCAGCCCCAGTTGTACAGTCCCATTGTCAGAGGTTCTAATTTCCTTTCTTAAATGATACGTAAACAAGCAGTTGAAAATAAATTGAAATAAAAACTAAATTTATTGTGAATCCTTTACAGTTTTGATAATAAGTTTTTTGACATTGCATTTCTGGGAAAATAATGTTGCACACAATTACAGTGCGATGTCAAAAAGATCAAAAGAAATGCAGGAGATAGTTCAGGGCTGGGAATGGTTGATGTGTCAATGATATCCTCAGGCTTTCAGCAATTGGTGTGGAAGAAGAAGAAAAAAGGAAAGCAGAGAATCTAAGAATGAATTATTGATTTTGACTGGGCTGTCTGGATAAGGGGATAAGGTGAGAGCCAAGACACTTGAACTGTAGGCAAATCAGAGGCTGAGCATTCTAAGATGAGCTTTAGACAGTTTTTGGTGCATTTGAGAATTCACAGCATTACAGACAAACCTGGACATGATCTAGAAGGGAGTTAACATTCATTACAAGATCATGGGAACAGACAATACAATGTGCATCGAGCCTATAATTGAAGTTCCTAGCTGCTGTGCAAGATTGGGATATTCTTTCAAGCCTTTCCCCATCCTGCAAAGCTTCCCAATTTAGCATTGGAGCAACAAGAAAAAGGGAACACATTATGTCACTGTGCATGTAAGAAAGGAAATCTCCTTCTTGCCTCTCACAATGCCCTTCTGTTAATAAAAGCAGCACCTATATTGAATCATTTACAACTTCATAAACACTCACCATTCATACCCAAACACCAGCTGGAGGACTTTTTTCAGAGTTGGATTTCTGACGGAATGACATGTACAACATTAGGTGTTACTGGAAATGATAAGCAGCTTTACATTATTGAAAAGATCTAATTCTAGCAAACAAAATCAACAACATGTGTCTTAGCGATGCTCCTTATTTACAGAAAGATGTTTCAGGACATTTAACAGGATAGAGGCAGGGATTGATTTGTTAAATGCTATAAAGATTGAAATGGAATATTCCGAAAACATTGCCTTAAATATTTTATCTTGTGATTAAGGACATTACCCACCCTATTGTTCTAAGAGACTGAACGTTGCAAATTCATCAAAGTTCAGGCACTTTCTGAATATACCTGTGACATTCAATTTTAGCATCCAGTCACCCTTTCCAATCCAATTTGTATGTGCCTGTCAAATATTTCTGCTGCTCAGTTAAAGCAACGTCTCCCAAACTGGGCTGCCCCAAGCCTTTGGTGTTAGTCAAGACTTTCAAGAGGATGGGTTTAGCAAAATCTGAAGGTAACAACACAGTGGGCTGGGAGAATGGTGAACATCACACCGAAGGATATACAGACTGCAATGAGAACAAGATGCTCTCAGTAAGGACCTGGCTTATTAAAAACATTCTTTGCATCAGTGCTTTCATGTTATAGATCATAAATTAGAAGGGGTTCCACAAATACTAAAGCGACGAAGGGGCATCACACAAAATATTTACTCCTCTCTCAACAGCTGAACACTTCCAGCATTTTCTGATCTTACTTTAGATTTTCAGCATTTTCAGTGGTTTAGCTTTGTGCTTGTGTCCATCTTGGCTGATTCATTTTGGAAAAGGTCTCTATCACCAAAATCAAATACTAGAACCACTTGGTTAAGAAATGAGATTGGTAAAAGTGAATATTTTTGGCTGCAGATAGAGGTTGCAGAGAGATGGGAAGAATTAAAGCAGAAGAAAACAGCTTCCAACATGTGTGTCTGCGCATAAGACCATGAGACCACAAGACATAGGAACGGAAGCAAGGCCATTCGGCCCATCAAGTCCACTCCACCATTTAATCATGGCTGATGAGCATTTCAATTCCATGAGAGAGACCTGCCGTTTGCAAGACCCAGCCACTATGATGTACATATAATACATTTAAGGAACATCTTTTCTAGTTTTGGAAGCAAGGTGCACTAGAGCTGTCCTAAAAAACATTTCAGCCATATTTCTTTCCACAAGTTTAAGGTGGACCGTGATAAGTAAACGACAGCAACAACTGAGGAGGCAGAGTCTTCACCCGGACACTGCCTCTGATTCACTGGTGTCTTTGTTTCCAACCAAAGTTGATCAATAATTATTTTTTATTAAAACAACAATCTCTTACTGACTGTGCTCCATGAAATAACACCATCAGACACTGTAATTATATATAAACAATAATCCCCCTCAGTCTTCCCCAGTGAAAAGGCAACAAACCACAAACTGCATGTGCAAAGCTCCCTATCCTGTCCTTCTCTGCACATTACCTCAGTGTTTGGTCAGCAGGGATTTTCCAATCTATTCTGAGATATTATTACACATCTCAGGAGCAGGAGGGATCTGAGCCAGGAGGCAGGGACACGATCACTGTGCTACAACTCCTCTAGATTCAGGGGACTAGATCTTTCCTAATTAACCTGTTCAGATACATTACAACACACTGAAAAGAAGAAATGCTGGAGATCACAGCAGGTCAGGCAGCGTCCGAATAGAGAAAGCTAGCTAATGCTCAGTCTAGATGACTCTTCATCCCAGGCGATGAACCCAGCTCTGATGAAGAGCCATGATACTGGAAACATTAGCTTGCTCTCCACTGACGTTGCCTGTGATCTCCAGCACTTTTTGTTTGTTTTCAGTATAGATTCCAGCATCTGCAGTAATTTGCTCCTATATGATGACACACCTTTGGGGCAGATGGGACTTGAAGCCTGACCTCCTGCCTTGGAGGTGGGGCGCTATCACAACAGCCCCAAATGTTTTACCAGCAAAATGATACACGAAATGAACTGCACTCGTTACCTGGCGGCTCTTGACCACTGCAAGGGGCCAGGTTGAGATCAGCAGGGGCTGTCTGCTGGACTTCCCAATCAGACTCCCTCAGACTGTGATCTTGCAGAAACTAACTTCAATTACGCCCCGAGACTCATACATTTAAACAGTCGACAAAGAGCCAAAGTGATTGAGCAGAATTGAAACTGGTAATTGCCTACACCAATGAGATGTTTTGGAGACTATTGCTCCCCATTCAGACATTAAGAGTAATTTTCTTCTGGGAGCGAGCTTTTATTTTGCTGTTGCGTTAATTTTGAACCAACTCAAGATTACACACACAAAAAAATAATCAAGGCCAGAGAGCTGCATCCTCCCCACCCCCTCCAACCCCGCATCCCGAGCAAACCTGAATAATTCCAGTCACACGTTCAAACAGTGGAACCTTTATCCAGTTTAAGAAACACAAAAGTCTTTGGCAGAGATTGCCATTCCCAAAGCAAAGCAAAAAGAAAATCAGAATAAAAAGTGGCCCTTTTTAATTTGGCTTCTGCATCTGTCAGCTGCCTGGCTCACTTGGATGGAATTGCAGAACCCCCAACTCTGTAGAATTTCAGTTTGTGGGGAGTGTTGCATGTGAGTAATGCTTCAACTGCGCTCTTGTTCCACAACACCTTAATCAGTCTGGAAGAGCATTTGCAGGCCGAGACAACGCTAATTAATCATCATTTAAGTTCGCTCAAACCCCAAGTAAGCAACAAGTAAAAACTGGCTTGGAACGTGACGGTCATACCAAAAGCTAGCGACTACAGAAAATCACATTTCGCTGCGTCTTAATTATGGCAAATATTTTTTGCTTGTTTGTTTTTGGTGAGCGCGGACAGCTGCGTTGGAAAACATCGGGTGAGGGGGGGAAATGTTTGATTTTGTCTTTGCAGGGAATAACACAGTTCACGGTGAGGGTTTGTCACCAGCTACAAACACAATTTCTCAGCGTTACCTTCAACACTTGGCCATCTGGGTGCCCCCCAGTCAATGTTCGCACCTCGGCGTCAGAACCTCCTGCAGCATGGACAGGAACTGCCTTTTCATGAAAGCTGCCAATGCAAAAAAAAAGAGGAAACTTTTCGTCTGCTTTTTTGTTTCTTTCCCCTCTCCTCCTGGTCTGGTCTGGTCTCGCAGCTTCTGCCCACTTGTTCCTGTCCCTGAGGATCAGCTCCTCCAACTCATAAATATTCCGACCGGGACTCCGTGCAGCTGAAGTAAAATCGAATGCAGCCAATTGGTACCAGGGATTGCACGGCTCTGTCCCCTTGGGAGGAATTGCCCGCATCCGCACAGAATGTAATGAATTGGTATCTCACTGTGTGAGCGCTGCACAAGAGCCACAGCACCCGCTGCTCATCCTTGGGAATGGGTTAGGGAGTGAATCCGGAGTCCCTCCCCCGCTACCACCACCAGGTCAGAAAGCTGTGAACAACTCTTGAAAAATTAACCCTGCTCGCTCTGCCCTGCTTTCAAATCTCATCAACTCCCTGTCCGCGGGCTCCCAAGGACAGTGCTTCAAGTGAGTTTGCAGACTGGATGCAGTTCAGTTTTGATAGACCGTGGCTTTTCATTTCAACGGCACCGACTTTGACTTTAGTTCTGGCGTGTCTTACAAGCAAAGCGTGGAAATGAGATTGTACAGGCGCCTCTCCAGTTTATAGCACCTCCACCCGCCCCCCCCCCCCACCCCGCGCTCTCATTAACCAACTTGGGAGTCACTTGAGATTTTCTCCTCAAGGTGGTCAGGATTTTATTTGGGAATCAATGATACCATCGCAGACTGTCTGCTACAATCTCTAAAGTTGTCCCTCTAGATCTCTAACATGGATCTGAATGTTATCGGTTTAGAAGGTGGGTCTGTGGTCCAATGTCCATTGGTAACTGTGGGAACAAGGTATAATAACATCTAGAATAGGGAAATATCATTATTCTAGACGATTTTCCTAATTAATCTGTATGGGGATGTTCTAGACCAGATGGGACTTGAACCCAGCCCTCCTTGACCAGAGGTAGAGGCACTACCTCTGTGCCACAAGTACCCCCTAACGTCATCAGTGTATGATTGGCAGAAAGCCTGAGGGTGATAAGGGATAAATCTTTCCACTCAGTCAGCAGTTAGAATCCAGGATGAACATGAACTGTTTGGGTTTGTGATGGTGACAGGTTTAATTGTGGTTTTCAAATCAGAATTGGAAAAGGATCTGAAGGGAGAAAATATTCTGGGACTATCTGGCAAGAGTGGGTGAGTGGAACCGGATAATCATTTTTTCAAAGAGTCAGCCCAGATTCAGTGGGCTGAATGGCCTCCTCCTGTGCTGTAACCATTGGATGGTCCATGTCTCTGGAGGCTGTGATCGGTAATAACCATGGATGGGTTCTTAACCTTTATTGTTATGTCAGCTGTGTAGAAGTGTAACATAAACTCATTAACTCAGTGATATGCCAGCAGCATACTTTTCAATTGTTCTTTCACTCACAGAATCACTGAATTGTTTCACTATTGAAGGAGGCTATTAGGTCCATCATTCTGCATACTGAACAATCCATGCACATCAATTCTATTTTAAAAAAACCATTTTAAATGCCTCAACTGAATCTACCTCCACCAACTCCCCACTCCTGAGCAAAGCTACTTGCTGGGTGAAAAGATTTTTTCCCAAACTGCATTTACTTATTTTGCAAATTGCTTTAAATCTGGGCCCTCTCCTTTTTAATCGTTGCATGAGCAGGAAAACTTTGTCCCTTTCTACTCAGTCCAATTATGATTTTGAAGACTTTTGTCCAATCTCCTCTAAGTCTTCTCCCTCTCTAAGGAAAGCAGTTCCAACTTCTCTGATATACCCTGGTGACTGATGTCTCTCCTTCCTTGAACCAGCCTGGCGGGCAGTAAGAGTGGGAGAGTTTCCTGGTCAGCGAGAACAATGTGATGGCTGCCGTACAATAGGCTGCCCACCACTAAAAAAAAAGTCCACATGAAGGTTCCTGCCACAGGTTTCGTGAAAAAAACATCTTCCTCATTTCAGAGAGAGAGAGAGAGAGCACCCCATTATTAAATAGATGTCAACACAAGGGAAGTGAGCAACTGGAGTATCCATGGAGGTGGAGCATGAACGATATGGGGTATGGTGGATAAAATGTGAGGATCCGAGGACCTCCTCGTGGGTCTGCTCCTGGGCCTGGCCAAACTGGCCATCAACAGGTCCAGGCAGCGGGCCGTGGAGGGGATCGTTAGGGCCGACTGCCTGCCCCTCTTCCGCGGTTACGTTAGAGCCCGGGTGTCCTTGGAGAAGGAGCACGCGGTGCCCACCAACACCCTGGAGTCGTTCAGGGAGAGGTGGGCGCCGCAGGGAGTGGAGTGCATTATTTCTCCCTCCAACTCTATTTTGATTTAATCCCTACCCTCCCCTTCACTGTTTTGATCACACAGCATTGCCCTGTGGTTTGAAGGGCAGTGCTTGTCACTGGCCACTTGGGTGTTTTCCTATCTTCCTGGTGGTGGAAATTGAATAAAGATTGGTGCACTTTGTGTCTCTCACTGTGTTTTACACCTGCACACACACACACCATGGGTGCTGGGGAATAAAAATAAGCACTACCAAAATAAAATGTGAGGATATCCATTTTGGTAACAAAAACAGGAAAGTGGATCACTATCAGAATGGTGATAGATTGAGAAAGGAGGAGGTGCACTGAGCCCCGGGTGTCCTTGCACACTAGTTGCTGAAAGTAAGCGTTACAGGAGCAGCAGGCAGTGAAGAAGGCTAACAGTATGATGTCCTTCATAGCGAGAGGGTTTGAATACAGGAGCAGGGATGTGTTGCTGCAATTTTACAGGGCCTTGGTGAGACCACACCTGGAGCATTGTGAACAGTTTTGGTATCCCTATCTGAGGAAGGATGCCCTCACGATCAAGGGAGTGACAAAGGGTTACCAGGTTGATTGCTGGGATTGCTGGACTGATGCATGAAGAGAGATTGGTTCAGTTAGGATTATATTCACTGGAGGTAGAAGATTGAGGGGGATTGCATAGACGCCGATAAAAGTCTAACAGGATAAACACAGGCAGGGTATTCTCGGTGGTCAGGGGAATCCAGTACCAAGGGGCCTCAGTCTAAGGAAACAGGGTAACCCATTTAGGATAGAAATGTGGAGAAATCTCTTCACCTAAAGACAGTGGTGATCCTTTGGAAGCAAACATATATTACCAAATGCTGATTGTTTTCAATAAGGAATTAGATATAGTTCTTAGAGCAAAAGGGATCAAAGGTTTTGGGAAGAGTGTGGGAAAATGGATTGGATATTCAGCCGTGATCATATTGAATGGAGAAGCAGAGCCGAATGGCCTACTCCTGCTCCTCTTCTCCATGTTTCTATGAGCATGTGGAGTCCATGTAACAATAGAAGATTTAAGGGATGGTGTGATTATTACACCCGGTAATCATACCTGGATCTCATTTTGATACGTTTCCAATTTTTTTTTCATTCCAGTGACCCACCAGGGCTGTTGAACAATTCTAAAGTTCTTTTTCAAAAGAGTCGAAACTTGCATTTAACGGAATTAACTCGAGTTAGAGACACCCTGCTGCTACAAATGAAGGGTCATTACCATTTAATAATAGCAAACCATTGACTCAGGTTCTCTCAGTAGCAGGGCCACTCCACAAAGATCTTAATCGCAGCAGATGTCTGAGGTCATTAAAAAGGCTTCAGTGAAACTCTACACTTATGCCAGTGCCATAATCTATTTGAGAGCTGTTGAAACGGACTAATTTGTGGGTAGGGCCACTGAGACAGGCATCTTTCAGTTTATATTAAATACTGATCATCCTTCCAAAGTCATGCCCTCTATTCTTAGAGAAACACAGGCAATGGGCACATAGGATTACCCATAAATGCCCCTCCAAGTGCCGCACTATTCTGACTTGCAACTCTCTCACCATTTCTTCACTATCATGACTCAAGTTCCTCCCCGTGGAGGGACTGTGGGTTTATCTATCGATTGTAACAGTTCAAGAAAGCAGCTTCCCATCATGTTCCCCAGGGCTAGTCTTGTTCATGCCTCACGAACAAATAAAAATAAATCATGAAATGGTCATGTTTGTAGTTGAAATCTTCAGCTTATCAGCTTTCATTTTGATGGGAATAAATTTAAGCAAGCCATTGTCAATTATATTCTCGGTGCTAACACAATGCTTGAATAATGAGGGAGAATTGTGGTTTAGACATCACTGTTGACATTTATCCATGATGTGAATGTGAGGTTGAAGCAAGAGCTGACTCGATGAGAGAAAAAAAGTCTTTTTGAATTCATCAAGTGCTGCAGAAACTTGGCTTTAAAGCCATGCTCAGATATAACATGGCTTTTTAAAAAAAAAACAGTAAAGAGGAAAACCAACATTGTCTTTCACGGCGATGTTGAAAAGGGTGGTGCTGGAAAAGCACAGCAGGTCAGGCAGCATCCATGGAGCAGGAGAGTCGACATTTCGGCATAAACCCTTCATCAGAAAAGTCCTGATGAAGAACTTATGGCTGAAATGTTGATTCTCCTGTTGCTCAGATGCTGCCTGACCTGCTGTGCTTTTTCAGTGCCACCCTTTCTGACTCTGATTTTCCAGCATCTGCAGTCCTCACTTTGTCCTTTTACTGAGGTGTGTACGCATAGTTTGTAAACTGCCATATCGTGTCCACACAATTGTTTCACACTTGGATCTCAGCTTTCCCACTGTATGCTGAATGACAGATGCTATATAAATGCAAGCTGTTGTCAGGCACCAGCCCAGAGGGAGAAAAGGAAGGCTGATGGGAAAATTAAGCCGTCACTTGTGCATCCTCACATTTAGCTCAGTACATCAGAGGCTTCTTTGGATTGTGCTGCAACAACACCCATGACAGCCCTACAAATGCTTCCGAAAGATTGAGTTGGTCAGGTCTGTACTCTCTGGAGTTTAGAAGAATGAGGGGAGATCTGCTTGAGGTCCGTAAGATGCTGATGGAGATTGACAAAGTTTAGACATAGAGGGGATAATTCCTCATGATGAGGCAATCTAGAATAACAGGTCACAGACTTAGAATAGGGCGTAGCAGATTTAAAACAGAGATGAGGAGGAATTATTTCTCTCAAAGGCTGGAGACTCTGTGGAATTCAATCCCCCAGAGTGCAGTGGATGCGGACAATGAATGCATTTAAGGAGGAGATAGATTTTTATTTAGTAATAGGTTAAAGGGTTATGCTCAGCAGGCAGGAAAGTGGAGTTGAGGCTGAGATGAGATCAGCCATGATGGTATTGAATGGCAGAACAGGCTTGAGGGGCTGAATGGCCTCATCCTGCTCCATGTTCCGATGATGATGTGAGTGTAACTGTCTTGATTGGGAGATCTGAAACAGACACATTCAAAATCTAATCCTGGGTCAATCAAGGCTTTGTGATAGGCCCCATGCAAAAGGTCCAATTAACAAAACAGTAACTATTCACCTCAACAAAGATCAGTTGTCCTCTGGTGTGAGTATTATAGTCAAGTCTGAGATTGATAAGTTTGGAATCAGGAAGGGAATTGAGGGTTCATCTATCCCTACAATGTGGAAGCAGGCCATTCAGCCCAGCGAGTCAACATTGACCCTCCGAAGAGTGTTCCCAACCAGACCCATCCCTGCATTTCACATGGCCAATCCACCTAACTTGCACATCATTGGACTCTTTGTGCAGACAGTATACCCAGAGGAAATCCACACAGACATGGGGAGAGTGTGCAAACTCCTCATACCCAATCGCCCAGAGCTGGAATCGAACCCGGGTTCCAGGCGCTGTGAGACAACAGTGTGAACCATTCAGCCACCGTGCCACCTGGGTTAACAGGAAATGGCAGGAAAGGTGGAATCGAGGATTATCAGATCAGTCAGGATCATATTGAATTGTGGAACATGCTTGATGGGCTAAATGGCTCCAGTTTTTGATGCTTATGTATTTCTTCAGTAAAGCAAAGAACTGTGGATGCTGAAATGAAAACAAAATTTGCTGGAAAAACTCAGTAGGTCCAGCAGCGTTTGTAGGAAGAAAGCAGGGTTAACGTTTCGAGTCTGGTGATTCTTCACTAGGTTGGCAATTTCTGTTTTTGTTGTTTTTCTTCAGGTTGGTTTCATGTGCATCCATTTGTAGGAATAAAGTATTTCACTCAAAACGTATGTCTTGGAGAAATTGTTTCACCAGGTCATTGCCTGGATAACCTAGCACCATGCTGGCCATCATTCCATCACATTACTTTCCTTAACCTGGTTAAGATGCAACGCCATCATTTACTTTTTTTCTATTTTTTTCCCTTTGATTTACACAAGTTGGCGTCTACATCAGTTTGCATTGAGCTCAATTTAATCAAAATTTTCTTGTTAACTCTTCCACTTCTTCAAAGAAATGCGTGTGGATCTTTGCTCATGTTCTATGCTACATATTCTACCTGGCCTTGCTGACTTTGCGGAACTGATCCAACAAGTGGTTCCAAAGTTCTAACAGAAACACAAACTCTAATTTCGCCACTTTCCTCCTCAGAATGCCAGATTCTCTCCCTGCATCACCCTTCTCACTGTCATCAGTGTGAAATCAAATCACAGCGTCAAGAATAGAACCATAACTCCTAGCATGTGCTCCCACTTAGTGCCAAAGAGAGAGAGAAAACAGTGAACTTTTTGAGTCCAATATGATACACCTTCAGTTCCAAAGAAGAAACATTAACTCTGTTTCTTTCTCATTAGTTGCTGCCAGGTCTGCTGAATTTCTGTGGCACATTCTGCTTTCATTTCAGATTTTCAGCATTCACGGTATTTTGCTTCTATTTTAAGGTCAGAGAACCTTTCGGTACGGTGGAAATCAGAATCCAAAAATGGTTTGAGTGCTGTCCAATGTTTTACAGAGGCAAAGAAGAGCATATATTTATTGCACAACAGCTAAAGAAATTACTACATCGAGGCAGCAAACAACTGCAGCACAACCAACAAGATTCAGTAAGTGCCCATCACAAGAAATATATAGAGCTTACTCATATATAGCTAGTGTATTTTTCCCTGGGAGGTTTTGCTTCATGCCATTATATCTTCCTGACATCCCAGAAGGAAACAACAGTAAAACTTGTGATTGACGCATACTCATCTTGTATACCTTAAATCAGAGCACACCGGTATACCCAGAATGTTTATTTCCAACCATTGCTGTTGTTCCTTTTAACTGAGACGTTAGCTGCACTATTATCTGATGATCCTCTGAACTTACTAAAGTCGGCTTTGCGGTAATTACCTGGATAACCTAGCACCATCATTTCATCACATTACTTTTCTTAATCTGGTTAAAAATCACACAACACCAGGTTATAGTCCAACAGGTTCATTTGGAAGTACTAGCTTTTGAGTGCTGCTCCTTCACCAGGGCAGGATCCGAGGACACAATTTAGAACAAACGATTGTAGTGTCAGGCAACTGATATGATACATTGAACAAACCTACATTGGGGTTAACAGACTTAACAGCAATCTAAGTTTATTCAGTATATCATTTCATCTGTATGTCACTGTAATCTTTTGCTATAAATTCTGTGTCTTATGATCCTGTTCCACAGCTAACTGATGAAGGAGCAGTGCTCCAAAAGCTAGTGCTTCCAAATAAACCTGTTGGACTATAACATAGTGTTGTGAGATTTTTAAGTATTAAAAAAGGTGACAACTCAACACAGACAGGTGTGAGGTTAGAGTCTGTCCGTTGTCCAATCTTGAGTCCGACTGGTTCTATTTCCAAAGTAGGAATTTATAAAATGTCACATGGATTGACTACTTGCAGATTGTGTGCTTTTTGAGCAAAATAGAATGTATCTGCAAAAACAATTCTGCAAATGTAAGTTCACATTATCGACTTATGTGTGTGCATGTGGGACAGAGTGTGAGTGTGTGCATGTGAGAGTTGAGTGTGTGCATGTGAGTGTGTGTGCGTCCATATGAGAGTGTGTGGGTGGGTGCTTGGTAGAGTGTGTGCGTGAGTATGACAGAGTATAAGCCTTTGAGGGGTGCGTGCATGGGTGAGTGTGTGTGTACTACAGTACACTATACACTCTCTCTTACACACTCACACATAAGCACAATACACTCATACTCTTACATGCTCACACACTCACACAGCACCTCTCTCATACACATGTTGTCTCTCAGACTCACAGATATACACCCCACACACTCTCACCCATGCACATGCCCTCTCAAAGGCTTATACTCTGTCACACTCACGCACACACTCTACCAAGCACACACACACACACGCACACACACAAACACACATACACACTCTCTCCCTCACATGCACGTACACATACGCACATGTCTATAGGGTTAATTTGCATTTGCAGAATTGTATTTGCAGATAAATTCTATTTTGTTCATAAAGTGCACAATCTGCAGGCAGTCAATCCATGTGACATTTTATAAATTCCTACTTTGGAAATAGAACCAGTCTGACTCAGGGTTGGAATACAGACAGACTCTAACCTCACAGCTTTAATGCATTGTCTGGGCTGAGATGTCACATTTTTAAAATAAAACCTTGTTCTCTCAGGAATGTGACTTGAAAGAAGTTCTAGGATTTACATATTAATGAATCAAAACCTGCAACCCATTCTAAAAGATGGAAAACTTAACAGCAAACTAGGTTTGTTCTGTATGTTGTATCAGTTGCATGATGCTATCATTTTTTGCTATTAATTCTGTGTCTTAAGATCCTGCCCCATGAGTTACCTGATGAATGAGTAGCGCTCTGAAATCTAGCAGAACATTCAACATTACACAGCAGTACAGGCCCTTTGGCCTTCGATGTTGCGCCAACTTGTGAACCAATCAGAAGCTCATCTAACCTACACTATTCCATTATGATCCACATGTTTAATTAATGACCATCTAAATGCCCTTAAATTTGGCGAGTCTTCTACTGTTGCAGGCAAGGCATTCCACGCCCTATAAATCTCTAAGTAAAGAAACTACCTCTGACACCTGTCTTATATCTATCACCCCTCAGTTTGAGAATTCAAAGTACTTCTGAATAAACATGTTGCACTATAACCCGGTGTTGTGTGATTTTTTTTTAACATTGTTCACCCCAGTCCAACTCTGACATCTCCACATCGTTTCTTATCCTAAACAGGTTGGAGAGCACCACTGAGTTTTGCAATAACAGTGAGCTGATCAAGCAACATGTAAAAAAGTCTGGTGTAGAGTCAACAGCCAAGCTGAAGTATGCTGCTTTTCCCAGGTCAGTCCAAATAGATTGCCTTCCTGTTTCAGTCAGAAGCTGAATAAATCCATCACATACAATTTTTAAACAAATAGGAAGGTTTTCCAGATCCACTGCTTCTACAATGTATTAAATTGTTGACCAGAAATGGGTGAAACTTAACCCTGAGTTCTATCAAGACAAGAAAGTTCCTGTTATGTGGCAAGTTGAACTTTACATACCTCCTGTAAAAGCTAGTCCATGTTCTGTGAATGTGCACACATCAGCAATAACACATTCAAGTACCTAGCTTCAGAACCCATACTCCTTTTTGATCTGTTCCTCCAAGGTTAGCTCCTGTAACCTTGTCAAGTCAAAAGCAAGGCTTTTCCATGATCCTCAGGGCTGTCGTGGTATTGGGTTCCAACAGGGTTTCACCAGCCAATAAACACACCACTAACCAGCTCTGTCAATGATGTTGAGAAGTGGTTACAGACCAAACTGTTGGAGAGTATACGAGAAATTTCTGGTGTTGTTCACCATTACCTTTCATGGAATGAGATAGATTGTGTGGTTTTTGACTGACCGCTTTGAATTCTCAAATGGACCATTCAATATTGACACTGAGGGACTTTCTGAACTTTATCCAGTCAAGACACCCCAGAGATCAAAATCTTCGGACTTCGTGCATTAACTCTCATCAGATGGGATTCAGGCTACATCATATTCTCAGGTGTAGTAGACTCATTCATATTTATATTGATGCCAGTGAAAGAGGTAAATGCTTGTGCTTACTGTGGGTCTGGCTGACTCTCGTTAGCATGCGGTCTCTCCTTTACTGTAGTGCAATACTATCAATATTCAATCATTATTTTCACTACTCTTCAAACATTTGGGGAAAGATTTGCACTGACGTTCTCCAGGAGTCGGTACTAAAAAACACTTTTTTTTCTGATATTTGTAAATTGCATAGTCTCTGGTGTGCATGGGAAAAAATCAAGGCTTGTGGATGCCATAACGTTTGGGAGATTTGTAAACTGTGTAGGACAGTGTGGAACATCCAAAAGAAATATTGACAAGTTGGAGGAATGGGGTGATAAGTATCAGATAAAGTTCAATCTGGGTCCAGCTCAAAAAATGTTCATTGGCCATTACTGCCTTCTTCCTGTCTTGGGACTGTCTCTTTCATTTAATTCTTTTTATTCATTCCCGAGATGTGGGAGTCACTGAGTCAACAGTATTTATTGCCCAGAAGGCAGTTAACAGTCAACACATTGCTGTGGGTCTGAAGTCACATGTAGGGTCATGAGTGAACCAGATGGGTTTTACCCTGATAACTGGCAACATATTCATGGAAATCATTAAACTCTTAATTCAAATTCCATCATCTGGTATAGCGAGATTCAAACCTGGATCCCCAAAAGATTATCTAGATATCTGGATTAACAAAAGTACCACCAGGCCATTACATCCCATCTTATTCGATAAGCTAAAACCATTGTCATAATTCTGTTGTGTGGCACTGTATTAAATACCTTTTGGAAGTCTGTGCATACCATATCACGAGACTTGCCCTCAATAAACCTTCTGTTACTTTTTCAAAAAGCAGCAATTTGCAGTCCAATCCTCCAGTTACGTACACAATTTTGTACAAAGAATATGGAAAAAAATTGTCCAAAATAAAGGGTACTATTCAAAGGTTGTGCAGGAACAGAGAGATCTGAGTGTTTTTGTGCATAAGTAATTAAAGGTGGCAGGGCAGGTAGCGAGAACTGTAAATGCATTATGTAGTATTCCAGACTTCATTAATAGGGGTTAGATGTTATGCAAAACATTTATAGGATGCTCGTCAGACCTTAAGGGGTGTACTGTGTACAGTTGTGGAGAAAGAATGTGAATGCAATGGAGAGTGTGCAGAGGAGGGTGCAAGAGTGCTTCCATGAATAAGGCACTTTATTCATGAGGACAGATTGAAGAATTTACATTTTTGTTTTGGGGAGGAGAGGCTAAGGGTTTTAAATATCATGTGACACCTGGACAGGATGGACAAGGAGAAACTATACCCATTCAATAAAAGAATTGAGAACCAGAGAACTGATTTAAAATGATTCACAAAAGAAGCAAATGCAAGGCGATAAAAAGCTCTTTCACAAATTAATATTTAGGGTTTGTGTGATTATTAAATAGATACAAAGGTTATGAGGCAAGGCACGAGATGTTCACAATGACAAAACACTCAGAGAGCCAGTGGCAGTACGATGGGCCAAATGGTCTCTTTTTGCACCTTAAAACTTCTGTTATTCAAGCTGCTGTTGCTTACTTTTATCTCTTGATGTCACTTTCAAAGGTTATCTTCAGTTTTGATAAGCCTCTCCATAATAATGAGAGAAATGAAATAAAATCCTAGACAAATTCTTTGAACTCAATCTTTTATGTTTACAGGTAAAGCAGAAGTGAAAATCTAATACGTACATTTCAAAGACGTGTATCATTGATGTCAAGAAAGGAAGCAATGTCTTTTCATTCCTTATTAATTTTTAGAAAAATACATGCAGCCATATAACTACATTGTTTGTCATTATAGAAGGAAAATGGCCAGTTTAGAGGCTTTTCTCCCTGTCTCCCTGATTAAATCAAACTTGTTTTTTTTTTCATATTTAAAGTCCCCACATAATGTGTGGCCCTAGACTGTAGTTGACTTAGCTAATGCCTAAATCCATCACTGATCCTAGAAATATTCATCCACATGTTTCAAAATCAATACTGATTAAAAATATTTCTCTGCAGAAACCCTCTGCAAATGCTGCTGCAAATTTCCATTGGTCATATTCATTCACAAGGTGGTAAACATTCTGATCCTGGTGACTACATTCACATGATGGGCTGCTCCCAAAAGTCTATTTGTGTTGGAGTTGTGTCATCCTTGAGTTGAGAGCAAGGATCCTGCCAAATGTTGATCAGTGTTTGAGGGAGGTCCAATCCTGGAAGCTGTACTTCTTAAGAAATTATTCATGCATAGGATCTGGGTGTTGCTGACAGGGCCAGCATTTATAGCCTATCGCTCATTGTCCTGGAGAAGGTTGAGGTGTGCTGCCTTCTTGAACCACTCCAGTTTGTGTCTCAGGTCAATGAGACTTTCTAGTGATTGCTAAAATGGAACCAGGCCATTTCAGAGGATAGTTAACAACCACATTATTGTGGGCTTGGAGTCACATGTAGGACAGACCACAGAAGGTCAGCAGGTTTCCAAAGGGCATTGGTGATCAGATGGATTTTTCCGAGCAATACTTTCATGTTCGTTATGAGATTCTTAATTCCAGATTTTTTTTTAATTCACAGTCTACCATCTGGTATGGCTGGGTTTGAACCCACAGTTCCCAGAATGTTACCTGGCTCTCTGGATTGATAGCTCCGTGCTATTATTGTTTAGCTATCACCTCCTCCCATCTTCTTGCACCCCAGATCTTTGCTGGTGACATTGTTGTCAGTCTAGAAGTTACACCATTTATCCTTCTGTCAAAATTTGCATCATTCAAAACATTATAGAGATCTTGAAAGATTTATTCAATTTTAACAGCATTTTCAGGAGGCTTACACTGACTGATTGAATATGGAGTGTATATGTTATGAGTGAAGTGCAATTGAACTGAGAAGGAGCACAATGTCACTTCTCTTGTTTTACAAGAAACACGCATTGATGATGAATCCACAGTAACTGCAAACTCTAATCTGTGGATTCAGGTAACTGCAGCAGTGCACCATATGAACCAAGGCATTGAGAGATACTTAGGATGCAACCTAACATTATAAAGAATCAAGATGTTGCTTTACTGTGTAAAGGTCCAGATCATTGGACTTCTCTCTCATTAGGAAGAGATGATTGGTTTTGGTTTAACCTGAGGGTCACCACACCTTAGGCAAGGGGAGGGGTTGAGAAGAATTGAGAATAAAGAAAGAAAGATTTGAATATTTTGCAACCAAAGTTGGTATTGCCAGGAGGAAATGCAGCAATCAAAAATGTGCACAGCAGGATCCCACAAACAACATTGAAACAATGACTCAATTATTTATTTTTGGAGTATTGATAAAGATGTCAATGTTGGTCAGGACAGAGGAGATAACTTCCCTGGCCATCTTCAATTAATAATGTCCAGAAAGAAAAGACAAGATCATGGTCAAATTTCTCATCTGAAAAATTTAATCTCCAACCTCATACTGTGGGCCACCGTGGGCTGCACGGTGGTGGGTGGCATGGTGGCACAGTGGTCAGCACTGCTGCCTCACACCGCCTGAGACCTGGGTTCAATTCCCGCCTCAGGCGACTGACTGTGTGGAGTTTGCACGTTCTCCCCGTGTCTGCGTGGGTTTCCTCCGGGTGCTCCGGTTTCCTCCCACAGTCCAAAGGTGTGCAGGTCAGGTGAATTGGCCACGCTAAATTGCCCGTAGTGTTAGGTAAGGGGTAAATGTAGGGGTGTGGGTGGGTTGCGCTTCGGCGGGTCGGTGTGGACTTGTTGGGCCGAAGGGCCTGTTTCCACACTGTAATGTAATCTAATCTAATCTAATAACACACCCTCAGTGAAGGCAAAATCACCATCACCTTACTGGACCATACAGCTGCTCTCTCATTAGAGAGAGAGACAACTGGTGGTGACTTTAACCTGGGGGTCACCAAACCTCAGGCATGGTGTGAGTTTGTGAAGGTGGGACCTTTATGGTAACCTCAGCTGGTACTGTACAAGGAGTTTCAGCCTTCACAGTTATGCTCTGCTCTCTGGTGTGGGACACAAACGTGGAACCTTTATTAGGAATGCATGTTTTTCTTCAGCCCTTGTTGAATTAATTATTTTTTCTCCCTCCAAATATTTATAATTAAAATGATGCTCACTGATTTATTTACAAGGGAGCTGGCTGTGAGGAGTTACTGAGCACAAAAGTGAAAGTCTTGAATTAGCAAACGTCTAAAATAACAAGTCGAGCAGTCTGGGTTAATGACTGCATCTCCACTGACAGTTAATTCAGCTCTCACACACATTGTCAAGCTTTCTTCTCCCTCACAGCAGGCTCCAAGATTATGTCACCAATGCTTGCTGTTTATCTTTACATAAATACTTGCGCTCATTAGGATATGAGGCTGGGAGCACAGTGAAATGGAACTTACCCTTTCTTATTTTGGTTTTGTACAGCACAGCCAGATAGAAAATAGACCTCCTGTCACTCTGTCCCAACCATATGATTTAACTTGAGCCTGACTTCACTGTTGTGTCTTTTCTGATTTCTACATCAACTGTGGAGCTCAGTGAAATCATTAATTTATAACCAATTTGTGTCAAGTTATGAGCAGTTTTGTTCAGTGCAACATCTAAGCTTCTTTTGTAAAGAGGTTTATAGTCTGTAAAAAGAGAATATTTTCATCCCACTCACATGCTTCATTTTTAAACCAAGGCTCCAGTTTATAACATGCTGATCCATTGTTTAACCCGCTAGTCTATACTTACTGATCGAAAGGGCACTAGCTTCATGGCAAGCTTGCCTTTCTACTTTTACATATAACAGTCAGAAAAATACGCATGAACACTGTCAGTGTCTTTATTCTAGAAAATGGAGAACCTCAGCACACTTCATAAGTACAATAATTGACACAGAACCATCCTTTGCTTAAAAGGGTGATAATACCTGGTTCAAGAGTTTGTTGAAAGTAGCCTATTTTCGAGAGGAAATGAAAGGAGGAGAAGGAGGTTAAGAGGTAGAATGGTTTAGACAGGGGATGTCAAAACATAGTGATCAGAGGCTAATGAAATAGCTGCAAAAGTAGTGCAAAGTGTGAGAGGATTTTAAAGACTGAATCTTCTTTGTTTTTCTGTATTTTAAATTATGGACTGAAATGGAAAAGGGTCTACAGTGAATCTTTTATTAACGGTCATCTATGGGAGCAGGAGTGTACTGGTGATCAGATGATAATGATGATGAAGTCCATATCAATCAATGAAAAACACACACTAAGTAATAGAAAAGTAATGCAGGAATTATGACATTACTGTTATACTTACGTGTAAATCACCTAAATAATAATGCAACTTTGCCTTAAATAAAACTTACCTGACAAAGCGCTCTGAAAGTTTTGTGATTTCAAATAAACCTATTGGACTATAACCTGGTGTCATGTGACTTCTGACTTTGTCCACCCCAGTCCAACACCGGCACCAACACATCATGACCTTCAGCTGACTGCTTGGCGATCGTGATAATGAAGTTCTGGTGTTTCAGATATATAATTTTATTGAGAAGGCCAGTTCATTTAAGGCGCCAATTAAGACTAAGTTTGTTGTATTTTTAAGTCCAAGAATGGTTAAAGGGAATGCTGCCCTTTTTAAAACCAGGCTACCGACCCTCACTGTAACGGGTGTATACATTGCTGTTTGCCCAAGGCATATATTGATTGGATCCAGTTAGGTTTCTGTTGAATGGTGATCTCCCAGGCTCATAGCAGGTACAGCAGCATATTGGTCCTGGTACCAGTTAGTAACTCCAAAGTGTCAGCTGTGGCCCAGTGGGAGTGGGGGTGTGCTGCCCTTGCTCCCGAGCTGGAAGACTCAGCACAAAATTCAGTGCTAGCACTTTCACTCCAGTACTGTGGGAGTGCTGCTGTATTGATTAGGCTCTCCTTTTTGAGTCAGATGTTAAGCCAAGGCCACATCTGCTTCTTAAAGTGAAACCAAATGACATCATTTTGAGGAACATAGCCTGTGAATACCCAGCCCAGTATTTATCCCTGAATACAAACCTGTTATGAAGGGCTGAAGAAGGGCTTATGCCCAAAACGTCGATTCTCCTGTTCCTTGGATACTGCCTGACCTGCTGCGCTTTTCCAGCAACACATTTTCAGCTCTGATCTCCAGCATCTGCAGTCCTCACTTTCTCCTACAAACCTGTTATACCTGTTATGGGCGGCATGGTGGCTCAGTGGTTAGCACTGCTGCCTCACAGTACGAAGGACCCAGGTTCAATTCCTGCCTCAGGTGACTGTCTGTGGGGAGTTTGCACATTCTCCCTGTGTCTGTGTGGGTTCCCTCCGGGTGCTCTGGTTTCCTCCCACAATCCAAAGATGTGCAGGTCAGGTGAGTTGGCCATGGTAAATTGCCCACAGTGTTAGGTGCATTAGTCAAAGGGGAATGGGTCTGGGTGGGTAGTCTTCGGAGGGTCGGTGTGGACTTGTTGGGCCGAAGGGCCTGTTTCCACACTGTAGGGAATCTAATCTAATCATACCAGCAGTGGTCACTGCCTAGCCGGTGTCACTGCTGAGTATAGAAGAGCTTTGAGACCCCAAAGCATTTGGTTCCTGGGCATGTGGGGAGGCCCCTGTTTGCCTGTCACATGACCGAGTGGCACAAAATGCAGTGGATCTTCCTGACAAGAGGCAACTTAGGGATGTCCCAGCTGGTGAACAAGACCTCCTGCGTCTGTCCATAGAGTGCAGCAACAGATATGATCAGAGTAGGGGAAAAATGGCTTGAATCCAACAGACAGAGTACAGGGTTCAGCTAAAGAGAGATTTAGAAATCCAGAGATAAATGTTGAAGCATTGGGAAAGTGTATTGGTGTAACTGAAGATAAACAAAATGGAGCAAGGGAGACTGAGTTTGATGGTAAAAGTACAACAGCGAGTAAGGGCCAGGTGAGGTACAAATTGAAATTCCTTCACACGAATGGATGGAGCACCCTCAATTTGATAAATGAACTAATGGTGTAAATTGAGGTGAATTTAGATCCAATTACCGTTATAGATCCATAGCTGCAAGGTGACCAAGATTGGAAAATAACAGTCCAGGGTCCACAATATATAAAAAAAAAACAATCAGAACGGTAAAATGGTTGGAAAATAATAAAGGATAATATGAGGACTTGAGTGAGAAAGGATCTTGGTTCAGAAAATCAGGAATCAAAATAAGTATGACGTGAAATTAGTAAAGGCGTAGAAGGTGCAGGTGGCAGTGGTTTCTAGGATCTTTAGCAGCTGTTGTAGTGTTCTATCGAGCATTCAGCAAGACATTACTTTCATTACAGGCTCCAATAATGCCTCATGATGTAAGAGTTGTGGGTTCTTCAATCTTCATGTCGACTGAATAACTAATTTGGCAAAGATTGTCTGGATGATGAGTTTGTATAGTGCTTTCAAGAGAGTTTCCTGGAGCAATATTCTAAGAATAAAGTTATTTCTGATATAATATTCTGCAATAAGAAAGTGCCAATTAGTAATACTGTATAACAGCAAAGATCCACTCGCAAATGATAATCATAATCCAACTGAATTCTGTATTAAGTAGGTCAATGGTGCTATTTTGCAATCTCTGTAGGTCCCTGTATGGTAAAGGTTTTTGTAACATACAATCTAGAATTTTTTACCATTGATGTTACTGTATACTGTATACGTATTACCATCCAGTCACATTGCCCTCTCTGTGGCTAAATGGAAATGTTGGGCCTTTTGATTACAAATACATTAAATAACATTGAACATAGTAATGATTGACGATTCGTTTTTCTCAAACAAATCTATTTTTAAGAAAATAAATAAGAATCCATTATGGTTCTATCTCCCCCTGTTGATTGATACTTGTCCTGTTTTATTTTGATCAAGAATGTTCTTACAAAACAATGAAAAGTGTTATGATATTCTCATGTCTGAAAAATATTACAGAAAATGGTAACTTTAATGATTGTTGACATGGCGCAGAAATGGAGGAGTGGGATAATTATTTGCATAAGTTTATTTATTAGCTATAGTCAAATGAGAGAGAGATATTGCTAAGAATGAGTGATGGTGGTCGTTGCAATATTCAAGGTTCTTTGGGACATTGAGGTCAGGGAGAACAATGACTGAATAGAATATGCAGTTGGGTTTAGGGACCTGTAGCATTGGTAAGGGTCAATTTTCTTCCAAAATTTCAGTTTGGTCTCTTATCAAGAAGTGATTCCTTTAAAGCATATTCATTTGGTAAGTCAAGGATTACTGGTGAAAACCTATGTAGCACAATGATTTGGAGATGCCAGTGTTGCACAAATTCCTATTAGTCTAAACTGATTTATGGATCTGATTTGCAAATGAACACAAGGTCACTCTTTGTCATTTAGATATAGTCTGATTGTGACCTGCTTAGCATTGTACCAAATGTCTAAGCAAATCAAGAAAATCCTTTAACCAAGCTAGCCATTCTTCGAATGTGGACACCACTGGCTAGGCCAGCAATTATTGTCCATCCCAACAGCAAGGTGGATCTCATTGACTCAGAACCTTGATGAAGGCTGTTAATCTGGGCCAATCAGGGAGCTCGGGCTGTCAGATATAAATAAGAGATTTGCTTTAGAGTGGTCGGAAGATGGAGGGGTGGGGGCTTGCTGGGTCTGTATTGTCTGCACTTTTGTAAGCAATAGTATTGTCTAATGTACAAATGTCATTGTCTCTGTCTTGTCATATGTGGAACTGGGATTTGAGGTTTGTCCTCATCTCCCTGTAAACTGGTTGAACGGTAGGGTTTGGGGCCTAGCTTTGCTGCTCCTCTCCCTTGTAAAATTGCTGTCTCTTGTGTACAGCAGTAAATGTTTTTTGTAAACTGTTTTGTAATTTGTTTAATAAAATATTATAAACAGGGGAAATAAATAAATAAATAAATAAATAAGAGATTCACAGAGTCTCCTCAGTCCAGGGACTGGCTTGGAGCTGGTTGGTCAGAGTCCATGTACCGTACACATGTAAGTAAAGGGTGACATAGTAACACAATACTGGCCTCTGTGCAGTTATTTCAGAATATTAGAAGGTAAGAAATAGAAGCAGCCATTCAGCCCTTCAAACATACGCATCATTTAACAGGTCATAGCTGATCTGTTACAGGCCTCAACTCCTCTTTCATTCCAGCTCCTCAAAGCTCACAACTTTCCCAACATTTTAAAAATCTATCCAGCTCTTCTTTAAGTACCTGCAGTGACCTAGCCTCCACAATGCTCTGAGGTAGAGCATTACAGACATTTACTACCCTCTGAGAGACAAAATTCCTTTCTATCTTGGTTTTAAATGAGTGTCCCCTTACTCTGTAACCATGTCCTCTAGTTTTACATTCCTCCATTAGCGGAAACATCTTCACAACATTAGCTCTGATGAGCCCCCCCCCAGAATCTTGTATGTGTCAATGAGATCTCCATCATTCTTCTAAACTCAGATGACTAAAGGTCTGTCTGGCTTTGCTGTTCTTGATAAGTCAACCCTTCATCCCAGGAATCATTCTAACTGAATCTCTTTGAGTTGCCTGCAAATCCAATATATCCTTTCTTTTAAACTGAAACTTTATTCAGTACACTATGCCCTGCTTCTCTAACACCCTGCACATAACAGAACTTGTCTATTTTTAAACTCCAATCTCTTAGCAAAAAGTCAATATTCCACTTGCCTTCTTAATGACTTGCTGCACTTGTACACTAATGGTATGTGTTTAAGAACAGAAACACCCACATATTTTGTATTCTGTCATGATTTATATATTTGCCATTTGATTCTTCCTTCCAAAGTGCATGGCATCACGCCAACACCAATGCAAGTTCCCTGTAAGTTCCCCTCCAAGCCACTCACCATCCCGACTTGGAAATATATTGCCGCTCCTTCACTGTCACTGGGTTAAAATCTTAGAATTCCCTCCCTAAGGACATTGTGGGTCAACTTACGGCAGGTAGATTGTATCGGTTAAAGAAGGCAGCTCACCATCACCTTCACAAAGGGCACCTAGGAAAGAGCAATAAATGCTGAACTAGTCAGTGATGCCCATACCCCATGAAAGATTTTAAAAAAGCATGAAATTCCATCTGCTAAGTTTTGGCTCAATCAATCAACTTATCTATACTCCCTTGCAGATCCCTCATGTCTTCATCACAACATGCCCTCCCACCTACTTTTATATCATCCGTTAACGTGGATACGTTATACTCTGACACCTCCTCCAGGTAATTACAGGGAGTCCATTCCTGAGTCTGATTGCAGGTTGATTTGTATGCAAGACAGAACACAATGCAGAAAAAATATAAAGCTGTTGTTTATAAGTTCATATTTTGGATTTTTAAAATGAACCAGAACGCATTTCTCCCACATCAGGTCGTTGAGCTTTGCAATTACTTATCTATGAGAAAGTGAGGACTGCAGATGCTGGAGCCCAGAGTCGAGACTGTGATGCTAGAAAAGCTCAGCAGGTCAGGCAGTATCTGAGGAGCTGGACAATCGACGTTTCGGACATAAGCCCTTCATCAGGAATGAGGCTTGTGGGTCAGGGCTGAGAGATAAAGGAGAGAGTGGTGGGCTTGGGGGAAAGTAGCTGGGAAAGCGATAGGTGGATGAAGGAGAGGGAGAAAGTGATAGGTCAGAGGGACCAGTGATGAATGGATCTGGAGGGTGATGCCGAGTTAGGGGCTTGTATTTACCTCTGAGAAGGTGGTGTTCAGCTTTGTTGAACATCTGCAGACCGAATATTGCAGGTAAACATAAAATGCTGTTTTACTCTGTGTGACAGAACCTGAATGACTTGCTAGTGCCAAATTAGAGGGTGATTAATAGTCAAGTGTTCACCAAACTTAGGTGTGGAATTAGGCCATTCAGCCCCTCAAGTTTGGTTCACCTTTCAAATTTTGATCACTTTGTATTTCAAATTTCACATTTTCATCTACTACTCCCAATAACTGTTGATGCCTCTGCCTAACAAGAATGAATCTATTATCACCTTAAGAATATTCAATGACCTACCTTGATTGCTGAAGGTCCAATGACATTTCCATTACTCTTCCACCTCCCCAACAATTCCATTGAATCTTTCTCACAATTAATGATATCCCAAATTTCTTGATTCATTAGATCAAAGCTGTCCCTACCAGCAGTGGTGGGATTCAAATTCCTATTTCTAGAATTGTGGTCCTGGTCTCCGGCTTACTGGCTCAGTAACGTTACCACTTTGCCACTGTTCCCCTGGGCCTGTTCACAGGTGGTATTGTCAACATTGCAGCTGTAACATATTTGAATAGTTCCTGATGGTCATTCATGTCATTTGTGTGGTGCAAATGTTACTTGCCACTTGTCAGCCCAAGTCTGGATAATGTCCAGATCTTGCCTCAGTATTTGACGAGTCATGAATGGTGCTGAACATTATGCAATCATCGGCGAACATCTCCACTTCTGACCTTATGATGGAGGGAAGGTCATTGATGAAGCCGCTGAAGATGGTTGGGCCTTGGACATTATTCTAAGGACTCCTGTAGAGATGTCCTGGAGCTGAGATGACTGACCTCCAACAACAATAACAACCATTTTCCTCTGTACCAGGTATGACTCCAACCATCAGAGAGTTTGCCCCCTGATTCCCATTGATTCTGGTTTTGCTAGGGCTCCTTGATGCCACACTTGGTCGAATGCAGCCTTGATGTCAAGGGCTGTCACTCTCCCCTCCTTTCTGGAATTCAGCTCTGTTGTCCATGTTTGAACCAAGGCTGTAATGAGGTCAGGAGCTGAGTGGCCCTGGCTGAACCCAAACTAAGCAGGTGCTGCTTGATAGCACTGTTGATGACACCTTCCATCACTATACTGATGATCGAGAGTACACTGATGGGGTGGTGATTGGCCAGGTTGGATTTGTCTTGCTTTTTGTGTGGAGGACATACCTAGGCAATATTCCATATTGTATGGTGGATGCTAGTGTTGTAACTGCCGGAGAAGTGTCTGGCAAGGAGGAGTGGCAAGTTCTGGAGCACAAGTCTTCAGTACTGTTGCTGGAATGTTCTCAGGGCCCATAGCATTTGCAGTGTCCAACTGTTTCTTGATTAAACTGGGAAGGATGCAAAAAAGATTTACAGGGATGTTACTGAGACTGGGCGGTTTGAGTTATGAAGAGAGGCTGGATAAGCTAGGACCATTTTGTCCTGGAGCATAGGATGCTAATGGGCAAGCTTAGAGAATCTTATAAAATCATAAGGTACATGGATAGGGTGAATATCCAAAGTATTTTCCCAAGGATAGGTGAGTCCAAAACTAGAGGGCCTAGGTTTAAAGTGAGAGGGGAAAGATTTAAAAGGGACCTGAGGAGCAACTTTTTCACATAGAGGGTGGTGTGAATATATAATGAGCTGCCAGAGGAAGTGTTAGGGTTGGGTACAATTACAACATTCAAAATACATTTGGACAGGTGCAAGAATAGGAATGGTTTAGAGGGATACAGGATAATCACAGGTGAATGGGACTCATTTAGCTTGGGATACCTAGTTAGCATGGACGAGTTGGCTTGAAGGATGTGTTTCCATGTTGTATAACTCTAAGACTCCATATCATGTGGAATGAATTGGATTAGCTGAAGACTGTGATGCTGGGTACTATTGGAGAAGGTCAAGATGGATCATGCACTAAGCACTTCTGGCTGAAGGTTGTTGCAAATGCTTCAGTCTTATCTTTTGCATTGATATGCTGGGTTCTTCCATCACTGAGGATGGGGATACTTGTGCAGCCTCCTCCTCCAGTGAGTTGCTTCATGTCCACTATCATTCACAACTGGATGTGGCAGGACTGCAGAGCTTAGATCTGATCCATTGGTTGTGGGACCGCTTAGCTCTATCACTTGCAGCTTATGCTGTTTGGTATGCAAGTAGTCTGTTTGGTAGCTTCACCAGGTTGACACGTCATTTTCAGGTCTGCCTGGTGCTGCTCCTGGCATGTGCTCCTCCACTCTCCATTGAACCAGGTTGATCCCCTGATAATTGTTGAGCGGGGGATACACCAGGCCATGAGGTTACAGATTGTGCTGGAGTACAATTCTGCTGGTGCTGATGTCCCACAGTGCCTCATGAATGCCCAAATTGGTGTTACTAGGTCAGTTTGAAGTCCATCCCATTCAGCACAGTGACAGTCCCACTTAATACGGGAGTTTATTCTGAACGTGAAGGCAGGACTTCATCTCCACAAGGACTACGCGGTGGTCACTCTTACTGATACTGTCATGGACAGATGCATCTGCAGCCGGCAGATTGGTAAGGAAATGGTCCTTATTGTTGTTGGTTAAGGATAAGGTCCCTATTCCTTCTTGTTGGTTTCCTCACCACCTGTTGAAAACCCAGTCGAGCAGCTATGATGGGGAGCTGATGGTCTAGTGGTATTATTGGTAGACTATCAATACAGAAACTCAGCTAATGTTCTGGGAACCTGAGGTTTCAATCCTGCCTCACAAAATGGTGGAATTAAGAATCTACTGATGACCATAGAACCATTGTTGATTGTTAGGAAAAATCTATCTGGCACACTCATATTTTTAGGGATAGAAATGATGTTGCTGGGAATAGAAGGTTTGAGTTATAAGGAGCGGCTGAATAGGCTGAGACTTTTTTACTTGAGTGTAGCAGGTTGAGGGGTGACCTTACAGAGGTTTACAAAATTGTGAGGGGCATCGATAAGGTGAATGGCAGGTAACTTTTCCCTAGGGTGGGGATTTCAAACTAGCTGACAGACTTTTTTAGGGTGAGAGGATAAAGATTTAAAAAAGACATGAGGAGCAATGTTTTTTACACAGAGGGTGGTGTGTGTGTGTGGAATTAACTTCCAAAGGGAGTGGTGGATATGGGTACAACTATAACATTAAAAAGTCATTGAGATAAGTACATGAATAGGAAATATTTGGAGGGTTATGGGCCAAGTGCAGGAAGATGACAATAGGTTAGTTTGGGATTATGTTCAGCATGATCTGGTTGGACCGAAGAGTCTGTTTCTATATTGTATGACTCTATGACTCCATGAATTCTATTGTCCTTACCAGGTCTGGCCTGCACGTGACTTCAGAGCAATAGCAATGTGGTTAACTTGCAACTGCCCTCTGCAACGGCCTAGCGAGCTATTCATTTGCATCAATCACTACAAAATCTTCACAAAGAAATGAAACCAGATAGACCAAGCAAGGCCATTTAATTGTGAAAGAGTTAGTGAGACTTTTGAAACTGTCACACTGAAAGTCACTAGCCCCATTTCACTCATACTCACACTTATGGGTGGCACAGTGGTTAGCACTGCTGCCTCACAGCGCCAGAGACCCGGGTTCAATTCCCGCCTCAGGCGACTGACTGTGTGGAGTTTACACGTTCTCTGCGTGGGTTTCTTCCGGGTGCTCCGGTTTTCTCCCACAGCCCAAAAATGTGCAGGTCAGGTGAATTGGCCACACTAAATTGCCCGTAGTGTTAGGTGAAGGGGCGAATGTAGGGGAATGGGTCTGGGTGGGTTGCTCTTCGGAGGGTCGGTGTGGACTTGTTGGGCTGAAAGGCCTGTTTCCACACTGTAAGTAATCTAATCTAATCTTGAAGCAGTTTACAGGTGTCCATACAATATAGACTGTCATTATGGTATGTGCAATGTCCCAACAAAAAAGCACCTGAAACCTAACCCTGTGTGATACTAGGGGCTTGTAGAGTTATAGAGTCATACAGCACAGAAACAGAACCTTCAGTCTAATTAGTCCATGCTAAACATAATCCCAAACTAAACTAGTCCCAACTGCCTGCACTTGGCCCATATCCATTCAAACCCTTCCTATTCATGTATCCATCCAAATAGCTTTTAAACGTTGCAATTGTACCCACATTCATTACTTCTTCAGGAAGCTCATTCCACATCGAACCACCCTCTGAGTTAAAACTTACCCCTCGTGTCTTTTTAAAATCTATCTTCTCTCACCTTAAAAATGTGTCCCCTAGTCTCAACAGCCTCCATCTTTGGAAAAAGATACATCCCATTAGCTCTGTCTATACCTCTCATTATTTTATAAACTTTCTTCAGGTCGCCTCCTACGCTCCAGTTAAAGACGTCCCAGCCTATTCAGCTTTCTTTATAACTCAAACCCGGCAACATCCTGGTAAATCTTTTCTAAACCCTCTCCAGCTTGATAATATCCTTCCGATAACTGGGAGACCAGAACTGGGTGCAGTATTCCACAAGTGGCCTCACCAATGTCCTGTACAACCTCAACATGACTTCCCAACTCCTATACTCAAAGGACTGAGCAATGAAGGCAAGCTAAATGCTTTTTTACTGCCCTGTCTATATGTGACACAAGCTTCAAAGAATTATGTCCCAGTACCTCAGGTCTTTTTGCTCTACAACAGTACCCAAGGCCCTACCATTAATTGTAAACACCCTAGCCTTGTTTGTTGTACAAAAATGCAATAGACAATAGGTGCAGGAATAGGCCATTCTGCCCTTCGAGCCCGCACCACCATTCAGTATGATCATGGCTGATCATCCTTAATCAGTATCCTGTTCCTGCCTTATCTCCATAACCCTTGATTCCACTATCCTTGAGAGCTCTATCCAACTCTTTCTTAAATGAATCCAGAGACTGGGCCTCCACTGTCCTCTGGGGCAGAGCATTCCACCCAGCCACCACTCTCTGGTGAAGAAGTTTCTCCTCATCTCTGTCCTAAATGGTCTATCCCGTATTTTTAAGCTGTGTCCTCTCATTCGGCACTCACCCATCTGCGGAAACATGTTTCCTGCCTCCAGAGTGTCCAATCCTTTAATAATCTTATACGTCTCAATCAGATCCCCTCTCAGTCTTCTAAACTCAAGGGTATACAAACCCAGTCGCTCCAGTCTTTCAGCATAAGGTCGTCCCGCCATTCCAGGAATTGACCTCGTGAACCTACGCTGCAGTCCCTCAATAGCCAGAATCTCTTTCCTCAAATTTGGAGACCAGAACTGCACACAGTACTCCAGGTGTGGTCTCACCAGGGCCCTGTACAGCTGCAGAAGAGCCTCTTTGCTTCTATACTCAATCCCTCTTGTTATGAAGGCCAACATGCTGTGAGCCTTCTTCACTACCTGCTATACCTGCATGCTTGCATTTGTATTTATATCATATTTAAGAACAGTCACTCATAATGCTGTTTACCTTGAAAGGGCATAATTTGTCAGGAGTGTGTTCAATACATTTTGGGGAGTGTAACAGGTCCAGCATTAACATCACTGGAACTTCACTGCCAATTTAATACAAGTTGGGGTTTGGCACCAGTCTTAGCAGATGAGAATTGAAATTCTGTCATGCTTCTCTGCCCACCTCACAACAGGGGGCTTTACCACGTGGTTCAAGCTCATGGCTTTTGAAAAAAACCTTTCTCCTGATACACTGATTGTGCACAAAATTACTCAGGCTCCTGTTCATCCATCTCTCATTACTGTTTAGCTTCTAACTTCTCTTCACAGATGAAGCTTGTCATGAAATCCAATACTTGAAGTTTGCTTTCTTTCCACGAGTCATCTCCATGTTTTAATTAAATTGTGAGTGTAATTTGCCCTATCAGGAATTGAAAGTAATTGTCCACAACATTTGAAAACATAAAGTGCCGCCCATCCATCCCTCACTCCACATTGTCCAGCTAAATATCTTCCCACACTTTGGGCAGAATTTGCCCAGCCTCATTGGAGATAGGGAAGGTGGGGGGGTGGGGATGCTGGGAAAATTGCACTGAAAGGCTGGCTCCATGCTGTGAACATGGAATGTTACAGCGCAGTACAGACCTACATAATGGCTGCATAAATGCTCCCACATCTATATTCATCCTGCAGGAGGCAAACACACAATGCAGCGAAGCTAATTAAGAAGCCAGCTAATGCAGATTACTGCGGCAGACCAGTGAGTTTGCCATTCTTCATCCCCCACTGTACCCTGACAAAGAGCCTTTTGCAACGTTTTCATGGAATGTCAACATTGCTGACTGGGCCAGCATTCATTGCCCACGCCTCAAGAGAGTGATAAGTGAGGCACCTTCTTGAATTGCAATAGTCCACATGCTGGAGGTACACTCAGAGTCTGTTGGGGGTTTAGAGTCCAAGGATTTTGACCCAGCAATGCTGAAGAAGGGACTGTTCTAATTCCAAGTCAGGATGATGAGTGGTCTGCAGGGGACCCCACAGGCATGCATCAAGTGGTGAAGGGAGTGGATGATGAAGGTGACAGATGGGGGTGTCAATCAAGTAGCTTTGTCCTGGATGATGCCAAGCTTCTTCAGTGTTGTTGGCGCTGTACCCATCCAGGCAAGTGAGCAGTATTTCGTCACACTGCTAACCTGTGCCTTGTCGATGGTGGGAGTCAGGAGGTGAGTTACTCACTTCAGCAATCCTAGCTGAGCAGCAGATCAACGCTGAGCAACAACTGAATATCTAAATGCTTCTGGGAAACAAAGGTAATATTGCTGATTGCAAACAAGGTGGTAGTCTCTGAAAGCCACACCCTTGCCCTCACCTTCAAACTCTCAGAACCCCATGCCCCATGACAAGAAGTCTAAAATGCCCACTTATCCTCTCGCTGGCAAATCACCTGTGAGTAGCCTCAGCCAATTATTTTTAGAACTCAGATATATCAAGCCATTGATTGGGCTTCAGCTTGCTTCAGGAGGGATTTAACAAGAGTCATAGCACCCCCAATGTGCAGAAATAGGCTATTCAGCCTATCGACACTGCACCGACCCTCAAATGAGCATCCCACCCAAGTGGCTACTTTATCTCCAATCACCCCACATTTATCATGGCTGCACATCCTTGAACAATATGGGCAATTTAGCATGGCCAATCCATCTAACCTGCACATCGTTAGACTGTGGGAGGAAGCCCATGCAGGCACAAGGACAATGTGTAAACTCCACACAGGCAGTCGTCTAAGGCTGGAATTGAATCTGGGTCCCTGGTGCTGTGAGGCAGCAGTACTAAGCCACTATGCCACTCATAAGGGGCTGAACTGGGTGGAAGAAAAATGCAAAGGCTCTCGATTATCTTAGGCTGATGTGGAAATGTCACAGTTGCAGTGGGATGTCATTGATAAAACTCGGGGGAAGAGGCTATCAGTGCTAGGGGCTCATCTGGAGATGGGCAGCCTTGGATCTGTGTGGGACTCCCACAATTTGAAGGCGATATAGGAGCTTAACTTGATCATTTAGCCCCATGTTTCATTATTCCAATAGATCATAGATTTGTATGTCAGTACCATTTACCTACCTTTGCTCTTTGAAATATTTATCCAAACAATTCTCAGGTTTGAAAATTGAAGAATTCATAACCATTTCTAAAGAAAGAACTCTTGATTTCTACTCACCTTTGTGTCAGGTTTCTCTGTCACCTCTCCCTCCCATCTGCTTCGACCTGTTTTCCCCTTCCCAGTCTCATCCCCATCTCCCCTCCCACCTGTCTTCCTGCCACTATTTCTCTGTACCCTTCCACATTCATTACCTCCACACCATCCCTTCTTATCTCCCTTTCCATTCCACTCCCAGCAATTCCCCACACAGTCCCCTCCCCTCTGAGGACAGTTAAGTGTCAAGCACACTGTTATGGGCCTGGAGTCACATAGGCTGGACCAGGTAGGAAAGGCAGTTTCCTTCCCTAAAGGACACTTAAGGCCCCTGAACATTATCTAGGTTTTTGGACTAATACCAGTGATAATACCACTAGGCCAATCCCTTCCTCTTCTGTACCAGATCTCAAGCCATAGTAACCTTGGAGTTGTCAATCAGATTTCCTCTCAAACTCTTTCGTTCCAAAGAGAAAACTCTAGTTTCTCTAACCTTGTGGTTAAATTCTGTTTGGATAGTTCATCTCTGAACCCTCTCAGGGATATCTGCATTCTTCCTAATGTGTTCATGGCACAATTTTCTGACAAGAGTAGCATCAGTGAGGTTGCTTTATACTGGGAGGTAAGGTTGTGTGAGTATCCCAAGGGATGGCACAGTGGCTCAGTGGTTAGCACTGCTGCCTCACAGTGCCCAGGGACCTAGGTTCAATTCCAGCCTTGGGTGACTGGCTGTGTGGAGTTTGCTCATTCTCCCTGTGTCTGCATGGGCTTCCTCCTGCAATTCAAAGATGTGCAGGTTAGGTATTTGGCTGTGCTAAATTGCTAATAGTTTTCAGGGATGTGCAGGTTGGGTGTATGGGTCTGGGTGGGATATTCTTCAGAGGGTTGGCTCGACAGTTTACACTTGGTCTATGAAAGCAATGGGCTAAGTGCCTAACTGCTGTATTTTTCCCTGTGTTCTGATACTCCATAGAATGTTCTTTCTTATTGAATAAGCAGAAATTATAATTGGTTATCACAGTACACCTGCAGCAAGGATTGAAATTTGGAGGATATGAGGTTCAAAGGTTAACTGACAAACTAATCATCATCCACATGTGCTGATTACCATCAACCACATTGTCCAGGTGTTTTTGCTCTTTTTTACATTTATTCTCAGCGTGTGGGCATTACTAGCAAGATGGACAGTTACTGTCACCCCTAGTTGTCCTTGTGAAGGTGGTGATGAGCTGTCTTGAATGCAACAGAGTGGCTTGTTGTAAACATTTCAAACAATTGCATATTGCTGTGGCTCTGATGTCACATATAGACCATTTAATTAATATAGTTTAAATTTCTCAGTTGGGGTGTGTGTGTGTGCATGTGTGTGTGTGTGAGAGAGAGACATTCGACACAGGCTAAAATATCACTACAAATAACAAAGAACAAAGAAAATTACAGCACAGGAACAGTCCCTTCAGCCCTCCAAGCCTTCGCTGATCCAGATCCTCTATCTAAACCTGTTGCCTATTTTCTAAGGATCTGTATCCCTCTGTTCCCTGGCCATTCATGTACCTGCCTCGATACATCTGAAATGATGCTATTGTGCCCACCTCTACCAACTCTGCTGGCAATGCATTCCAGGCACCCACTACCCTCTGCATAAATAGTTTGACATAGGGTCAAATAGCATGGAAACAGACACTTTGTTTTAACCTGTCCATGCCGAACATAATGCCAAAATAAACTAGTCCCACCTGTCTGCTCCTGGCCCATATCCCTCCAAACCTTTCCTATCTATGTACTTATTCAAATCTTTTAAACATTGTAATTGTACCCATAGCCACCACTTCCTCAGGAAGTTCATTCAACACGTGAAACAATTTGCCTCTCATGTGTTTTTTAAATCTCTCCCCTCTCACCTTAAAAATGTGTCCCCAATCTTGAAATTCACCCATCCTAGGGAAATGACAAGTACCAGTAACTCTATCTATAAGTCTCATTATTTGATAAACTTCTATCATGTTGCCTCTCAACCTCTTGCGCTCAACTGACAAAAGTCCCAGCCTCTCCAGCCTTTCTTTATAACTCAAACCTTCCATACCTGGCAACATCCTGATAAATCTCTTCTGAACCCTTTCCAGCTTGATAATATCCTTTCTATAACTGGGTGACCAGAACTGGACCAGAAGGGGCCTCACCAATGTCCTGTACAACCTCAACATGACATCCCAATTCCTATACTCAAAGGACTGAGCAATGCAGGCAAGTGTGCCAATTACCTTTTTGACCCCCTGTCTTTATGTGACACAAGCTTCAAAGGAGTAAGTACCTGTACGCCTAGGTCCTTCTGTTCTATAACACTACCCAAGGCCCTACCATTAATTGTAAAACCCCTACCCTTGTTTGTTCTAACCTGCCATTTATCCAGATTGAACTCCATCTTCAAATTTTCAGCCCATTGACCCATTTGATCAAGATCCCTTTGTAAACTTAGAAAACCACCCGCACTGTTTACGCTGCCACCAATTTTAGTGTCATCCGCAAACTTATTAACCATGCCTTTTATATTCTCATCTAAAACATTTATATAAATGACAAGCAAAAGAGGACCCAGAACCGATCCCTGTGGAACAGACTGGTCACAGGCCTCCAGTCTGAAAAACAACCCTCCACCATTACTCTCTGTCACACACATATCTTTCTTCATTTCCAAGAACAGAGTTGAAGTGAAACTTCTTCACCCAGAGAGTGGTAAGTGTGTGGAATGCTCTGCCCCAGAAGGCTGTGGAGGCCAAGTCTCTGGATACTTTCAAGAAAGAGTTGGATAGAGCTCTTAAGGATAGTGGGATCAAGGGTTATGGGGATAAGGCAGGAACAGGATACTGATTGAGGATGATCAGCCATGATCATAATGAATGGTGGTGCTGGCTCGAAGGGCAGAATGGCCTACTCCTGCACCTATTGTCTATTGTCTATTGAATATTGAGAACCAGTCTGATGTGTGGTTCTTAATGAAATTGTTCTCACGGTTTGAGATTTCGGGACAGAGAGCTGTAATTAGGAACTCAGGTGCTGGAATGAGTTCAGCAGACCTCCACAATTCTCTCATCACTGAGTTCATGACTGGAATATGGATTTGAAAGCTAGTATCATTGTTTAAATCCTAGAGAAACTTGGCCTTTTCTGCCGTTTCTGAGGAAGATTAGAGATAAGGAAAGTCAGTACATTTTGCAAAGATTTGTCTGTAACCACCCAGTGCAGCTAAGAGCAAACCAAAGTGAGAAATCTGGAATGAAAATTATAGATTATTCAAATTGAAAATTCCCAGCACAGAGTTTGCATTGGAAGTTTGAACTCCTTCATATAACTTTCTCATCTCCGACAACCTCTCTTTTAACCTAACTATTTGTTCTGTTCTTCTGGACTCTACCCCTGAAGATAAAGGGTCCAGCAGTGCTACAGCTAATCTCTCATACAAATCATGCTGATGGCATTGCTAATGTAATGATACATAAATAGTCCAGTGGCTGTGAGGCATCTTCTATCAATGTGCTTATATTCAGAGTACTTGAGAAGATTTGTAGCTCAGGTTGTGGATGAGGTCATGGATTCATTCGCCAAACAGCTGTGTTTTTCTGCAAACGTTTTATCACCACACTGGGTGACATCATCAGTTGTCTTTGATAAGGTGTTGGTGGCCTGACCTGCCTGGCATTTATATGTCTCTGTTTGTTGGTACTTCTGGTTCTGTGTCTGATTGGTTTGTATAAGGGATCCAGTTCAATGTGTCTATTGATTGAGTTCTGGTTGGAGTGCTGGGCTTATATTCCTCTGCACTGCAGCTGCTGGTCAGTTGAGAATTTTACCCTTTGATGTCACTTTTGTTTCACTGTACCTTCGTTAGCCTTGCTGTTCCAATGAGTTTTTTGCACATTTTTACGTACCTTCATGTCTATTTTTAACTATCACAAGGGGCAGCTTTTCCCCTCCGAAGGGCATTGGACCACTTCCCAGAGGTGTGCCAAGATTATATCTAAAAGGGGAACCTTACCTCTTCGAAAGGCTATCAGAGGCTGTGGGGTGACCTTATAGAGGTTTATAAAATCATGAGGGGCATGGATAGGGTGAGCAGACAAGGTCTTTTCTCTGGGGTGGGAGAGTCCAGAGCTAGAGAGCATAGGTTTAGGATGAGAGAGGAAGGCTTTAAAAGGGACCTAAGGGTGGTGTGTGTGTATATGGAATGAGCTTCCAGAGGAAGTGGTGGAGGCTGGTACAACTACAACATTTAAAAGGCATCCGGATGGGTATATGAATAGGAAGGTTTAGAGGGATATTGGCCAAGTGCTGGCAAATGGGACTAGATTAATTTAGGATATCAGGTCAGCATGGACAAGTTGGACTGAATGGTCTGTATCCGTGCTGTACATCTCTATGACTCTAATGAATCCACAAGCTTAAGTCCTGAGCCCACCAATCCTCACCTGTACGTCATGCTTCAGAGACATCTGGAGTACCAAATCCCACATGGGTTGAGGAGGCGTCTGATTTCTCTAGGTACCTGTCTCCATGTGACACACTTATGTGAAATGTCACCTTACCTCTCAACTCCGGCAAAAACTGTAGGTGCCGTTTTCGGAGCCAGAACCTCCAGTTTTTACGTCATTCCCCCATTTTTCGCGATGACAGAGAGAGGCTCTCATTGTTGAGAGACCTCAGTCATCCTGTTTCTTACAAAAAAAGCATTTTGTTGATACTTCTGGTTCTGTGTCTGATTGGTTTGTATACGGGATCCAGTTCAATGTGTCTATTGATTGAGTTCTGGTTGGAGTGCCAGCTTATATTCCTCTGCACTGCAGCTGCTGGTCAGTTGAGAATTTTACCCTTTGATGTCACTTTTGTTTCACTGTACCTTCCTTAGCCTTGTTGTTCCAATGAGTTGATGCAGGTTGTAAAGAATCCTGTTTATACATCACTTACAAATCACTTGCTTCTTCTAGTTTTAAAACTTTGGCTCTCCTTTAATCATTCTTAGATGCATTGTTGTTTATTTCTTTGGTGCTGTCCTTTCTTCTGTCAGTTCATGTTTTCTTATGAGGGTTTTAATAGACTTAGAATTTGATCACAGTCAGACCAGTGTCTGGGCAAGGAAAGGTTAATGTCTGTTTATAATGAACATGGTTAATCCTACATTGGGCATTTCTGGAGAACTTGCACAGTTTGCATTGAGATCGAGATGATATGTAACATGTTTTTTAATGGTTCTGATGCACTGTAGAGCTGGAGGGCATACACTAATTATACATCCCTGCAAATCCTGCTGTAAGTGGTTGTTAAAGATAGCACAATACAAACTCTGCAGGTACCACTGACAAACAGTGGGAAATTATTTTCTGTTTTGTTCTTGAGATGTGCGAAACACCAACAAATTTATTGTGAATCCCTTTTACCCTGAGAAGGAGAAGAGGCAATCATTTGCTCAACTGAATAGTTTGGTGAATGCAGATGGTTTTAAGAGTAAAGTCCAATCTGCATTTATATATTACCTTTAATTGGAATGAAACACCTAAAAGGGATTTGACTGAAGAATTATCAGATAAGACTTGGTCCTAAGCCAGAAAAGGAGATATGAAGACAGGTGGATTGAAGTTTTAAAGGAGCATCTTAAAGCTGGATAATTACATTCCTAAATTCCGCAATGCTGGACTTGTTTACTTCTCTATTTTTCCAAGACCTGTAACTGACTAAACTGTACGTAGGGGAGCTTTATATCTAATATGGCAGTGTACATCTGACAATAAATCTAATTCTAATTCTTATTAGCTTTAGAGTGACAGGAAGACCTTTTAGAACGAAGATAAGGAGAAACTTCTTCAGCTAGAGAGTGGGGAATCTGTGGATTTCATTGCCTCAGAAGGCTGTGGAGGCCAGGTCATTAAGTATATTTAAAACAGAGATAAATAACTTCTTGACTGCCAAAGGGAGCAAGGTTTATGGGGAGAAATGGGATTGAAAAACCTAGCAGCCGTGGTTAAATGGCAGAGCAGACTCGATGGACCGAATGGCCTAATTTCTTCTTCTATGTCTTATGGTCTTATGATGAAGATTGCAGTTTAATTATAGTTAAAAGGAAACGGAGGATTGAAGGAAGTCATGTGACTTGTCCTGAACTCTGCCTGATAACAAGCTGAGGGTGGGGTGGTGGGGGCAATGGCAGCGTTAGGGGTGAGGTTGTCAGGGGAGAGTCGGGGGTGGGGGGGGGGGGACAGGGGAGCTATTAATTGCTAAAGTTAAAGGTGAAGGGGAATATTCACAGCTTGTATTTTCACCAGGAAGGACATCCTATTATTTAAGCCCGTGGATGGTAGTTAGAGTGGGTGTCGGAGTAGGTGTACTGACTGTGGGTGAGCCTGCTAATCTCCATGTCACACAGGGAAGTACAAGGAATGGTAGGTTTTATGAATACGGTTGCACATTAAATTGTCGGTTGAATTCTAAACTAGAATCAAACTATGAGTTTGGTGGCTAGCTAATTAGTATTTCTACCTGGATATATGGCTCCATGTGATTCAGGTTGCCTTGGAAAAGGGCTTTTGGAAGGAAAAAGCAGACAGTAAGCTCTTGTGCCATTGGGTTACAGGGTTTCTAAGATATAACAGAGAGCCACAGACACCAATCAGTTTGGAGCCATCTGAGAGGCTGACAACAAGAGATAAGGGGCAGTCACTCCTGTACCTGAAGCAGAGAAAATGCTGACTCAATTGGCCACAGTGCAGAATACTAGTGATACTTTGTGCTCTGATTGTAGATGCTGATTTTGTTGAGATTTAGAGGACATTGGAGGATTCTTGTCCTTCGGCTGTAGAGAGGGAATCTCCAATCTCATGGTGAAAGTAAGTTCTGGGACTGGATGTTTCCCAGCTGGTAAGCGGAAAGGAGTCATGCTGTTTGGAGAGGAGAATAATTTTAGACTGATTCCTGAAGAAGGAAGTTAGCGGGCTTTGTGAAGCAAAACAATAGCAGGAGACTTTCAGTTGCATTGAAGACTGGATAGAAGTATAGAAGTTCCTGACAAAATATTGTTTGGACAATGTTGCTTTGGTTTGTGTTACAGAACAATTAAAATCTTGCTGTTTGGCCCTTTTAGTCAGACACTGGAACTTGGAATATCTTTATAAAAGTTATCCATCTCTGTAGGGATCATAATAAGAGATGGAGCATTTTCATTTACCAACCTTAGCTTCCAGGTAAATGAAGACAAAGTGACCAACCATTTAAAACTGAAGATGCAGGCAAGGCCAGAATTGAAGGAACACTCCGAGACCCTGGAAGGGTTTTTAGCTGTTGAGGTGATTAAAGAGATAGGGACGGTGAAGGCATGGAAGGATTTTTTAAAAAAATTAAAACTTGGATTGACGTTTTAAAATTGAGACATTGCTCAAACCATAGAGAGTGGAAATTATGTAACTTGCAAGCTACACCTGATATGTGTCAGGTTAACCACCTTGAAGGATGTTAGAGGGATAATTGAGTTTTTCCTGACAATGCTGCAATTTTAACAGTAATTCGTTTTCAGACCAGCCCACGAATTACCAGATTTATTAAATTTGATTTTATGACTTTCATGATGGAATTTAATTTTATGGGGGGACTTCTAGGTTATTAGAAGTGCATTATTGTACTTATTAAAGCATTACTGTAAAATTATATTTCTGTCCAATTAAAACCATGGAAGATTGTTTCTAGAGGGAAATTTACTTAGAAAGAGAGTTTAGTGTGTAAATTTAAGAATTCCACTTATAAAACTATAAATGGGAAGTTGAGAAATTAAGTGACACAAGTGGAAGGGTTAAGGCATTGTCAGAAAAAGAAAGGAATAGATTAAGGACATGTATCTGTGTACGGTTAAGTCACACCTAAACATTCTTGTCAATGCAAATAAATTAGAAAAGGAGCAGCAATCATATTTGTATGCACATACAGCATCTAAATGGCATGCAGTAGGACCTCTTAAGTGATAAATTTGGTAAAACCTAATAACTTGAAATTTGGCACTGGTGGTTTCCTTCCACAGTCTGAAGGTGCACAGGTTAGGTGGATTGACCATGCTAAATTTCTCATAGAGCCCAGGGCTATGTAGTTCAGATGGAGTAACCAATGCAGAGTTACAGGAACATGGTTGCGGACATTGGGTATGGGTGAGATGCTCATCGGAGGGTTACTTTGGACTCAATGGGCTGAATGGCCTGCTTCCACATTGTAGGGATTCAATGATTCTATGACCATGAAAAGAATGTTGGCCAAGAGACTGGGGAGAACTCTGCACTTGGCACCCGATCCTAATGTTCATCTAAATACCTCATCTTATGGTGGCACCAGTAATCCAGTGATCCAAGTGAGTACTGTGAAATCCTGGGTTCACATCCTACATGCCTGTTATAAGATTCAGTTATTAACAAAAAACAAACTGGAAGTGAAAATTTTGTTAATGGTCCTGCAAAAACCCATCAGTTTCACTAGTTTCCTCTCACTCCTCCAAGACTGTGTTAGGGATTTGGAACGGGAGCTGGATAAACTTCAAATCATTCGGGAGGCAGAGGCTGTAATAGATACGAGTTACAGGGAAGCAGTTACTCCTAGGCATGAAGAAAGTTGGGTAACAGTTCGAAGGGGGAGAAAACAGTCAGTGCAGGGATCCCCTGTGGTCGTTCCCCTGGAAAACAAGTATACCATTTTGGATACTGTTTTGGGGGACGATTTACCAGGGGTATACAGTGGGGAGCAGGTCTCTGGCACAGAGCCTGTCCCTTGAACAGAAGGGAAGGAGGGAAAGGAGGAGGGTGTTAGTCGTTGGGCACTCAATACTAAGAGGGTCAGATAGAAGGTTTGTTGGGAACAAATGAGATTCATAGTTGGTGTGTTGCCTCCCAGGTGCCAGGGTCCGTGATGTCTCAGATCGTGTCTTTGGGGTCCTGAAGGGAGAGGGTGACCAGCCCCCAGTTGTGGTTCACATAGATGCCAACGACATAGGTAGAAAGAGGGATAGGGATGTAACGCAGGATTTCAGGGAGGTAGGGGGGAAGCTGAGAGCTAAAACAGAGTTATTATCTCTGATTTGTTATCCATGCCATGTGATAGTGAGGCAAGGAAGAAGGAGAGATATCAGCTGAACACTTGGCTGCAGGGATGGTGCAGGAGGGAGGGTTTCAGGTACTTGGATAATTGGCTCATTCTGGGGAATGTCGGACCTCTACAAACAGGACGGTCTTCACTTGAACCAGAGGGGTACTAATATCCTGGGTGGGAAATTTGCTGGTGCTATTTGGGTAGGTTTAAACTAGCTCAGCAGGGGGATAGGAACCGGAGATGTAGTTCCAGTACACAGGAGGATGAGAGTAGGGAGGGCATGGACAGGATTTCACAGGAATATGCTGGCAGACAGCAAACTGATTTGAAGTGTGTCTACTTCAACGCCAGGAGTATCCGGAATAAGGTGGGTGAACTTGCTGCATGGATAAGTACCTGGGACTTCGATGTTGTGGCCATTTCGGAGACATGGATAGAGTAAGGTCAGGAAAGAATGTTGCAGGTTCCAGGGTTTAGATCTTTCATTAAGAACAGGGAAGGCAGTAAAAGAGGAGGAGGTGTGGCCTTGTCAATCAAGGACAGTATAACAGTGGCTGAAAGAACTTTTGACAAGAACTTTTCTACTGAGGTAGTATGGGCTGAGGTTAGAAACAGGGGAGGAGAGGTCACACTGCTGGCCTCTGCAGAGTTACAGGGATGTGGAGGAGAGGATCGGCAAAATGATTCAGGTAGGAGTAAAAGGAACAGGGTGGTCATTATGGGGGATTTTAACTTCCCCAACATTGACTGGAAATGCTGTAACTCTAATATGTCAGATGGATCAATGTGTGCAGGAGGGTTTCCTGACTAGTATGCTGGAGGGTCGTCATTGTCTACAGGTTTAGTACCAGCGGACCAGAGGATTGAAAATGTTATGCCCTTGTTCAAGAAGGGAAGTAGAGATTACCCAAGTAATTTTAGACCAGTGAGCCTTACGTCTGTTGTAGAAAATTTTGGGAAAGGATTATAAGCGATAGCATTTATAATCATCTAGCAAGCAACCATTTGGTTGCAAATAGTCAACATGGTTTTGTCAAGGACAGGTCATGTCTCACTAACCTCATTGAGTTTTTTGAGAAGGTGACCAAGCATGTGGTTGAGGGTAGGGCAGTTGACATGGTATAAATGGACTTCAGTAAAGCCTTTGATAAAGTTCCACATGGTAGGCTGTTGGACAAACTGCAGAGGAAGGGGGTACAGGGTGATTTAGCAGTTTGTGTTAGAAATTGGCTTTCTGTAAGAAGGCAGCGAGTTGGGGCTGATGGAAAATATTCAGCCTGGAGTCTGGTTACTAATGGTGTGCCACAAGGATCTGTTTTGGAACCACGGTTGTTTGTCATTTTTATAAATGACTTGGATGCAGGCAGAGGTGGATGAGTTAGTAAGTTTGCAGGTGACACTAAAGTCAGTGGAGTAGTGGACAGTTTGGAAGAATGTTACAGGTTGCAGGGAGACTTGGATAAACTGCAGAATTGGGCTGAGAGGTGGCAAATGGAGTTCAATGCAGCTAAATGTGAGGTGATGCACTTTGGGAAGAATAACAGGAAGGCAGAATACTGGGTCGATGGAAAGATTGTTGATAGTGTAGATGTGCAGAGGGATCTTGGTGTCCATGTATATAGATCCCTGAAAGTTGTCACCAGGTTGATATTGCTGTTAAGAAGGTTACGGTGTATTAGATTTCATTGGTAGAGGGGTTGAGTTCCAGAGCCGTAATGTCATGCTGCAACTGGAGAAAACGCTAGTGCGGCCGCACTTGGAATACTGTGGACAGTTCTGGTCGCCCCCATTACAGGAAGGATGTGGAAGCATTGGAAAAGGCGCAGAGGAGATTTACCAGGATGTTGCCTTGTTTGGAGAGAAGTTCTTATGAGAAAAGGCTGAGAGACCTGGGTATGTTCTTATTGGAAAGAAGAAAGCTAAGGAGGGATTTGATAGAGACATACAAGATGATTAGACAGGGTAGATAGTGAAAGAATTTTTCTCAGGATGGTGATGTCAGCTTATACAAGGGGGCATAGCTACAAATTGAGGGGTGATAGATTTAAGACAGATGTCAGAGACAGGTTCTTTACTCAGAGAGTGGTAAGGGCGTGGAATGCCCTACCTGCCAATGTAGTTAACTCAGCCACATTAGGGAGACTTAAACAATCCTTGGATAAGCACATGGATGATGATGGGATAGCGTGGGAGGATGGGCTTAGATTAGTTCACAGTTCGCGCAACATCGAGGGGCGAAGGGTCTGTTCTGTACTGTATTGTTCTATGTTCTATGAAGGAAATCTGCCATCCTTCCTTGGTCTGGCCTACATGTGATTCCAGACCCACAGCAATCTGGCTGTCTCTTCAGTGCTGTCAGCTCAGGGGCAAATAGGGATGCCAAGCAAGCGTTGGCCTTGTTGGCGATATCCACATCCTGTTGAAAGAATAAGCAAAAGTCTAAACCCTGATCATGGACTCGTGAAAGTTGTTTAGACTAATTTGCATTTCATAAAATTTCTGTGTCTTCTCAGATGGGAAGCAAAGGGGAGGATGCAAATTGTTCAGGTTTCTTTGTAAATATCTTGAAGAAGATCTTATTCCAGCAGAAATTGCAGGAAAAACTGCCAAAATGCTTGAGGAAATTTGTTTAAGACCGCAAAGTCAGGGACTGATTCCGGACACATCTATGGTCTGTGCACTTCAATCAATTCCACCTCTTGGTTGCCAGCCATTTCAGCTGCCCCTCCCACTTCCCAACAACATATCCATCCTGGGCCTCCTTCACCATTAAAATAAGGCCACATGCAAACTTGAGGAAGAACACCTCATCTTCTGCCTCAGGAGCTTACAACCTTATGACCTCAACATACAACTTATCAGCTTCCAAATCTCCCCACCCAGCTACCCCATCCAACCCTCCCTCTCCACCCAGCCCAGTTGACCTGACCTAACCTGTCCATCATCCTTCCCCCCATCAGCTGCACTGTTCATACTGACTAATCTTATTTACTTCCTACCTGCATCCACCTATCACCATCCCACTTACCTTTCTCCCAGTCCCAACCCCCTCCCTCTATTTATCTCTCAGCCCCCTTCCCCCTCCCAGTCCTGATGAAGGGTCCTGCATGAAACATTGACTCTCCTGCTCCTCTGAAGCTGTTTGACCTGTTGTGCTTTTTCCAGCTCCACATTTTATCGACTCTGAACTCTCAAAGGGAATCTCAAAAGGAATGGTAAACTAGGCAAACATAGGGACGTCATCCCTACATTTTGCGCATTCAAATCTGTTAGAATTTTCTCTGTTTTAATGAGATTTCCCGTTAGTCTTCTGAACTTCAGTGAATATAGGCTCAGTTAATCCAATCACTCCACATATGATAAACCTGCCAACCCAGGAACCAATCTAGTGAACCATCTAGGGCCAGCTCTGATGTAGAGTCATTTTGACTCGAAACATGAGCGTACTCTCTCTCCATGGATTCTGCCTGATCCACTGTGATTACCAGCATTTCGTGTTTTCGGTACAGATTCCTGCATCTGCAGTAATTTTCTCATTCTATGGCAAGATTAAAATCTTTCTTGTGGAAATCATTGATCCAGATTGCTGTGGTCACTTGCTACCTGCCTCTACAAGATACTCGAAAAAAATTACATACTGTTCATAATCTGTGCTTGATAGTGAGGATTCCAAATATTAAATTAAAATCTTAAGTGATTGCCTTGCTCAAATCTGATTACACATTAATCAGTTCCAAACCTGGCTCATACCATGTGCAGTGAAATCAAAATTGGCACCAGTCTTGTATGAAATCATCATTTGCTGATGATTAGTTTATTGACTGGTACCCTTGATTTAGTGAGTGCATCATTGAATTTCTGTGATGCCATAACAGATATTAGTCTTACCTGTCATTTAGTCTTAAGCCCTGAGAAATTTATCAAAAGTTGTACGGTCAATCAAATTCTCCAGAAAACGAAAATGCAGCTTTCACTTATAACAGGATTGGACAGACTGAATGTGGTGATGATGTCCCTATGTTTACTTCGGTTACTGTACCTTCTGAGATTCCCTTTGAGAGTTAAAACAAATTTGTCTGAATAAAAATTGACTTAGTGTCAATTTCGGGGAGAGTAACTCTCTGTGAGCTCTTCTGCAATTCACAAGTGCTCATCTCATTATATATTCTCATGTCTCTGTGGCTTTGTGCTTGTGCTACTGTGCATTCACCAGTCATAGAGAATCACGGAATCCCCGCAACATGGAAAGAGGCCCTTTGACCCGTCAGACCTACACCCACCCTCTGAACAGCATCCCACACAGACTCAGCCCCCTACACTGTACCTATAACCCTACGTTTCCCAAGGCCAGACCACCTAACCTTCACATCTTTGGACTGTGAGAGTGAACTGGAGCACCTGGAGGAATCCTACACAGACACAGGGAGAATGTGCAAACTCCACACGGACAGTCACCCAGTGATGGAAGTACTTAGCAATGCTGGGACCTTCTGGATTTTCTCTGCTGTCCATCCATGTCAAGGCCACTGCACGTCAGTACAATCTATCACAGCCAGGAATGAGCCTTCCCATGGAGTGAGAGGGAAACAAAAGCAAGGCAAGCTTCTGAGGGCGCATTGTTGCCACTCCATTGAAAATGGAATCTCACAATCGTAAATGTATTGCCGCTTGACATCATCACGTGCCTGTTCACTGCAGCTACAAGAATGAAGCGAGAGAGGCTGCCTGTCCTCAACACTGTAACACGTCAGAATGCTGTCTAAGGGATGTCTCCTCTTACTCTAGTATCCAGAGTCACAGACCATCTCATTGTTGTTGAATGTGGGCTCATCACATGCCTTCGAACAGTTGGTAACATTGACTTTTAATGAGAAAGGAACAAAGAGAAAAAGCTGCATTTGTTTCTGGGAGTGATAGGAAGCTGCTTCCCTTTTCAACAACAACAAACATACAGGTGGCTGAAGGATTGTCTCATCCAGCTCACCTCTGCTGGCATGGCCCTGATAGCTTATCGTTCCTGATGCTGCAGTGCTCTATCATGCTGAAGGTGAGCTTCCTCCTGCTCAATGACCTCATTTCCTCCTTGGAAAGTTGCTGTCACTCGAGATAGGTACTCGGAAACAGCACTGCAGTGAAGGGTGCTGAAATGGTGGAATGGATTCAACATCTGGGGAAAGAGGGTGTAGGAGTGTGTTTTGAGGAGTTGGCGATGATGGAGGTCTGATGGAGTGAGAGGTGAGCTGGAGCCACCAGGCAACAGTTCTGGCTTTTGCATTAGGAATTGTTGCTGTCTAGTTGCTGTCCAGCAGGTGGGCGAATACTGAACTGCGTAGAAACGAGGCACGATTCAGTCATGAGGAATTCTTTACTCATGCAAATAGCCTCCTTGATTCATGTCTCACCATTCAAGCCTTGGGTGGAAAATCAGACTTTTTTTTCTTGACGTGACGAGTTTCAGTTTTCGGAGCCTGCCATATTTTCCCAACTACGAGCTGTTGTCCACCTCAGTCAGGAACTGGAGAGATTCTGCTCATCATTTTCATCATAAGTTGTATAAGTCAGCTGCAAAAAAAAATTGACTGATTCAGTTTGGAAGAAGTGTTGGCAGATCTCCAGAAATGTAGAAATACAGAAGACAGACCTTTCAAACCCTCGAGCCTGCTCTGCCATTCAATATGATCAATACTGATCATTGAGCTCAATATCGTAATCCTGCCCTCGCCACAGACGTCCTGATTCTATTAACCTCAACCTCCTTCTTGAAACCACATTGTGCTGGTCTCAACCACTTCCTGTGATAGTGAACTCCACAGGCTCACCACTCTCTGGGTGAAGACATTTCTCCCCGTCTCAGTCATAAATGGTTTACACCTTATCTTTTAACAATGACCTCTGGTTCTGGGTTCGTCCTCCATTGGGAGCATCCTTCCTGCATCTAACCTGTCTCATCCTATTAGAATTTACAGGTTTCTATGAGATCCCCCCATTCTTATAAACTCCAACGAATTCAATTCTAACTGATTCAATCTCTCCCCGTGCGTCAGTCCTGCTCATCCCAGGAATCGATTTGGTAAACGTTTGCTCCCTCTATAGCAAGATAAGGAGACCAAAACTGCACACATTATTCCAGGTGTGGCATCACCAAGGCCCTGTACAATGATGTGGAGGGGCCAGTGTTGGACTGGAGTGGACAAAGGCAGCAGTCTCATGACATCAGGTGATAGTCCAACAGATTTATTTGAAATCACAAGCTTCCAGAGTGCTGCTCTTTAATCAGGTAGCTTCCTCTGTCGTGTGACTTCTGAGAGTTGTAGCAAGCCATCTCTGCTCCTGTACTCGAATCCTGTAACGATGAAGGCTGACATACAGATTGACAGTTTTCATGCAGCAATTGTTCCGCAACAAATGTTTTGGTGTGGCTATCGAGCACCATATTTACGTCAGCTTAACTATCAATATTTTTGTGTCGTATTCCTCAAGCAAGTGTAATCCATTCGGGAGGGAAGTGGTATTATCAACTTCATGTAAATGGAGCCTCTGCAAAGTAATATATTCGTGTCTCGAGGGCTTGAATTTTTAATAAATTTATTGGACATTTGATACCAGAATCTGATGAGCTGTTTCTGTTCGAACTGCCTGAAGGAAACCGAAAATGGTGCTACTTATGCTAAACCCAGTCAGTGCAAGCATTCCAAGAGTGACAGAAGGTTGATAAAGTTTGCTTGAAAATTGGTTCAAGGCAACATAGAATCATAAAGAAAAAGGCCCTTCACTCCATAATGTCCATACACCAAAAACAACCACCTAGCACTTCTCTTTTTTTTCTTCCTCAAAGTCAAGCTTTGTTGAGATAATATGTTGGGCAAGGTGCTTGCTTTTCTATGGTTGGTCCACATGGGCTCTGTTCTTACCTATGCAGATCTGAGGGGAGTTTCTGACCTCAGTCAGCATCAACAGGGACTGTTGGTAGATTTACATTTTGCTTTGGGTTTTGGCTCTGGAAGAGTATTTTATCTGATGCAGCAATACTTATGTTATCTCTTGCAACATAAGACACTAGCCATGGAAATTGTGGTATTGAAGGATCCAACAGATTAGATTCCCTATAGTATGGAAACAGGCCCTTTGGCCCAACAATTCCACACCAATCCTCGGAAGAGTAACCCACCCAGGCCCATTCCCCTAACTAATGCACCTAACACTACGGACAATTCAGCATCGCCAATTCACCGGACCTGCGCACCTTTGGATTGTGGGAGGAAATTGGAGCACCCGGAGGAAACCCACACAGACAGTGGGAGAACGTACAAACTCCACACAGACAGTCACCCGAGGTGGGAGTCAAACCCAGGTCCCTGATGCTGTGAGGCAGCAGTGCTAACCACTGAGCCATTGCGCCAGCCCTATTCCAGCCAGCAGTTATATGCAAACATTACACTCACAGCCAAATATGGGCTAGTATTCAGCTACTAAATTACAGTAGATAGTAGCATGCTTCTAGTAGCATGTCACACCTTACGGAATGATCATTTGAATGGCAAAAGATTACAGCCAGGTGCAGCACATAGTGATTTGGGGGTCATCATGAATGGATTGTAAAAAAGGTAATGCAGAAGGCTTTCGTTTCAAAGGGAATAGAGGGTATAAGTAAGGGAGGCTTGCTAAAATGACACTAATTTGACCATAACTGAAATACTGTAAACAGTTCCAGTCACGTTAACAAAGGAAAGAAACTATAGCATTTGAGGCAGTCCAAAGAGGGTTAGAGGCATAGAGTCAAGAAGTCATTGAGTCATGGAGATGTACAGCACAGAAACAGACCCTTTAGTCCTACTCGTCCATGCAGACTGGATATTCGAAATTAATCTAGTCTCATTTTTCAGCATTTGGCCCATATCTCTCTCAATCCTTCCTATTCATATACCCATCCAGATGCCTTTTAAATGTTATCACTGTACCAGCTTCTACACCCCCTCTGGCAGCTTATTCCATTCACATTCTGTGTGAAAAAGTTGCCCTTTAGATCCCTTTTAAACCTTTCCCCTCTCAGTTTAAAGCTGAAAATGTGTTGCTGGAAAAGCGCAGCAGGTCAAGCAGCATCCGAGGAACAGGAGAATCGACGTTTCGGGCATAAGCCCTTCTTCAGGAATCAGGTTTATGCCCGAAACTTCGATTCTCCTGCTCCTTGGATGCTGCCTGACCTGCTGCGCTTTTCCAGCAACACATTTTCAGCTCTGATCTCCAGCATCTGCAGTCCTCACTTTCCCCTCTCAGTTTAAACCCAAGCTAATTCTGGGGAAGGAGGGATTTCCTTATGAGGAGAGATTGAATAGGCTGAACTTGTGTACATTGGATTGAACAAGAATAAAGGGTGATCTTATTGAAATATATAATATTCTTAGAGGAGTTAACAGGCCAGATGCGGAAAGCTTGTTTCTTCACTGTGGGAGAGTCTAGGACCAGAGAGAATAATCTCAGCATGTGGGGTCACCATTTCAAACGGCGATGAGGAGGAATTTCTTCTCTTCAAGGATAATAAATCAGTGCAATTCTTTACTGCAGAGGACTTTTGAGGCTGAGATAAACAGATTTTTATTCAGCAAGAGAATCAAAGGTTGTCGGGGCAGGTAGAAAAGTTGAGTTGAGGTGTACGGGATCAGCTGTGATCTCATTAGCAGAGCAGACTCAATGGGCTGAATAGCCTATTTCTGCATCCTAAATCTTAAGATCTTTTATTTGCAGGTTAAGGTGAAGTCTGAGACCTTTTTACCCTCAGCTTGCTTGCTATGATACAGTGAGAACATCCTGTGTATGTTTCTTAAAGCCATTCTGATATTGGGACACTTTTTAAACATTATATGACTTATAGAGTAAAGGTTTAGCACAAGGGTTAGCAGTCCAGATCAAGAATATTGTCCTGCGATCATCTACACTCATGGTGTATGATGATTAGCTACAAATCTAGCACTTTATGTACAGTAATTACTGTTTTACTGACAATAATTCCATTTTGTCTCTGAGACTGGGGGGAGTTTGCAGCTGAGAATTTCAGAGATGGACTGACGTTGCATTTGCTTAATATGCTGCTGATGCCCTCTCAGCTTTGTATAGCTTTACTGCTATTACTGAAATGTCTGGTAGGGATCTCAGACACGTCATAAATTGGTCATGGCAGCCCTAGTTCACTATGTTACCCTTTCACACACTATCCCTCTCACCCCATCCCAGTCCAGACTGTAATTGAACCTATCCTCCAAATAAATGTAGCCACGTTACCACTGGGTCAGTAGCCAGGGAAACCAGAGTGTGTTTGATAGTCCAATTTGTCTTCCAACTCGAAGTGCAGTGGATACAAAGATAAATTCAAAAGTTCAGCACTGCCTGGGGGAGTCATCTTCTAAGGAAACATGAGCTGGACGTGCAACCATTACAAAGTAGTGGTAACCACCTTCCCTCTTGCTACTGAGTCTCGCTTCCTCCACTATTGATAAAGATCACGCAACACCTGGTTATAGTTCAGAAGGTTTATTTGGAAGCATCAAATCACGTCCACTACTGATGGAAGAGTATCCTGTGACGTTCAGGTTATATATTGTTGCATTGCATTTCATGATGCATTCAGTAATATGCCTCCGTTGTGCGCTCCCCTACAATGCCATATTTATCAACAGGAATGCAATCTGTGTAGGGTTTTAGAAAGAACCTATAATCTTCCCTCTTGTGCATGAGATCAACGATGCTGTGCACCATTAAACTGGCTTAAGTCTATCTTTTTAATGTCCCTTCACATTAAGTTTTATTATCTACATGATGTTGGTGTCTGATCATTATCATTTCCCAATATAAGCTTAACTGAGTTATTTTAAGATTGTAAAAATTTACAGCATAGAAAGAGGCCATTCTGTCTACTATATTTACATCAAATCTTTTCTAGAGCAATCTAAAACAAATCCTGCAAGTCCATTCTCTTCCAAGACTTGACATCATCCGTTGCTTTTTATATTTATCCTATTTTCTCATAAAACATAAACTAACTATTGTCATTCACACCGCATCTCAACTTGCATGTGTATTTCTTTAGAAGGAAGGTAGACACACTTTCCCCTTGATCTTCTTCTTTGTACTTGCTTATCACATAGAATTGGACCACGTAAAGACTGAAAGGACTGAGGACGCTGTAAATCAGAAACACAAACAGAAGTTGTTGGAAATGCTCAGCAGGTCTGGCTGCATCTGTGCAGAGAAATCAGAGTTAAGACCTTGGGTCAAGTCACATTCCTCAGATCCCTCCTCAGAACCCCCCTCAGATCCTTCCTCAGATCCCTCCTCAGATCCCTCCTCAGATCCCTCCTCAGATCCCTCCTCAGAACCCTCCTCAGAACCCCCCCTCAGATCCCTCCTCAGAACCCCCCCCTCAGATCCCTCCTCAGAACCCCCCTCAGATCCCCCCTCAGATCCCCTCTCAGATCCTTCCTCAGATCCCCCCTCAGATCCCTCCTTAGATCCTTCCTCAGATCCCCCCTCAGATCCCTCCTCAGAACCCCCCTCAGATCCCCCCTCAGATCCCCTCTCAGATCCCCCCTCAGATCCCTCCTCAGATCCTTCCTCAGATCCCCCCTCAGATCCCTCCTCAGAACCCCCCTCAGAACCCTCCTCAGATCCCTCCTCAGAACCCCCCTCAGATCCCTCCTCAGAACCCTCCTCAGATCCCTCCTCAGATCCCTCCTCAGAACCCTCCTCAGAACCCCCCTCAGAACCCTCCTCAGAACCCTCCTCAGATCCCTCCTCAGATCCCCCCTCAGATCCCTCCTCAGATCCCTCCTCAGATCTGAGGAAGGGTCACCGGACCTGAAACATTAACCCTGATTTCTATCCGTACAGACCTCCAGGCCTGCTGAGCTTTTCCAACAATTTGTGTTTGTGGTTGTGATTTGAACCATGGACCTGATGTGAGCATTTTCAATATTCTGTTTAAAAGTTTGCTGTAATAAAATACATCAGCACCAGTAAACAATAATCTTGTACCAGTGTCAAACTGATAAATCTTCAGTGCTACTGCACACTTCCTAATTGATGTCTACACTGATGTTTGCTTGCGTTAAAAAAGACCCTGATATTTTAAATTGTAAATAAGGAATATCTCAATGCAGTTTTCCACTTTACCCGGTGGGTGTTATAAATGCCATATGCATATCAGTATAGTTTAGAAAATGACTATCAGAGGCTCCTGCAGCATGTATGGATGACAAGGGCAGGGATAAGTAATGAGGTAACCTACTAAAATAAGCATTAGTAACATATCGCAGCATTGCATTATCAATCAAATATTGAAGTATGTTAATGGGGCCCTTTTGTGCTCATGTAAAGGGACGGCATGTTTGACCCTCCATAACGGAATGGCTGGTGCCACCGGTGGTTCTTGAGGGGCAAAAGATGTCAGGAATCTATCAGAGGAAATGGCATCTGCCAAGTCTCGAGGGTACAAACAAGTAGTCAGTGTCCAGTCAGTTTTACATTTCTTAAGATAAAAAATGCCAAGGTTGTCAATTAATGAGGCATCAGAAGAGTCTGACAAGAACACATATTTGCCTCCATGATATGAAGGTCATTTCACCCTGTTCCGTTCCGTGAGGTGTAATGATTAGTTATTTTAAATTGACTGTCATCTGGTGATTATGAAGATGAATAACATTTGTTATTAGCTAATAATCATCGCATTGAATTAAGAAGCAAAATACTTTCAGCTACTCTTTAATTCTGAAAAAAAATGATGGCATGAATCAATGTCTTATGTCCAAATTCCAAACCCTTTCTAGAAACTTAATGTGGCAGCTGCATCATTTTTTTCCACAAGTCCCGGATATTCCCTGGTGCATTTGCTATTCATTGAGTGATCATGTTCCTTGAATAAAAAAATTAATCATCTATCTCAAGACAGATTGTCGTTTGATCATACATTCTTCCATTAAGGTGAACTCGAGATGCAAGGCTTCCTGGAGAGAGTAATGAAGCCATAAGTTACCTGTGTGCATCCATTTGGAGCGCAGCCTAATTATTTGGAACTCTGCCACTTTCAGAACTGTCCTGATCTCATTTGAACAGCAGATGGAATCACTCCTGAATGACTTCATTTGTAGTAACGTGTTGTGGAGTCATTTTCAGCACAGCTCTGAATCATAGAATAAGGTGTGCAGAGGAGTGAATGCATTCAGAATACAATTTCAGATACTGACCATATTTTAAAGGAGTTTTTTTTTCTGTCTGACCACATTTTTATTTTGGCTGAAAATGTGTTGCTGGAAAAGCGCAGCAGGTCAGGCAGCATCCCAGGAGCAGGAGAAGCGACGTTTCGGGCATGAGCCCTTCTTCAGGAATGAGGAAAGTGTGTCCAGCAGGCTAAGATAAAAGGTAGGGAGGAGGGACTTGGGGGAGGGGGGTTGGAAATGCGATAGGTGGAAGGAGGTTAAGGTGAGGGTGATAAGATGAGGGTGATAGGCCGGAGTGGGGGTGGGGGCGGAGAAGTCAGGAAGAAGATTGCAGGTCAAGAAGGTGGTGCTGAGTTCAAGGGTTGGGACTGAGACAAGGTGGGGGGAGGGGAAATGAGGAAACTGGAGAAATCTGAGTTCATCCCTTGTGGTTGGAAGGTTCCTAGGTGGAAGATGAAGCGCTCTTCCTCCAGCCGTCGTGTTGCTATGGTCTGGCGATGGAGGAGTCCAAGGACCTGCATGTCCTTGGTGGAGTGGGAGGGGGAGTTGAAGCGTTGAGCCACGGGGTGGTTGGGTTTGTTGGTCCGGGTGTCCCAGAGGTGTTCTCTGAAACGTTCTGCAAGTAGGCGGCCTGTTTCCCTAATATAGAGGAGGCCACATCGGGTGCAGCAGATGCAGTAAATGATGGGTATGGAGGTGCAGGTGAATTTGTGGCGGATATGGAAGGATCCCTTGGGGCCTTGGAGGGAAGTAAGGGGGGAGGTGTGGGTGCAAGTTTTGCATTTCTTGTGGTTGCAGGGGAACATAGGTTTAGTGATTATAATGAGGTCAGCCAGGTCAACTGCATAGGATATGGAAGGATCCCTTTGGGCCTTGGAGGGAAGTAAGGGGGGAGGTGTGGGTGCAAGTTTTGCATTTCTTGTGGTTGCAGGGGAACATAGGTTTAGTGATTATAATGAGGTCAGCCAGGTCAACTGCATAGAATATGAGCTCCCTGATTGGGGTTATTAACCCAGTCCAATCAGAGAGCCCTGGCTGATAATTATAAACAGGAGTGTCAGCATTGCCCTTTGATGTGAAGGGCAGTGCTTGTCACTGGCCACTCAGGTGTTTTTCATATCTTCCTGGTGGTGGAAATTGAATAAAGATTTGTGCACTTTGTGTCTTTCACTGTGTCTCACAGCTGCACACACAAAAAAAAAGTAAAAAAAGAAAAAAAAAGTCTAAACAGGAGATTAAAAAATAAGCACTACCGCACTTAGGCGGAAGTGTGGGGGTTAAGGGGAAAAAAAAAATATAAACAGGAGTGTCAGCATTGCCCTTTGATGTGAAGGGCAGTGCTTGTCACTGGCCACTCGGGTGTTTTTCCCATCTTCCTGGTGATGGAAATTGAATAAAGACTTGTGCACTTAAAAAAAGAAAAGAAAAAATAAATAAATAAAAATAAACAGGAGTGGCCACTCGGGTGTTTATTTTATCTTCCTGGTGGTGGCAATTGAATAAAGATTCGTGCACCTTGTGTCTCTCACTGTGTTTCACACCTGCACACACACACCAAAGAAAGAAAAAAATAAATCCCCCCCGGTCTCTCTGGGGAAGAGGGGCTGGCCCTTGGAGGGGAAAAAAAAAATAAACAGGAGTGTCAGCATTGCCCTTTGATGTGAAGGGCACTGCTTGTCACTGGCCACTCGGGTGTTTTCCTATCTTCCTGGTGGTGGAAATTGAATAAAGATTTGTATACCTTGTGTCTCTCACTGTGTCTCACACCTGCACACACACACCATGGGTGTTGGGGAAAAAATAAGCACTACCGCAGTTAGGCGGTAGTTGGGGGTTAAATAAAAAAAATTTTTAAAAATGAACAGGAGTGTCAGAGGTTCTGTTTACTCTGAGAGCTGGTTCAGAAGGAGCTGGATCAGTGTCTTGGACTCTCCATTTGTGTCAGGGGGCTGACTCTGAGCTGGCTGCCCACATCCAGTGTATACTACTGCTGTTGGTTTCTGTTTATGTTTGGGGAACCTGATTCCTAAACTGGCTGAACTATATAACCAGTTTGTTAACTGGTATTCCTTTTTATTGAGGACTGATTTCTAAACTGGTTGATCTACACAATTAATGTTACAGGTGTGTTTCAGTTCTCAATAGGGGACTGTAATTTCACTGGCTGGTTACAGCCTGTGTGTTACTCTTTACCTTGAGAAAAGGACTATGCTGATTTTGTTATCGGGCTTAACCCTAGCACTTTGCTTTTCTTTTTTTTAATGTGTTTTCACTTTTTTTTGGTGTTTGGACTGAGCCCCTGTGAAAAAATGCAGCTTTCCAGATGAGCTGTTCCAGTGGGTAGGCCTGGCCTTCGTTGGTGGACTCAGCCTCTGGAAAGACTGAACATCTGTGTCTGTGTGTGTGTGTGTGTGTCTGTGTGTGTGTCTGTGTGTGTGTGTGTGTGTGTGTCTGTGTGTGTGTGCGCACTGAGGTGAGTATTGGCTGTGTCATGGAGTTCAAGAGTGGATGCTGCCTCCGGGGGTGGTCTCTGCCCCCAGGAGTGGACCAAACCCTGTGAGTTAACTGCACCTTCACACTATACTGTGTTCCTGTAAGTGGGCTTGGTTCTCTCTGGATAAACCAGACCTCTATGGAGACTGAACACCTGTGTGTGTGCTGTGGGGTGTGTATTTACTGTCTTCAGGAGTGGCCTCTGTTCTTGGGAATGGACTCTGCATTTTGAAGAGAACAGTTTATGCTAATGGACTCTGTGTACCAGAAAGGACTCTGTTGGTAATTGATTCTGTCTTGTTGCTTGTTGGGTTTATCACTTGCACTGACCTGTGTCCCTGGGTCTGGCAGGCCTCTGTGAGCTGGGAAGCTCATAGGTCATCCCTTGAAAGCTGTCACCCTGAGAGCTGGAGGGTATGTTGGCTGTCCTCTGAACCAGAAAGTGGGTAGGCTGCCTGAAGGCTGGAAGATGGGTAGACTGCAAAGAATAAACAGGAGGGACAGCAGCTCTGTTTACTCTGAAAGTTGGTTCTGAGGGAACTGGAGGAGTAAGTGGGAACTGCAGATGCTGGAGATCAGAGCTGAAAATATGTTGCTGGAAAAGCGCAGCAGGTCAGGCAGCATCCAAGGAACAGGAGAATTGACATTTCGGGCATAAGCCCTTCTTCAGGAATTGACTGAGCCAACATCTATTGCCTATCCCTTGTTGCCCTTGAGGAGGTGGTAGTGAGCTGCTCATTCACTGAGAGAATTTGGTGGAAAACATGGACACAAAATAGTGAAAGCAGCCATCTTTGTTGCGTGCACCATTTCACTTAGCCAATCTTCAATCATGGTAATACCTAGCATCTCTTTCCCTTTTACTGTCTTCGGAAAGTGTTCCATGGTGACAGCTGTGGCTTGGTTGTTCGTAAATTTGCTTTGGATGTACAAGATTCTGGGATCAATTCCCAGCCTAGCAGTTGAGCTCCAAATCTAAGTTCTTGTGTCAGGGATACTGGAATTTGGCCACAGCACCAGCCAATGCACTCAGCCCTCAAGTGAATTTAATAGATCTCACGGCATTAGTGTGAGGATCAATGGAGAAGTTAATGTCTGTCTCCTGACCAGTATTTAAACTTGCATCAACACCCAGATTATCTGATCATTATCATAGTGGTTTCTTGGGAAGTTTGCTGTGTGTAATTTTGACTGCTATGGTAATGATTAATCTTCAAAAGTTATATAGTCATTATTCCAGTGGTCAGGAAGTGTCTAATAAAAATGCTAGTCTTTCTTTTTCAAGGGAAAAAGAAGCCTCCAAGGAAGGTTAATGATAAAACACCAGAATGACTAACCAAAATTCCTCAATATGGGGAACACTTGCTTTCTTTCAGGATCTGGTACAGATCTGATGGGCCAATTCTATGATTCTAATATTCTTGGAAATGACAATAACAGACTCTCAAGAAAAGTACTATTTTTCCAAAAGTATGAGAAAGGTTAATGATAGAATGGTTGTCCACATCTTCTAGTATTATTTCCACATGGGGAAAAACCAGCAAACATCAACAGGGAGTTCTAAAGGATAGTTTATAATTGATTTAAAGATTGGAATTGTTTGAACAAATCAGAAGTAACTCAGTTGGTACATGCCAAGGTGAATGTGAAATTGCCCATTTTGCCAGGAAGAGAAAAAAAGCATTCTGTCTAAATGGGGAGAGGTGCAGAGGGATCTGGGTGTCTGAGAGCATGGATCACAAAAGGTAAACATGCAGACACAGCAAGTAAGTAGAAAAACTTGCAAAGTTATGTAGTAGTACTAGTTAAGTAGTAAATAGAAAGTAATCACTTATTCCAAAGAGAATTACATAAAGTAGGAAGGTTAGACTTCAGTTACATACAGGGTATTGGTTAGACCATATCTGGAGTACTGTGCACTGTATTGGTCTCCTTAATTATGGAAGGATGTAAATGCATTGGAAACAGTTTGGAGAACATGAACCAGATTAACAGCTAAAATGGCTGGTTGCCCTTATGACAGAAGGTTGGATGGGTTAGGCTTGTATTGACTGGTGTTTAGAAGAGGAAGAGGTAATTTTACACCTGAGGGATCTTAATGGCCTCTCTTAATGTGGAGAGGGGTAATCCAAAACTGTGGGTCACTGTTGCTGTGAGGAAAATCAACCTCGTGCAGGAAATTTTCCTGCTCCTCGGATGCTGCCTGACCTGCTGTGCTCTTCCAGCACCACACTCATCTCTGATCTCCAGCATTTGCAGACCTCACAGTGTCCTAGTTGATTTCAACCTTACACAAGGGCTCCGGCCTGAAACGCCAATTTTCCTGCTCCTCGGATGCTGCCTGACCTGCTGTGCTTTTCCAGCAACACGCTCTCAACTCTAATCTCCAGCATCTGCAGACCTCACTGTCTCCAGTCACTGAGAGCCTAATCCTGCTCCTTGTTTGGATGCCTGTAATGAGTAACCGACAGAAATAGAACTATAATTTAATCTTTCAAGTGGGTAAAGATAGAAACCAGCCAATCAGCTCTTCCACGCTCTTCGTAAACATTATTTTTAGTCAGCGCTTTGGATTTCACTCATGTCGCAAAAGACATTGGGAAAGTAGAATGAAACCCTTTTGACATGTTGCAACAACTCGAAATAAAATCCAGGTAAATTTTCATCTTCTGCATGAGAGACTCTGAGGGACCTGTTGTTGTTGTTTTGAGGAACTGCAGCAGTACCTGCTAGAATTTGACATATTGAATTTGGAATGACAGCCAGTTTCTCGGTAACTGCTTTGACTCTGGTTCATCCACCAAAGCTGACCGTGGGCACAGCAAGGCTTTCCGATCTTCATCCAAGTTATTGAAGCTCCAGGAGACCAGAAAAGAAAGCAGGTATTGTGATGCTGAAGTTGACTTATGGTCTGGTTAGGCCTCTCTCTCGAGTATGGTGTTCAGTTCCTTTTATTGGGTGAGGGCATCACTGGAAAGGCCAGCATTTATTCATCAATTCTTCTTTGCCCTTAGACTGAGCGTCTTGGTAGATATGTATGAGCTAGCCACATTACTTTGGACCTGATGTCACATGGAGATCAGACCAAGTAAGGACAGCAGGTTTTCTTTTCTAAAGGCAGGCAGTACGGTGGCTCAGTGGCTAGCATTACAGCCTCACAGCGCTGGGGACCTGAGTTCGATTCCAGCCTTGGGTGACAGTCTGTGTGGAGTTTGCACATTCTCTCTGTGACTGTGTGGGTTTCCTCTGGGTGCTTCAGTTTCCTCCCACATTCCAAAGATGTGCAGTTTAGGTGGACTAGCCATGCTCAGTTGCCCATAGTGTCCAGGGATGTGCAGGCTCTGTATTGTAAATATAGGGTTATGGGGATAGGGAGCTGGGGTGGATCTGCAGGATGTCCTTTTGGACAGTAGGTGCAGACTTAATAGGCTGAAAGTTCTCTCCCCACAGTATTGGGATTCTGTGATTATTGGTGAGTCATTAACCTGAGCTTCTAGTCCAGGGAGTGGGGTGGGTGTAGAGTGATCCCAATATCTGAGGTTAGCACAATGTGCCACCTTCTCAACGGTACCTCTGGTTAAACTCACCATCAGCCGTCACTCTCAAATGAGAGCAATAGGATGGAGTATTGCAGCAGGGATTCAGAGAGATGCCCCTCAACCTTTATCCACTTGTCTCTTCCTTTCTTATGGAGAGATGGATGTATGGTCCATAGTGATACAGACACAGATTATAGACTCTTGGGGGAGTAGCAATGGAGAGGCTTTTTTACTCCTTGTTGGAGAATCCAGCACTGGACGGTATAATCTTAAAGGTTGCTCCTTTAAGACAGAGGGGGAGGAATGTTTTTTTTCTCTCAGAGCGCAGTGAATTTGTGGAATTCTCTACCACAAAGGGCTGTGGTGGCTCAATAATTGAAGTATATTCAAAGCTGCAATAGACAAGTTTTTATAAGGAAATCAAGGGTTATGGGGAAAGTGGAATTAAGGATTCCCAAAATCCAGAGTTCAGGCATTTGCAGTATTTTGCCTTTACTGGAGTATCAAATTTCATTGAATGGTGGAGTAGACTCAATGGGCTGAATGGCCTCCTACTGTTCCTGTGTCTTATTGCTAATTACAGCTGGGTATCAATGGGTGGATATTGTATTGTGGGGCAAACATTTCATTCAATTTATCTAGTTCATCACACCATGCATGTTAATTTAATGGAATTAAATTAAATCAGCTAAGATAACCTTTCTGTATACAAATCCACTTACAGGATTTGATTTGAGATAGGCAATTACTTGATCCAAACATAGAAACGACTTTATATTCAGGTTCCCACAGGTCTCCAAATTCAACCACGCAACTGTATTAGCTCCCTTTATTCAAGCATAGACTAATTACTATTAATTCCTGGCATTCATTATTTAATACTCAAAATACTGTCAGCCCAACACACGTATACATTACTCGTTCTCTGTACACTAGCATCTCCACATGGAAGATGGCACTTTGAACAACAAAGATTCTGTATAGCACGAATGGTTAATTGGACCAAAGTACAAAAAATGGTGCACATTCTTAACTTAGATGCAGAAATAAATCCTGTTGGCAACTGAGGAATTCCTTTCTCAGGAGACAAAATAGTTTTTTTTTGGAAAGATAACTCAAAATTTGGTAAAATCCCAACTTTGGTGCATTTTGCTTATTGAATGTTGGCTGTGGTTCAGTTGGAAGTGCTATTACTGATGAGTCAAAGTCTGCAGTTTCATGTCCCTCTGCAGAGGTTTAAGTGTAAAATTCTAGGCTAACTGCTGCATTTTGGAAGTACCAGCTTCAGAAAAGACATTAAAAAGAGGCCCTTCTCTCTCTCTCAGCTGAATGTCAAACACCCAGTGAAAGTATTTCAAACATGGGCAATGGTGCCCTGCTTGGTGTTTTTGTCAATATTTATCCATCACAGGGGGTGGGGAAACAGATGACTGGTCATCACTATTTTAGTGGGAGCTTGCTGTGTGTGAATTGGCTGCTGTGTTTTCAACATTGAAATAGTGATGAATTTTCCAATATAACTGAGGGATACAGTGAAAAAAGTGGTAATATAAGAGTTAATATGCTGGAAACATGGTTTCTAACTTCACTGTGACAGATGCTGAAATTTTAATTAAAAAGAAAAATCTCTGATTGAAAAGCTAGCCCAGTGGTAACTATGTCAACATTGACATTTGCTGTAAAAGACATCTAATTCACTAACATTTTCTTGTGAAGGAAATCTACTATCATTACCTGGTCTGGCTCCCATGTGACTCCAGACACGGAACAATCTTGCTGACACTTAAATGCACTGTAAGCAATTTGAGATGGACCATTAATGCAGACTTAGCCAGTGATGCTGGTATCCAGTGAATGAATTTTTAAAAGTGTGTGTGTGTGTATATTTTATATACTATGGAGCATTCTGACATTGTGAAAGTGCTATTGCATGCTTTTCTGTAATTTATCTTATTTTCTTCATTTTATTCTAAGTCTGTTCTGTTACTGCAAGATGTTACTAAGCAGATCCACATCGAGAAACGTTTTAAAATTTGATTTTGATTTTATTTATTGTCGTCACATATACCACAATACAGTGAAAAGTGTTGCTTTGCGTGTTTTACAGGCAGATCGTACCATACAAAATGCATCATGGTAGCAGAGCAGAGTGCAGAATACAGAGTTGTAGCTGCAGAGAAGGTGCAGACAGACAAATCAGAATAAACCTTTGAGAGGTCCTTTCAAAAGTCTGATAACAATGGGGAGGAAGCTGTTCTTGAATCTGTTGGTACATGTATTCAAACTGACACATTCGTTACCAACACAACCAAATAATGCAAAATTATATACAGGTTTTGGACCATATTCGGACAACATGGTCAGTTAGGATTGTTCATGTCAGGAAGAAAGGTGGGAATCACAATTTCGTACGTACACAAATCTGGAAAGTTGTAGGAGAATGCAGGAGAGAGAGAGAGAGACAGAACCTGCACAGTTACTGCCTTTGCTGTTTGAATTCGTGTATCACTGGACATCGGAGTGCATCTGGGAAAATTAACAAACAGTGAAATTCATAACTAATCTTGGAGGGCGAAGTTCACAGCACAGAATCAGATAAGTTAATCGTTGTTTTAAGTCTGTTCAAGAGAAAGGCTGCAGTAGTGGGTACAGTGGATTCTTATGTTTTTGGAGACAAGTCTCTTGATTAAACTTAAAATATAAGCCATAGCTATTAATTTAACCTGGGGCAGTGTTTGTAGAGGAATAAGATGGTGTTATTTTCAGGGTCTGTAGATTGTGAAGGAGCAAAAATGGCCTTTACAGTGATATGTACTTCTTGTCAGATGTGGGAGTTTAAAGAGAGTTTAAGGGTTACTGCGGATTATATCTGCCATAAATGCTGTTGGATGCGAATCTTATCAGATCAAGTGGATCGCTTGGAGAGACAAATAGAAGCAATGAGGAATTTGCAACAGCAACAGTATATGGATGGCAGTTATAGAAAGGGGGGAAAGTCTCAGATGCAGTCACATAGATGGGTTAACTCCAGGAAGGGTAAGAGAGGTCGGCACCTAGGGCAGGAGTCTTTTGTGGATATACCCATTTCAAACAGGTATGCTGTTTTGGAAAATGTAGGGGGTGATGGATTCTCAGGGGAATGTAGCACAAACAGCCAAGTTTCTGGTATTGAGACTGGCTCTAATGCAACAAGGGGTATGTCGGCTTCCAATAGATCAATTGTGTTCGGGGATTCTGTAGTCAGAGGTACAGACAGACATTTCTGTGGCCAGCAGAGAAAAAGCAGAATGGTGTGTTGTTTCCCTGGTGCCAGGATCAAGGATGTCTCAGAGGTTGCAGAATGTTATCACGGGGGAGAGGGGCCAGCAGGAGGTCATTGTCCACATTGGAACCAACGACATTGGAAGGGAAAAGGTTGAGATTCTGAAGGGAGATTACAGAGAGTTAGGCAGAAATTTAAAAAGGAGGTCCTCAAGGGTAGTAATATCTGGATTACTCCTAGAGCTATGAGCTAGTGAGGGCAGGAATAGGAGGATAGAGCAGATGAATGCATGGCTGAGGAGCTGGTGTATGGGAGAAGGATTCATATTTTTTTGGATCATTGGAATCTCTTTTGGGGTAGAAGTGACCTGTACAAGAAGGACGGATTGCAGCTAAATTGGAAGGGTACTAATATATTGGCAGGGAAATTTGCTAAAACTGCGTGGGAGGATTTAGACTAGTAAGGTTGGGAGGGTGGGACCCAGGGAGATAGTGAGGAAAGAGATAGATCTGAGACTGGTACAGTTGAGAACAGAAGTGAGTCAGGCAGGCAGGGACAAGGTAGGACTAATAAATTAAACTGCATTTATTTCAATGCAAGGGGCCTAACAGGGAAGGCAGATGAACTCAGGGCATGGTTAGGAACATGGGACTGGGATATCATAGCAATTACAGAGACATGCCTCAGGGACAGGCAGGACTGGCAGCTTAATGTTCCAGGATACAAATGCTACAGGAAAGATAGAAAGGGAGGCAAGAGAGGAGAGGGAGTGGCCTTTTTGATAAGGGATAGCATTACAGCTGTGCTGAGGGAGGATATTCCCGGAAATACATCCAGGGAAGTTATTTGGGTGAAACTGAGAAATAAGAAAGGGATGATTACCTTATTGGGATTGTATTATAGACCCCCTAATAGTCAGAGGGAAATTGAGAAACAAACTTGTAAGGAGATCTGTTATCTATAAGAATAATATGGTGGTTATGGTAGGGGATTTTAACTTCCCAAACATCGACTGGGACTGCCATAGTGTTAAAGGTTTAGATGGAGAGGAATTTCTCAAGTGTGTACAAGACAATTTTCTGATTCAGTATGTGGATGTATCTACGAGAGAAGGTGCAAACCTTGACCTACTCTTGGGAAATAAGGCAGGGCTGGTGACTGAGGTGTCAGTGGGGGAGCACTTTGGGGCCAGCGACCATAATTCTATTTATTTTAAAATAGTGATGGAAAAGGATAGACCAGATCTAAAAGTTGAAGTTCTAAATTGGAGAAAGGCCAATTTTGACTGTATTAGGCAAGAACTTTCAAAAGCTGATTGGAGGCAGATGTTCGCAGGTAAAGGGACGGCTGGAAAATGGGAAGCCTTCAGAAATGAGATAACAAGAATCCAGAGAAAGTATATTCCTGTCAGGGCGAAAGGAAAGGCTAGTAGGTATAGGGAATGCTGGATGACTAAAGAAATTGAGGGTTTGGTTAAGAAAAAGAAGGTAGCATATATCCAGTATAGACAGACAGGATAGATCGAGTGAATCCTTAGAAGAGTATAAAGAAAGTAGGAGTATACTTAAGAGGGAAATCAGGAGGGCAAAACGGGGACATGAGATAGCTTTGACAAATAGAATTAAGGAGAATTCAAAGGGTTTTTACAAATACATTAAGGACAAAAGGGTAACTAGGGAGAGAATCAGGCCCCTCAAAGATCAGCAAGGCGGCCTTTGTGTGGAGCCACAGAAAATGGGGGAGATACTAAATGAATATTTTGCATCAGTATTTACTGTGGAAAAGGATATGGAAGATATAGACTGTAGGGAAATAGATGGCGACATCTTGCAAAATGTCCAGATTACAGAGGAGGAAGTGCTGGATGTCTTGAAACAGTTAAAGTTGGATAAAGCCACAGGACCTGATCAGGTGTACCCAAGAACTCTGTGGAAAGCTCAAGAAGTGATTGCTGGGCCTCTTGCTGAGATATTTGTATCATCAATAGTCACAGGTGAGGTGCCAGAAGACTGGAGGTTGGAAAACGTGGTGTCACTGTTTAAGAAGGATGGTAAGGACAAGCCAGGGAACTATAGACCAGTGAGCCTGACTTCGGTGGTGGGCAAGTCATTGGAGGGAATCCTGAGGGACAGGATGTACATATATTTGAAAGACAAGGACTGATTCGGGATAGTCAACATGGCTTTGTGCATGGGAAATCATGTCTCACAAACTTGATTGAGTTTTTTGAGGAAATAACAAAGAGGATTGATGAGGGCAGAGCAGTAGATGTGAAATATATGGACTTCAGTAAGGCGTTTGACAAGATTCCCATGGGAGTCTGATTAGCAAGGTTGGATCTCATGGAATACAGGGAGAACTAGCCATTTGGATACAGAACTGGCTCAAAGGTAGAAGACAGAGGGTGGTAGTGAAGGGTTATTTATCAAACTGGAGGCCTGTGACCAGTGGAGTGCCACAAGGATTGGTGCTAGGGCCTCTACTATTTGTCATTTACATAAATGATTTAGATGCGAGCATAAGAGGTACAGCTAGTAAGTTTGCAGATGACACCAAAATTGAGGTGTAGTGGACATCGAAGAGGGTTACCTCAGATTACAACAGGATCTGGACCAGATGGGCCAATGGGCTGAGAAGAGGCAGATGGAGTTTAATTCAGATAAATGCGAAGTGCTGCATTTTGGGAAAGCAAATCTTAGCAGGACTTATACACTTAATAGTAAGGTCCTGGGAGTGTTGCTGAACAAAGAGACCTTGGAGTGCAGGTTCACAGCTCCTTGAAAGTGGAATCGCAGGTAGATAGGTTAGTGAAGAAGGCATTTGGTATGCTTTCCTTTATTGTTCAGATTATTGAGTACAGGAGTTGAGAGGTCATGTTGCAGCTGTACAGGACATTGGTTAGGCCACTGTTGGAATATTGTGTGCAATTCTGGTCTCCTTCCTATCGGAAAGATGTTGTGAAACTTGAAAGGGTTCAGAAAAGATTTACAAGGATGTTGCCAGGGTTGGAGGATTTGAGCTACAGGGAGATGTTGAGGCTGGAGCTGTTTTCCCTGGAGTGTCAGAGGCTGAGGGGTGACCTTGTAGAGGTTTCCAAAATCGAGGGACATGGATAGGATTAATACCTAAAGTCTTTTCCCTGGGATCGGGGAGTCCAGAAGTAGAGGGCATAGGTTTAGGGTGAGAGGGGAAAGGTATAAAAGTGACCTAAGGGGCAACGTTTTCACGCAGCAGGTGGTACGTGTATGAAATGAGCTGCCAGAGGATGTGGTGGAGGCTGGAACAATTCCAACATTTAAGAGGTATTTGGATGGGTATATGAATAGGAAGGGTTTGGAGGGATATGGGCCGGGTACTGGCACGTGGGGCTAGATTGGGTTAGGATATCTGGTCAGCATGGACGGGTTGGACCGAAGGGTCTGTTTCCATGCTGTACATCTCTATGACTAATTAATAAAAGCTGTTGAATTAATTTACAAGATCCTTGGTTTACGAAGAAAGTACAGAGTACAAAACAAGGAGGTTGTGTTAAGTTTTCATGAATTACTGTTTCGGCCTCAGCTGGAACACTGGGAGGATGACCATTGCAGAAGAGACAGATGCATTTTAGAAAGTTATCAAAAATTTTTAAAAATCAGCTACACAGAGAAATTCAAGTAGTTGGGTGAGTGGTCCTGAGAGTAGAGGTGATTACAGAAAGATTGATGGAGGTGATCAAACCCATGAGCTGTTTTATTCCAGTAAGCAGGGAGAAACTCTTTCTGCAGTCTGGATGACAAAGGCTTAGGGCAGAATTCTCTGAAACTCCACTCATGAGATTGTGAGTATGGGAGGGTGTCAGGGATTGATGGAGGGATTGGGGTGCACAATCCCAACAAATTCCCCTTGGGGCTTTTCAAACACCGTCTTGCCTGTCTGCGACCTGTCCTGAATTTTCTTGTAGGATGATTAAGACCTTGGTTACCTACACACCATTACCTTAATCAGAGCTCTTAAACATAAAATGAGTTTGAAGATGATGGCGGGAGCAGTATGAAGAGGGTACCAGTGATAGGCATGGGTCCTGCAAATGTAGAATCTCACCTGCTTGTAGCAGTGGGTACAAGTATGGCACCGAGGGTGGTCTACCTACCCATCCTGTAGGCCTCAATCTGAGCCATCGTATGTGAATACGAAGGGTTTAGAGGGATATAGGCTAAATGCTAGCAAATGGGACTAGATTAATTTACGCTATTTGGTCAGCATAGACAAGTTGGACTGAAAAGGTCTGTTTCTGTGTTGTACGTTATCGCTCTATGACTGTATGTGATCAATAAATGGCAATTTAAAGTTTGCTTTTAGCCTAATATTGGAGCTCAGCAGGAAGAGCTCAGTGAATTGATGGAGGGTGTGGGGTTGTGGTTGTGAGAGGAGGAATTGCTAGGGACTGGGGGGAGGGGGCTGTGGCATTGTTGTGGGGAGGGGTGGCAGGGACTGAGGGAGGGAGTGGGGTATGGTTGTGGAGAGGGAGAGGATCAGGGACTGGGAGGATTGGGCTGGCCCTATGGTTGCAAAGAGGAGTGTGTCAGGGATTGAGGGAGGGATTAGGGTGTTACTATGGAGAAACAGGAGGACTGGAATAGTAATCCAGAATGTCTGACCAATCTCTGGGTAAACAAACACAGGGAATGCTGGAAAAACCCAGCAGATCTGGCAGCATCTGTGGAGAGAGAAACAGAGTTAATATTTTATGTCCAATATAAATCTGCTTCAGAACCATTCAATCTCTTGGTATATAGTTTAAATCCCACCATGGCAGATGGTGTACGTTGGAATTGATTAATACATCGACACTGAAGAACTAGCCTGACAATAGTCACTAAACAATTTTTACAAAAGCCCCATCCACTTCATTAATACACTTTAGGAAGACAATCCATCATCGCTGTAGTGGACACATGACTTCAGAATCACAAACATGTGACTGGCTTTTTGACACGAGAAGCCATTCAGTTGTTGTTGTTTTCCTAACCAACCCATGTTATGCCACACCTCTGGAAGAGGTGGTATATGAATGCATGCCTTCCTAGCTCAGAGACTGGGACACTACCACTGTGTACAAGAGCCCTTCCCATTCCATTCTATCAGGGTGTTGGTGAGATGGTAAGTCAATACTGATTGGCTGAGGTGTTGTCATTGGAGAAATTAACAATGAATGATAAGCTGCCGAGTAATTCTAAAAAGGTCCAAAGCCTGAATATATTCCTTTTGTTTGCAGAAGATGGCTCCTTGAATATAAATGAATGTCAGTATTATACGAATTACACTATTACGTGAAGTGAGAAAATACAAATCAAAATTCTCACTGTGACTGTATTATCACTGTGGCAGTCTGGAGAAATATTATGGAGCTTCATAAATATTGACAATGTCTGAGTAATCAAAATAACTTCTTGGAGATAAACCTTTAATAAATGATGCACCGATTTTTTTTTTGGTGTAGGATGTCAGCATTGAAGAATGGAACTTTGGCACCTTTTCCATTGATTGCCAGTAGCACACATGATTAGATTACAGCAGCTGTACAGGAGCTAACCCTTGCTTTTTCTCTGCTTCATTCATGCATCTTAATTCAGGTCTAACAGGAGTCTATCCTGTACCAGAGTGAATCTTTTATTTCTTGTGCCATTCATGTCCGTGGCCTCACTGAGGGAGTGTAGCAGCACTCGTACCAATTAGTGTCATGTTATGGACAGAAGGATGTGAGAGTCATATCAACGAGAAGCTAGACTTGCCCAACTCATTTCATAACAGGCCCTAAGTAATCAGGAGATTGAGGCCACTTTCATCACATCCCTCTATTAGGGTGCAATGTGTCATTGATTGAAGTCAAAGGTGTCTCAGAAATAATTCTAGAAATTCCTCATATATAATTGAATAAAAAGATTTCTTTCATTTCTCATGATCTCTGAATACACATGCACCAAACATGACGCCAATATAATTGGCCTGTTTGTCCTTGGCTGGGGAAAGAGGTGTTGGCCTTCTCGTCGCTCCTAATTTTTATTCAAAGGCCCCGGTGGAATATTTTTCTACATAGCTGGGATAAGGATAAGGTGGAATTTTATTGTGTTTCCTCTCCGATTACTTTGGGGCAGCACTGTGACACAATGGTTAGCACTGCTGCCTCACAACACCAGGGACCTGGGTTTGATTCCACCCTCAGGTTACTGTGTGGAGTTTGCATGTTCTCCCTGTGTCTGCGTGGGTTTCCTCTGGATGCTCTTGTTTCCTCCCGTGGTCCAAAGATGTGCAGATTAGGTGGGATCGGCCAAATTATATTGCCCATAGTGTCTAGGGATGTGCAGGTTAGCCTCAATAAAGCGTGGTGCTGGAAAGGGCACAGCAGCATCCAAGGAGTAAGACAGGCAACATTTTTGGCAGGACCCTTCCAAATGTAGGTTTATGAGAATAGAGCAGGAGGATGATTTTGGGTGAAATGCTCTTCGGAAGTTCAGTGCAGATCCGATGGGCTGAGTGGCTTGCTTCTGCACTGCAGGGATTCTATACTAACAAATGCTGTTTCTTCACCAGGCTCATGATGACCCAGTAATGGGAAATCTAACAATAGTATTCAGTTATGGCCAATGCTGTGGATTCTGTGGTCAGTGCTGAGGCAGCAGTGCTGTGCTTGCAGCTGACCTTGGAGGAAGCTGCAGATTAAAGATCTCCATCCCGTAGATCTCCTCTTCCTGTCACCTGTTTGAAGCTATCGCCAAGGCAAGGGGCTCTCCAGGGGTCTGGCAACAGGTGTCATGCCCATGGACCATAACCTCAGATCCCATATGGAGCTGCCTGACACTGAATTGTAATGTTATTTTGAAAAGAGAAAATGGAGGCAAAAAATAACTGCAGGTATAATTGCAGTGCTGGTCTGAAAAAGAATGTTGAAGTGTCACATTGGCAGGTCTCAAAGAAACTTCGAAAGGAGAAATGTTCAATATTGTTGAAAAACTCTACAGAGCCTTCATCAAGAACAGATATTCAGGTAATTTCAACCGCAGGTGCCTAGCAAACAAAAAATGCGACAAGGACAGGCCATGATCCAACACACTAGCCACACTACCTGTATTAAAAACATCTCAGAACTAACAGCCAGACTTTTCTGACCACTCAGATTCAATACAGTCCATAAACCGACAGACATGCTCAGACAACAACTCACCAGCACAAAAAACCCTGTACCCATCATGTACCAGACAAATGTAATTTACAAGATTCCATGCAAAGATTGCACAAAACTCTATATAGAACAAACAGGCAGACAACTAGTGATCCGCATCCACGAACACCAACTAGTCACTAAGTGCCACGACCAGCTGCCTGTGGTCACCACACACACACACATGACAAAGACCACAAATTCGACGGGGGTAATACAACGATCATAGGACAAATTAAACAGAGGATAGCCAGAGAACTTCTACAGGCGTGGCACTCATCCATTCACTCCACCAATGAACACATAGACTTAAACCCAATATACTGGCTACTGCAACGAACAACTGGAATGAACCGGCAACTGGAAGCAGCAGAACCGGAGCCAAATATATTCCAGAAGACTCCGTACAGTAGTGCTTCACAGGAGACTCCAAAGCATTGAAGATATCACCCAGACAGGGGACGAAACGTAAGCAAACCAATTTCTCAGCTTGGCGAACATACCCACAATTACGGCAGGAGAAACGTACTTCCAATTGAACCATAATCCTCTACGTGTATAATCCTCAGACTATCAATCGTTAAAAAAAGGACAGTATTCTGGTAAAAACAACATATTTGGGTTTTTCCCATTCAGGAATACACAGAGATAGGATTAACAACAATCTTAAACCCTAGTCTATGATGTACTATTATGTGCACTGACATACTACAGTGTGAACTGGTGAGTTGTGGAGGTCACAGTTTGAGAACAGTCATTAAACACTCTGGTGCTGCAGGTAAGGAAGGGAAAACAATCTCTCTCACACTGCCAAGTAATGAGTGTCAATAGGAACCAGCACAAAAGATTTTCAATCAACCTGCAAAGCTAAGAAGCTTGAAATTGACTATTCAACCACCAATGTCAATGCTACTAATAACATCCACTGTAATGGCTGTAATGTTGTGCAATAAAATCCACACAAATGACTCAGAGAATTTTGACATTTTTTTAAAGGATTCACTCTTTTTCATAGTCTGTGTCAATGTTACATTATTATTTCTGCTCATACTTAGCTATGAATAAACTTGTATTTTTGTTAATTCAGGAAAAACCAGCTAAATTGGCTCCTTTTACCACATTATTTCATTTGGTCTGGGAGAAAGATATGCACAAGGAAAGGATCCTTTCTAAATTAACCTTGCTGTGACCAGTTGAAGGGTCAGAAAGGGAGCAACTCATTCTTTCTCCCCCAGCAGCTTGACAATTTACAGAATCCCATCAAGAGCTGAAACAAACTGGGGAGCCTTGCTCAGGGAGTAATCACAACATTTAGCTAAAGAAAGTGAGGAAATCAGAAACAAGGTTTATTGTCTTAATTATTGGGAAAGAGGGAAACTGACTTTGGGAGGCTTACATAAATGGTTGTCCAACATGTTCCTTTGGTCTTAAGAGTTCTGATTTGCAGACCCACCCCGTCCTCATCCCTCCCCAATCCCTTCCACCCCAGCCCCCTCCCCATCCACCCCATCTTCCTCACCCTTACCCCAACCAGAACATCAAATAAACCCCTCCCCACCGAGACCATCCTTTCCCAACCCACTCCCCATCCAGACCATCTTCCCCAATCCATTCCCACAAGGACCACCAACCAGCCTCCTCCCCATCCAGACCAACCTTCCCACCCTTCCTCATCCAGTCCACCCTCCCCATTCCCTCCCCATTCAAACCACCTTCCCCATTCCCTCTCCATTTAAACCACCCTCCCCATCCAGACCATTCCCCTACCCCCTTCCTGTCCCTTCCCCATCCAGCCACCCTCCACACGCCCCTCCCCATCCAACCACCCTCCCCTTCAGCCCATTGTGCCCACCCCTCCCCACCCAGACCTTCCCCCATTTCTCATCTGGAAAAGGCTGGATGCCAGTTTTGCATTGCCATGACATTCCTGCTTGGTCATGCTCACTACCCGTTGGGCTTTGGGCCAGCATGGAGAGCTCATTCTGATTTCCCAAGCTGAGCAAGCCAAGGGTCCTGCTCACTGGCCAGTATTATTGGTGTCTGTGTAGAGTCTCTGTTATTGGTCACCAATGAGAAACAGCTGAAGAAACCATATGTGAGTGTCAAAGACATGCATGTCTCTGCCTTTTATCGTGCAATACTCTCAACAAACCCATTAAAACTTAAAGTGAAAATGGATGTGAATATGAGCATTGAGATCACCAATCACTCTTTTTGAATTAATCGGAGCTGACTCACAGAAAATACACTGCAAAGCAGGAATGGTTAAATAGCTAGCCAATACAATAACAGAAGTTATTAAATCAGTACACGTACCTGCTCTAAATGATATAGCAATAATTACCCTCTAAACAAGGTGCACAGGCTTTATATGAAATGTTGAGACTTTTATTAGTTTGTCTCTATGTATGATGTGAAACATTACCAGGGGACCCAAAAGGTAATGGTCAAACTCATTACAATAAAATCAATTGGTTTTGCTTTACAACCTTCAAGGATTATGTGATGTTTCATAGAGGATCAAAATAAGAAACCATTTTATACTGGGTAAGACAACTAACCTCTTTCGATTCACTGAACAATTACTTACTTTTAGTCAATGGACAATGCAACCTCAAGAATATTCCTGCTGCAAAACTCAAAGGTATTAATCATCAAAAAGCATCAAACTTTATTTTCGGAGATAAGTCTATTCATGGCTCTAACTGCATCTAAGACTGATGACTGAGATTTAAGAAAAAGGTGTTATTGAGATGGGATGGTGAAGGAGTGCCCCTGAGTTAACTTAATCCCCTGAAGAAAGACCTTTCCACTTTGCAAAGCTGGCTGTTTTAGGTTAAAATGTGTATTCTGATTTTCTCTGACGGTGTAAAACTGAAAATGGAAGCTTCAGTGAGAGTGAAAGAGGGAACAGGCCTAGGTTCAGGACAATTGGAGTAATGGGCAATCACATCTCTATCAATTGCAAACATGGGTGTTCATCCCTCAGAATGAAGAAAACACTTGCTCAAGGTAAGAGCCCCCATGTCAAGTCTTTAATGAGGGGCAGTAAAATCCAGTGTAGGTCTTTTAACCAACTGGAATAGAGTACTCCTTTTAGTAATGAGAATTGCCAGTGCCCACAGCACTTCCGCAGGCCCCAATGTGTAACTTGAATCAGCAGCTTAGGGGAGAGAGTGCTAGCCACTGAATGCCAGCTCTTTCCCAAAGCTCGAAAGGAGATTTGTAGTCTGTCCTTGGCTGGGTGTGGGGAGTTCTGGCACTCTAATGAGTTTGTTTATAGCCTTGGCTTTCAGAAAAGGCAACACTTTGATGTCACTGAGGGGAAAGGTCAGAATTATGTGGTTTATACTAACAAGATGCTACACTCTCAGAGCAGCCTCAGTGATGATTTCAAGGGACCATCACTGGACGGATCATCTCAGTAGTCTTCTCATCAGTCTGCCTTTGATACCACAACCTGACCCACTTTCTCTGTCACTTGCAAGTAGAGAAATAGCTTGTCAATCCATGAGTAATCCTGCTGCATGACTACATGACAAGTCCCTCTCGCTGTTACAGGTCCTGCCAGTAATTACCACCCAAGTGTCACAGCTAGCATGAAATATTTGCAACTTTTCCCGAATGATTGTAACCTTCAATAATAACAGAGCATTGTATCAGAGCAGAGTGAAGGGTATGTGGCACCCAGGATGTGCGAGACAAAAGAAGAACAGGCCAAGACTGTTTCTTTACAAACTCATAGAGTCATAGACTGATACATCAGAGAAGGAGAGCACTCTGCCCATTGAGCATGTACTGGCTTTTTGGGAGAGCTTCCTCATTAATCCTTCACCCTTGCACTTTCCCATAACTCTGCAGCTTTTATTTGTTCTCTTTGAGTTTCAATGCAATTCCCTTTTTACAGAACACGACTGTGCACCATGAAAAGAAAAAATACTTCCTCATGTCTCCAATGATCTTAAATTTGTGTCTTCTGCTAACTTCATACATTAGGAGCAATCTCCTCTATCAAAACATACCTCATGATTTTGAATACTTCCACCCCCTATTATATATATATGTATCTTTTAGACCACAACTCAGTAGGATATAGGAGCAAAGACCAAAAGATATGGGAACAGATTTAGGCCACTTGGCCCGTCAAGACTGCTCTACCATTCCATCAAGGCTGATTCATTTCCCCACTCTCCTATCTTCTCCCAAAATGCTTAACCCCCTTATTAATCAAGAACCTATCTATTTCTGTCTTAAATAAACTCAATGACTTGGCCTCCACAGCCCTCTGTGGCAAAGAATTACACATGTTAACCACCCTCTAGCTGAAGAAATTCCTCCTCATCTCAGTTCTAAAGGGTCGTCCCTTCACTCTGAGGCTATGCTGTCAGGTCCCACTCTCCTACTCGTGGAAGTATCTCCTCTACCTTTTCAACACACAGTTCTTCAGTGAACCAGGTGTTGCTGATGTCACCTCCATAAAGACAGCACAAGTTACCCTTTCAGGAGGTATTTAATGTGACCCATGACTGAGTTGATCAAACACCTGCCCAACTCATTCTTGAATACATTCAACGGCCCTGCTCCCACTGATCTCCAGAATAGAGAAGATCAAAGATTTATTTATGATCCTCTGAGGGACGAAATTCCCCCTCATATCCATCTTAAATGGGAATCTTCTTATTCTGAAACAATGCCCCCACAAATATGTGAAGGAGTTCCGCATATCCCTCAAACAGTCTGACTCACTGGCTTTGAGTCCATTTTCTACACTCAGACCAGCCATGATCCTACTGATCAATGATGCAAGCTTGAAGGGCCAAATAGTGTATTCCTGCTTCTAAGTGCTATGTCCCTGTCTATTAACACCAGTATCCCCCCTCCTCCCTAACACACACACACACACACACACACACACACAGTCCCTGTGGGGTGGTTGAAAATCTGTCCTGTTCAGTCTTGAATACAGTGGTCCAGCCTGTGCTGCTGAATAGCATAGCCAAATCAAAAGAATCCTGGCTCACTTAAAGAAAGACTTTTTAAAACATTCAGAGGATGTGGGTGTCACTGACAGTGCTAACATTTATTCCCCATCCCTAACTACCCTGCAAAGGTGGTGGTTTTTGCTACATTGATGAGTTTGGCTTCAAGGCATACTGGTCAAGAAGGTCAGAGACTGTCTTCAGGTTTATGCTTCTGAATGAATAAATATTGTGCATTTTACAGTGAAAAATACAGTAAAATATAGTATCACTATGGTTCCAGCACCATTTTGAATAGTTTCAGATTAATTTTTTAAAAAGTTACAGCGTAACGAGAGTCCGTGGCACTTCCATCACTGCTTCGCCACCTCCTCCAGTGCCAGACTTAACCAACGTTGCCATTGCCTCTCCTCAGGTGCCAACTTCCCCCTACCTTGGCTCTGCCAATGTAGCAGCCAGTGCCGGGTTCTGATGCTTGCCCCTCTGCCAGCCACCCACCAGGGCCCTGCTCTGGGCTCCCCAGCCTCCGCCATGCTCTGGACCCACTGAGGCTGTCTTCCTACTGTCTTCAGCCAAAAAATGAGAAAAGCAGAAAAAGGAAATAAAAGTGAACAGAGTGGATGAGCCCCAGCCACAGGAGCCTGGTCACAGCCTACTCCACTGCCGCCATCTTGGATATCTTCTTTGTAAAGCTATTTATTATGCATTGACACTGAATGCTTAACCAGATATATACCATGCTATAATCTTGTTGCCACATTACTTAAAGTCTATCCTTTGTTTTCTTGTGTGATCATGTCCATTTGCCCTCTGTGCCTGTGCATGTTCTACTCCACCCACACTGTGCTATTTATGCCTAGCAAGGTGTAGCTCTGTAACATCCGTACTCAATTGTTTCTAGGTTCTAAAGCCTTTATGCAGCATTATGCAACTGGGCTAGTAATCCAGAGACCTGAGCTAATGATGAAGAGTACATGAGTTCCAATTGCAGTTGGGGAATTCAGGCTAGACTTAGTAATGATGACTATCAAGCTACCAGATTGCTGAAAAAATACTACTTCACTAATGTCCTTTAGAAAAGGTTATCTGCTATCCTTAATCAGTCTGGCACTTCTGTGAGTTTAGCCTTACAACCATGTGGTTGACTGTTAACAACAATGCTCTCCAGAGCAGCCTGGCAGCGTACTAGGCTGCATTCAACAAGATGGTTCATTGCCAATTTCTCAAAGACAATGGGGGTGCAGTGTCACCTAACCTATTCTGAAACATTGCCCCAAGATGTCAGAAAGACCTTTTACTTATGGTGAACATTTACTCCCTTCATCAATTCCTTTCTGTACTTCAAAAAAAAGGAAAGATTTGAAATAGAAGTGGCACCCTTCAAAAGCACCTTTTGGACATGCAATTTCTGGTTTTTTGGAAATGTGTCACTGTTGATTTACGGGTTAGGCAGCAGCCCATTTGCACATAAAGGTCGACAAACAGCACAGTGATAAATCTGTCAACAGATGATGGTTAATGGACATTAAGGATACTATAAGATTCTTATATCCACCAGAGACAGCACTTGGCTCCTCAATTTCATGTTCTAACTGAGTGTGAATGGTGCTTTTCAATGCACTTTTTCTCTCCTGTATCACCCACATCCGAAGAATAAACAGACAGAGGCGTGTATGCAGAAAACGTGGCTGGTTTAACCTGGAGCAGATAAAGTGGCAAATTTCAAAACTGAACAATGGCTAGTGAATTTGACAAGATCAATTACTTGGCTGTGTTGTTGGAATGAGGTGTTACTCTCTGGATCATTTCCACTGTACTTCATTTACTCTCTCTGAAATTAAATTCTGTGTTCTTTGCCATCTGTCATTACAGATTCAAGACTAAGACCCTAATTTCTACTGATGTACTTTCATTCATAGTTTTAAAAATGGCTCCAAATTTAATCATAAATAGCAAATTTTCCCAGCAAAACCTGACAAGAGCAATAGAACCTGACTTAAACTGCAGCAATATTGAAAAGGTGGTTACATTGATTAAACACAAAAGCAATATTTCTAATCAATGTGAAAGGCAGACAGGTGTTGCATTTTAATACAATTTTCAAAACCTGAGTGAATAGGAGGGCTGTCCAGACAATTTGTCAAAATTGTCTAGAATTGGTTCCTCAACATTTCAGATTTCAGGTTCATTTTGATGAACACCACATGGTGTTAGCCTTGCCTCAGCGGAGAGCACTCTCACTTCTGAGGTATCAAGCCCAGAAATGGTTCAAGCTTTGCTTGAGAGGTTAAACCTAAGCTGACACTCCGGTAACGCTGACATTGGGGGAGTACTGCAATGTCAGAGGGACCCTGTCTTGGAAGAGGTATTGACCTGAGGCCCCTTCCTGCTCTCTCAAGCAGATGTGAAAGATTCCCAGAAGGAGAAAGGCCTGAGGGTTTTCCTCAGTGTGCTGGCCAATGCTTATTGCTCAACCAGCCCCTACTAACAGAACATTGCTTCATTGTCATTGCAATTTGTTGGGGCTTTCTAAGTGCAATTTGCCTGCTGCATTTTCAATATTACAGTAGTGACTCCATCTCAAATGTGCTTAATTGGCTGTAAAGTGCTTTGGACATGATGAGATTGTTGAAGGTGCTATATAAATAGAATACTGTAATTCTTTTTTGTGATTTCTAACAAGGCAAATTAGAATTCTGCAAGTCAATATCTCTTCCAAGAAATTGGATCTCTGTGTAAAACACTTACTTTTACATCAAAGAAACTCATGGAATCTGCTTATAACTGGTTAAAGGAATGCCAGGGGTGCTGCCCCTTCACAACTAGAACCCTTACAGTGTGGAAGCAGCCCATTTGGCCCATTGAGTGCACACTGTCCCTCTGAAGAGCATTCTACCCAGACCCATCCCCTCTATCATCTAAATCACTCATTTGCCATGGTTAGCTCCCCTAACCTGCACTCTATGGGTAATTTAGCATGGCCAGTCCATCTAACCTGCACATCTTCAGACTGTGGGAGGAAACAGGAGCACCCAGAGGAAACCCATGCAGAGAAGAAAAATATACAAACTCCACACAAAGCATCACACAAAGGTAGAATTAAACCCGGGTCTGTGGCACTAAGAGACAGCAATGCCAACCACTGAGTCATCGTGTCACTCACTTATTATATAACACAGTTAACACCTGAAAGGATTAGCTAAAATCAAAAAATAACTTTCCCCCATCAGGATATAAATTATTGTCACTCGGCGAGCAAATGACTATCCTGTACCAGTCCTCCATTTACCAGTTCCTATACACTTAAATTGATCCTGACTGTCTTACAGGAGACAATCACATAGCTGAGATGCAATATAAGTGACTACTCAGTAATATGTAATCAGCCGTTACTGCTTAATTCAGAGCCCACCTTCTGTCTAAGGTGTTTGTGAACCTCTTTCCCACATGGTATCAATAAATTGACTCATCCCAGCAAGAGGTATTGGTGGTAATAAATAAAACCGAGATGTCCCAAATAGTTTTGGTAGAAATCACTATTTATTAAAAAAAACCTAAAGAACCGTGGATCCGTAAATCAGAAACAAAAACAGAGGTTTCTGGAAAAACTCAGCAGCTCTAGCAGCATCTGTGGGGAGAAATCAGAGTTAACATTTCAGGTCTGGTGACCCTTCCTCAGATCTGACCCAAAATGTTAACTTTGATTTCTCTCCACAGATGCTGCCAGACCTGCTGAACCTTTTCAGCAACTACCATTTATAATCTGCTGGCAAAGCTGACATGCAAGGTGGCAACAGCAATGGGCAGCCTTGATTCAGCTGTACAGATGAGAAATTTAACAGAGGTGACATAAAACTCCACGCTCTCCAAACATGACTTGGACTGCCTGGACCAAAATCTCTGATTTAACAAGGTCACCACTATAACGATAACTAGGAATTTAATTGGAGGCTGTTTGCGGTGCAAAATTCCTGTCTTCATTGTTCCCATACAAGACTCAGAGAACATTTGACAAAGGGTCAGTTAGACTCGAAATGTCAGCTCTTTTCTCTCCTTACAGATACTGCCAGACCTGCTGAGATTTTCCAGCATTTTCTCTTTTGGTTTCAGATTCCAGTATCCACAGTAATTTGCTTTTATCAGTTGGAGAATATGTTCAAGACTGAGATAGTCAGAGGAGAGTCAAGACCCATGGGAGGCAGGCAGGAAAGTGGGGTTGAGGCCATAATCTTACTGGATGGTAGGATAAGTTGAGGGGTTGAATGGCCTATTGTTTGGTAAAATTGATGGTATAGACAGAAAGTAGGCAGTAAAAGTTGATTACATATTACTGAGTACCACTTACATTGCATCTGAGCTATGTGATTGTCTTCTGTCAGACAGTCATGATTAATTTAAGTGTATAGAAACTGGTAAGTGGAGGATTGGTACAGGGGAGTAGTTTGCAGGATAGATAGTTTGTTCCTCTTTCACAACTGTCTGTCATTCTCAGAGAAATTATTTCTGAAAAGCCATGTTAAGTTTAAAGTTGGCTTACCAAAATTTTGATGAAACCCATGGTCAAAGAGATTTTTTTTTAATGTCTGATTGATTGTGTTTACAGATTGGAATTAGAAATATTTTCTCAGGAATGGCATAACTTAAAGAAGAATATTGCCTACTCCTACTTCCTATCATCTTATGTAGTCACGCAACTTTGGAAGTCCAGATTGTTGTAGACAGTATCTATAACATTGTGGCATGGCAAGGCACTATAGAACTGCATGTCTTTGTTATTACAGAGTAGTCATTAATACTTCCATTATTTGTCATTTGTAACAACTCTATGAACAAAGTGTGGAAACTATGACAAATGTGAGCTAGTTTGCAAAAGAAAGGCAGTGGCAAATGTGAGTAATAAAGACACTGGATTAGTAATGACACTTGATTAGTAATCCAGGGCTCAAGGCTAATGTTCCGGGATCTTGGATTTGAGTCCTGCCATGATGGATGCTTAAATTTGAATTCAACAGAACAAAAATCTTGTCTAATGGCAACCACTTGTTAATTGTTGTAAAAACTCATTTCGTTCCCCAAGGCTCTTTAGGGAAGGAAGTCTGCTATCCTCATCTGGTCTGGCCAAATGTGACTCCAGACCCACAGCAATGTGGTTGAGTCATAACTGCCCTCTGGGCAATTAGGAATGGCAGGAAAAGCTGGCTCAGCCAGTGATGTTCACATTCGGTGAGTGAACGTAAAGAAGTCCCAGCCACTCCTTGTCTTGACTAAAAAAATTTTGCTAACTGTTGAAAACTGGGAGTTCGTGAATCAGAAAACTCAGGTGTCATGTTTGTTCTTGTCGAATCACTGTGTTCCCGGTTTGCTGCACTGCACCACATCTTATCATACATTTTATAACCTTTAACGCTGTCAAACACAAATACAATTGGCCAACTTTGCCTGTTTGTTTAAACCAATAATAATAATGAAGGTAAAGTCACCATAGTCTGACCACGCCAAAGGGTTGCTCTCTCATTTGAGAGATAATTAGTGGTGTTTATTACCCTGAGGGTCAATCAGGGGGTGGAGAAGGAAAATCCTTAGCTGGTAGAGGAATTGAACACTGCTGGCATCACTCACCAGCTAACTCAGCCCCTACTCCCAAGGTGAGGACTCATCTTATCAGAAATGAGTCTTCTTCATATTATGTTGTGCTTTCAGAGGAAACCTAACATCCAAGTCAAATCTGGACGTACGGTCAACCTAACACCAACAAAGTACTCTCTTAGCCATGATTTTAATAAAAACTTGGCCAGCCAAATTCAAGGTTTAAAATGGCTATTCAGGGATGTCATCCACATTATAACTGTTGTGAAAGAGGAACAAATATCAATTTTGTCATTGATTTTGATTGACACTGCAGTTTAATGTCTAATTTGATTCCAAATTGTGTACTTTTGAGACAAAATGAACCATTTTCATGCATCTTTAACTTGGTAAGGTGAAATGAACAACAGCAGCAGATCTGCCCACATCGTGCAAGATTCACAATTCATTCAACTTATTCCACTGCACATCTTCTGATTCAGCTGCATCTTGGAGTGGGATGGCACAGTGGCTCGGCAGTTAGCGCTGCTGCCTTACAGCACCAGGGACCTCCTGATTCCAGCCTCAGGTGGTTGTCTGTGTGGAGTTTGTACATTCTCCCCGTGTCTGTGTGGGTTTTCTCCGGGTGTTCCAGTTTCCTCCCACAGTCCAAAGAGGTACAGGTTAGATTGGCCAAGCTAAATTGGCCATAGTCTTCAGGGGTTTATAAGCTTGGTGGATTAGCCATGGGAAATGCAGGTATATGGGGAAGGGTGTGACTGGGTAGAATGTTCCTCAGAAGTTCATAGAGTCATAGAGATGTACAGCATGGAAACAGACCCTTCAGTCCAACCCGTCCATGCCGACCAGATATCCCAAACCAATCTAGTCCCACCTGCCAGCACCTGGCCCATATCCTTCCAAAACCTTCCTGTTCATATACCCATCCAGATGCCTCTTAAATGATGCAATTGTACCAGTCTCCACCATTTCCTCTGGCAGCTCATTCCATACACGTACCACACTCAGCGTGAAAAAGTTGCCCCTTAGGTCTCTTTTATATCTCTCCCCTCGCACCTTAAACCTATGCCAGATTAGTGGTGCTGGAAGAGCACAGCAGTTCAGGCTTTTGCCCGAAACGTTGATTTCGCTGCTCGTTGGATGCTGCCTGAACTGCTGTGCTCTTCCAGCACCACTAATCCAGTATTTGATTTTCAGCATCTGCAGTCATTGTTTTTACCTTGTTGATTTTAAACCTATGCCCTCTAGTTCTGGACTCCCCAACCCCAGGGAAAAGACTTTGCCTATTTATCCTATCCATGCTCCTCATAATTTTGTAAACCTCTATAAGGTCTCCCCTCAGCCTCCGACACTCCAGGGAAAACAGCCCCAGCCTGTTCAGCTTCTCCCTATACCTCAAATCCTCCAACCCTGGCAATATCCTTGTAAATCTTTTCTGAACCCTTTCAAGTTTCACAACATCTTTCTAATAGGAAGGAGACCTAAATTGCATGCAATATTCCAACAGTGTACTAACCAATGTCCTGTACAGCTGCAACATGACCTCCCAACTCCTGTACTCCATACTCTGACCAATAAAGGAAAGCATACCAAATGCCTTCTTCACTATCCTATCTACCTGCGACTCCACTTTCAAGGAGCTATGAACCTGCACTCCAAGGTCCCTTTGTTCAGCAACACTCCCTAGGACCTTACCATTAAGTGTATAAGTCCTGCTAAGATTTGCTTTCCCAAAATGCAGCACCTCGCATTTATCTGAATTAAACTCCATCTGCCACTTCTCAGCCCATTGGCCCATCTGGTTAAGATCCTGTTATAATATGAGGTAACCCTCTTCGCTGTCCACTACACCTCCAACTTTGGTGTCTTCTGCAAACTTACTAACTATACCTCTTATGCTCGCACCCAAATCATTTATGTAAATGACAAAACGTAGAGGCCCCAGCACCAATCCTTGTGGCACTCCACTGGTCACAGGCCTCCAGTCTGAAAAACAACCCTCCACCACCACCCTCTATCTTCTACCTTTGAGCCAGTTCTGTATCCAAATGGCTAGTACTCCCTGTATTCTGTGAGATCTAACCTTGCTAATCAGGCTCCCATGGGGAACCTTGTTAAACGCCTTACTGAAGCACATATAAATCATATCTACTGCACTGCCCTCATCAATCCTCTTTGTTACATCTTCAAAAAACTCAATCAAGTTTGTGAGACATGATTTCCCATGCACAAAGCCATGTTGACTATCCCTAATCAGTCCTTGCCTTTCTAAATACATGTACATCCTGTCCCTCAGGGTTCCCTCCGACAACTTGCCCACCACTGAGGTCAGGCTCACTGGTCTATAGTTCCCTGACTTGTCTTTACCGCCCTTCTTAAACAGTGGCACCACGTTTGCCAACATTCAGTCTTCCGGCACCTCACCTATGACGATTGATGATGCAAATCGCTTCCCACAGAGTTCTCGGGTACACCTGATCAGGTCATGGGGATTTATCCACCTTTAACCATTTCAAGACATCCAGCACTTCCTCCTCTGTAATCTGGACATTTTGCAAGATGTCACCATCTATTTCCCTACAGTCTATACCTTCCATATTCTTTTCCACAGTAAATACTGATGCAAAATCTTCATTTAGTATCTCCCACATTTTCTGTGGCTCCACACAAAGGCTGCCTTGCTGATTTTTGAGGGGCCTGATTCTCTCCCTAGTTACCCTTTTGTCCTTAATATATTTGTAAAAATCCTTTGAATTCTCCTTAATTCTATTTGCCAAAGCTATCTCATGTCCCCGTTTTGCCCTCCTGATTTCCCTCTTAAGTATACTCCTACTTTCTTTATACTCTTCTAAGGATTCACTTGATCTATCCTGTCTATACCTGACATATGCTTCCTTCTTTTTCTTAACCAAATCCTCAATTTCTTTCATCATCCAGCATTCCCTATACCTACCAGCCTTCCCTTTCACCCTGACAGGAATATACTTTCTCTGGATTCTTGTTATCTCATTTCTGAAGGCTTCCCATTTTCCAGCCTTCTCTTTCCCTGCAAACATCTGCCTCCAATCAGCTTTCTAAAGTTCTTGCCTAATACCATCAAAATTGGCCTTTCTCCAATTTAGAACTTCAACTTTTAGATCTGGTCTATCCTTTTCCATCACTATTTTAAAACAAATAGAATTATGGTCGCTTGCCCCAAAATGCTCCTCCACTGACACCTCAGTCACCTGCCCTGCCTTATTTCCCAAGAGTAGGTCAAGTTTTGCACCTTCTCTAGTAGGTACATCCACATACTGAATCAGAAAATTGTCTTGTATGCACTTAAGAAATTCCTCTCCATCTAAACCTTTAACACGATGTCGATGTTTGGAAAGTTAAAATCCCCTACCATAACTACCCTATTATTCTTACAGATAACTGAGATCTCCTTTCAAGTTTGTTTCTCAATTTCCCTCTGACTATTAGAGGGGGTCTATAATACAATCCCAATAAGGTGATCATCCCTTTCTTATTTCTCAGTTCTGCCCAAATACCTTCCCTGGATATATTTCTGGGAATATCATTCCTCAGCACATCTGTAATGCTATCCCTTATCAAAAATGCCACTCCCCCTCCTCTTTTGCCTCCCTTTCTATCCTTCCTGTAACATTTGTATCCTGGAACATTAAGCTGCCAGTCCTGCCCATCCCTGAGCCATGTTTCTGTAATTGCTATGATATCCCAGTCCCATGTTCCTAACCATGCCCTGAGTTCATCTGCCTTCCCTGTTAGGCCCCTTGCATTGAAATAAATGCAATTTAATTTATTAGTCCTACCTTGTCCCTGCCTGCCCTGACTGTTTGACTCACTTCTGTTCTCAACTGTACCTGTCTCAGATTGATCTCTTTCCTCACTATCTCCCTGGGCCCCCCCCCCCACTCCCCTTACTAGTTGAAATCCTCCCAAGCAGTTCTAGCAAATCTCCCTGCCAATATATTAGTACCCTTCCAATTTAGGTGCAATCCGTCCTTCTTGTACAGGTCACTTCTACCCCAGAAGAGATTCCAATGATCCAACAATGTGAGTCCTTCCCCCATACACCAGCTCCTCAGCCATGCATTCATCTGCTCTATCCTCCTATTCCTGCCCTCACTAACTCGTAGCACCGGGAGTAATCCAGATATTACTACCCTTGAGGACCTCCTTTTTAAATTTTTACCTAACTCTTTGTAATCTCTCTTCGGAGTCTCAACCTTTTCCCTTCTAATGTCGTTGGTTCCAATGTGGACATTGACCTCCTGCTGGCCCCTCTCCCCGTGACAACATGCTGCACCCTCTCTGAGACATCCTTGATCCTGGCACCAAGGAAATAACACACCATTCTGCTTTTTCTCTGCTGGCCACAGAAATGTCTGTCTGTACCTCTGACTACAGAATCCCCTAACACAATTGATCTCTTGGAAGCCAACGTACCCCTCATTGCATTGGAGCCAGTCTCAATACCAGAAACTTGGCTGTTTGTGAGAATCCATCACCCCCTACATTTCCAAAACAGCATACCTGTTTGAAATGGGTATATCCTGCCCTAGCTGCCTACCTCTCTTACCCTTCCTGGAGTTAACCCATCTATGTGACTGTATTTGAGGCTTTACCCCCTTCCTATAAGTGCCATCCATCACATACTGTTGCTGTTGCAAATTCCTCATTGCTTCTATCTGTCTCTCCAACCAATACACTCGACCTGATAAGATTCGCATCCAACAGCATTTATGGCAGATATAATCCGCAGTAACCCTTAAACTCTCTTTAAACTCCCACATCTGACAAGAAGTACGTATCACTGTAAAGGGCATTTTTGCTCCTTTAAAATCTACAGACCCAGAAAATAATACCGCCTTATTCCTGTACAAAACACTGCACGAGGTTAAATTAATAGCTATGGCATATATTTTAAGTTTAATCAAGAGACCTATCTCCAAAAACATATAATCAAGAAAGAACCCACTGTACACACTATACAGTGTTTCTATTAGACAGAATTAAAACAACAATTAACTTCTCTGATTCTGTGCTGTGAACTTCGCCCAAACTGGTTCCTCCAAGATTAGTTGTGAATTTCACTGTTTGTTAATTTTCCCAGATGCACTCCTGTGTCCAGCGATACACGAATTCAAACACAGCAGAGGCAGTAACTGTGCAGATTCTCTCTCTCTCTCTCTCTCTCTCTCCTGCACTGACCTCACCATGTGCTTCCTTTGTCTTCTCCTTTTTTTAAAACTGCTGTTGTTTTGACTTCTTTTTCCCAAAGTTCCAAAACAATGCAACAGCAAATAAAACAGTAATTGCCTGCTCCTGGAATTCGAGGCAATCACCTCCAGCACGTTTAGCGATGCATGGACATGTTGCGTAGCCCAGACAAACGCAGACAACGATCGACCTCCGACGCTCCACCACACAAAGCAGTGCGGACTCAATGGCTGAATGGCGTGTTTCTGCACTAAAGAAATTCTATGAAATAGAAGGGTTGCATTCAGAGACTTTATTTTGCATTGCATGATATAAATGCTGGAAATATAGATCATATGCGCCCAAACCTGTTTGCTTGTAAAGAGGGATCACAGTAAACAATTTAAGTACAAACTTTGTGTGTAACATGTTCAATCATATGCTTGCCCATCAGCTGCTTTTGAATTCTATTGACATTTATTGAAACTGACAAAGAAGTGATGATTGGTTGGGAGGGAAGTTAAGTTTTTAACTATTTGTAGACAGTGAAAAGGTGAAAGTTGAATTGAACTTACAAGACAGTGATGAGTTAGGTCTTGTCATTGGGAAAGAGAATAGAAGACAATTTCACAGTCAACACACCAACAGAAGTAACAACTCAGTATCTTTAATGTAGCAAAATGTCCCAAAATGCTTCACTGAAACTCAAGAAAGAGATAATAAAAACAATGCCAGCGAAGTTGGGGAAATGGTGGACTTTAAAGAGATAAAAGCAAAACATCGAGGTCGTCGGAAATCTCAGATGAGAACAAAGAGTCTGGAAAACCTTAGCAGTTCTGGCAGCATCAGGAAAGAGAAATAGAGTTAATATTTCAAATCCATGGCCTCTCACAGTTAACGTTCCAGTTCAATGAACACTCGTAGTTAATGCTTCAGACCTATGATCTTCCACAGTTAACATTTCAGATCAATGAGTCTCATAGTTAGTGTTTAAGGTCGATGACCTTTCATTGGTAATGTTAAAGATTGATGATCTTGCATCACAAGATGTTCTGAACCTGAAACGCTGGGTGAAATTTTCCCAGCCTCTGAAGAACGTGGTTAATGGGGTTGAATCAGTTAGGAAAGTACAGTGAGGTCAGAAAAGTGAAACTGGAAAGCATGACGGCCTGGTACGGTAACTGCTCTGCCCAGGACCGTAAGAAAGTACAGAAGGTGGTAGTGCACAGCCCAGACCGTCACGGAAGCCAACCTCCTATCCATGGAGTCCATTTACACGGCTCGTTGCCGCGGAAAGGCTGCCAACATCATTACAGAGCATCCCATCCTGGTAATGCTCTCCTACAACTTCTTCGGTCAGACAGAAGACACACGTATGCACACACACAGATACACACACACACATGCAAACATATACACACGCACACACACAGATACACACACACAGACACATACACACATATGCAAACACACACACACGCACACACACAGACACACAGACACACACCAGCTGGTTCTGGAATAGTTTCTTCCCTGCCATTATTAGATTGATGAATGGATTCTCCAGCCTTATATAATGCTGACGTCACTAACATTACTCTCACCTGTGCAATATAGCTTGTCTGCCTCTGTTTAAGTCTTTCTGATCTGTACATCCTTGCTCACTATAATCTGCCTGTACAAAGCTTTTAACTGTATTTCAGTACATGTTACAATAAATAAATAAATGAATCAATCAAGAAAAATAAAGTTTTCAGCATAAGATTTCAACAGCCAGATATGAGTGTCACCAGTAGATGGCGGGGTCCTCTTGGCCCCATTACCATCTCATTGTTACCTCATCTCACCTCATTGATATGTATCTACCTTTCTATTTTCCCAGGCAGTGGAGAGAAACTGGATAATGACAGATCCCAATTTGAGCAGGTTCCGGGAGGCTGCAGATTACCAGGTCTTCTCTGGGCATCCTCCTCAGATGGAGCTCCCCAAATCTCAGGACATGCTCCATACTGCCTGTACCCTCTGTCTTCAAAGACTGGCATCAGCAAACATCAGCTTCACCACATCATTGGGGCACATCTCGGACTCACTTTGAATACAGCGCATCACTGCACGTTGGAGCTCGTTGCCACCGAACATTGCAATGCTACTGTCAGGCTGCTGTGGCCACAGGGTCAGGCACTCATTCAGTGGCAGAGTGAACAATACAAAACCCTTCGCTTGCTCTTTTAGTGCTCACTCACTTTGCATCAATCAAACGCTGACAGTATCTCTGCCTTGCCTTTTTACACGTTACCACCTCGTCTGATATACTTCAGTCTTTTCTTGCCTTTCCGTGCAGACCCAGAGTCAGGCAGCTTGTCATATTTATCTGCAGTAATCAGTCATGGGAGCATTGCTATATGTTGCTGTACAGTGCCAGGTTAAGGCAATTTCATACTTACAGCATGTGACTGCAGCTTATATGGGAAACACAGAAAATGCTTTTCAAACAAACGTATCTGTTGTACACTTCAGTCCAACACTGGCATCTGCAAACTGAATCTGGGAACTGCCATGATGCTTATATCCTCAAGAACTCTTATGTTCCTGCTGTGACTCAAGGGCTGAATGGCTTATGGGGATGGTTACTTGGGAGACAAGGACTACATGCATGGTTAAAGACTCTGCAGCTCCCAGGTGGAGGCTGAGTGTGGATACAGTGCATGCCATTCCTTCAGCAGGGCCTGCTCAAGGTGAGGTTCAATGTTTTGAGTCAGGGGGATTTTGGGGGTGAGGGGGAGTTTGCCTTGTAGTACATTCTAGCAGAGCATACCATATAATTCTTGCATGCTGTGCCAGACACAACAACAGCAGCAGGTCAATTGATGGTGTGATGGACACAGATGGGAGAGTGGGGATGCCTCCTGAGGAGGATATAAAGCAACAGGATGAGTGATTGAGCGCTGCCACATCAGTCATCACATGCCAGACTGGACTCAATGGGTACTTGCATCCAATAGGTTTGAGTTGGGTGCAGCCATCATTCATTGACTGTAGCTGTCTCTCAAAAGGCAAGCAGTCCCTGTTAGGTCCAGACGCAGTGTTTTCATTTGTTGTTCCTTTGTTTTTCATGCTGTTTAGTAAAGGGTTGTAAGCAGCTGCCATGACTTTATGACATCTGATGCTTCCACATTAAACAGTAAGAGGCTGGTAAGCTACAATGGGGGACAGGAGAGCCAGTTACTCTCTTTCAGACAAGGTTCTCACATTGAATGACAATAAAGAGGGCAGGCTCTTATTCAACAAAGTACAACATGTTTAGACTCTTTCTAGTAAGGCTAGCAGGGGTAGATTGATCTGATGTTATTGCTACATGTACTCAAGTCCAAAAAGGACAGGACTACAGTGAAAAGTCAATAATGTCACCCACACAGGGCACCATCTTGAACACAAGTACCTAGAGACAGAATTGTAAGAACAAAGTAGAAAGAACAAAGTTAAAAATTAAACATTGCAGTGATTATAGTATAGTGTAAAACATTCAGAATAAAGTTAAAAGTTAAAAGAAGTTAAACCTTCTTAGAGTTAAGTAGAAAATAAAGAAATAAAGCTGGAAGTTAAACATTACTGTCTTTGTTAAGTGCTTAGCCAGGGTGGGATCATGTTTCGAGGAATCATCTCGAGACCAAAAGTCCAGATTGAGGCCGTGCTGGGCCAAGAGACCACCATGCTAGGCTCAGAGTCTGCTCACATTGGGCTGAGGGAACACCAAACCAGGCTGAGAAACCACCATGACAGGCTGAGAGACCACCAGGCCAGGCTGAGAGACCACCAGGCCAGGCCGAGAGACGGCCCACGCTAGGTTCAGAGATTGCTCACATTGGACCAAGGGCCCACCAAACCAGGCTGAGAAACCACCACTCTGAACAACTTCTCTTTCCAATCCTCCCACTTCTTCCAAACCAAAGGAGTAGCCATGGGCACCTGCATGGGCCCCAGCTATGCCTGCCTCTTCGTAGGATATGTGGAATAGTCCATCTTCCACAGCTACACTGGCACCACCCCCCACCTTTTCCTCAGCTGCATCGATGACTTTATCGGTGCTACCTCATGCTCCCACGAGAAGGTTGAACGGTTCATCCACGTTACTAACACCTTCCACCCCAACCTCAAATTTACCTGGATCGTCTCAGACTCCTCCCTCCCCTTCCTAGACCTCTCTATTTCTATCTCGGGCAACTGACTCAACACGGACATTTACTATAAACCGACCGACTCCCACAGCTACCTAGACTACACCTCCTCCCACCCTGCCCCCTGTAAAAACGCTATCCCATATTCCCAGTTCCTTTGCCTCCGCCGCATCTGCTCCCAGGAGGACCAATTCCAATACCGAACAACCCAGATGGCCTCCTTCTTCAAAGACCACAATTTCCCCTCAGACGTGGTTGACGATGCTCTCCACTGCATCTCTTCCACTTCCCACTCCTCTGCCCTTGAACCCCGCCCCTCCAATCGCCACCAGGACAGGAACCCCACTGGTCCTCACCTACCACCCCACCAATCTCCAGATACATTGTATTACCCTTCGACATTTCTGCCACCTCCAAACAGACCCCACCACCAAGGATATATTTCCTCCCCTCCCTTATCAGCGTTCTGTAAAGACCACTCCCTCCATGACTCCCTCGTCAGGTCCACACCCCCCAACAACCCAACCTCCACTCCCGGCACTTTCCCCTGCAACCGCAAGAAATGCAAAACTTGCACCCACACCTCTCCCCTCACTTCCCTCCAAGGCCCCAAGGGATCCTTCCATATCCGCCACAAATTCACCTGCACCTCCACACACATCATTTACTGCATCCGCTGAACCCGATGTGGCCTCCTCTATATTGGGGAGACAGGCCGCCTACTTGCGGAACGTTTCAGAGAACACCTCTGGGACACCCGGACCAACCAACCCAACCGCCCCGTGGTGGATCACTTTAACTCCCCCTCCCACTCCGCCAAGGACATGCAGATCCATGGCAACACGACGCCTGGAGGAAGAGCGCCTCAACTTTCGCCTAGGAACCTTCCAACTACAAGGGATGAATGCAGATTTCTCCAGCTTCCTCATTTCCCCTCCCTCCACCTTATCTCAGTCCCAACCCTTGGACTCAGCACCACCTTCTTGACCTGCAATCTTCTTCCCGACCTCTCCGCCCCCACCCCCTCTCCAGCCTATCACCCTCACCTTAACCTCCTTCCACCTATCGCATTCCCAACGCCTCTCCCCCAAGTCCCTCCTCCCCCAAGCCTGCTTGGCACACCTTCCTCATTCCTGAAGAAGGGCTTATGCCTGAAACGTCGTTTCTCCTGCTCCTTGGATGCTGCCTGACCTGCTGCGCTTTTCCAGCAACATATTTTTCAGCTCTGATCTCCAGCATCTGCAGTCCTCACTTTCTCCCTGAGAAACCACCAGGCCAGGCTAAGAGACCACCCATGCCAGACTGAGAGACCACTATGCCAGGCCAAGAGACTGCCCATGCCACGCTGAGAGACCGCCACTCCAGTCCTGGAGACTACCATACCAGGCTGAGAGGCCACCGTGTCAGGCTCAGAGACTGCTACACAGGGCCGAGAGACCACCAGGCCAGGCTCAAAGACCGTCGTGCTGGGCCAGGAGATTGCCTTGCTAGGCCTGTGCTGAGTCTGAGGCCAGGAGCCTGAAGTTGGGAGTTGGGGTTCTGGGAGCCCGAGGCTGGGAGACAAAAAGTGAACAAAAAAAAAACAAAAAAAGAGAGGGAAAAAGAAAAGGAACGATGAAGCTGATGAGCTCCATTTGTAGCATCCTGCCGTGCCACCGACATCTTGTCTGCCAGGTCATGTAGAATGTCCCATCAATTGGTGATTGCAATGGGATAGCAATCTACAGAAACTGGTAAACCATCACACTCTCTGGGGAAATGTTGAATCATTAACAGCAACCTCTGGATTCCCACGGTACTCTGTGCATGTGTGAACCCCCAAAATTGTTGTCAGTTTCAGAGGAGCAGTAATGATGATCTTCACCATAGCTACAACTACAGATCCCAGTCAATGACAATTGTAAGTGATTTCTGGAAGATCTCCGTTCTTTCTGGCTGGCTGATCAAGGGAAGGAGGCAGAATTATTGGTCGGTTAGCTTAATAGTTTGTTGTGGGGAGATATTAGAATTGATTATGAAAGCCATGTAGTTACAAAACACGAGGTAATTGAGAAAACGCGGCACGGTTTATGAAGGGGAAGTCAGATCTAATCACTTTATTAGACTTTTTAAAAGAGATAACGTGCTGTGCAAATAGGGGAAGCAGTATTTCTGGATTTCCAGAAGGCATTTGATAAAGTGCCTTATAAAAATGTATTGCAGAAAATAAACATTCATGGTGTACATGGTAATATAGTAGTGTGTGCAGAAGATTGACTGGTTGCAGAAGTATGTATATCTGGGTTTGTTTCTGATGAGCAGAATATGATGAGTCAACTCTTGCAGAGACTTGTGCTGGAGACACAGTTTCTAACAATTTACAACAATGCCTCAGATGAGGGGAATGAAAGCTAAATTTGCAGATGACACAGAGATAGGTACGAAAACATGTTGTGAAGAGGGCAAAAGGAGGTTGCTGATACATGTAGATAGGTTGAGTGAAGGTAGTCAAGCAGGAGGCTGGAAGAACACAGCAAGCCAGGCAGCATCAGGAGGTGGAGAAATCAATGTTTCCAGTGTAAGCTTATGGTTGAATGAAGGGGCAAATATCTGGCAGATAGAGTATAATGTGGGAAAATGTGAAAACAATCACTTTGACAGAAGGAATGAGAAGACAGTATTTCTTAAATGGAAAACAAATGCAAAAGTCTGACGTGTAGAGGGATTTAGGTATTCTAACGCCAAAGTCAGAAAATGTTAGTGGAGATGCCAATGTTAGACTGGAGTGGACAAAGTCAAAAGTCACATGATACCAGGTTATAGCCCCTTTGTCAGTGATGAAGGAGCAGTGCACAAAAGCTTGTAATTTCAAATAAACCTGTTGGACTATAACCTGGTGTCGTGTGACTTCTGACTTAGAAAACATTAGTATACAGGTATAGCACATAACTGATAAGGCTAACTGAATGCTCTCCTTTATTATGAGAGGAATTGAACATAAAAATAAGTATGTAATACTTTTGTTGCATTGGTGAGACCACATCTGAAATGCTATGGTTTTAGTCTCCTTAATTAAAGAAAGATGTGAATATGTTGGAAGTGGTTCAGATGAGGTTTTTAGATTGAAACCAAAACAGAAGTTCCTGGAAAAGCTCAGCAGATCTGGCAGCATCTGTGGAGAGAAATCAGAGTGGCACAGTGGTTAGTGCTACTGTCTCACAGTGCCAGGGACCCGGGTTTGATTCTAGCCTCGGGCAACTGTCTGTGTGGAGTTTGCACATTCTCCCTGTAACTGTGTTGGTTGCCTCCCACAATCCAAAGATGTCCAGGTTAGATAGATTAGTCATGCTAAATTTCCCATAGTGTTCAGGAATGTGTAGGTTAGCTGCATTAGTCAGGGGAATAGGTTTGAGTGGGATACTCTTCGGAGGGTCGGTGTGGACTTGTTGGGTTGAAGGACCTGTTTCCACACTTTGGGGATTCTATTAACGTTTCAGGTCAAGTGACCGTGCCTCAGAATTGAGTCATTAGCTCTGATTTCTCTTCACTGATGCTGCCAGATCTGCTGAGCTTTTCCAGCACTTTCTGTTTTCATTTCTGATTTAAAGCATCCACAGTTCTTATAGTTTTGATTAGATTGAAGTTTGAAGTATATGAGTTGTGTTATGAAGAAAGGTTGGGCAGGCTGGGTCTGTTTCTATTGGAGTGTAGAAGAGTGTGGGACTTGATTCAGTTTCGAAGATTCTGAATGGTCTTGACAAAGTTCCTCTTGAGGTTGGGTATATGCATTCTCCTTACAAACGAAGCTGCATTAGAACATTATTTCAATGAGCAACCACACACTGTAGCAGAGCAAAGGAAAAATCACCTATACAGTGTATTCAAAAAGAATGGATACCCAATGAACACAGTCCACCGATTTCTCAGCAACAAACCCAAACAAGCAGACAAAACGCATCCAGAAACACTCCCTCCTACATCAAAGATATCTTGGAAATGACTGCCAGACTACTCAGACCCTTTGGCATCATGGTAGCCCACAAACTTATCAACACTGAAACAGCAGCTAATGAACTTGAAAGACCCTATAAAGACAACAAGCGAAACTCATGTCATTTCCAAAATACCATGCAAAAACTAACAAACACTACATTGCACAAATAGGCTGAAAACTAGCTACCAGGACACATGAACATCAACTAGCCACAGAATGACATAATCCACTCTCACTAGTATGTTTACATACAGATGAGGAAGGACACCACTTCGATTGAGACAACTCATTCATCCTAGTTCTGGATTAGTGTTGCTGGAAGAGCACAGCAGGTCAGGCAGCATCCAAGTAGCTTCGAAATCGACATTTCGGGCAAAAGCCCTTCATCAGGAATAAAAAGCTAATCTACATATTCTAATCCAGAATTTGATTTCCAGCATCTGTAGTCCTTGTTTTAACCTCATTCATCCTAGGACAAGCCAAATCGAGACACACATGAGAATTCCTAGAAGCATGGCATTCCAACTGGAAATCTATCAGCTTGGACTCCATTTTCCACCATCTGAGAGAAAGAACAGGAAATGACATCACCACCAGAAATGATGTCACCATGGGAAATGACCTCACCAACCCATGAAAACCTAAACATATAAAAAGAAAGTGGGTCACTAACACTGATGGTTCACTGACAATGTTACCTAGTATGGTGATGAAACATCTGAAAACAAACCTTCCAGCTCAGCGAGCAAACTTACATCCAAAGAAACTGACTTGTGGGATAAGGGAAGCAGATACATGGGAACACCACTCACCTGCAAGTTCCCCTCCAAGACACTCACCATCATGACCTGAAAATATATCACCACTCCTTCAGCGTTGCTGAGTCAAAGTCCTGGGACTCCCTCCATTGCCAGCCTCCAAAATAGTGTAATATAACTATACCTGTACCTACGCGTGGACCATATTGTTTAAGAAAGTAGCTCACCACCACCTTCTCAAGTTGAATGAGGGATGAGCAATAAATGCTGGCCCAGCCACGGGCACCTTCATCCCATCAGCAAAGAAAGGAAATTGTTCTGATCTCCATCAATAACTCAACAGTTTCTGCCTGTGTCCCGTAAAGGCTGGAATATGCCGAGTTGTTGTAAAGACAGATGTAGGTAGCAGGACAGTACGTATTAGTGAGGGGGAAATGTTTGTATTCCTGCAAGAAACCCTGCAGATCAAATGCAGTAAACATTTCACTAGTTTTATTGGTTTATGATTTTTTTCCATTCTGAGGAGAATGCTGAGAATTGCAACACATTTAATAATGCATTGAGGTATCTCAAACTGATTAAAACACTTGACCGCATCAGAAAGAAAAGAAACACTGCAGGTTCCCATTATAACCGCATTGGAAATGTCTTTGTTTATTCAGATGTGTCTCTAATCCTGGTAGGATACTGCTTGCCTCAGGTAACCGTATTGACAGTAGCTTTGTGGGGGAGAGGGCAGTGTTTTCTATTTGATGGTTTATTTTCTATGGCAGGTATTTAGACCTTCATAGATTGATCTGACATGGGACATCTTTCTGTGAATCTGGCATTATCTATGATTTGAAGTCTGTGATGGACCATTCGGTAAGAGCAACTGTGGCCAAAAGTGACAATGGACTGGAATCTGGGTCCATTGTGGGGATGAGGTGTAGTCTCAGCTTCACACTGGGCCTGCATTCTAAATCTCAATAGGAAGGCACCATTGTAAACTTTTCTTTTCTGTTTTTAAAGACCAAGATACATAAAATAAAACTGCCACCTCATAACTCTTAGAAACATATTGTATTTAGTTCTGGTCGCCTCATTACAGGAAAGATGTGGAAGCTTTAGAGAGGGTGTAGAGGAGATTTATCAGAGTACTGCCTGGACTGAAGGGCACGTCTTATTGAAGTAAGTTTTGGGGGCGAGGGCTTTTCTCATTGGAGCAAAGAAGGATGAGAGGTGACTTAAAAGACATGTACAAGATGCTGAGAGGCATAGATAGAGGGAATAGTCAGAGAATTTTTTCCAAGGCGGAACTGTCTATCATGAGGAGGCATAATTTTAAGGTGATTGGAGGAAGGTTTGGGGAGATGTCAGAGGTAGGTTCTTTACTCAGAGAGTGATGGGTGTGTGGAATGCACTGCCAGTGGTGGTAGTGGAGTCAGAAACATTAGGGACATTTAAGTGACTCTTGGATAGGCACATGGAAGATAGAACAATGAAGGGTATATAGTTTAGTCTGATCTTAGAGTACAATAAAAGGCCAGCAGAACATTAAGGGCTGAAGGGCCTGTACTGTGCTGTACTATTCTATGTTCTATGTTCATGGCAGAGTGGAACTGGAAAGTGTGACATAACTGCAATGTAACATAAGAAAATGGGAGTGGTGTTTTGGAATACTCCCCACTTGAATGCTTGGGGGCAGCTCCAACAATATTCAAGAAGCTTGACATCATCCAGGTCAAAGTTTCAACCAGAATTCTATCAACAAACATATCGAGTTAGACCCCATCTACCACCCCCTGAGAAAAGGAACAGGAATTGACTTCACTGCAGGAAATAACATCACCACAGGAAATGACAACACCAACCCAAAGAAACCCAAACATATAAATAGAAAGCAGGAATTTTCAGTATTGCTTTGCCTGAGGCCCACTGAAGATTTTACCTAGTAGGGCAACGAAACGTCTGGAAATGAACCTTTCAGCTCGGCGAGTAAACCTACCTCCAAAACCTCAACCTCAATCTTCTCAAAACTCGCTAAGGTCAAAGCAGCCCAATGTGAACCCTGCTTACCACCTTCAGCATCTTTACCACCTTTACCACACCCATCACTTCTTCCTCACTGATACACACTGGCATAGTGTGTATCATCGGTAAAAGACGCACTGCAGCAACTCAGCCTTCTTTGTCAGAACTTTCTAAACCAACGACCTCTCCCACCCAGAAAGACAGGACCAGTCTGAGCAAGGGAAGACCACCATTACCAAGCTCCCCTTCAAACAGCTCACCAGCCTGGCTTGAAAATAAATCCCTGCACATTCACTGTCAGTGGGTAAAACCTCTGAAACTGCTGTCAGTATCCCCATACCCCAAGGACAGCAGCAGTACAAAAAGACACCTCACTACCACCTTCTTCAGGGGAATTAGGGATGGATAATAAATTTTACTCTTGTCAGCGATCCTTACATTCCACTAATGAGATTGTGAAAAGAAAGAGTGGATTGATTTGTTCTTTCTGCAAAACAAAACCATTTCAAAAAACAGAAATTTATTCATAAACTTTGATTTTATAATATTCATTCCAACTCAAATACTCCTAACATCACTCGATGAACGTCCACAGAAATTGTCAGTTCTTAAGATTCTTGATGAAGTTGTAACAGATGATTAGAGAAACCTAGGAATGCATTGATTTAACAGCCAATGAAACATGGGAATGACTGGAATCGATCCAAAATATTCTCTAGCCAGGGACTCCAGTAGTACCAGCGCTAACAGAACTGTTGGTTTTGACACTTTTGAACTGGGATTTCCTTCTGGATCAAGGAAATCTTGTGTGAGTATTAACCAGCATAAATCTTTGCCTTGTATTCAGAAATAAGTCCCTTCCCTGATGTGCATCCCTCCTTAACATGGGGGTACGTGAGACCGGCTAACTCTGTGTGATCTGCGAATCAACACCAGAACCTAATGTCATTTCACCAAGTCGAGTCTTTAACAACAAGAACATAGAACATAGAACATAGAACAATACAGCACAGAACAGGCCCTTCGGCCCACGATGTTGTGCCGAACTTCTAACCTAGATTAAGCACCCATCCATGTACCTATCCAAATGCCGCTTAAAGGTCGCCAATGAATCTGACTCTACCACTCCCACGGGCAGTGCATTCCATGCCCCCACCACTCTCTGGGTAAAGAACCCACCCCTGACATCTCCCCTATACCTTCTACCCTTCACCTTAAATTTATGTCCCCTTGTAACACTCTGTTGTACCCGGGGAAAAAGTTTCTGACTGTCTACTCTATCTATTCCTCTGATCATCTTATAAACCTCTATCAAGTCACCCCTCATCCTTCGCCGTTCCAACGAGAAAAGGCTGAGAACTCTCAACCTATCCTCGTACGACCTACTCTCCATTCCAGGCAACATCCTGGTAAATCTTCTCTGCACCCTCTCCAAAGCTTCCACATCTTTCCTAAAGTGAGGCGACCAGAACTGCACACAGTACTCCAACTGTGGCCTAACCAAAGTCCTGTACAGCTGCAACATCACTTCACGACTCTTGAATTCAATCCCTCTGCTAATGAACGATAATACTCCATAGGCCTTCTTACAAACTCTATCCACCTGAGTGGCAACCTTCAAAGATCTATGTACATAGACCCCAAGATCCCTCTGTTCCTCCACCTGACTAAGAACCCTACCATTAACCCTGTATTCCGCATTCTTATTTGTTCTTCCAAAATGGACAACCTCACACTTGGCAGGATTGAACTCCATCTGCCACTCCTCAGCCCAGCTCTGCATCATATCTAAGTCCCTCTGCATCCGACAACAGCCCTCCTCACTGTCCACAACTCCACCTATCTTCGTATCATCTGCAAATTTACTGACCCACCCTTCGACTCCCTCATCTAAGTCATTAATAAAAATTACAAACAGCAGAGGACCCAGAACTGAACCCTGCGGAACTCCACTTGTAACTGGGCTCCAGGCTGAATATTTACCATCTACCACCACTCTCTGCCTTCGACCGGTTAGCCAGTTTTCTATCCAATTGGCCAAATTTCCCTCTATCCCATGCCTCCTGACTTTCCGCATAAGAATACCAGGCAGCCGTCACTTCAGACCACTAACTGAACAAAAGACCTGAATCCATGTAGTGTCTTTACTGCTCTGGAAGTACTGATGGAGCGTAGGTGCTGTTGTCAGAAAGGAAAATCAGCAGTTAATTTGTGCACGGCAAGTTCCCACAGACAGAAAAGTGACAATGCCCAACCAACTTGCACTACGGGTATTGGCCGGGGAGATATAATTGGTCTGGAGATCACCGATAACTCCTCTGCTTATCTTCAAATTAGCATCTTGGGATCATTGCACCCAATGGAGATAGCAGCTGTGACCCCAGATTAATGTGTTAAAGACAAAAGATGGCACTGCCATTCATTGCACTGGCATTCTCATCAATCCCCCAATACAGCATCCACTTAGCATCTTGCTCAAGCCTCTTGACTAAAACCTGAACCCTAAACCTTCTGGTCTAAAACGGAGGTGTTACAAACTGAGCCATGTCGCACAGTAGCAATTCACTGCAAATAGCAAAAGCTGAACATAGAGGCTTGTGATGGCATTCTTATTACTGTATCTCAGTAATCCTGTTAGTTTGCAATAGGAAGCAGCCTGTGCTGATATCAGAAACTCTGTGTCCTTAAGGCATTCTTTATATGAGATGAATTATGTTTTGTAGTCAACTTGTCAATCTGTCAGCTTGTGCACTCGAAAGCCCCACAAATCACAAAGAAGATTAATAGCCGCTTTTGGAGACTTTGAAAGAAGAACGAAGAGCAGCCTGGGCCTTGGGAGCACCACCTGCTTTTCTCCAAATTGTACCTTAGAATTCATTACATCCACCTGGGGAAGGAGATACCTGGAAATTCTCACCTGGAAGCAAACCACTTCAGGCCACTGCACTCTCTCAGTGTTGCACTGAAGTGATAAACATGATAAAGTATACAGTCACAGACTATAGCTTGGACTTTGATCATGGCTGAAAGACAAGACTGATGCTACTGAGTCGATGTGTCTTTGTAATGTCTGAAAGTATATGCTGCCATTTATCTTGCAACTATAATAAGACATCACTGTTGAGCGTCAATTGATTGTTCTCCAATTCTCTGTAAGCAAATGAATACTGACAGTATGATTTTACATCAGCAGTAATACGTACGAGACTTGGAATAAATCTTTCATACTGATATGAGAAAAAAAAACTATTTTATCACAAAAAGCTCTTGTTCTAGCATCCAGGCTGAATCTTAATAATCAATGGAAGCTTTAGACTAATGATGATTTATAATAGACTTCTCAAGCAAAGGTGTCCTCAGCCAGAGTACAGAAACACTGATTCTCAATAAAGCTTCACACACAAACGTGAAACATCAGCAAAACATACAAAATTGGAAGTTGACCAAAGTCTTCAGACAATCTTATTTGAAAGCAAGCCTTTATAGCTTTAAAGAAACAGAAACTGCTGGTGAAACTCTGTGGGTCTGGCAGTGTCTGTGGGAAGAAAGCAGAGTTAATGTTAAAGTAGAGTTAACCTGAACCTGTAAACACCTCCAGTCCCACAGATTTCTCATCTCTTAAATCTCCAGCAGCCCCACAGTTCCCTTATTTCTGTAAAATCCACTCCTTGTGATACTCCAGCTGCCTAAGCTCTGTGCAACACCCACATATGTTGATCGAGCGATCGAACCGAGTATGGGGTGAGATTAAGCTCAGAGCGGGGGAGGGGTGGGAGATCAAGAGCAATGCAGGGGCAGATATATCGAGAGCAGTGTGGGGGGGGTGGAGAGATCAAGAGCAGTGCGGGGGGAGAGAGATCGGGAGCAGTGTAGGGGGAGAGAGATTGAGAGCAGTGCGGGGGGGAGAGAGATCGGGAGCAGTGCGGGGGGGAGAGAGCGATCGAGAACAGTGCGGGGGAGAGAGAGATCGAGAGCAGTGCGGTGGGGAGAGAGATCGGGCCCAGTGTGGGGGGAGAGAGATCGAGAGCAACACAGGGGGGAAGAGATTGGGCCCAGTGTGTGGGGAGAGAGACTGAGAGCAGTGCGGGGGGGGGAGAGAGATCAAGAGCAGTGCGGGGGGAGGAGGATTGATACAGTGTGGCATGGTGGCTCAGTGGTTAGCACTGCTGCCTCACAGCACCAGGATTCCAGGTTTGATTCCAGTCTTGTATGACTGTCTGTGTGGTGTTTGCACATTCTCCCCGTGTCTGCGTGGGTTTTCTCCGGATGCTCTGGTTTCCTCCCATGATCCAAAGATGTGCAGGTCAGGTGAATTGGCCATGCTAAATTGCCCATAGTGTTAGGTGCATTAGTCAGAGGGAAATGGGTCTGGGTGGGTTACTCTTCAGAGGGTCAGTGTGGACTGATTGGGCCGAAGGGCCTGTTTCCATACTGTAGGGGATCTAATCTAATCAAAAAACAACACCGCAGGGGAGAACGATCGAGAGCAGAGCGGGGGCAGAGGAGATTGCTCTCTCTTGGGGAAGGCCCAGCATCATGCAAAAACAGGCTGATGGCTGAAGGACTGTAGTTTGGAACTTCTATTTTTATTTCTTATTTACCACTTTATACTGAGAAGAACTGAAATGTTGAACTTTTAACTCATTTCTCTATTTTTCTACTTTTTACCTCAGATTTTAGTTACATTCTACCTAAGATTGAGCCCTGAATGGAGACATTGCAAACTGTTCACTGTACTCCTGTCTCCCTATGCTTGAGTGCACATGACAACAAAACCCCATTCTAATTCTAATTCTAATTCTAATTCTGATTCTACATCTGGTAAGCCCTGTTCTCTAAATAAATAAAGCACTTGGGAAGGAAAAGTGACTGTGTTAGTGGTCGATTCATACTGATCCAGATTAGATATTCTTCATTTCATGCATGGTTACTTTGAGAATAAAGTGACGAGGAGGTCACCTTGATCAAACTACCGAATCCAGTTGGAGTACAGTAGACTTGTTTTGCATTGTCGTGCTGTTGGAGATGGATTCAGGTCGGATGGGTATTGAAAAGTATATGAATTTGCCAACAAGTGGATGTAAGCACCAGGGGTGAACCTTAAATCCACAAAATGGGTAGATTGGGATCTTCCATAGAGCATGGAAACAGGCCATTCAGCCCAACAAATCCTGACACTCTGAAGAGCATTCCACCCAATCCCTACATTTCTCATTGTTAACCCATTGAGCCTGCTTAATATCCTTGGACACAATGGGCAATTTAGTGTGGCTAATCCACCAAACCTGCAAATCTTTGGACTGTGGGAGGAAATCTGGAACACCCAGAGGAAAATCACACAGACACAGGGAAAACGTACAAACTCCACAGAGACAGTCACCCGAGCCTGGAATGGAACCCAGGTCACTGGTGCTATGAGGCAGCAGTGCTAATCACTGAGCCACTACACTTCCCCTATCAATTAACCTTGAGATTAAAATACAAGCCATTTAAAACCGAAGCCCCCAGTGTATCATGGGCACTTATTGGGGATGAGATGGGAACTATCCATTTAAATATTGCAATGAGACTCCTCACCTTCGGTTTAATAAATCATTTTTTAACCAATGTTGCAAATCTGAGCTGAAAACAGAAAATAGTGGTAATACTTTGCAGATCTGGCAACATCTATGAAACAGGATTTTATTTCAGAGTTTTGATGAGAGGTTGGTCGAAGAGTGTGGTGCTGGAAATGCACAGGCAGTATCCGAGAAGCAGGAGAATCGACGTTTCAGGCATAAGCCCTTCATCAGGAATGAGCTAGCTGCCTGGCGAAGGACCAGTGCTCCAAAAGCTTGTACTTCCAAATAAACCTGTTGGGCTGTAACCTGGTGTTGTGTGATTTTTAAGTTTGTTCATTCCAGTCCAACACCAGCTCCTCTACATCATGGGTACAATCTGAAATGTGAACTCTGTTTCCTGCCCTGCAGATGTTGTCAGAACTATGAGAGGCACAGACAAAGTAGATGGTCAACAGCTTTTCCCCATGGTAAGGAGTCTAAAACTAGAGGGCATAAGTTTAAAGTGAGAGGGGAGAGGGGAGAGATAAAACAAGGCAATTGTTTCACACAGAAAGTGGTGAGTTTCTGGACTGGGCTACCAGAGGTAGTGGTGGAGGCAAGTAAAATTGTGTCACTTAACAAACATTTGGACAGGGACATGGATGGGAAAGGTATGGGTGGATATGGTAGGTGAAAGTGGATACTTCAGATGATGGAGGTTAAAGTCAAGATTAGAGTTGGTGCTGGAAAAGCACAGCAGGTCAGGCAGCCTCCGAGGGGCGGGAAATCGATGTTTCAGGCAAAAGCCCTTCATCAGGAGACCAAATGCAGGCAAATGGGAACAGATTAATTGGGAAAACTAGGCAGCATGGTTGGGTCAACGGACCTGTTTCAACATTGTAAACCTCCATGACTCAATGACTCTGATTGGGTACGTGCATTTCCAACATTTTCATATTTTCTCAAATTTATTTTCTATTTATTTCCTACCATCTTGCAGAATAACTCAAGGTCTTTATTTTTGGCATTGCTTCAGTATCTCTAGCAGTTTTGAAATTAAATTATAATTTGTAAGATTAATGAGCTTCTACGTAAGCCAATAGTGGAAAGGAAACTTCCTTGTGTGAGTTAGTTTAATTTTGCTTCAGTTTATATTTGTAAATATTTGTTGGTCTCCCTTGCTTTAACAATTGACTCAGAACATGCAGGGGGATTTTGACTGACTATAGAGAAAGAATAGATCAGTTCAGTTCCCCCTGTGGCCATTCGGCTCATTGAATTTATGTCAGCTCTTTGGTATAGCAATACCATTCATCTCACTCCACAGGCCTTCCCCTGTAACCCTGTAATTTATATCCTTCAACTATTTCCCATCTCAAAGTTTCTGCAGCATCTTGTCAGGTCTGTAGGCCAAATCCTAAACTGAAATGTTTTTCCTCATGAGGCCTCTGTTTTTTTCACCAGTCACTTTGAATCAGTGTTGTTTATCATTCATTGTAGCCTCTGCTGTTGGAAGCAATCTCTTGTTCTTCACCCCACTCAAGCATTCAACTCTGTCATGATTTTAAACTCTTTGCCAAACCACCTCTTGGACTTCTGTGTTTTAAGGAAACACATCTGGAGACATAACAGAAATGGAAGGCGTCATCTCTGACACATTTCCAAGCACTAGCTTCCCTCATTGAAGATTTGTGTGATAAATAAGGAAGCGCAAGATTCAGCTCTGTTTGCGTTGTCGGTCATACAAACATACCAACAAGGAACAGGAAGAGGCCTTTGAGTCAGTTCTGCCATTCGATAAAAGCATGGCTGACCTAGTTTTAACCTCAACTCTACACTCCTGCATATTCCCAATAATCTTTCATCCTCTCGGTAATCAAGAATCTTTCAACCTCTACCTTCAAAGTGTATAATGATTCTGCATTCACTGACTTTTGAGGAAGGGAATTCCAAAGAATCATTAAACTCTGAAAGAAACAAAATGTTTTCTCATTTCTGTCTTGAATGGGTGAACCCTTATTATTCCTCACAACAAAACCAGGTTTCTCAATCATTCGACATGCTGCTCACTCAGCCTTCACCTGTTCTCATTTCCTTTCAGTAAATGCAGAAAGTAACTTTCCCTGGATTATCACTGACACAATGCCGAATGTGGAAGGGATTATACAGTCATCGGATCAATCCCAGCTCCACTTTAGCAACTCATCTTCAGGTGCAGTGAAATGTCTCCAGGCGTTTCGTAGACATGTCACAAAACTAACTTTGACACGTACCTCACAAAGAGGAATAAGAACAAATCTTGCTCAGCAGGGTCTGAAAAATTGAGGGTGATGTGGAAAGATTTTGAGAAGACCTTTCAGAGTTTAAGTTAAAGGTCCCATCACAAAGGGTGACGTGATTAAAATCAGGATGTGCAAGAATGCGATGTGCTGCATTTTGGAAATGCAAATCAGGCTTACACACTTTATAGTAAGACCCTGGGGATTGTCGCTGAACAAAGAGACCTTGGAGTGCAGGTTCATAGTTTCATGAAAGTAGAGTCGCAAGTAGACAGGATAGTGAAGAAGGTGTTTGGTATGCTTTCCTTTATTGGTCAGAGCACTGAGCATAGGAGTTGGGAGCCTCATGTTGAGGCTGTACGGGACATTGGTTAGGCCACTGTTGGAATATTGTGTGCAATTCTGATCTCCAAAGAAGGCTGTGAAACTTGAAAAGGTTCAGAAAAGATTCACAAGAATGTTTCCATGGTTGGAGGGTTTGAGCTCTAGGGAGAGGTTGAATAGTCTGGGGCTGTTTTCCCTGAAGCGCCGGAGGCTGAGGGGTGACCTTGTAGAGGTTTATAAAATCATGAAGGACCAGGATAGGGTAAGTAGACAAAGTCATTTGCCTGGGGTGAGGGAGTTCAGAACTAGAGGGCATAAGTTTAGGGTGAGAGGGGAACAATTTAAAGGGGACCTAAGGGGCAACTTTTTCAAGCAGAGGGTGGTGCGTGTATGGAATGAGCTGCCAGAGGAAGTAGTGGAGGCCGGTACAATTACAACATTTAAAAGGCACCTGGATGGGTATATGAATAGGAAAGGTTTACAGGGATATGGGCCAAGTGCTGACAAATGGGACTAGCTTAGGTTAGGACATCTGGTCGGCGTGGACAAGTTGCACTGAAGGGACTGTTTCTGAGCTGTACATGACTCTGTCACTCTAATTTGATTGGGTAGTGATACCTCAGAAGGTTTAACATGTGAGGGAGTTGATGAAAGCACCCATACACACAGACACATACACACAGACACACAGATAAGTATGCACACAAACACATACAGACATAGACAAATGCACACACAGACACAGAGACATGCACATGCATGTATACACACACAGAAGCACACAGACATAGCTGCATCCATAGACATATACAGATGTACACAGACACACAAACACACACTTTCACACAGATGCATACTTGCGCACACACACACACACACACCTTATCTTAAGTAGAACTCATTTAACACTCCCCTGTTGATCTTTAGTGTAAGCAAATAAATAACATTTGGTGTTAGACCCTTCAGATATCTACCAGCTACTTTCACAGTGGATTCCTGGGGTGATATTTTTATAACAGAATTCCTGATGTGAATGGAAATTGCTGGGCAGATAAGAGAGTCATTCTGAAGTGAAATGCTCAACATGTTTTTGCTGAATTCCTTCATGAACACTTCTCCCTAAATAACCACAAAAATTCCAGCCTTTTTTATATTGTCTCAGATGTCAAAAGCACCAAAGCAGTGGGGATCTTCCCCACTAACAATTAAGGATGTTAGGTGTACCAACCACCATAGTGTCTATAATTGGACATAAACCTCAGATTTGCACATGTTCGGAGGGCTAGAATATATCTACATCAGCAGGGCATAATTTGGCAGCAGGGGACTCATTTTCCATTGTGTCGGTTGTTAAGTCTTCTTAGATTTAGCAAATACTGCCAAGCTGCTTAACTATCCTGAAAGGAAACGTGAAAATGAGATAAGAAATAAGTCTGCTAAAAGAGCTTAAACCACTATACTGGGAACTTCAGTGGGAAGAAAATTGGACCCAGACACGGTAAATAATCAGAGACTGAATCCTACCAAGTCCATTTCACACAGTTTTCCTCCCTGGTTATCTCATACAATTCTATGCTTGCAAACTCACACACACACACGACACACAGACATGGACACAGGCACAATGAAGATATAATTAAAGCAAATAGAAAGAAAAAGCTGGATGGCCTTGCCATCTGAAAGCACAGGATTGTGGCTTGGTTCACAATCAGACCTTTCATTTTTCTCTTTATCTTGTCCCATCAAGTCATTAATAAAACAGATGAAATTGTGATGGATTTTCTCATTAAGCAGTTTGTTCAAATCTGATTCTCCAACAAGCTGATGTATTCTAATGCAAAGTTGGCTCCAACTCAGGTCGATTACTGGGAATTGAACACTTTCTGATGGACTCGGGAGGGCCAGGGTTGTTTTTACAAGAATGCTTTCACACAGGAGTCAGGTCTCTGCTGTGCTGCCAGCCTCTGTAAACAACAGCAGAATCATCCTTTCACATCCTCCCTGTCACAATAGAACATTTGGCCAAACAAACTCTGCAGGTGCAAAGGTAAATATTATTTCAACTCAACAGTCACTGTGGGACACAGCAGCAAAGGGACTTATTCCCAACAACGTTTAACAACCATGGTCAGTTGGGGGTTGAAGGGAGAAAGGCAGGGTCCTGCTGTGGCAAAAAAATCACACCATCTCCATGAAAACCAACACCGGAGCCTGCAAATGGTTCATTTGGATAAGCCACAGCAGTGCAGGCATGGGAATATATGGTGAAAATGTTAATGACTCTGTAATGATATATGTGTTGACTATAATAGGAGTCGGTTGAGAAAAGGAAATGACTTTGTGTTTGTTGAAATGCTTCAATGTATTGTTACTTGGAGATAGTTGATACAAAAACGTCTCACCTAATGAGGCACAAGTAGTTATTGGGAACAAACATGGCACAGAATCTGAATGTTCTCAATTCTAGAATATCTTCTGAAATCAAAAGGTTAATCAATGTGCTTGAGAGTGATGGTGTTAAAAAACACCAGGTCTTCATTCTGATGTGCAGGACAAAGTGAGCCATCATCACTGAAGAATGTGTTTCCAGACAGCTTGAGAAACTGGGCGATGGTTCCCCAGATGAATGTGGACTCCAGGCAAAGATGTGGCTAGCACCAGTTCATTCCGTGTCCACTGATATCCCTCGTTGTTAAAAATGGACAGTGTGGGAAACAAGTACATTACATAACTGGAGATACTCAGCAGGTCTGGCAGCATCTGGAGAGAGAAACAGAGTTAATGTTTCAAGTCTGAATGTTGAGAACTGAAGACATACTGGATTCAAAATGTTAACTCTGTTTTGCTCTCTCCAGCAGATGACACCAGATCTACTGAGTTTCTCCAGCCATTTCTGTTTTAGTTTGTAATCTCTGATATCTGCAGTAATCTGTGTTTGGTCATGGTATGGGCTTCTTCTTGTCATTACTTGGCATGGTTCAACACAGCCCTGATTCTAGAACCACAGACCTTCGCATCTTCAGTGGTCACATGGCTCTGAAAATAGACAAAATTTGAGGAGATGGTAGAATTAGCAATTCTAATTGGATGTAATCTTCGAGGTTTGATCACATGAAACTTGGCTGCCTTATACCAGACTACAGTATATAACCATGTGACTTCTGATCACATGACTGACCAAATGACACTGGAGCCTGTGATCCTTTTCTCCTGAGATATCCCATCATGAGACAGAATGACACTTCACCATATGGCATTGATACATGATGTCATACCATATGACATCTGACTGTTTATACTTGACCATATACAGAAGAACCTCGATTATCCAGCATTCAATTAACCGAATCTTAGATTATTCAAACAAGATCACAAGGTCCCAATGCTTGGCTAACTATGTTGTCCAGCATTCGATTATTCAGCATTCAATTAACTGAAAAATATTCTCCCTGCCCATGTCCTTCGGATAATCAAGATTCCTCTGTATACCTGTCCGTGTCCCTGAGCACCTGCCCATCAGACAACTGATGATGTTGTACATGGCCATCTGTTGTCTAAGCAATGCTCTTGCCTAGTTCACCCTTTCTGGCCTCTGGCTCCATCTGGTATCACATTACTCGAAATTTCACCCACAATTCTTCCCAAAATGGAGTTCACACATTTAATCCAATGGGGATTGAATGACCCAAACTGAACTGAGAGATTGCGAAAATGGTGGGGAGCTTGATATTTGGAGATCAGCATCCTAAATACAGACTTTTATAAAATTGTTCCTTGATCACAAACTCACTAAATGGGTTGGTTGAATTGAAAGGTGGAGGTTGCAGCACAGGCAGAGACTACTCAGCCCATGGTACCGATGCTAACCCTCTTCATGCTTCGTATGGATCAATGTTTTTTTCCATTCATTAATTGGACATGAATGCAATCTGAAAGGGATTATTTTACTAAACACGAATTAAACTTCAACACTGCACAACTGTATCCTGCTCTTACCTTATTTCTGGGCCAAAAGCTACTTGCAATATATTTGTGAATGTGTATTGAGAGAATGTGTATTTCTCACTCCCCGCCCTCAACTCCACTTCTTTCACTCTAGCCATAAATTACATTTCTAGCTATTAATAAAACGTCAGTCATTTTGAAGCCAACTCAATGGCTTCAGGCCAAAGCATTGTTCACCCATTTTCAATTGCATCGTACACGTTTAATTACTTACACCATCTGCATCAATTTGTGATTGATAATCAAAATAGATACCCAATAATAATGTAATTCTCTGGCTTTCATTTAGTGCAATACCTTTGCTGTAAATATCGGAGAGGAGTGACAACTAAAGCTCATATTAGAATGCTGTAGCCTATTATTGACTTTGTGTTAATTTATTGCTGCTAGGCTTATGGGATCTGTGGTTTGACTCACAGGGAAGTGATCACTGTTGTGATATATCTCACAGTTAGTATGTCAATGTACCTCAAGGTGTTTCTTGAAGACAACCAGAAGTATGAAGCAACAGTGGGCAGATCAACAACAATGGTATAATTTAGCTGCAGCTAACATTATTGCTACAGTCAGCAAAGGCCCCCAAACAAGCTAGATTTTGTAACAAAATACAACAAGGTATTGTGAATGCTGGAAATCTGAAATAAACAGAAACAGAATGTTCTGGAGAAACTCGGTAGATATGGCAGCATTTGTGGAGGGGAAACAGAGTTAATGCTTCCAGTCCAGTGACCCTTCTTCAGAACTCTGCTTGCTGCCTGGTCACTGGACTGGAAATGTTAACTGTTTCTTTCTTCACCGATGCTGCCAACCTTCCTCAGTTTCTCCTGCAATTTCTGTTTTTGTTTATTTAAAGTACAGCAATATATAAATGCATATTCAAAAGCTGTCCAGCTTTTCTTGCCATTTATAAAGCACATGGCACTCGGAGGTACTGGGTAAGGATGTGTAGAACATCAGGTCTCAAATTTCAACAAGAGGCAGGTCCAGGGATGTGCTGTCACCCCAACATTGACAGCAAGTGAAGTGTTTCCAAGGTGCACATCAATGCGATTCAGCGTTGAAAGCAAAGTGAAAAGCAAACTTCACATCAAAGCAAAATACTGCAGTTGCTGGAAATCTGAAATAAACTCAGAAAGTGCTGGAGAAACCCCCAGTCTGTGGAGATAGAAAACCAGAGTTAACATTTTGAGTCTGGAATGACTTTTCTTTGGAACTCAAAAGCAAATTACGCCTCATCAAATTTTCCATATCGTAAACCTCACAGACCACACCAATTTTGCAAGGCAATCAGAAGCTTTTACAACTTCATATGTTTTGAAGAGACAGGTTGATACACCCTGAAAACTAAACTCGACACAGAAACTGGAGGCAAAATGTTCCACTACGCCTGAAAGACACATCCCTCAGTAAATGTTGCACAGTGGCACAGTCTTAGGGTGACTTGCAGCAAGATGATGGATCTCCAATTCCACGCATTGGCACCATCACAGTGCAGTGTAACTCACCTTGGCTTTCTGAAATCTTCTACTGCGTTCAACTATCACAAAAGGCTGGACAAATTGGACTTCTTTTCTCTGGAATTCAATGAGTGCAGATAACTTTAAGGGTGATGAAGTTGGAGGGGATTTCAAAGAAAGAGATGAAAGAAGAATACAGCACAGGAACAGGCCCTTCATCCCTCCAAACCTGTGCTGACAAATTTTGCCCATCCATACTAAAACTGTCTTCACTTCTAGGATCAGTATCTCTCCAGTCCCTTCATACTCATGTATTCATCCAGGTCTTTCTTGATTGCTGAAATTGCATCTGCTTCCTCCCCCTCCTCTGGCAGTGCGTTCCAGGCACTCACTTCCTCCCCCTCCTCTGGCAGTGCGTTCCAGGCACTCACCACTCTTTATGTGAAAAACTTGCCTGTCACATCTCTTTTAAACTTCCCCACCCTTGGGCCTGTGTCCCCTAGCAATTGACCACTCCAAACTGGGAAAACAATCTCATGCTTTCCACTCTATCCATGCCATTCACAATCTTACAAATTTCTATTAGGTCACCCACCTCAACCTCCTGCAGTCCGGTGAAAATGAACCCAGTCTATTCACCCTTTCTTCATAGCTAAAATCCTCCAGCATCCTGGTAACCTTTTCTGTACCCTCTATAAAGCAGCCACATCCTTTTGGTAGTGTAGTGAGCAAAACTGTGTGCAATGTTCCAAGTGTGTCCTGACTAAAGTTCTATAAAGCTGCAGCATAACTTGCTTATCCTTATACTCAATGCCCATTCCAAAGGCCAGGGACTCCATGTATCTCATTGTGGAATCTTGCCAATTGCAAACTGGCTGCTCTGTTTGTCTACAGAGTGAATGCGCCTCTGCAATAATTTCTTTGCTTTTTTATGAGATGTGAATGTTGCTAGCTAGGTTAGCATTTAGACTAGATTACTTACAGTGTGAAAACAGGCCCTTCGGCCCAACAAGTCCACACCGACCCGCCGAAGCGCGACCCACCCATTCCCCTACATTTACCCCTTTACCTAACACTACAGGCAACTTAGCACAGCCAATTCACCTGACCTGCAATCTTTGGACTGTGGGAGGAAACCGGAGCACCCGGAGGAAACCCATGCAGACACGGGGAGAATGTGCAAACTCCACACAGTCAGTCGCCTGAGTCAGGAATTGAACACGGGTCTCTGGTGCTGTGAGGCAGCAGTGCTAACCACTGTGCCACCGTGCCGCCCACTCATTCCTAATTGCCCAGAGGGCAATTTATCCATTCCTAATTGCCCAGAGGGAAAATAGTGCCAACCACATTGCTGTGGATATGTAGAACAGACCTGGCAAGGATAGCAAATTTCTTTCCTTAAATGACATTCGCGAACTACCGAATATACTGGAGCAATAGTCAATCGCATATAAAAGTCGACCCCCTACTTTTGGCCAAATAACCTGGAGTTTTCCATGTATCTCCTGTAAACTTCGACCCTAGTTCCTCACAGATAACAGATCAATGTTTATGAGTCAGTGTGCCAGCTGTCACTTCCCGCTCCAACTTTCCAGTCTGCCAGTTGTTCCGCTCTGCTCCCGGTTTTCCAGTCTGCTGGCTGTTGAATTCCACTTCGGGTTTTCAGAATTACCATAATTGTTTTTACCCTTTATTCACTTAGAGATCAATTGGGCTTCTGCTAATGATATGGTATGAGTTTTGACAGGCATGAACTTCAGCCCCTCAAAAGTAGCATCCATGTAATGGTAGACCCCATAAATTTAACCATAAAAAGTAGTCAAAAAATTCGACTATCAAGTATATAAGGTTAATGGATATTTATTACAATGCCCCTAGAGCATTGGCCTGCACCTTTGTATTACTAGAACAGTGACACTGCTACTTCTGTCCTCCTCACCTTATCTACCTTAGGAAGGGCAAAAGAAGTGAAATATGCTATGTTTCCATTTAATTGCTTTGTGGCAAAGGATGTTAGTACATAATCATTTTACATCTCACCGTAGAGTTATTCTTGAAATGATTATATGAGGTTTCTTCACACAAACTGAGCTGTTGCATTTGCAGTTGTATCAGACTTTCATTATACATCAATAAGTATTCAACGATTGCAGTGCAATAGAAGTCGACAACTCCTTTTAAGAGTTGTAGTAGTATTGATTAACCATTGATAATCTTGTGGTGGTATTGAGTTTGAAGATCTGAAACCTCAAGCATAAATTATAAATTAACTTATGAACAGCTAAACTCCACAGAAACAGTGCAGAGCTCCACTGTTCCTCCCCATTAATCTGGTTGTCAATTTCAGATCCATTTCATGAATTCTAAATGAGCCAAATCCAAGTACTTCTGAAGCTGGAACAGCTTATTCATATCATAAAGTGAATTATGATAATAAAATGTAAGCATTTTAAAAGCTTAATGATTGAGAAAAAAGGAACACTTCTTGCCACCAAGAGATGAGGCACAGGAGACACATCCAAATCCATAAATCTGTTTATTGTGACAATATTTCTTCTAGTGATTCACTCTTTGTCAAGCTTAAAACAGAAAATATCTTCATTAGAATAATGTAACAAGTCAAAGACAGAGGATTCAGTGTAAGACTTGAGATGGGGAGATAAAGTGCCAAAGGACATGGTCTCATTCAAAATCAGAATAGACATGTTTAATAAAGTAAATATTTAAGTTGTGTTTGATCTTACTGACCTAGGAGACCAAACTGAGCATTGTGTGCAGTAAACTAGATAGGACTAATTTGTGTTGTTTAACAACTTTTGATAAAATTCTTTTTGGCTTGCACTCCTTCGGTATACAATTTATCATATCTTTATGAAGTTCTCCAATAAGTATTGCAGCACTCGCATACATCACGGTTTTACTCCAACACTTTGTGTTTGCATGCATCATCTGTAACATACTTTTTTCTGTAACGGTAAAGCCATAAAATGAAGCGTGACTGACAGATAATATCAATCAAGCAGTAAGTAAATCAGATGGCACCGTGTTCAAAGTGATATTTGCTGTGATTTTCAATCTGCTTCCTTCAGAACTTTCCCAATTCTTTTGTGACTGATTTATTTTGCTCATGTTTGTTCTTCGATGTGTGCAGCATCTTTTGCTTGTCAGCTTTTTTGTTTTAGCTGTAAGTGCTCCATCCTTGTGTCCCTAGTCATCCTAGAATTTAATGTGGCAGGAATTTCACTTTGGCACCCAGTAATATTTTTGCAGCTAAATCAGAATGTATTTGTTTAAAACAATGCGCTAGATAGTGTTTTTCGTATAGACTTTAAAGCACTCTATCTAACAAAGTTGTTTAAGGTGTATTTTTGTTAAATTGCCACTTCCTGCAATTCATCCTGTTGGGATTATACTGTTCCTGAGCCGAGCACTGTCCTGCTTTGGTTGGAAAATCTGACCAATGTTGGAAAACAATTAGCTTTTTCTAATGGAGCTGAGAGTTATGGGAATAAGGTGGGCCAAGAGAGTTGAGGATTAACAGATCAGCCATGATCTCATTGAGTAGTGGGGCAGACTTGATGGGCTGAATGGCCTAATTCTTCCCCAAGTCTTATGATCCACCAACCCTTTCTGAGAAGGACCTGAACTGTTATTGCCATTCACATAAATTATGTGTTTGCAATTTTGAATTGATTTATTTGTGCTTTATTAGCTCCACATTTGCCTTTGCACTCACTCTCTGGTACAGCAAATCCACCACTGATGCTCAGTAGCAATTGCGTACTATCTACAATAGGTACTGCAGAAATTCATCAAATATTTTTAGTCAGCACCTTCCAAACTCACGACCATTTCTATCTAGAAGAACAAGGACAGCAGATACGTGGGAATGCTACCACTTTCAAGTGCCCCTCCAAGCAATGCTTGATTTGGAAATATATTACAGTTCCTTCACTGTCACTGGGTCAAAATCCTGGAATTCTACCTACAGCACAGGGACAGCAGTGGTTCAAGAAGGCAGCTCATCCCCACCTTCTCAAGGGCAACTAGGGACAGGCAATAAATGTTGGCCTAGCAAGTAAGGCCCACATCCCAGGAGTGTATAATAAAATATACTTCCTCTATTGAAAACCTGCTATTGAACAGAAAAATATACCTTCCCTTGATGAATTGTGTGATATTCCACTGTTTAAAACAACTTCCCAAATAGTTCTTCTCTGTTTAATTATATGTCTAACACTATCCAAGATCATTCCAATTGCCTGATTGATGGGATTAAAATCACAACCACTTATACATATTTCTCGATACATGAAACTTAAGTACTGTGTGTATTGTTTTTAGGTGTTGATCCACGATTATCATGCTCAATGCAGTATGTTTAATTGAACTATTGTTTGACTTGTAGATACAGAGCCAATTGATTATCACTAATGTTTCTTGGGGTGGCTGTGGGATGTCATTGCTGTTTCCCTAACTCCAGTTAAATCGCCTTTCCATTGTCTGTGCTGAGTCTATCCGTTGCAAGTAATTAGCTGTTGCCTGCTCTGTTCCCTTCTTTTTTTGACAGTTAAATGTCATAATTCATGTCAACCATGAAAAAAATGTACAATTCATTTTTTTCCTACTCTATTAATTTCTGTGTTAGTTGTTTGTTTTTGTGCTTGTCAAGGTGATGAACATTGGATAGGGAACGGGACGTTTGACAGCTAACAATCCAGGAATAGCAACTTGAAGAGAGATGGACCATACCGAGAGGCTGAAGTCAGTGAACCCAGCTCTAATAATGTCCCTTCAGTGTATCAGTAGAAAAGTCTATGCTCCTGAACAACGTGGCATTATTAATTCCCACATCAGAGATCTTTCTGAATTAAGTTGCAGCAAGATTGACAATTCTAATGTCACTTAATTGGGCATCTCAATATTCTAAACCTCTCTGAGGGACTGAGACTGGTCTAATGCCTGAGTAATGAGTCCTAAGAGCTAAAAGAATCAGAGAAAAGCAGCAAGAGATACAGAGAGGCAGCGAGAGGGCTGTCAGGCCATCAGCTGACACTGAATTTGACCCTGAATGAAAAAATAATGTGGACAGCTCATTCCCCATAGAAAATGTCACTTCATATCACTGGACTTTCTGATATGACAAAATAGTTCATGCAACTTTCTCAATGTTCTTCACATAATTCAAGAATAATATTTTCTTGTTCCTGTTTCCCAATATTCCCATCGCTGTTAACTAATTCTAGAGCAATGATTTAGATACCATCACTTTTTAAATCAGTTAGTTCTTCTTCTCTGGGAAATAATGAAAAACAGAATCACAGAATTAGACCAGAAGACTATAAGAAATAGGAGTAGAAGTAAGGCCATTCGGCCCATTGGGTCCACTCCGCCATTCAATCATGGCTGATGGGCATTTCAATGCCACTTACCCGCACTCTCCCCATATCCCTTAATTCCTTGCGAAATTAAGTATTTATCAATCTCTGCCTTGAGGACATTTAATGCCCCGGCCTTCACTGTGCTTCATGGCAGTGAATTCCACAGGCCCACCACTCTCTGGCTGTAGAAATGTCTCCTCATTTCCATTCTAAATTGACCCCCTCTAATTCTAAGGCTGTGCCCACGGGTCCTAGTATCCCCGCCTGATGGAAACAATTTCCCAGCACCCACTATGCATTATCTTTTAGGTTTCTATTAGATCTCCCTTCAACCTTCTGAGCTCTAATGAATACAATCCCAGGATCCTCAGCTGTTCATTGTATGTTAGGCCTACCATTCCAGACATCATCTGTGTGAATCTCTGCTGGACATGTTCCAGTGCCAGTATGTCCTTCCTGAGGTGTGGGGCCTAAAACTGGACACAGTATTCTAAATGGGGCCGAACCAGAGTTTTATAAAGTCTTAGTAAACACCTCACTGTTTTTACATTCCAATCTTCTTGAAATAAATGGCTTTCTTAACCACGGACTCAACTGTGATGGTGCAGAAAGAGGCCATTCAGCCCATCATTCCTACACCGGTTCTATTCCCTCATGCCAAGCTCCTATCTTTTTCCCTGCAGACCATTTCTATCCAAATAATCATTCAATACCCCCCTTGAAAGCCTTAGTTGAACCTGCCTCCTCCACATTTCCAAACAGTGCATTCTAGACCCTACTACTTAGAGTCGTAGTGTAATAGAGATGTACAGCATGAAAACAGACCTTTGGGTCCAAATCATCCATGCTGACCAGATATCCTAAACTAATCTGGTTTCATTTGCCAGCACTTGGCCCATATGCCTTGAAACTCTTCCTGGTCATATATCCATCCAGTTCCTTTTAAATGTTGTAAGTGTACCAGCCTCCATCACCTCCTCTGGTAGTTCATTTCATAATGGCTCGGTGATAAAGTTATTTTTTTACACATCACCCTTGTTTCATTTCCAATCAGTTTAAATTTACATCCCTCTAGTTTTCTTCATTTTATGACTGCGAACTGCTTTTCTTTGTCTACTCTGTCCAGCCCACTCATGATTGTGAAATAAATGTACAAAGTATGTGAATTTGTTTTCTTCAGTGGGCATTAGAAAAATTAGTTACGGGAAATTACTGGGAGTTATGTTAATCTGCAAACAATTGCAATATATATGGTAAGATCTATTTCTTGCTGTTTTAACATGATGCTAGACCATGTCAGGTAAATTGGCTAATACTTCTGCTAAAATAAAAGCAAAGGTAATTTAATATGATTTCATTAAACAAGCGTGTGATTCTGATCCTCACTGTAACTTAAAGGTTTGAATGTGCCTTGTGTTGATGTTTCTATTCCCCCTTTCAGCATCTCCCATCTTACTTGGAGTCACTTTAAGTGGGATGAAACAAAAGTACTGACAATTCTCAGCAGGTCAGCAACATTTGTGAACATAAAGATAGTTTAATATTTCAGATTGTGATTCCCAGATTGATTCCTGCAATGACAGGACTGATGTGTGAGACGACACATAAATCAATTGAGATATTTTTCCTGGAGTTTAGAACAATGAGGGTCTTAGAAACTGAAGAAACTCTGAAAGGACTAGACAGGGTAATTCCAGGAAGATCACAGTCTACAGAGACGGGGTAAGTTAGGATTGAGATGAGGAAACATTTCTTCACCCAGAAAATGGGTGAACCTGTGGAATTCATTACCACAGGAAACACTCCAAGTCAAAACATTGTTTGATCTCAAGAAGGAGTTGTATATAGCACTTGGGGCTAAAGGGATAAAAGGATATGGGGAACAGTTTATTGAGTTGCATGACCAGTCACATTTCACTTAATTTAGCTTCTCAAGTTGGACAGCTTTTGCAGACTGCATTAGGAAACCATTTTTTTTTCAAAAATAAATGTTTTGTGCATGATTATTGGACTGAAGATTATGATTTTTCTCCTGCAGCTTCACTTATTTGATGGAAACTATTTTTTAAAAAGAATGATGGAGCATTCTCAAAGGGCCAAATGGCCTACTCCTTCTCCTTTTCTCTACATGTCTGTGTTTCTTTATGAAGACTGTTCATCTGATAATGAATCATTCCTCAAAGTACTGCCTTTTTACCCCCAGGAATGAATCCAGTGAAACTTTATTGCACTTTCCTGCCATATCTCTGTGTTTGCTCCCATGCTATTAGCTGAGGGTTGAGCCATGGACTTCCATTGGATCAGTTCATGTTTAGGGGCACAATACAGCAGTGGTTTGGCCATTGTCTTCCCCAGGATGGCTGACTAGGAAACTGTCCTGCTTTTGTTTCTGGCCATAGGTTCACTGAGAGGATTTACAGGCTGAAAAACAAGTTTGGTCACTGATTAATGCACCTTCCTTGGTCATCAGTAGGACTTGAACTTCTGACCCAGAGTAAAAACGCTACCACGTCATCACAAGATAGCGTAACCTTTGTCATGCAGTGAGATCAAAACACTACACCTTACTTCACACGTGATCTGGCTAAATCCCTATATAATTGCAGTAGTCAAGCTATTAATAAACTGTGCAGTCTTTTCAAAATATTTCATAAATTTCCTAAAATATCTTTAAATGGTAAGAAACTGCAGTGAGTGGAGAAGCTGGGAGATTCAGGGGAAACTTAGACTAGGCTCCCAAATTCTTTAATGTCTGGAGGAGAGAAGATTATCTTCCTAATCCTCAAATAAAGTTGGAGAAATTTAACTTTGAGGGAAAACTTGCAAGTAATATCAAGATAGAGAGTAAGAGCTTCTATAAATGTGTAAAAATGAAGAGAGGTCAGAGTGCCCAGAAGCTCCTTAGAGAATGAGGCTAGGGAAATAATAATGGGGTACCAGGAAATGGCAGAGGGATTGAAGAAATACTTTGCATTACAGTAGAAGACACTAACAGCTTTCCAACATTTCTAAATAATCAAGGGCAAGAGGAGGAGAGAAAACAAATATACTAACCAACACTAGAAAAAACATGTTAGAGAAACTAATGGGGCCAAAGACTCATAAGTTACCTGGACATGATGGATGCATCTTATGATACTAAATGAAGTAGCTACTGAGATTAAAATAAAAGACTCTGGATGCTGAAAATCATAAATAAAACAGGAATTGCTGGAAAAACTCAGTTGGTCTGGCAGCATCTGTGCAGAGAAAGCAAAGTTAACGTTTCGGGTCTGGTGATCCTTCCTCAGAGCTAACTAACTACTGGCATTGTGGATGCTCTGGTCATAATCTTCCAAGAATTCTTAGATCCTGGAAATGTTCCAGACGATTGGAAAACTACCAATGTATCACTTTTACTTAAAAGTAAGAGGCGACAACAAAGGTAACTGGAGGCCAGTTAGTTTAATATCTGTTGTTGGGAAAATGTTGGTGTCTATTGCAAAGGGTGTTATTGAAGAACACTTAAAAATACATAGGATGATCAAGACGGGTCAGCATGCCTTCACAAAGGGGAAATTATCCATGGCAAATTGAATAGAATCCTTTGAGTTTGTAACAAGCAGAATAGATAAAAGAAATACGATACATTTGGATTTTCAGAAGGTGTTAATAAGATACTATACATTGTGCTATTTAATAAGACAAGAGCCTATGGTGTTGGAGATAGTATACTAGCTAACTAATTAGCTAGAGTTATTAGAGTTATTAGCTAACTAATAGAAACCAGAGAGTTGGGATAATTGGGGGTATTTTCAGAATGGCAACCATAATAAATGTGCCACAGGGATCAGTGTGAAGGCCACAATTATTTACAATATAGATTAGTGATTTGGGTGAGGAATGAGGATGGTCTATGGCCGAGTTTGGGGACGAATCCAAAAATAGGTGGGGAAGGCAAGTGGTGGGGATGACACAAAGATTCTGCAGAGAGAAATAAACAGACCAAAACAGTGGGCCCAAAACCTGGCAGATGGAATATAATATGGTAAATGTGAAGTTTAGCAATTTGACAGGAAGAATAAAGGAGTGTACCAGCCTCTACCACCTCCCTTGGCAGCTCATTCCATACACACACCAGCCTCTGCATGAAAAGGTTGTCCCTTAGGTCCCTTTTAAGTCTTTTCTCTCTATCTCATCTTAAACCTATGCTCTCTAGTTTTGGACTCCCCTACCCTAGGGAAAAGACCTTGGCTTATAGACCCTATCCATGCCCCTCATGATTTTATAAAACTCGACAAGGTCACCCCTCAGCCTCCAATGTTTCAGGGAAAACAGCCCCAGTCTCTTCAGCCTCTCCCTGTAGTTCAAACCCGTCATTCCTAGCAACATCCTTGTAATCCTTTTCTGAACACTTTCAACTTTAACAGCATCCTTCCAAAGCAGGGAGGCCAGAATTATAAGCATATTTTAAAAGTGGCCTCACCAATATCCTGCACAGCTACAACATAACGCCCCAACTCCTTTGCTCAGTGTGTTGACCAATGAAGGCAAGTGTGCTAAAAGCCTTCTTCACCAGCCTGTCTACCTGTGCCTCCACTTTCAAGGAACTATACACCTGCACTCCTAGTCTTTTTTTTGGCAACACTCCCCAGAGCCCTACCATTAAATGTACAAGTCCTGCCCTGATTTGACTTTACAAAATGCATCACCTCACATTCATCTAAATTAATCTCCATCTACCACTCCTCAGCCCATTGACCCATCTCATCGAGGTCCAGTTGTACTATGAGATAGTCTTTTTCACTCCTCGTCCAGCAATTAATAGGGAAGGCAAATGGAATGTTGGTCTCTATTTCAAAGGGAGTGGAGTATAAGAGTAAGAAGGTTTTGCTAAATTTATACAAGGCACTGGTCAGACACAGCTGGAATTCTGTCGACAGTTTTAGACCTCTTATCTAAGGAGAGATATACTGACACTGGAGTTCATGCTGCTCACTACAAGAGGGAAAGTTTATAATTCAACCCATTTCAACTGACACAAGTAAATAAAATTACCTTATGAAATATGGTTTTTAACATACCTCCTATAGGAACTGCCAGCTGGGAAGATTTTAAAAAAGGTTTTGATCTGCGCAAAGCAATTCCTCCTCAGTTATACAACAATCCAACCTTTTTAATGTGTAACACCACTTGGTGAGATTTATTTTTAGAAAGAAAGAACAGGCAGATCATTGAGTGAGGAAACCACGGCCCACAAAATTTTATCGAAAGATCGAACTTTCACTGTGCTTTAGAGGTTTATTGCTTTCTGAGATTATTTTTGTTTCTTTTTCCAACACGTTCTCTTGAAAGAAAGTCTTAATAATGATGGAGACATTAGACAGACTGGTCCTCTACAGCTATGATCCCATTTATAAAGAAATTTTTCCCAGTGAAAGGCCTTTTTCCTTGATCAAGGTTACAGAATGCATGGGAATTAATCAGCATGCAACAGATTGCTTTCTTTTAAACATTTCTATTAACTGATGTGTGGTTTACAAGAAATACACAGCACTTCTTTAAGTGGGAATCAATGCAAAGCATTGCCTAACTCAATGAATTTTTAAACAGGATTCATCAGTATTAGTGCCACATCTGCTAATCACTATCAATGGAGCACTGCCAAATAGAGATATAAGTTATGTTTAAGTCATTCCTTAAGTGTGCTCCTTTGTAAAGCTGGCGATCCAAGTGTAATTAAGCACTACTTAACCTTATGAGGGTACAGGAGAATTTCTCACCTGGAATAACACGATGAAAAGCATTCACATAACACAGTCAGATAATTATCCATCTGCTGTCTGTGTGCTTGCCAAGAAAGGATTTTCCAGTGGAAATGGATTTTAGGATAGTAGTACCTTCATTTCACGAGGGATGCTGAGAATTTGTTTTACAAGATTTCAACTTTTTTTTGTCACTGGATGTGGGTGTACTGATAACCCATCCTTAATTGACCTTGGGTGTTACATAATGCGCATAGGTACATTATTTTACGAGGCTTTCTGAACAAGTCCACAAATTGCTAAACAACTTAGCATGCACTAAGGTTGGGAAATCCAACCGCACCCGCATCTAGTTAAATACTGTGCAATTACAATGAGACCACGGCCGGCTGCAAATTAACCTTCTGTAATATGCAATGCAATTAAACTCAATGTAGCAGATCTTTAATTCCCAAGTTATAACGCACAGCCCAAACCATCTGTTTTCGTCTATTTGTCATTCTTTCCACTCACGCATCATCCGCAACCTCAGACTTAAAGGCAAGCCTTTTCTGAGGTGAGAAGGACTGTCTTCACCGTTGGCAGTGTGGAGTGAAACTTTGGAATTCTCTCTCCCTACATTTTGGGAAGCTCAGCCATTAACTAAATTTCAAGGCAGAGTTTGAGAGTTTGATCAATTTTCAGTTATGAATGACCATGTGAAATATGGCATTAAGGTAGATGATAGACATGAACTAAATGGCAGATCAGGCTTGAGGGGCTGAATGGCCTTCCTCTGCATTATACATTCCCATCAGATAAATACAATGGGCTTGACTACATATGGCTTATTCACCACCAACATTCAGTCAAGAGTATCTCAAATAAATAATAAAAGTGACAAAAATGGCCACTTACAACTGTTTCTGTACAAGTTTCTGAAATAATTGCATGGAGGCCAGTATCCCATCACCGAGTCACTTTTTATTTACATGGGAGAGTACATGAGACTGACCCAGCTCCCTCAGAGCCAGCTCTCTGAGTGAACAGAACTTCTGACACTGCTGTTTTGTTTTATTTACCCCCACACTACCTGAAGTGTTTTGCCTAACTGCGGAAGTGTATATATTTTCCTCAGCACCCATGTTGTGTGTGTGCAGGTGTGAGACACAGTGAACTACACAAGGTGCACGAATCTTTATTCAATTTCCACCACCAGGAAGAAAAGAAAGCACCCAAGTGGCCAGTGACAAGCAGTGCTCTTCCCATCAAAGGGCAATGCTGTGTGATCAAACATTGAAGGGGAGGGCAGGGATTAAATTAAAATAGAGTTGGAGGGGGAAATAATGCACTCCACTCCCCGCGGTGCCCACCTCTCCCTGAACAGCTCAAGGGTGTTGGTGTAGACTCCTGTTTTTTTTTATTATTAACCCCCACACTACCGCCAAACTGCGGTAGTGCTTATTTTTTCCCCCCAGCACCCATGGTGTGTGTGTATGCAAGTGTGAGACACAGTGAGAGGCACAAGGTGTACGAATTTTTATTCAATTTCCACCACCAGGAAGAAAGGAAACACCCGAGTGGTCAGTGACAAGTAGTGCCCTTCACAAAAGGCAATGCTGTGTGATCAAACAGTGAAGGGGAGGGCAGGGATTAAATCAAAGTAGAATTGGAGGGGGAAATAATGCACTCCACTCCCCGCGGTGCCCACCTCTCCCTGAACAGCTCAAGGGTGTTGGTGTAGACTCCTGTTTTTATCTGTCAGTCAGGGCTCTCTGATTGGACCAGATTAACAGCCCCAATCAGAGAACCCATATTTTATAAGGTCCATCTGGCTTACCTCCTTCCAGTCACCACAGTTCCCATCAGTCATGTTGCAGAGTTAAGGCAGGAAGTGTTAAGACAGCATTCATTCAAGTCTAGCGGTTGTTTGAAGAGTACTGTCTGTTGAAAGTTAAGAATTGCAGCACCCAATTCACACTTAGGAAGGCCAAGAAAACAGCAATGTGTAATTGACCACATCACCTGATGTTTTAGTGATATTGACTATGGGACAATTATTAAACAGGACATTACCAAGAACTCCCTGAATTAGTTTTTGAAGTGTTTTGCTTACACCTGAGAGAGCTGGTGGGGGTTTGGCTTAACGTTTCATCTGAAAGATAATACCTGCAATAGAGCAACATTCCTTTAGAATCATAGAATGTTACAGTACAGAAGAAGGCTGCTTGACCCATCGTGCCTTTACTGGCTCCCGAAAGAGCTTTAGTACCATCACAGAGCATTGGCCTAGATTTTTGAGCTCAAGGGTTGGATTTTACAGGGCATCACAGTCTGCATCATTCAACTCATAAAGTAGAGCAAGAGGTTTGGAGGGAATTTACACTAAACCTTTTCACTCTGAGGGAGAGTTGAGTATCTGGAACTCACTGCTTAAGAGGATGGTAGAGGCAAGAACATTTAAGAAGTATTTAGATGAGCACTGGAGATGCCATAACATACAAAGCTCCAAAACAAGGGAAATGAGGTTTGAATAAATTGATGCTTCATTGCTGACCAGCACAGACATGATAGACTGAATGACCTTTCTCAGTGCTGTAAAAAACTCTCTGACTTTCAATGACACCATCCAGATATGAACACATAATCTAGTCTGTTGTTGAAAAGGAGTACAGAGGAGTGAAGGGAGTCTATGCTGTTGGATTGGGCGTTAGGCTGAGGGGCTATCTGAATCCTCAGGCAGAACATACTACAACACAAATTGGAGAAGAGCAGGAGAGTTTGCCCTTAGTTTTCTAACATGGAGCCCTTTAACCAATCTCCCTAACACAGGTATTCAATTGATCATTGTGGGATCTCTCTGTGCATAAAATGACTGTACCTTTCTCCACTTCACCTGATGAAAAAGCAGCACACTGAAGGCTTGTGATTCTAAACAAACCCGTTGGACTATAACCTGGTGACCTCTGACCTTGTGTCAAGATGACTGCAACATCTCCTACATTTTCACTTTGAGCTCGTGATTAATTGACCGTGAAACATTTTGAAGTTTTGAAGGCTGCTATATAAATGCAAATTATTTTGTTCTGTGCAGTTAGTGAAAGGGCACTACCTTCACCTTGACCAAATGGGATGCCTCTACACTGGGATGGCTCAGCCTCTGTCTGCCCCTTCTCCCTGAGAACCTGCTAGAATTGTGATGACAATCCATAGTTTTGCAGCATTTCTGCAGGACAGGGTGAGAGAGTTTGCCACAGCAACAAAAAACATCATCACTTTGACAGAAATCAAATTGGTGCTGACCAATATGGCAAAGAGTGAGGAAATAACCGTGTATTAAAAATTAGAAACCAATGTCTATAGATACAGCCTTTTTGATTGCATTTTTAAAGAATAGCAGTGTTATTTTTGAAACTTTTGCAGATGGTTTCACTACCTTTCTCCATAAAACCACAAGCCTTTTTGAAATATCACCTACTGTCTCACAGAAACAGTGAGTGAACAGTGAGTAAAACTCCTGGGGACGATTATATTTCAGACAATGTGGCCAATAGTATCTGAATTCTGTTAACATGACAGTCCACTTCACTGGGGCACAATTGTAATGCTGCATTTTAAAATGACCAGTTGGCACTTTGCAATAAAAGCAAAATACTGCAGATGCTGGAAATCCGGAATAAAACCAGTAAGTGCTGGAGGAAGTTAGCAGATTTGGCAGCATCTGTGGAGAAAGAAGTAGAGTTAACGTTTAGTGAATTGGTCATGCCGTGGATTAGGATTGCTGAGGGAGAAAGGGAATGGGTACCAAAAGGCAGAGGAAGGACAGGAAGGCAGTGTAGGTGCTCCCTGCGGTCATCTCCCTCCAAAACAGGTATACCGGTTTGAATACTGTTGGGTAGATGGTGCATCAGGGGAAGGCAGCAGTAGCCAGGTTCATGGCTGTTCAGAAGAGCGGGAAAAAGAGTGGAAGGGCTAGAGTCATAGGGGATTCAATTGTAATGGGAGTGGATAGACAGTTCTGTGGTTGAAAACGAGACTCCTGAATGTTATGTTGCCTCCCTGGTGCACGGGTCAGGGATGTCTCAGATCGGCTGTAGGACATCCTGTAGGGGAAGGGTGAACAGGCAGCTGTCATGGTGCATATGGGCCCCAATGATACAGGTAAAAAAAATGGGATGAGGTCCTACAATCAGAATTTAGGGAGTTAGGAACCAAGTTAAAAAGTAGGACCGCAGAGGTAGTAATCTCAGGATTGCTACCAGTGCCAGATGCTAGTCAGAGTAGAAATGAAAGAATAAGCAGGGTGAATGCATGGCCTGAGAGAAGATGCAGGAGGGAGGAATTTTTGGGACACTGGGACCGGTTCTGGGGATGGTGGGACTATTATAAATTGGACTGTCTGCACCTGGGCCAGACTGAAACAAATGTCCTTGGAGGTGCTTTTGTTAACGCTGTTGGGCAGGGTTCAAACTAATGTGGCCCGGGGCATGGGAACCAAATGAGGAGGTTATTGGACAGTAAAGAGGTGGTAACTAAAGCCTGTAAGGAATTCGATAATGAAGTCAGCGTGTCTAAGGGGAAGAGTCGGCAGGGAGCAGATGATGAACGCAAAGGGACAGGTGGTCTCAGGTGCATTTGTTTTAATGTGAGAAGTGTAGTTGGTAAGGCAGATGAACTTAGGGGTTGGATTAGTACCTGGGAGTATGATGTTATTGCTATTACTGAGGCCTGGTTGAGGGAATGGCATGATTGGCAACTAAATATCGCAGGTTATCGATGCTTCAGGTGGGATAGAGAGGAAGGTAAAGGGATGGAGGAGTTGCATTACTGGTCAGAGAGGATATCATGGTTGTGCTGGAGGAAGGCACTATGGAGGACTTGAATAGTGAGGCAATATGGGCAGAGCTCAGAAATAAGAAGGGTGGGGTAACAATGTTGGGACTGTATTTCAGGCCTCCCAACAGCAAGTGTGAGATAGAGGTAAAAATATGTAAACAGATTAGGGAAAGATGTAGGAGCAACAGAGTGGTGGTGATAGGAGATTTTAATTTTCCTAACATTGACTGGGATTCACCTAGTGTTAGTGTAAGGAGCATCCAGAAGGGTTTTCTAGAGCAGTATGTAAATAGTCTGACTCAGGAAGGGGCCATACTGGACCTGGCGTTTGGGAATGAGCCCAGCCAGGTGGTTGAAGCTTCAGTTGGGAATTACTTTGGGAATAGTGATCACAATTCCACAAGATTTAGAATACTCAAGGACAAAGACGAGAGTGGTCCTAAAGGAAGACCCCGCTAAACTGGGCAAAGGCCAACAGTACCAAAATGCAGCAGGTGCTGGGGAATGTGGATTGGGAGCAGCTGTTTGAAGATAAATCCACATTTGATAAGTGGGAGACTTTTAAAGAGAGGTTGATTAGAGTGCAGGACAGACATGTCCCCGTGAAAATGAGAGATAGAAATGGCAAGATTAGGGAATCAGGGATGACAGATGCAATTGTGAAACTAAGAGGAAAAAGGAAGCATTCACAAGGTCTAGGCGACTGAAAACAGGTGAAGCTTTTGAAGAATATTGGGAAAGTAGGACCAATCTGAAACAAGGAATTCAGAGGGCTAAAAGTGGTCATGAAATATCTTTAGCAAACTGGGTTAAGGAAAATCCCAAAGCTTTTTATTTGTATATAAGGAGCAAGAGGGTAACTGGGGAAAGGGTTGGCCCACTCAAGGATAAAAGAGGAAAGTTATACATGGAGGCAGAGAAAATGGGTGAGATTCTTAATGAGTACTTTACATCAGTATTCACTGAGGAGAGGGACATGATGTATGTTGAGGTTAGGGATGGTTGTTTGATTACTCTTGGGAAAGTCAGCATAAGTAAGGAGGAAGTGTTGGGTATTCTAAAAGGCATTAAGGTGGACAAGTCCCCATGTCCCAGGTTACTGAGGGAAGCAAAGGAGGAAATAGCTGGGGCCTTAACAGATATCTTTGCAGCATCCTTGAACACGGGTGAGGTCTCGGAGGACTGCAGAATTGCTAATGTTGACCCCTTGTTTAAGAAGGATAGCAGGGATAATTCAGGGGCAGAGGAACCTTGATTCTCTGGCATTCAATTATCTGAATTTTGGATTATCCAGCAAGATCACAAGGTCCTGATGTTCGGCTAAACTATGTTATCCAGCATTCGATTATCCGGCATTCGATTAACCGAACTAAATACATCCCTCTCATGTCCTTTGGATAATCGAAGTTTCTCTGTAATTATAAACCAGTGAGCCTGATGTCAGTGGTGGGGAAGCTGCTGGAGAAGATACTGAGGGAGAGGATCTATTTACATTTGGAAGAAAATGGGCCTATCAGTAGTAGGCAACATGGTTTTGTGAAGGGAAGGTCATGTCTTACCAACTTAATTGAATTCTTTGAGAAAGTGACAATGATGATTGATGAGGGAAGGGTGGTAGATGTCATATACATGGAGTTCAGTAAGATATTTGCTAAGGTTCCCCACAGTAGGCTGATGGAAGAAGTGAAGTCACATGGGGTCCCGGGTGTTCTAGCTAGGTAGATAGAGAACTGCCTGGGCAACAGGAGAGAGACCATAGTAGTGGAAGGGAGTTTCTCAAAATAGAGAACTGTGACCAGGATGTTCCACAGAGATCTGTGATGGAACCACTGTTGTTTGTGGTATACATAAATGATCTGAAAGAAGGTATAGGTGGTCTGATTAGCAAGTTTGCAGATGACACCAAGATTGGTGGAATAGCAGATACTGAAGGGGACTGTCAGAGAATGCAGCAGAATATAGATACATTGGAGAGGTGGGTGGGGAAATAGCAGATGGAGTTCAATCCGGGCAAATGCAAGGTAATACATTTTGTCAGGTCCAATTCTAGAGCGAACTATACAGTAAATGGAAAAGCCCTCAGTAAAATTAATGTACAAAGATATCTAGGTATTCAGGTCCCTTGTATCCTGACGGGGGCAACACAGGTCTATAATTGGACAGGGTAATGAGTACAAGAGTTGGCAGGTCATGTTACAGTTGTACAGGACTTTGGTTCAGTGACATTTTGAATACTGCATACAGTTCTGGTCACCACATTACCAGAAGGATACTAATGCTTTGGAGAGGGTGTAGAGGAGGTTCACCGGGAGGTTTCCTGTATGGAGGGTGCTAGTTATGAAGAGAGTTTGAGTAGATTAGGATTGTTTCATGAAAAAGACAGAAGTTGAGATCCACAAAATCATGAGAGGTATAGACAGGGTGGATAGTGAGAAGCTTTTTTCCAAGAGTGAGGACTCAATTACCACGGGTCACAAGTTCGAGGTGAGATGGGAAAAGTTTAAGACAGATATGCGTGGAAATTTCTTTACGCAGAGGGTGGTTGGTGCCTGAACATGCGCTGCCAGTGGAAGTGGTAGAGATGGGCACAATAGTGTCATTTCAGATGTAGCTGGACAGATACATGAATGGGCAGGGGACAGAAGGATACAGATCTTAGAAAGTCAGCAGCAGGTGTAGACAGAGGATCTGGATCAGCACAGGATGTGTTCCTGTGCTGTAATTTTCTTTGTTCTTTGTTCTTTGTGTCTGATATGACTCTTTGGAATGGAAAGGTTTTGGGAAAAATGGGTTTTATGTTGTAGTCAGAAGGGCATGAGGAGCGAATGGAACACATTGTGTTTTCTGTACTTGGCCTACTACACTGTTCCAATGAAACTCAACGCAAGCTGCAGGGACAGCACTTCATTTTCTGCTTTGGCTCTTTACAGTCTCTTGGACTCAATATTGGGTTCCACAAGGTCAGAGTATGACTTCTGTCCTTCAGCTTTCTGATATCCCATGCTCTCCCCAGCCAGGTTTTATTTATGTCTTCTTGGCTTTACTTTTCGCAGAGCGGACCCATTTTCTCCTTTTCACACATTCATTTGCACCTTTTTGCATCACTATCACTCCTTTACTGTTTTAATGATAGCTTTATCTTTTATTTGGGCCCCCTTACAGTCTCTCCTACTTGCTCATCCTTCTCCATCAACAGCGTAAAACCTACTATTTTCCAGCTCCTGTCAGTTCCAAAGAAGAGTCATACCAGACTTGAAATGTCTGATTTCTCTCTCTCTCTCTCTCCACAGATGATGCCAGACCTGCTGAGTTTCTCCAGCCACTTCTGGTTTTAATGTCAGCAGGCAATTTAAAATGTAGGTTTTACAGCCAACTGCATTGATCTACACTAGATATGAACTTGTACAAGAGCCAGTTAACATGGGGCTGAAAGGTGAGCTGGGTCTGCTATGAGTTTGGATACCAGCAGCAGAGTTTTGATGGAACCAACTTTCCAAGACAAGAGGTCAACCGGGAGAGCACTGGAATAATCCAGACTAATAGTAACAACAACTCATTATAGCAAAATAGTTAGCTTTGGTGCTTCTGTTTCCAGGCAGTTCCAACCTCTGACTTGTAGATACAAATTATTATTGCGGAGATTGGAACCCATTCATGGTAATTGGCAACTTGTTGAATAGTTTAGTAGTGCGTGGTGCTATTGCAGCAGGATTGTGAATAAATCTGTTTGTGTTGTAATGATGTTGCGATGTTTAGAACTTGCACTATCACTGGAAATGGATACAAGTGTTTCATGTCCCGAGGAGAACATCCTGCACAGCTACAGTTGCCTCGGTACTTTTAAACTGGGAAGCACAATGATCTCAATTGAAGTATTTTGCCTCTCTCCGTTCTCAGTCTCAATCAGTAAGTGCATTGCACATACGGAGTTATTCTTGGTGAGTTCAGTCTTCCAAAGATCTCACCTCTAATTCCCTCAGCTATTCCACAAATCTACAAAGTGGATTGTGCTGGAATGTTCTACATTTTCTTGGAATCTTCTGCTTGAAAATGTGGGGGAGGCAGATTCAATTGAAGCATTCAAGATGATCATTTGGATAGGAACCATGAGTAAGGGTATGGGATGAAAAGCATGAGATTGGCATAAGGAGATGACAAGACTGTGTTGGTACGATGGGCTGAATGGCCACCTTGTGTGTAGTAACAATTCTGTGACTACGTTTTTCCCTGCATGAGTACCACTTCGACAACTCTCAAGGAGTTCAGTAACAACCAAGTCAAAGCAGCTCATTTGATAGGCCGACTTGGTTTTCATCTACCATCATCCCACTGCCAGTGGACAGTGCAAACCATCAACAAAATGCACTGCATAACTTGCTGAACAAGTCTTTTGACGTGTTACACCTCACTGGTTGGAAATCGTACCCCTCTATGGATGCTGTGAGTATGTGGGTAAGTGCAAGTGAGCAGCTTGCTGCAGTCAGTGATTGGGGTCTGTGCTTACCCTCAATACTGCTGCTCCCTGCACTGCAGCTCTGTACTTCCTGTGTATGGAAGAGGTGCCATCACTATCTTGATGAGTTGCCAATGTCCATGGGTGAGGGGTACATGTGGCTGGTGCCTGTGGATTGTGCCCTGATGCTGTTTCATAGTGAATGACATGAGGGCTGTTTGCAGTTGGTGAGGAGCAGAAGTCTCCAGGGACCCACTCTGAGCCCCACATCAAGAACTGTCGGCATGCAGTTTACTTGTGACATGTGATAAGGGACAGGAAACTGAATGTTATTGAGGGGGATCTGCTGTGATTAAAGTCGGTAACCAGTAATAATCCCTGTTAGTAGACAACTCTCCTGTACCAAGGAAGAATCTCACCCTGGTGCCTGGAACATAGTTGAATGATGCAGTGAGTTGCTGCCAACATTAAGATTGTTCTCACTGGATTCTTCCTGTGGGATTCTGCCACATTTCGTGTCATAGCTCACATTGCTCAGCCCCCTGACAGGATTCCACTCTGTCTGTGTGAGTGTGGCTGTGAATGTGAGCTGTGTATATCTGCAGGTTGTGAGTGTGTGCGAGGATGGTTGTGAGCTGTTTCTGTGTAAATGTGTGTGTGTTTGTGAGCCATGTGTATGTTTTTGTGAACGTGAGCTGTGTGTGTGAGGGTAGTTATGAGCTATATGTGTGAGTCTGTACCTGTGTGTACCACACACACACACACACACACACACACTCTCTCTCACATGTCACAGCTCATGGTTTGAGGAGACTGTGGTGAATACTAAATATCTGTGTGAGGTATGTGGTTGTGAGCTGAGTGTGAGCATGTGGTTGTGAGATGAATGTGTGTGTGAGAGAAAGTGTTTGTGTGTGTGAGAGAGAGTGTGTGTGAATGCGTGTGTGTGTGAGAGAGAGTGTGTGAATGTGTGTGTGAGAGAGAGTGTGTGTGTGTTTGTGAGTGAGATTGTGTGCGTGTGTGTGGCAGAGTGTGTGTGTATGTGAGAGAGAGGGTAAAAACAAGGGTTGCAGATGCTGGAAACCAGATTCTAGACTAGAGTGGTGCTGGAAAAACACAGCAGTTCAGGCAGCATCCGAGGAGCAGGATGCTGCTAGGGATGCTGCTCCTCGCATCCTGCCTGAACTGATGTGCTTTTCCAGCACCACTCTAATCTAGAATCTATGTGAGAGAGAGAGTGTGAGTGTGTGTGTGAGAGAGAGAGAGACAGTGTGAGAGAGTGTGTGAGGGTGTGTGTAAGTAATGTATAGCTAACACACAGTAACAAGGTGGTTGTACAGCCTGATGCTACCTGTTCAGTTTCACATTTACAAAATAGTAAATTGTGTGAATTATTGAGGTACTAAAGCACTTTAACACATTGAGAGTCAGTGCCTTCAGATGATGTGACAACATGGTGTTAAAATAAGTATTGTACCAGCACGCACTTTGATCCTGACCTTGATAAATTATGGACAGCGCATTCTGAAATCATGTCACTGCATTTATCAAATGGTACAGTTGTCTTTCCACGTTACAGCTCATGGTTTGAGGAGACTGTGGTGAATACTAAATGAATTGCATTTAATAGACTCACATTAAAGAGGTCCCAATTAACTGAATAATTAATAGTGTAATTCCATTTGTTCTTAATATTGTGGAAAAGTGAGCTGGCTGGTAGTTAAGAATTCCCACTGATTCTTTACAAAGTGACAGGGCTAATGAATCTATTGGCTAATTACTGTCATTGTGATTGCCACAGTGAGCTCAGGGTTACACACAGCTTGTGAGGGAAGGTCTGCTTCAGCATGTGAGCTGGTGCATTTGATTGGTGGGCAGTAAGAATACTGGGGGATTCCGGTGAATAGATTAGAGAACGGTCAAGCAGGGTGTGGGGGAGAAGGGGAGGCAGCAGAGCCCAGGTCGAGATGTGACGGGTGGAGAGGGGGAGAAAGGGAGTGGCAGTTACACAGAGAGTCAGAGAGAAGAGAGGCTGTGAGGAAATAGTGGGGTGAGTGCAAGAATCAGCAACTGGTCCTTCAAAAGGCTCATTACCTTTGTCTGAATAAAATATTCTTGCTATTAAATCACATGGCCTCATCTATTTTATCCAGTATAGTGGGTGTGGTCGCCTAGATGTAGAGAGTAATTAGTATTCAACAAACAGTCTCAAGGTATCCAGATCCTCTGTCTTCCCCATAAGGTCTAGCATTTCCTTTCACATTGAGTGGATTATTGGGGTGGCACGGTGCCTCAGTGGTTAGCACTGCTGCCTCACAGCACCAGGGACCCGGGTGACTGTGTGGAGTTTGCACATTGTCTACGTGCGTTTCCTCTGGGTGCTCCGGTTTCCTCCCACAGTCCAAAGATGTTTAGCTTAGATGAATTGGCCATGCTAAATTGCCCATAGTGTTAGGTGGATTAGTCAGGGGTAAATATAGGGGGTTGGTTTCTCTTCTGAGGGTCGATGTGCACTTGTTGGGCCAAAGGACCTGTTTCCAAACTGTAGGTAATCTAATCTAATTGAAATTAAATTATCTGCAAGAGATTTTAAAGTAAGGATGAAGAGTGCGGTGTATAACCTACTCAGTGTTTGTTTACATATGTTCCCTCCATTTCTTATACATTGTATACTGTAGTTCTCCCGATTATTCACTGGCTGAGATTCTTCAATTCATTATGATTCTGGTTTGGATCCTGCAATATGATAATACTTCCAGGTGAGGAGGGGGGAACCAGCTCCCCTATTTAATTCAATCCCTCTAATAGTAGGTTGCAGCAAGGTTAACTTAAAAAATGACCCTTCCCTCATAGAGTGCTTTTCCTGATCTGAATGTATTTATATTTTAAAAAGTGCCATATTATCCAGGCTTTCTTGAGTTAAAAAAAGTGCGTTCATAACCTATAATCTGTGAGGAAAGATCATAAAACATGACACTCATACATGCAGATTAGAAATGTGAATTGAGTAAAGGACTAAGAATCTTCACGTATTCATCTTTAGGCGCCATGGTGGGATGTGGTGGCTGTTAACTTGAATGATATCAATAATGCATTAATGGTGAAGTGGTTAAGTTTTAGATGCTTAGTTCCACAGTTAGGTTGCAGGATTTTATCTTGCTTCCTTTTTGACTGTGACTTCACTGCTTTACCTCTGCTTCCAGCACTCAGAGTCAGAGAAAATTCTTTATTTTACCTGCAGCGCAAGGGCATCTAATGGTGTCCTCAAACTGAGACCCTCACCGTATAGCAGTCCACTGTAGCACATCAGCACAATAACAGACCAGGGGTATTGCTGGAAAGGTAAAACATGAACATGTCTGCACTTTGGGACTCAATCCGAAGCAGATGGTATTCTGTCGAGAGTGGTGTTTAATCTTTCTTCCTTTTAAACCTCACTGTTTAAAATTTCCCAGGCACTTTCTGAGTTCGACATTTCATGAATTCACATAGGTCTTTGACAGATAGCCACTGAATTTACATCAGCACTCCTATTTTGATTATATATATATCCTCTTTTGAAAAACACATGTTGTAATTAAAATTTCAAAAAATTTTGAAATGATCTGGTTGATGATATATTGTCATTATCAATTGACACTTCCACTGCATGATGAAGGAAATTAGATCCAATCTTTATAAAAACTGAAAGAACCAAGGATGTTGTAAATCAGAAGCAAAAACAGAAGTTGCTGGAAAAGTTCAGCAGGTTTGGCAGCATCTGTGAAGAGAAATCAAAGTTAACATTTTGTTAAGGGTCACCAGACTCGAAATGTTAACTTTGATTTCCCTTCACAGATGCTGCCAGACTTTTTGAGCTTTTCCAGCGACTTTTGTTTTTGTTTAGATCCATTCGTATTTCATTACAAACAGAGAAAAACAACTAAATGTGCAAAACAACACTCACACACACACACACACACACACACACACACGCTCACTCTCTCTCTCTCACACACACACTCATTCTCTTAAACTTAGTCAATATTAATTTTCCTTTCTAAGTCTGGACAAGGCATCAGAGATGTGTCTTACTGAAAATACAGGTGATTTTTAGGTGGAACATAAAAAGAAATTGCTAGAAAAGCTCAGCAGGTTTGGCAGCATCTGTGGAGAGAACTGAGAGTTAACATTTTGGGTCCAGTGATCCTTTACCAGCAATTTTTGTTTTTGTTTCTGATTTCCAGCATCAGCAGTTCTATTGGTTTTGGTTTTTAGGTGGCATGGTTGGTGGAACAATGGAATAAACTGGAATTATAGATCTTAAAACATTTCACAAAAGTTAATAAGTTATGGCCAGTATAGACTATGGTCGCTTTGAGATCCAGTAATAACCAGGAGTTTCTTTCTTGTCTGCAGAACACTGTTTCTGATACATGTTTAGCTTCATGGAGAAGTGGCTGATTGGTCTCTGTATTCCCGTATTTGCCATCATGGCACTGGAGAACTCTCGTGCTGACAGTATTTACACTGATTTCAATGGCTTGGTTGAAATGTTTGGAGCATCAAGTACAGGTTTGCGTATTCAAAATGCCTGACAATCTCAGTCCATACTATTTGTTTTTTCTGTACCAGGACTGTTAGCCAGCGCTGGGAACTCTGCTGAAGGTTGGAATGAACTTTGTTTAGAACGACTCATCACCAAGAACCTCTCGCATTCCTGATTCCTTGCAGGAATGTTGAAGTGGGTTAGTGCTTGGACTTTTACAATCCTTGGCAGGGCGTCTTTCACTCATCAATAGGTCACTTGCACCTTAGCAAAACTGATCTTGGTAAGATTGACAATTGAGAGAAAGTGAGGACTGCAGATGCTGGAAGTCAGAGTCAAAATGTGTGGTACTGGAAACGCACACTGGTCAAGCAGCATCTGAGGAGCAGGAGAGTTAACATTTCGGTCTCCTGCTCCTTGGATGCTGCTTCACCGGCTGTGCTTTTCCAGCACCACACGTTTTGACACTGAAGATTGACAATTGAGTCAGCTGACCATGCTTTCTGGATAAAGACTTTCAGTTGTTCTAAGCAGTGAATCTCTGCAATTTTTTTTAGCAGAGACACCTTGCCTCATTAATTGTATTAAGGGCTGAGATAGAAAGGCTTATAATCAGTAAGGGATTCAAGGGTTATGAGGAATAGGCAGGAAAATAGAGGTTAGGATTGTCAGATCAGCCATGACCTCATTTAATGGCACAGCACACTTGATGGGCTGAATGGCTTACTTCTGCTCCCACATCACATGGTCATATGGTCTTGTGGTTTTTTTCCCCCCTGTCACAGAGTTGCTTGAGGCAGTGCGCCCTGATTCTTACATTTAAGGTCAGATGGGACTGTTCTAGTGCCCTCAGCAATTGCAGACGATGTGTCGAAAACATCTTCTGGCTCATGCCAAGGTTACATGAGAGCTTCAGGAGATCAGTTTGCCCACAGAGACCAGTCTGGATCTCAGTGGGCAGACCATGCTTGGCGAGGAACTGGGTCAGGTCCCTCTCCAATGTTTTAGCAGGATCTGTTCTCTGGGGGACAGCTCCCCTTGTGAGAGCCGAAGATCAGAGCACATAATCTGAGGATAAACGGTTGCACATTGAAAACCAAGATGTGGAGGCATTCTCTCAGAGGGTAGTGAATCTGTAGCACTCTTTAACTCAGAGGGACTGTCAAGGCTGGGACATTAATTATATTCAAGGCTGAGGTAGATTTTTAATCAGTAAGGGAATCGAGGGTTATGGGGATAAGGCGGGAAAGTAGAGTTGAGGGTTATCATAGCCGTGAATGGCGGAGCAGACTAGATGGGCTGAATGACCTACAGCTGCTCCTTATGATCATCCAGTCTTATGGCTCTTGGAAATAAGTGATCACGTCCATGATGATAAGGATACACTTATCTTTTGGTTTGAGCAGGAGTTTCACACAGTTCACTAGCATCTCGCTGACTGATTCCCCACAAGTCCTGCGTGGAAAACGTCTTGACAAAGCTCCTTCCAGCTTGGGCTTTTCCCACTAGCTGACCAATAGTGGTTCAGACCGACCTTACCACCTCCCTCTAGAGATGTTGCTGGAGAAAACTGCAAACTGCACCAACTTTCTGAACTGAAATATGCTCCTCAAGCTTCTGTGCAAACTGATTTGCATAATCACTCATAAAATCTTCCATGATCTAGCACAATGAGGGTAGCGTTTGAAATGTAATTGTTTTAATTTGATACTTGCATTAAAAAAATATCCTTGATGTATTGAAGAGTGATAACTTGGCGCAGATTTGCTAATTCAGCTGAAAATGAGTTTCATATCAAAAATAAATCTTTTTAAATCAGCGTGTCAAGTGCACGTTTATTTGAAAGACCAGGGAATGATACAGAGTTATTTGCAGAATGTAAGTACAGTCGGTTCTGCTATCATGCTTGTTTCTTCACCGCAAATTGGCTTTAACGTGTTTGAAGAATTTAGACCGTTACCTGCAGAACGTGAACTTTCCTTACCTGTCTCGGCTATAATGCGATTCCAGCCCGATTACTTTAAGTGGTGCAGCTTTTGTGAGATTTTCTTATAACGTGAGATTGTCTGAGAATGGAACTATCATGTTCTATTAGAACTGACTGTCCAGAAGTTACTGAGTAATTCCATTATCTTTAAAACTACCAAAGCTTTCAAAATGTACTAATTAATAACCTTACACCAAACAATATGCTTAATCTTCCTGAAAGCGTCCGAAATCAAATAATTTGCGGTAATTCCCAACGGTGGAGGTTTATTAAAGCAAGGATCAAGAGATTCAAAGGTTAGGGGTTTGTGTGTGTGTGTATGTTTCTGCGTGCAAATGTGTGTGAGATTTTGTGTATATGTGTATGTGTGATAGTGATTGTTTTTGTGTGTTTCTGTGTGCAAATGTATGTGTATGCGTGTGTGAGACTTTGAGTGTGTGTAATTGTGTGTGTGCATGTGTGTGAGTGTTTGTGTGTGCATATATGTGCGTGTGTGCCCATGAATCACAAAAACTTAACTGCAAGTTGAGCAGGCAACAAGGAAGGCAAATGCAGTGCTGGACTTTATTTCAAAGTAAATGAGTCTTACTAAATCTATACAAGGCACTAGTTAGACCACAGCTGAAATACTGTGAACAGTTTTGGTCCCCTAATCTAAAGAAAGAAAGAATAGTGAATTCCCTAAAGGGGAGAAGGAGGCCTTTTGGCCCATCGGATCTCTACAGATTCTGAGAACAGCATCCTAACTAGACCCAGATCTCCACATTAACCCACCTCACCTGCACATCCCTGTACACTCTGATCAATTTAGCATGGCCAATCCACCTAACCTGCACATCCTTGGACTGTGGATTTGGAGGCAGCCCAGAGAAGTTTCACTTGGCTGATAATTGGGATGGAGACAGACTTATGAGGAGAGGTAGAGTAGGTTGGAGTATAGAAAATGACCTAGGGTGTAGGTTTGCTCGCTGAGCGGTAGGTTTGATATCCAGACATTTCATTACCTGGTGAGATAACATTATCAGCGGCGACCTCCAAGTGAAGCGAAGCTGTTGTCTCCTGCTTTCTATTTATATCTTTCTCCTGGATGGGGTTCCTGGGGTTTGTGGTGTTTCACATCTGGATATCAAACCTACAGCTCAGCGAGCAAACCTACACCCTAAACCTCAAACTGAGCTACAAACCTTCACAAACCTTGTGAAAATAGAAAATGACCTTATTGAAACACACAAGATACTTTAGAGGTTGATATGGTAGATGGGATTGGTTGTTTCCCCTTGTGGGAAAGTCTAGGAGCACAAGGCATCAGACGAAGGGGTAGAATCTGTGGATTTCTTTACTGCAGATGTCTGTCAAGTTTTGCCACTCGGTATATTTAAGGCTGAGATCGACAGATTTTTAATCAGTAAGGGAATCGGGGTTTTGGGGAAAGGTAGGAAAATGGGGTTAAGGATTATCAGAGCAGACCTGATTCTATTGAATGGCAGAACAAATTTGATGGGCTGAATGGTCTACTTCTGCTCCCACATCTTATGGTCTGAATAATCTATTACTGCTCCTATATTTTAGGCTCCTCTTTTGGAATGTTTGGTTCCTGTAAATCATTATCATATTTTGGGACTTCAGACAATGCCATCACATGAGGCAGGTTGTTGTATAATTGTATTTGAAGACTAACTGCTGCACCACACTTCACTCTCAACTGGTGATGTTAACCAGGCAGCTGGCCTGGCGGACTGTAGAGTCAGCCATACATCCGGACTAGAGTCCTCCAACAGACAAAGAACAGGCTTTTGACATTCCAGCTGTTTTTCACACCCATCATTGCTGCAGCAGCTGTGGATGGTTCTGCTCAGGAGAGGCAGCTGGCAGTATGACCCGAAGTGGATGCTGGAGCCAACCGTTTCAGAAGCACAGGGTGCTGAGCTGATGGGAGGGAGCTTGGAAGTGAAGGACAAATGGACATATGGATTAGTAGAAGGAGGACACTTAGCCCCTTGAGCCTGCTCTGTCATTCAATAAGATCATGGCTGACCCAATTACTCTCACCACCGTCTACAACCGTGCCCCAAGCCCCATCCCTGACTCCTTACTTATCAAGAATTAAAGGCAGTTGATTAGAAGGTTAGAAGCTGTCAGGTGCCATTTGCAGATGACACTAAGGTAGGCAGAGTTGTGGATAGTGCCGAAGGATGTTGTGGGTTACGAGGGGCATAGATAAGATGCAGAGCTGGGCTGAGGAGTGGCAAATGGAGTTTAATGTAGAAAAATGTGAGGTAGTTCACTTTGGAAGAAGTAACAGGAATGCAGAGTACTGGGCTAATGATAAAATTCTTGGGAGTGTAGATGAATGGAGAGATCACTTTGTCCAGGTGAATACATCCCTGAAAGCTGCCACCCAGGTTGATAAGGTTGTTAAGAAGGCATATGGTGTGATGGCATTTATTGGTAGGGGAATTGAGTTTCGGAGCCACAAGGTCATGCTTCAGCTGTACAAGACACTGGTAAGGCCGCACCTGGAATATTGCATGCAGTTCTGGTCACCGCATTATAGGGAGGATGTAGAAGCTTTGGAAAGGGTTCAGAGGAGATATATTAGGATGTTGCCTGGTGTAGAAGGAAGGTCTTACAAGGAAAGGCTGAGGGAACTGAGACTGTTTTCACTGGAGAGAAGAAGGTTGAGAGGTGACTTAGTCGGGACGTATAAGATAATCAGAAGGTTAGACAGGGTGGACAGTGAGAGCATTTTTCCTCGGATGGTGAAGGCTAACACGAGGGGGAATTTAAATTGAGGGGTGATAAATTTTAGACAGATATTAGGAAAGTTTCCTTACTCAGAGAGTCATAGGGTCGTGGAATGTCCTGCCTGCAACAGTAGCGTCAAGATTGCAGTGATGCTGGAAAAGCACAGCAAGTCAGGCAGCATCCAAAGAACAGGAAAATTGACATTTCGGGCAAAAGCCCTTCATCAGGAAGGGGTAGGTTATATGGGCATCAGATTAATTTTGCAGGTTGGTGCAATATTGAGGGCCAAAGGGCCTATACTGCTCCGTAACATTCTATGTTCTATGTTCTAGGTGCAGGAATCTTTTCTCTTAATTTCTGTTGGAGTCAACAATCCCAAAGAACCAGTCTGAACTGATGGAAATAGTCATTTACACAATTGGTCTGAACTTACAAACCTCAGAGCTGTACAGAACATTGGTTAGTATATAGCAGGAATGTGCGTGCGGTTCTGATCCTCACACTGTGGGTAGGATAGGATTGCACTGGAGGGGGTGCAGAGGAGAGTCACCAGGGTGTGGGCTGGGTTGGAATATTTCAACGATGAAGGGAGGCTGGATAAGCTCGGGTTGTTTTGTTTAGAACAGAGAAGTTTTGATGGGGGACCTGATAGAGGGGTATAAGATTGTGAGGGGCACTGTCCGGGAAATAGAAAGCAGTTGTTCCCCATAGTCGAAGGGTTTTAAAGTGATAGGCCAGAGGTTTAGATGGGGTTTGAGGAAAATCCTGGCAAACTTCATAACCTTTAAAAAAATACATGGATGCACACTTGAAGTATCTTAGCATTCAAGGCTATGGACCTACTGTGGGAAAGAGGGACTTGTGAAGGTAGCCATGTATGTTGAGTGCTCCAGACTCAATGGGCCAAAGGGCCTCTTATGAACTGTATGATTCTCTGAAAACATTGAAAGAATTCCAATGGAATTTTTAGTGGAAATTAAGTTAAACAAGAAGATCCACTGAAGAGGAATTCTGATATATCTATCATTTTTGGATTATCATTTCAACTGATCTTGTCTCTTAAGGTAAATTAATCAGATCATAGATGGAGTTTCCTTCGCTGTGGAATATGTCCGTGCAGCTAATCCACATCAGGGGTTCCCTTTATCATAAGGTTGGTGGTGTCGATAGTGATAACATCACTGGACCAGCGATGCAGAGCCCCAGACCAATGCTGCACTCGTGAAACTGACTTCAGGAACATCTTGAATACAAAGCTGGCCCCTATGGTCACCATGAAACCATTGCTGATTGTGGTAGAACCTGATTGGTTCACTGATGGTCTTCAGCAGAGGAAATCTACCACCCGGACTCGGTCTGACCTGTATGTGATCCACATTCACAACAATATGTTGACCCTTAGTGACACCTCATGGAGGATTGGGGATGGGCGATAGATTCTGGCCCAGCCAGTGATGTTCATATCCCACAAATGAATAATTTAAAAAAGTTATAACTGAATCCCCCTTCATTGGGATTGAAAATATAGGGAAAAGGCACAGGTACAGATCACAAGTGGTTGCTATGATTACATCCTGAGCTTAGTGGTTATAAAGCAGCTAGGATACAAATGTCATTTACAAATCACGCAATAAGGGGAATTATGTACAGCTGACCTGAATTTGTAACAGTAGGAGTCCCTATGCACCTCCTATCACCTCTTCCCTTCCCTCCAGAGACCTGAAGGAGTAACAGTTACTTATCTGACCTAGATTCACTTGGCTGGAAGCAGTTATGGTCTAAGCAACAAGCAAGTCCGGCACTGATTTGTATTCTCATTAGAAAGATCAATTGTCCACGAGAGCCCAGAACTAAGCCTCTTCCTCAAGCTATCTAAGGGGAGGTATCTGCAGCTGCACTCCATTAACTGAGTAATATTGTGTAGTCTGAGATTGAATTGCTTGCAAGAATCCACAATCCAGGAAGATAAATAATGATCTGATGCGACAGACTCCACTTTATATCATGGACCAAATTTTTAGAGCAACACGTGAGACATGTTTGATGGTTTTGGCTGGAAACATTGTGCTGCTAGACTCTGAGTTTGTGCTAATCCATTAGGTTTAAGTACTTCGCTTGCTTGCTATGATGGATTTGAATGTGGGAGAAATTTGACTGGAGTTAATTTCAATGTCTAAAGCTCTCTCATTATATTTAAATTAGCCCAGCATTACTGCTGTAAAGCAATACTCAGATAAATAAACTGTCACAGCCAGTCATTAGTGCACTGCAAAGATCCGAAAAGATGTTTGCACAACCTAACAAACTGGCAAAAAGCTGATACAGCCCCAGAAGAAAATGACAAATCAAGAACAACAATCTGTGATTCAAAGCAGCCCAAGTATAAGATTATGACAAGAACTGGTGCTTTACTGAGGTAGAATGTATTAAATTCTATTTTTGATAAACATGTTAGAAATAGTGCCAGGAATAGACCATTGGATCCACCAAGCCTGCTTCCCATTCAATTACATCATGGCTGATCTGACTGTGGCTTTCGCTCCACTTTCCTGTCTAATCTGTGTCCCACCAACTCCTCACCTCTTCTCCCTACAACCCCATAGCACTCTTCTGTCAATCAAAACATCTATCCACCTCAACCTTGGATATATTTAATAACACTTCGTCCACAGCTCTAAGGGGGAGAGAATCCAAATATTAATAACTCCCTGAAAGAAGAAATTCCTCCCCATCTCCATATAAAATAGGCAGCCCCTTATTTTGCAACTGTATCGCTATTTTCCAGACATCCTCATCAGGAGAGACATCCACTTCCTTGTCATACCCCATCTCAGAATCACATTTACATCCATTGGACAGGGGTGTGTGCGTGTTTGGGAATTATAGTTTCAACTTAGCTCCTTTCTTAAGACAAGTAACCTTAACAACAAGAGATGTAATGAATCTATAGACTGAAAGGGCAGTGGAATATAAGGCCATATAAATTAAAATTCTCTGATTTTATAATGGTCAATCTTGTTTAGAGATTGAGATGCAAATTATGTCTACCCTGTTTGAGCTCATCTTATTTTGGTGAATGGTGTTTGATGGAATTCAATACATTAGCTGAGATTTCCTGATTGAATTTACAGCATTACTTATAAATAAAATTGTGCAACAAAAAATACTTAAAATAATTTTGTTACCACCAAAACAATAATCACCCTCTCTGCAAAATGAATGTGAAGCATTTCGGATACTGGAACTCCAAAATTTAGTAGATAAAGGGCATTCTTGTAATTTTGCAATTGGATTGTATTTGTTGAACAATGCTAAATGTGCCAATAGCTCACCAGCAACCAATCAGTTGAACTCACAAAGTGGTTCATATTTCACCTGCAGGGACCCATACCTGGTTAGAGACAAAAACAACTGCAGATGCTGGAATCCAAGGTAGACAGGCAGGAGACTGGGAGAGCACAGCAGGCCAGGCAGCATCAGAAGGTGGAGAAGTCAATGTTTCGGTGTAACCCTTCTTCAGGACTGGGGATGGGTGTAGGGGGAGCTGCAGATAAAAGGGGCGGTGGGGGCAGGGTGGTGAAGTAGGGACAGGGGAAGACAGATAGAGGGTATGACCTGGTTGGTCAATGGGAGGAATGAATCCGGTTGATGGCAGGGAGGAGTGTGTTCAAACCTTGTGCCTCTTGTGAATTACCGAGGAACTTGTAGATCCTGCTGCTTTCTCAACCAGAATTGGCTTGCCAACCCATTGGCTCACCTTTTCACTGTTGTATAAACTGAACTGATATAACTGATATAACCTGATTGTATAAAATTTGGTATCCTCATGTTTTGTTGGGTGAATGCAGAACCATAAGCATCAACAAAATGCTCCCCTTCTCAGCAACAATATAGACAATGCTGGACGTGCTCAGCAGATCCTTCTGCCTCCGTGGAGAGAGAAAGATAAAGATTGTCACACTCCACAGACACTACCTGAACTGCTAAGTGTTTTCCACATTTTCCAATTTCCACCTCATCTTAGCGTTGTATAATGCCCTTAGGCACCACCAGATGATGGTGAATTAAGACAGCTCAGTTTTAAGAAGTATTATTAATAGCTGTTTCTTTAATGCTAAATTGGTTCAGATTTTCCACACCAGTGTTGGAAAATCTGACTGGACAAAATGTTAGGCACTGTCCAGGCCAGGAACTTGCCCACCTGAATCAATCTTATGAGCAAAGATTAAACAATTTGGGACTCTAGAAGAATGAGAGGTGATCTCATTGAAACATAAACGATTCTGAAGGAGCTGAACAGGGTCAATGCTGAGAGGGTGTTTTCCCTCATGGGAGAGTCTAGGACCAGAGGGCATAGGGCTCAGAATAAAGGGGCACCAATTTAAGACTGAGATGAGGAGGAACTTCTTCTCTTAGAGGTTTGTGAGTCTTTGCAACTCCTTGCAACAGGGAGCTGTGGAGCAGAGTCCTTGTGGACATTTAAGGCTGAGATAGGAAGATTGATGACTAGTTGGGGAATCAAAGGCTATGGGGAAAAGGCAGGAAAGTGGATGAGAAGAATGTTGGATCAACCCTGATCCTAGTGAATGGTGGAGTAGGCTAAGAGGCTGAATGGGTACAGCAGCTGAGTCATCAACCTTAAATAGAAATGTCTAATTAATGCCATGTCCCTTCTCTTTCCCAGTACCTTCCCATTTCAAGTATTTATTCCATTCCTTGGTCAAAGTTACTGTTGAATCTATCTTTTCAGGCAGTGCTTTCTAGCTCATAACAAATTATCTCAGGATGTGGCAAATCTTCATTTGATTTATTAATTTCACAGTGAAATTATTATGATCAGAAGTGTTACTTCAGTGTTCAATCAATATAACTGATCTCTAAATCATCGTCTGAGGTCATGCTGACCCACTTCTGTAAAATCTTTGCTTGACAAAGTTAAAAATCACACAACACCATGTTATAGTCCAACAGGATTGTTTGGAAGCACTAGCTTTTGGAGCGCTGCTCCTTCATCAGGTAATTGTGGAGTATAAGATTGTAAGACACAGAATTTATAGCAAACGCTTACAGTGTGATGCAGCTGAAATGATATGTTGAGGAAGACCTGGATTGCTTGTTAAGTCTCTCATCTTTTAGAATGACCCATATTAGTTTCAGTTCTTTCATACATAAATCTCAGCACTTTTTAAAAAAGTTACATTCTTTAAAAGTGAACTTCAACAATAGATTAGGTGCCATGTCGGCCCAGATAATGCATTGAACGTGTGAGGTGCCCTGTGTGAGGATGTCTGTGCTCCAATGTTCAGACTGATTCTAATCTAAAAAAAGGATTTACAGAATCTTACATGGATTCATGCAGTTTTTGAGCAAAATAAAACATAATTCTGTAAGTACAAATTCACCCCTCAAACATATGTGTGTGTGTGTGTGTGTGTGTGTATGAGGGGGGTGTGGGGGGTGGTGTATGTGTGTCTATGAGAGAGTGTGTGTATGTGTATATGTGTGAATGTGAGTAAAGGGGTATAAGTCTGTGAGAGGGTGCGTGTGTGGGTGTGTATGTGTGAGCGTATGAGAGAGCTTCTGTATGAGAGAGGGTCTGCGTGAGTGTATGGGTTTGTTGGAGTGTGTGTGTGTATGCATGTATGTGTGTGCGTGTGAGTGTGTTGTGCAGTGCGGTCACCTGTAGTGACATGAACTCAAGGTCCTGGTTGAGGCCATCCCCATGGATACTGAACTTAGCTATCAGCCTCTGCTCAGCTACTTTTTGCTGCTACCTGTCGTGAAGTCTGCCTTGGAGGATGGTCATCCGAAGGTGCTAGGTGGAATATCCCAGACTGCTGAAATGTCCTCCGACTGGGAATGAACATTCCTGTCTGTTGATTGTTGTGCAGTATCCATTCATCCGTTGCTGTAGCCTCTGCTCAGTCTTGCCAATGTACCATGCCTCAGGGCATCCTTGCCTGCAGCATATGAGATAGACAATGTTGGCTGAGTCACATGCGTACCTGCTGCGTACATGATGGGAGGTGTCCCCATGTGTAATGGTGGAATCCGTGTCCACACTCTGACACGTCTTGCAGCGCTACCGTGACAGGGTTGTATGGAGTTGCCCTGAAAGCCTGGCAGTTTGCTGTGGACAACGATCTGTTTGAGGTTTGGGGGTCGTTTAAAGGCGAGTAGTGGAGGTGTGGGGAAGGTCTTGGCGAGGTGCTCATCCTCATTGATAATGTGTTGCAGGTTGCGAAGAACATGGCGTAGTCTTTCAGCTCCTGGAAAGTACTGAACAATGAAGGGTACCCTGTCGGTTGCAGCACGTGCCTGTCTCCTGAGGAGGTCATTACGGTTCCTTGCTGTGGCACGTCAGAACTGGCGGTCGATGTGTTGAGCATCGTACCCCGTTCTTATGAGGGCATCCTTGAGTACTTCCAAGTGCCCGTCATGTTCTTCCTCATCAGAACAGATCCTGTTTATGTTAGGGCTTATCCATAGGGGATGGCTGTTTTAATATGCTTCAGGTGGAAGCTGGAGAAGCGCAGCATCGTGAGGTTATTCGTACGTTCGCATTTTTTGTTTTTTATTTCAAACCTCCATCATCTGCAGTTTTTTGTTTTATTTTTATCTGTTCAGACATTACTTCAGGAGCAGATGTGACTTGAACTCAGGACTTCTAATCCAGAGACAGGGACACTATCACTGCACCACAGGAGGCCTAAAAGACTTGGAGTCCTTTCATCTGGAACCAGACCAGCGATTTATGGAGGTTGGCGTATTGATGTACTGCAATCCACTACTCCACCAGCTCAACTATCAACGGAGAGCACGCTTCAGTACTTAGAATTCTTCTTTCCATGCTTAGGTGATGACCTAGTGCTATTATGACTGGATTGCTAATCCAGAGATACAGATGATGTTCTGGGGACCCAGGTTCAAACCCCATTACACCAAACGGTGGAATTTAAATTCAACAGAATCTGTAGTTCAGAGTCTAATAATGAGCATGAATTGATTGATTGGGAAAAGATGTCTGGTATCACCGAAGTCTTTTAGGGAAGGAAACTGCCTCCTGACCAGGTCTGAGAGAAAGTGAGGACTGTAGATGCTGGAGAGTAAGAGTCGAAAGGTTGGGCGTTGGAAAAGCACAGCGGGTCAGCCAGCATCCAAGGAGCAGGATAGTCGATGTTTCAGGCATAAACTCTTCAGCAGGAACGTTGGAAGGGTGGGGGTAAGAGGGGTTGAGAGATAAATGGGGGGAGGGTGTGGCTGGGGGGAAGATAGCTGGGAAGGTGATAGGAGGATGTAGGTGGGGGGTGATGGTGATAGGTTGTGAGGGCGGAGTGTGAACTCTGCACCCACACCTGCCCCCCTCATGTCCGTTTAAGGTCCCAAAGGATCTTTTCACATCCGGCAGAAATTTTCCTGCACATCAAAACACCTCATCTATTGTGTCCGTTGCTCCCGCTGTGGTCTCCTCTATACTGGGGAGACAGGACGCCAACCTGGCGAATGTTTCAGAGCACGTCTCTGGGACACACACACCAAACAATCCCACTGCCCTGTGGCTGACCACTTCAACTCCCCCTCCCACTCTGCCAAGGACATGCATGTCCTGGGCCTCCTCCACCACCAAATCCAAGCTACTCGACGCCTGGAGGAAGAACACCTCGTCTTCTGCCTTGGCACCCTTCAACCACATGGAATCAACATCGACTTCATCAGTTTCCAAATCTCCTGAACCCCTACCTCATCCCAGATCCAACTCTCCAACTCAGCACCACCCTCTTGAACTGTTCTACTTGTCCATCTTCCTTCCCACTCATCTCCTTTACCCTTGCCACAGATCTATCACAATCACCCCCTACTTGCATCCACCTATCGCTTTCCCAGCTGCCTTCCACCCAGCCATACCCCCACCCTCCTATTTATCTTTTAGCCTCCTTCTCTCATGACATTCCTGATGAAGGGCTAATGGCCAAAAGGTTGACTCTCCTACTCCTTGGATGCTGCCTGATAGGTTGTGCTTTTCCAGCGCCACTACTTACCAGGTCTGTCCTACACATGTGACGCCAGGCCAACAGCAATGTTATTGACTCCTACCTGCCCTCTGGGCAATTAGGGATGGGCAAATGCCCTTGTCCCTTGAATGAATAAAAACTTTAGATAGAATTACAGAGCAGTGACAGTGCAAGCGGAACGGATGAACATGAACGTGATTGCACAAAAATCATTGACGATGCCAGGACAGATAGAGAAAGCTGTTATGAAAAAATTGGAGATTGTTCAAGCGCTTCTGTAGAATTTGGAAATCAATGTTGACCACTTGTAATTCCCCTTGAGAATTTGGCAGTGGGATTTTATTTAACAAACTGCTTGATCGTCCACAGAACGAAACAACTTAAGGATCGATGTTGAACAGTCATGTTTAAGAACTGAGAAATAAATAGTGGGTATTGATTGAAATCTCTCACTGAGCAATCTTGCAGAGGTTGCGCAGTGTTGGAGGAGTCTGAATACAATAGGCACATTCCTGTAATTCCTGACAGAATGATTTTCTGTCTTCATAGTTGGAATATGTTCATCTGGAATGTCAGAGGTAATTCAGTTTCTTGGAGTAACTATAGGAATTTGCACCATCATTCACCTCTGCTTCTCATTTCTCACTCACCTGTAATGTGACATCAGCACTGGGAGGTGGCCGGTTAGAACCAGCCCAGTGAGCAATCAGATAACTGCGAACAGCTTTGCTTTCCAAAAGTACAACCTGCAGATTATGGAAATCTGCAATCGAAACAGAGTGTCCTTGAGAAACTCAGCAGGTCCAGGTGTTCGGAGAGAGTTTGTTCACAGCTGGTCTGGTAATCCTCAACTTCTCTGCCTTTTCCCATCACCCTCGATTCCCTTACTGATTAAAAGTTTGTCTACCTCAGCCTTAAATATTCTCAGTGATGCAGAATTTACAACCTTCTGCACCCATGAGATTGCACCCATCCCATTTGAGAGAAAACATCCTTCCTCATCTCTGACTTAAATGTGTGACCTCTTACTCTCGGATTATTCCCTCTGTGCTGAGACTCTCCCACAGAGGGCAACAGCCTCTCAGCATCTACCCTATCAATTATCTCAAGACTTTTTTTAATATTTCAATGACTCCACCCCCCACCCTTCTAAAACTTCAATGAACACAAGCCTAAACCACTCAACATCTCCTCAGAAGGAGAACATTCACTGGGCTTACTCCAATGCCATTGTATGTTTGCTTAGATAAAGGGACCAAAACTGTTCACAGTATTCCAACTGTGGTCTAACTAGTGCCTCATATAGTTTAAGTAAGATTCTCTTATTTTTATGTTCTATTCTCTTTGAGATAAAGGCCACAACTCCACTTGTTTTCCCTATTACCCGCTGAACCTGGATGTTATCTTTCTGTGATCTATGTACAAGGATTCCACTGTGCGACAGATTTCTGCTGTCTTTCTCCATTTAAATAATATTCAGCTCCTCTATACTTTGTGCTCAGTTGCATAACCTGAGTTGTTATGGGGGACTTCAACTATCCAAATATTGACTGGCATCACTATAGTACGAGTACGATAGATGGGTCAGTTTTTGTCCAGTGTGTGCAGGAGGGCTTCCTGACACAGTATGTAGACAGGCCTACAAGGGGCGAAGCCACTTTAGATTTAGTACTGGGTAACGAGCCTGGCCAGGTGTTAGACTTGGAAGTTGGTGAGCACTTTGGAGACAGCGATCACAATTCTGTCAGGTTTACTTTAGTGATGGAAAGGGATGGGTGTACTCCACTGAGGAAGAGTTACAGCTGGGGGAAGGGAAATTACGATGCAATTAGGAAAGATTTAGGAAGCGTAGAATGGGGAAGGAAACTGCAGGGGATGAGCACTTTCAAAATGTGGAGCTTATTCAAGGAAAAGCTCCTGTGTGTCCTAGATAAGTATGTACCTGTCAGGCAGGGAGGAAGATATAGAACGCGTGAGCCGTGGTTTACGAAGGAAGTGGAATGCCTGGTCAAGAAGAAGAAGAAGGCTTATGTTAGGACAAAATGTGAAAACTCAGGGCTCTTGAGGGTTACAAGGAAGTCAGGAAAGACCTAAAAAGAGAGCTCAGAAGAGCCAGGAGGAGACATGAGAAGTTGTTGGCGGATAGGATCAGGGTTAACCCTAAGGCTTTCCATAGGTATGTCAGGAATAAAAGAATGACGAGAGTTAAATTAGGGCCAATCAAGGATAATAGTGGGAAGTTGTGTGTGGAGTCAGAGGAGATAGGGGAAGCACTAAATAAATATTTTTTGACAGTGTTCACTATAGAAAATGAAAATGTTGGCGAGGAAGATACAGGGATACTTGCATCTAGAGATTGAGGTTCACAAGGAAGAGATATTAGATATACTGCAGAGTGTGAAAATAGACAAGTCCCCTGGGCCAGATGGGATCTATCTAAGGATCCTCTGGGAAGCAAGGGAAGAGATTGCTGAGCCTTTGGCATTGATCTTTAAATCGTCATTGTCTACAGGAATAGTGCCTGAGGAAAGGAGGATAGCAAATGTGGTTCCCTTGTTCAAAAAGGGTAGTAGAGACAACCCTGGTAAGTACAGACCAGTGAGTCTCACTTCAGTTATTGGTAAAGTGTTTGAAAATGTTATAAGAGATAGGATTTATCACCATCTAGAAAAGAATAATCTGATCAGGGACAGTCAGCATTGTTTTGTGAGGGGTAGGTCATGCCTAATGAATCTTATTGAGTTTTTTGACAAAGTGACCAAACAGGTAGATGAGAGTAAACCGGTTGATGTGGTGTATATGGATTTCAGCAAGGCGTTCGATAAGGTTCCCCACAGTAGGCTATTATACAAAATGCGGAGGAATGGGATTGTGGGAGACATAGCAGTTTGGATCAGTAATTGGCTTGCTGAAAGAAAACAGAGGGTTGTAGTTGATGGAACATGTTCATCTTGGTGTCCAGTTACTAGCGGCGTACCGCAAGGGTCGGTGTTGGGTCCACTGCTGTTCGTCATTTTTAAAAATGACCTGGATGAGGGCTTAGAAGGGTGGGTTAGTAAATGTGCGGGTGACACTAAGGTCAGTGGAGTTGTGGATAGTGAAGAAGGATGTAATAGGTTGCAGAGAGGCATAGATAGGATGCAGAGCTGGGCTGAGAGGTGGCAAATGGAATTTAATGTGGACAAGTGTGAGGTGATACACTTTGGATGGAGTAATAGGAATGCAAAGTACTGGGCTAATGGTAAGACTCTTGGGAGTGCAGATGAGTAGAGAGATCTCGGTGTCCATGTACACAGATCCCTGAAAGTTGCCACCCAGATTGACAGGGTTGTTAAGAAGGCATACAGTGTTTTTGGCCTTCATTAATAGAGGGATTGAGTTCCGGAGCCAGGAGGTTATGCTACAGCTGTACAAAGCTCTGGTACGGTCACACTTGGAGTATTGTGTACAGTTCTGGTCACCGCATTATAAGAAGGATGTGGAACTTTGGAAAGGGTGCAGAGGAGATTTACTAGGATGGTGCCTGGTATGGAAGGAATGTCTTACGAGGAAAGGCTGAGGGCCTTGAAGCTGTTCTCGTTAGAGAGAAGAAGGTTGAGAGGTGACTTAATAGAGGCATACAAGATAATCAGAGGGTTAGATAGGGTGGACAGGGACCGCCTTTTTCTAAGTGTGGGGACGGCAAACATGAGGGGACACAATTTTAAAGTGAGGGGAGATAGGTATAAGACAGCTGTCAGAGGTAGTTTCTTTACTCAGAGAGTAGTAAGGGTATGGAATGCTTTGCCTGCAATGGTAGTAGATTCGCCAAGTTTAAGTGCATTTAAGTCGTCATTGGACAGGCGTATGTACGTACATGGAATAGTGTAGGTGGGATGGGCTTCAGATTAGTATTACAGGGCGGCGCAACATCGAGGGCTGAAGGGCCTGTACTGCGCTGTAATGTTATTTGTTCTATGTTCTATAACCTTGCATTTTCCCACATCAAGTTCCACCTGCTAAGTTTTTGCCCATTAACTCAACCTGTCCATAGCCTTCTGTCAACTGTCTATGTCATCTGCAAACTTGGCTATAGTATATTCTCTTTCCTTATCCAAAGCATTTGTATTTATTCTAAATAATTGTGCTCCCAGCACTGATCCCTGTTGCACTACAATGGTTCAAGGCTATCCCCTGAAAATGGCTCCCTCATCCTCACCCTCTGTTTTTTATTGGTTAACCAATTTTATCTACATGCTAATATACGATTTTCAATACTATGGATTCACATTTTATTAAGTACACTATTACATCTGGTACCTTATCAAGCAACTTTTGTAAATCCAAATATATTATATCTACTGGTTCTCCTAATCTATCCTGCCTGTTACCTCCTCAAAGAATTCAAATACATTTGTCAGGCATGATTTTTTTCCTTCATGAAGCCGTGCTGACTTTGCTTAATCAGGTTTTGTATTTCTAAATGTTCTACTATTACATCTTTTATGTCAGGCACGAATATTTTCCCAACAATAGATTTTAAGCCAGACTGTAATAACTTGCTTTATTGTCTCCGTCTCTTTTTGAATACGACTGCTACGTTTGCAGTTTTCCAATCTTCTGAGAGTTTTCCAGAAGTTAAGGAAGCTTGCTGCTAGTGCACGTTATCTCTGTAGCTACTTCCTTGAACATCCTAGGATGAAACCGCATGACTTGAGCCTCGTTAAGTTTCCCCAGTAGATTTTTTAATGTTAGTTTTGTAGTTATATCCTCTCCTGTTTTGCCTCTTGATTATTTAGTAATGATGGAATCCTATTGCGGTATTCTACTGTGAAGACTCTTGCAAAATCTTTATTCAACTCTCCCACCATTTTCTGGGTCCCCATTATTATTTCATCCAGCCTCGTTCTCTAAGGGGCTTGTTCAGTTTGGTCTCTCTCCTCCTTTTGAAAGAATCCCCTGCTGTCCTTTTTGACATCACTTGCTAGTTTACCTTTAAAGTTTATTTTTCTCCCTCTTTTTGATTTTTTAATTATTTGTTAATTTTTGAATCTTGCCAAATCCTTCGGCTTGCCACTAATCTTTGCTCTGTTGTATTTGTCTTCTTTCGATTTGACAATCTCCTTAACTTCTCTGGTTAACCATTTGTCGGCTTCCTAAAATTCTTCATCTTCACTGGGATATACCTTTCTTGTGAGCCATCCATTATTTTCTTAAATGTCTACCATTGTACATCAAACATATTTTGTGCTGAACTGAAGTGGATTGTGTGCGACAAAAATGTGCTGCATGTGGCACAAGACTCTCCAAAGCCTGTCCACCATCTACAAGGGTCGAGATTGTGGTGCTGGAAAAGCACAGCAGGTCAGTCAGCATCTGAGGAGCAGGAAAATCGATGATCTGGAAGGACAAGAGGCAGCAGATATATTGTAAGACCTCCAGCTGCAAGTTCCCCTCCAAGCCACTCACCATCCTGACTTGGAAATATATCGCCATTCCTTCACTGTTGATGAGTCAAATTCCAAGTACTCCCTCCCTAAGGCCATTGTGGATGACCTGCACTGGAAGCACTGCAGTCGTTCAAGAAGGCCGCTCACTATGAATTTCTCCAGCAACTAGGGATCAGCTGTAAAAGCTGGCCCAGTCAGTGACGCCCATAAATGACAAAAAAAAACCCCAACTTGTACAAGCAGAAACAAAGCATAAGGATAAGTAGAGGAGGCAAAGCAAAGACAAAATTGGCTGAAATCACTGCAAGGAGGAGGCACTTCAGGGGTAGGGGGGATGGGAAAGGTGCAGTGGGCATAGCAGGTCAGAAAATCCTAAAATGTGGGCTATAGGGAGGCCTCCAGAATTTAACAGCAGGAATTCTTTATCCCCGTTCCAATTTAGGTAGTTACCCAGATTGAATGGTACTGGATGGAGACAGGGGAGGGACAACGAGATCGTAAGGGGTACATCATAAGCCTGGTTGGAAGTCCAAAGTCCTTGATCATTTACACCATTTCTCTGGGATTCTCACTGCAGTTACATTGTCACAACTACCCTCTCTGTGAGTAAATGTTAACCCTAAATTCTGTTATGAATCCATAGGCACTTCACCTTTACCATGAATATGAAATCTACCATGTACGATATCTCCAAATGATAAAATAATCTCTCTGATACAGATTTAAAGCAAACAAAGTAGATTTCATAAACTGTCAAGGTTTTATTTTCATATAGTCATGTCTCATTAATCAATGACACAAATATTTGATTATTAAGGTTATTGGGTTAATGAAGCACACAGCCTGAGCTTTTTCCATTCTATGTTTATTGTTGTGTAACTTTGCAGACCCAGCATTTTGTAATTTTCTCATCAAATTCATTTGCTGTTCATCTCATTGATGAATGCCAAAGACAGCACAGTATCGGTGTTAAAGTTAGATTCAATTAGGATTCACTAATGTTTTGTACTGTTCCTGATGCTGGCTTGTCAAATCAGCGAGAGTGGTGCTGGTTTAAATCTCACAAATAGACATTACATTTTAACAGCACACAAATTGAGAAGAGTTACTATATATTAGCATTAAAACATACCACATGCTTTTACTTATTCATTATAAGTGCATTGAAAAATACATATATTAACGTGTATCAGCTCTGGTGAAGAGCCTTCTGGACCCGAAACATTAGCATGCTTTCTTTCTGTGGATGCTGCCTGACCCGCTGTGATCTTCAACAAAGTCTGAGAGTGTTTTTTGGAGCAATCACTTTTGTAGTCAAGGAAAGACACCAGCTAATTTTCACCTACCAAACTTTCTCAAGATTATAGTCTGTTAATGACTGGATAATTTAAACCTGTTGTGTTTTTGTTAATGTTGATTGAGGGATAAATATTGCGGGTGAGGACACTGGAGACAACTCACCTGATCTCCTCTGAACCCAAAGCATTCCAGTTCAAAGATCTGTGCATGCTCCTGAACAGCCCATAACAAAGTGTCAGTGCTTGGGTCAATTGTGGCACATCAAATAGCTTCATATTACAACTGGAACAATCAAAGCTCCTCAGAAACATTCAGGAGCACCTCCGAACCGACCACAGTGAAAGCTTCGATCTTCAGCATAGATGGAGGGTTAAAGTGATGTTAGCATGGGAGCAGAGAAGCTTTGGCCTGCCTCTCTGAGTCAGATGTCGACGCTTTATTTAATTTCTTTTTGTTATTAATGTGTGAAAGACGGAAGACTCTGTGCTTTTCCCAAAACAACAAAGAAGAAAATCCATGCAAGTAGCATAGTGGTTGTTATTGGACTAATTCCTCAAATGTATTCAAATTCTTTCATCTTTACAATTTTAATGAAATAAGTTAGCAATGGTGAGCATGAATCCATGGTTGTTGTGAAACCCCAGATCTGGTTGACCAATCTTTTGAGAAGGAAATCCATTGCCTGTACCCAGTCCCACCTACAAGTGACTCCAGACCCACAATGATGTGGTTAACCCTTAGCTTGCCCTGTGAAATAACCCAGCGAGTTCCTCAGTTAATGATGGCATTAACTTGCTTAGTTCTTTAAAGTCAATATTCTAACTGCTTGGTTTGATTCGGTGCACTGGGAGCACAAATTTGCTCCAAAATGAAATGGTTCAAAGAGCAAGCAAGCTAAAAAAGGTTTCACCAACATTTTATCAAAGGCCATGTTCAGGTTAGATCACAGAGATGAGCTTATACTTTTACTCCTAGGGGGTTGTGTGCCTCAGCAGAGGGGGTACAGGGTGACTTGGGTTGGGTGGTCATCGAATATTTTTAAGGTGAGGAATAGGTTCTTGCTGGACAAGGGAATGAAGGATTACTGGAGATAGAGGGGAATATGGAATTGAAACACAAATCGATCAGCTATGATCTTACTAAATGCTGAAGCATTTTCGAGGGGCTGAATGGTCTAATTCTGCTTCTAATTCATTTGCTCGCTTGTTATAAATCCTTCCCAAGTCTCACAAGCTCTTCAATCAGGAAGTCAACATCGGATTTGTTTGTAGCTGGATTCGAAAAGACCATGCGGAAGAAATTCACATTGTGTCCTTGTGGCTGGTACCCGACCATCAATGACCCCTCCTCCATCATTCGAGCTTTAATCTTTGGCGCCACCTGAATATCAACAAAGACACGAGTTCATAAGTTCCAATTGAATAAAGGTGTATTCACCACTTGGGGCCGTCTGATGGGAATTCTGACTCAGCTCCTTCTGACTACAGACAATTTAGCATGGTCACTTCACCTAACCTGCACAAGATTTTTTTGGATTGTGGGAGGAAACCAGAGCACTCAGAGGAAACGGGGAGAATGTGCAAACTCCACACAGAGGGTCGCCTGAGGCGGGAATTGAACCCGGGTCTTTGGCGGTGTGAGTGCTAACCACCGTGCCACCGTGCCGCTCAATGGCCTGACAGTGTTAACTCTGAATCTCTATCTGTTGATGGAGTCTGACCCATTTGGATCTTTTCAGAATTTCCTGTTTCTGTGTCAGTTCTGGAAGAACGTGGTGGAGTGACTGGCACAGTTTTAACTGTGGCAAGGGTTAACTCGCAAAACTGCCCTCTGATTTCATTTGTCTGCTTGCAGATTTTAAGAAAGTAAAACGTAGGTGTGTCTGCTCATATTGCCAACAACATGCATGTGAAAAGCTCAGCATTTTAATTATTTGTTGGAATTTCAATTTTAGATATAAAAGCCACCTCCTTCAAGAATCTTAGATGGTATCAAAGCATTTGGGATGGTCTGTCAGATGGTTCTTGTTTTTCGAGGTTAGATCAAATGGAATAAATTTTGAAGGAAAGGAGAACAGGTGCTTTTGGCCAACTGTGTACAATGAATGAGAATATGGGCCAGAACTTTCTGCATATACCATAGTGATCACACTGCTATCTAATTCACAGCAGCCATAGTCCTATTCTCACCTTAGAGAGAGATGAATGGTGCTGAGTTTAACCTGAGGGTCCCCACATCACAGGGGAGGGGAGAGGTTGAGAAGGCAGGACCCTTCATAGTAATCTCGGCCAGTGTGGGAATTGAATCCACACTCTTGGCAGCACTCTGCATTGCAAACCAGCCATCCAGACAACTGAGGCAAAGTACTGCCATTTATATACAAATTGAAAAGAAATGTTTGGGGATCTCTATGTCAATATCAGAGATGCACTGCTCCCCTGTGAGCTGAGAGAAAAACAGGCATCATCTTCTTCTGAAGAATCATAGCAGATTTGGAAAGTTAATTCTATATCTTTTCACCACCAATGCTGCCAGACCTGCTGAGTTTCTCCAGCGATTTCTGCTCTCCATTCAGCTTCCCAGCCCCCGTGGTGTTTTGCTTTTATTTGAGTGAATCAGATGAGTTTTAATGGCGAACAAAACATGGTCACCATTAAGCTAAATTATAATTCCAAATTGGTTACTTTGAATTCAAATTTCACTGTCTGCCATAGCGGGATTCAAATCTTTACCACTATGTTAACATTTCCCCATATACCTGTGGTCCTAGGCATGTGTGATATCGGGAGACTGGCTATGAACAAGACGTAGGAGCAGATGTAGGCCAATCAGCCCATCAGCCCCTCTCCATCATTCCATCGGATCTTGTTCTATGATCTAATTATCCTCTACTCTGTCTTTTCTGCCATTTCCCCAGAACTCTCAGTTCACCTACTGGTTAAAAATACTTCTATCTCAGCCTTGAATCCATTTAATAGCCTTGACAGCCCTCTGAGGAATGAGATTTCCGAGATTCACTACCCTCAGAGGGAAGAAATTCTTCCTCATCTCTGTATTAAATGTGTGGCCACTTCTTCTGAGATTACACCCTCTGGACTTCCCCACATGAAGAAACAACCACTCTGCATCTACCCTATCAAGTCTGGAAGAATCTTATGTGTTTCAATGGGGTTGCCTCTCATTTTCCGAAACTCCAATGAATTCAAGCACGGCCTATTCCGCATTATAAGACAATACCTCTTTACAAATCACTTTATCAATCTAGTGAACCTTCTCTGAACTGCTTCTAATGTCAATATATTTTTCCTGAGAGTAAGAGATTGAGACTGTTGACAGAATTCCACATTTGGTCTGAATAGTGCCTTGTACAGTTTAGCAAACTTCCCTAATTTTATCCTCTATTTAGTTTCCCTATTACTCACTGTACATGGATGCTAGTTTTGCGTGATTTGTGCACAGGATTCTCAAATCCCACTGTGCTATAACTTTCTGCAGTCTTTATCCATTTAAATACCATTTAGATCCTTAATTCTTCCTGCCAAATTGCACAACTTCAAATTTTCCCACATTTTATTCTACCTGTCATGTTTTGAACCACTCACTTCGAATCACAGAATCTCTATAATGTGGAAGCAGGTCATTTGGCCCATCGGATCCAGAGCGACCTCCTCCAAAGAGCATCCCACCCACATCCACTCGGCTTCCTGTTATCCTGCATTTCCCATCCCGTCCAGTCTGCACATCTCTGGACACTATGAGCAATTTACCATGGTGAATCCAACCGACCTGCACATTTCGGGACTGTGGGAGGAATCCAGAGCACCTGGAGGAAACCCACACAGAAACAGGGAGAATGTGCAAACTCCACACAGACAGTTGTATGAGGGTGGAATCAAACCAGGCTCCCTGGCAGCAGTGCTAACCACTGAGTCACCACATATTTTTGTTAATGTCCTTGTAACCATCTCTATGTAATGATAGTACTATCATACCCATTAATGTCTATTGGTGCCCTTCATTCATTCATTATGTAATGTTTTGTTCATGAGATAAAAGATTTGGGCTAATGTCAGACAAAAATATCAGAGGTATATGTTCCAGAATCCTGCAAGAATAGCTCCCATTTACACCAGTGCTTTTGGTTTCTTCACGTCCTGTGCTGTTTCATGCAAGAGGTTTAATGACAATCAGGAAATGGTTTTGTTTGAATTGTGCCCCCTGCTGAATGATTAAATAGTCTCTGGCCATGGAAATGGACAATGGTGAGAGTATTCAGCTTATTCTTACTTGTTGTCAAGTGGAATAAATAACATCACGTAGAAACTTACCTGATGAAGCTGGCTATCCCTCTCTGCACTTTCGGGCATTTCTTGGAGACTTGGTGGAATGTACCAGAAGCAGACATTGGTGTGCTCAGGCTGTGTGGGAAGATAAAAATGTAAGAGACAAAGTGCATGTTGTTATTCAGAAATGTTTAAAGGAAATTGCTGATATATATGTCAGCATTATAATTTGCCATTCTGCAGAGTAGAATCATAGAATCCCGACAGTGTGGAAGCAGGCTATTCGGCCCATTGAGTCCACACTAACCAGCCGAAGAGCATCCCATCCAGGCCCACCCTATCCTCATAGCTAATCCACCTAGCCTGCTCACCTTGGACAATTTAGCATGGCAATTCACCTAACCTGCACACCTTTGGATTGTGGGAGGAAATCCACGCAGACGCAGGGAGAATGTGCAAATTCCACACAGTCTCCCGAGGCAGGAATCTAACCCGGGTCCCTGGTGCTGTGAGGGAGCAGTGCCAACTACTGAGCGACTCTGCTACCCTTTGAGCAATTCTTTGGTAAGATCTCTACCAACATTAATTCAAATCGCAAAACAATCCCACCAAGCAGATCTGTTTCATACTGAGGATGGTGAAAGTAGACCTCACAAAGTGGGCAATGGCGAATTCAGTTTACTTCATACCCAACTTTATCAAGGTCATCAAGTCTATGCTAGATCGTTATGGAGCAACAGGCCAGCCCTATTCCCCCCCCCCCCCGGATCCCCATAGTGCTGAAATGCCTGTCCAATTTCCATTTGAAATCTTTGATTATGCCTGTTATGCTCAGAGGCAGTGAGTTCACTCACAATGTAAAGAACAGTTTCCTCCCAACCAATGATATCTCTTGCCAAAAATCTTTATGTCATTGCGCCCCCAGTCTTTGTGCGATGATTAATGGGAGCAGCTTTCCTTTGTCCAACTGATGCCAATCCATCATCTTGTACACCTCCATCAGATCTCCCCTCAGCTTCCGTTTCTCAAAGCGAAATGACCTAAATTCTCCATCCTGAATTTGCAGCTCAATGTCCTCATCCCTGCAACCAATTTCAAGCAGACACAGGCTAACGCATGTTGTCAGTTACCAGTGCACTGCAGCAATGAAGGAGAAACCTTTGGTTGAACCCCATGCTGGAGAGACCTCATGTTGTGATTCTCTTTGAGTCATAAGCTGAATACAGAGTACCACCGAGTGATGGAAAGTCAAGATCTGTGCGTGCAAGCTCCAACTGAGTGGCTGTGGGACAAAGCTGAGTGCAATCCAAACATGATTCCACAAACACGATCAAAATGATAAGAGGTTGTGTGGACACATGCATTTCCCAGGGGTGATGGTGAACGCTTAAATAAAGGATTTCATCCTGTCCTCTTGGCTGCACAGTGCAGAGAGATACAGGATAGGAGAATTCTTTTGAATAACATTTTCACACAATCACTAAGATGCAGGAAACAAATTGCAATCAACAAACGTGTCACAATTGAAAACTAACATTCAAGGCAAAATAGGGACACATCGGTACCACATGTGGACTGATTTCCCGTCTGCGTTCTCCCAGGATACAGCATCAAAATTTTAAGGCTTTCATTGGAAAATTGGAAAAGAGCAAATGATGAGAGTATGATCCTGACAGCCGTTTAATAAATCACTACGAGACGTGATCCCAGAGGATTGTGTTTATCTGGGGTCTTCGTATTGACAAAATTGTCCCTTTAAGATGACAAGCAGTTTCAGAAGAAAACGATGGGTTAATTTTTCACTTTGGCAGTCTCACTGTGTACCTGATGTTTTGATTAGATCACTTACAGTGTGGAAACAGGCCCTTCGGCCCAACAAGTCCACACCGACCCGCTAGAGCACAACCCACCCAAACCCATTCCCCTTCACCTAACACTAGGAGCAATTTAGCATGGCCAATTCACCTAACCTGCACATTTTTGGATTGTGGGAGGAAAACAGAGACACAGGGAGAATGTGCGAACTCCACACAGACAGTCACCTGAGGTGGGAATTGAACCCAGATCTCTGGCGCTGTGAGGCAGCAGTACTAACCACCATGCCGCTCACAATAAAGAAAATTGGTCATGTTGCACACTGAGCATAACATTCTTCTTCACAACATGTAACCAAATGGCAAAGGCAGGAATTTAATTCCCTCTGTTTTAGTTCAATTGTAATCCAAGGTGTCAAGGAGAGCAGGTTATTGTGCGAATTTACTACTGTGCACATGCTAACTGAGTGTGTATGTGTGCATGCTGTAGCTGTGCTGAAGAAGAGCTGGTAACAATTAAGGACAACAATACACAAAGACCTCCGTTGTGGAGACCAGTGGGCAAGCTGGAGAACCACCTTCTAGGTCTGTTCCAGTGTCTGCCCAGGGTAGTCCTGAACAATCCAGGCAGCAGGCGATGGAGAGGGTTGTTAGTACTGCCTGCCTGTCTCTCTGCTGTGGCTATGTCAATGCACAAGTGTCCCAGGTGAAAGAGTGCAACATCCACTCAGGGCTTGCTCCAGACTTTCTGAGATTCATGTGCACCATGTTGCTCACATGCATTATCTCCCCTGCAAAAGGTCTTTAAATTATCTTTAAAGTTTTTTTCTGCTATAATGTCCCTTAAAGAACCAGTTCATCTGTGAATTAATTAATTTGATTTTAAAGTTAATTTATTTCAGAAGAGTATAAGGACCAGCTTTCACCAAATGGAGGCTAATCTGTAGGAGGGGAAAGTAATTTGCATGTGGATTAGTGTGATAAGCCTTTGTTGAAGACAAGAAGATCTTTACCAGAACCATGGTTACTACATTTGTATAATGTTTCAGTGCACTTAAACAATACTGACAATATAAAAGCACTTTGGTTGGAAACTTACTTTATCATCAAACACCAGCTTAAAATCATTTCTTCTTTTGAGTTTGCTGTGGAGATATTCTGCCAGTTCGAGACATTTATTGATTTGCTTCTCAAAGCCTGATGTGCCCTGTGAAGTGTAACAGCATAAATCAATGTACACCATACTTTTCTGTGATAAGAAATGCAATTGTAGTAAGTTCAGTGACAAAGAGAAGCACAAAGATCAGTTCTTATGCTGCTCATTGCGGGGATAAAAATGACTTGCATTTAAATAGCACCGTCTACACCCACAGGATTTCCCAAAGTCTTTCACAGTCAGTGAAATACTTTTGAAATGTAATCATTGCAAATGTGGGAGACAGAGCAAACCCTCTCAAATCAACACTTTGCGAGGTGAATATCAGGTAGTGTATCTCTATTTCCTATATCTCAGCCAATTTTGTACCCCATTGCTACAATGTCTTTCATTCCATAGCCTATAAATTTTCTCAGAAATCTGTTGCATGATTTCTAGAAGTTTTTGTCACTTCAACAGTGTATCGCCATCAACTGTCTCTGTTACTGCTTCAAAAAACTCCAAGATACAGAAACATAATTTCCCCTTTAGAAATACATGTTGATTCTTCATCATCAACACATCATTTTCCATGTGATTATTAATTCTTTCAAGAGTAATTGCTTCTACAAGTTTCCCCAACTTATGAAATTGAAGTTAAACTGACTGATTTGTAATTGCTGATCTGATCGTCAAAACCATTTCTGAACAAGGCTGGAATTGTTTGCAACTCGCCGCTCTCTGGCATCGTCCCTGAGTCAAGTCAAGGTCAAAAGATTATGGCAAGTTCCACTCTCACTTCCTTCAATATCTTTGTATGCATTTCCTCTGATCCTGGGATCTTGGCAACTTTAAGTTGTCATTAAATGCTCCTTCCTTAATAATTTTGAATCCTTGTAGTTTTCTCCTCTGTCACTATGGTATGAACAGTATTTCCTTCCTTATTAAAGGCAGATGTAAAGTATACATTTAATAGCTCAGCCATGTCTCTGCCTCCAGGTGTAAATCCCCTTTTGTTTTCTGATCCTCCTTTTACCATTGATGTGCCTATAGAGGACTTTGGGGTTCCCCTTTATGTTACCTGTCAGTTTTTTCTCATATTTCCTCTTTGTTTTTCTACCTCTCCTTTGAACCCTCTTGATTCCTCTTCATTCTCAATGGCATTTTCTGCTTGTTATAAACACACATTTTCTTCTTTGTTTTGATTTCTATCTTCTTTGTCATCCAGAGAGCTCTGGATTTGATTGTCCAGCTTTTCCCTTTTCAGAGAATGTACCTTGACTGTATTGGGACCATCTCCCCTTTGAAGTTAAGGGAAGGCTTGTTAGGAAATTGAACCCAGGTGCTTTTGCACAACAATTCCCGACATATCCCGAAGCAAAGATCATGTCCCTAGATCAGCAAGCATGCCACTAAAATGATTTCTACTTATTTATTTGACAATGGCATTTGAGTGGTGCTGGTTAGGTTTATGGGTTATTGCTGTGGATCTGGAGTCACGTGTAGGTCAGACCAGGTAAAGATGATGAATTTCATGACGTAGAGGATATTAGTCAACCAATTAGATGTTTGTGAAAATTGACAGGGGCTAGTTTTTAATTCCAAATTATCTCTTTATTGATTTCAAACTTCACTGTCTGTCATAAATAGTAGCATGGACCTAAATGGAAATATTCCAAGACTTGGGTGACTGTAGCCAATAAACAAAGATACTTCTGAATGTTCTTTTTGTTGAAAAGTGAGCATTTTTAATTATTAATTTCTGTGACAGTGTTCCTGGGAGTTAACAATGAGACCAATATTTATTATCCAACACTGATTGGACTTGAATGGAAGGGTTTGCTCAGCAATTTCAGGGACAGCTATGCATCACCACATTGCTTGGGATCTGGAGTCAAATGTAGGGCAGGCCAGTCCCTTCCCTAAAGTGCCAGATGGAAGAGTTCTGTGCACTGAGTTTGCGTCATGGTGGTTGATTTGAACATTAAAAGGAGAAATGGCAACCTGCTGAAATTGTAGAATCCATAAGGTGTGCAAGCAGGCCATTTGGCCCATCACCAATCTTCTAAAAGGCATCCCAGAAAGATCCACCCCTTTATCCTGCAATGCCCACGGCCAATCCACCTAACCTGCACATCGGGATGAAACCAGAGCACCTGGAGGAAACCCACACAGACACAGGAAGAACGTGCAAACTACACACAGACAGTCACCTGAAAGTGGGGTTGAACCCAGGTCCCTGGTGCTGCGAGGCAACAGTGTTAACCATTGAGCCATCCTGAGAAACAACAGTTTGCGTTTTGAGATCAGGAAGACAGGATGGGAAGTTTGGTCAATGTGAAGATTTGCTGAAGTGTACAAAGTAATTTGTAAACAGTGCTAGAGCTGGGATGAAAACTGAGAACCAATGGGTGACCATAAAAGTGTCTTCTTCACTCCAACACTGGAGATGGTTAAGAGTACTGGAGCTACTGCCCCAGACAACTGCCTGTGTTTGTTTGGAATTGGGTTCTCGAGTACAGCTTCAAACAAGATAGCGATATAATTAAAAACCATTTAAATGAGCCAAAAAGGTGCATTGAATAGCACACAGTCATAACAAGGAAAATGCATAAAGAAGGATTTTGAAAATAACTCAACACTGTAATGGGTTGAGCACTTTGGTCATCTGCAGTTGGAGGCTTATCAATAGATTGATCACCGGATACAGATCCTGGCTCATGGAATTTCTAAACAAATAATATCATTGTGAGTAAGTACTAATGCTTTGTGTGGAATAAAGCTATATAGTATTCAATGAAACATTAGGGAGTAAGTACTAATGCTTTGTGTGGAATAAAGGTATATTGTATTTAATGAAACATTGTCTGAATTGTTGTGTGCCATTGACATTTGGGCTCAAACATTTTGACCAAATAAGGATACGATGGTTGTGGGTGGTGGGGGGTGGGACGGGGAGTGGTGCGGCTTACAAAAGTATAGGATGCACAAGAGCAAAGAGACCTGGGAAAACAAGTGCAGGCATGATGGGCCAAATGGCCTCTGTCTGCACAGTCAGGATTCTGTGATTCTTTGATACCAATATATACATTGTGAAAAATAACAGGACAATTTGATAAGGCCATAAATAGTGCAAAGAAAGTACTGGAACTGATTTCTAGAGGAATAGAATACAGAAGCAGGGAAATATTGCTGAACGTACTTTGTCTGATGGTTGGATCACACTTGGAATGTGGGTGTAGATTTGGTTTCCACTTGATAGGAGGGATGTTGCGGGGACTGGAGATAGAAGAGGCAGTGAATCCCAGTGATAGTTACCAGAGTGGAACGGACAATCACCAATGAGGAAGGACCAAAAAGACTGAAGCTCTTTTCCTCTTTAACAGAGGTTAGGGGGTCTAACAGAGGTCAGTATAATTATGGAGGAGTTCCATTGTATTAGTGTAGGGAAACTGCTTCCACTGGAGTGACGGGGAATAAATATTCCTAGTCACTAACAAATAAAATAAAGAAATTTAGGGGAATGTCTTTGCATTGTGAATGTGGAGAATATGTGATTTGTTGCTGTTTGGTCAGAGAGAATTGATGCATCGGGGTGGGTTGTTAAATAATGAGGGAAAGGGAATGGGTGTGGTGGGATATTCATCAAGAATGGAAAGAGGTCATTCAAGTGGGAAGAATTTTGTGTGGAGAATTAATACCAGCATGGATCAGATAGGCTGAATGGCCTATTTCTATGTGGTATTGCTGTCTATCTCCAGGAGAATTGTACATGACAACACTAAGTAACCCACAGCATCATTTCAGAATTAATCTTTTTCAGTTTCTTTCAAACTTCTTTACCTTTGCTTTCCACATCAACCAGAATTTGAAGACGTCGACATGACGACCACACAGAATGGTTTTATCTCCTGTATCATATGATACATCATACAGCTTGTCCTTTTGAAACAGGTACTGTGCACCCATTTTATTGCAGTTCTGGAGCAAACCCTGTCAAAGATCATAAGCAGATGATAAAATACCAAAGCAATTTTTGATATTATGCTGCATTTTGCTTCACAATCATTATCCTTTATTAGACCTTGGAAGTTTAGGTTTCAATTCTTTGCGCACTTTCACTATTACCTCAGGTTTCCCTCCTGTGTTGGGGGAAGGTTAGGAGCAGTAGTTGTACACTTCTGAGGGAGATAGGATTGCTGCATCAGTGTTAGACTCACTTGCCCTTCATGTTCCAGTCATTATGTGGATGTCAACAAAACACCATTGAACAAGGGGGAAAGTTTGGAAATATTTAATTAAATCTCCATCATTCAATCAACTCATAACAGTTACTACAGGACCTCTGATAGCCTCCAAATTGCTTAAAGGGACAGAACATCCTTGCGTTTTGTCACCATGGGGTGTGTGTACTCATTTGGAAGTCACAGCTGACTGAAAAAGTCACATCCCTCTGACAATCAGCAGATGGAAACTATATCTGGACAGTTCAAGGTTCCTGGACAGGAGGGACACTGTTGAAAAAACATCTATAGTGCACAGACAGGAATAAAGTTTGATCAGTCCTGGTGGAAGCGATCTGCCATTTGTTAGCCAGCAGCTTCCTCAGAGAGAAAACACAGATAGCTGAGGCAGCTCAGACAAGTTAGAACAAGATCTTGCATGCCTCATTCCTTGTGCTCCCTAACTATTGATTCCAATTCCATGCCACCCTTGTCCTCAATGCATATGAACAGAGAAATTCCTTTGGAAAGGTGTATGCGTTATCTGTGAGATCTCCGAAGAGCTGACTGCTCTAAAGGGGCATTTTTGGAAATTTAGAGATGATAAGCGGAACTCAGATCTCACATTAGTCTGTTTATTTTTAATTGACTTGTTATTGAATGGATTTGATGAACATCAGAAAACAGGGGATAAACACCTATTAGATTCTGGTGCTCTTTAGACCAATGGCCTGGAAACACATGTCAACCTAATCGAGGAACTTTTTGTCTTGCATTCACCAGGACAAATGCGAGAATCCCAAATTGCCAAATTACAAATGATTATAGCAAGCTCCCTGGAACCTGTAGTATATCATCACTTTCTCCTCAGTAATATATTGGCAAATCAGGTTAACTTATCAGCTGAAAGAATTGTCTGCAAAAAGACCCAGAGCTTCCTGTTGTCTGTCACTTTAACACACCAATGTGTTCTCTGGCCAGGATCTCTGTCTCAGGCATGCTGCAATGTTCCAGCCAAGCAAGTTAGAAGAACAGCACCTCATTTTCCATATGGGGACCCTAGAGCCTTCTGGCCTCAATATCGAGTTCAATAACTTTAGGACTTGAGCTCTCCCATGGCCTTACCCCAAAATACACACACCTGGCCTTATTATTTCAAAGTCTGCTATTACATACATACCCCACCCCAGTGTTCATGACTAACATTCTCCGTTAACAGCTATCAACCCTCCTAGCCACATTGTTATCCACTCCTTTGTCTGTCCAACTGTTACTCCTGTTTACTCCTGACCCCCTGCCTCATCCTATCTTTTGCATATAACCTGACATTTCCTAGCTACCACTCGTTCGAAAGAAGGGTCACTGGACCCAAAACGTTAACTTTGATTTCTCTCCACAAAATCAGACCTGCTGAGCTTTTATTTTTGATTTGTCGGCCAATCAGCAACCTTTGCTCCTATTGTGTAGGTTGCTGTGATCACTTGAAATTTGGCATTCTTGCATTTGTCCTGATGAGTACAAGACAAAAAAAATGGACAACATGTCTCTCTTAACAACCATAGCATAATTCTGGGCTTGTCAATGATGTCTAAAACATACCTTTTCATGGATTAGAATTGCAGAACACTGCAGAGGGACCCCCATTATCTTGTGTGGATTCCACGTAACAGAGTTGGCTCTGATACAGAGAATAGCATTACTGTTGCGTGCAAAGCAAAATCACCACATACTGTCTACATTTTACATTCATAATAATTTTCATGGGTATTGCTACAAAACACCAAGAATTTACCTCTCAATCCCTGTTAATTTATAACGATGTTTCTGTGACATCAGTAAGCCACCACCCCAAGCTGCCTGTATAAAAAGAAAGCAGAGATTAATTTATTTGAGAACGCAATGCATTTCCCAAACAAAACACTGTTATGGTGTGTAAGCTAGATCCTCAGAAAGCGGAAATATTTACACCCCAAAAGTATTAACACTGTTCCAGTAAGTGGCAGGTGAATACTTTCATTGAACACTTCCCAAAGGAGCCACACAGTGAACCAGTACATTAATCATCGCTGCAATAGTTTGAGTAGTTTGCCAAATTGAGTAAGACCCGTAGGATGTAAGAGTGGAATTGGGCTATTCAGCCCTTCGAATCTGGTCTGCCATTCAATGAGATTGTGGTTGATCTGGTCATTGTGGTAGCACTCCGTGTCGCTCGGTTGTTTCAACTGTGGGATGGTGAAACGTGAGGTGTTTTAGGCCCTCATCCACAACAGAGGAAAACGGGCTGAAGCATAGTAACCCCCAGGTCTCGTGAACAGGTGAGACGTTGTTGCTTCCCCCGTAAAATTGAACAGCACATGCTCACCCTGTGAGCAGAAGGCAAAGAGTGAGGTAGAGGGCTACAGGGAAAAAAATAACTAAAGGAAGACCTGCACTTAAATAGCACCTTTCAGCATGTTCTAAACTGCTTTCCAGCCAATGAACAAGTGCTGTCACTGTTGCTATAAAATAGAAAGCAGAGTAACCAATTTGCACACAGTAAGCTGCTAGTGGCTCCAAACAGCAGTGTGATAATGACCAGGTAATCAGGTTTCTGTGAGGACCAGGACATCAAGAAGAAATCACCCTGATCTTCTTTGAAATTGTATTGTAGGATCTTTCATGCTGACACAATAAAGACTCATTCAAAATACAAACCTTTGTTTGGGTATTGTTATGTGAAGGGTTCAGGTTGGTGCACTTAAAATCCCTGCAACACTCCAAGCAGTGCTCAGGAGGTCATGGCATGGTGGTGTTACCATTAAACCATTAATCCAGAGACCCAGATAATGTTCTGGGGACTAGGATTTGGATCCCATTATGGCAGGTGGTGGAGTTGAAATTCAATAAGAATCTGAAATTAAGAGTCTAATGATGACCATCTAACCATTGTTGATTGTCAGGAAAACCTATCTAGTTCACCTACATCCTTAACTGGTCTGGCCTCTATGTGACTCCAGACCCACAGCAATGTGCTTGACTCTTCACTGCCTTCTGGGAAATTACAGACGGGCAATAAATGCTGGCCCAGCAAGCATTGCCCTCATCCTGCGAGTGAATAAAAACAACTTCTAATCTCATTTGTCACACAACATCAGGTTATAGTCCAACAGGTTTAGTTGGAAGCACTAACTTCCGAAGCGCTGCTCCTTCATCAGGTGGCTGTGAAGCAGGACCATAGGACTCAGAATTTATAGCAAATGCAGCTGATCTTTTGCTCTAAATTCTGTGTATTATGGTCCTGCTTCACAACCACCTGATGAAGGAGCAGCGCTTCAGAAGTTAGTGCTTCCAACTAAACCTGTTGGACTATAACCTGGTGTGGTGTGATTTTTAACTAAATACACCCCAGTCCAATAATGGCTCCTCCAAATCATAATCTCACTTGACCTGACTTGCAGGGATACCTTCACATCTTGCCTCATTAAAAGAGTGTGATGTTAGATCTATAATGACATAGTCTTATTATTGGACTTTTTTTGTCAAAAGTGATGCATTTGGTGACCCCAGGATTAGTTGTTCTATGACGTAGGGTTTGTCCTGAACCATACTGCATCAAATAATCAAACTTCACTGGCAGCCCTGGGTTATGAATGGGTTCCATTCCTAAGTGCATTTGCAAGTTGTTGATTAGATTACTTACAGTGTGGAAACAGGCCCTTCGGCCCAACAAGTCCACACCGCCCCGCCGAAGCGCAACCCACCCATACCCCTTACGTAACAGTACGGGCAATTTAGCATGGCCAATTCACCTGACCTGCACATCTTTGGACTGTGGGAGGAAACCGGAGCACCCGGAGGAAACCCACGCAGACACGGGGAGAATGTGCAAACTCCACACAGTCAGTCGCCTGAGGTGGGAATTGAACCCGGGTCTCTGGCGCTGTGAGGCAGCAGTGCTAACCACTGTGCCACCGTGCCGCCCGTGTTGATTTATACACAAGTCGGAACACAATCCAGTAAAGTATAAAACATCTGTCAGCAAATACGATTGAATGCTTACATGTCTGATCTATGAAATCAACAGCAACATGAATCCTGTTCCTAAGTCCAGGACAATTAACAATACCTTTATGGTCACATTACTGATAATTTCTGATTTGTGAGCTCTATTTTCTGCTATCCTGGTGGGATTTGATCCCCTACTCCAAAGCATTAGCTAAGGTTTCTGGACTACTATCCAAATAACATACCTATGCCACTGTTACCTCATAAAGATAACGTCACCATAGACTGAGGGCTTCTCTCTCATTAGAGAGACAACTGGTGGTGGTTTAATCTGGGGGTCACCACACCTCAGGTGAAGGAAGAGGTTGAGAAGGAGAGTCCTTCATAGTTACCTCAGCTGGTGTGGGAATTGAACCCACACTGTTAATATTACTCCATATTGGAGACTGGCCATCCAGCCAACTGAGCTAATTGACCTCCCCATAAACTGTGCCTATGAAAACCTAAAGGACTTCCAAACAGACCTTGGTTTGGCCTTTTTGGAACCATTGCTACAATGTTTGTTATCATGGAGGCTTTTATTAATCTGTGAAGATTTAGAAAAGAAACATCCCTTTGTTCAATTGATGCGGTAAGGTTCTGTGTGAGCCCAAAATTATTGAACACTTATTAAACCAGGCATCAGTCAACACCCTGACCAAATGCATCACTTTGATTTTGGCAAAAATGACTGGAAATAAAGCATGGCTGAATTCTAGATGCTCTCCACCATCCTCCCACCCCTCCACCCCCACCCCCCACCCGCCCAAAAAAAGGGAACGAGTACAGTTCTTATTCTCCCACTTCAGCATGCCCCCTATGTCTCTGAGTGCACTGGAAGATGGGGTTTCAGTGGGGAGAGGGTTCTTTTCTCGTACTTGAGCTCCCTTAGACTCAAACCATCCTTCAGCATCACGGTGCTCTGATCTGTAACATTCTCCTGTGAACCAGGCTCACAAGTGAATTTGTCTTTTAAGTCACATTTTAACCTCTAGGGTGTTATCAATTTTGATGCTACCTCTGCACTAGCGCTTTTGGAATTCAGATTGTTTTCAGATTTTAGTGCTATATTCCTTATACCCCTGCATTACTCCTTATACCCCTGCATTACTCCTTATACCCCTGCTATACTCCTTATGCACTCACCATGTTGCCAAATTCCATCCCATCCCCATTGACATGTTTGCTGATGACACCATTGTTGTAGGTTGGACCTCAAACAGCGATGAGATAGAATACAGGAAGGAGACTGAATGTTTCGCAGCATGGTGTAAAGACATCCATCTCTCTATCAACATCAGCAAAACCAAGGAGCTGGTCATTGATTTCAGAAAGAAAAGGCATGTTTGGAATGTCTATGAGATGGCTTTTTGGAGCTGCTCGCGGTGGAACCCACAAGGGAACAGGCAATACTGGATGTAGTATTGTGCAACGAGGCAGACTTGATAAGGGAGCTTAAGATGAAGGAATCCTTAGGAGGTAGTGATCATAATATGATTGAATTTACTCTGCAATTTGAGAGGGAGAAGATAGAATTAGAAGTAACAATATTTTTACAGCTGAGTAAAGGCAACTACAGAGTCATGAGGGAAGAGCTGGATAAATTGGACTGGGAGAGGAGCCCAGCAGGAAAGACAGTGGAACAACAATGGCAGGAGTTTTGAGGAGTAATTCAGGAGACACAGGAGAGATTCATCCCGAGGAAAAAAGAAGCATGGTACAGGGATGATGAGGCGACTGTGGCTGACTAGGGAAGTGAAAGAGAAAGCATATAATGTAGCAAAGGGCAGTGGAAAACCAGAGGATTGGGAAGCTTACAAAGACCAACAGAAGGCAAGAAAAAAAGAAATAACGAGGGAGAAGATTAAATATGAGGGTAAGCTAGCCAGTAATATAAAGAAAGACTGTAAGAGTTTCTTTGGACATATAAAGGGCAAAAGACAGGCACAAATAGACATTGGGACACTGCAAAGGTAGGAATGGTGAACAAGGAAAAATGGCTCAGGAACTGAATAATTACTTCACATCAATCTTTACCGTGGAAGGCGTAATATCCCCAAAATTCAAGACAGTGGGGGGGGGGGGGGGGGGGGGGTAGAGCTGAGTATGATGGCCATCACCAAAGGGAAAGTGTAGAAAAACTGAATGGCCTGAGGGTGGATAAATCACCTGGACTAGATAACTATACCCCAGAGTTCTAAGGGAGATGGCTGAAGAGATAGTGGAGGGATTAGTTGTGATTTTTCAGGAATCACTAGAATCAGGGAGGGTCCCAAAAGACTGGACCATTGCTAATGTGACACTCTGTTTAAAAAGGGAGTAAGGCAAAAGGTGGAAAATTACGGACGATTAGCCTAACCTTGGTGACATGAATAAGATCGTGGAATCCATTGTGAAGGATGAGATTTCTGAATACTTGGAAGTGCACAGTAAAATAAGGGAACATCAGCATGGTTTCATCAAGGGGAGGTCATGCCTGACAAATCTATTAGACTTCTTTGAGGATGTAACGTGCAGGTCAGACCAAGGAGAGCCGATGAATGTTATCTACCTGGACTGCAAGAAGGCCTTTGATAAGGTGCTGCACAGGAGGCTACTGAATAAGATAAGGGTCCACAGTGTCAGAGGCAAGGTGCCAGCATGGATAGAAGCTTGGCTGTTTGGCAGGAAGCAGAGAGTGGGGATAAAAGGGTCCTTCTCAGGAAAGCAGCTGGCGACTAGTGGTGTTCTCCAAGGTTCAGTGTTGGCACCACAACTTTTCACTTTTTACATTAACGATCTTGATGTAGGAACTGAGGGCATTCTGGCTAACTTTGCAGATGATACAAAGATAGGTAGAGGACCAGGTAACATTGAGGAGGTTGGGAGGCTGCAGAAGGATTTGGACAGGTTAGGAGAGTGGGCAAAGAAGTGGCAGATGGAGTACAACCTGGGAAAGTGTGAGGGCATGCACTTTAGTAGGAAGAATAGAGGCATGGACTATTCTTAAATGGGGAGAAAATTCAGAAGTCTAAAGTGCAAAGAGACTTGGGGGTTCTCGTCTAAGATTCTTTCAAGGTAAACTTGCAGTTGAGTCAGTAGTTAGGAAGGCAAATGAATTCATGGCATTTATTTTGAGAGTACTTGAATATAAAAGCAGGGATGTACTTCTGTGGCTCTATAAGGCTCTGGTCAGACCGAGTTTGGAATATTGAGTGCAATTTTGTCTCAGGAAGGATGTACTGGCCCTGGAGTGTGTTCAGAAGAGGATCACGAGAATGGTCCCAGGAATGAAAAGCTTAAAATATGAGGAATATTTGAGGACTCTGGGTTTATACTTGCTAGAGTTTAGAATGATGGGTGGGGATCTAATTGAAAGATACAGAATATTGAATGGCCTGGATGGAGTGGACATTGAGAAGATGTTTCCATTGGTAGGAGAGACTAGGACCTGAGGCATAGCCTTAGAGTAAAGGGAAGACTGAGAGAGATAAGTTCTTGAGTATCAAGGGGGTCAAGGAGGAGAAAGAGGGAGAATGGGATTGAAAAACTTATCAGCCATGATCAACTGGCAGAGCAGACTCGATGGGTGAATAACCTAATTTCTGCTCCTGTGTCTTATGGTCTTATGGTCAATGGGGCTGAGGTGAAGATAGTCAACAGTGTCATGTGCCTGGGAGTGATGATCACCAACAATCTGTTCTGATCCACCCATGTTGACGTGACAGTTAAGAAAGCAAAAACATCTCTACTTGCTCAGGAGGCTAAGAAAATTTGGTATGTCCGCAAGGACTCTTACCAGTTTTTATAGATGGGCCAAAGAAAGCATCTTATCTGGATGCATCACAGTGTGGTATGGCAACTGCTTTTCTGAAGACCACAAGAAACTACAGAGAGTTGTAAACACAGCCCAGTCCATCACACAAAGTAGCCTTTTATCCATTGACTCCATCTATACTTCCCACTGCCTCGGGAAAGCAACTAACATCATCCAGGACCCCTCCCACCCAGAACCATTGTTTAGAACTTTTTATTTCTCTATTTTCTAATTAGTTTCCCCTAAGAACTTGTACTGAAAAATCTGTACCTAGGTACCTTTGTACTTAAGATGGCGCTGTAAATGGCGACTTATAAACTTTTCACTGTGCTCATCCGAGTACATGTGACAATAAAGCTAACTCAATTCAATTCAATTATACTTTCCTCCACCATCTTCCATTGGTAGAAGTTTGAATACACATATGAACAGATTCAAGCACAATTTCCTCCCTGCTGTTTTCAGATGTTTGAACGGACCTCTCAAATATTAATTCTGATCTCTCTCCCTCTGCACCTTCTCTGCAGCTGTAACTCTGGATTCTGCACTCTGCTCTGCTTCCCTGATGCACTACGTATGGTACACTCTGCCTGTATAGCACACAAAACAACACATTTCACTCTATCTAGGTACATGTCACAACAATAAAGCAATCCATTTAATTTGCCTTTTGTAATGCTTTATATTTAACCTACAAAAGAACCCCAGCAGATTGATTTGGTCAGCCACAAAATGTGTGACTTAATCGGACAACTCAGCAGAATCCCAGGATTGTGGTGATTTTGAATGGATTGCTGAAACCAACACAGTCTGACCAGGTGAATGAGAGAGACCAGAAGATGATCAGAAAGCAGGCCATTCAGCACCTTGTGTCTGCCCCTACATTCAATCAGATCATGGCTGATCTGATATTCCTCATTCTTGTCCTCTCTTGATTCCCTGATCGATTAAGAATCTATCAATCTTAGCCCTAACTATGGACACTGACTCCGCCCCCACTGTGGCAAGGAGTTCCAAAGACTCACAACCCTCTGAGAGAAAAAGTTCCTCCTCATCTCCGTCTTAAATTGATGCCCCTTTATTCTGAACTGTGCCCACTGCTCCTAGACTCTCCAAGGAGGGGAAACATCCTCTCAGCATTGGCCCTGCCAAAACGTTTCTATGAGATCATCTCTCATTCTTCTAAACTCAGCGAGTATAGTCCCAAACAGTTCAGCCTTTGTTCATAAGACAGTCCCTCCACCAGGGATCATCCATGTGAACCTTCTCTGAACTGCTGATGAAATAATATATTTTCTTAAATAAGGGAACCAAACTGCTCACAGTATTCCAGATGTGGTCTCACCAGCACCTTGTACAGTTGCAGTAAGACTTCCCTGCTCATCTGGGAGAAAGTGAGGACAGCAGATGCTGGCGATCGGAGCTGAAAATGTGTTGCTGGAAAAGCGCAGCAGGTCAGGCAGCATCCAAGGAACAGGAGAATCGACGTTTCGGGCATAAGCCCTTCTTCAGGAATGAGGAAAGTGTGTCCATCATTCCTGAAGAAGGGCTTATGCCCGAAACGTCGATTCTCCTGTTCCTTGGATGCTGCCTGACCTGCTGCGCTTTTCCAGCAACACGTTTTCAGCTTCTTCCCTGCTCATATACTCCAACCGTCCTTGAAATAAGGACCAACACTCCATTAGCCTTCCTGATTACCTGCCTCACACTGTGTGCTAGCTTACTGTATTTCATGTTTGAGTACCACAAAGTCCTCTGTGTTGCAGCTTTCTGCAGTGTTTTTAACTAACCCTCTGTTCTTTTTTTCTCAATTCCAAAATGAACAACTTCTCAGTTTCCCACATTACACTCCGTTAGCCACCTTTTTGCCCATTCAGTTAGAACCTCGTAATATCTCTATGCTATCCTTCTAGCAAGTTGTCTTTCCACATAGAGAAAACCAGAATAAATTGATCGTCATTCTTTTTCCTTTCTCCAACCAGAACCCCCTTGAAAAATAAGCAGGAGCATAAAATTGGGCTCTGCTGAATTTGGGTAGCACCAACACTTCTGAGTCAGGAGTTGTTAAATTGAAATCCCATTCCAGTTCTTGAGTATCAAAATCAGATGCTGACTCTCTGGCGCAGTACCACGGGAATGCTGGAGAACCCCTCTTTCTGAGCAAGTTGGTAAATTAAGATGTTGCCTGTCCACTCAAGAGGATGTAGAAGGCCCCACCACACTACTTTGAAGAGGCACAGCCGAATTAGTCCTGGTCAATGTTTATCGCTTCAACAACATTATACAAACATGATGTGCTCCTCATCACATTGGTGGTTGAAGGACCTGCTGTGTGCAATCTGGCTGCTGAGTTGATTCCCCTTCAACAGCGCTTCATTGGCTGTATAACACGGTGTGGCAAGCTGCGGTTGTGAAAGGCGCTATATAAATCCAAGTCTTTCTATCATGAGGTAAGGGATATACTGGGATGCTGCCAGGTTTCAGTTTGAGTCAATGGCATCTGTTAGGTTTGCAAAGCATTTCAGCGTTTTTTTCTGTCTACTCATAGTGATGGGATTATTTTATTAAGTCTTTGAACAGGCGTGGTTATTTCTATTGTATTTGAAAAATCCTTACATCAACATGCATCCAAAGGTTGTGCTTTTCGCAAATATCTGCAATGTCATTGAGAGGATCAAATGCTCCATACACAGTGGTCCCAGCTGTAGCATTGACATACAAAGGAACAAAACCCTGTAAACAAAACCCATAATTAGCTCATGGCATAATGCGTGCAGGTAGTGCATATCTCTTTAAAAAAAAGGCTGCTCCCATACTTCTTATTTGTTCACGAGAATGTATCACTAGCTAGGCCCAATGTTTATTATTGAGTGCAGTTGTTGTTTGTATAGGTGAGAGACAACTAGGTTAGTGTGGGACTGGAGTCGTGTGTAGGCCAGACCAGGTAAGGATGGCAGATTTCCTTCCTTCAAGGACATTAGTGAACCAGATGGGTTGACACAGCAAATAAAAGTGGTTATCTGGTCACCACTGGGCTAGCTTCTTCATTCCAGATTTGTTTTGCTGAATTTGACAAATCAGACTTGAACTCAAGTCACCAGGACATTAAGCTAGAGTTTTGATTATAAGCCCAGTGATGATATATTTCATGGTTGGAAATTAAATAGACACAAGAAAACCAAATTTCAGGGATTGATGTCCTCGGCTCTAAGATCACCAGATAAAATCTGTATTCTCCAGACTTGGTGTTCACAAGGAACAGGAACTGAGTCCTTCACAGGTGGAAATGAAAGACTCAATATCTGTTTTGGATCCCCTTAATAGAATCTGGATATGGCAGAGGGGAGCAGTATTGGCCTGTCAGCAATGGCCTTTATCAAAAAGGCAGAATTACTTTCTCTACATTTTCAGAAATGTTGCCAAGCAACTGCCCATCCTCAGTTAGAGCCATAAAGTCAGAGAGGTGTACACACCCTTTACCTATCTTAATTGCCCCTTCCCCATCCCCACACGACTCTAGATCTACTTCTCCAGACCTAACTTCTGGGTTGCTGGTGGTGAGACCAAAGTGACAATATTTTCTCAGATGGGTTTGTTGGGCATGGAGACACAGTGTGTTCGGTAGCTCCATTGACAGCGGTGAAGCCTGAGGCCTACTTTAAGGAATTTCAGCTGCCTGGTTCAGGCAAGGGTTTTGACAAAATTGCCAACTTTGGAACCAAGACGTTCTCCCTCATCTCCCACCCACCACTCCCTGTGCCTCCTCCACTCTGCCACTCCCCACTCTCTCCCCCACCACCCCAAAGAAGTTTTTATCTACCAGGAAAAGGATTGAAAGTGCAGAAACAAGTTAATTAGATAAAAACTGACAGAACTGCAGATGCTGTAAATCAGAAACAAAAACAGAAGTTGTTGGAAAATCTCAGCAACTGTGGAGAAGAAGTTAATGTTTCAGGTCCAGTGACCCTTCTTCAGAACTGAAGCTGTCTACTCTTGTCCCATTTTCTAGCACCTTTCCAGTAACCCTGTACAGTATGGCATTTCAAGTGTTAATCTAAATATTTCCTCAATGTTGTGATGGTTCCTGCCTCCACCACAGAGGAACCAGGCACTGAGTTCCAGATACCCACCTAGTCATAGAATCATAGAGATGTACAGCAAGGAAACAGACCCTTCGGTCTAACTTGTCCATGCCAACCAGATATCCCACCCCAATCTAGTTCCATTTGCCATCACTTGGCCCAGATGCCTCCAAACCCTACCTATTCATATACCCCTCCAGATCCTTTTTAAATGCTGTAATTGTACCAGCCTCCACCACTTCCTCTGGCAGCTCATTCCATACACGCACCACTCTCTGCGTGAAAAATTCCCCCCTTAGGTGCTTTTTATATCTTTCCCCTGTCACCCTAAACCTATGCCCTCAAGTTCTGGACTCCCCCAGGTAAAAGACCTTGTCTATTTATCCTATCCATGCCGCTCATGATTTTATAAATCTTTATAAGGTCACCCCTCAGCCTCCGACACTCCAGGGAAAACAGCCCCAGCCTGTTCAGCCTCTCCCTCTCGCTCAAAACCTCCAACCCTGACAACATTCTTGTAAATCTTTTCTGAACCCTTTCAAGTTTCACCACATCCTTCCGATAGGCAGGAGACCAGAATCGCATGCAAACTCTAGGTGAAAAGATTCTTTGTTAACTCTAAATCTCCTGCCTTTTACCTTAAATCTACAGCCCCTGGTTATTGATCTCTTTACTAAAGGGAGAAGTTTCTGTTTATGCTCCTCTGAACTTTGTACAACACAATCAAGTCTCCCTCAGATCCTCTTCTGTCCTAAAGGAATCAACTCCACACAATATAGTCTCTCTTCATGACAGAATCACTTCAGCCAGGCAACATCCTGGTGAATCTCTGCGTTCATGAGACATAGACAAGAACAGGAAGATCACGGGAATTTATGGTTGGGCAACAAATATTAGCTTTGCTAGCAACATCTACATTCAGTGAACATATAAACCAAAACTGTCTTTATGTGTATACCTGCTTAAATATTGTAATATATCTCAAGGTGCCTTTTAGAACTAATACAAATAAAATATTATGCTGGGCCGCTCATTGAAATATTAGGTAGTTGATTAAAAATACAGCCAATGAGATAGTTATTATGCAGTATCTTGAAGGAGGAAAGAGGCCGAGGGAGATGAAGAGGTGTAGGAGGGGATTATGGATCATGGAGGACTTGTGATCTGAATCCTTGGCTGCTGATAATGGACTCAGACAACACCAGGTTATAGTCCTACAGGTTTCTTTGAAATCGCAAGCTTTTGGAGTGCTCCCCATTTCTCAGGTGAAGTGAGACAGAAGCACACAGACACAGAATTTATAGGCAAAGAGATCAAAAGATCATATGAATGGTGTGAGTGGAGTGTCGACAGGGTGAATAATAAGTCTCTGCAGGTGATCAACAGTGACTTCACCTGACGAAGGGGCAGTGCTCAGAAAGCTTGTGATTTCAAATAAACCTGTTGGACTATAACCAGGTGTCATGTGACTTCTGACCTTGTCCACCCCAGTCCAACACCAGCACCTTCACATGATTGATAATGAAGTGATTAAAATCAGGAGAGCAGGATTAGAAAGGTACACATACATTGGAGAGTTGTAGGGCTGGAAGAAGTTACAAAGGCAGGACGGGGACAAGGCCATGGAAGGAATGAAAAGCAAAGATGATGATTTGTCTTCCAACCACTATCACAGAAACAATGGAATAACAAACCCATGATCTAATTACTCTTTGTGGGCTTTGGTGTATTCAGAAACATCACTGTGTTAACTTCAAAAGCACTGAATTGTATTTGAATTACTTTGATGTTGTTCTACATGAGAGCATAAACAACTGTCTCAAGTATAAAAAGACCTTTTGTTTTGTGTTTTCTTGAAAGCAATCCATTTTGATTTTCCCCCGTCTTTAACTCTACTGAGCTGCTGTAGTGCACAATGCTAACTTTAGTTAGTACAGTGTATACTGTCCACATGGTACATTAGTGACAATTGTTGTTTTTTTCAGAAGTTGTTCTTCAAAGGCTCAGATGTCTTTCTACTTCCAGAAAAATACTGATACCCCTTTATCTCATTTAAGTTTTCAAATTGTAAAAGCTATTTGGATTGACTATGCGTAATGGCTCTCCCACAGAGTGAGATAAAAGGAACCAAATTTTGTTGACAACTGAAGCTATTTTACTTAAGGATATAATTAATTTATCTAACCAACGTCCAAGGGCTTTGCCATGAGTTACAGGGAAGAAAGACAGATGAGGTAATGTTGCTGAACCAACAATTGGGAACTGCAGGCTATTTTACTGAGCACATAGATTCAAATCCCATCATGGTAAATTGTGAAATTTGAATTCATTAAGGCCTGGGATAAAAAAGCTAGCTTAATGGTGACTGTGTCATCATTGTCATTTGTCAGAGAAAAAAAAAATCTGGTTCACTAATGTACTCAGAGAAGGAAAGTGGCATCCTTACCCAACCTAGCCCACAGGTGACCCGAGGCCATAGTAATGTGGTTGGCTTTAAAACTGAGATGAAGAGGAATTCCTTCAGCCAGAGAGTGGTGACTCTGTGGAACTCATTGCTGCAGAGGGCTGTGGAGGCCACAACATTCAGTGTATTTAAGACAGAGATAGATAAGTTCTTGATAAATAAGTGGATCAAAATGTATGAGGAGAAGGCAGGAGAATGAGGGCGAGAAACATATCAGTCATGATTGTTCAGCAGAGCAGACTTGATAACACAAATGGCCTAATTCTGTTTCTATATCTCATGGTCTTATGGACTCTGAAGTGCCCTTTGAGCAATAAGGGATAGCAATAAATACAGGTCCAGCCAGCGATGCCCATATTGCACCAATGCGTAAAAGTAATTCTACCTCAATTCCACTTTCCTGCCAGATCTGCAGTTCCCTTAGCCCCTAAAAATCCATCGATCTCAGGTTTGAATAAACTGAGTGACTGAGCAATGAGAGCTCCCTGGTGTAGAGACCTTTTTTCCAACAACGCGCAACCTTCTGACTGAAGGAATTCCTCCCCATCATGATTCTAAATGGCCAATCCCCCCTCTGAAGATTTTGACCTCGTGTTCTAGATTTTCTAGGTGGGGAGTCACTTGGCATTTTTTTAAAAATGGATTAGGTCAGAGGCTATTTTATCATGATGCCATGAAGTAATTTAATTCATGAATTATAATGTTTTAATTATCATTATTTTCTATGCTGTTGCTATAGAAACAGTCTGTAAAGCAAGTCTGCTGTGAGTTAACCCTTAAGAAGATGAATTTTATGTGAGAACAGTGTTCTACATCGATTACAAAAACTCCGTCGCAAGAAGTAAGAGTGAATGTCTCAGAATGTTAGAGGATCATCAAAGGAGGTGAACGCCAGTTGGTGACTGCTAAACAAGTTACAAATGCAAAAGATGAAATTTAAATGAAACACACTGGAAAAATCAGTAACTTCACCAAACTTCACACACAAATCACAAAGGAATGCAGGCTCTGTCCCAAACTCCAGAAAGATGTTTTGACACAGTCCACATTAACTTGCCTCCAATCCATCCTGGAGTCATCGAGATCTACGTCACAGAAACAGACCCTTTGGTCCAACTCATCTATGCTGACCAGATATTCTAGATAAGCAGAGCAGGTCAGGCAGCATCCGAGGAGCAGGAGAGTCGATGTTTTGGGTAAAAGCCTGATCTTTGGCCCAAAATGTCGATTTCCCTGCTCCCCGGATGCTGCCTGACCTGCTGTGCTTTTCCAGGACCACACTCCTGACTCTAATCTCCAGCATCTGCAATCCTCACTTTCACCGAGATATCCTAGATAAATCTAGTCCTATTTGCCAGCACTTGGCCCAGATCCTTCTAAACCCTTCCTATTCATGTATCCATCCAGATGCCTTTTAAATGATGTAATTGTACCAGCCTCCACCACTTCCTCTGGCAGCTCATTCCATACATACACCACCCTCTGCATGAAAACGTTGCACCTTAAGTCCCTTTTAAATCTTTCCCACTCATCTTAAACCTATACTGTCTAGTTTTTGACTCCCCACCCCAGGGAAAAGACCCTGTCTATTTACCCTATCCATGCCCCTCATGTATACAAGAATTGCGGGGAATTAACTATGTCCGAAATATTTCAGATGTATGCTCAGATCAGAATGATGCAGAATATCCTGGTGAAAGAAAGACTACTCTTTCTTAGGCTTTAGTTGAGTTTGGTTTCAATGGCCTTAAGGCTTAAACATCAGCATGAGAACAAAAGGGTGAGTTAAGTAATGAGCCTTGGGGAGCTCTGACCTTGTGAATATGTTGAACATGATCAACAAAGATATCACCTGTTCTGCGTTTGCTCTTCCAGACGCCATGCTTAAGTTTGCATATAGCACAAGGGCTGCGAGGAATTTCATTTAATTCTTGCATTCTTTGGAAGGAATCTTTGGAGATTTGGAAAAATAATGCACGATGAGGTGTATGAGCAGGTGATGCCCCTGCTAACATTATTGGAGGAAGTGTCAGACACAGGTTATCTTGCAGGTTTAAGTGAGCAAAGACATCCTACAGCAGGGTTTACCAGTATCGGGGTCAGGTCCCCAGGAGAGAATCGTAAGCTGTAATTTTATGGTTGCAAGTTCTGATGCAGTGGTGGTGTTGTGGTGCTGAATCAATATAGTCATGCTCCCTCTATAACAGGCTCCCTCTCTAACAGGCTCCCTCTATAACAGGCTCCCTCTCTCACAGGCTCCCTCTCTAACAGGCTCCCTCTCTCACAGGCTCCCTCTCTCACAGGCTCCCATTCTAACACGCTCCCTCTCTCACAGGCTCCCTCTCTAACAGGCTCCCTCTCTCACAGGCTCCCTCTCTCACAGGCTCCCATTCTAACACGCTCCCTCTCTCACAGGCTCCCACTCTAACAGGCTCCCTCTCTAACAGGCTCCCTCTCTCACAGGCTCCCATTCTCAAAGGCTCTCTCTCTCACAGGCTCCCACTCTAACAGGCTCCCACTCTCACAGGCTCCCGCTCTAACAGGCTCCCTCTCTCACAGTTCCCACTTGAATAGGCTCCCTCTCTAATAGGCTCCCTCTGTAACAGGCTCCCTCTCTCACAGCTCCCATCCTAATACGCTCCCACTCTAACAGACTCTCACATGCTCCCTGTCTCATAGCTCCCACTCTAACAGGCTCTCTCTCTCACAGGCTCTCTCTCTCACAGCTCCTACTCTAACAGTCTCCCACTCTAATCGGCTCCTTCTCTCACAGGCTCCCTTTCTAACAGGCTCCCTCTCTCACAGCTTCCCATCCTCACAGGCTCCTCTCACAGCCTTACCCCACCCTGGCACTCATAGCTTTTCCTCTGAGGGGGTCCTGACAATTTGAAAGCTGCAAAACAGGGTCTCAGTGGAAAAGGGTTTGGGAAGCACTGCTCTTGAGAAATCTGGACACGAAGTAAGGGATCATGTTGTTGAGTTTGGAAATGAAGATATTGATTTGGTCAACAGGGAGGCCAATTAGTTGGAAAACAGAGAGTTACATTTCAATGGCAGCATTCACACAAAAATATTAAACGCTCCAAAGCATTTTCCATCCAATGTATTTTTGAGGTTTAATCATTGTCGTAATACAAGCAATGTAGCTATCAATTTGGACAAAGCATGTTCCCTCAGCCAGATAAATGGAAATGATTGGGATGGTAATATGTCTGTGATGTTTATTTAACCAGGACACTTGTAATAACTTATCTGCTCCACTTCACATAGATGCTATCTAATCTTTCTTATCCACCTGACAAGACCGATTGTACCTCAATTTCTTGGCTTAGATGGGAACTGTGATGACCTTTGACCGAGAGGTAGTACAGTAAGGAAAGTTTTAGTTTTTTCAAATGCTTGTGGTATCTGTTATTGGTGTTAAGATTGCTTAAAAGGCACTTTTAAGAATGCTTTTCATTTATAAAGGAATCGATTGTAATTTTCTTTGAATAAAAAAATGGTCCATATGAGCTAGCAACACTAGACCTGGAAGCAGTACATATGGGGTCAAAGCTAGCATACAAGAGTCATGTGATCAGACACAAAGCAAAGCTGTAGACCAAGGAGATAGGAGAGACAAAGAAGTTAACATTTATAATACAGTCAAATGGGAAAGAGAGATGAAGACAGAATAAGAGCAGGATTGTTATTTGAGTATTTTTACATCTGCTACTTCATTTTGCCAGCATTGACGAGATCATTCAGTGTAGTTTGTTAAAAAGACTAGATCAAGGTTACTCTAGGAAATCTGTGCCATCTCGATTTTCCAGAACGTAGATAAGAAGATTCTGCCGATTTATGTCATTTATGTGTCTCCAGGGACCTTGAATAGAAGATCGCAGAATCACAGAACTGTTACTGTGCAGAAAGAGGCCACTTGACCCATCGTGCCTGCACCAGCTCTATTACCTAATTCGTTTTTATTCCCCAGTGGCCATCTTCTGCCTTTTCCCCATATCGCTCCACTCTATTTCTATCCAAATAATACCCCTCTTGAAAGCCTCAATTGAATCTGCCTCCATCACATTTCCAGAACCTAGCTATTCGCTATGTGGACAAGATTTTCTCTCTCAAATATTGCCCTTGCTTAATTTGGTAATCACTTTACATCTTTGGCCCTTTCATTCCTGTTTCTTTTATGATTGATTGCTAGTGAACGCACTCTAAGTGTTGAATGAATTGAGTTGTAAAATGAGAGATCCTATCATAGAGAGGTGAAGTTAGATACTTTTAGATTAGATTAGATTACTTACAGTGTGGAAACAGGCCCTTTGGCCCAACAAGTCCACACTGCCCCGCCGAAGCGCAACCCACCCATTCCCCTACATCTACTCTTTACCTAACACTACAGGCAATTTAGCATGGCCAATTCACCTGACCTGCACATCTTTGGCCTGTGGGAGGAAACCGGAGCAAACCCACACAGACGCGGGGAGAATGTGCAAACTCCACACAGTCAGTCACCTGAGGCAGGAATTGAACCCAGGTCTCTGGCGCTGTGAGGCAGCAGTGCTAACCACTGTGCCACCGTGCCACCCCAATTTTGTAATTGCACGGAGTGCCGTTTATCTTCCAGGGGAGATGTGACTGTTGTGGTTCTGTACAATGTACCTTAGCTATACCGACAAACTAAACTGAAATTTACCTTTCTATCTGAAACATCATCTACCTGTCAACGCATGTTTAATTTGTGTTCGTTCTGACTCATGATAAAGTAGAAGATTATGAAAATGAAATATTGTTTGCAATTTCTTATTTGGGGTTCATAGAACATAGAACATAGAAAAGTACAGCACAGAACAGGCCCTTAGGCCCACGACGTTGTGCCGAGATTTAATCCTAATGTCAAATATAGTAACTCAACCTATGCACCCCTCAACTCACTGCTATCCATGTGCATATCCAGCAGTCGCTTAAATATCCCTGCTTCCACCACCACAGCTGGCAACACATTCCATGCATTCACCACCCTCTGCATAAAGAAGCTATCTCTGACGTCTCCTTTATACCTTCCTCCTAACATCTTCAACCTATGACTTCTCGTACCAGTCAATCCTGCCCTGGGGAAAAGTCTCTGGCTATTGACTCTATCTATTCCACTCATTATTTTGTATACCTCGATCAGGTCTCCTCTCTTCTTCCTTCTCTCCAGAGAGAAAGGTCCGATTTTCACTTGGAAAATCTGATGTCCAGTTCTTCCACTCAGATCCTGACAAAAGTGACACCTTTAACACTGATGTACTCACTCCCTCTGTACTGCTCTGGACAGTCAAGCTTGATTTTAGTTCTCAAGTCCTGGAGTGGGACTTGAACTCACAACCCTTAACTTCAGCTGGAAATTGAATACAGAAGAGGGTCAATCATTGGTGTGTGAAAAGGTGAGGGAAATGAGCAGAAAGGCTAAAAATACAGTGGACAGTCAGGGGCCTGATCAAACATCCCCCAGCATTTCAATCACTTTCAATACAGCGTTACTATAAATTACATTTTATTTCTCACACTCCTCTCCCACCTGTATCAGTTCAAAGAATAAAACTTTAAACTTACCATTTTCTGTCTCTAGCTGCTGCACTTGCACTTTCAGGGGCTTGTGTAATTGGACTGATAGGTCCATCCACTCCCTTCAGTAATTTTTTTCCATTAAGTATATAATTCTGTTCTGTACCTTTCCTCCCAGAAGGCATTACTTCACATTAAATTGCTACTGCCTGTTTTGATAACTTTCCTGTGTCCTCCCCACTTTTCATCAAAACTCTGAGGTTCTGTGTTAACAGCAAGTTTCCTTCCTGTTTTCTCCAGTGTAAATTATTGTGACAAAAAAAATGAATCTCATAGTGACCCCTAGGAACTCTATTTCCATTGCTTCTTCAAACTGAACAACAGCTAGTTACCCTCCCCCTGTCCAACGAATCAACCCTCTTCACATACCATTCCATTTCCTCCCATGCTGTTCACATCAAAATCATGATGTTTGCATTTTGTCTGTTAGGTTTTCCGTAATTAAGGGATGGAGTCTGTATTGTTTCCCGAGGAACCCTAAACTGGGAAGCACAATTTCTTTTCATCTTGTGCTTCAGTTGCCAATTTCTGTATCTTAATTTGATTCATAAAGTAATTTACACTCCCCAGCTTGGTTAACAGGGAACCTAATTGAAAAGTGTAAAAGATACATCGCTTTTTACTCCACATTCTAAATTGTATTCAACAAAGTCATTTGCAGCTAAATTAAACACACCCACTATTTTCACTTGGTTCATTAATATTAAATAAAGGGCCAATTACTTCTTCAGTGACAAAACACAGATACATGGTACCTGTATTTGCATGAACTGAACTGAAAGATGACCTTAATTCGAAATTCAGTTTTTCATACTTCAATTAGTCCGGAAAAGGAAAATGGATATTCCCTCAGATTTGTAACAGTCACAAACCTTTTGCTTAGCTTCAATGATACTTGCTTCCAATTCAGCTGAAATGATCTTCCCTCTGTGAGCATGATTAGACAAACATAAATATTTAATTGAGAACCCTATTTTTGTTCTTATTTACACCATGCAATTTAATTATTAAAATATCCCCTGTGTGTTGGAGCACTCAAATCTTCAATATTATACTGAGCTTATCTGAGGGGTAACACCAACTTATTTATATGTATTTAATATCACAGTTAATGTAGTAAAATCCCCAAGGGACAACAAAGGAATATTGTTAAGACAAAAAAAGGAACACATTCTTATATGTAAGCCTCTGGAGATGACAATGACAAAATAAAACAAACTGAAGGGTTATGAATAATAGATAATGAGAGTACGCACTTCATTCAAAGATGTTTGGAAAGTGAGAGGGATACAAACAGGTTACAGAGAGGTGTAGATACATTAAATAAGTGGGCAAAGCATTGGAAAATGGAGTATAATGTGGGAAAATGGCAAGTCATTCATTTTGGAAGGGAGAACAAAAGAGCATAGTTTTATTTAAATGGATAGAAACTGCAGAAAGTTTCAGCACAAAGGGAATTAGGGATATTTGTGCATGAAACTTAGCAAGCGAGCACACAGGGTACAGCAGATAATCAGGAAGGCTAATGGAATGTTGGCCTTTATTTCAAGGGGTTTGGAGTATAAGTGTAGGAAAGTTTTACTGTTACTATACAAGGGGCTGGTGAGACCACTTCAAGGGAATTAAGGTTATTGAGAAAGGGCAGGAAAGTGGATGTGAGGATTGCTGGATTAGTTATGATCCTATTGAATGGCAGAGCAGACACAAGGGGCTGAATGGCCTGCTCCAATTCAGATTTCTTATGGTTTGATGGACTGGTGATCAGAAGACAACAACTGTGCCCATCAATGGCCTTACAGCTTTTAACGAGCAGCAAACTGTAATGGAGGGGAAGGAAGAGATGGGGTGTTTCAAGATGCAGCAGTGTTAACTTTCAGTCTTTCTTAACGTATATCTGTGAAGTGTGTCTTAGGATGTACTAAAAGAAAAAGTGAGAAGCTCTGTTCTGTGACTTTCAGTATAAGTTGCTAACAAAGGTATTGTCTAGTTAATAGTTCCTTTAGTCCTTTTATTACAGTAGAAGTCTTAGTTTCTTAACAAATACAGAAGTTGCTGGAAAAGCTTGGCAGGTCTGGTGACCCTACCTCAGAAGGGATCTGAAACATTAACTCTGATTTCTCTTCACAGATGCTGCCAGACTTGCTGAACTTTTCCAGCAGTTTCCATTTTTGTTTCTGATTTACAGCATCTGCCGTTCTTTCAGTTTTCTCTTAAGTTGTCAGACCATGTTCGTCATCCTTTCAGCTACCAACAGGATGTTCAAATCTTTTTTAAGGTTATTGGTCTGTTCAAAAATTGTAACATTTATTCCATGAAATATATAAAGACAAACTTTATAAATGCAAACTTAAAAAATTTTAAAGTGCTTTCAGAAAGTCTGTACTATATCAATTCAGTAGAATCATTGTGAACTTATAGCTGCAGCATGTTAGTTTATGTGTTAGAAATTGATGGCACCTCCTCCAACTCTTCAATGATTAAAATAAAGAGAAGACTAATTATTGATTACTTTATAACTGTAAACAAACTGAGCATTATTAATTTATTAATGGTTATTACCTGCTGTTGCATTTTACTGGAATCACATTATCTGTACCAAGGCCAAGTACCATAGCTCCTTTCATGATTGAGTAATGACCCTAAGGAAAATCAGAAAGAGTCGTTATTGAATCTCAGAAACTAATATCCAAGACAATGCTCAGCTCAGCTTGTAACACGTTCACTGACAACTATTTTCAGGTGCAGTGAAACTTCCCATTTCAGTCAAAATATCTTCTTCAATCAGCACAATCTTCTTTTGACCTGTGCAAGGAAGGCTCAAAGAAAAAATAAATTCCGGTACAACAACTCTTGTAGGATTTGTTGCACATCAGTCCAATAGTTTGCATTTACTCAACATGGCAACATCTGTAGATGTCTGGGCTGATTTGGATTGGATAAAGATGCACAATGGAGTGTTTCCATCTGTTGAGTTTGGGAATCCAACCTGGATATATATAATGTGGATCTCCTAGGTATTGGGAATTTATAGTGTTGGAATTTGTGTGCACATCATAATGACTGCAATGTGTTATTTAAGGGATGAAACTCTTTCTTGTTGACGATTCCCAAATGCTAATCACAGCCTTCGATGTTGGTTTGATGATAAAACTTCCTCTGTTCAGCAATTGTCAAAAAATCTTTAGAACCCTGAAGGGGATGAGATGCATTTTCCTGTAGAGATTGGCAGCACCCTCTCAGTAAGGAGCAGGCAACAAGAATGCACACCAATGTACAGCAGTGTATGTGTGTTAGCCTCTTGATCACTTGAGATGTAAAACCCACCAGTGAATTCCAGAAATTAAGTCATCAAGATCTTTGCATGGTTTTATCAGTTGGAAATGGTCACATTCTCACGACCCATGGTATGTGAGTAAAGCAGGAATGGGAGTGTAGTGGTTATGTTATTGCATTAGAAAGTCATTGATTATTGCTCCAAATCATATGGTCAATATGTGATTCTAAACACGTGAATGTGTTTATCGCTTAACTACTTTCTTAAATGGGTGAAAGTGAGTACAGCAGGTGCTGGAGGTTAGAATCAAGAGTGTGGTGCTGGAAAGGTACAGCAGGTCAGGCAGTATTTGAGGAGCCGGATGCGCAAAAGGTCAATTTTCCTGCTCCTCAGATGCTGCCTCACCTGCTGTACCTTTCCAGCACCACACTCTTGACTCTATTTTCTTAAATGGTCGAACATACTTCTCATTTGTAGATGGTTCACCAACTACCCGACAGCAACTAGTGATGGGCAATAAAGGCTAGCCTTGTCATCAATGCTCACAGCACAAGAATTAGTGAAAAAGTGATGATATTCAAATGAAGACAGACCAATGTACATTGTGGGCTAGGTGCTATCATTTGATTACTGAATGAACAAGAGTCCCTTTTTAGATAAGCCCTAGTTCAACTTTGCATTCTAAACTGAAAAGTACTCACAAGCTCTGAAGTAAATAAGACCATCCTGGGAAAACTGGCTACTCCTTGAGTCTTCACTTCAGGAAATCGCTTGTAACGAGCAGCCAAGATGCTGTACAGGTTTGACATGGCCCCACCTGTAAAACAGAAACTAAGACATGTTTACAATCAGTCAGCTTCGGTTTTGATGCCACTATTCTATTTCTATAGCCCTTCTCTGGATCACACAGCCTACTTTCATGGTAGCAATAAGGCAATAGGTTATGACCTTTTTGCAAAGTTCTGATGATTAAAGATACTTTTTCTACCGGAGAGGACAATGGAGGCTTTGCTGTTTGTATTCAAGACTGAGATCAACAGAGGTTTTTGGAGATCATGGATCCAAGAGATAGAAGGGGGAAGTGAGCCTCAGATAAGTGATCTACAATCTTATTATCCAAAGGAAGAGGAGCTGGAATAAGACCATAAGATGTAGGAACAAAAGTAGGCCATTTGGCCTATTGAGTCTGTCGAACCATTCCACAGGATCATGGCTGATCTAATTCACCGCAACTCCACTTTTCTGCCTTTACTATAGCCCTTGATTCCCTTCCTGATTAAAAATCTGTCTGTCTCAGCCTTGAATATCCTATACTATGATTTGGAGATGCCGAGGTTAGACTGGGGTGAACAAAGTTAAAAATCATACAACACCTGGTTATAGTCCAACAGGTTTATTTGGAAGCACTAGCTTTTTGAGTGCTGCTCCTTCATCAGGTGGTTGTGAAGTATAAGTTCTGTGTCTTACAATCTTAGAGTCCATAAACACCTGATGAAGGAGCAGTGCTCCAAAAGCTAGTGTGCTTCCAAATAAACCTGTTGGACTATAACCTGGTGTTGTGTGATTTTTAATTTTATCCTATACTGCCAAGCTTCAATAGCCCCCTGCAGTAAAGAATTCCACAGATTGACAACCGTCTGAAAGAAGAAATTCTTCCTCATAGAATAATTAAGGTGTAAAAGCAGACCATCCAGCCCCTCCAAAACCCCATCCCTATAACTCTGCATTTCCCATGGCTAACCTCACCTGCACATTATGGCATGGCCAATCCACCTATCTTTGGACCGAGGGACAAAAAAAATCGACACAGACCCAGGGAGAATGTGCAAACTCCATGCACAGAGTCACACAAGTCTAGAATCAAACCCAAGTCCCTGGTGCTGTAAGGTTGCAGTGCTAACCACCGAGCCACTGTGCCATCCCAAAGCTTTATGATAAATATGCAACCCCTTATTGTGAGATTATGCCATCTGATTTTTAGACTCTCCCACAGGGAGAAACAATCTCTCCACATCTACCATTGCATGGTTTCCTCTTGCTCCTATTTGAAGTGTTCATATTGCCATTTCAGTTTTCTGTGGAGAATTCCCTTCAATATTGCAATTTTGTTCTGAAAGACTGAAAATTTATTCTGTTTGCCAGTTTCTGTGAAGGAAAAAGAAAGGGTTGTATTGAAAGACTGTCTTTCAAATCTATAGGATATTCCAAAGCACTTTACTGCCAATGACGTCCTTTGAAATTGTAGCTGTTTTGTAATGTAGGGAATACAACAGCAAGTTTGTGCATAGTCATCACCTACAAATAGTCATGTTATCATGCACAGTCTAGCTGCTTCTGTATGTTGACTGAGAGAGTAGAGTAATCTTTTCTTCAAGGTGGGACCTTTCATATTGACCAAACAGAGCCTTGTTTTACTGCTTCATTTGAAAGACAACACCCCTGGATCCAGTAGCATTGCCTCAGCACTGCAGTGAAAGTCCAACCTTGAGTTGCCTGACCAAATTCCGGACTGAGACTTGAACTGAAAACTGTCTGACTCAGAGTTGAGTGATTTATCCAGCACCATTTATAGTTTGTGAACAGAAATCAGGAATGAAGAGCTTTTGCCTGAACGTCAATTTTCCTGCTCCTCGGATGCTGCCTGACCTGCTGTGCTTTCCCAGCACCACTCTGATCTAAACTCTGGTTTCCAGCATCTGCAGTCCTCACTTTTGCTCTGTCTCATTTCAGAATATTCTGGAGAAACAGAAGGAAAATAGTTGCATGGAAACCTGGTCTGGAATGCAAAAGAAGCACAATCTCATTACAGTGTATACTCGTGCATATGTGGAGAGTGGAAATTAACTGAAGTAAGAAGTTAGGAGTAAAATTAGGAAGGAGGTTGCTCATATTGTGCTCAAGAAAACACACAGTGTAGTCCTGAATTTGTTATGGTCGGTGAAAGATCATTTGAGGTTTTGTCTTAAAATTGTTCACTGGATGTTGGCTTTGCTGGCTGGCCCAGCATTTACTGCTCTTCTGTAATTGCATGGGTGTGGGCAAGTTGTTGGAGGGAATTCTGACCGATAAGCTTCACATGTATTTGAAAAGGCAAGGACTGATTATAAATAATCAACATGGCTTTGTGCATGGGAAATTATGTCTCCCTAACTTGATTGAGTTTTTTGAAGAAGTAACAAAGAGGATTGGTGAGGGCAGAATGGTGGACATGGTCTATATGGACTTCAGTAAGGCATTTCACAAGGTTCCTCATAGTTAGTAAGATTAGATTGCACAGAAGAGAGGGAGAACTAGCTATTTAGATACAGAACTGGCTCAAAGGTAGAAGAGAGAGAGTAGTTGTGGAGGGTTGCTTTTCAGAGTGGAGGCCTGTGACTAGATGTGTGTGATAAGGATTAGTGCTGGGTCCACTGCTTTTCATCATTTATATAAATGATTTGGATATGAACACGTGAGGTATGGTTAGTAAGTTTGCAGATGACACCAAAATTGGAGGTGTAGTGGACTGCGAAGAAGGTTACCTCAGAGTACAATGGGATTTTGAATCAGATGGGCCAATGGGCTGAGGAGTGGCAGATGGAGTTTCATTTAGATAAATGCGAGGTGCTGTATTTGGAAAAGCAAATCAGAGCTGCACTTATATACTTAATAGTATGCTCCTGGGAAGTGTTGCTGAACAAAGAGACCTTGGAGTGCAGGTTCATAGCTCCTTGAAAGTGGAGTCACAGATAGATAGGATAACGAAGAAGGTGTTAGGTATGTTTGCCTTTATTGGTCAGAGTGTTGAATACAGGAGTTGGAAGGTCATGTTCTGGCTTTAAAGAGCATTGGTTAGGCCACTTTTGGAATATTGTGTACAATTTTCTGGTTTCCTTCCTATCAGAAAAATGTTGTGAAACTTAAAAGGGTTCAGAAAAGATTTACAAGGATGTTGCCAGGGTTAGAGCTTTAGAGCTGTAGGGAGAGGCTGAATAAACTAGGACTATATTCCCTGGAGTGTCGGAGACTGAGGAGTGACCTTATAGAGGTTTATAAAATCAGGAGGGGTGTGGATAGGGTAAATAGACAAGGCCTTTTCCCTAGGGTAGGGAATCCAAAACTACAGTACATAGCTTTAAGGTGAGAGGAGAGAGATTTCAAAGGGACCTAAGGGGTGAATTTTTCACAAAATGGGTGGCATGTGTATAGAATAAGCTGCCAGAGGAAGTGGTGGAGGCTAGTACAATTACAACATTTAAAAGGCATCTGGATGGGTATATGAAGAGGAAGGGTTTGGAGGGAAATGGACCAAATGGGACTAGATTAAGTTAGGATATCTGGTCAGCATGAATGAGTTGGACTGAAGGATCTGTTTCCGTGTTACCCAGAAGGCAAATTAGAGTCAACCCCATTGCTGTGGGTCTGGAGTCACATGTCAGCCAGACCAGTTAAGGATGGCAGCTTTCTTCCCTAAAGGACATCAGTGAATCAGATTGTTTTTTGTGACAATTGCTTCATAAATTGCCATTAGATGAGCCACTTTACCTTAATTCCAGATTTTTAAAAAACAAATTCAAACTCTACCAGCTACCACATTGGGATACTGACCCTGATTCCCCAGCAATAACCTGGGGACTGTTGTTACTATCAGCATAGTCTTACCAGAACATGGGGCTGCTCTTGTATTACAGAGAGAGAGAATAGGTGGTGATTTAACCTGAGAGATTGAGAAGGAGAGCCTTTCATACTAACTTCAGCCTGTGATGGGAATTGAACACATGCTGTTGGCATCACAGCACTTTGCAACACCAACCATCCAAGCTAAACCAATCCTCAACCTTACGGTTACTAGCCCAGTCACCACCTCCCGTCTGTGCCATGTTGAGAAGGCAATTTACTATAAATGTTTCTGATGAAAGTAATTGTTTTAAGTGAACATGCTTGCCCACCAGACAATGGGATTGACTCTAAATCACCAAACTGATACTTTCATTCACTCTTCAAATGCCTCATGAACTCCTGGAAGACAGGTCAAGGAGTTCAGGTAGTCACAGTCATTCTTCTCAGACTGCACATCAATGCAGGTGGTGGGTAAATACATTTGGATTGTGACTTCCTCCTGGGGAAAATACCCTAAAATAATTGTAGTTACAGTAAATCACCAGAGTCCCTGAGGAAATCACCAGAGTCCTTGAAGGATCGTGGACGTCTTGCTACATTTATTAGAGTTATTTGTTCCGACAACTACTCCTTATCGAATGTGGCTATATAAGGCAAAACCCTCATGAACTCAGTCGGAATGGGGATGAGACCCTGCTGTTAACATCACTCTGCAACACACTTCAGATCATTGAGCTAACTGACTGTCATAATTGTAAGCCTTCTGGCAAATTTACCGGCTAAGAAAATCCCGTCACTTTCATCCTGGGACCATCTAAGCACTGTAGACATTTTCTTCAAAAGGACCTCTTCCATGATGGTGAACACTGGAGCAATTTCAAACGTGAACCTGTGTCAAAGTCATAAAAAGAAAACACCATGGAGACTATGAGGCACTGAAATATTGATAAACTCAATGCAGTTAATCAGCAGGATATTCAGCAGGTAAAGCTATTCTCATAGAACCGTGTTTCAAGCATATTCAAGAACAAAATTCTCAAAATTCACCTCTTGTAGAGATCTGATAATTTGAGAGAATGCATGAGAAAATTACTGCAGGTTTTGGAGCCTCAGCTGAAAACAAAAAAAATGCTAAAAATCACAACGGGTCAGGCAGCATCCTTGGATACAGAGTAAGCTAATATTTTGAGTCTAGATGATTTCATCCTAACTGGACTTTGGTGACATTTTACTGTCTCTGAGAGATAAATTGGAGGGTAGGGTGGGGGTGGGACTGGGGTGAATGTAACTGGAGGGTGATAGGTGGATGCAGGTGCAGGGAAAAAGTGATACATCGGAGGGAGGGTGGAGCAGATAGCTAGGAAGGAAGATGGACAGGTCAAGAGAGTGGTGCCAAGTTGGACCTTTGAATCTGGGATGAGGTGGGATAAGGGGAGATTTGGAAACTGGTGAAGTTGACATTGATGCTGTGCGGTTGAAGGGTCCCAAGGCAGAAGATGAGATGTTCTTCCTCCAGGCATCAGGTGGCTAGGATTTGGTGGTGGAGGATGCTCAGGACTTACATGTCCTTGGCAGAGTGGAGGTGGGGGTGGGTGGGGGGGGGGGAGTTGAAGTGGTTGGCCATGGGGCGGTGATTTTGTTTGTTTGGTGCATGTGTCCCAGAGATATTCTCTGAAATGCTCCGTGAGTTGGTGCGCTGTCTCTCCAGTGCAGAGGAGACCACATTGAGAGCAACAGACACAGTAGGTGAGGTGTTTGGACGTGCAGGAAAATCTTTGCTGGATGTGAAATTAGGGCCTTGGATGGAGGTGAGGGGGTAGGTGGGTGCAGGTTTTTGCACTGCTTCCTGTGGCAAGGGAAGGTGCCGGGTGTGAAAGGTGGGTTGGTGAGGGCATGGACCTAAAGAGAGAGTCATAGAGGGAATGGTCTTTACGTAATGCAGATAAGGGTGGGGAGGATAGTTCCTCCATTTACAAAGCACACACCATCCGAACTGAGAACCATATCATCGCGTCTTCACTTTTGCTGGGTCAAAATTCTGGAACTCCTTCCCAAACTGTACTGTGGGTCAGCTTCAGAGAAATAGACAGCAGTAGTTCAAGAAGGTAGCTCACCACCATCTTCCCCAGGCATTGTTTGGATGGGTCCTAACTACTGACCTTGCCATCAGTGCCCACGTCGTGTGAAAGAATAAAATAAAATCCAGAAGATTGAAAGAAGGTGGTAAAAGGCCACCAAAGAAATAGAGTCAACATGGACGTTTTGGACACACTTTTTAAAGGGTTTATGGCCGTTCTGAGAAAAAGAAATGCGCAAAAAAATAAAAATATGTTAAAAAGAGTGGATAAAATAAAGATCCTGTTGAGGGGATGTGCAACTTTCACTTATGCAAAAGTGAGGAATGCAGATGCTGGAGATCAAAGTCTAGATTAGAGTGGTGCTGGAAAAGCATAGCAGGTCAGGCAGCATCCAAGGAGCAGGGAAATCAATGTTTCGGGCTAAAGTCCTTCATCAGGAACGGAAGGAAGAAGGGAGCCTCTGGGGTGGAGAGATAAATGGGAGGGGGGTGGGGCTGAGGAGAAGGTAGCCAAGAGTAGAGAGAGGAGGAGAACTTCTTCAAGGTAGGCATTCTTGCAAGAGGATTCACTTATGTTGAGAAAGACAGTGAGACAAAGAGTGAAGTTAAGTAAGAGACTTACGGCTGCAACAGTTATTAATGTTTTCAATGTTATTCCTATTTGCAAAGCCACGTAACAATATGATGTTAAAAAAAGAATCACTGAGGGTGCTGAAAATCTGATTTGCAAAACAAAAGCAACAGAAAGAGCTGATGAAACTAGTTTGGCAGCATCTGTGGAATTTGGAAAAAGATTAACATCTTCGGTCACGCAAAATTAAGTTTGTCTTTCTCATTGCAGATGGTGCCGGATGTGTTGAATATTTTCAGTGTGATTTTTTTGTCACAAATATAATAATTTCCACTCCTGATTTTGCTTTCTTGATTTTGCTTACATGTTTGTGTTCGCTGTAGATGTCAGCCATTCACCCACCAACCCGATCACGTCCAGTCCACTTGAGAGCTGATTGAAAAAGCGAGGGTGGCCTGCACAGGGAAAGTATGTAGACATTACTCGTGATGAAATCTCTTTCCTGATGTATCCAATCGTCCTGCAGAAACCAGCCGCCTGTGAGTTGCGGCACTGAGAGTACACTCAGTCCCACGAGCTGCTGAGTGGCTACATCAAGTTTGGCCCAATGGGTTGTCAAAGAGTTGCACGGTTTTCAATAGGACTGTATGAGAGTTACAGAAGAGGAACTCAATGGTTTCAGGCAATTGAGAAAGTGAGTGAGGATGTGAGAGGTAGACTCCACACCAGCTAGCTGTGCTGTTGTAAAGGCAGCTGAAATTGTATGATGACCTCAGATGGTCCCAGATGGAAATTTGACTTGCTAGATCATTTTTTTGCATTTAATGAGAATTAGAGTCCCTACTCTGTGAAAGCAGGCCCTTCAGCCCAACATGTCCACACCAACCCTCCGCAGAGTAACCCATCCATACCCATGCCCCTACATTTACCCCTGACTCATGCACCCAACCTACACATCCCTGAACACTTTGGGGTAATTTAGCATGGCCAGTTCACCTAACCTGCACGTCCTTGGATTGTGGGAGGAAACTGGAGCACCCTTCAGAAACCCATGCAGACACTGGAGAAGGTGTAAACTTCACACAGAGAGTCAACCGAGGCTGGAATTGGAGTCAGGTCCCTGGTGCTGTGAGGTAGCAGTGCTAACCACTGAGCCACTGTGCCACCCACTGAGCCACCATGAGGCTAAGATTTCACTGAAATGCAAGGAAATAATACTGTAGGTCTAATTTTGATTCTAAACAGACATTTATTATGCAAAAGAAATGAAGGTCAAATATAATAAACCAAGGTATTTACAAAAACTTTGAAAGATTTTGAAGCATTACTAAAAATGTAATTCCAACACCATCACTTTACAATGTTCAAACACAAGAGAGAATTCCTTTCTCTACCACACCTATGTTTGCTATATCTCTATCTAGATTTGTCTTAAGTTTTTTTTTCAATTCCCAGTCTTGAGACTTTGATGACCTCTTCCTTGAATATTCATGCAACTGAGTGGAAAAATATAGTGCTGGAAAAACACAGCAGGCCAGACAGCATCTGATGTTTCAGGCATAAGCCCTTCTTCAGGAATGAGGCTGGTGTGCCAGGTGGGCTGAGATAAAAGGTAGGGGGGAGAGAATTTGGGGGAGGGGCGCTGAGAATACGGTAGGTGGAAGGAGGTGAGGGTGAGGGTGATAGGCCGGAGAGGGGGTGGGGGCGGAGAGGTCAGGAAGAAGATTGCAGGTCAAGAGGGCGGTGGTGAATCCGGGGGTTGGGACTGAGATAATTTGGGGGGGGGGGGGAAATGAGGAAACTGGAGACATTCAAATGAACATCCTTACACTGATGTAATTTATAAGCTAATTGTTCTGAATTATTCTGGATTAGTGGTGCTGGAAGAGCACAGCAGTTCAGGCAGCATCCAAGGAGCTTCGAAATTGACGTTTCGGGCAAAAGCCCTTCATCAGGAATAAAGGCAGTGAGCCTGAAGCGTGGAGAGATAAGCTAGAGGAGGGTGGGGGTGGGGAGAGAGTAGCATAGAGTACAATGGGTGAGTGGGGGAGGAGATGAAGGTGATAGGTCAAGGAGGAGAGGGTGGAGTGGATAGGTGGAAAAGGATTATTGCCGTTGCTAAGGAAGAACTATGTTTAACATCTAACTCCATCTAGGATTTCTGTCAACTGAAACAAAAACTTCCTAAACAAAATAAAAATCAATTCCTGATTCATCTAACCAAAGGCAGCTAATTATAGAATCACGACAGCACAGAAGCAGGCCATTCAGCCTACAAAGTTCCCACCCATCCCTGCAAACCTAGATTTCCCAAAGCTAATCCACACATTACTAGACACTACGGCCAATCCACCTAACCAGCACACCTTCGGACTGTGGGAGGAAACCCAAGCATCTGGACAGAAACCACACAGACACAGGGAGAACATGCAAACTCCACACAGACATAGTTGCCTGAGGCTGGAATTGAACCGAGCTTCCTGATGCAGTGAGGCAGTAGTGCTAGCCACTGAGCCACTGTGCCATCCTTGTTCATTAATGTTTATCTATCTGCTTGTAAAGCTCGTCCAATGTCATTACATTCCCATTATCTATCATGGACCTCTCCCTCTCTCTCTCTCTCTCTCATGGTTTAAAAATGCTCTTGGTTGCACAAATACTGACAAGTTAATAATTAAACTTTCTCAGACCAAAACCCACATGTCACTTGTACAAAATCCAAACTCTTAAATAAATCTAAAAATAAATATATCATACAACACAGGTTTTGAGTAGGCAGAGGTGGGAACTGCAGATGCTGCAGATTAGAGTCAAGATTAGAGTGGTGCTGGAAAAGCACAGCAGGTCAGGCAGCATCTGAGGAGCAGGAAAATCGACGATTCAAGCAAAAGCCCTTCAGCAGGAAAGGGCTGATTCCTGATGAAGGGCTTTTGCCCAAAACATCAATTTTCCTGCTCCTGGGATGCTGCCTAACCTGCTGTGCTTTTCCAGTATCACTCCAATCTTTATACAGTTTTTGAGTAGGGCACTGAGTGGGGAATCACGAGCAGTTGTATGTTCCAGTGTTGTCAGAACTTGGGAGGGTGTCCAGGGAGTTAGTAGATAGCTAAATGCTGGAGTTAGGCCTCAAATGAAGCCCTCAGGAATTCAAAAAAAGGGGTAGGTGAGTGGCTGTATGTTGGAAGAAACCAAGAGGAGCTCAGAAGAAGGCTGCAAGCATTAATACCTCAGTACAGCTACAAAGAGATTTGAAAATTCCAGAAGCAGTATTTACGAGATGCCATTCTACAAGATTGGAGCTCAGAGAAAATTCCAGGGGCAGTTTTAGCTTGGTCAAGCTAGTTGTCAGTGAAGAGCTCGAGTTATGCACATGAATCAGTATTTGAGGCTGATTTTAGAGTCCAGGGTATACAGACCAGGGAAGGATGGTGATTGACAAGAATGATAGCACTGATAAGACAGTCCATGATGGACTGGCTCTTAAGAGAGACTTTCAAGGTGAGATTGGCAAGAGTGAAGGATTGTAATCTCTTGTGATGTTTTATGAGGTTTGATGATTTAATGTGTCAATAACGTGTGAGAAGAGAGTTGATAAGAAATTTGTGGGATCTGTCTCATTCACATTTGCTATTTGATGTGTAGGATATTCAATGACAATATTTACCAGATATTAAATCTGGGTTTTTGACATAAGTTGACATGTATTGTAGATTGCATTACTGTTAGATTAGATTAGATTACAGTGTGGAAACAGGCCCTTCGGCCCAACAAGTCCACACCGACGCGCAACCCACCCATAACCCTACATTTACCCCTTACCTAACACTACGGGAAATTTAGCATAGCCAATTCACCTAACCTGCACATCTTTGGATTGTGGGAGGAAACCGGAGGAAACCCACACAGACACGGGGAGAACGTGCAAACTCCACACAGTCAGTCGCCTGAGGCGGGAATTTGAGAATGGAACTCTGGCGCTGTGAGGCAGCAGTGCTAACCACTGTGCCACCGTGCCGCCCACTAACACCTTGCCGCCCACGAAATGTTCTAACATTTTCAGAAAAACTACTATAGCTGGTTCAAAATTGTGGAATATTGTTTTCTTAATAAGCCCATTGGATCTCGCAGTTTGAGATAGTGAGGACCGCAGATGCTGGAAGTCAGAGTCGATAAAATGTGGAGCTGAAAAAATGTAACAGGTCATTCAGTAGTGGAGAGTTAACCCTTTCAAGTACTAACTGTTCTATACAAGGGATAGCATTCCTGGGAAGGAAAGAGCTCTGGGAATAGGCTGGAGCAGTTTTCTCCAGAAAGCCCTGATCGAGGTCTTTATGATTGTGTAAGGAGATCGCAGCGTAGTTGTTACGTTTATGTTTTCACTTGTCAGTGGCCACAGCGGCATCATCAATGTACGCTCGTCAGTAATGGATCCAACAGTGCATTCACCAAAAACCTCTTTATCCAGAGAGTAGTTAGAATGAGGAATTAGCTACGACAGGGAGTAGTTGAGGTGAATTGTAAAAGTACATTTAAGAGGAAATAAGGTGCTGAGGAAAAGAGAAAAGAATTGAGAAAAAGGATATGCAGATAGAATTAGATGAAGTAAAGTGGGAGGATTGTCGGCCACAAACACCAGCATGAACCTTTCGGGCTGAATGGCCTGCTCTGTGCTGTCAGTACTGCTGTAAAAGCCCCGGGAACACATATTCAAATTCCACCGCAACAACTGGTGGAACTTAAATTCAGTGAAAAATGTGTGCAATTATTAAGTTGGTATTATTGATGCTCACCATAACAATGATGATCAATTGTTGTAAAAAACCATCTAATATCCTTTAGGTAAATCTACTGATCTTACCTGGCCCACATGTTTTCAAAATCACAGCAAACATAGTTGACTCTTAACTACCCTCTGAAATAGCTTAGTAAGATGGCGTGGTGACTCAGTGGTTAGCACTTCTGCCTCACAGCACCAGGGACCTGTGTCCAATTCCAGTCTCGGGTGACTGTCCGTGTGGAGTTTGTACATTCTCCCCGTGTCTGCGTGGGTTTCCTCCGGGTGCTCCGGCTTCCTCCCACAGTCCAAAGACGTGAAGGTTTAGGTGAGCTAGCCATGCTAAATTGCTCACAGTGTTCAGGGATGTGCAGGCTAGGTGCATTGATCAGGGATAAGTGTAGGATAATAGGGTAGGGGAATAGGTCTGGATGGGTTACTCTTCGGAGGAAGGTGTGGACTTCTTGGGCCGAAGGTCCCGTTTCCACATTGTAGGGTTTCTATTCTTTGAGAAAAGAAGAGCAAGGCACTCAGTTTAGGGGCAATTAGGGATGGACAACAAGTGCTGGCCTTGTCAGTGACACCCAAATGCCATCAAAGAGTAAAAACCAATAAAAATCTGGAACAGAATCTTTGTTACCTGTTTTGACTCCATATTTTAATGTATCTCTGCAGTCGACCAGGATCTGTTCAAGAGATTCTGGCTGATCAGGCAGCTCTAGAGTGAAACCCTCCATTCCTTTGAGAAACTGGTGGGGGTGGTGGAAGTCCAGTACCTTTGATGTCCTGTCGAATGTTTTTCTGATGTAATTCAGCAGAATTTCAAAGACCTCCATTAAAAACCGCATGGTTTGCTCCTCACCATTATTAGCTGGCAGCAAGTCTATGAAAACATTTTTTTTTGAAAAGTAAATATTCATTTGCAATGAAATAGGTGTAAAAGGATTTTACAAAGCTGGTATCTGCAGAATGTAAAAACAAAATTGCATTCAGTCGTTAAATCAATAGCCACTTATCTATTGATTGAATTTCCTCAGCTAAATGACAAAGTGTTGGTTTTTGAGTAACTGACAGCAAAGAGCAGGCTGTGCTTCAGTGGTATCCTCAGGTGAAGTGCAGCATTCCCACAGACTCCAGGGAATCACTGGTCCCAGACCATCCAAAAATGGAGGAGAAGCATTCGGGAAGGCATCAAGCACCTTGTGATTTGCCCTCGGGATAAAGCAGAAGCCAGGAGAAAACAACGCAAGGAGCACGCTGCTTCACCAATGCCCAACCCACCCCTTCCCACAACCACCTTCTGCCCCAAGTGTAACAGATTCTGCGGAAGCCACCTACGGACTCACTCTGAGGGTGGGAGAAAGTCATCCTTGTCTGAGAAGGACCACCCATAACGATGATCGGCATTCAGCAGAATCAGGAGCAAGTCATTGATGACTGAGATGAGAAGGAATTTCCTCAATCAGAGCATTGCTAATCTATGGCATTCCCTACCCTAGAGAGTTGTGGAAGCTCGGCCGTTGAGTGTGCTCAAAACATAGATAAATGGATGCCTAAATTCTAATGAGATTGAGGCTATAGGGAAATTATGCAGAAACCGATGGGCAGCCATGATGTAGTCTAGTGTCAGAGTAGGCTTGAAGGGTTGATTGACCTTCTGTCTGCCCTGTGTGTGTAGAGAAGAGCCTCTGCTCTTCACTCCTGAAGGTTCTGTCTCTAACCTTTTGGCCCTGTTTGCTAGGCCTGGCCTACTCCCACCAGTGTAAATAGTTTTTGTCTATCTGCTCAATTAGCTCCAACTAATATTTTGAAAACTTTAACTAAACTATTCCTTCTGTTCTTATTACTCTGTTTGGAGCATTTTCTTCTCTGGTGACAGAAATATGTTACTAGATTAGATTAGATTCCCCACAGTTTGGAAACAGGCCCTTCCGCCCAACAAGTCTATACCGACCTTCTGAAGAGTAACCCACCCAGACCCTTTCCCCTCTGACTAATGCACCTAACACTATGGGCAATTGAGCATGGCCAATCCACCTAACCTGCACATCTTTGGACTGTGGGAGGAAACCTAAGAACCCGGAGGAAACCCACGCAGACACTGTGAGATTGTACAAACTCCACAGACAGTCATCCAAGACTGGAATCGAACCCAGGTCCCTGATGCTGTGAGGCTGCAGTGCTAACCACTAACCACTAAGCCACCGTGCTATTGTAAAAGACTCTACATTATACCTTTTGCAAAAATGCTGGAGAAATCTGCTCCATCCTGTTCAGTGTGAGACTCTTGGTTGTCCTTATCCTGCCACAGACTGGAGGCTGGTGGAGTTTTCAGAAAGTCTGGATTCACGTCATTTTGACCATCTCTGGACATCCTTTCCAAGAAACCTACAAAATTACAAATGAACGTAATTTTCAGATTGTAAATCTGCTCTTAAATCTCAGTCCAATTCTAAGTGCTTTACAGCCCGTTATAAGAACATAAGAGTTGGCTATTCAGCCCTTTGAGCCTTTATTGAGAGTGTGGTTGATTATTTGACTTCAACAAGGGAGGGTGCTCTCACTTATGTTCCTTGGCATTCAATGGCGTTACTGTCACAGAATCTTCTCCTATCACATCCTGGCAGTTGCCAGTGACCAGAATCTGACTGGACTAGTCATACAAGTGACTCCCTTGTCCACCAGCTACAAGGCACAAGTCAGGAGTGTGATGGAATGTTCTCCCATTGCCTGAATAGGTGCAGCCCCAACAACACTCAAGAAGTTTGACACCATCCAGAACAAAGCAGCCCCCGTTAGATTGGCACCACATCCACTCCCTCCACCACCAATGCACAGGAGCAGCAGCGTGTACCATTGGCAAGATGCACGGCAGAAATTCACCAATGATCCTTAACAGCATCTTCCACACCCATGAATATTTCCATGTAGAAGGATAAAAGCGGCAAAAACATGGGAACACCACCATCTGCAAGTTCAAGACAATCAAGCGAAGCATCATCCTGACTTGGAAGTATATTCGTCATTCCTTCTGTGTCATTGGGCCAAAATCCTGGAATTCCCTCCCTAATGGCATTGTGGGTGTTTCTACACTAAGTGAACTGCAACAGTTCAAGAAGGCAGCTCACCATCACCTTCTTAAGAGCAAAAAGGGATAGGCAATAAATGTTGGCCCAGTCAGTAATGCCCACATCCTGCAAATGAAAAATAAGAAATCCCACCATTTTCCTGCACCATGCCTTTGATGGTTTAGGAATCTATAAATTTTGTCATGGATTAGGGCAAGCTTCTTCTTTGGTCTGTTGAGATCTTGTGATTTGCTTAAAATAAACAATAAGAAATTTGTTGCATTGTTGCAAATATATCCAGGTAAGGTGAGTAATTCTATGGGCTCTGCTTTTTATGCTTGATGCCTTTCATGTCACTCTCCTGACTGACTCAGACTGACAACGCCCAGGTGACATAATCGCAGTGGGCCATGCTAATCATATACTTCCAGACATTAACATTACAGACCCACATACAATAGGTCACTGTCTTGATTATACTCAACGACTGAGGGTCTATGGCCTTTTGGTGTGAGTATTCTTAGGATTCACCACCTCCTCAGTGATGATATTCCTCCCTATCTCAGACCTAAATGGCCTGCTGTTTACTCTGAGGCTGTATGCCCTGGAACTAAACTGTTTCCCTCCAGCTCCTCCAGTCAGGTGACACATCTTTCCTGCATCTACCCTACAGAACACTGTTTGATTGAATGAGATCATCTCTCATTCATCTGAACTCCAGAGGGTATAACCCTAGCCCAGTCGATTCAATGTCTTTTTGTCGGATAATCCCTCCATACAGGAATTAATTTGGTAAACCTTCATTGCAAAATCATTAGACAATTAAACATTCCTCAAGACAGTGACAAAGTCCTGCTCACTCATTGGATAGAAACAACTGGTGGTGGTTTAACCCAAAGATCGCCATGCCTCAGTTATGGGGAAAGGTTCCAAAGGAGAGCCCTTCAATGGTAACCTCAGCTAGTACAGGAATTGAGCCCATACTCTTGGTCATAGTCAACACTGTACACCAGCCATCCAACTAACTGAGCTAACTGACTCCCATTGCTAGGTAAGGTAACTAAAAATGCAGACAATGCCTCAGGTATGGTTTCACTGAGGCTGTGTAGAATTGCAGTACGATATACTTATTCCTACATTTAAATCTTCTTCTAATGAAGCTCAACATACTGTTTGCCTCCTTACCTGCTTCCTGGTGCTGTATGTTTATTTCCAATGATTCAGAAACAGGGTTAATCAAAGTCCCTTTGAATTTCAACACTACCCAGAACCTCACCACTTAGAAACACAGAAATATAGAATTTTGGAGCAGGAGTAGACCATTCAGCCCTTCAGGCCTGCTCCACCACTCAGTGTGATCATGGCCGATCATCCAAATCAATCCCCTGTTCCCTCTTTCTCTCCATATCCTTTAATCCCTTTAGCCCTGACAACTATGTCCAATCCTTCTTAAAAACATTCAGTGTTTGGTTTCAACTACTTTCTGTGACAGTGAATTCCACAGGCTCATTGTGCTTTGGGTGGAGAAATTTCTATCCATTTCAATCCAAAATGGCCTATCCTTACACTGTGACCCCTATTTCTGGACCTCCTGGTCATCGGGAACACCTTTCCTGTATTTATCCTGAGTAGGTCCTGTTATAATTTTATAGATTTCTACAAGATTACCACCCCCCTCCCGTCACCTCCCCCCCCCCCCCCCCCCCCATTCATTTAAACTCCAGTGAATAAAGTCCTCGGATTTAAGAAATACTCTTTATTTCTATTTTTCTGAATGAAGTGAATAACCCTACATTGTATTCCATCTGCCAAAGTTTCGCTGACTCACTTAGTCTCTCCAAATCTCCATGCAGTCTTCCCAATCTCCTCCTAACTCTTGCCTTTAAAATCAGCTTCAAATGGGGTCATCCCACATCCAAACCATTAATATTTATTGTGAACAGCTGAGGCCCAAGCACTAATCCTTACTGATGAAGGGCTTTTGCCCGAAATGTCGATTTTCCTACTCCTCGGATGCTGTCTGACCTGCTGTGCTTTTCCAGCACCGCTCTAATCTAGACTCCGATTTCCAGCATCTGCAGTCCTCACTTTTGCCTAATCCTTACTGTATCATTACTGTAGCCTGTTAACCTGAAAACAAACCTTTAATTCCACTGTCTGTTTTCTGCATGATTAGCAGTTCTCAATCTGTTTTAAATAAGTGTGCTTGAAGTGTTGTTTATAATGTAGCAAACGCAGCAGCCAATTAGTACATATCAAGATACTACAAACAGCAATGAACAGCAACCCTTTTGTTAAACAATGCTTTTTGAGGAGTTTATACTGGCCAAGAGACCAGGAAGAATTGCCATGCTCTTGTTCAAAATGTTTTAGTGGGATTTTATGTCTATCTGAAAAAAAAGATGGAACTTCCTTTATCATCTTTTTACCGTAGGTCAATCTCAGGATAAGGTCATGTTATGGAGATGTTGGTGTTGGTCTGGGATGGACAAAGTCGGAAGTCACATGACACCAGGTTACCTGATGATGGAGCGGTGCTCCAAAATCTTGTGATTTCAAATTAACCCGTTGGACTATAATCTGGTGTCATGTCACTTCTGACTTTGTCAGGATACGGTGTTGACCATTTGGGACTAAGAGGAAGAGAGATTTCTTTGCTGAGTGAGTGGTGAATTTCTTCGTTCTGTGGGGGCTGGTGATGCTTTGTGGTTGAGCATGATGAAGACAGAGGTTGATTGGTCTTTATGTACTGAGGGAAATTAAGGGATAGTGCTGGAGAGTGGATTTGAATTTCAGCCATGATTGTGTTAAATGGTGGAGCAGACTCGAAGACACAATGGCCGTCACCTGCTTCTGTTCCTTATGTTCTTTTTAAACAAATATCAAAACATTCAAAGCTTTATCATTTATGAAATTTCCATATCTTCATATGAGAAATGTCTTTGCATCTGTTCACTAGAGAAAGATTTTGTTTTAAAGTGAATTCTCAATGGCAACAACCCTAACTGTCACTCTAGCTAGTCTGGTTACAAATGACCAGAATGTTGCATTGCTAACCCAGTCTGATTGTCATTCCAAAGAAGAGTTGCATTGGACTCAAAACTTTAACTCTCTCTGTCCACAGATACAGTTTTTAAATAAAACCTTAAGTCACCTCAGGAATATGACTTGAAAGAAGTTCTGGGATTTACATATTAATGAATCAAAACCTGCAACCTATTCAAGTGATTAAAAATTTAATAGCAATCTATGTTTGTTCAATACGTCACACCAGTTGTGTTACACTTTGATCCTTTACTATAAATTATGTGTCCTATGATCCTGCCCCACTAGCTATCTGATGAAGGAGCAGTGCTCTGAAAGCTAGTATTTCCAATTTTGGACTATAAGCTGGTGTTGTGTGACTTTTAACTTTGTCCACTAATACTACCAGACCTGTTGAGTTTGTCTAGCTCTTCCTGTTTTTATTTTAGTGTCATAGTGACCAGGTTATTGCAATCATCTTGCTTGCATCGCCTATAGCACGTGAATTCTAACAACCTAGCTTTGACAATTAATTATTGTTTACTGACAAACCGCTGTCATCACAGGTGTTGTCAGGTTTTGAATCCTTCATAATGAAGCACATGTTTGTCAGCACTGACAAACTTGCCGGTCCAGTCTATTTCCAAGACTTTTAAAACAAACCAATTGATGAATCCACAAGAGACCTGCCCATCGCTAATCCTGGGAAATTTTTGAAATATATGAAGTATGCGCAGTTTAGAGAAAGTTTAAGGCTTTGAAATTAACAGATTAAAGATAATACATTGGATGTAATTGGTCATGTTCATGAAGTTCTATTATTGTTCTGAACCAACCTTTCCGACAAATTAATTTTAATTGTAAGGAAAAAAGTCATAATATATTTTTGTACAAACCATTTGAGTGATTCAAATTGCCAAAAAAATTACAAAATCATGACACAGAACCTAATGATTACCAACAAAGAATTTTACAAGTTAAATTTATGGCAGTGAATTATGAACGGGCAATCCATTCTTTTTTTAATGTAAAACATACTTGCTCTTGCGTCGTAGGGAATATGGATGATGTGTTTGTTGGTAATTCCGATATGATGTAAGGGAAAAGAGTGTCAATGTGGAACTGAAGATACAAACACAGAGCAGATCACAGAGGTCAATCAGTACCCCTGCTGAAGGCAGATCCTGTTGAGTTTTCATGAGAATCTTGCAACTTTCAGGGATATTTTTTAAATTCAGTTCAACATAAAAAATGCTCCTACTATGGAATTTTCTTTGTCTCACCATGTACAAGAACTCAAGGACTAGGGTCATCACATCAAAGCCATGCGGTTTCTGTGTGTTAGCCCGTGTAACATATCATGCAAAGATTGGGTTGTTTTTTTGAAGGCAGACACCTTGAAGTTTATTTACAATGCTAACTACTTACTTGATTGTGACACACATACGTAGCCTGGAATCTGTTGTTACTGATATTACATATACCTGACTGAATGAGCACATTACACTGGCACCATTATACATAAAGGGTGACTATAGATGAGGTGGCAAATATCACAATGTATTTAACTGGCCTAAAGGTACTCTGCAGCCTGGTCTGGAATACATGCCATCATGCAACCCAGTCAGTATCTATCCTGATCTTGTGCTTCAGCATCACTTTCCTACCCACTGCCCATATTCCTTGACTTCTGGAGACACCAAAACTCATCAATCCCCCCTTTAATTATATTCAACCATGGGCCTTGACCACCCTCTATCATTTCAAAAATTCACGGCTGCATGGATGAAGAAAATTCCCCTTACCTCAGATCGAAATGTGCCCATGTGTTCTGTATTGCCTGACCAGGTAAACCAGCCTCTCAATATCTATCAGGACACGTCTCTGCAGAGATCATCTCCCAGCCTGAGAATGTCGATCACATTTACTCAGCTTTTCAGAGAGCAACCTCCACACACACAGGCACGCACACATACACACCCACACACAGACACAGAAACACACAGACACACATGCATCCACACACACACAGACACACACACACACATTCACAGACACACACACACACACACACACACACGCACACACGGAGGCACCAATGGAGTGTGAAGATAGGGATAGGAGAAACAAGGACAGGGAGAGGCAGATCTTAGTCAACTCTCCCACTAGGAAGTGGACGAGATTCTCTTTCAGAGTTGGGCTGCGATGAACCATGACAAGGAAGCCAGCTCAACACTAAGGTGAGCTGCCAAACTTCTTTCTGCAGGGACCATGATGTTTCCTCTCTGTCTCTCCTCTTCCCTTCCCTGGGTCCTCACATTACCACATTGCAGAGGGAAGGAGAGGTCAGGGGTCATTTGGATTGCACTTGTCTCCTCATCTGGGGTCAAAGGAAGTGAGGAACTGTTTCAGCATCTTTAGGGATAATGACCTTTGGGCTAGTGGTGCTGGGTGGTAGTGTTCCAGCTTAGTGGACACTATTATTGCTGCTTGAGGTTCATCTGGTTTAGTGCTCAGTGACAATTGTTCACTATGGTCTTAATTCTCTACGTGTTTTAGGCAACTCTGACTGTTTGCAGGTTGAATTAGGTGTAAGAACCAGAATTGGTCATTCAGAATTTCAAGACAGTCATTAATTTTACTTGTGAATTGTGGTACCAGAAGTTTAGATGTTCTGTATAGTTTGATGCCCCAAAGTTACAAAATTAATGCTTTCACAAGTGCTGTTAACACCAAACGATCTGATGATCTTTGAAGTTAATTTTCTGTTCGCTCTGTTTTCTAATTCTGAATAACATTAGATTTGTAAAAATTTCAGCTAAACATGAATCACATCATGAAATTAATCAATTTCCCTCCAAACAATGTACTTAATTGCTTAAACAAAGAAAATGGACTGCAGAAAAAATTACAACTCAAAAAAAAAGAAACAGAATTAATTGCAACTGGCTGTTTTTTCAAATCATATTCCATTACAACAATTTTCAAAAAGGGGACACTGCCTTGATCTGTTCACGTTAACATATACTAATAATCAACTACTCAGGACACTTTCATTTGGATATATATTGAACAACTCACTTGTTGCAATATTTGCAGCCTGTCTCTTCATACTTGGGTGTTCACTTTCTCCCATCAGCAGGTAATACCTGGGATTTAGTTTGAAAGCTCTTCGTTTATTGCTTTATACATGCAAATTTACTGTGCCATTATACCCTGGCAGCCAATCCAAGCCTCTCCTTCATGCACTCATTAATCTCTTGGTAGAGACTGGAGCAGGTAAGATCCTGTGATAAATTTCTGACCCCACTCTGCTGCCTCCAGCCTGTGTTGAAGTAATTGAGAATGAGAATAATTGCAAATGGATGCTTTCCCACAATTGCCCAGCGGGTGTCACCAAGCACACTAAATGTAGCCTGGCTCCACATTCAACGAGTTGCAGTTGAGGATAGAATTCAGGGAAACAAGAGAAAATTGGAGCAGGAGAAGGCCATTCAGCCCTTCTAGCCTGTAGGTAAGTTGGAGAAAGAACTTCTGAATGAAACCTGATCATTTGTGGTGAAATTGCATGTATGTATATCTGTGTGTGTTTGTCCATGTGTGTGTATGTGCGTGTGTGTATCTGTGTGTGTGTGTGTCTATGCGTATCTGTGTGTGTGCTCCTGTATTATGTAGACACGTTCAGGTGTACGTGTGAAAGGTATGTCTTTGTGTGATGTTATGTTTGTACGCATGTGTTTATGTGTTTGTGAGCGGGTTTCATATCTAGGCATGTGTTTACGTGTGTGTGTGTCCATGTAGTTGTGTATGTGTTTGTGGGTCTGGGTGTGTGTGCCTGTGTATCATTACATATGTGCGGGTGAATGTGCATTGGTATGTTTATATGTGGGTGCGTGTTTGTGCTTTTGTGCATGTACATGTTAGTATGTGAGTGTGTGCTCGTGAGAATGTATCTGTGTCTGTCTCTCTGAATGTCCATTCCTGGCTCCAAATCTGATGAAAGGCCATTGAACAAAATGAGAAATTTGTTTTTCTCAATAGATAATAGCAGACTCACTGAATATTTCCAGTACTTTTTTAAATTTCACATTCCATGTCTTGAATGATTTAAAGTGACTACATACTTTTTCTTTTGTATTATAAATTGGAAAGTGGAAGTTGGAAAATGCCATGCAGCTATAGAGTATGGGAAGTGGATATTTTTATTCCGTAACTTGAAGATGAAATGGGATTGTGTGGGCTAGACTCTAGCAATGGAGGACTCATGTGATTTTCAGAGTAGTGAGGTGAATACATTGTGGGACACTGTGACACCAGGAGCCTTTGAGTTAAAGAGAAACTGCTTAATGACAGCCTTCAAATTGGTTCAAGCTGCTTTGTGATACACGTCTGTAAATGCAATGCAGCCAGAACATTCAGAAACCTGTAAACAGAAACATCTCTCCCAATCCTTCTTTGTGTAATGAAACAATGAAAAAGCTAGAGACACGAAAGAAATAAATCTAACTCTGATCTGCTTTCGAATGTTTGCTATGACCACAGCATGTCATCATAGAACAGATGAGCTCAACTCTGATCTAAGACAACAAATGGATCAGATTTTCTGCACTCCCACCACATCCAGTCATGAAAACTAGTGGATAATTAAACAGCTCACTGGGGGGAAGAGGCTCCATAAATATGTAGTTATAAATACTGATATACTTATATAAGAAATGATTTATCTGATAAGTGTGCAATACAATACTTTTCACTGTATCTTGGTACATATGACAGTTATAATTCAAATCAGATCAAGATCAAATCCATCCTCAATGATGGGGAAGCCAAACATATCAATACAGGAGATAAGGCTGAAACATTCACAGCAATCTTCACTCAGAAGTATCAACTGGGTGATCAATCTTAGCCTCCTGCAGTGGTCCTCAGTATTATTGATACAGGTCGTTCTTGTATAATGCACACTCCATCAATGTGAATTGGCTATAATATGATTAACAAATTATGGATGCTGTTCAGATAATGTGAACTTTCTATTGAACAGGTATAACGATTTTCCATAGCGATCCAGGTCAATTCCTGGAATGGCGGGACTACCTTACGCCGAAAGACTGGTGCGACTGGGCTTGTATACCCTTGAGTTTAGAAGACTGAGAAGGAATCTGATTAAGACATATAAGATTATTAAAGGATTGGACACTCTGGAGGCAGGAAACATGGTTCCGCTGATGGGTGAGTGCCGAACCAGAGGACACAGCTTAAAAATACGGGGTAGACCATTTAGGACAGAAATGAGGTGGCTGGGTGGAATGCTCTGCCCCAGAGGCCAGTGGAGACCCAGTCTCTGGATTCATTTAAGAAAGAGTTGGATAGAGCTCTCAAGGATAGTGGAATCAAGGGTTATGGAGATAAGGCAGGAACAGGATACTAATTAAGGATGATCAGCCATGATCATATTGAATGGTGGTGCAGGCTCAAAGGGCAGAATGGCCTACTCCTGCACCTATTGTCTATTGTCTGTTGTCTATTGTCTAATCTTCTACAGAATGATTTTCCAAGTGATCTCCTACAGTGTGATTTTCCCTAGTGATCTTATGCAGAATGATTTCCCATAGCGATCTTCTACAGCGCGATTTTCCATAGCGATCTTTGACAGTGATTTTCCATAGCGATCTTCTACAGCGCGATTTTCCATAGCGATCTTTGACAGCGTGATTTTCCATAGCGATCTTCTGCAGAGTGATTTTCCATACTGATCCTCTACAGTGCAATTTTCTGTAGTGATCCTGGACAGATTGATTTTCCATAGCGATCCTGCACAGAGTGATTATCCATAGTGATCCTCTACAGTGCAATTTTCCATAGCGATTCTCGACAGATTAATTTTCCATAGTGATCCTCGACAGATTGATTTTCCATAGCAATCTCCTACCGAGTGATTTTTATAGTGATCCTGAACAGAGTGATTATCCATAGCGATCCTCTATACAACGATTTTCCATAACAATCCTCTGCTGCGTGATTTTCCATAGTGATCCTCGACAGTGCGATCTTCAACAGTGATCTTTTACACCGTGATTTTCCATAGTGATCTCCTACAGTGTGATTTTCCATAGTGATCCTCGACAGTGCGATCTTCCATAACGATCCCCTTCAGCGCGATTTTCCATAGCGAACCTCTACAGCATGATCTTTAACAGCGATTTTCTACAGCGTGATTTTCTGTGTGATCCTCTACAGCCCAGTTTCCCATAGTGATCCTCTATTGTGTGGTTTTCCATAGTGATCTCCTATAGCGCGATTTTCCATAGCGATTCCCTACAGTGCAATTTTCCATAGCGATCATCTACAGCATGATTTTCTATCACGATCTCCTACAGTGCAATTTTCCATAGCGAGTTCCTACAGCACGATTTTTATTAACGATCATTGACAGAGCGATTTTCCATACTTATCCTGTACAGAGAGTTTTTTCATACTGACCCTCTACAGTGCAATTTTCCATAGCGATCCTCTAAACTGCGATTTTCTATTGCGATTCCCGACAGCACAATTTTCCATAGTGATCTTCTGCAGCACGATTTTCCATACTGACCCTGTATGGTGCGATTTTCCATAGTGATACTCTGCAGCCCGATTTTCCATAGCAATCCTTGACAGTGTGATTTTCCATAGTGATCCTGTACAGAGTGATTTTCCACTCCTCGACAGTGCAAGTTTCCATAGTTATCCTCTATTGTGCGATTTTCCGTAGTGATCTCCTACCACGTGTGTTTCCATAGTGATGTTCTACAAGGTGATTTTCCACAACGATCTCTGACAGTGTGTTTTTCCATAGCAATCTCCGACAGTGTGTTTTTCCATAGCGATCTCCGACAGTGTGATTTTCCATAGCAATCTTCTGCAGCACGATTTTCCATAACGATCTTCTACAGTGCGATTTTCCATAACTATCCTCTACAGTGCAATTTTCCATAGCGATCCTCTACAGTGTGATTTTCCATAGCGATCTTCGACAGCACAATTTTCCATAGTGATCCTGTATAGAGAGATTTTCCAAAGCGATCCTCTACAGAGCAATTTTCCATAGTGATCCTCGAACGCGCAATTTTCCATAGCGATCTCCTATAGTGTGATATTCCATAGCGATCTTTTACACCGTGATTTTCCATAGTGACCTTCTACAGAGTGATTTTCCACAGCGATTTCTGGCAGAGTGATTTTCCATAACTATCTCCTACAGTGTGATTTTCAATAGCGATCTCTGACAGTATGATTTTCCATAGTGATCTCCTACATCATGTTTTTCCATAACGATCCTCTCCAGTGCGATCTTCCACAGCAATTTTCTACAGTGTGCTTTTCCATAGCGATCTCAGACAGTGTGACTTTCCATAGTGATCCTCTCCAGTGCGATCTTCCACAGCAATTTTCTACAGTGTGCTTTTCCATAGCGATCTCAGACAGTGTGACTTTCCATAGTGATCCTCTCCAGTGCGCTCTTCCACAGCAATTTTCTACAGTGTGCTTTTCCATAGCGATCTCAGACAGTGTGACTTTCCATAGTGATCCTCTCCAGTGCGATCTTCCACAGCAATTTTCTACAGTGTGCTTTTCCATAGCGATCTCAGACAGTGTGACTTTCCATAGTGATCCTCTACAGTGCGATTTTCCACAGCAATCTTCTGCAGCATGATTTTCCATAACGATCTTTTACTGTGGGGATTTCCATAGCGATCCTCTACAGTGTGATTTTCCATAGCGGTCCTCGACACCGCGATTTTCCCTACTGATCCTCTGCAGAATGATTTTCCATAGGGATCCTCGACAGCATTATTTTCCACTGCGATGTTCTACAGAGTGATTTTCCATAGTGATCCTCTACTGTGCAATTTTCCATATTGATCTCCTACAGAATGATTTTCCATAACGATCTCCTATAGCGTGATATTCCATAGTGATCTCCTACAGGGTGATTGTCTGTGGTGATCCTCTACAGCACGATTTCCCATAATGATCCTCTATTGTGTGGTTTTCCATAGCGATCTCCTACAGTGTGATTTTCCATCGCGATCTCCTACAGTGCAATTTTCCATAATGATTTCTTACGGCACGGTTTTCCATAGCGATCATCTACAGCATGATTTTCCATAACGATCTCCAATACTGTTATTTTCCATAGCGATCCTCGACAGTGTGATTTTCCATAGCAATCCTCTAAAGAGTGATTTTCCATAGTGATCCTGTACAGAGGGATTTTCCACAGCGACCTCCGACAGTGTTATTTCCATAGCAATCTCCTACAGAACGCTTTTCCACAACGATCTGCCACAACACAATTTTCCATCGCGATCTCCTACAGCGCGATTTTTCTCAGCGATCTCCTTCAGTGTCATTTTCCATAGTAATCTCCTACAGTGCCTTTTTCCATAGCGATTTCCTACAGTGTGATTTTCTTCAGCAGTTTTCCATTGCATAGTTTTCTATAGCATGAGGTCACAGAGGAACATAGCTGTCGGTTTATTCCAGAACAAATCCAACCTGGCCAGTCAGTCTACTCTCAATCATCAGTAAAGTGATGGAACTTGTCAGCAAAGGTGCTATCAAGCAATGTTTGTTTGGAGTAATTACCCAATCCCTATAGCCCAGTTTGTGTCTCATCATTTCCACCTAGTTTATAACCTCATCACAGCTTTGGTTCAAACATGGACAAAAGAGTTGGATTCCACAGATGAGGTGACAGATGAGGTACTGACCATCACCTACAAAAGACAAACTAACACCACCCCTCAACATCATCATTATCGTCACTGAATCCCCTGCTATTAACATCCTGGGAGTTACCATTGACCAGAAACTCAACTGGGCTCACCATGTAATCACAGTGCTACAAGAGTAAGTTAGAGGTTAGGAATACTGTAGCAAATAAGTCACCTCTTGACACCCCAAAATCTGCCCATCATTTAAAAGGCACATGTCAGGAGTGTGATGGAATACTCTCCATTTGCCTTCAACAAAACTCAAGAAGCTTGGCACCATCCAGGACAAAGCAGCTCACTTGGTTGACACCACATCCATAAGCATGCACTCCTTCTACGGCTAATGCTCAGTAGCAGCAGTGTTTAAAACCTACAAAATGCACTGCAGAAATTCACCAAAGACTGTTGAACTGCACGTTTCAAACTTACAACTACTTCCACCTCGAAGGACAAGGGCAGCAGATACATGTGAACACCACCACCTGCAAGTTCGCCTCCAAGCCACTGGCCACCCTGACTTGGAGAAATGTCACTGTTCCATCAGTGTTGCTGAGTTAAATTCCTGGAATTCCCTCGCTAGTGGCATTTTAGGTCTACCTATAGCACATGGACTGCAGTTGTTCAAGAAGGCAGTTCACCCTCATCTTCTCAATTGGTACCAAGTGACAGGTAACTGAATGCTGGCCCATATAGCGATGACCATCTCCCATGAATGAATCTGTAAAAAAAAAGCACACTGTCATAGCACAGAACCATCTCTCTCTCTCAAGTGCAAGTTAGTTTTTATGTGACCTTTTCCATCGCTAATGATGCAGACTGGTTATTTATGTCTTTATTATTAACCCTTTACAGTTACATGAGTCACAACAGTGACCAAACATGTTAAAGGTAGGTGTTAAGGAGTAACTTAACAGAGGAGATACAGATAGAGAAGTTAACAGGGGAATTCCGTAGTTCAGGGCATAGGCTGTTGAATGCCTTAACACCAGTGGATGTGTGATCCAAATCAGACAGGGCAGGAACACAGAGATCTCAGATGTTTATAAGGTGGGTTCAAAACAGTGACAGAGACTGGCACTGTGATAGGGAGAGGTGAGGTACTGAACACTGTAGCCCAGTTGTAGGAAGGATATTATTAAAATGGACAGGATTCAGAAAATATTTACCAGGGTATGGCTGGGAATGGAAGTTTGAGTTATAAAGAAAAGCTGGATGGGCTGGGACTTTTTTCACTTGATTTGAAGACAAGTATGAGAATTTTAAAATTGAGGCGACGAGAGTCAGTATAGTTGAGCAAGGGCTGGGATGAATGGAACCTGATGCAAGTTAAGATACAGAGCGGTTTACCGAAGGTGCAAGGTAGGAGTTTGGTGAGCAGAGCCCTGCAGGTCTGGAGGTCACTAAAGGGATGAAACAGAAGTGGAGCTGGGCAATGTGACAAAGCTGGATGATCTCAGTGATGGACACCAGTTGACTGGACTACCTGAGATTGGGTTTTGGTTGAGGGTGATGGGGACAATATGAGCTCAGAAGCTTTATACTGGGACAGAGCTGCACTGCTTTTGGAGTGGCATTGTTCACTGTAGGTAGAACATATGGGGTGGAGCGGTGACTCAGTAGTTAGCACTGCTGCCTCACAGCACAAGGGATCCAGGTTCAATTCCAGTCTCAGGTGACTGTCTGTTTGGGGTTTGCACATTTTCCCCACATCTGCACAGGTTTCCTCCCACAGTCCAAAGATGTGCAGGTTGGGTGGATTGGTCATGCTAAATTGCCCATAGAGTCCAGGGAGTTGCAGGCTAGGTGGGTTAGCAGTGGGAAATGCAGGGTTACAGGATGCTCTTCAGAGGGCTAGTGTGGACTCAATGGGCCAAAGGCCTGCTTCCACACTGTAGGGATTCTATGATTCTAATAGAATTGATAAAGAACTACAAAGTAATGGGGCTAACACAGGTTGCAAGAATTGCTAACTGTGTGCACTGAATAGCATTGAGCCCTGGCAATAAATCTCTCCTGGAGTTCAACGTTTACCATTCAGTCAGTCACTTGGCTCCATTTTGAGAATTTGTTCCCTAAATTTAATAAATAGTGAAAAAAATTATACCCAAAAACTAAATTAGTTACTCTATTTAATTAATTTGTTTGAAGCCTGAATGTTCTTATTAATTTAGTTATTGCTTTAATAATTTATAGCCTACTTCCATTTAATAATGAATGTAGTTACCACATGAGAAATACATGTTATAACTCAGGAATATGAAACTAGCTGTGTGTTTTTAAAGCTGACATTATTAAATTATCATGTTTATATTCCACATTTCTGTATTCCTGGAGATTTGCAGCAGTTTCGATGCAGAACGACAACATCTCAAGAACCTGCGCAATTCTGAAGCTGGACTCATTGCCAACTTTAAACATTTTATTTGGAACTGTTTTACCACTGAGTAAAATTTATTTTTCCTTGTCCTAAATTGGGAAGGAGAAAAAAAGTAAGTGAAAGAAATGAGAAATAGAGAAAGGTGATCTTCACAAACCCAGATGACTAAGAAGGTATTTGGCACACTTGCCTTCATTGCTCAGATTTTTGAGTGTCAGACTTGGGACGTCATGTTGAGGCTGTACAGGATGTTGGTGAGGCCTCTTCTGGAATACTGTGTGCAGTTCTGGTAGCCCAGTTGTAGGAAGGATATTATTAAAATGGACAGGATTCAGAAAATATTTACCAGGGTATGGCTGGGAATGGAAGTTTGAGTTATAAAGAAAAGCTGGATAGGCTGGGACTTTTTTTCACTGGAGCGTAGGAGGTTGAGGGGTGACCTTACAAAGATTTATGAAACCATGAGGGGCGTGGATAAAGTGAATGACAAAAGTCTTTTCCCGAGGGTGGGAGAGTTCAAAATCAGAGGGGTTCCTTTTAATGCGAGAGAAAACGTTTTAAAAAGGACATGAGGGGCTCTTTTTACACAGAGAGTGGTTGATGTCTGGAATGAGCTGTCGGAGGAAGTGATGATTGCAGATACAGCTACAACATTTAAAAGACAATTGGATAAGTACATGAATAGGAAGGTTTTGGGGGGAAATGGACCAAGTGCAGGCAAGTGGCACTAATTTAGTCTGGGAACATGGTTGTTATGGACTGGTTGGACCCTAGGGTCTGTTTCCATGCTGTATGACTCCATGTATTCTATGACTCGAAACGCTGAATGAAAGGGGAAGGCGATGATGTAGTGTATTACCTCGAGATTATTAATCCAGAAACCCAGGTAATCTTCTGGGGACCAGGTCTGAAACCCACCCTGAACAGTGGTGAAATTTGAATTCAATAAAAATCTGGAATTAAACGTTTAATGATGATAACGAAACCAGCATTGATTGTCATAAAAACCCATCTGGTTCACTGATGTTCTTCGGGGAAAGAAACTGCCATCCTTACCAAGTCTGAAGTACATGTGACTCCTAGTCTACAGCAATGTGGTCGATTCTTAATGGCCTTCTGGGCAAATTAGAGATGGGTAATAAATGCTGGCCTAGCCAGTGACACCCATGTCTCGTGACTGAATATTAAAAAATGCCTTTTGGAATACTATTGCTTCACAACAACAGTAATTTTTATTTACAGTCATGGAGGAGTTGGTGTTAGATTGGGATGGACAAAGTTAAAAATCACACAACACCAGGTTATAATCCAACAGGTTTATTTGGAAACACGAGCTTTCAGAGCACTGCTCCTTTATCAGGTGGTTGTGAAGTGTAAGATCGAAAGACACAGAATTTATAACAAATGTTTACAGTGTGATGTAACTGAAATTACATATCCAGGTCTTTTTCAATATAATTTCAGTTACATCACACTGTAAACGTTTGCTATAAATTCTGTGTCTTAAGGTCTTATACTCCATAACCACCTGACGACGAAGCAGCACTCCAAAAGCTAGTGCTTCCAAATAAACCAGTTGGACTATACCCTGGTGTGTGATTTTTAACTTTTTTATTTACAGTGCACCTTTATTACAATAAAAGGTCCTGAGGTAATTCACAAGATTATGATGAAGCATAATATGAAAACATGCCAACCAAAGAGATATTAGATCAGAGGTTTCCTCATTTTCTTTCATGTGATGTGTGCATTGCGAGTAAGACCAGCTTTTGTTGCTCATTCAAAATTACCTTTGAACTGAAAGGCTTGCTAGGTCATTGCAGAGGATGGTTTAGAGTCCAACAATTCTGCAAAAATTTGGCACGTCTCGAAGCATCTGTGGAGAGAAAGCAGAGTTAATATTTCGGATCCAGTGACCCTTCACAGATGCTGCTATTGTTGTGATTCTGTTCGCCAAGCTGGGAATTTGTGTTGTAGACGTTTCGTCCCCTGTCTCGGTGACATCCTCAGTGCTTGGGAGCCTCCTGTGAAGCGCTTCTGTGATCTTTCCTCCGGCATTTGTAGTGGTTTGAATCTGTCACTTCCGGTTGTCAGTTCCAGCTGTCCATTGCAGTGGTCGGTATATTGGGTCCAGATCGATGTGCTTATTGATTGGATCTGTGGATGAGTGCCATGTCTCTAGGAATTCCCTGGCTGTTCCCTGTTTGGCTTGTCCTATACTAGTAGTGTTGTCCCAGTCGAATTCATGTTGCTTGTCATCTGCGTGTGTGGCTACTAGGGATAGCTGGTCATGTCGTTTCGTGGCTAGTTGGTGTTCATGGATGCGGATCGTTAGCTGTCTTCCTGTTTGTCCTATGTAGTGTTTTGTGCAGTCCTTGCATGGGATTTTGTACACTACATTGATTTTGCTCATGCTGGGTGTCGGGTCCTTCGTTCTGGTGAGTTGTTGTCTGAGAGTGGCTGTTGGTTTGTGTGCTGTTATGAGTCCTAGTGGTCGCAGTAGTCTGGCTGTCAGTTCGGAAATGCTCTTGATGTATGGTAGTGTGGCCTAGTCCTTTGGGTTGTGGCATGTCCTCATTCCGTTGTCTTTCCCTTAGGCATCTATTGATGAAATTGCGGGGGAATCCGTTTTTTGGCGAATACATTGTATAGGTGTTCTTCTTCCTCTTTTTGTAGTTCTGGTGTACTGCAGTGTGTTGTGGCTCTTTTGAATTGTGTCTTGATGCAACTTCTTTTGTGTGTGTTGGGGTGGTTGCTTTCGTAGTTCAGGACTTGGTCTGTGTGTGTGGCTTTCCTGTAAACCTTTGTGGTGAATTCTCCGTTCGGTGTTCTCTGTCCCATCACGTCTAGGAATGGGAGTTGGTTGTCCTTTTCTTCCTCTCTAGTGAATCGGATTCCTGTGAGTGTGGCATTGATGATCCGGTGTGTGTCTCTATTTCTGTGTTTTTAATGATTACAAAAGTGTCATCCACATATCTGACCCAGAGTTTGGGTTGAATTTGCGGTAAGACTGTTTGTTCTACCTTTCCATTACCGCTTCTGCTATGAGTCCAGAGATGGGTGAGCCCATGACAAGCAACATGATTTCGATTGGGACAACACTACTATTATAGGACAAGCCAAACAGAGAACAGCCAGGGAATTCCTAGAGGCATGGCACTAATCCCCAGATTCAATCAATAAGCACATCGATCTGGACCCAATATACCGACTACTGCAACGGACAGCTGGAACTGACAACTGGAAGCAGCAGATTCAAACCACTACAAATACAAGAGGAAAGATCATAGAAGTTCTTCACAGGAGGCTCCCAAGCACTGAGGATGTCACCCAGACAGGGGACAAAACGTCTGCAACACAAATTCCCAGCTTGGCGAACAGAACCACAACAATGAGCACTTGAGCTACAAATCTTCTCACAAACTTTGAATGCTGCTATTGATAAATCCACAGATGCTAACCGATCTATTGAGTTCCTCCAGTGATTTTTGTTTTTGTTTCTGATTTCCAGCATCCACAATTCTTTGTTTTATTTTGTTATGTTGTTCTGGATCTGGAGTCACAAGAAGGCCAGAGCAGGTAAGGAATGGCAGAGATCCTGACCTGAATGACATTAGTGAACCAGATGGGATTTTACCAATGGTCAACGATAATTGTGATGGTCACCAGTACTAATGAGATCAGTTTTATGTTCCAGAGTTATGAACGCAAGTTTTGAAGTTGCACCAGCTGCTACAGTGTAGGGTTTAAACTGCATTAATTAGCATGAAATACCAACCTAATGATGTTACCGTTTTTATATGGGGTCAAAAACTAGGTCAAGCCAGGAGGTTTTAAAGAGTGTCTTCAAGGTAAGAGATTGAGAAATGGAGACGTTTTGGAAAGAAAATTCAGACTTTAAGGCTCTGGCAACTTAAGTCACATTCCCCAATAGTTGGACGATCAAATCCAAGGACCCTCACAAGCTGCTGTGGTCGCTTTGACTGCCTGTATTATTACCACAGCCGACAAACAACATAGAAACAACCTGCAGATTTCACACCAGGCAATCACTAGGTTAATTTGATGTCTTTTGTGTTCAGGTGCTTGCTTTGTGATGACAATGGGCTTTGCACAAAAGGCTGACGTGAGTTATATAATGCCAGTCCTTCCACTCGCACGGCACGTTTGCGGCTATGCAGTCAGTTAGAACAAAAAACAAAAAAGATTTACAGCCCAAGAACAGGCCCTTCGGCCCTCCAAGCCTGTGCCAATCCAAACCCACTGTCTAAATCTATCTCCCAATTCCTAAGCATCTGTATCCCTCTGCTCCCCACCTTCTCATGCATCTGTCCAGACACATCTTAAATGAATCCACCGTGCCTGCTCTACTACCTCTGCTGGCAACGTGTTCCAGGCACCTACCACCCTCTGTGTGTATCCCCCTTAAACTTTACACCTCTCACCTTGAATGCATGACCTCTCGTTACTGAACCCCTCACCCTGGTAAAAAGCTTATTTCCATCTCTCTATACCCTTCATGATTTTGTAGACCTCAATCAGGTCCTCCCTCAATCTCCTTTTTTCTAATGAAAACAATCCTAACCTTCTATAACGTGATGGTTGAGAACTTGTGTAGCCCCATGTTGTTGAAGAATTATACTCTAGAAACAGCACTGAAAGTGTTGGTGCTGTAATCGAAAAACATCCAGCACACGTTTTAAAAGTTTATGCTGTTGAAACAGCATCCCAGATTTGTCAATCATGTTACAGTGAATTTATATTGATGAAATACATTATAGCAGAATGACCTGCATGTGAAAATAGCACATGCCTGGGGTACGTTCCCTATCACAAAGAAAGGGCTCAATAATTGGAGGTGAACAGTAGGTATGATATTGGCAACAGGATAGAGTTTGCAGTAATAAAGCAAGTGTCTCAAGAGAATTAATCTTCTGGTGATTTGAATGCAATTGTGGGAATGGTCAGAGTGTTGCATTGCCAGTCATGTGGTCATGAACATTCTCAGCTGGGACTAGCCCGGTGTCACTGGGAGGTGAACTGGCTGCTTTTCTTGATTGATGCTGACCTCTAGTGAGCATTTCTTCTCTTGCAGCAGCAGCGGCTGACACCGGGTGGAAATGAAGGAACTCAGAAAGAAATGAAAGGAGCGCAGGCAAAGGCGATCCAATCTCAGAAAGGTGGCTGAGTCCCTGTCTTCAGGAACCACGATCCTGGGCATTAACCTCTAGTTCTGTTATGATTTTAATAAAACTGAGAAACTGAATCTGTTGGGAAAGACTGAACTGGCTCTTTTTTGCAGTACAGAGATGAGTAACTAACCAGGCAAAGCTACTTACAACAACAACTTGCATTTATATAGCATAAATAGAAAATGCTGGAGAATCTCAGCAAAGTCTGCCAACATCTGTGGAGAGAGAGGCAGAGTCAGTGCTTTGAGTCCCATGACTATTCTCACTAGACCCTGTTAATCCAGAGACCTAGTAATGCTGTGGGGAAGTGGGTTTGATTCCTGTGACCAGATGGGGGAATTTGAAACTAATAAACAAAAATCTACAATTAAGGGTCAAATGATGATAAATGAAGCTGTTGCTAATTGTTGGGAAAAATCCCACCTGGTTCACCAATGCACCTTCGGGAAGGGAAACTGCTGTCTTTAGCCTACATGTGACTCCATACCCACAGCAATGTGGTTGATTCTTAACTACCCTCTGGGAAATTAGTGAAACTCCTCTCAGCATTTACTCTGTTAAGCTTTTTAAGAGTCCCAAATGTTTTTCAATCAGATCACCTTTCATCCTTCTAAATTCTAGTGAGTACAGTCCCAACCTGTTTAGCTTTTACTCACAACACAATCCCTCCAACCTGGGGACCATCCTAGTGAACCTGCTCTGAACTGCCTCCAAAATACCTTTTCTTAAATCAGGGGACTAAAATTGCCCACAGTACTCCAGATGTGCCTTCATCAGTTGCAGAAAGACTTCCCTAACCTTATACTCCAAGCTCATTGAAATGAGGTCCAACACTCCATTAGCCTTCCTGATTACCTGCTGTACCTGTGTGCGAACGTTCTGTGTTTTGTGTCCCCAAGACGTTTTGTGTTGGAGCTTTCTGCAATTTTTCTCTAGATCAATAATACTCTGTTCTTTTACGAAAACTGTGCTGTCAACAGTGTAGCTCCTGAAGATGGAGAAGCTGATGTTTCGGGCGTAACCCTTCTTCAGAGCTGGGGGGAGCTGCAGATAAAGGGTGGTGAAGTGAGGATAGGTGAAGACAGGTAGAGGGTAGGACCTGGTTGGTCAATGGGAGGAATGGTGGCGGGGAACAGTGGAAGGGAGGGGGAGGGGCTGGGAAGGGAGTCAGTGGTGGGGGGGGAGGGACGGGTTAATGGGAAAGGAGTCCTTGTGATGGGAAAGGAGGTTGTTTGAAATTGGAGAACACAATGTTGAGTCGTCCAGGCTGTAGGCTGCCCAGGCAGAAGAGAGGTGTTGTTCCTCTAATTGCAGTCTGATTCGTTGCGGCAATGGAGGAGGTCAGGTTGTAAATCACCCCACCTCACACTGGAGGAACAACACCTTGTCTTCTGCCTGGCCACCCTGCAGCCTGGAGGACTCAACATTGAGTTGTCCAATTTCAAATAACGTCCCTTCCTGTCCCCGACTCCCTTCCCAGCCCCTTCCCCTCCCTGCCACCAACCAGGTTCATTCCTCCCACTGACCAACCAGGTCATACCCTTTACCTGTCTTCATCCACCCCTACTTCACCACCCTGCCCCACCGCCCCTTTTATCTGCAGCTCCCCCTACACCCACCCCCAGTCCTGAAGAAGGGTTAGACCGAAACATCGACTTCTCCTCCTCCTGATGCTGCCTGGCCTGCTGTGTTCCTCCAGCCTCCTGCCTGTTTACCTTGGATTCCAGCATCTGCAGCTTTTTTTTTGTCTCTAACAGTACAGCCCTTGGCAGGAACAGGCAAACTAGGCAGAGCAAGCAGTCAGTTCCCTTGAGTTACTGACTACCTTCTGCCATTGGAAACAACTTCACTTGTTGATTCTGCAAAACTGCTCCTCATTTTGATTGAATCTCCTCCTTGAGCTGTTCCCAGTCTAAGGAGAACAATCCCAACTTGTGCATAACTGCTAATTGGAGTGAGTATTTCTTCGCTTCTCAGATGATTCAGAGAAAAGATTTTTTTAAACACTTTGTGACAATGTGTTAAAGTGCAGGTACGTGTTAGATATCACGTCCACGTCTGGGCTGGCATAAAGATAAATAGACACAGGTAAAGTCACCATGGTCCCAGAGGACCATAGGCCATTCTCAGTCAAGGGGTGACTGATGGTGAGTTTAACCAGAGGGTTGAGAAGGTGAGACCTTCAGGGTAAACTCTGGGGTCAAATAGCTCAAATAGCTAGGTACCTGGTTAATAATATTTGAGGAGAAAGTGAGGACTGCAGATGCTGGAGATCAGATCTGAAAATGTGTTGCTGGAAAAGTGCAGCATCCAAGGAGCAGGAGAATCGACGTTTCGGGTATAAGCCCTTCTTCAGGAATGAGGAAAGTGTGTCCAGCAGGCTAAGATAAAAGGTAGGGAGGAGGGACTTGGGGGAGGGGCGTTGGAAATGTGATAGGTGGAAGGAGGTCAAGGTGAGGGTGATAGGCCGGAGTGGGGTGGGGGCAGAGAGGTCAGGAAGAAGATTGCAGGTTAGGAAGGCGGTGCTGAGTTTGAGGGATTTGACTGAGACAAGGTGGGGGGAGGGGAAATGAGGAAACTGGAGAAATCCCTTATGGTTAGAGGGTTCCTAGGCGGAAGATGAGGAGCTCTTCCTCCAACCGTCGTGTTGCTATGGTCTGGCAATGGAGGAGTCCAAGGACCTGCATGTCCTTGGTGGAGTGGGAGGGGGAGTTGAAGTGTTGAGCTACGGGGTGGTTGGGTTGGTTGGTCCGGGTGTCCCAGAGGTGTTCTCTGAAATGTTCCGCAAGTAGGCGGCCTGTCTCCCCAATATAGAGGAGGCCACATCGGGTGCAGCAGATGCAATAGATGATGTATGTGGAGGTGCAGGTGAATTTGTGGCGGATATGGAAGTATCCTTTGGGGCCTTGGAGGGAAGTAAGGGGGGAGGTATGGCGCAAGTTTTGCATTTCTTGCAGTTGCAGGGGAAGGTGCCGGGAGTGGAGGTTGGGTTGGTGGGTGTGGACCTGACGAGGGAGTCACGGAGGGAGTGGTCTTTTTGGAACGCTGATAGGGGAGGGAAGGGAAATATATCCCTGGTGGTGGGGTCCGTTTGGAGGTGGCGGAAATGACGGCGGATGATACGCTGTACATGGAGGTGGTAGGTGAGGACCAGTGGGGTTCTGTCCTGGTGGCAGTTGGAGGGGCGGGGCTCAAGGGCGGAGGAGTGGGAAGTGGAGGAGATGCGGTGGAGGGCATCGTTGACCACGTCTGGGGGGAAATTGCGGTCCTTGAAGAAGGAGGCCATCTGGTTTGTACGGTTTTGGAACTGGTCCTCCTGGGAGCAGATGCGGCAGAGACGAAGGAATTGGGAATATGGGATGGCGTTTTTACAGGGGGCAGGGTGGGAGGAGGTGTAGTCTAGGTAGCTGTGGGAGTCGGTCGGTTTATAGTAAATGTCCGTGTTGATTCGGTCACCAGAGATAGAAATGGAAAGGTCTAGGAAGGGGAGAGAGGAGTCTGAGACGGTCCAGGTGAATTTGAGGCCAGGGTGGAAGGTGTTGGTTATGGGTTCAATTCTCAGAGAGGCTGAGTGCATGGTACTGATTTGAGTATCTGCTGATGTCCTATTTGGAATTGTGTTGCTGCTTGAGCCGTACCTTTTATATAAACAGTGAAGGCATTTATCTCATGTGCTCTCTCTTTTTACACAATGCACTGAAATAGATCTCATTCACGTCTAGTCAAATGAGTCATAAAATTTTAAATAAGTTCATTTTTTTATTTGTATTTTTACTCACTCAAAGAACATTATCAACAACTCCACAACACCATTCAATAGAATGTAAAACCCTGGTTTATTTCTCCTGCTGGGCCCAGTTTTGTTATGTTCATACGTCTGGCCCGTGGTTCCAGAGAGTGCCACACCAAGGGCACTATTGGACTGCAGAATCATTGCTGAGGCCCTGGGCTTCAAGCACATGAAAGTATTGGCAGAGCATCTTCACAAAAACCAGGGAATGTTTCTGTAGACCCTTTTGGCTACATCACAGAATCATAGAACTGTTACAGTGCAGAAGGAGGCCATTCAGCCCAGCCTGACTGCACTGTTCCGTTCCCTCGTCCAATCTCCTGCCTTCATCCCATTTCCTTGCTCACCGTTTCTCTCCAAAGAGCCATCCAATACCTTGATTGAACCTGCTTATGGATTAGTGGTGCTGGAAGAGCACAGCAGTTCAGGCAGCATCCAAGGAGCTGCTCCTTGGATGCTGCCTGAACTGCTGTGCTCTTCCAGCACAACTAATCCAGAATCTGGTTTCCAGCATCTGCAGTCATTGTTTTTACCTCGTTGATTGAACCTGCCTCCACCACATTTTCAGGCAGTACATTCCAGCCCCTAACTACTCACATTTCCTTCTCTAAAGGATGCTAGTGAAACAGATAGATTTTTGCCATCAATTGCTGACAGTTGCATGTTCGCTAGCTTTTAATGGACAATTCCTCACCCTTGGTCATTATGTGGATTGGAATTCTCCAGCAAAACTGACCCTTAGCCATGGCATGTAAAGAACAGAATTGATGGCTGCGTAGGAACAGATAGATGTAGGAATTAATGCATCAATAGACCACTCATCCCCTCAATCCTGCTGCACCATTCTCTAAGATCGTGGCTGATCTGGTGACTCCATGTTTGTTATCCGACATCGTCTTGAACGCCTCAATTGAACCTGCCTCCACCACATTTCCAGGCAATATGCTAACTACTCAGTGAGTGAAAAAAACTTTTCTCACAATACCCTTGCTTCATGTTCAGGTCACTGTGTCCGACCAGAGCAGGCAATAGTATGGGAATGCCAGGGTCGAGGCAAAATACACAAGACATTGTCCGATGGTGTATTTTATTTATTCGTAATTTTACTTCTTTATCCTTATTGTTGTCACAATATCATATATGATGGTGTATGTCAAACCTTGAAGTTTTGGACATGGGTATGATTTGATTGTCGAGTATAAAATAGTGTCAGAATTGAAGGCTGTCCTAAATTGCAGTGAATGTGGGGGAAAACCTCCAACAGGGGTAGGCCTTCGAGCCTGCTCCACCACACAACACAATCATAGCTGATCCAATTTTAACCTCACCTCCATAATCTTTCATCTCCTTGGGACTCAAGATTCTACCTAAAAATATTTAAAATATTCTGAATCCATTGCCTTTTGAGGAAAGTACTTTCTAAGACTCACAACCCCCGAGAGAAAAAGCAAGATGTTTCAGTGTCTCTGCTTTGAATGGGCACCCCCTTATTTTAAAATGATGACCCTCTAGTTCTAGATTCTCCCACAGAGAGGAAACATCCTTTACACATCTACGCTCTCAAGTCCCCTCAGGGTCTTACATGTTTCAATCGAGTCACCTTTAACTCTTCCATACTCTAGAGAATACACTTCTACAGACAAAAAGTGTGGTGCTGGAAAAGCACAGCATCCAAGGAGCAGGAGAGTCAATATTTTGAGCATAAGGTCTTCATCAGGAATGTAGCCTATCCTAAGCAATGCATCCCGTCCAGTTCTTTTTTTGAGCTTGTGGACAATTTGTTTACATGTGTGGTCTCTTTAATTGATTTTTTACACAGCCTTGTGCATGGGGAAGCTCAAAGGAGCCAACATGTGCCCAGCCTTTGTGGGACTTCCAGTTTGGTACATGTACCCATGTCTCAGAAGGAAGGGTTACTGAACAGGGCAAGGTAAGGGCAGCTCTGAGTGTGTGGGAGGTAAGTGCCAGGGGAGATGAAGAGATAGGGATGGCTTTGGAAACAAAGACGCAAATTTTCAAATGTCAGTGGGTGTAACTGGGAGCCAGTGTGGGTCAGCGAGCACAGATGTGATGGCGAGATGGATGAGGTGGGAGCCAGATTTCTGACTACATATTGTGGCTGTACAGGACATTGGTTAGGCCACTTTTAGGAACATTGCGTGCAGTTCTGGTCTCCCTGCTATTGGAAGGATGTTGTGAAACCTGAAAAGGTTCAGAAAAGATTTACAAAGATGTTGCCAGGGTTGGAGGATTTCAGCTAGAGGGAGAGGCTGAACAGACTGGTGCTGTTTGCCCTGGAGCGTCAGAAGCTGAGGTGTGACCTTATAGAGATTTATAAAATCATGAGGGGCATGGATAGTATAAATAGACAAGGTCTTTTCCCTGGGGTGGGGGAGTCCAGAACTAGAGGGGCATTGGTTTAGGGTGAGGGGGAAAAGATACAAAAAGGACCTAAGGGGCAATTTTTCCACACAGAGAGTGGTGTGTGTATGGAATGAGTTGCCAGGGGAAGTGGTGGAGGCTGGTACAATTGCAACATTTAAAAGACATCTGGATGGGTATATGAGTAGGAAGGGTTTAGAGGGATATGGGCCAAGTGCTGGCAAATGGGGCTGGATTACGCTGGGATATTTGGTCGGCATGGGTGAGTTGGACCGAAGGGTCTGTTTCCCTGATGTACATCTCTATGACTCTATGACTCTAACTGGAGCAATAGGATAAACAGTTAGAGTCATAGAGGACTGCAGCCCAGAAAAAGGCCCTTTGGCCCATCGTAACCATACCAGTCAATAACTCTTCCAACCAGCATCTAACTCTTCTACTCCCATTTTCCAGCATTTGGCCCATAGCTTTGAATACCTTGAAATTGCAAGTGCACATCTAAATACTTAGAGTCATAGAGATGTACAGCACTGAAATAAACCCTGCCATCCAACTCGGCAATGCTGACCAGATATCCTAAATTAATCTTGTCCCATTTACCAGCACTTGGCCCATTTCCTTTTAACCCCTTCCTATTCTATAACCATCCAAATGCCTTTTAAATATTGTGATTGTACTAGCCTGCACCACTTCCTCTGACAGCTCATTCCATACACACACCACAATCTGTGTGAAAATATTATGAGAGTTTCTGACTCTACCATCCTTGCAGGCAGTGAGTTCCAGATTCCTATCATCCTCTGGTTGGAAAAGATTATCCTTGCATCCCCTTTAAACCTCCTGCCCCTTCCCTTAAATCTATGCAATCTATGTGTTCGAGCAATCCCCTCTATGATAGTTACACTCATTGTTCAACTCCCTCAATGCTTTGTCAATGGCAATGCAAGTAAAGCATGCAATTACTTGTAGGCACACACAGTTGACATGTGAGAGTAAGAAAAATGCTTGCATTTATATCGCACCTTTCATGACCTTGGGCCCATCCAACAGCTCTTTACAGCCAATAAAGTCCAATATAGTCACTGCTGTTATGTAGAAAATTCAGCAACCAATATTCACATGGCAACTGCTCGCTGACAGCAATGTGATAATAAGCAGGCCAGGGGTGTGGGTGGAATGGTAAAGCATAAGACTCCATTATCTCCAGAAATCCTGAAATTAGCCAGAATTGTGATTGGTTTAAAGGGAAAGCTGGAGAGAGGAAAAACCTTCTGAGGTTTATGTCATTAAGTCATCTGCTTGAAGCTCAAAGAGGAAAGAACAGCAATGACCTATGAATTGCTTTTGACAAGCAACCATATTTCTAAATGGTGATTAGGGAAGTTAAAAATTGCCATTATAATCATCTGATCACGCAAAAACTAACTCATTTTTTACAGAGTTATTTGGTCAGGACTCATTATTTATAAGCCATATTGAACTACGTGGAGATTTGCAACAGATCTGCAAAGAACTGTGGATGCTAGAAATCTGAAACAAACAACAAAATTTGCGAGAGAATCTTGGCAGGTCTAGCAGCATCCTTGGAGAGAGAAACAGAGTTAATGTTTCGAGTCCAGTGAATGGTAAATCAACTCTCCAGTATGTCCCTGGAATACCGGTAGACAATCCTTTATCCGGAATTCCGAAACTTGAATAGCTCTGAAATCCGAGGTTTCCTCGTGAATTTTTTTTTCTGCATAACAAGGTTGTTTGGTGTGCAAACAGGTGACCCAACTCCACACCCACTCAACCCACGTCACTCAGCTGTGGCCCAGCACTGGCAGGCATCAATTCTGTCTCAGCGCTTGTACTACTCACAGGTGCACCTGCTGTTCAGTAAGACTTTGTTTATTCCACTTATTCCAAAGTCTGAAAAATTCTGAAATCTGAAAACCATCTGCCTCCGAGGGTTTTGGATAAAGGATTGTGTACCTGTAATATCATCAACAATGTTGTGCAGGTGTTATTACTGCTTGTTATCTCTCTCTGGCATCGGTTCATTACTCTTCTGTCATTAAAGGTTGATGATGAGTTGAAATTTAAGCCCCTTTTAGATAGTTTTAAATAACCTGTTCAGGGATGTTATGACACATGTCTGGAATAAGTAGGATTGAACCCAAGCCTTGCTGGCTGAGTAACAGGAATGATACCGCTGTGCTACAGCACCCTTCCAAATTTTACCCTCTGCCATGGTGGGATTTGTGCCCATGAAGGGTCACTTGGTTGTTTTCTCTTGTAGATCCTGCCTGAGTTTCTCCAGCATTCTTTTTCTTTGCTTGCTTCCCTAGGACATTAGCCTGGGTTTCTGAATAACTACTCTTGTGATTTTTCCACAGCCTGTCCTTTATTCACTGATTTTTCTTCCGAACACAGAAAGATCTGTTGCCCACTTGCCTGTAATAGACAAACATATCATTACTGTTCTCATTCGGCAATTCAGTAAGGGATTTAATTTATAATTTATGGGACTACTTTGTGAGCTGTTGCTGAAACATTAGTGCCTTCTTCAAGAGTCTTTGATTATGTAATCACTGTTCACAATATGTTATAATTATTTATTTGTGATTCTCCTTTCAAAGTTTTTTATTGGCAATCACAAACTGACAGATAACTTAGGCTTTGTGTTACTTAAATAAAAATATTCTTTTCATGGAGCAAATAAATAGAAGGCAAGATGATTGATGATGAGTACACACAATTTGATAAGTTATATTACTCTGTAGGTCTCTTGATGAGTTTGCACTAATGAAATAATTCATCATTTCTTTGATAAAGTGTCACAACTTGCATGGACCCTCTGTGGATGTGGAAACTGCATGGGGAGATGTATGGCTTCAGGGTTGAGGTCAATTCATTGAGTTAGTGGTAGATGCATAATGGTATGTGATAAACGGGAAACTAGTCATAGCTCATAAACTATCACTGAATTCATTATTCATCCAATGCATGTTACTGCTTCACATTGATAGATCAGAGTGTGTCAGAAGATTCTCCTGTCCACTGCTCCACCTGGTGTCCTATAAATGACAATCTTAAACAAACTTGTGATGATGCTGCTGCTTTAACAATGTTACATTGTCCTTGTTTTTTTTCAGAGGAGTCACAAACACAGAGTTGCCAAGAGGTCTGGCTTGGATGGGTGTTAGGCCCGATTTGATTTTAGCGAACAGATACTGCCTCATACAAAAGCTTTTCAAGATTTAAAAATAAACACTTGTATAATGAAAGGGGAGTGGCCAATTCTCCCAGCTTGGACCAGCAGCCCCATGGAAGGAGGTGTTCCACGCTGAATCTCTCTGCCATCTCTCTCTCTCCTGTAAGACCCTGGGTTCAATTTTACAGTTTCATGCCAACGGGTGTTTAGAACATAGAACATAGAACATAGAACAATACAGCGCAGTACAGGCCCTTCGGCCCTCGATGTTGCGCCGATCAAAGCCCACCTAACCTACACTAACCCACTATCCTCCATATACCTATCCAATGCCCGCTTAAATACCCATAAAGAGGGAGAGTCCACTACTGCTACTGGCAGGGCATTCCATGATCTTACGACTCGCTGAGTGAAGAACCTACCCCTAACATCAGTCCTATATCTACCCCCCCTTAATTTAAAGCTATGCCCCCTTGTAATAGCTGACTCCATACGCGGAAAAAGGTTCTCACTGTCAACCCTATCTAACCCCCTAATCATCTTGTACACCTCTATCAAATCACCCCTAAACCTTCTTTTCTCCAAAGAAAACAACCCCAAGTGCCTCAGCCTTTCCTCATAGGATCTTCCTACCATACCAGGCAACATCCTGGTAAACTTCCTCTGCACCCGTTCCAGTGCCTCCACGTCCTTCCTATAGTATGGCGACCAAAACTGCACACAATATTCCAGAAGCGGCCGCACCAGAGTCTTATACAACTGCAGCATGACCTCAGGACTCCGGAACTCAATTCCTCTACCAATAAAAGCCAGTACGCCATATGCCTTCTTCACTGCACTATTTACCTGGGTGGCAACTTTCAGAGATCTGTGTACATGGACACCAAGATCCCTCTGCTCTTCCACACTACCAAGTAGTCTACCATTAGCCCAGTAATCCATCTTTTTATTACTCTTACCAAAGTGAATCACTTCACACTTAGCTACATTGAACTCCATTTGCCACCTTTCTGCCCAGCTCTGCAGCTTCTCTATATCCCGCTGTAACCTGCCATATCCTTCCTCACTATCTACAACTCCTCCGACTTTCGTATCATCCGCAAACTTGCTCACCCAACCTTCTAACCCTTCCTCCAGGTCATTTATAAAAATGACAAACAGCAATGGTCCCAAAACAGATCCTTGCGGAACACCACTAGTGACGGCACTCCAAGATGAATCTTTGCCATCAACTACTACCCTCTGTCTTCTTCCAGAGAGCCAATTCCTAATCCAAACCTCCAACTCACCCTCAATGCCATATCTCTGTATTTTCTGCAGTAGCCTACCATGGGGGACCTTATCAAACGCCTTACTAAAATCCATATATACTACATCTACCGCTTTCCCCTCATCTACCTCCTTCGTCACCTTCTCAAAGAATTCAATAAGGTTTGTGAGGCACGACCTGCCCTTCACAAAACCATGCTGACTATCCTTGATCACATCATTCTTATCCAGATGTGCATAAATCCTATCCCTTATAATTCTCTCTAAGACTTTGCCCACAACAGAAGTGAGACTCACTGGCCTATAGTTACTAGGATTATCCCTACTCCCCTTCTTGAACAAGGGAACCACGTTTGCTAGCCTCCAGTCCTCTGGCACTACTCCTGTAGACAAAGAGGACACAAAAATCAAGGCCAATGGCTCTGCAATCTCCTCCCTTGCTTCCCAGAGAATCCTAGGATAAATGCAATCAGGCCCAGGGGACTTATCTATTTTCACCCTTGCCAGAATTTCCAACACCTCTTCTCTACATATCTCAAAGCCATCCATTCTACTTATTCGTGCCTCAGTATTCATATCGACAACAATGTCCTGTTCCTGAGTGAATACTGACGAAAAGTATTCATTCAGCGTCTCCCCAATCTCTTCAGCCTCCACATGCAACTTCCCATTACTATCCTTGATTGGACCTATTCCTTCCCTAGTCATTCTTTTATTCCTAACATACCTATAGAAAGCCTTAGGGTTTTCCCTAATCCTACCAACTAAGGACCTTTCATGTCCCCTCCTTGCTGCTCTTAGCTCTCTCTTCAGGTCCTTCCGGGCTACCTTATAACTCTCAATCGCCCCTATTGAACCTTCACGCCTCATCTTTACAAAGGCCGCCCTCTTCCATTTAACAAGGGATTCCAACTCCTTATTAAACCACGGCTCCTTCACACGACCCTTTCCTCCCTGCCTGATAGGTACGTACTTATCAAGGACACTCAATAGTTGCTCCTTGAACAAGTTCCACATATCAATTATGGAGATTGTTGCAGGAATTTGGAACAGCATCATTAAGTTGGGATAGTCTGATGGGTTGTCTGATAGGTTTAAGTTATTCTACATTCTGTTCTCTTTTGTTCGTGTTTCATTTGGTAATCTTGCAAATAAATTCTGTTTTGTTTAAAACTAAGTGATTGGGCCAGCTGCATCTCTCCTGAAATATCCACCTACATCTACTTAAAACAACTAGCAAAGCTGGGTCTGGGCTACTTTCTTGAAATGTTTTGGGGTGGTCTGGTCTGATCTGTAACAAACTTTAACATATGAAGAAAAAGAAACTTTCCTTAATCAAATCAGAATGTCCCAAGTCATGTCACTGTACTAGTGAAGTGCACTTATTATTGTCCTGCAGGAAAATTGGCAGCCAATTTGTGCACAGAAAGCTCCCACAAATTGCTTGGTGTCAGTGATCAGGTAACCTCAATTTTTCCTGAAGAAGGGCTCATGCCCGAAACGTCGATTCTCCTGCTCCTTGGATGCTGCCTGACCTGTTGCGCTTTTCCTGCAACACATTTTCAGCTCTAACCTCAATTTTTGTCATGTTGATTGTGGGATAATTGTTGGCTTGGTTACCAAGGAGATTTCCCTCACTCTGCATCAGAATAATACCACTGGAATATTTACATCTCCTAAATAAAAGACACTTCATCCTAAAGACGCCATCCCTCTCAGTACAGCATTCCTTCTGTACTGCACTGGAGTGATGGCCTTCATTCCCATGTGAAGTCTTCGTCTGGGATTTGAACTTAGAACCTGAGAGCTGTCCAACTGAGGCACCAAAGTCAATAAAGCCCAAGGTCAGAAGATATTTGATGCCAGGTTATAATCCAAAAGGTTTATTTGAAATCATGAGCTTTCAGACAGCTGCTCCTTGGTCAGGTGAAGTCACTAAATCTCACTGATGTCATTGACTTCACCTGACGAAGGGGCAGCACTCTGAAAGCTTATGACTTCAAATAAGCCTGTTGGACGATAACCTGGTGTCGTGTGACCTCCAACCTTGTCCACCCCAGTCCAACACCTCCACTTAATAAAACCCAAAGAAGCCTCTTGCTGTTCACCAACTATCAAACCCCTCATCCCCCTCAGCTTCAAAATGATGATTCATTTCTGTTGAAAAGCAGTTGGAGACATCTCTGAGGGAATACAGGGCCTCGAATAGGTGAGGGATTTCAGTCATCACCGCCAATCACATCATCAGAAAGGTGCCTGCCCTGTATACTATGGTGAAGGAACTGAAATGAGGAAATAAACCTACTTTATCTTATCCTCATCAATCTACCTGCCTGTCTCAAATTGCACTGGGGAAATGGTCATCATGCAACTCTTTCGAAGGTCTCCCCTTTGAGTATAGTGTCCACTGCTCAATGTGAGTCTCCCACATCACAGAGTGTGACAGCAGATCAAAAATGGACATTTAGATATCATCCATCAGTTACAGCAAAATCATAGAAATCTGGCATTCTTACATTTGTCCTGTGAGCCATAAGACTATAATATGCAGGAACAGAAGTAGGCCATTCTGTCCTTTGAGTTTGCTGCAGCATTCAGTGGTTGATCTGATAATCCTCAACTCCACTTTCCTACATTTTCTCCATAGCCCTCCTTTCTTTTTTACTGTCTGTCTCAGCCTTAAATGTACTTAATGACCCAATTCCACAGATTTACAATACTCTGAGAGAAGAAATTCCTCCTCACCTCTGCCTTAAACATGCAACCACTTCCTCTGAGATTATGCCATCTGGTCCTGGACTCTCCCACAGGGGGAAACAATCTCTCCTCATGAATGCTGACAAGTTCCCTGAAAATCTTGGATGTTTCAATAAGGTCATCTCTCATTTTTCTAAATTCCATTTGAGTACAAGCTCAACATACTCAACCTCTCCTCATAAGATAGTCCCACCATAGTTGGTATCAGCCTAGTGACCCTTCCCTGGACTGTCTCCAATGCCAGGACATCTTTCCTTAGATAAAGAGCCCCAAATCTGTTCAGTGTAATCCAGCTGTGGTCTAACTAGTGCCTTGTAATCACTAAGACAGAGCGCAAGGGGCAAAGGTTTCCTGATGCAGCTGTGTTTTTTACATTGTTCGAGTTCTTGATTACCGAGTGACTGAATTATATACACAACCCATAACATCGTGGCTTGTGTCCCCTTAAGGTGAGGTAGCCATCTTGTAACTCTACATGTCAGCAACAAGCTAACACAAGGGGCTTCATCAAGAGTGACCTTCCAGAGGAACAGGTGGATGTAGGTACAGTTACAATGATTAAAAGACATTTAGATAAATACATGAATAAGAAATGTTTGGAGGGATATGGACCAAGTGCAGGCAGATGGGGCGAGTTTCATTTAGAATTATGGTCGGCATGGACTGGTTGGACCAAAGGGTCTGTTTCCGAGCTGCAAGCCTCTATAACACTATAAGTTCCCAGACAGCACAGCGCCATTGCTAAGGCCAAGAACAGCAAGCTGCTCCTGGCTGGGGGAGGGATGTGGAACATGCAGGTGGGATGGATTGGAAGTGAAGGGAGTAAGTCACTGTCACATATGGAAATCAACATACATGATCATGCTTCAGTTTGAGATGAAAATGTCACAGTGGGAAATGGAAAAGGCTGAATGTAACCTTTTATTTACTGTCTATGTTAGTTAACTCTGTGATCTGCCTGTATTACTCGCAAGGCTGTTACAGATGGAAAAAAAGGAGAAAGGAACAGTCACAGGCTCCTATTGGTCTGCTGGTAGATCACTGTGCCCATTCTGATCTCTGATTGTCCTCACCGTGGTCAGCATAGACTGTCCAAGGGCCAGGCTGTCTCGAATAAAGCTCACACCAAATCCTGCCAGCTCTCCTACCTCCATGAGAGGATAATGGAGGGTGCCAAAACAGTTTAGGCAGCTCCTGAAACATCCAATGGATAGAAAGGTGGGGCTGCCCTTTATAAAGAGTTGGGCAACTTATTTTTCCTCTGAGAGGCCTCAAAGGGTGGTGGAAGCTGAGTGTTTGGATATTTTCTAGTCAGATTTTTGTTAAGTAAGAGGGTGAAAGGTTTTCAGGAGTAGGTGGGAATGGGGTGTTGAAGTTGTGATCAGACCAGTGATGGTCATATTGAATGGTGGAGCTGGGCCCAGGGGGGGACAAAGATTTAAAGTATTCGGCAACGAAAAACAGAAGAAGAGAAAGAAAATGACGCGGCAAGTTGTTATGATGTGAAAGTGCTGCCTGAAAGGCTCATGGAAGCAGATTCAATGACAAATTTCCAGAAAGAATTGAAGCCAAGTTGAAAGACGTTCCAGGAAGAAGAGGGGTAATGGAACTAATTGAATAGTTACTCCAGAGAACCAGCACAGACACAATGGTCTAAGTGGCCTCCCACTGTTTCTATGTATGTGGATAACAATTCAGAGGCTTGCCCAGATACTCAGCATTCTGCAAAAGCAGGCTATCAAAAAATTAAGGCACATTCTAGAGCTGGTAACTGATTCCTCCTATTTCTTTGGAGGACTCAATGGCATACAATTCTGACGCTGTGTTACCATCACAACCTCTGACAGAGTGACTGTGGTGTGATTCACTTACAGGAGAAATCAATGACACAGATCTCAAGAAAATATCTGTTCAAGGAATCAAATTTGCAACAAGAGCTCTGACACAATCTGTTTGGTGAAAGATATCAGTGCCGGATTTTCATTTCAAGGTTAACATCGTAGGCTAGATAAATAATACAAAAGCTAAGTTGTTGGTATGGAAAGAATTGTTTCATGTTCAATCAGCTGATTTTTAATCTTTCATTTATTCACACAGCAGAACATAGTAACATCAATCAACAGTATCAATGTGTTCAAAGATACATCACCTACTCTATATTCAGACAAAACTTGTCCATCAAAAAGGGCTTTTGGCTCAACACTCCAAATAATTCATATCCCAAAGCCTGACGATGAAGAGATTAAATATATTTACTGAAGAATGTTGAAATGGGACAGCGGGGAATTAAAGTGAAGACAATAAAACAGATTTCTAGAGTCACAGAAAATCCAAATGAATCAGGACACTTTAAGTGCAAAGAATCATCAGATTGAAAGGGAACAGCAGTCTCCTTTAGGAATAAGCAGGCTCTTGTGAGTAATTGCGAGTCTCTGCTAACTAGCTAGTACAGGCAGGGTCGGCTGATGGTCTCTGGCTATGCTGTAAAAACTTGCCTTGAATGTTGCAGCGGGAGAGGGAAAGCAAGTGGATCCTCGAGAAAACCTGATGCCCGTAATATTTTTAAATTCAAAAAGCTTCAAGATGTGGCCCCTGTGAAAAGAAACATCAAAAGTCGATGCAAATCAGGTCCTTTAAAATTGCAAGAGATGTCACAACTTTCATGTTTCATTTGCAGGATCGTTTGGAGAAAATTGTCAAGAAGCCAATTCTGAATGTGTGACAGCATTCAGCCTTGGTGCACATTGCAAACCATTCATCTCTCTGTCTGATCATTTATATCCCTTGGTGTTATACAGCTTTGATTGTGAACCCAGACTTTAATTTCTTGCTGAACAGGAGACAAACTCACATTACACAGGACGGAGATGGAGCTGAGCAAGACCTTGGTGTGTTGATGATTGACACAAGCACTGACTGATAGATAGATGATAGACTGACTGGCCTAAATGAGGATTGAATAAATATTGTCCATTTTCTCAATCAAATGGAATGTGTGTACCTTTTCTCCCTCTTTATTTTATCCTTTACTCCAGTCTCAAACCAGACCAGATTTAATTCAGTGCTTCCACACTAAGCACACATTCCTCTGCTTTGGACCCAACCCAAACCTAAACCCAACCCCTCCAGACCCCACACACTCTTCCCTCCCTCCTCCACACAGCCTCCACCTGACCTGACACTCCCTTCCTCCTCTGCTCTGGACTCAATCAGACCTCCTTCAGATCTGACCTGGCCTGGACTCCCTTACCCTCCCCTCACCAATCCTAGGGCCATTCACTCCACTGGACCTTCCATGATAGGCCCCAACTAAATCCCCAACCCGACTGCCCCATCAACTCCCCTATCACCTCCCTTATGCATTCACCCACTTACCAGCTACACTAATTCCCTGCACAACATAGCCCCCTATTCTCCTTGCACACTAACCCCTCACAGCCCAAATAACTTGTATCACACCCACCACCACACCTTCAACCCTGATCCCTCACTTTGCTCCCATATCCCCTATCAATCTCCCACCATATCCCCTTAATGATTTGATACCCTAGCTCCCTCATCCACCTGCTACCCCAACTCCCTTTACTATCTATCTTACACACTTACCTTCTCTCTGTCAAAGTATCTTCAGGATTTTTACATCTTGGAATGTGGCAGCAAGTATCAGTAAAAAAGATGTCTTTTCAATGTTAATCCACTCTGCTCCTGGCTGTGAGGACCTCTGCCAGGGTTAGCCTGTGTGGCAGCGAAGTTTCTCAGCCCAAATGTCTGCACAGAGAGCTCCTCACAAAGTAAAAGTAGGGTCGCAGTTATGGTTTCCAACTCTCCAGGGGATCTGGGTCCATGTCAATGTTGGTAATTAAAGCAGTTTAAAGAAACATCTTGAGGTCTAACCTGAGGTTAGTTTAGATTAGATTACTTACAGAGTGGAAACAGGCCCTTCGGCCCAACAAGTCCACACCGCCCCGCCGAAGCGCAACCCATACCCCTACATCTACCCCCTTACCTAACACTACGGGCAATTTAGCATGGCCAATTCACCTGATCTGCACATCTTTGGACTGTGGGAGGAAACCGGAGCACCCGGAGGAAACCCACGCAGACATGGGGAGCATGTGCAAACTCCACACAGTCAGTCACCTGAGGCGGGAATTGAACCCAGGTCTCTGACGCTGTGAGGCAGCAGTGCTAACCACTGTGCCACCAGATTTTCCATTTACGCAATAGCATTTCGAAAGTTTATTCAAATGCGATGTCTTTCAGAAAACACCTTCCACCTAAAGAATTACTTTGAAGTGTGCTGACATTTGCTCTCTTGGCAAATAACGTACACAGTAAACCTTACGTCAAGCAATGAAATGAGATATAAGCCTGTTAAAAGTGAAATGGATAATTCTTTACTTTCCCTTAACTTGTAGATTGATCCTTAGCCATGACATATAAAGAACACAATTGACAACTGCAAAGGAACATACAAATATAAGAACGTAGTGTGGGAGTAGGCCATTCAGCCCCTCAGTCCTGCTCCACCTTTCTATAAGATTGTGACTGGTCTGATTATTCCACGTTCCCACTGTCTCCTGATAATATTTCACCCCCTCACTTTTCAAGGGTCTACCTCTGCCTTCACAATATCCAAAGTCTGCTTTCATCATTTTATGAGAAAGATAGTTCTAATGACTCATCACCCTCTGAGGGAAAATATAGTTTTCTTAATTTCTCATATAATTGGGCAACCAGTAATTTTTAAATGAAGACCCCCATTCCTAGATTTTAATAATACGGCAAAACTGATTTAAGCTTTGACGATAGTCAATGAAGGAAGAAATGGAGCAGGCATTTCAGAGATCACCCCTGGATCTTTAACATCGTTCTGAATCATAGAAACGGGAAGTTTATATTGAAACCTCAGGGAGGAAGGAAAGCTGCAAGTCAATGCTCGGGATATCAGCTTGGGTTAAGACTTAAGCTCTGACTTACAGGGAAAAGGTATGACCAGATGTGTCAAGCTGAAAACATACCCTCTAGTCCCTATAAAGTACATTACTATATCAGAAATACTGTTCTTATTAATTCTAAGACAGCTCAGAATGTAAATAATTCCAAGTGGGATCAATAATGCTTTATTTACTATTAATTTTGATTTTTGGTCGATTTCCTTTGCGAATGTTTAGTAATGCCTGTGGCACTGATAAAAATGGAAGTAAACTCTTTGTATACTCTGTGGCCATGTCAGTTCAGGAACATGAACCTGGGTCAGTTACATTATGAGTGTATCAGCCCAGCTGACCAATTGATGATGCGCTGCAGAGATTTACTAAAGATCCTTAGATCGTACCTTCCAACTCTGCGAACAGTTCCATCAACAAAGGCAGCAGAGATATGGGAACATCAGCACCTGCAAGTCTCCCATCTAAGCAACTCACCATTCCTTCACTGGTGTTGGGTTAAAATACTGGAACTCTCTCCTTAAGGGTATTGTGGGTCAACCTACAACATATGGACTGCGGTGGCTCAAGAAGGCAGCTCACGACCACTTTCTCAAGAGCAACTAGGGGTGGGCAATAAATGGCCACCCAGCCAGTGAATCTTTGTCCAAAAAGTGAATTAAGAAGAGCTTGCCCTGTCTGTGCTGTGCCGCTGCAATTTGTTAATGTATAAAACAGGAAGGTATTGCACTGGCTGTGACTGGGAACCTACAGAGCAAGTCAGATGGTCAGCTTGGAGTTCATAGATGCAGAAAAGGCACCCTTACTGATTGTTTAGGTTAGAGTGGTGCTGGAAAAGCACAGCAGGTCAGGCAGCATCCGAGGAGCAGGAAAGTTGACATTTCGGGCAAAAGCCATACTGATTGTACAATTAGATGATGTCCTCAATCAATCACATGTCAGCTCTGGGCCATTATTACAGCTTTGTGCTTCTGTTAGCTCTTATACAAGAAGGAAGTTGCAACTTGTGATTGGTTGATTGATTTCCCTTACTGTTGCATTACCAATCATAAAGCATTTTTCCTAGATCACGCTTCTAATTGGTCATTATCTTTCATCTGACCAGTAAGACATCTGTTGTTAATTTTCCCCTCTACTGTCTCTTTAATTAAAATCAGACTATTATGTTTCATTTTATTCCTCAGGATATCAATTTACCATCCAGTTACAATAATACCAAAAGCGTTTACACAGTAGGGTGGATCATTTGTCATGATTTTCTTCCCATTGAACTTGTGTGTCTGAAAGCAGTGAGAGGAATTCTCTCTGATCAGTAATCTGCCCTTCATATTAACTACCTGACAGTGTGCCAATGGGAGGAGGGATCTTGTTAGGCTGTAGAGTTAGGAATAGACTTAAATGAAGGTGGAGGAATGATGGTGGAAAGAAACCAAATCCAATAATTATGTTGCAGCCCTATAGAGCCCTGGTTAGACCAAGCTTAGAATATTGTGTTCAGTTCTGGTCATCTCATTATAGGAAGGATGTGGAAGGTTAAGAGATGGTAGAGAGCTTTAGAGAGGAGATTTATCAGGATGCTGCCTGGACTAGAGGGAGGGTCTTAAGAAAAAAGGTTGAGGGAGCTAAGGCTTCTTGGAGCAAAGAAGGATGAGAGGTGACTTGAAAGGGATGTACAAGATGATTGGAGGAAGGTATAGGGGAGATGTCAGAGGTAGGTTCTTTGCACAGAGAGTAGTGGGTGCATGGAATGCACTCCTGAGGTGGTAGTAGAGTCAGATACATTAGAGATATTTAAGCGACTCTTGGATAGTGCATGGATGATAGTGAAATGATGGCTACGTGGGTTAGTTTGATCTTAGAGTAGGATAAAAAGGCAGCACAACATTGAGGGCTGAAGTGCCTGTACTGTGCTGTACTGTCCTCTGTTCTATGTTCTATGTAATTTGGTAATTTCATTCTTCATGTGATGCAGGAATTATTGGAAAAACCAACATTTCAAGTACAGAAATGGTTCTTCAGGATGTTGCCTGGTTTGGAGGGTATTAGTTGTGAGGTGAGTTTGGACAAATTTGGTTTGTTTTTACTTGAATGTCGAAGGATGAGGGGCAATCTGATAGAATGTTATAAAATGATGAGGAGCATAGAAGGGATGGGTGGTCAGAGTCTTTTTTTCCAATGACTAACGGACGCAGGCTTCAGGTAAAAGGGGGTAAGTTTAAAAGAAATGTGAGAGCTGAGCTTTTTACACAGAGATTGTGTAAGTGCTGAGATTGCATTGCCAGACAATGCGGTGGAAATGGATGCAGTAGTAACATTTAAGAGGCATCTTTACAAATGTATGAATAAGCATGGAACAGAGGGATAGGGACTGCATTGAGGCAAAAGAGTTTTAATTTAAAAAGGCATCATGTTTGATGTAGATTTGGTGGGCCGAAGGGCCTGTTCCTGTGATGTACTATTCTTTGTTCTTTATTCCATAATTGTCCTTGAATTTAGTGCCTTATTACACCATTTCAGAGGACAGTGAAGTGTTAACCACATTGCTGTGGATCTGGAGTCACATGTAGGCCAGACTGGATAAGGATGGCAGAATCATAAAATTGTTACAGTGCAAAATGAGGCCATTCATCCCATTGAGCTGGTTCTATTCCCTCGTGCCAATCTCCTGCCTGATCCCTGCACACCATTTCTATCCAAATAATCAATCAGTGCTCTCTAGAATGCCTCAATGGAACCTGCCTGCACCACATTTCCAGGCAGTACGTTCCATCCCCTAACACTCAGTGAGTGGACATTTCCTTCCTTAATGGATATTCGTGAACTAAATGGATTTTTGATATCAACTGAGGATATTTGCACAGTTGCATAGATTTCAATTTCAGATTTTGTTTGTTGAATTTAAATTCTACTTGCTGCTCATGTTGGATTTGAACCCGTGGCCCCAGAAGATTAGGTTGACTTCTGGATTGCCAGCCAAAAGTGAGGACTACAGATGTTGGAGATTAGAGTCGAGTGTGGTGCTGGAAAAGCACAGCAGGTCAGACAGCATCCAAGGAGAAGGAGAATCAATGTTTTGAGCAAAAGCCCTTCATCAGGATTTTCCTGCTCCTTGGATGCTGCCTGACCTGCTGTGCCTTTCCAGCACCGCACTCTTGACCTCTGGATTACCAGTCTAACAACATCATGCCAGCATCACCTGTCTACTAATATAAGGAGAATTACATCACCCTTTTAAGAATGAAAGCAATTGCTTTCGCCCAATTCTCCATTATATTCTCACCTCCTTATAAACTCTTCTAGGAGAAAGTGAGGACTGCAGATGCTGGAGATCAGAGCTGAAAATGTGTTGCTGGAAAAGCACAGCAGGTCAGGAGAAGAAGGGCTCATGCCTGAAACGTCGATTCTCCTGCTCCTTGGATGCTGCCTGACCTGCTGCGCTTTTCCAGCAACACATTTTCAGCTCTTTGTAAACTCTATCAGCCACAAACTATAACTCTTCCATAATGCCATTGCTTGCATGTTATTTTCCAATAGGTCCCATCTGCCCAACATCCCAACCTACTGCATTCCATCCTTTCTGCATTCACAACTCCTAGCTCTTAAGTTGTCCTCTGTAGAATCCCACCCCATTGAAAGCAGCTCTACGCGTACAGATAGTTCAACTGAGATAGAGGAGCTGTGCAAGTGTGAAACCATCAGTGGTTGGAGAGCTGACCATATGTCCACATGAGGAGCGATGTTGTTAGGAGAAGTACAAATGGAACTAGATGGGAAGGGGGTCTGCAGGCGGGATGAGCAATTTTAACAAATACCTCAAAAGTCTGGGGAAGGTAGTAGGGAGTTGTGTCACAGTCACAGAGTGATCATCGGCGATTTTGATGACCATAAACAGGACCAAAGCTTGGCGAAAGATTCACAAAGATCACAATGAGAGAGATAGATGTGGTAGTGCCATTTAGCTCATTAGCATTAATGTTCCATAAGAACTTCAAGAAATCCTTTCATAGGAATCTATAACCCTCTTCAGCATAATCCCTGACTGAGACGAACAATAATGCACAATGGACAGTAATGCATGGCTGAACAGCAATATATGGGGAAATAGTAATAGAGAGATAAACAGTAGTTAGCCGGAAGTAATACAGACTTGACAGGACAGAAGTGAACAGGAAAGCAGATAGTTATCCAGGGGTGGACGTAAAAGTTCCTGAGTTGATTATAATCAGGGACAAAAAAAGAAATAAAGAAGAGGATTAAATGTGAGGGTAAGCTAGCCAGTAATAAAGAGGAAGGCTATAGGAGTTTCTTTAGATATATAAAGGACAAAAGAGAGACGAAAGCAGACATTGGGCTGCTGGAAAATGACGCTGGAGCGATAGCAGCGGGGAATAAGGAAATGGCTGAGGAACTGAAAATTACTTTGCGTTAGTCTTCACAGTAGAAAACACGAGTAATATCCCAAAAATTCAAGAGAGTGAAGGGGCAGAGCTGAGTATGGTGACCATCACCAAAGAGAAGGCACTAGGAAAATGGAATGGCCTGAGGGTGGATAAATCACCTGGACCAGATGGATTACACCTCAGAGTTCTAAGGGAGATAGCTGAAGAGAGAGTGGAGATGTTAGTGGTGAACTTTCAGGAATTGCTAGAGTCAGGGAGGACTGGAAAATCGCTAATATGATATCTCTTTTAAGGCAAAAGACAAAAAACTACAAAGCAATTAGCCTAACCTCGGTCATGGGTAACATTGTGGAATCCATTATGAAGTATGACATTTCTGAATACTTGAAAGTATATGGTAAACTAGAGGAATATCAACATGGTTTCATCAAAGGGAGGTCATGTCTGACAAATGTGCTAGAATTCTTTGAGGAAGTAACGAGCAGGTCAGACCAAGGAGAACCAGTGGATTTTATCTACCTGGACTTCAAGAAGGCCTTTGACAAGGTGCTGCACAGGAGGCTACTGAGTAAGATAAGGGTCCATGGTGTCAGAGGCAAGGTGCTAGCTTGGATAGAAGCTTGGCTGTCTGGCAAGAAGCAGAGAGTGGGGATAAAAGGGTCCTTCTCAGGATGGCAGCCGGTGACTAGTGGAGTTCCGCAAGGCTCAATATTGGCACCACAGCATTTCACTTTATACATTAACAATCTAGATGTAGGAACTGAGGGCATTCTGGCTATGTTTGCAAACAATACAAAGATAGGTAGAGGGACAGGTAGCATTGAGGAGGTGTGGAGGCTGCAGAAGGATTTGGACAGGTTAGGAGAGTGGGCAAAGAAGTGGCAGATGGAGTACAACCTGGGGAAGTGTGAGGGCATGCACTTTAGTAGGAAGAATAGTTTAGGGTGTAGATTTGCTCGCTGAGCTGTTGGTTTGATATCCAGACAATTCATTACCTGGCTAGGTAACATCATCAGTGGCGACCTCCAAGTGAAGCGAAGCTGTTGTCTCCTGCTTTCTATTTATATCTTTCTCCTGGATGGGGTTCCTGGGGTTTGTGGTGATGTCATTTCCTGTTTGTTTTCTGAGGGGTTAATAGATGGCATCTAGATCTATGTGTTTGTTTATGGCGTTGTGGTTGGAGTGCCAGGCCTCTAGGAATTCGCTGGCATGTCTTTGTTTAGCCTGTCCCAGGATAGATGTGTTGTCCCAGTCGAAATGGTGGGTTTTTTCATCTGTGTGTAGGGCAACGAGGGAGAGAGGGTCGTGTCTTTTTGTGGCTAGCTGGTGTTCATGTATCCTGGTGGCTAACTTTCTTCCTGTTTGTCCTACATAGTGTTTGTGGCAGTCCTTGCTTGGAATTTTGTAGATGACGTTGGTTTTGTCCATGGGTTGTACTGGGTCTTTTAGGTTTGTTAGTTTTTGTTTGAGAGTGTTGGTGGGTTTGTGTGCTATTAGGATTCCGAGGGGTCTCAGTAGTCTGGCTGTCATTTCTGAAACTTCTTTGATGTATAGTAAGGTGGTTAGGGTTTGGACTGTGTTTTGTCTGCTTGTCGTGGTTTGTTCTTGAGGAATCTGCGGACTGTATTATTTGAGTATCCGTTCTTCTTGAATACGTCGTATAGGTGGTTCTCCTCTGTTTCCGAAGTTTGTCTGTGCTGTAGTGTGTGGTGGCTCGTTAGAATAGTGTTCTGATACAGCTTCGTTTGTGTGTGTTGGGATGGTTGCTGGTGTAGTTAAGTATTTGGTCAGTGTTTGTTGGTTTGCTGTATACGCAGGTTTGTAGTTCTCTGTTGTCCTTTCTTTCGACTGTGACGTCCAGGAATGCGAGTTTGTTGTCGGTTTCTTCCTCCTTGGTGAACCTTATGCCTGTGAGGGTGTTGTTGATGATGTTAAATGTCTCTTCTATCTTGTTTCGTTTTGTGATGACAAAGGTGTCATCTACGTAGCGAACCCAGATTTTTGGTTTGATGGTTGGTAGGGCTGTTTGTTCTAGTCTTTGCATTACTGCTTCTGCTATGAATCCTGATAGCGGAGATCCCAACTAACAAACTTAAAAGACCCAGTACAACCCATGGACAAAACCAACATCATCTACAAAATTCCATGCAAGGACTGCCACAAACACTATGTAGGACAAACAGGAAGAAAGTTAGCCACCAGGATACACGAACACCAGCTAGCCACAAAAAGACACGACCCTCTCTCTCTCGTTACCCTACACACGGATGAAAAAAACCCACCATTTCGACTGGGACAACACATCTATCCTGGGACAGGCTAAGCAAAGACATGCCAGAGAATTTCTAGAGGCCTGGCACTCCAACCACAACGCCATAAACAAACACATAGATCTAGATACCATCTATCAACTCCTCAGAAAACGAACAGGAAATGACATCACCACAAACCCCAGGAACCCCATCCAGGAGAAAGATATAAATAGAAAGCAGGAGAAAACAGCTTCGCTTCACTTGGAGGTCGCCACTGATGATGTTACCTAGCCAGGTAATGAAACATCTGGATATCAAACCAACAGCTCAGCGAGCAAACCTACACCCTAAACCTCAACTTGAGCTACAAACCATCACAAACTTTGCAAAAGGAAGAATAGTGGCATGGACTATTTTCTAAATGGGGAGAAAATTCAGAAGCCTGAAATGCAAAGAGACTTGGGTGTTCTAGTCCAGGATTCTCTCAAGGTAAACTTGCAGGTTGAGTCAGTAGTTATGAAGGCAAATGCAATGATGGCATTTATTTTGAGAGGACTTGAATAAAGCGGGGATGTACTTTTCAGGCTCTATAAGGCTCTGGTCAGACCACATTTGGAGCATTGTGCACAATTGTGGACCTCATAGTATTTCCTGAAGAAGAGCTCATGCCCGAATCATCGATTCTCCTGCTCCTTGGATGCTGCCTGACCTGCTGCGCTTTTCCAGCAACACATTTTCAGCTCATAGTATTTCAGGAAGGATGTACTGACCCTGGAGTGTGTTCAGAGGAGTTTCACGAGAATGGCCCCAGGAATGAAAAGCTTAATATATGAGGAACATTTGAGGACTCTCTGTCTATACTTGAAGAAGTTTAGAAGGATGAGTGGGTGATCTAATTGAAACTTACAGAATACTGAATTACCTGGACAGAGTGGATGTTGGGAAGATGTATCCATTGGTAGGAGAGACTAGGACCCGAGGACACAGCCTTAGATTAAAGGGAAAGCCTTGTAGAAAGAGATAAGGAGAAAATTCTTCAACCAGAGAGTGGTGAATCTATGAAATTCATTGCCACAGAAGGCTGTGGAGGCCAGGTCACTGGGTATACTTAGGTCCAAGATAGATAGGTTCTTGATAGTCAAGGGGATCAAGGGTTACAGGAAAAAGTGGGAGAATGGGATTGAGAAATTTAGCAGCCGTGATTGAATGGTGGAGCAAACTCGAAGGGCTGAGTGGCCTAATTTCTGCTCCTGTGCCTTATGGTCTTATGATCATCGAGAATTTGAAGCTCAGAGGAGGGTGAATCAGGCTCTCTCATGCTGATCGAACAGTCAGAAAGAGTTGGAAAGAAACAAAAGGAATAGAATATTTGGTGGGAGTTGGACAAGATGGCTTAGGTCTTCTCAATGTTCCAATTCGAGAATGAACTGGTTTATTTAAAGTTCACCTATTTGTGCAATTCAAGCAGGAACATGTGGATCACTGAGTGTTCACAAACATTCATTCATGTATTCATTTATTTTTGGAGGGAAACACAATTAGACCTGCATTGATATATGGACAGAATAGTGTTAGTTTTGATGAAGGGATGATGTTAGCAGTTATACAGGAGAGGCCTTTTTTTAAAATCAAGACATTATAGAAGCTGATGCGAATATTTCTTTTCTTGCTTTGCATCTGTTAACTTTACCAGTCTGTCTGTGACCTTCTGAAGTCCTTCATTGTTTAATTAATTCATTGTTTAATTAATTATCCAAGTTTCAAGATTTGTAGCTATGCTGTTCATGCACAAGTTAAGGTCATTAATTAATAGTAAGAGATTAGTAATCCTCATTTCAAATCCTGATAGACCCTACGGTTTTATTCTTCCAGCTTGAAAAATAATTCACTGTTACTCTCTGCATTCTGGTTCTGAACCTTTCCTTTATCCTTGCTACCAATTAACCCTACGTGCGACAAATTTGCTAAAAAAAACTATTATGTGGCATTTTAGCAAATGCATTTTGAAAGTCAATGTTTCCAATGTCATCTGCATGTCCCTTGCTAAATGTCTCTCTTATGTAGTCAACAGACTTAATCAAATTTGTCAGACATGCTATGCCTTTAGAGTCCAAAAGGGCTGTCGTTTATTTACAGTCATTGAGTTATAGAGATGTAGAGCATGGAAACAAACCCTTTGGTCCATTCATCCATGCTGACCAGATATCCTAAGTAAATCTAGTCTCATTTGCCAGCACTTGGTCCATTCCTATTTATATCCCCATCTAGATGCCTTTTAAATGTTGTAACCATACCAGCCTTCACCACTTCCTCTGACAGTTCATTTCATACACGCACCACCCTCTGCATGAAAATGTTGCTCCTGGGGTCCCTTTTAAATCTCTCCCCTCTCACTTTAAACCTATGCCGTCTACCTTTGGACTCCCCCATCCCAGGTAAAAGACCTTGTCTGTTCACCCTATCCATGCCCCTCATGATTTTATGATCCTCTATAAAGTCACCTCTCAGCCTCCGTTGCTCCAGGGAAAACAGCCCCAGTCTATTCAGCCTCTCCCTATAGCTCAAATCCTCCAGCTCTGACAACTTCCTTGTAAAACTTTTTTGAACCTTTTCAAGCCTCAGAACATCCTTCCACTCGGAAGGAGATCAGAATTGCACGCAGTATTCCAAAACTGGCCTAACCAATGTCCTGTACAGCCACAACATGACCTCCCAACTCCTATACTCAATGCACTGACCAATAAAGGAAAGCATACCTACCACGCTTTCCCAAAGAACAGCATTGTTATCCCGAATCATGATCTCTGGGAATTTGTCCCACTGGCCTGCAATTAGTTAGTTAACCCCAACCATGTTTTGGAATAATTTTGGCAACCCTCCTGCCCTCTGACTCTGCCTCAATTTCCAAACATTGTTTGATGGATTATGCTGAGATAACTATGCATGCAGCTGTTCTATTTTGAAAGCTGTCAAACCTTTACGCACTTCATCTTGAGCTACTTTGATCCCACCAAATTTCCAATATTTATTCATCAGTTGTCCTATCCCTCGGTTAATTACTTAATGCGTGAGTACCTGAAACATTTCCATCAACACAAAGTGTGGTTGTCTTTACAAAAGCCACTCCATCATTATTTAGGCCCATTGAGCAAAGATTCATTCCAATATTTTCCCTTATGTTCTATCATGATTGTATGTTTCAATAGTGATATTCTGCTATGTATTGTGTCAGTAGTTACAAAAGCCACATTTAGAATAACGATCTATTAATGAGGAAAACTCAATTCATTCTCTCAATGGATAGATGAAGTTTGGCACTTCACATGTAAGTTCTCAAAGCATGAACCACTCCCTCATTGGAAAGCACTTAGTTTGCTCAAGATCTTGCGATGTAGTTGCTTTGTCTAGCTTTTGCTGAGTGAATGAGACATGAAGATCTTATTGCAGATTCAGTCATTTCCACAGCCATCAGAATAATTGGATTTCCAGAAGCAGTGAGCAGACCACAAAACACTGTGTGGTGCTCATTAGAACAGGAAATTACAAACCTTGCGACCTCTGACCATTCTAAACTTATAGCAACACCATGTTTTCAAACAGGTTCTCTGTCTCAGTACAAATAAAGCTATAATCGAAGAAAGATCCTATGTCATTGTGACCTATTGCGGACTTTCTTGGGAACCTCCCCCACCACAACCATGTTCCAATCTTTCATCCAGTCTATCATTGCCATTCTCTCCCAATCCCTTTCCACTTCTTGAAGGGATTGTCAGCACTTGGTTTCACCAAATTGACTGCAGCCATGAGCTCTCCAGAGACAGCTTCTAGGTCTTTATGGGCAGCACGGTGGCACAGTGGTTAGCATTGCTGCCTCACAGCGTCAGAGACCCGGGTTCAATTCCCGCCTTGGGCGACTCTCTGTGTGGAGTTTGCACATTCTCCCCGTGTCTGCGTGGGTTTCCTCCGGGTGCTCCGGTTTCCTCCCACAGTCCAAAAATGTACAGGTTTAACATGAATTGGCCATGTTAAATTGCCCCTAGTGTTAGGTGAATGGGTCTGGGTGGGTTGCTCTTCGGTGGGTCGGTGTGGACTTGTTGGGCCGAAGGGCCTGTTTCCACACTGTAAAGTAATCTAATCTAAAGGTCCAGCCTATCCTACAAGCAGGTATTTGCCCTTATTAGCAGAGCCATTGAGTTTAAGAGCAGTGAGGTTAGGCCAAAGCTACAGTATTGTATGAGGTTCTGGAATCGCATGTTAGTGAGGGATGGAGCAGCACTGGACAGGGTACAGAAGACCAGGATGTTGTCTGGGCTAGGGAGTTTCAGGAATGAAGAGAGATGGGACAGACTGGGGTGTTTTCCTTAGAGCAGAGGAGATTGAGAGGGGGACATGATGCAGATGTATAAAAGTATGAGGGGCATAGATAGGGCAGACAGGAAGGAACTTTGCCCCTTGATGAAGTGATCATTGGTATAGATTGAAGGAAAGGAGTTTAGAGAGGGATGTGTGGAAAACCTTTTCACTCAGAGGTTGCAGAGAATCTAGAACTCACTGCTTGTAAGGGTAGAAGAGGCAGAAACGCTCACAACACTTGAGTAGTATTTATTGAATTGAGTTGAATTTATTGTTACATGTACCGAGGCACAGTGAAAAGCTTTGTCTTGTGAGCAATACAGGCAGATCACAGAGTTAAGTAGCACAGAGTTAAGTAAATAAAAGGTAAACAGCAGCAAAAACAAAAACATAGGTACAGGCAAATGTTAAGAGTTTGTGAGTCCATTCAGTATTCTAACAGCAGTAGGGTAGAAACTATTTCGAAAACAAGCTGGTCAGTGTGTTTAGGTTTCTATATCTTCTCCCTAATGGTAGAGGCTGTAGAAAAACAGGGTGAGATGGATCTTTGAGAATGCTAGCGGCCTTTCCTTGACAGCGGGCCTGGTAGATGGATTCTATAGATGGGAGGTTGGCCTTTGTGATTGTCCGAGTCAAGTTCACCATTCTCTGTAACCATCTCCGATCTTGGATGGTACAGTTGCCATACCAGGTAGTGATATATCCAGACAGAATGCTCTCGGTGGCGCACCTATAAAGGCTGGCAAGGGTATTCACCATCATGCCAAATTTCTTCAGCTGCCTGAGGAAGAGGAGACATTATTTGGCCTGTGTAACCAGTGTGTCCACATGAAGAGTCCAAGAAAGCTTGTTGTGGATGACCACTCCCAGGAGCTTGACACTCTCCACTCATTCCACCTCTGTGCTGTTAATGTGTAGGGGGACATGAGTAACATCCTGCCAAAAATCAGTAATGAATTCCTTGGTTTTGCCGGCATTGAGAGCTAGGTTGTTCTCAGTGCACCATTTTTCCAGGTCTTCCACCTCCCGTCTGTAGTCTGTTTCGTCACCATCTGAGATTCGACTGACTATGGTGGCGTCATCAGTGAACTTGTAAATGGCATTAGTCTGGTATTTGGCGATGCAGTCATGGGTATACAGTGAGTACAGTAGGGGACTGAGTACACACCCCTGGAGGGCTCCAGTGTTGAGGGTTAGTGATGATGAAATATTGTTCCCAACCTTCACTGATTGTGGCCTGTGGGTCAGGAAACTGAGGATCCAGTTGCAGAGAGTGGGGCTTAGTCCGAGATCACTAAGTTTAGTAATCAGTCTCGAGGGAATAATAGTGTTGAAGGCTGAACTGTCGTCAATGAGTAGGATTCTTACGTAGCTGTTCTTGGTGTCAAGATCTTCTAAGGAGGAGTGAAGGGCAAATGATATGGCATCTGATGTGGATCGATTGGTCAGCAAGGCAAATTAGAGTGGGTTGAGAATAGTGAGGAGGCTGGAGTTGATTAATGCCATGACCAGCCTTTCAAAGCATGTCATGACCACCGATGTTAGGGCCGCTGGGCGGTAGACATTGAGACATGCTGCATGAGCCTTCTTCGGCACAGGGTTGATGTTGGCCCTCTTGAAACAGGCAAGAACAGTGGCCTACTGCAGGGAGAGGTTGAAGATGTCCAAGAAGATCTCTGCCAGTTGATCTGCGCATGCTCTGAGTGCACGGCCTGGGACTCCGTCTGGTCCCATTGCTTTCCTTGGATTCACACAAAGGAAAACTGATCTGACCTCTGATGCAGTGACTGTTGGGATAGGTTCATCAGGACTTGTTGAAATAGGTGTTGCCTCTCTGCTGAAACTCTGCTTAAAGCTAGCGTAGAGGTGTTGAGACGATCTGGGAGGGATGTGTTGTCATCTGCTATTTTGCACTGTCTCTTTTTAGAACCTGTGATGTCATTCAGTCCTTGCCATAGTTGCTGGGTGTCTGTCTGGGTCTCTAGTTTGGATCGGTATTGGTCCTTGGCTGTCTTAATGGCTCTGCGAAGGTCATACTTGGAATCCTTATATTTGAGTGGGTCTCCTGATCTGAAGGCCTCATGCCTGATTTTTCGCAGGTTCTGTATGACCTGATTCATCCAGAGTTTCCTGTTGGGAAACACCTGGATTGACTTCCTTGTTATGCAGTCCTCCACACACTTGGTGATCAAGTCTGTGACGGTGGTGGCGTACTCGTCCAAGGTACTTGCTGACTGTTTAAACATGGCCCAATCAGCCAATTCCAGACAGCCCCGGAGTTGATCCTCTGCCTCCTCCAACCAGCACTGGACCTGTATCTGCGAGGGGGGTCTCCTGCTTGAGCTTTTGCCTGTAAGCCGGGAGAAGAAACACGGCATTGTGGTCGGAGTTCCTGAAATGAGGGTGGGGGATAGAGTGGTAGACATCTTTCACAGTGGTGTAGTAGTGGTCTAAAATGTTCAGGCTCCTGGTGGGCAGGTAATGTTCTGGTGGTACTTGGGCAACACCTTCCTTAGATTGGCTTGATTGAAGTCACCAGTTACAATAAACAGGGCCTTGAGGTGTTCCTTCTCCTGGGTGTTAGTGATGGAGTACAACACATCCAGAGCTCCCTCAACTTTTGCTTGTGGTGGTATGCACACAGCAGTTAGTATAGCAGTGGTAAATTCCTGTGGTAGATAGAAGGGGCGGCATTTGATGGGTTGGGGAGCAATGGCTGCCCAGGGTTGCATTGTCCATGCACCACAGGTCGTTGTTTAAAAAGCAAGCCCCTCCACCCTTTCTCTTACCCAAGGACACTGTACGGTCCATATGATGGATAGAAAAAACATCTGCCTAAGGTGTTGGGAATGGAGGGGTTGAGCCAGGTTTCTGTGCAGCAGGGTGCTCAGCAGTCCCACTGTTCATGCTGGAAGCTGAGCTGTGATCTGAGTTTGTCCATCTTGTTCTCCAGAGATTGTACATTTGCTTGGAGTAAACTAGGAATGGGGTCTTGAAACCGCTTAGTCTCAGTCTTACTAGCAGGCTGGTACGCTTACTTCCTCACAGGTTTCTTACATGTGCACTTGTGATGGCAAGGGATACAAGTCAATGGGCCAAGTACTGGGAGATGGGATTAGAATAGTTAGGTGGTTGTTTTTGACTGGTGTGGATATTTTTTATTTGCTCATGGGAGATGAGCATGGCTAGCTGGCCAGCATTTATTGCCCATCCCTAGTTGCCCCTAGAGAAGGTCGTGGTTATGATGGGCTGATGGGCCTTTTCTTATGCTGTCAATCAGTATGACACTGTGCCAGTATGATTCAAGGTTCAATTAGAATTTTGGGCAGCAAGGCAGTAAAGGATTATGGGGGGCAGAAAAGGAAGTGGAATGAAACCACCAGGAGACTGCCATTTGAATGGTAAAGCAGATTCAATGGGCTGAATAGACTCATCAACGGCCTATTTCTTAAGTTCTTATGATCAATTTGATCCTGAGCTGAGTTTTGATGCCATATACCTTTCATCAAAAACAGCACTGACTTCACTGAACATACCTACCACCAAAACCCTCATCCTTACATAGAACATAGAACATGACAGCGCAGTACAGGCCCTTTGGCCTTCGATGTTGCACCGAACTATGGAACCAATCTGAAGCCCATCTATCCTACACTATTCCATTCTCATCCATAAGTCTATCCAATGATCATTTAAATGTCCTTAAAGTTTGCGAGTTTACTACTGTTGCAGACAATGCACTCTGAGTAATGAAACTACCTCTGACACCTGTCCTATATCTATCACTCTTCAATTTATAGCTATGTCCCCTCACACTAGCCATCACCATCCAAGGAAAAAGGCTTTCACTGTCTATCCTATCTAAACTTCTGATTATTTTATATGGCTCAATTAAGTCACCTCTCAATCTTCTTCTCTCTAACGAAAACAGCCTCAAGTCCCTTAGAATTTCCTCATAAGCTCTTCCTTCCATACCAGGCACCATCCTAGTAAATCTCCTCTGAACCCTTTCCAAAGCTTCCACATCCTTCCTATAATGCGTTGACCAGAAATGTACATAATGCTCCAAGTGGGGCTGCACTAGAACTTTGTACAGCTGCAGCATGACCTTGTGGTTCTGAAACTCAATCCCTCTACTAATAAAAGCGAATACACTATATGCCTTCTTAACAACCCTATCAACCTGGGTGGCAACTTTCAGGCATCTATGTAATGGACACCTAGATCTCTTTGCTCTTCTACACTACCAAGAAACTTACCTACTAGCCCAGTACTCTGCATTCCTGTTACTCCTTCCAAAGTGAATCTCCTCACACTTTTCCACATTGGACTCCATTTGCCACCTCTCAACCCAACTCTGCAGCTTATCCTTGTTCCTCTGTAACCTGCAGCATCCTTCAGCCCTATCCACAACTCCACCGACCTTAGTGTCATCCACAAATTTACTAACCCATCCTCCTTTGCCCTCATCTAAGTCACATATAAAAATGACAAACAGCAGTGGCCCCAAAACAGATCTTTGCAGTATACCACTCGTGACTGAGCTCCAGGATGAACATTTCCCTTCAACCAGCACCCTCTGTTTTCTTTCAGCTAGCCAATTTCTGATCCAAACTGCTAAATCACCCTCAATCCCATGCCTCCATATTTTGTGCAATAACCTAGTGTGGAAAATCTTATCAAACGCCTTACTGAAATCCATTTACACCACATCAACTGCTTTACCCTCATCCACCTGTTTGGTCATCATCACAAAGAACTCAATAAGGTTTGTGAGGTACAACCTACCCTTCACAAAACCATGTTGACTATCCCTAATCAACTTATTCCTCTCTAGATGATTGTAAATTCCATCCCTTACAACCTTTTCCCACACTTTACCCACAACTGAGGTAAGGCTCAGTGTTCAATAACTACCAGAGTTGTCTCTACTCCCCTTATTGAACAAGGGGGAAACATTTGCTATCCTCCAGTCTTCTGGCACTACTCCTGTAAATAATGATGACATAAAGATCAAAGCCAAAGGCTCTGCAATCTCCTCCCTGTCTTTCCAGAGAATCATAGGATAACTGCCATCTGACCTAGGGGACTTAGCTATTTTCACATTTTCCAGAATTGCTAACACCTCCTCCTTGTGAACTTTAATCCCATCTAGCCTAGTCGCCTGTATCTCAATATTCTCCTCGACAGCATTGTCTTTTTTTCCAGTGTAAATACTGAGGAAAAATAATCATTTAGTGCTTCCCCTCCTGTCTCAGACTCCACGCACAACTTCCCACTACTGTCCTTGTTTTGCCCCAATCTTTCTCTAGTCATTCTTTTAGAAAGCTTTAGGGTTTTCCTTGATCTTATCTGCCAATGACTTTTCATGCCCCCTTCTGGCTCTTCTTAGCTCTCTCTTTAGGTCTTTCCTGACTAACTTGTAACTCTCAAGTGCTCTAACTGAGCCTTCACGTCTCATCCTAACATAATCCTTCTTCTTCCTCTTGACAAGAGATTCAACTTCTTTAGTAAACCATGCTCCCTCACTCGACAATTTCCTCCCTGCCTGACACGTACATACTTATCAAGAACACACAGTAGCTGTTTCTTGAATAAGCTCAACATTTCAATTATGACCATCCACTGCAGTTTCCTTCCCCATCCTATGCATCCTAAATTTTGCCTAATCGCATAATAATTGCCTTCCCCCCAACAATAACTCATTCCCTGTATTATATACCTATCATTTCCATTACTAAAGTAAACATAACTGAATTGTGGTCACTATCACCAAAGTGCTCACCTACCTCTAAATCTAACACCTAGCCAGGTTCATTAGCCAGTATCAAATCCAATGTGGCCTCACCCCTTGTTGACCTGTGTCAGGACACCTTCCTGCACACATTGGACAGAAACTGACCCATCTAAAGCACTCGAACTATAGTATTACCAGTCAATATTTGGAAAGTTATAGACCCCGTAATAACTACTCTGTTACTCTCACTTCTACCGAGAATAATTTTTGCTATCCTTTCCCCTACATCTCTGGAACTATTTGGAGGCCTATAGAAAACTCCCATCATGGTGACCTCTCCTTTCCTGTTTCTAATACTACCTCAGTAGACGAGTCCTCAAACATCTTTTCTGTCACCGTAGTACTAGCCTTGACTAACAATACCATATCTCCTTCTCTTTTACCATCTTGTCTGTTTTTACTGAAACATGTAAAGCCCCGAATCTCAACAACCTGTCGCTGCTCTATCCATGTCTCTGAAATGGCACAACATTGAGGTCCCAGGTACCAACCCACTCTGCAAGTTCACCTACCTTATTCCAGCTGCTCCTGGAGTTGAAGTAGATACACTTCAAACTACCTTCCTGTTGCCAGTGAACTCTAGCGATCTTGAAACCTCATTTCTGACCTCACTACTCTCAACCTCCTGGACACTGAAACTACAGTTTAGGTTCCCATCCCCTTGCTGAATTAGCTTAAACCCTCCCGAAGAGCATTAACAAACTTGTTCATGCCTTTTCAAGATTAGACTGTTGCTGTATATCCAGACTGCGTATGACACCTTTCCTTTGGAAAATCCCACTTGTCCAACGCTCTATTGCTCATATCTTTACACACCAGGTTCTGCTCACTTCTCAGCCCTATCCTTATTGACATCAGCTCTTAATTCTAACCCTCCCAAAATACTCATTGTCATCAATACTCTCCTTGCTATCTTTGTAATGTTTTTCTGCTCTACAATACTCTAAGAACATAGTTCTTCTGATTCTGAATGTTTACATCCTACTTCCTTCTTTTACACTCTGTGTTGTTATGTGTGATAAAGATATTCCAAGACACGCTGGTCATTCTTGATGGTGTTAGGGAAGGGATAGTTGAATGATTTATTGTGTTAGGATGACAGGAGGAGACTGGTACCATCAAGAATCCAGCAGTTTTGAAGATATTGGGTGCAAGACATCTTGTGAATTTTGGAGCACTGGGCAGATGGTCAAATTTCCTGAATGAAGGACTTATCCCCAAAGCTTTGATTCACCTGCCCCTCGGATGCTGCCTGACCTGCTGTGCTTTACCAGCACCACACACTCGACTCTGGTCTCCAGCATCTGCAGTTCTCACTTCCTCCCTGAAACCTAGTAAGGCCGGCCCAGGGATTCAAGAAAAGCTTGTCAAGCATTGCTGGTGGTAGGTCCTAAAATATGACAGCACTAAAGGGATTAGAATAGTTAGATGGTTGTTTTTGACTGGTGTGGAGGGATAATACACCCTGCCAGGGAAGATTGGGCAGAGTCTGGAGATACTGGTGTGGGAGGGGAGGTGTTAGGTTCTGTGGGTCAGCTGACACTGAGAAAGGATCCCTTCAGATGCCAGTACAGCAGCAGTTGTTGAGCCGAGAACCAGTGAGGAATTGTGCTCTAGCAGGTGAGCACAGCTAGATTTACAAATGTATTTGGAGGGGGTGGTGGGTAATATAAGAGTAGAACATCATCTTATCCTCTACTGCAGTTCTCAGGGGAATTGCCAACAGTACGTACCAGCTCCCACTCCTGCCAGACAGAATGAATGATCGTGTTGACGTAACAGCAGCTTCATCTAGGGGTCATTCTATCTTCAGCAGTTAGTCTCTGGTCTGACTTGGAGGGTGAGTATGTACAATTATGTATTCTTCAGTTGGGATCATTAGAGCCCTGCTTCATGACACAATAGGCACGAGATACTCATGGGATGTGTTTTACAGGGTAAGGGTAAGGATGGGCAGAGGTGGTGTGGTCTTGGGGTGGGGAGGGGATATGGGGTGCGTAGGGAGTGTGCATTCAGCTCACATACCCTCTGCCCATCCCAGAAGACAATTCACCCACTGGCTGCCTCACCAGAATGAACCCTGGTCTGCACCGACGCCAACAATGCCAGTTAAACTGGGCAAGGGCGGGGCACAGGAATGCCACTCATGAGTTAGCGGATGTCCCACTCTCAGGGCAACAGCTACCAGCTGGTCTATTGGCAGGTGTGGCAGCACCAGGAGCATTGTGAGCTCAGATGTTGGCAAGACCCAGTCAGCAAGGTAGAGCTGGAAGAAGAGTAATGTGTGCCAGAGATAGGTAACCCTTAGCACTGAGGGCAAGAAGGGGTCACAGAGCCCGGGGAAAGGGCCCCTACAGACCAGAGAAAGGGCCCCTATAGACCAGGGAAAGGGCCCCTATAGACCAGGGAAAGGGTCCCTATAGACCAGGGAAAGGGCCCCTATAGACCAGGGAGAGGATCCCTATAGACCAGGGAAAAGGGCCCCTATAGACCAGGGAGAGGATCCCTATAGACCAGGGAGAGGGACCCTATAGACCAGGGAAAGGGCCCCTATAGACCAGGGAAAGGGCCCCTATGGACCAGGGAAAGGGCCCCTATAGCCCAGGGAAAGGGGCCCTATAGGCCCAGGGAAAGGGCCCCTATAGACCAGGGAAAGGGCCCCTATGGACCAGGGAAAGGGGCCCTATAGACCAGGGAAAGGGGCCCAATAGACCAGGGAAAGGGCCCCTATAGACCAGGGAAAGGGCCCCTATGGACCAGGGAAAGGGGCCCTATAGACCAGGGAAAGGGCCCCTATAGACCATGGAAAGGGCCCCTATGGACCAGGGAAAGGGCCCCTATGGACCAGGGAAAGGGCCCCTATGGACCAGGGAAAGGGCCCCTATAGACCAGGGAAAGGGGCCCTATAGACCAGGGAAAGGGCCCCTATGGACCAGGGAAAGGGGCCCTAAAGCCCTGGGAGAGGATCCCTATAGACCAGGAAAGGGAGAGACAGCGAAGGAATCAAGGGCTTTGTAGAGCAGGCAGGAAAATTGTGTTGAGGATTTTCGGATCAGCCATGATCTCATTGAATGACAGGGCAGACTCAATGGGTTGAATGGCCTAATTCTGCTCCAACATCTTGTGGTGTCCTGGCCAGTAGTTATCTATCTCTTAACATCGAAAGAAAACATTCTCTCGTCTTTAGCACAATGCTTTTGTAGGAGCTGCCTATGCACAAATTGGCAATTATGTTTACTACATGACAGCAGTGAATACACTTCCAAAGTAATTTGTTGGCTGTGAAGGGTTTTGTGATGACCTGTAATCATGGGAGGTGGCGTATAAATACAAGTCTTTTTTCTGGTAAAGGCAACAAAGAGACTGGGAAACATGTTTTCCTGATCAAAGTTTGAATTATTGTTCTTTTAATTTCAAAGTGTTTGAGTATTTACTTGTTCGCTGTGTAATTTGTATAATCAGATTTGTGTCACAGCAATCTAGAGGCGAGATAAATGTCTACAACATTATGATTTAAAGAACTCAGTGATTGTAAGTTCTTCACACTTTCGCAGTTCTGGCTTCTCAGGTCTTTCTGGAAACTTCTTATTTCTTTAGATCTCAGAGGCTCCGCCCAGGCTTAAATCAATCAAGCACAATGTACATAGATCAATTAACAGACTAAGTTAATCAATTCGACTATAGAACAGTACACAATGAAATGAAGGTAAGGTGCAGCAAAAAAAAGGCCATTTGCCACAACTTCATTTTGCATTGCTCTGGGGTTTTATGGTGAATTGTCAACTGAATGGAGTTGATGTAGACCAGAGTGTTTACAGTCCAGAGATTTACCAGGATGTTGCCAGGGACGGAAGGTTGGAATTATAAAGAAAAGCTGGATAGGCTGGGACTTCTTTAACTGGAACGTAGGAGTTTGAGAGGCAACCTGATAGAGGTTTATAAAATCATGAGGTGTATAGATATAGTTAATAGAAGGTGTCTATTCCTGCAAGGGGAGAAGATTTCAAGACTAGGGCGTAAATTTTTAAGGTGAGAGGAGAGATATTTAAAAAAAACATAAGAGGCAAATATTTTACACAGAGGGTTGGTCACATGTGGAATACATGTTTTGAGGAAGCGGTGGATGTGAGTTACAATGTTTAAAAGACACTTAGATAAGTAGATGAATAGGAGAGCTTTAAAGGGATATGGTCCAGGAGCAAGCAGGTTTTGTTTGGGATTATGTTTGACATAGACTAGTTGGACCAAAGGGTCTGTTTCCATGCTATATGACTCTATGACGCTATGTCAAGGTCATGTGGTCCACGTGGGACACTTTCCTGTAACTCACCTGATCAACATCCTGAGCAGAATTCTGTTAATCCGCACCAGCACCAGGGACAAAAACAACAGCAGCAACGCATCCTTATAAAGTATGTTGATGGCAAGGAACTTAATAAAAACATTAGGTAATGAAACATGGCAAGATATAAGGAGAACTTAGGACAGTGATCCTTAAATTTAGTCAAAAGAGGTAGGTTTTAAGGAGCGTCTTGAATGAAGAAAGTGAGTTAGAGATAGCAGAGAGATTCAGGAAATTAATTCCAGAGCTCAGAGTCCAGCATCTGAGGACCCTGCTGCTATCAGCAGGAGATGCTGAAGAGGTCAGGACGAAGGAAATATACCTATTGTGGAGGGTTGTGGGGCTAGAGGAGATTACAGAGACAGGAAGGGCTGAAGCCATTGAATGGAGAATTGAAAACTGGGAGAAGAATTTAAAATCAAAGCAGAATCACAGAACTGTTGAAGATAACCGATCATTGATCTGGTCCATCGTATCTGCACCATCTGTCTGACTTGGTACCCAACTCCTGCTTTTGTCCCACAGTCCTCCATGTTGTGTTTTTCTTTAAATAAGCACCTACTGCCCTTATGATTGCCTCAGTGGAAGCTGCCTCTACCACTTCTCCAGGCAGTGCATGGGAAACACAGACCACATGGTGTATAAGGACAGGACTGCAGAGTTTCAGAGATAAAAACAGAAAGAACTGTGGATGCTATAAATCAGAAACAAAAATGGAAACTGCTGGAAAAGCTCAGCAGGTCTAGCATCATCTATGGAGAGAAATCAGAGTCACCAGACCCGAAACGTTAACTCTGATTTCTCTATACAGGTGCTGCCAGACCTACTGAGTTTTTCCAGCAATTTCTGTTAGAGTTTCAGAAATGTTCATAGACTACAGGAAGTGGGAGGCCAGCCAGAAGTATGTTGCAATTGTCAACTCTGAAAATACTCTGCATTCTGCTGAACTCTCTAGCGGCAGGTGAGCAGTGGGGCACCTTCTAAATCAGATGCTACATAAATGAATATTTGTTGTATTTGACCAACAGTCTTAATGTAGCAGCTATTCCAAAATAATTAACTCTACCTCTTTCTTGCAGCCACATATACGTTAGAGAGCAGATTAACTTGCTATTTTTTTAATTCTCTATCCAAATCAAGCAGTTTATTTCCAATGACATTGTCCTTGACATTCACTCATAAATAATGAGATGAGAAGGATAATATTTTCCACAGCATATCCATTGTAATGCATAATTCTTCAAATGTAAGGAGACAACAGAGAGCAAGGGAAACACAAGTTACATTATTCACATACCAATGAAGCATAGAGACTGGGAGTGAAATACAGATAGTGTTTGTATGCCACCTGGGTGATTTTATTCCAGCTGAACCACTCATTTATAAATAACGCCATTACAGAATAGGCGCTGACTGTGTCAAAAGGATAGACCAGATCTAAAAGTTGAAGTTCTAAATTGGAGAAAGGCCAATTTTGACGGTATTAGGCAAGAACTTTCAAAAGCAGATTTGAGGGCAGATATTCGCAGGTAAAGGGGTGGCTGGAAAATGGGAAGCCTTCAGAAATGAGATAACGAGAATCCAGAGAAAGTATATTCCTGTCAGGGTGAAAGGGAAGGCTGGTAGGTATAGGGAATGCTGGATGACTGAAGAAATTGAGGGTTTGGTTAAGAAAAAGAAGGAAGCATATGTAAGGTATAGACAGGATAGATCGAGTGAATCCTTAGAAGAGTATAAAGGAAGTAGGAGTATATTTAAGAGGGAAATCAGGAGGGCAAAAAGGAGACATGGGATAGCTTTGGCAAATAGAATTAAGGAGAATCCAAACAGTTTTTACAAATACATTAATGACAAAAGAGTAACTAGGGAGAGAATAGTGCCCCTTAAAGATCAGCAAGGAGGCCTTTGAGTGGAGCTGCAGAAAATGGGGGAGATACTAAATGAGTATTTTGCATCGGTATTTACTGTGGAAAAGGATATGGAAGATATAGACTGTCGGGAAATAGATGGTGACATCTTGCAAAATGTCCATATTACAGAGGGGGAAGTGCTGGATGTCTTGAAACAGTTAAAATTGGATAAAGCCACAGGACCTGATCAGGTGTACCCATGAACTCGGTGGGAAGCTAGAGAAGTGATCGTTGGGCCTCTTGCTGCGATATTTGTATCATCAATAGTCACAGGTGAGGTGCCGGAAGACTGGAGGTTGGCAAATGTGGTGCCACTGTTTTAGAAGGGCGGTAAAGACAAGCCAGGGAACTATAGACCGGTGAGCCTGACCTCGGTGGTGAGCAAGTTGACGGAGGGAATCCTGAGGGACAGGATGTACATGTATTTAGAAAGGCAAGGACTGATTAGGGATAGTCAACATGGCTTTGTGCGTGGGAAATCATGTCTCACAAACTTGTTTGAGTTTTTTGAGGAAGTAACAAAGAGGATTGATGAAGGCAGAGTGGTAGAAGTGATGTATATGGACTTCAGTAAGGCATTCGGCAAGGTTAGATCTCACAGAATACAGGGAGAACTAGCCATTTGGATACAGAACTGGCTCAAAGGTAGAAGACAGAGGGTGGTGGTGGAGGGTTGCTTTTCAGACTGGAGGCCTGTGACCAGTGGAGTGACACAAGGATCGGTGCTGGGCCCTCTACTTTTTGTCATTTACATAACTGATTTGGATGTGAGCATAAGAGGTACAGTTAGTAAGTTTGCAGATGACATGAAAGTTGGAGGTATAGTGCACAGCGAAGAGGGTTACCTCAGATTACAACAGGATCTTGACCAGATGGGCCAATAGGCTGAGAAGAGGCAGATGGAGTTTAATTCAGATAAATGTGAGGTGTTGTATCTTTGGAAAGCAAATCTTAACAGGACTCATACACTTAATGATAAGGTCCTAGGGAGTGTTGCTAGAACAAAGAGACCTTGGAGTGCAGGTTCATAGCTCCTTGAAAGTGGAGTTGCAGGTAGATAGGATAGTGAAGAAGGCTTTTGATATGCTTTCCTTTATTGGTCAGAGTATTGAGTACAGGAGTTGGGAGGTCATGTTGTGGCTGTACAGGACATCGGTTAGGCCACTGTTGGAATATTGCGTGCAATCCTGGTCTCCTTCCTTTTGGAAAGATGTTGTAAAACTTGAAAGGGTTTAGAAAAGATTTACAAGGATATTGCCAGGGTTGGAGGATTTGAGCTATAGGGAGAGGCTGAACAGGCTGGGGCTGTTTTCCCTGGAGCATTGGAGGCTGAGGGGTGACCTTATAGAGGTTTACAAAATTATGAGGGCATGGATAGGGTAAATAGGCAAAGTCTTTTCCCTGGGGTTGGGGAGTCCAGAACTAGAGGGCATAGGTTTAGGGTGAGAGGGGAAAGATATAAAAGAGATCTAGGACAACTTTTTCACACAGAGGGTGGTATGTGTATGGAATGAGCTGCCAGAGGAAGTGGTCGAGGCTGGTACAATTACAACATTTAAGAGGCATTTGGATGGATATATGAATAGGAAGGTTTTGGAGGGATATGGGCCGGGTGCTGGCAGGTAGGACTAGATTGGGTTGGGATATCTGGTCGGCATGGACGGGTTGGACCGAAGGGTCTGTATCCATGCTGTACATCTCTGTGACTCTAATTAGATATATGGAGCGATTCTGCAGTTCCTACGTTTCAACCTTCAGGCCAAATTCCTGGGGAGTTTCTCACAGTGAACAAATGAGATGAAGATAATAAGACAATGCCCTACGGCTACGATTCTTGTGGTCCAGTGGTAGAGTCCCTAACTCTTGGAGGCTTGAGTTCAAGTTCCACCAATACCAGAAGGGTGTAACATATCTTTGAATTTGTTTTAAATTATCCAGACACTGAAACAATTAGACATCTTCATGCTACCAGACCTCAAAGCACTTGGGAAAATAGCACAGATGTTGCAACTTGGGCATTGTTGTAGTGTTGTATTAGTGTCCTAATGTCTGAACCAGGAGACCTGCCATTGAGCCCCACCTGCTCCAGAGGTGTGTAATAATATCTCTGAGCAGATTACTTATTAAAATATCCAGTCCCTAATTCTACAGTCTATGTTCCCATTTGTGTACATCATGACAATGGAAAGTTGTAGGTCAGAAATGAATAATGGTGATATTGAGAGATGAATTTTTTTTTGACTTTAAAGAAAGCAACAGCCACTTTAATTTTAAGAAAAGTTAATACCAGCATTAACATTGTCGAGAGAAGATTGTCCCACAATATCTGGAGGTTTTGGTACATATTTGACCTTCTGACCTCAGTGGGTTATACATACTATATTTCTGTGTAAAGCTCTAATGGAGCTTCAGATGTTGGATCCTATGATGAGAGGGTTCTCCAATGATGAGTTGCTGAAACAATTTGGTCCATATTCTCCAGACTTTAGAAGAATGAGAGGTGATTTCATTAAAACATACAAAATTCTGAGGGGGCTTGACAGAGCAAATATGGAGAGATTGTTTACTCTGCTCAGGGAATGTAAACACCAGGTCACAGTCTTAGAATAAGGGGCTGATCATTTAGGATGTGGAGAAATTTCTTTATCCAATGAGTCATGAATCTTTGGAATTGCGTACTCCTCAGCTGGCCTTGAATGCATTTAAGGCTGGAATAAGCAGAACATTTAGTCCCTAGACAGATTATGGGTAGTGAGTTGAAACCCAAGATCAGCCATACAGAATGATAGAGGAGCTCATTGGGCTGAATATCTATTCCTGTTCCTGTTTCTTATGTCATTTTACAATTGTCGACATTTACAATACAATATGGAGCTCAGTTATCCCATTGTGCTTATATTGTTCGCATCCTTCCATCTGTTGAAGATAATGGATGCACTGTGAGTGAAATCCCTTGGGGATGGGCTAGCCTCAAGTGGTGCATTACCATTATACACTTGCACTCTATGCCCATATTTATCAAATCAAAATGTGAGTGGCATTTTCAAGGCTTTATTGACCTTCAATACATGTTTAAGGAACTTACGGCTTTGGACAACATAGATATCTATTTTAAAATGTTCTTCTGTGTTTTTGCAGTAGTCCATGTTCCCATTCATTTATTTTCCCTTTCATATACATTATCACATATCTATTGCCAATAATGTTTCCCGTTAGCTTCCTGTCTCTGGCTAGTCCTCTTGTGGTTTCGAACCAGAGAATCATCATTCAGTAGAACAGAACCAATCAGGACAATTCACAAGAATTTCAATGTAAAGGGGAAACAGCATTTATATTGAAATAACAGCAAAATACTGTAAATGCCAGAAATCTGAAATACCATTTTTATATTTTATGTGAAGAGAATATTGATTGACTAGCAAGTGGACACTGGCTGACACCCTGTCATGGAGCATGTACCAATTAGAAGATGACTGACAGCTGACTGACAAGCTTATTTAAGTTTAAACCAGGAAGATTGACTCTAATTGATCAAATATTGACCTTGAAGAATGAACCAGAGAACGATGTCACCTATTTTGTTGCATTGAAACAGGCGCAATACATGTTCTGCCGTGTTTACAAAGAACAGGGCTCCATGTGTTAATGGCAGAAGTGTGCCACACTGTAAACTGACAATCTTAAATTGCTTGCCAGCTTAATTCTTGGCATATTCTGCGTTACTTAGCAAATGCCATCCAATTGCAGAATCGCATCTAATGTTGGACACTGTTTTAGAGCGTCACAATATGACCTGGTTAGATATGGTCAGAACCTTGCCTGTCACAAACAGTCAAAGAGACACGGTGGTTGATACTGTTTGCCAGACCTTGAGACATATGGCCTGTACATCTGACATCTCACTGGCATGAAGTTCATGTACAGGACATTACTCAATGAATGAACAGAAAAATATCATTTCCAACAACACTTAAATCATAGGATTTTGAAATAACACTGCAAGGAATAATGCTATTCCAAGTCTACATCGGCTCTTCCAACTTGTTATTCCCACTCTCCCACTCTTTTATTTATTCCTTTTGAAAGCAGCTCTAGAATCTATCAGGCAGTGCATTCCACTCCTTAATCAATTGTTGTGTAACAAAACGTTCCTGCGTGTTGCTTCCAGTCCTTTCACCAATCACCTTAAATCTCTGCACCAAAGGCACACTGTCACACACTAACACACACACACACATACAGTCTCTCACACACACGCAAACTAACACACTGTCACACACATATGCTATCATACACAAACACACAATTATAAACACGCACACACAAACTCACACACATACGGATACACACACCACTGGGTCACATTCTCACACACACACAATCTTTTATACAGACGCACGCATATGCAGACACATATTAAGCAGACTGTCTTACACAGTCACATGGACATATACCCTCACATACGTGTGGGTATAAAAACTCTTTTGTAGTACAAGTGTCAAATATATCTGGGATACCTTTTTATCCCTTTGGAGTTCTGCAAATGGATTTTAAGACAATTTCCTGAAAAGTCTATTCAGTCTGATGTTCCGAGATCAGTTGAATAAACCAGGATTCCTGGTGGTTTCTTAGATTTGGCTATGACGTCCTCTCTCACAGGTCCAGTAGATGTCACAGCCTGAGGTAAGGCACGAGACCTTGGCAAACACATTGTTTTTCCATTATGCATCAGGAGAATGTTTCATTTTAAATAATCAATCATTTGGACAATGGGGAAGATTAAGGTTTTTTTTAGAATAGATTACATTACCTACAGTATGGAAACAGGCCCTTCAGCCCAACAAGTCCACACTGAAACTCTGAAGAGTAACCCACCCAGACACATTCCCCACATTTGCCCCTGACTAATGCACCGCACAATATGGACAACTTAACATGGCCAATTCACCTAACCTGCACATTTTTCTTTGGATCGTGGGAGGAAACCCACGCAGACACGGGGAGAATGTGCAAACTCCACACAGACAGTTGCCCGAGGCTGGAATTGAACCTAGGTCTTTGGTGCTGTGAAGCAGCAGTGCTAACCACTGACCCACCATGCCACCCTAACATCTGGAGTCTGGAGTGCCTACAGCACCAGGTGTCAAAGTGCTTGCTGTGTTGCTGCAATGAAAATTAACCAAATATCTTAAACTTACCTGGATTTCGGAGATGTATCAATTATTTTCATCAGCAAACCTGGCAGAGGGAGCCGAGATCTGAGATATCTGGAACCACCATTTGTTGCCAATTGATGCCTTGATCCTGTAGGACTTTAGCTCAATCTACCAACTTACTTTCTTCTATGTGTGAGCCAAGTCCTGCGTGTTCTTTTAAATGAAGCAATAGGAGAAGATATTCAGTCTCACACTCTTAATTTATTTTAAACAGTAAGTGGATAAAGCATTCAGAGCTCTGGGTCTAAACCTTTTTGTCCCTGACAAACTACCAAGTGTGCCAGTTCAAAAAGTAAGACCCCGTTCTGTCCCTGACCCAGCCTTTTATACAATAAAAAACGTCATACAAACACTGAGGTAGAATTATCTTCTGATTGCCTATTGATCTGACTCCATTCTCTACCTCCTCACATACCCGGATGTCCGACCCCACGTGACATTCTTTTGCCCGCGAAACAGAGCATCACGTGACCTCCTTGGCCCGCGAAACGGAACGTCACGTGACTGCTCCGCACTCTTCCGGGGCGCGAAACAGAGTATCACGTGACCTCCCTGCACACCTCCGGCGCGTGCAAGAGTATCACATGACCTTGCTCTGCAACGGAGCGGAGCACCACGTGACCTTGATCTGCGCGCGCGCGCGCATAACGGAGCATCCCCAAAGGCTTCTGAATGCTGAGTATATTTACACTCGCAGCCAGCCTTCTATTTTACAAGTAAGCCATATATTTACAATCCCAAGCTTCATTTACATCTCAGTGTAGCAACTGTGGCTTAACAGATGGACAGCAAACGCCTCCATTTCCTTGTGTATGTAAGTTTTCGTCTGCTTTCTAATATAAAATTAGAATCTCTCTCTCAATGGGAATGTTGTTGGCAACAGTCAGCTCTCCTACTGTCACTAATTGGCTTCTTTTTCTGGGGGTTTAATGCGTAAGATTTCTGCCTCTAGGGTTCGATGCCCTACGGCAATCCAATTCTGAGCATTTCAGGGTCAGGTGTTGTATAAGGCAATGATTCTGAGGGGGTTAATGCTCATGTTATATTAGCTCTACCCATTTTACTCACGTCATACACAGTCTGCCAGGAGACAAACCTTTAGTTTTTGGAGGGAATATATCTGTATTAGCTCCCAGTGGTCATTATCATTATATTTGACGCAATGTAGTTGTACTTATTGCTATCCTCCAATAAGACTCCTATTTATCTAGGAACAGAACCTCTTCTCTAGTTAGTCCATGGTGGTGTATCCTCTCAGCACTAATCACTAGTTCAAAGCAAGACAAAGACAAAAGAGGATTAGTGGTAACAAGCAACGGCCCTTACCCAGTATTACACACTGGTAGAGGGGGCAATTACAGAGTGGTCACCTGGGAATATACCCCATGACGAGAATAAAATCCTGGCTAATGTCTCTGGGAGGATTTCCTCAACCACAAGTAGTTGACACATAAGCAGAATGTGTGCCAGGATCTTCCCAGCTCTGGACAGTAGAGATTTGGCCTGATAGTCTCTAATAGCATCATTCAGCTCCGTTTTGAAAATAGCTATGATTGTTGCAATTCTGAAGTTGAGTGGAGTCCTTTTTTCCCCATCAACTCCATAAAGAGCCTTGATTTTGGAGGGAACCTGTTTTCTCACTATTTCTGTGATGTGTGAAAATGTCGAACTCAGAATGCGAAGCATGTGCTGGATGACTGAGTTGAATCTAAATTATTTAATGACTGCAGTGTCAGATTGCTAATAGTGAACAATATAAACAGACAGCTATTTCATCAGAAAATCCACACAGTACAATTTACAGCCTATCAAAAAACAAACTGAGCAAAAAATACCTAATTTTGTCCAGTGTTTTATTTCAGGGTCTTAATCAGAGAATCAGAGAGATATCCAGCATGGAAATAGACCTTTGGTCCAACTCATCCATACTGACCAGATATCTTAAATTAATCTAGTCCCATTTGCCAACATATTGCCCATATCCCTTTAAATGCTTCTTATTTAGACATCCACCCAGATACCTTTTAAATGTTGTATTTTTACCTACCTCCGCCACTTTCTCTGTCAGCTCGTTCCATGCATGCACCACCCTCTGCCTGAAAGAAATTGTTCCTTAGGACCCTTTTAAATCTTCCCCTCTCACCGTAAACATATGCCCTCTAGTTTTGGACTCACCTACTACAGGAAACACTCACTAGTGTGGTGTGGTAGAAATCAAACCCTACTATTCCCCCAATCGTTACAAATCTGAAAGGATTTAGTCAATCTATTCAAAGTCCAAAATCTACCTGACGAACAAACCCGGAGTAAAAGGAAATGCTTCCTAGGTTACAAATCTGAAAGGATTTAGTCAATCTATTCAAAGTCCAAAATCTACCTGACGAACAAACCCGGAGTAAAAGGAAATGCTTCCTAGGTTTCTGTATTTATCAAGAAAATAGCTATTTATTCCAAACAATGTATCTTTAACCAATGGCAATTGGGAAAAACAAATTGTTAATTTATACCTATCTTTAACTTAAACTCTATCCCTTTTAAATTCACCCCAAAACATTCATAAAGACAAACAAGGCGTGGTTGTTAAAGTTGAAAAGAATGAAAGATTCAGGGAGACACATTTCAGTAGCACCACTCTGAACCACAGAATCCAATAAATTCATTCTCTTCCTTTTATTTCTTTTTTATTCTTTCCTGTCAACACAAGGTTGTTTGTGCATTAGTATTCTCCTTCATCTACTGATGGAGAATTTGTCCTTTCACAGTCTTTAAACACATTTTATTTCTCCTTCAAGAGAGCATTTGCCCAATAGAAGGCAGCTAGCTCTTTCTGAAGACTTGCTAGTACGTCTCCATGAGAGAGAGGGAGATACAGAGAGATTTATTTTTGCTCCTTTCTCTTTGAAGTCTGAATGGCTCTCAGTTGCACTGATCCTACACAAGCCATGATCACCTGGTCAGGAGACAGTCAGAACATTGATGCCAAGTGATTGTCCCTAGGTTCAGAACCCATTACCTCTGCAGAGTCTACCTTTTACTCTTTCTCTGTTCTGGAAGAATATTATACTGTATCCAACTCACAACTGTGTTCCAGTTAACATGATTATTATAGCTGCAGATGTCTCTTTGCTCAGCCTCCTTGTTTAAAGTGGTATTTTCCATTGTTTTCACCACCGTCTAAAAGTAAAGGAAACTTTAAAAAGTGGTCTTTAAATATGGCATTATAGAACAAAAACCATCAAGCAAATTGTCTCTCTTTTCCTGCATTGCCTCAGTGTCTATTGTATGTCATCTGTTTCTCCTCTTTAGTTAGAAAGATGAATTTGAGAGGTTGGGACTGCTTTCCTCAGAGAATAGAAAGGTACAAAGAGATTTGTTAGAAGTGTTCAATGTCCTGAAAACACTGGATAGAGTAGACAGGGAGAAGTTATTCTCAATGGTGGAAGGTACTGATTGATTGGTAGAGGCATTGCCATGGTGACTGCACAAGTAAGTGAAGATTGATAGTTCACTGCCAAGCTTTAACATGTAATCCAGATAGGTTGACTCTAACTGACCAAGGCATTACCCTGAGAAATGAACCAGTGAAGGTCTGTCACCTCAGTTGTTGAGTTGAACCAGGTGCAATGTGTGGATATATTCCTTCTACCTGAAAGAGTCCAGTTGCCGATTAATCAGAAAACCACTGTCTGTGTGGAGTTTGCACATTCTCCCGTGGTCTCTATGGGATTCCTCTGGGTGCTGCAGGTTTCTTCCCACAGTCCAAGGATATGCCGGTTAAGGGGATTAGCCATGCTAAATTACCAAGCATGTGAAGGTTAGGTGAGTGAGCTATGGAAATGCAAGGTTACAGGGGTAGGGTGGGGTCTGGGTGGGATGATCTTCAGCGGGTTGGTATAGACTTGCTGGACCGAATGGCTTGCTTCCACACTGTAGGGAATCTATTAAAAATTCTGTAAAATTTTCCTTCTCTCATTCAGTTGTTTTCCCCTTATATTGATATTCTTGTGATTTGTTCTGATGAGTGCAGATGTGTCTTTTTTCAGCAATATTTACTAGTCTGTCAACAACACACAAAGAAATAATTTGACCATTATGATGTTACCATTTGTAGGATCTTGCTGCAGACATGGATTAGCTGCAGTGTTTTTGACGTTATAGCACTGACTACATTTCTAAAGTAATTCATCATCCATCATGCACTTTGGGAATGTCCTGAGAGCTTGTAAGGAGTCACCAAATGCAAGTCTCACTTTTTGCTAAATAAACAATTGATTGTCACTGGGTCAAAATCCTGAAAATCCCTCACTTATTAATTTTATATAAGAATTGGCAAAGCAATACTATGGGTTCTTTATTTGAAGATAAGGCTATATACAGATAGTATTCACTGGGAGCTGAGTATAGTACATATAAACTCAACTCCTGTTGCTACAGATTGCTTTGAAGTCATGGGACTAGTCCCATCAAAGTAGGCAATGATTGACAGTTGGTTAAGCTTGGCCCCATCAAGATCTGTGTTATTATATCACAGCTCCTAAAAGGTCTCAAGGTGTGGTGGTATTGTTCCTGCCTCTAGATTAAAAGGTCTAGGTTAAGATCACAGAATTTCAGAGAAGGCATGATGGCTCAGTGGTTAGCACTGCTGCCTCACAGTGCCAAGGATCCAGGTTCGATTCCACCTTTAGGCAACTGTCTGTGTAGAGATTGTATGCTTTGCCTATATCAGCGTGGGTTTCCTCTGGGTGCTCTGGTTTCCTCCCACAGTCCAAAGATATGCAGGGTAGGTGGATTGGCCATGGGAAATTGCCCATAGTATTCAGGCTAGGTGAATTAGCCATGGGAAATACAAGGTTAGATGGATAGGGTAGGGAAGGTCAGTCTGGGTGGAATGGTGTTCAAAGGGTTAGTGTGGACTGTTTCCACACTGTAGAGGTCCAGTGAGGCTATTTGGCCCATCTTGCCTGCACCAACTCAATGCAGGCATCTAGTGCCTAATTCCTACCTTTGTCCCCATGTCCTTACACACCAGTTCTATCCAAATCACTATCACGCCTCAATTGAACCTACTTCCACCATTTCCATACCCTAACTACTTGCTTTGTGGAAACGGTTTTTCTTGCTTTGTTTGCACATCACTTTAAGTGACTTACATAATGTCTCGGTTAGCTAAGCAATACTTTCTCATTAAGCACAACCCTTGACAGCATTGCGGGTGTGCGTACAGCTACTTAGTTCAAGAAGGTAGCTCACCATCGCCTTCATCAGGATAATTAAGAATGGGTATAGTCAGTGATGCTTACATCCCATGGACAAATTACAAACAAAAGAATAAAGCACAGGCTGCCAGAAACTGATTGGAAAGCAAATTGAAAATTAAAACACATCAACCGTAAAGAATAAAAACACCGTGATTCTTCGGGGAAAAATACAAACACCTTGCATTGTCAACAGTATATATTCCAACACTGTAGATAATCTAATCTAATCTGTAAAAAACAAAAATGATAAAAGATTTTGATGTGTTCAGTAAATGTGTTCAAATAATGACAGTACATGAAAACACCAGACATTATAATTTTATCCAACGTGTAATAATATGCCATAAGATTATTGAATTTGCTTCATGCCTTGAAGCATGAAATTATTGTTTATATTTGTTGCTGCTGATGTAGATCACAGCAACACATTGAGACTCAATTTAAGGAGCTACATTGCCAATAAAGCTTTTAAACATTGGTTTAGTGATTTGATTATACCATTAGCAAACAGCAAGGAAGCAAGTAAAGAATTTGGCTGGTGTCTCTTGTGAAATGTTTCATTTTATAGTTTAATTGAAGGCCTATCCCATTAAGCCTATCCCATTCCTGCAGTTCCTTGGAAGGACATAAGGAGTCAGAAGAAGAGGTCCTTCAGCCCTTTGAATGCACTGTGCAATTCAATGAAATTCCAGGTGATCTTAAAGACCAGAAGACAGTGGGAAATAGGACCAGGAGTAGGCCATTTGGCAACTTGCCCTGTTCCTGCATACAGTACGATCATGGCTAGTCTAACATTCTTCACATACACTTTCATACCCATTTCCCAAAACGCTTGATTCCCCAACTGATCAAAAATCTTCTATTTCAACAATGTTTGCCTGCATTGTCCCTGTATCCATTCTTCATTATTTGCCTGCACTATCTCCATATTCATTCATCACCATTCTCCTACGCTATCTCTAGATTCATTCATCATCAGATTTCTGCATTAGCCCTGTATTCATTCATCAGCAACTTACCACACTAACCCTGTCTCCATCAATACTTTTAACTTGTCTAAATCTATTAGAGAAAGATTGAAAAAAAGAGTTGCTCAATAATTCCACTCCCACCTCTTCTGTCGAGTTTGAAATTTTACCATGTTTCTTTCAGCATCCATTCTGCCAAACTTGCTCATCTCCAGCATTTTAGGAAATCTCCAATAAGGGTGCCATTGTGATCATGTTGTGCTAGAACCAATCCCTTTGATTCTAAGATGTGAAGCAAAGATAATTAGAGATGGCTACTTACATTTTTACTTGGAAACTTGGTTTTTCATTGCCATGACAGGGGCTTTAGAGGAAGCCATTTTGAGATCTGATTGCAGGCTTCCATATAAACTGACAGAAGAGATAGTTTCAGTTTTCACTCATAAGTAACTTGCAGTTGACTGGGAGAGATAGAGGAAGAAGATAGATGTTGGCCAGATCTGCACCTTAACCAGAGAAAATACTGATTCTATTGTTCATCATGTTGAACCTCATGTGCAGTTGGAAGTTCTAATTTGTGACCAATTAAAATATAGCTGGGGAGTTCATCTTGCTGAATCTAATGGGAGGATCCTCAGGGAAATAATCACAGAGACTGATGCCATTGGGAAAGGAGAAGAGCAGATGGGGAAGCCTTGGGAGCTGCAAAACACTTTGTTCTGGTTCCAGGGAAAGTGACTATCTACTTGACAGACTGAGTAATATAACAGAATTGATGTTTTTGGTTTTCTGTGAAAATGGATAAGATATTCTGTTCCAGTATTTAATTATCAATTTTACACTTACAGTGCTTAACTGATTACAGTGTCTTATCATTAGACATTGATATTTTTCTATTAGATGTGAAATCTTGATAGTTCACACTTTCAGCTAATAACTGAATGTTTGAATGTCTCTTCAAAATGTTGCTGGGGATCGTAACATTTAGAGAATTGTCAGTTTCTGAAATCTGCCTGAAAGTCATGGGAACTCTCCCTGCCTGCCTAGAAAGATACTAATATTGGAAAGCTGTTGAAATATTACAGATTCTGTTACAATTGTTACAATGTGGCGGTGAACTCTTCTGTTCATTAAACCAAACACCCAGAAAAACTCACCTCGCCATGTAATCTGTGAAAATATGAGTGATAGAGAACTTCCAAATTCCAAATTTTTTAACTCTAAAAGTGAACATTAAGCAACAACTATTCACAACGCTAAATCCCCCCTTTCTCTTAACTGCTTATTAATTCTTAACTGCCTCCAACTGTATAACAATATACTGTTCCAATAAAACAGTTATTAAAATTACATCAACTTAATTTCAAAACCATACAGCAGCTGCTATCTATGGTGTCTGTCTTTTTCCAGCTGAAGATCTCCCTGGGTCATCTTCTCTCTTTTTACTGCAAATATGTTTCATATGGAAAGGTACCTTTCATTAGGGCGTGTTACCTAATTTCCTGGATCTATATTGATGGGAGTTGCTTTGTGTGATTTTCAAAATGCCTGCCTTTTTTATATCTCCAACATCTGATCGTCTCATTAGTTCAATGTTGGCAAAACAATAAAAACAAACTTGATTGGGTTTTTGAATCTTGGGGCATAATATAAACCTGCAATCTTCTTCCTGACCTCTCCGCCCCCATCCCTTCTCGGGCCTATCACCCTCATCTTAACCTCCTTCCACCTATCACATTCCCAACGCCCCTCCCCCAAGTCCCTCCTCCCTACCTTTTATCTTAGCCTGCTTGGCACACCTTCCTCATTCCTGAAGAAGGGCCTATGCCCAAAATGTCGATTCTCCTGCTCCTTGGATGCTGCCTGACCTGCTGTGCTTTTCCAGCAACACATTTTTCAGCATAATATAAACTGATTGGTTAAATTTGAATTGTTGTCAAAACAGCAACCACTCAGGTATCCATTTCACAGCAAAATGTTACATATTTTCAATTTTTCAATGCACTCTGCATCTGCTATTTATAGACATAGATGCTTGTAAGCTCTCAGTGCAGAACAGCATTCATTCTCTCTTAAAAATACACTATACGCCTTCAACTTCATAACACAATTGTGAGCTTAGTATGAATTAAGAGAGAAGTAAGAGAGGCCTCCAAACCCCTTTGACTGTGGATGTCCTCCAGCGATACCAGGCAGGTTCCAGTGATGGGGAGGAAGCAGAGAGTCTGGTCAAGAGATGGTGCAGCAACAATTTCAAATGTGTGTTGGGAACCAGACAAAGCCATATCAATTTAAGAGTAAAGTAAGAGTAAAGAGTAACTGGAGTAAAGATGTTATAGTATTGCATTGTGCTCTGGGGTAGCAGTCATGAAGAAAAAATATAAAGGGAAGTATTGAAGTGAGATGAAGACTAAAATCTCATAAGTGATTATTAACAAGTTTTATTACGCGTAGCTATTCAGACGACATGATACAAGAAGACATTCTGCTAGAACATCACAGACTCAGTCTGCAGCTTCATATGACCTGACATCACTATGATGTGGTTTTATTTGCACATGTTCAGAGTGAAGGTATAATTAACCCTTTACTCCACTACATTAACTTCCCAGGTTCAGTTCCATCATTGCATTTCTTTCTGCATTGACCCAGGGAACAAAACTTACAGTCTTTACTCTGTCTGCCACATCTCCCCTTTGCCCATTTCCCAAGGCAGTTGGCACCTTTCAAAGGGAAGAAAATATAAGATCTTCAGGGACTTGATGGATATTGAGAGGATCCTTGTCAGAGAGAATTGAACAGTGGGACATTGTGCAAAGATAAATGGCCTACCATTTCAGACAGATGTGAGGAAAATAGTGTTCTTGAAAGGTTTGTTAGTCTATGAATGTTTCTTTTCCAGAGACTATGGATGCAGGGTCATTGAATACTTTTCAGGCTGAGTTAGATAGAATTTCCATCAAGAAAGGCATTGAAGGGTTTTGGGAATAAAAAAGCAACAGTGAAATTATCCGTGATCTTATTACATGAAGAAGCAGACCAAAAATCTCAAATGGCTAACTTCTGCTCCTATGTTCAGATGCAAATCCATATTAATCAAAACTAACTAAAGTTCTTTGGGGTTTTTTTGTTTAGATTGATTGTCTATCTATAATTGTTTTAGATACATCTATAACAGGCAGTGGGAGTGGAACGATTACCTGGTCAGTCAGAAAGGTGCATGCTCTTGCCTTGAGCAAGTATCATTCTTGATCTGAATGACTATCCCAAACATGATAAATAATGATACGATGTGGAAATCTCATGCTATGGAACAACACTTTGCTGTCTGTCACCTTGGATTTGAGCAAATTCAAACAAGAGTCAAGTTTTTACCCAGTCTATGTGAAAATGAAAGTACCTCAGAGAGTCGCACTCATCTTGTGTACAAAGTCACATTGTAATTCCAAGGCTTTGGCAAAGTGTTCCAACCTTCCTTCTGGTAAATCATAATTTATTTTTCAACAGTACATAATAAACCACTGTGCAATTACATCATGAGATGTTTTATGTTTGTATTGCTTGTGCAACATCTAGAAGCACTGCATATTTTAAAATGCACCACTTGTAAAACAAATCCTGGACTGACATGGTGTTGTGAATCTAAGTATGTGTGCTTAAAATGAAAAAAAAAACAAAATATCACAGCTAATTTACAGAGCGACACTGCACAGTGACATTTGCACAGTTTCAAAGTAGTAGACAGAGCAGGTCTTGAACACAGATATGTATTGTCAAGCTAGACAGGTATAATTTATTGAGGTAAAAAATTATTAATTGAGTGAAATAGGGGCAGTTTTTATGTCACCTCTTTAAGCTAAAGTGCCTTGTACCGTGAAAATGTCAGTGTTCTCATGAATAGCATTCGTTACTGATAGAACTCCATGGAGGCTGGTATTCCATCACTAAGTCTCCCTTTATTTACACATGCACACTACTTGAGAGTGGTCTGGCTTTCTCCCAGCCAGCTGTCAGGGTGAACAGATCCTCTGATACTCCTGTTCTTATCTGTCAGCCAGGGGTCTCTGACTGGACCAGCTTAACAGCCCCAACCAGGGAACTCAGATTCAATGATGACCACTTGGCTGACCTTGTTATAATTAATGAAGTTACCACTTTAAAATAAACCATCTAACACATAGGAAACTGACTATTGAAATTCTTTTTAGTCCAAACATGGATTGAAATGCTATTAGACATGTTAAAGTGAATACCTTTTTGATACTGGAGCATTACACAGGATATATGATGCAGAAACAGGCCATTCTGTCCAAATAGTCCATGTCAAGAGATTATGCTCGAAATGTCAATTCTGCTGTTGCTCTGATGCTTCCTGACTTGCTGTGCTTTTCCAGCATCACACTCTAGACTCTGATCTCCAGCATTTGCAGTCTTCATTTTTTCCCAGTATTTACTCTCTATTCAAGCCTCGTCCAAACTATCCTCAGTGAAACATATTATTGTAGCATTCTATTCCTTTCTCCCTGATATGTTTCTCCCAAGCGGTCCTAAGTGCATCTATACTATTCACTTCAATCAGTCCCTGTCACTGCGAATTACACTTTCTCATCCTTCCCTGTTGTGTCTGAACTGAAAATGCACTCACCCACAATACTTCTGGTTCCTTCTGTTGCCTTCAGATTATAAGAATTCACCTTTGATGAATTCCGTACAGTGTTGAAGACGGATATGAGAATGTTTGCACAATCCCCAGTATTTTTACATTTTTTTACAAGGAAGGAGCCTGACGACTGCAGCAGCAGTTTGGAGTTCATACACTTTTGGACAAGATCAAGGAGGTGGGTTCTCCCTCAGGGTCTGGAACATTGACTCAGTGACACAGTGGAGTCCTTGCATCCCTCCCTTGCCAGCAGTAAGACCGTCCCAACTGTTTTACAAGGGTTGGACTCATATATGAGCTTTCAGGCTCTGATGTTCCTCCTGCCCCAGCTCTCCCCCACTCCCCTCACCACCCATACCTATGGTGTGCCCATGCACCAACCTCCATGAAACTGTCAGCCTCTGTATGCAGTGGACAGAGTCGGGGGGCACCTCACCATCAGCAAAGTGCCATTGGGCTGGACATATTGATTGCAATTGGGTTTTGCTTCATCAGGACAATTCACAAGAGGTGCCAATGCAAAGGGGTTTTATAGTGTCCAAGCAAAGCACTTTAATTGATTCCCTTGAAGTTTCTGGTTGGTAGATTCCTAGACTTCTACTCCACTTCCTAAAGAGCTAAACATGATGAGGTGAAAATCTTTCATTAGTCATTTAGCAAAGGATGGAGAGAAATTGGTCTTTACTGTGACCAGTCTGCAGTACCAGCTCTGAGGCCACCTGCACCCCTAGTATGTATCACAGAGATATGAGAATTTACCTTCAATAAGGCATCATTGACAGCTGTTAAGTCAGCAAATGAACTGCCTGATTTCGGCAAACTCTATCAGATTAGATGGTGATGAGCTCAGGATTCTCCAGCAGTCACTGTAGTTAAATAATCAGAGAATCCTTGCAGAGGCCATGAGGTCCATTGGGCACTGATCCTCCGAAGAGCACCCCCATCCCCATAAACCTGCATGGGTTTTTTTAAGAATTGAAAAGTGTGGCACTGGAAAAGCAGAGCGGGTCAGGCAGTATCCGAGGAGCAGTAGAGTTGACATTTCAGGTACAGGTGCCTATGACTCTCCGGTATCTGCAGTCCCCACTTTCTCCTGGATTTTTTTTAACCCTGATTAATTTATCAAACCTACACATCCTTGGACACTACGGGGCAATTTTTGAGCATGCCCAATCCACCAGCTGTTGTCTAAATGCAACTTTGGAGAAGGGTAATAACAGTGAGTATTGGTGGTAAAAAAGATGTAGGGAAGTTGGCTGTGACTAGTCAACCATTCAGCACTATTTCTTGTGCAGTATAAGTTGTTGTTCCTTTTAACGTTTGACATTCTTGCATCTGTCCTGATGAAAGCAAGATGAAAGGTTTGACAGGTTGTTCCTTTTTCCCCAGCATTACTCAGGTTCTGTATCACCATGTGACTAGAATGATATTCTAGCAGAGACTAGGGGAAAAGGGTTTCCTTCTGGTCATAAAAAGGTAAAGCATCAGAGGCGGGCAAATCAGGTTAAGCTACAGATCATCCATGATCTCATTGCAAGCTCTTGGGGCTGTGTAGCCTAATCCTATCCTCCTCTTACCCTACAATAGTGTGATCACTACAGGCAGTCACGCTGCCAATAGTCCACATCCAACTGTTGGGAATTTGCTTAGTCATAACCAGACCCTTTGCTCTTACTTGTCCACACTAATTAAGTTTCTCCCTAAGCAAGCTAGTCCCACATGTGTGCGTTTCACCCATTTCCCTCCAAAACATATCCACGGACCTGTCCAAATGTCAGTTTAAATGTTGTAACTGTACCTGTATCCATCACTTCCTCTGGCAGTTCATTCCACACATGAACCACGCTCCGTAAAAAAAGTTGCTGTCATGTCCTTTTTAAATCTTTCTTCTCTCATCTTAAAAATGTGCCACCTAGTTTTGAACTCCCCCACTCTTGGGAAAACACCCTTGCTGTTCACATTATCTATGCCCCCCATGTTTGTATAAACCTCTACAAAGTCACCCCACAATCACCTGCCCTCATGGGAAAAAGGTCCCAGCCTATCCAGCCTACCCTTATTACTCAAACCCTCCAGTCCAGCAATATCCTAGTAAATCCTTTCTGAACCTTCTCCAACTTAATAATAGCCTTCCTATAACTAGTCGACTAAAGTGGCACACAGTATTTCAGAAGTGGCCTCACCAATATTCTGTACAGCCTCAATATGATGCCCTGATGCCTATATTCAAAGGTCTGAGCAATGAAGTCAAGCATGCCAAACACCTCTTAACCTGTATACCTGTGATGCAAATTTCAAAGAATTATGTACCTGAACCCCTGGGCCTTTCTGTTCTACAACACTATCCTGGGCCCAACTATATGTGTATAAATCCTGCTCTTGTTTGTTTTACCAAAATACAACATCTCGCATTAATCCAAATTAAATGCATCTTCCACTCCTCAGCCCATTGACCCAATTGGTCAAGATCTCTTTGTAATCTTAGATAACCTTCTTCACTGTCCATGATACCACCAATTTTGGTGTCACCCGCAGACTTACTAACCATGCCTCCTAAATTCTCACCCAAATCATTTATATCAATGACAAACAAAAGTGGATCCAGTATCAATCCCTGTGGAACACCTCTGGTCTCATGCCTCCAGTTCAAAAGACAACACTTCAACATCACCCTCTGTTTCCTACCATAAAGCTAATTTTGTATCTAATTGACAAACTCACCCTGAATCCCACATGATCTAACTTTACCAATTAGTCTACCATTTGGAACCTTGTCAAAGGCTTTACTAAAGTCCATGTAAGCAACATCAACCGCTCTGATCTCATCACATGTTTTTTAACCTGAACTCTTAGGTCTCTGTTTGACAATGACATGAGCAAATCTTCATCCAGGAAACAGTGAGTCTGTGGAATTCTCTGAGATAGAGAGCAGTTGACGCCAAAACATTAAATGTTTTCAATCAGGAGATAGATCTAGTTCTTGGGGCTATAGGGATCAAAGGGCATGAGGGGAAAGCAAAGAACAGCTAATGGAATTTCATGATCAGTTATGATCATATTGAATGGTGGAGTAAGCTCCAAGGACTGAATGATGTACTCCTGCTTCTATTTTCCATGTTTAGGAGTTACAAAGACTTGACTGTGTGAAATGGGTAAATAGTTCATGCCAGCATCTCATCCACTTAAAAAGTAATCCATGCCTTTGGACTATTTCCAGACCAATTTTTGTCTTCCCCCTTAAAACTATACAGGGATCCCACTTCTATCTCTCTTCCCCAAAAGCTTTGGGAGTAAGATCATTGAATGTTTTTTTAAAGGCAGGTGTAGATAGACTCTGAACTGACAAGAGAGTCAAAGGGTAGTAAGGTAGGCAGGAAATTGGAGTTAAAACCACGATTGGGATCCTATCGAAGGGCAGAACAGGTCTGAGAGGATGCATGGTCAATGGACTGTCCTAACTCAAATGCTTTGCTGCCTGTGTATGCCCCAAATTAGGCTAAACTAATCTCTCAGTCGAAAGCTTTATGTAAACTTAAAATATTCACGCACATGTGCACGTGCTTAAGTATAGAAAATGCAGACAAAATATTTCAACGGAAATACAATGTAAAATCTTGCCTCTTCCTTGTTCTGTGCACCCTATATCGACAGCATTGTGGATGCTCCCTTCATTGGGCACAAGAAGCTGGGGTAAATAGGTTTTCAGTTTCTCAGGGAGATTAGGGATTTGGAGAGTAGGAAGTGAGGATTAGATTAGATTCCCTACAGTGTGGAAACAGGCCCTTCGGCCCAACAAGTTCACACCGACCCTCCGAAGAGTAACCCACCCAGACCCGTTTCCCCTCTGACTAATGTACATAACACTATGGGTAATTTAGCATGGCCAATTCACCTGGCCTGCACATCTTTGGACTGTGGGAGGAAACCGGAGCACCCAGAGGAAACCCACGCAGACACGAGGAGAATGTGCAAACTCCACACAGTTGCCTGAGGCTGGAATCAAACCTGGGATCCTGGTGCTGTGAGACAGCAGTGCTAACCACTGAGCCACTGTGCAATCCCAATTAGGACTGCAGATGCTGGAGAGTCAGAGCTAAAAAGTGTGGCGCTGGAGAAGGACATATGCCCAAAATGTCAACTCTCTTGCTCCTTGGATGCTGCCTGACCTGCTGTGCTTTTCCAGTGCCACACTTTTCGATAGTGAGTGGGAAACGGGAGTTGAAATCAAAAATCAGTCTTGATCATATTGAATTATAGGATCATACAATACAGACGAGACCTTTCAGTCCATTGAGTCTGCAGTCTAAACACTGTACTAAATTTATATTTGTCCCACTTTCCATAGCACTGTAGCCTTGAAGGTTATAACTTAAATACTTTTTAAAGATTGTGAGTTTACCACCTTAAGTACTCTCCCAGGAATAGTGGAGAAGATTCAATAGGCCATTCCTGTGCCTCCTTTTGGTCTTTTTCTAGATCAACACCTTGTCTCAATCCTCTGGCTTAAACAGTAAAACAAAAAAGTTTAAGTATAACACAAGTGAAAAATAGAGCTAAAATTGGGCTTTCCAGTGACAGGATTGAACTAACTTCAGACAAGAACAACAGTGAGGAATAAATCATCACATTCATACTAAACAGAGAAGGTGTCAATTAGCTCAGAAGGATGATTTGCGATGTAAAATGATGCTAACAGTGTTGGTTCAATTCCTGCACTAGCTGGGGTTATGATGAAGGACTCACTTTCCCAACCTCTCCGCTTACCTGCGGTATGGTAACCCTCAAGTTATACCATCACCAGCTGTATCACTCTATGAGAGAGCAGCTCTCAGCTCTGCTAAGAATACATTTTGATAAGTACGTGAATAGGAAAGGTTTGGAGGGATATGGGCGATGAACAGACAGGTGGGACTAGTTTTGTTTGGGATTATGACTGTCATAGACTGGTCGGACCAAAGGTTTCTGCACTGTATGGCTCTTTGATTACTGTGACATTACTAAACAACAATTTCCGTTTCTCTGGAAATAGATAAATGTTTCACAAAACATTTGATTTTTCAGAACATTTATTTTATGTTTTTATACATAGGTGATACTGGATACCTGATAAGAAAGTACATAGCAGCAAGTGAACATATTTTAATAAAGCTTTTGCTAAACTCTGTCTTGGTTCCAGGGTTGATTGTATGGTAACCAATGCTTCACATAAATAAATTCATAAATAAATGATCAACAAGGCAGCCACACTGCACTATCGTTATTGTATGAAGAAAGTCAATTAAACAACATGTGCCGTCGCCAGATAAACACTAAGGTATCGATACACAGCGGATGATGTTGAAATACAGATGCAAAGGCAGTTTGTCAGAGGAGAGCAAAAAGAGAAGGAGAAAGGGATTGGCAGAAGTACATAAAGGAGGTAAAATCCAAGGATACACAAAAAGATCGGGATGGAGGGAGTGGAAATCACTGGATGGTTCTCTGAGAGAGCAGGCAAAGCCATGAGGGGTCGAATGGCTTTTACCTGCTCTCTTTCATTCTATGATTCTACAATCCTGTGATATAACAGCTTGTAATAAGCTGCAGTAAATGAGCTAAACAGCCTAGCAGGTTTCTAATCAAAACATCAATAGTTAGAAACCACCATGAACACAGATGTTTGTGTAATCTGAGTTGGGGAGAGCAGTCTTTGAAAGGAATTCTCAAGGCATTCCAGTTGAGTTGCTTCTCTCCAGCCTGCACAATTGCTGTAGGTAGTGTCAAAGACAGCACATTCCAACTGTAGCTCTTTTTAATTCAGTAACAGCTTCTAGATTCATACCAATAAGAAAAACATTTGAATTATGCATTGTCGATGATATTTTAAAAGCATTTCTGAACACACACATTGCCAAAATACATTCACTGAATGCCCAGGAACAAGGGGAGGGGAGTCAGTGCAGCTTCTGACAAATGAGGGACAGCTCTATTCCCCCTTCAAGTCTTCTTATCTGGGTCTCCCTCAGAACTCAAAGATGTCTGCCTCACCATGCTGATCAAGAAGTTTCTTGTTTTGAGCTAGAAGGTTCTAGATTTGGTCAGAGGTCAATGATTTAAATTCATTGGCAGGGTAGTGAAGGGAAGGAATGGGAAACCAATTGGAGAAGTACTTGATGAGGATCGATTTGTAGGGTTATGGGAAAACAATTGAAGTGTGAGGCCAAATTGGATGACTTTTGCAAAATGCTAGTCAAAGCATGGCTGGTAGAATGGCCTCCTTCTGTACTCTGCGAACTCTATCATTCCATTCTAAGGTCAGTCAGCCACAGTGAAATGACTGAACTTGGCTGTTAGGGAATGCTACAATTCGCCTCAATGTCCTAGATTTAGGGGGATTAAAACCAGCCTCCTCTTTCCCTCCTGATTGCTAAATGGTAATATCTGATAAACAAGGGCTTCAGTTGCACATGAAACCTCATCAGCCTCATGAGACTTTGCGCCCCCCCCCCCCCCCCCCACCACCCCCCTTCCCCTGCCATCCAAAAGCAATCACATTTTCTCCTAATACTCACTGTCCAGGCTCAAATCCGAGGAATACTCATTGACATGAAGCATGAGAGATGAAGATAACTCCAAGAAACAACTAACACCTTCAGTGAAGAGAACCGAGTCATGGGGAGGAAATAAGAAACCATGGTAAGGTACAGAGGAAAGCATCAATATTTCTTTAGGGAGCAAGGAACTATTTCCTCCCTCTACTGAGATGTCATGCAGCACAAAACATCTTGTGATGGTCTGACTGCTTTCCCTCTAGTTATATCAATACTTATTTGTCAGGTCACAAATTCCATGCAGGCTGTAGCAGCAAATTATTTCTTGGAAAGTCTTCCGCATTTCCTGACTGCGGAAAGCGTAGATGAGAGGATCGATGACTGAGTTGCACATGATAAGGATTAAGTACATGTTGAAGTGCGACATGAAGCAGAGGCAGTACGGGTTTCGGGGGCAGGAGACTATGAGGATGAGGTGCAGGAAGAAGGGAGCCCAACAGACGACAAAGACACCGAGGAGGATGGTGAGGGTGATGGCCCCTTTCATGTTGGCCATGTGGTGGATGGCACCGTTGCCGGGCAGTGCGGCAATCCGCTTGACGTGCAAGCGTGCCAGCATGAACATGTGAACATAGAGTGAGACCATGAGGCCGAGCATGGTGAAGAACATCGTGATGAGACAGATGACAACTGTGGTGCTCTCAGAGTAGACGATGAACAGAATCCCCGAGACTGTACAAGCCATCCAGATTCCAGCAATGACCGCCAGTGCCCTTCTCACCGTCATGATGTTGTGGTAGCGCAGTGCGTAGAAGATGGTGATGTACCTGTCGATGGCAATGGCCAGCAAGCTCCAAATGGAGGCGAGCAGAGAGGTGCAGATCATGGAGTCCAGCACATTGTCCATACTCTTTATCAAGCTGTCCCGAGCAACAAAATGCCTACTCTTCAACATGGCGATGAAGATTGTCTCCCAGGCGTTGGACACGCTGACCAACATGTCGGCCACTGCCAAACTGCAAATGAAAAAGTACATTGGCGAGTGCAGGTTCTTGTTCTTGATGATGGCGGCGATGACCAGAATGTTGGCCAAGAGGCTGATGATGCCCAGTGTCAGGAAGACCTCCGTTGAGATCCACAGTTGCTCATAGCAGCCTGAGGAGGCACCATTACTGGGTGAGGCATTGGTGCTGGCGAATCCTGGGAAACTCTGGTTTCTGAGGTTAGGGCTCTCCCGGAGCCAATAATTATAAGATGAGGAGTTCATGCTTGTGGCAGACTCAATCCCTTGTCTCCAAAAGAAGTAAACGCTGTTCACGTTGGCATTTTAGCATCAGAAATCCAGCTCAAGACTGAGGTACATTCATTGGTTGTATAGTCTTGAAATTGCTTCTGAAATGAGGAAGGCAGTTTCTGAAACCAACTCATCACAAAATTGTCAAAGAAATTGCTAAATTACCCTGGCTCGCATCGTTTTACATACAATATCTTTAATCAGTCCTTCCTAGATTTGCATGTGTTCACGTCCATTGAGTTCACCTGCAGGAGGCTGAAAAAAGATTCCTTTTCTTTGTCCTGTTCCAGTGTCGGTAGGTAGAGAGGAGACAAATCTTTCTTTAAAACAGCCAGAGTCAGGGAAACAACAGCAAATCTATGTGTCCTCGCCTGGAGATTTTGCAACGAATGAATTCCTTTCACATTTTAACAAATCGTACAAAACTGTGGGAAGTAACATTCCACCCCTACACTGCAGTTCAGCCTATCACATGCTTGGTTAACTTGACTGACAACACTGTATGTTAAATATTTAAGGAAGGCTTCTGTTTTTAGCTGGTGCTGCTGATCTAGTCACAAAGACTTTATAAATTACGTACATTATAAACTAAAGTCTATTTGTCATAACGATTGCAGTATAATTGCATTAACTTGTGCTGTTTCTTATCCGGTCCCTAGTAACCCAAATTGTATCTGAGTCCCAAAGCTTACATCGAAAGAATTTGCACAATTTAATCAGTTTTCATAGTAAAAGCCTTGTTTCCAACGTTAGCCCCCGCTGTCCATCAAGGAGTAGAAATTGTTTTGTTTCCTTCGTTTCACACTGCTCAATGAGTATGCTTTTAAAGTGTACTGTCTGTGAGCAGTTTTGTTTTTGTTGCTTCCTTCATGTTTTGCTTCTTTTATTAAGGTTACTTAAACACGAAATAAATAATCCGTTCTGCATCAGAGCACATGAAGGTGATTTGTGAATAAAAACAAGAAGAACTGCAGATGCTGAAAATCAAAAATAAAAACAGAAGTTGCTGGAAAAGATTGGCAGGTCTGGCAGCATCTGTGGAGAGAGATCAGTGTTAACGTTTCAGTCAAGTGACCCTTCCCAACTCTGATTTCCCTCCACAGATGTTGCCAGGCATGCCTAGCTTTTCCAGCAACTTCTGAATTTTGTTGTTGAAGGTGATTCGTGATTAGTGATGAAGACAGCCCAGCAACTGTGGAGCTATAAGCTGGGGATGTGTCTAAGAATGTAAGTATTTTCAAGACTTGTGCAGAGATATAATATGTGTTATAGTTGGGGGGATATGAGTTGGACCACTCTTGGACATACAGAATTGGCTGTCCCATTCTCTATCATCTCCGTCGACCACATAACCCTTCAAGAACTTTGTACTCCTCCAGTACTGCTGGCCTCTCATATGTTCCTGAGTTTAGATTAGATTCCCTACAGTGTGGAAACAGGCCCTTCAGCCCAACAAGTCCACACCGACCCTCCAATGAGTAACCCGCCCAGAGTCATTTCCCCCTGACTAATACACTTAACACAATGCAATTTAGCATGGCCAATTCGCTTGACCTGAACATCTATTAGACTGTGGGAGGAAACCGGAGCACCCGGAGGAAACCCACGCAGACACGGGGAGAATGTACAAACTCCACACAGACCATTCCCCGAGGCTGGGTCCTGGCGCTGTGAGGCAGCAGTGCTCACCACCGAGCCACTGTGCTGTCCTGCAGAGTTTAATTACTCTACGATTGGGAAATGGACTCAAATTTGTTAAGGCCTCAATCAGGAATTCCCTTCTTTATGCAGCACCTTCCAAACCCATGGCTGAAAGACAAAGAAGGACAAAGGCAGCAGATACATGGGAACATCAACCCCTGTAAGGTTCCTCCAAACCACTCACTTGGAAATATATCAATGGTCCTTCACTGTTGCTGGGTCCAAATCCTGCAATTCCCTCCCTAAGGACAATGTGGGTTTGCACCCAGTACATAGATTGCAGGAGTTCAAGAGGCAGCTCACTACCACCTTCAAAGGGTAACTTGGGACAGGCAATAAATACTAGCTCAGCCAGCGATGCCCATATTCCAAGAATGGCAAAAATAAATTACTCTGCCTCTCTATCTTTCTTTCCTCCCTTCAGACTCTCCTTCAATTTCCTTTGATCAAGTGTTTTCACATCCATTTCAGTAGCCCCTGTGGCCCAGTGTCAGATGTTGTTGATGGCGCACGTCAGGGCATTTCACTCTGTCAAAGCTGCCATATAAATGCAGATTGTCGTTGTTATTCTGCAGATTACCAACTACCCAGATGATTGACTTTGGTGGTTAAATGGCAGAAAAATCATTGTATGTTAACCTGCCCGAATTCAGGAAAATGTGTGCATTGTGAAGCCTGACTAGTGCATCTTCAATGGAATACTCGAGGCAATTACCAAGAAAGGAGATTTTTGACAAAATATGTGGACATTAAATTGAGGGATGCAGTTATGTGTGAGTCAACTCCTACAAAGACTCAATACAGTCATCTTACTGAAAGGCATTGTTTACTGAGTGGCTGGAGATTGTATAAAACCCTTTGGGCTATATTTGCCAGGATACGTCTGACATGAATTGTAAATGTGCATTCTGAATAGAACCTGTTGTGGTGAACTGTAATGAGGCTTCTCTTGAATTGAAAGAAACCAATCTGTATTGTACCTGAAGGAGAGGTGGTGATATAGTCATAATGTCACTAAAACTAGGGTGTCATCGTTTAAAAATGAGAGGTCACTTGTTTAAAACAAAGATGAGGAACTTTTTTTCTTTCTCAGAGGGTTCCCTTCCTCAAAAGACATTGGATGCAGAATCTTTAGATATTTTTAAGGTAGAGGGAGGTAGATTCTTGATGTCCAAGGGGAATGAAAGATCATCAAGGACATGCAGAATGTGGAATTGAGGTTAAAATCAGATCAACCATGGTATTATTGAATAGCAGAACGCATCTGAAATGCTAAGTGGCTTCCTCTTATGCTTTGTTTGTAAGTAGGCATGTACCAGTAAATTTATAATGCCAGGCAGATTGTTTTACCAGTCTTGGTTTGAATCCTGCTGTGGCAGATAGTGAAATTTGAAACCAATTTTGTTTTTCAAAATTCTGGAATTTAAAGCTCATTTAATGGTGACCATGTGGCTACTGTCAATCATTGGAAAACCCCATCACTGTAAGGAAGGAAATCTGCCATCCTTCTGCATCTGGTCAAATGTTACTCCAGACCCAAATGGATGGGCAATAAATATGACATAGTCTGAGATACCCACCTCTCACCATGGAAAGGAAAAGCAATGTCAAATTAAATGTCTGTAATGTTCTTCCACAAAATCTTACGAATAAAATCTATTCTTGGAAGAATAAACCTTCTGGAATCTGAAGCCAAAGGTGCAATATTGGCTCCAGCTAATTGCAGAACCAATGGCAGTTGCTAATCCCCACAGCAAATCCCCTCTCTTGCTCATTTCCCCTTCCGATCATTAGCTCTTCCTTCTGGTCACCTTTACCTCCCAATCACATCCTAAGCCTCCCAACCTCTGAGTTACTCTGGATCATTTTCCACCCCCTCCCAAAATTTCCCTGCAGTAACCTCCTTCCCACAAACTATCCATTGATCTCAAGAAGCAAAACAGCTCCTTACATCCTTAATAGTGTCAGGAATCACAGCTCACACTCACTCCCTCATAACTTTCACTCCTAAAACATGTTCTGGCAATGGATCAGAATCCCAAAGTAGTATGAAACTTCCTTTCGCTGTCAATTGTAATATTGGTTAATTTTAAAACGATGACTACTACAGGAAAACAATGGATTTCAATATACTGCCTGTCTGACAAAGTCTTGTGTAAAGTCAGTGGAATATTGCTCAAAAAAATTGTTCAGGAAACTTGAAAGAAAGAGAGGTGTTAGAACTACATTATAGGAAGCATGTGGAAGCTTTGGAAAGGATTCAGAGGAGATTTACTAGGATGTTGCCTGGTATGGAGGGAAGGTCTTACAAGGATAGACTGAGGGACTTGAAGCTGTTTTCATTAGAGAGAAGAAGGTTGAGAGGTGACTTAATTGAGACCTGTAAGATAATCAGAGAGTTAGATAGGGTGGACAGTGAGAACCTTTTAACTTGGATGGTGATGGCTAGCAAGAGGGGACATAGCTTTAAATTGAGGGGTGAAAGATTTCGGAAGATGTCAGTGGTAGTTTCTTTACTCAGAGAATAGTAAGGGCGTGGAATGCACTGCCTGAAACAGTAGTAGACTCACCAACTTTAAGGGCATTTAAATGGTCATTGGATAGACATATGTACAAAAATGGAATAGAGTAGGTTAGATGTATTTCAGATTATTTTCACAGGTCAGCACAACATTGAGGGCTGAAGGGCCTGTACAGTGCTGTAATGTTATGAACATATGTTTGATGAGAGATTAACAAGAAGGTAGGGTTGACTATCTCTCTCATTGTGGAAGAAAGTCACCTCTGGCAGGTATGTCTGTTTCATTGTCCAGGAATGACAGGCATTAGAAAGCCAGTTTCAACCCTACTGAAGTGGTCTAGTGGCACTGAATGCATTCATGTATACCAGCCTGGTCACAGTCATAGAGTTATCCCCTAGTTACCCCAATGTTACAAGTAAAGATTCTCCCTGAATCAGAGGGCCACAAACCAGTTAAAAGGAAACAGGGAAACAAAGCAAACTCTGGAATTCAATCATGGTCAATAGGTGTTAGAACTACAGAATCTCAACCTAAATGCAAAATGGTGGTGAAGCTGACTGATTACAGAACGATTTTAATATTACTGTTTATCTCCACTGAAACTGCTTCAATATTACACAAACCATCCTTCATGAATAGTTCGTTGTTTGGTCTATATATCACTTCCTCAAATTGATCATTTTAGACTCATGTTTTCTTTCTAATCTGTATGTATGCTTTTTGTGTTTCTAATTCTTCTTACGCTGAGTAGTTAATAAACTCATGCTTTCCGTTTGTTCAATAAAACTTGGTTGAGTTGACATCTTTCAAAATGTAAGTTCACAAGGTCAGGGAGGAAGATTTTTTTTGAGGGGAGAGATTCTTTCTTTTGTCGGAACCAAATGAGAAGGTGGGTGAATAAAACAGGGAGGCAGTTTACCCACCCTTGCCCCCAGGGTATCCCTCATAAACTGGGGATCCTTGTCTGGAGTCTGGGTGTAAGAAACTGAAAATCAAAGGTGTCTCCGGCTCAGGGATTCCTCCCAGCTCACACAAACTATTTTCTAGGCCTCAGTGCTTCTGCTTCATTTCTTTCAGGTGTCTCAGCTCAGCCAGCTGGGTGGCTGGCAATCAATGGAGACAAGAAGAACTGCAGATGCTGGAAGTCAGAATCAATAGATGTGGAGCTGAAAAAGCACAGCAAGTCAGACAGCATCCAAGGAGCATCTGGGCGGAAACATTGACTCTACTGTTCCTCGGATACTGTCTGACCTGCTGTGCTTTTCCATCTCCACACCTATTGACTCTAGCTGGTATGCATTGCAGAAAGATATCATCACCTTGGGTTCAATTCCCATACTGGCTGAGGTTTCCAGGAAGTAATCGCTTTCTCAATCCCTCCCTTCGCCTGAGGCATGGTGACCCTCAGGTTAAACCATCAGCAGTCATCTCTCTCTCTCTAATGGGAGCACAGCCTTATTATCTGGTGATGCTTCCTTTAAACACTATTTATATAACATTCTTCATTAGGAATTGGATAAAATTACCATAACAGCTGCAGCAAGCAGAAGAATCCCATTTGGCCCTAAGTGACTGAGTCCAACATGTGTATTCCACACCAGTCTCCTTCCATCTTACCCAATCAGCATATCCCTCAGTGCCTTTCTCTGCCATATAGTAATCAGCTTTCTCACCTCAAGACTGGTTCAATCTATTCCTGTAGTCAGGTGATCCACTCTGTATCTTGACTGGGGCAGCAAACTCTAAGTCTGAGATGCCAACAAAGAAACCATAGCAACACAAACCTGAGGCTGGAACCTTTCTCTGAAGATGGACTTTGGCTCCTCATACAGAATTAACAGCATATTCTCAAACAGGTTATGTCCATTTATCCTTTTTTTTGGACTTACTGGGTCAGTGCACAATTTATGCTGTAAATCTCGATGACAAAGAGTAAAATGTAACGAGTGGAAGATAATTACAGTTGCGGTCAGACACAAATTGCAGGCATTGGCTATTTATTGAAAGATTTGAATGGAATGACACAAGTTTACCTTTGAATTTATCATTTGGTTAATTAAATTACTCAATTTCAGAATCACTAAGCCAGAAACATGAGTTGAAGAATCAGACAAGAACATTTCTGACAGTGAATTGTAGTGATTAGAAATTAAACAACCTCTTCCCTCTGTTTTACAAATGTTCAAATGTAATTTGCTTTAGAAATCACATAGATTGGTAGGTGAATCATTCAAAAGTAATAAAGTAGGCTGGGCAATATGCTGTGCAATATTGCTATTTACAGCAGGTACCTGTGTTTGTCTGGGTTCTAAACACAGCTATTGATATATTGAAACCAGCATTGTTTAAAGTGATGGAGGATTTTGCTTCAAGCATTTGTGCAGTTATGTTAGACAGTACAGATTTCCTGTCTAAGGTTGCTGAAGGATCCTGTACTGAATTTCGAGTTGTAATATCAGAGATTTGATTTAATAGGAACAACTTCTCCAGTCAGTGCTGTCCAGTAATGTTAGTGACAGATACAGTCATCCTTACATTTGAAGATACACTTCCATGCCACTTGATTAATTTGAATGTGATACAAGCCGTAATGGTGCAGTGGTAGTGTCCTTACCTCTGATCTAGGAGACCCAGGTTTGAACTCTGCCTGATCAGTGATGTACAATAAAGGTAAAACAACCGTAGTCTGACTGAGTTAGAGGGCTGCCCTCCCATTAGGGAGAGAGTTGATGAGTCATTGTAACAGGGTCAGCCAGGTGGACCTCACAGAATATGAGTTTCCATGATTAGGGCTGTTAATCTGGTCCAATCAGAGACACCTAGCTGACAGATGTAAACAGGAGTGGGTAACCATTGGATGGTCCATGTCTCTGGAGGCTGTGATTGGTAATAACCATAGATGGGTTCTTAACCTTTATCTTTGGGCACCCGGTACGGAGGAGGGAGGGCAGGTCTGACGACCTCCTCGTGGGTCTGCTCTTGGGCCTGGCCAAACTGGCCATCAACAGGCCCAGGCAGCGGGCCGTGGAGGGGGTCGTTAGGGCCGACTGCCTGCCCCTCTTCCGGGGTTACGTTAGAGCCCGGGTGTCCTTGGAGAAGGAGCACGCGGTGTCCACCAACACCCTGGAGTTGTTCAGGGAGAGGTGGGTGCCGCAGGGAGTGGAGTGCATTATTTCTCCCTCCAATTCTATTTTGATTTAGTCCCTACCCTCCCCTTCACTGTTTTGATCACACAGCATTGCCCTGTGGTTTGAAGGGCAGTGCTTGTCACTGGCCACTCGGGTGTTTTTCCTATCTTCCTGGTGGTGGAAATTGAATAAAGATTTGTGCACTTTGTGTCCTTTCACTGTGTCTCACACCTGCACACACACACACCCTGGGTGCTGGGGAAAAATAAGTACTACCGCGGTTAGGTGGTAGTGTAGGGGTTTAAAAAAAAGTAAAACAAGGGTCTGCCCTTCCCTTTACTGTTTTGATCACGCAGCGTTGTCCTTTGATGTGAAGGGCAGTGTTTGTCACTACCCACAAAAAAAAAGAAAAAAAAAGAAAAAAAAGAAAAAAAAAAGTAAACAGGAGTGGGTAACCATTGGATGGTCCATGTCTCTGGAGGCTGTGATTGGTAATAACCATAGATGGGTTCTTAACCTTTATCTTTGGGCACCCGGTACAGAGGAGGGAGGGCAGGTCTGACGACCTCCTCGTGGGTCTGCCCTTGGGCCTGGCCAAACTGGCCATCAACAGGTCCAGGCAGCGGGCCGTGGAGGGGGTCGTTAGGGCCGACTGCCTGCTCCTCTTCCGGGGTTACGTTAGGGCCCAGGTGTCCTTGGAGAAGGAGCACGCGGTGTCCACCAACACCCTGGAGTTGTTCAGGGAGAGGTGGGTGCCGCAGGGAGTGGAGTGCATTATTTCACCCTCTAACTCTATTTTGATTTAATCCCTACCCTCCCCTTCACCTTTTTGATCACACAGCATTGCCCTTTGATGTGAAGGGCAGTGCTTGTCACTAGCCACTCGGGTGTTTTCCTATCTTCCTGGTGGTGGAAATTGAATAAAGATTCGTACACTTTGTGTCTCTCACTGCGTCTCACACCTGCACATTCACACCATGGGTGCTGGGGAAAAAATAAGCACTACCGCAGTTAGGCGGTAGTGTGGGGGTTAAAAAAAAGGTAAAAAAAAGTAAACAGGAGTTTCAGGGTTAGTTTCACTCAGAGAGCTGGCTCTGAGGGAGCTGGGTCAGTGTCATGTACTGTGCACCTCTAAATAAAGAGTGACTTGGTGATGGGATATCAACCTGTGTGGAGTTATTTCAGATTGGTGATGGTTTATCCTGAGGGTCACCATATCTCAAGTTCTTCACAGTAACCTCAGCCAGTGTGGGAATTGTTAGCATCGTGCTGCATTGCAAAGCAACCATCCAGCCAACTGAGCTAACTGGCCTTCGAGAGGGCATCGTATGGTCATTTGGATAGAAATGGCAAACTTGGATGTGGGGAAAAGGCAAGATATCGGCATTAGATCATAGGACGGGGCAGACTCAATGGGCCAAATGGCCTCTTTCTGTACCATAATAATTCTGTGATTTTTGTGATTCTGTCTCCTGATTTAAAAATCACTGAAAACAACTCACAGACTCATAGAGTCATTGAGTCATACAGCACGGAAACAGACTCCCCCGGTCCAACTAGTCCATGCCAAATATAATCCCAAATTAAAATAGTCCTACCTATCTGCTCCTGGCCCATATCCCTTCAAACCTTTCCTGCTCTTGTATCTATTCAAATATCTTTTAAACATTGTAATTGTACGCGCATCCACCACTTCCTCAAGAAGTTCATTCCATACACGAACAACCATCTGCATAAAAAATTTGCCTCTTATGTCTTTTTAAAATCTGTCTCCTCTCACCTTAAAAATGTGCCCCCAGTCTTGAGATTCCCCATCCTAGGGAAAAGATAATGACCGATAACAGGAAAATCAATTCCTGCTGAAGGGCTTTTGTCTGAAACGTCGATTTTCCTGCTACTCGGATGCTGTCTGACCTGCTGTGCTTTTCCAGCACCACTCTAATCTAGACTATGATTTCCAGCATCTGCAGTCCTCACTTTTGCCTAAAAGACAATGACCACTAACTCTATCGACACCCTTCATTATTTTATAAGCTTCTATCAGGTTGCCTCTCAACTCCTACGTCCCAGTGACATAAGTCCCAGCCTATCCAGCTTTTTTTTAATAACTCAAACTTTTCAATCCTGACACCATCCTGATAAATCTCTTCTGAACCCTCTCCAGCTTAATAATATCCTTCCTATAACCGGGCAACCAGAACTGGACACAGTATTGCAGAAGAGGCCTCCCCAATGTCCTGCAGAACTCCAACATGACGTCCCAACTCCTTTACTCAAAGGACTGAGCAATGAAGGCAAGCGTGCTAAATGCCTTTTTAAGCACCCTGTCTATATATGATACAAACTTCAAAGAATTATGTACCTATACCCAAGGTCCCTCTGTTCTACACACCACCCAACACCCTAACATTAATTGTAAAAACCATACCCTTGTTTGTTGTACCAAGATGCGATACCTCGCATTTATCCAGATTGAACTCCATTTCCTATTTTTCAGCCCATTTAGAACATCAGACCTAGGAGCAGAAGTCATCCATCAGCCCTTCGGGCCTGCTCTGCCATTCAATAAGATCATGGTTGATCTTTTTATGGACTGGCTCCACTTACTGCGCTCTCACTGTATCCCTTAATTTTTTTATTGTTCAAAAGATTCTACCTTAGCTTTAAAAATGTTTACTGAAGTAGCATCAATTACTTCCCTGGGCAGGGAATTCCATAGATTAACAACCCTCTGGGTGAAGAAGTTCCTTTCCAATCAGTCATAAATCTTCTCCCTCTGATCTTGAGGCTATGTCCTCTTGTCCCAGTTTCACCTGCCACTGAAAACATCCTCCCTACTTCTATCTTATCTAACCTCTTCATAATTTTATTTGTTTCTGTCAGATCCCCCCTCATTCTTCTAAATTCCAGCCAATTCCGACCAATAGTCAACCAATCCTCTATCCATGCTAAGACTTTATCCGTAACACCATGCATCCTTATCTTATGCAGCAGCTTCTTGTGCAGCACATTGTCAAAGACCTTTTGGAAATCTAGGTACACAACATCCACTGGGTCCCCATTGTCTACCTTGCTCATAATGTCTTCACAGAATTCCAAAAGATTTGTTAAGCCCAACCTGCCCCTCATGAACCCATGTGGTGTCTGCCCAATGGCATAATTTCTATCGAGATTCCTTGCTACATCTTACTTGATAATAAACTCAAACATCTTCACCACTACAGAGGTTAGCTAACCGGTCTATAACTTCCCATCTTTGGTGTATCTCCCTTTTTAAACTGTGGCATCACATTTGCTATTTTCTAATCTGCTGGAACTGCCCCAGCGAATTTTGGAAAATTACCACCAGTGCACCTGCTATTTCTCCTGCCATCTCTTTCGTACCCTTGGATGCATTCTATCAGGGCCAAGAGACTTATCTATCCTTACCTCCATTAGCTTGCCCAACATGACCTCTTCTGTGATAATGATTGTTTCCAGGTACTCACCTATCTTTGTCTCTTTGTCAACTACTGGCATGTTATTTATGTCCTCCAGTGTGAAGACCAATAACAAAATACCTATTCAATACCTCAGCCATTTCGTCATATCCCATAACAAAATGCCCCTTCTCATCCTCTGAAGGACCGACATTTACTTTAGCCACTCTTTTTCGTTTTATGTGCTTATCGAAAATGTTGTTATCTGTCTTTATATTCTGTGCCAGTTTTTTCTCATGTTCTATCTTACTTTTCCTTATAGCTCTTTTTGTGCCTTTCTGTTGACCTTTAAAGTTTTCCCAATCTTCTAGTTTCCTGCTGTTCTTGGCCACTTTGTGTACCTTCTCTTTCAACTTGATAGCTTCCCTTATTTCCTTAGTCACCCATGACAGATTACCTCTTTCCTTACACTCCTTCCTTTTTACTGGAATATACTTTGTTGAGCACTTTGAAAAATTGCTTTGAAAGTCCTTCACTGCTCGTCAACTGTTCCACCATAAAATCATTGTTTTCACTCTACTTTAGCCAAGTTCTCCCTCATCCTATTGTAGTTTCCCTTGTTTAAGTACAGGACCCTGGTATTAGATTTTATCTTCACATTCTCAATCTGTATTTTGAACTCAACCTTCCAGGAGACCTATCTATCCTTACCTCCATTCCAAGAGGATCCCTAACTATAGGGTCATTAATTATTTCTGTCTGGTTACACAGGACCAGATCTTGGATAGCTTGCTCAAGATCCCTTTGTAATCTTAGAAAACCACCTGCACTATCCACTATGCCAGTGTTTTTGGTGTCATCCGCAAACTTATTCACCATGCCTTCTATATTCTCATCTAAATCACCTATATAAATGATAAATGAAAGAGGACCCAGAGCTGATCCCTGTGGAACATGCTGGTCACAAGCCTCCAGTTAGAAGGCCAACCCTCCACCATTACTCTCTGTCTCCTGTGTTTAGCCAATTGTGTATCCAATTGGCATGTTGCATTCTGAAAACTGAACCTTTTAAGTTTACATTAGTAGTGTTCATCAAACATGAAATATTGTTTGACATGAAAATGCATCAGAAACATGTAGTGCATATGCAGGAAGCGAATGATTGCAGTTTGGAATGCTTCCCTTAATGATCAGAACCTGGGTGACAGTGCCAGATTCTGGACAGCTGACTCTCAAAAAGGGTAAAAGACTATGGAACTCGCTAAACACCTGAATGTGGCTTTGGGCATAGCCCACTTATCTTGTATAATTTAGGATTATTACCTCTCATTTGGCTAACTACACCTGGACAACAGAAACGGACACTCCCCCTCATCAAGGTGTGAAAGGTGACTGAATGACATTTAGGAAATTCACCAAACCAATAGTGGAAGGTGACTGGCAATCATCTCAAAGGCGCCGTGACAGATTTAAGATCATAAGCAACTGAAATGGTGCATTTTAGAAAGTCAACTCAAGGTAGGAGCTTCATGGTGAATGGTAAGGCCTTAAGGAATGTAGTGGAACAGAAGGAGGACCTTGGAGTTCAGGTGCACAGTTCTCTGAAAGTGGAGTCACAGCTAGAGAGGGCAGTGAAGGAGGCTTTTGGCGCACTGGTCTTTATCAGTCAGGGCATTGAGTAGAGAAATTGGAAAGTTATGTAGCAATTATACAGGGTGTTGGTGAGGCTTCACTTGGAGAATTGTCTTCAGTTTTGGTCACCTTGATATAGGAAGGGTGTTAGTGAACTGGAAACAGTGCAGAAGACATTTACAAGGATGTTGCCTGGACTCAATGGTCTGAGTTATAGGGAGAAGTTGGATAAGCTAAGACCTTTAGAGACCTTTAGACCTAAGATCTTTAGAGTGTAGGAGACTGAGGGGGGACCTTATAGAAGTGTATAAATCATGAGAGACACGGATAGGGTGAATGCACTCAGTCTTTTTCCCAGGGTTGGGGAATCAAGGACTAGAGGGCATCAGTTTAAGGTTAGAGGGAAAAGAATAAAAGGGAATCTGTTGGGCAACATTTTTTACACAGAGGGTGGTACGCATATGGAAAGAGCTGCCAGCAGAAGTGGTTGAGGCAGGTACATTAACAACATTAAAAAGGCATTTGGACAAATACATGGATAGGAAAGGATTAGAAGAATATGGGCCAAGTGCAGGGAAATAGGGTTAGGGTGGACAGACATTTTGGTCATCGACCACAGCACTATTTACCTGGGTGGCAACTTTCAGAGATCTGTGTGCATGGACACCAAGATCCCTCTACTCATCCACACTACCAAGTATCCGACCATTAGCCCAGTACCCCATCTTCTTGTTACTCTTACCAAAGTGAATCACCTCACACTTACCCAGATTGAACTCCATTTGCCACCTTTCTGCCCAGCTCTGCAGCTTATCGATATCCCACTGTAACCTGCCACATCCTTCCTCACTGTCAACAACTCCACCGACTTTCGTATCATCCGCAAACTTGCTCACCCAATCTTCTAGCCCCTCCTCCAGGTCATTTATAAAAATGACAAACAGCAATGGTCCCAAAACAGACCCTTGCGGAACACCACTAGTAATTGCACTCCAAGATGAACCTTTACTATGAACTACTACCCTCTGTCTTCTTCCAGCCAGCCAATTCCTAATCCAAACCTCCAACTCACCCTCAATGCCATACCTCCGTATTTTTTGCAGTAGCCTACCATGGGGAACCTTATCAAACGCCTTACTAAAATCCATATACACCACATCTACCACTTTACCCTCGTCCACCTCCTTAATCACCTTCTCAAAGAATTCAATAAGTTTTGTGAGGCACAACCTGCCCTTCACAAAACCATGCTGACTATCCTTGATCACATTATTCCTATCCAGATGTTCATAAATCCTATCCCTTACAATTCTCTCTAAGACTTTGCCCACAACAGAAGTGAGACTCACTGGCCTATAGTTACTAGGGTTATCCCTACAGGTACATACTTATCAAGGACACTCAATAGTTGCTCCTTGAACAAGCTCCACATATCAATTGTGCCCTTGCCTTGAAGCCTACTTTTCCAGCCACGCATCCTAAGTCATGCCTCACCGCATCATAATTTCCCTGCCCCCAGCTATAATTCTTGCCCTGCAATGCACACTTATCCCTCTCCATCACTAGACTAAAAGTCACCGAATTGTGGTCACTGTCCCCAAAGTGCTCACCTACCTCCAATTCTAACACCTGGCCTAGTTCGTTACCCAGAACCAAATCCAGTATGGCCTCACCTCTTGTTGGCCTGTCTACATATTGTGTCAGGAAACCCTCCTGCGCACATTGGACAAACACCGACCCATCTAACGTACTCGAGCTATAGCTTTCCCAGTGAATATCTGGAAAGTTAAAGACCCCATAACAACCACCCTATTACTTTCACTCTTCTCCTGAATCATCCTCGCAACCCTTTCTCCTATGTCTCTAGGAATATTAGGAGGCCTGTAGAAAACTCCTAACAGGGTGACCTCACCTTTCCTATTTCTAACCTCAGCCCAAACTACCTCAGATGGCGAGTCTTCATTCATCGTCCTTTCCACCGCTGTAATACTATCTTTGACAAGCAATGCCACACCTCCCCCTCTTTTACCCCCACCTCTAACCCTACTAAAACATTTAAACCCTGGAACCTGCAACAGCCAATCCTGTCCCTGTTCTACCCATGTCTCCGTAATAGCCACAACATCGAAATCCCAGGTACCAACCCACGCTGCAAGTTCACCTACCTTATTTCGTATACTTCTCGCATTGAAGTATACACACTTCAAGCCACTTTCCTGTTTACAGGCACCCTCCTTTAAGATTGATGCCATGTTCCTAACCTCCCTACACTCCAGGTCCTGCACCCTAAAGCTACAGTCTAGGTTCCCATGCCCCTACAGAGTTAGTTTAAACCCCCCCAAAGAGCACTAGCAAACTTCCCCCCAAGGATACTGGTGCCCCTCAGGTTCAGGTGTAGACCATCCTGTTTATAGAGGTCCCACCTTCCCCAGAAAGAACCCCAGTTATCCAGATACCGGAATCCCTCCCTCCTGCACCATCCCAGTAGCCACGCATTTAACTGTTCTCTCTCCCTATTCCTCGACTCTTTATCATGTGGCACGGGTAACAAACCAGAGACAACAACTCTGTTTGTTCTAGCTCTGAGCTTCCAACCTAGCTCCCTGAAAGCCTGCCTAACATCCTCATCCCTCTTCCTACCTATGTCATTGGTGCCAACATGGACCACGACTTCAGGTTGCTCCCCCTCCCCCTTAAGGACTCGGAAAACATGATCAGAGACGTCACGTACCCTTGCATCTGGGAGGCAACATACCAAACGTGAGTCTCTCTCGCCCCCACAAAACCGCCTATCTGTGCCCCGAACTATCGAGTCCCCAATTACTATTGCTCTGCTCTTCTCCACCCTTCCTTTCTGAGCAACGGGGACAGGCTCCGTGCCAGATGCCTGAACCCCATTGCTTACCCCTGGTAAGTCGTTCCCCCCCACAAGTATCCAAAACGGTATACTTGTTCTTGAGGGGAACGGCCGCAGGGGGTCCCTGCACTGGCTGCTTCCTCCCAGTCCCCCTCACTGTCACCCATCTGTCTGCAATCTTTGGAGTTACTACTTCCCTCAAGCTCTGATCTATGACCCCCTCTGCCTCCCGAATGATCCGAAGTTCATCCAACTCCAGCTCCAGTTCCCTAACACGGTCTTGGAGGAGCTGGAGATGGGTGCACTTCCTGCAAGTGTAATCAGCAGGGACGACCATGGCATCCCTCACCTCAAACATGTTGCAAGAGGAACATTGCACTGCCTTCACTGCCATCCCTCTAAAAGTAACCTTTCAAAAAAAAAACTCGGTTTAAACAATAGAACAAGCAAAATGCAGCATTTACCTACTTACCACAATGGGTCTTATTATTAGGTTAGAGGAGGAGGGCGGGTGGGAGGCACTACCCCTGTAGTAAAAAGGTAAAAACAGTGTAGTGCCTCGGGTTCCTCTCCTGCGTGCCTTTATAGGAAAAAACTTACCCAGATAAGCTTGCGCTACACCAGCTTCCGGGACCGCTGCACACTTTTTTTTAAAAAACTTTCAAATTTAAACCGTTAAACAAACGTCACTGAGCCTACAAGCAGCCACTGCCAAACAGCCCTTACCTGCTCCGCTGAGAGAGTGACTTGACAGAGGTGTACAAGATGATTAGGGGTTTGGATGGGGTTGTCCATGAGAACCTTTTTCCACGTATGGAGTCAGCTATTACGAGGGGGCATAGCTTTAAATTAAGGGGTGGTCGGTATAGGACAGATGTTAGGGGTAGATTCTTTACTCAGCGAGTCGTGAGTTCATGGAATGCCCTGCCAGTAGCAGTGGTGGACTCTCCCTCTTTATGGGCATTTAAACAGGCATTGGATATGCATATGGAGGATAGTGGGCTAGTGTAGGTTAGGTGGGCTTGGATTGGCGCAACATCGTGGGCCAAAGGGCCTGTACTGCACTGTATTTTTCTATGTTCTATGTTCTATGCATGGCATGTTTCCACACACTAGGGATTCTATGATAGTTGTCATGGTCACCATTACTGAGTTCAGTTTTCATTTCTGGATTGGATTGGTTGTATTTACTGTGGTGGGATCTGAACCTGTATCCCTGAACAGCAGCGAGGGGTCTTTAGATTGTTAGCTCAGTTGAAATTAACATTATGTCACTAACTCCCGAATGAAAGTCCAGGCGAATCTTTGTTCATTCATTAAGTGCAGCAGCTACACAAGACAACATTAACATTACTAAATGTGAGACCGACATTCGAGTCAGTAAACTTCAAATACAAGTTCGCAGAAGTTCCCATCTCCCAGAAGAATGGAGAAATGGAAGAAATTAAGATGAATGAGCAGAAAGTTGCATTTCCATAGCACCATTCACATCCCCAACACATAGCCACTTTCTTGGTTGAGATTGGAGCATAGCGAAGGCTGCTACAGCTCTGCAGCATAACAACAGTCTCTTCAGCCCATCAAACCTGTGCTGATCAAAAACAGCCAAACTACCTATTCTCATCCTATTTTCCAACAAAGGACATCTTGCCTTAGAGGACACACAATAAAGATCCATTTGTTTGATTCTTGTGATGAAGGAGTTGCCACATGAGTAGGAGATTGAATATGATGAATCTATATTCACTGAAGTCTACAAGAACAAGGACTGGTCACATTGGCATGTGTAACATTCTTAGGGAGCTGGAGAGGGTGGATACTAAGAGGCTGCTTCCTCCCTGGATGGAAAGTCTAGATCTCGAGGTTACAGGAACAGAATGAAGGAGTGGCCATTTGAGATGGAGATGAGGAGCCACACCATCAATCGAATGGTTCTGAATCTTTGGAATTTGATACATTAGAGAATGTGAATGCTTAGTCTCTGAGAACACTAGATTTTTGACCACTTAGGAAATCAGTAGCTATGGGGAGAGCATGGGAAAGTGAAGCTTTGGTAGATGATCAGCCATGATCTCTTTCAATAATGGACCAGACTCGAGGAATCTTATGGCCAATCCCTGTTCCTATTCTTTATGATCTATTTACAGTTAAAGACTGGCCCCAGCATCAGAGAAGTTCTTAAATAAGTAACTGGTGGTGCATTCTTCTTATTCAATCTCCCAACTCCTCCGATCTCTCGACTTCCTCCTTCTCCCTATCAAAACTTTCTGTTGTACTGGGCGACGCGGTGTGTTGTGTTCTTTTGGTTGTTGCAGATGTACCAATTATGCCACAAGGATTAATAAAATGAGGTGGGACTAAAACAGCCAATGATACCTGGGAGACAACTTGGACATGTCTGACCTCGAGGACTGCCATTCTATTCTGTCTGTAGAGCACATGAGAATATGAAAAAATTCTGCTTTGTGGTGTGCCGTGAAGGAGGGCAGGTTAAGCTACACTCCTGTAAAGGTACATGCACATCACAACACCGCCCACCCTGCCAACTGCCTTCCCCCTTCCTGGCTTTTGATTTGAAGTTGCAGCTGGTGCACCAATGAGCTGAAAGTGTCAATTTCCACAGGATTCCACCTAAAGCAAATTTAGGAAGCTTGTTCAGAACTCCTGATCCTAACTCCACAGGGATCTGTCAAGCAACAAAATCATTAATGCACTTTCACAAGACAACCTGCAGTGTGCACTACCAATCGACTGTGGCTGAAATGAAGAACGATCAATCTTAACTGCAGTATCTCAGCTGGAGCTAGATAATCTGAGCCATGGATGAAGATGCTGAGCAATATCCAATCAATTAATATTATTTTGAAAGACACTTTTTAAATGGATGCATAAGACCCATTTGTGATGTCTGATTAAATCTTCCATTAGAAATTATTACTCGTGTTGAGAATGATTTTCTCCAAATTTCTTCTGGTGTTAACAGCTCCACTTCTTGTCATGTTTCACACGGGGAGCTAATCAGAAGCACTAATCAGATAAAGATCTCCCACTAAGAGTGGTCACAGAGTCCGGAACTGAGGCAGGGCAGTCACAGATTAATTCATTTAAATCCAATCTTAAGGCTCAAAAGCAAACACACCCATGCAGTCAGGACCTTACTTTGTTCTTGAATGAATATGATCAGCAAAAGGCAAAAACACGAGTTGCTAAAATGGAAAAGGAATGAGTTATATTGAAAAGAAACAGAAGAATTTACATTGCAACAACACCTTTCATGACCAAAGGAAAGCTTATACTGTATAGCTAATGAAGGCTCCCTTGTAATCCTGGGAATGCAATAGCCAATTGAAATGCAGAAAACACCCACAAATATCACAGTGAGAAGGACAAGGAAATCTGCTTTTTGTTTGGTAATCAAATTCTAACTTCAAGAAATTTCTCAACAGCTGTGGTCCAGTAATACCTTTACTATTTTTCAATAATTTTCCAAAACTTGTTAGCGGCTAAATACATTGGTATAAAGGCATGATTCTAAATGTTAAAGTGAATATATTTATATGTAAAATGATTGAGAGAAAATAAGCTTTTGGAATCTGTTATGATGCACATTAAACATTTCCTCTCCAATGGCTCTGCCAACCTGCTGTCTTTGGTAAGTCTACACATTACTATAATGATAACATTTGTTGATGAGAGTGTTCACACGAAGCATTTCCACAGTTATTTGTAAATCTCAGCAGTTTGGGGTGGTATGGTGGCTCAGTGGTTAGCACTGCTGCTTTACGGTCCCAAGTTCGATTCCAGCCTTGGGTGACCGTCTGTTTGGAGTTTGCACATTCTCCCTGTGTCTGCATGGGTTTCCTCCCACAGTCCAAAGATGTGCAGGTCAGATGAATTGGCCATGCTAAATTGCCCATGGTGCTAGGTGTATTAGTCAGAGTGAAATGGGTCTGGGTGGGTTACTCTTTGGAGGGTCGGTGTGGACTTGTTGAGCCGAAGGGCCTGTTTCCACACTGTAGGGAATCTAATCTAATCAAATTTCACACAAGTCCAGTGCTGTATTATATCTACAAAACTCTTTGATGTTAGCCAAAACCCTGAGCAAAACAGGGGCAAATATTAAGCTTTTTAAATGCAGAAGTAACACCTGACTACTTAGGTCCCACATCTTTGTTTCCACAAAACAAAACGAAAGAAGCAACATTATATATTATATAATACTAGGCAGTCTTTGAGTAACTTGCTATCATTGAATTCTCTACATATCACTTGCACACAACAATGTTCACCAGGGTGACTTGGTGGGTGGGTGGTTCACACTCTGTGGTCTCACGGCACCAGGAACCTGGGTTTGATTGCACCTTCGGGTGACTGTCCGTGTGAAGTTTGCACATTCTCCCTGTGTCTGTATAGGCTTCTGCCGGGTGCTCCGGTTTCCTTCCACAGTCCAAAGATGTGCAGTTTAGGGGGAAACATCATTGGAAATGCAGGGTTAGGGTGGGCCTGAGTGGAATGTTCTTTGGATGGTCAGTGTGGACTTGATGGGCCAAATGGCCTGTTTCCATATTGTAGAGATTCTATGATTCAAACAGGTACTCCTCACCCCTCCCACAAACATGATGTGATATTGAGAGGACTCCATCCAGATACCTGGTACCTGATAATAGGGATCTGGGGGTTAGCAGCCTCCAAGATTACAATACCATTTCCAACATTTCAAGACTAACTTTCAGGACACAGCTGTGAGGAAAGCATGGGCAAATAGTCATTGCAACTGTGGAAGAAAGATTGTTTGACTCTCAATTTCCTTGAACACTTTTGTTTACAAATTAGAAAAACATGGGAAGTGATTCCCATACACCAGCTGCCCATGTATGTTTATATGGTAGAGGCCATGTGTTTGTCGGACATTCTTGAAGGAGGCTTGGTCACTTTTGTCTTTCATAGATGTCGTGCACTGTGGCCAGTAATTAGACACTGCAGTACAGCCTTGTAAAACCTAGAGAGGTGCAGTCTCAGGAGAAGAGACTGAGTAGCTGGGAAGTGAATAGTTGCTGGCAGATATCCTGCTGAGGGACTGGAACTTGTGTCTGTTTTATTGCTTGGTCAAGAAAATTAGATCAGAAATAGATCAGCTCATTCGGAAAAGAAGACCATGAATGTCTTGCTAAGAGACCATGGGGGTCTATCTTGCCCACATCTGCTATTTGATGTGCTCTGTGAGGCATTAGACCATGGGTTTGGCTGTTAATTCAAATTTATTTCATGTTAATTCCGGATGTCAGAATATATGGAGAAGGTACGAAGGAGTGCTAACCATCATTCAATTAGGTATCAAAGAGTCTGTTCATTTCCTGTTTGGTCCCAGCAACGTGGTGTAACATAAGGATGGATGTATTGGACAGCCAATACTGATGGAGGGAAAGGGTGGGGCAGCACAGTTGGAGGTAGGAAGTTATGTGCTAAAATTGGTCAAAAATGGAGCTTAGTGACTCCCATCTCCCCACACTCTCCCACAGTTACACTGATGGATTGGTACCAAAATCCCCTGGGTCAAAGCATTTACAAGGACTCAAGTTGAAGTATTCTCCCTTAATGATTATAACCCAAAAGACATGCCAAAAAACATAAACGCCTCCTTCCACTTACCTCCCCACATCATGGGCCATGTAATGAAATGGGATGCTTCTAGGTCAGCCATCTCATTTGCATTTACTCATTAACCCTACATTACCTATCAAGCTTCTCTTTTGCCCTGACTGACTACCAACAAATCTTTTGTCTGCCTGCCTTTTTTCGTCTCTCTGGGTTCCATCATCCCCCCTGTCATCAGCGTTACGACCACCTTTTTCTGGTTGCTATTAATTCTGATGAAGGGTCACTGGACTTGAAACATTAACGCTGTTTTCTTTCTTGAGATGCTGCCAGAGCAGCTGAGTTTCTCCAGCTATTTCTGTTTTTGTTTGTTACAGGCTAATGACGTTACTTCATAGACAGACAGACAACAGTTGGACAAACACAGAAAGGGAGTTTATTCAAAGTTGTTCAGCCAAAACCTACTGCCCCTCTGATGATGAGGTGCCAGTGTTAGACTGGGGTGGATAAAGTCAGAAGTCACACGACGCCACGTCCAATAGGTTTATTTAAAGGCACAAGCTTTTGGAGCAATGTTCCTTTATCAGGCGAAGTGGAAGGAAGTGCACAGGCTCAGAATATATAGGCAGAGAGATAATGGCAATGTAACTCCAGGTAACTTAGAGTGTCAACAGATAAGGACAAATGGTGTGAATGGAGTGTGGACACACTAAATAGCGAGTCTTTGCAGGTGATTAAAAGCGTCAAACTGTGTCAGTAAAATGTCAACAGCTGAAGAACAAGTGAAAGGATGACCTATCAACCGATTAATTAAGGCATCGTGATAATTACAAAAAAATTAAAAATAAGATAATGTTACAGACAAACCAAATGACTGGAATAACAAAATCCGAAAGGACTGCGGATGCCGTAAATCAGAAACAAAAACAAATTGCTGGAAAAGCTCAGCAGGTCTGGCAGCATCTGTGGAGGGAAAGCAGAGTTAACCTTTCAGATCCAGTGCGGAACAGTCGAGCAAAGGTGTTGTTGTTGTGCCGTTGGATCACCAAAGACATTCCCAGCAGTATATCTGAAAATGGAACTGTTGATCTCCTCCAGTTTCTATTCTCCATAACATGGAGAGTTGCTTCAGTTCCACAGATATGAATCCAGGGTTAGGGGTGAGCGGTAAGAAAAGAAAGTTCTGGAAATGTTCAGCAGACTCATCTGCATCTGCGGAGATGGAAACAGAGAAAACATGTGGGACCAATGCCTTTTCATCAGACCCAGGATAAGTTTGAGATGTAATACATTTTAAACGAGGAGTAAGTGTGGGGGACGGGGTGAGCGGGGACAAGAGGAGAGGACAAAGAGAAAGTTTGCAATGTTCTTCAAGGGTGATAAAAGCACCAGACAACACATGCATAATGAGCAAGCATTAAGACCCAGCATTGAATGTGACTCTCGGTGTTTTTTGGCTTCTGTGTTTAAAGATACATCTATTGGCTGGAACTCTCTGATAATCTCCATACTAATGTTGTGGCCACAGTAGAACTGCACCGTTGCTATATCACCATCCTTTTGAGAAGTGTTAACATTAGGAAGAGATTAAAGCCTCAGTATTTTAAAACAAAAACTCCCTGCAGAGTGACCCTGCTGCTCCTGCAAATTGGGTGTTTGCTATTCATTCCAACATCCATCTCATTGACTATACAAAACCTGATAAGTAAATTCACAGGCCTGTTGTTAGTGTCACTGATGAAATATCAATAATGTTCAGGAATATGTAAATATCATGACAGTTCTTTTATCCTCAATCAAACAGATCATTTTCTCAACTGTTAGTTAACCCTCTGAGGTGAAACCATACTTTGTCTCACTGCAGGATTGCAGTGTTTTTGAAAATGCATTTCCCTACATTTGCAATTTGCCTAACTAAAGGTGATGATGTGTCTGGAGTCTGACCATGTACCTAGCCAAAAAGCTAAACTTTATGCTTGCATCTGAATGTCACATCGGGGGCAAATTTCAAATATACATTTGTCTGCCCATTAACCCTGGGAAGGATTGATGGGGTCAACATATGTTCATATAGGATGAAAATTAACTTGGAACAAGCACAGAGAATGCTGGGAAGATTCAGCAGATCTGGTACCATGTACGGAGAGAAAAAAGGGATGTTAATGTTTTGAGCCTGGTATGGTTCTTCTTCAGAATGTCATGCTGGACACAAAACATTTCCTCTGAATGTATCTGTCACAGATGCTGCCAGATCTGCTGAGCTTCTTCAGCATTAAACAAGAAGCACAGAATGGGTCCTTCAACCCATCATGTCTATGCTAGCAATTATACCATTCTAAACTAATCATATCTGTCGACAATGCAGAAAGAGACCATTCAGCCCACCAGGTCTGCACTAACCCAGACTCACACCCATCTTCTGTAGCTAACCCACTTAACCTGTATATCCTGGACACTATGGGGCAATTTAGCATGGCCAATCCACCTGACCTGCACATTTTTGGATTGTGGAAGGAAACTGGAACATCCAGAAGGAATCCACATAGACATGGGGAGAATATGCACGCCTTTGGAAGTGTTGTATTAAAGTTTTAATATAAATTTTTGTTAATTGATGAATAGGAAGGGTTTGGAGGGATATGGGCCAGGTGCTGGCAGGTGGGACTACATTGGGTTGGGATATCTGGTCAGCATGAATGAGTTGGACTGAAGGGTCTGTTTCTATGCTGTACATCTCTATGACAACACACACACACACACACACACACACACACACCAGGCTGGAACCTGGAACTATGAGGCAGCAGCACTATCCACTGAGCCTCTGTGCTGCTCCTATCCTGCTATTCTCTACCTTTAGCCAAATGCCTCTGAAACATTGCTATCTTGTCTGCTTCTACTCCTGACCCAGCATGTTCCAGACATCTAACACCCTCTGTAAAAAAACTTGCCTTGCACATTTCTTTTAAATTCTCCTCCTCTTACCTTAATCCATGGAATTGGACATTTCTACCAGGGGGAAAAGACACCAACTATCCACCTATCTATGCCTCTTATAATTTTATAAACTTTTACCAGGTCACCCCTCAGCCTCTGATGCTCTCGTGAAAGCAATCCAAGTTTGTCCAATCTCTCCTTATAGCTACTGTACTCCAATCCAGGCAGCATCCTGCTAAACCTTTCATGCACCCTCTCCTTAGTCTCCACATCCTTCCTATAGTGTGGCGACCAGAACTGCACACAATGCTCCAAATGTGGCTTAACTATAGACTTATACAATTACAAACATAATTTGCCAACTTTTATGCTCAGTGCCCCAAACGATGAACACAAGCATGCCATACACCTTCTTGCCCAATTTAGCCATGAGTGTTGCCACTTTCAGGGAGCTATGGACTTGTACCCCAAGATCCCTCTAAATATCAACACTGCTAAGGGTCCTGTCTTCACTGTATACTTTCCTCTTGCAATTGACCTCACATTTCTTCAAATTAAACTCCATCTGCTATTTCTCTGTCCAACCCTCCAATTGATGTCTATCCTGTTGTGGCCTTTGACAACCTTCCTCACTATCTACAATTCCACCAATTTTCGTGTCATCAGCAAACATACTCATCAGACCACTTACATTTTCATCCAAGTCATTTATATAAATTGCAAACAATAGAGGTCCCAGCATCAATCCTTGGGGAATACCACAGGTCAAAAACCTCCAGTCAGATAATTATCCCTCCACAACCACCCTCTAGACTTTATGACCAAGCCAATTTTGTACCCAACATTTTTCTGAGTAGGTGACAGTGTTGACAATTATTCAGGGGTAGCCTTTGATAGAGAGACAGGCTTAAGCTCTGCTTGCAGCATTGGGCTGATGAGGATTGAAAGGTATAAAGGAACAGTAATGGGTTGGAAGGATGTTTTAATTTAGTTTACCTTGTAACAGTAAAATGTACTACAAAGACATAAGTTTCATGAATGAATGAATGGAAACGCAGTATAGTAAACAAAGTGTGCTTGTGAGAGAGTTGGTAAAGCAAATCATAAAATAATATCTTACTGTGGTCAACATGACTATCAACTCCTGAGACCTTTGGAGACTTGGGAGAATAGGCTTCCTTCCTCATTTAGTTATTGCCAGAGATTTCTCAACCTCTCATGATGGATAGACTCTTAATTAGCATCAATCCAATGTTCCTATAGTACTGAGATTAGAATAAAATTCCCAGCTGCTCTCCCTCAATGTTTGATAATTAGATCCATGCTGTGAGAAATTTTAACTGGTCCTTGTGGGTGGACTGCCTTGAACAAGCTGGTAGTGAGTGGCAGAAAGCCAACAAATTAAATAGCCTCCTTTTCTTCATTGAAGGTTTAACAGCTTTCAAGGTTAGAGGTGCCACTGATTGTATTCTTGAACAAGAACAGTGAACCTTCCAGAAGCTGGTAGGCAGGTCCACGGTAGGTCTGTTTCCCCCTTCATATCCATGTCTAAAGCTCTGCCTAGGGTTGTGGTTAAATCACTGAATAAAGTGAGGTTATGTTGATGGTGAGGAACCGAGTGCCAAGTGATAGATACAATTGGATTCCGGTAGATGGAATCCAGAATACAAGGAGCCAAGAAAATCCAGATCCGGACTGTGTGAACACCACTTCTTATGCAACATGGATTTGAACACACCTCAAGAGTACAAGATGAAAGTGCGTACTGCAAATGCTGGAGATTAAAGTCAAGAGTGTGGTGCTAGAAAAGCACAGCAGGTTAGGCAGCACCCGAGGAGCAGGAAAATCGATATTTCGGGCAAAAGCTCTTCATCGATGAGGTAACTGCACTATAATGGGAAAGGAATGTTGATGATAATGGTATAAATAACGATCCACTCTGACTTCAACAGAACAGAGAGTGCGAGCGTGAGCACGAGCGAGAGGGAAGAGAGAGATGGAAGTGCCTTTGAGAGAGCAACATTGGGGCAGGAAGTTGTGTTCAGTTGGATGCGAATCGCAGTGTGACTACAGGATCACTGAGAGTGAGGGAGACTTCTAACATGTAAAAAACATACTCCAGATGTGAGGGACACAGAGCATCAACTCTTAGCCAGAGATGGCAGCTTCTAAATGATCAATACAAACACCAGATGTACAATAGAATTTAAAGTAGACTCCATGAAGAGCTGGACATAGGAGAAGCTCAATCCAGTGGCCCAGTTACATCAGTCCATAGTGTGGTTACATGGTTCTCCCAAAGCAGCATTGACATGATCCATCAGATCTGTCAACGTCTGTGCAAAGAGAAATAAAATTCACTTTTTAAGTCCAATAAGACTCTATTTCAGAACACTTCAGGTTTGAAGAAGATTCAGATCAGGCTTGAAATATTAACTCTGTTTCTCTCTCCACAGATGCCAACAGACCTGCTCAGTTTCTCCAGCATTCTCTGTATTGATTTCAGATCTACTCTATCCTGCAGTATTTTGCTTTTATCAACATGGTCCGTGTCTATATTTAAATTGCAATAGTCTAAGGACGTGCAGGCGAGGTGGATTAGCCATGGCAAATGCAGGGCTATAGGGATAGGATAGGGGTTGGGTCTGGATGGGATGCTTTTCTGAGGGTTAATGTGGACTCGATGAGCTGAATGGCCTGCTTCCATACTGTAGGGATTCTAGGATTCTAGGATTCTATGATGGATTGCAGCAACAAAATTTGCAACTACATTATGTAATTAATACAGAAAATATTCTGAACCATTTAACTGCAGTGTTTCAGAGGTATATTTGACAGTGAGTTACATAAAGTCATATGAGGGAAGATGGCCAATCCTTGCAACTCCCTGAGTAAAGTGGTTTCTCCTCATCCTCATTCCTAGCTTTCTTGCTGACAGTCTTGAAATTGTCACCACTAGTTACTGACATACCAACTAGTGGAAACTAGATATTACCCTGTCAAAGTTGTTTATCATATTGAACACCTCAATAAGAACACCTCTTAATCTTCTCTGCTCCAAGGAGGTTTGTGAGGCTGGAGAGGGATGCAGATAAAGGGAGGGATGAATGCATGAAATAAAGTAAAAAGATATCATTTGAGCTTTAAAAATTGATGTGCTTCTTAACTGGGAGCATGTGTCTGTGGGCAGGAACAGGAGTAATGGATTGTAGCTGTAGCTTTGGACAAATTGGACTTTGTGATCCTTTGTAATTATGTTCATTAAATTTTAAATCATGAACACAGTGGATCCATTCGCAAACATCTTTTATTGAGCTAGCAATGCATAAAGAGTTTTATTCTTAAAAGTCACTCACTTTTTTCATTTAATCTCCATTGATTTTGCTCCTTATGACATGGTCTTATTGTCGATGAGTTGTATGTGGTTAAGCTTTCTCTATTATCTGTCTTGTCTCATCAATCAGGAGCAAGGATTATTGTTTTTGCTCAATACCCCTGTGCTCTATATTCAAATCGCCCATGCCACTGACTCTACAGTTGCTTAAAAATCTCTGAGAACAAAGACGATTTTCGATAGGAGCGAGCGTGACAGGGTAGTTGTTAGGGGGACTTAAATGTTCCAAAAATTGATTGGAAATACTATAATTCAAGGACTTTAAATGGGTCAGTTTCTGCCAATGTGTGTAGGAGGGTTACCTGACACAATATGTAGTTTGGATTAGTGGTGCTGGAAGAGCACAGCAGTTCAGGCAGCATCCAAGGAGCAACAAAATCGACGTTTCGGGCAAAAACCCTTCACCAGGAATAAAGGCAGTGAGCCTGAAGCATGGAGAGGTAAGCTAGAGGAGGGTGGGGGTGGGGAGAAAGTAGCATGGAATACAATAGGTGAGTGGGGGAGGGGATGAAGGTGATAGGTCAGGGAGGAGGGTGGAGTGGATAGGTGGAAAAGAAGATAGGCAGGTAGGACAAGTCATGGGGACAGTGTGAGCTGGAAGTATGGAACTAGGGTGAGGTGGGGGAAGGGGAACACAATATGTAGACAGGCCAACAAGGGGCAAGGCCTCCACATTGGATATGGTACTGGGGAATGAATAAGGGCAAGTGTTACATTTGGAAGTAGGTGAGCACTTTGGTGATAATGACCACAATTCAGTTATTTTTACTTGAGCGATTGAAAGTGATAGGTATATACCACAGGGCAAGAATTATAGCTGGGGGAAAGGAAATTATGGTGCGCTTAATCAAGATTTAGGATGCATAGGATGGGGAAGGAAACTTAAGGGATTGTGCATAATTGAAATGTGGAGCTTATTCAAGGAACAGCTACTGCGTGTCCTTGATAAGTATGTACCTGTCAGGCAGGGAGGAAGTGGTCGAGCAAGGGAGCCATGGTTTACTAAAGAATTTGAATCTCTTGTCAAGAGGAAGAAGGAGGCTTATGTTAGGATGAGACACAAAGGCTCAGTTAGAGTGCTTAAGAGTTACAGGTTTGCCGAGAAAGAGAGAGCTAAGAGGAGCCAGGAGGGGATATGAGAAGTCGTTGGCAGATAGGATCAAGGAAAACTCTAAAGCTTTCTATAGGTATATCAGGAATAAAAGAATGAGTAGAGAAAGATTAGGGCCAATCAAGGATAGTAATGGGAAGTCATGCGTGGAATCCGAGGAGTTGGGGAAGCGCTAAATGATTATTTTTCCTCAGTATTTACACTGGAAAAGGGAAATGTTGTTGAGGAGAATACTGAGATACAGGCTATTATACTAGATGGGATTGAGGTTCACAAGGAAAGTGCAAAAATAGATAAGTCCCCTAGGCCAGTTGGGATTTATCCTAGGATTCTCTGGGAAGCCAGGGAGGAGATTACAGAGCCTTTCATTTTGATCTTTATGTCATCGTTGTCAAAAGGAATAGTGCCTGAAGACTGGAGGAGAAAAATGTTGTTCCCTTGTTCAAGAAGGGGAGTAGAGACAACCCTGGTAATTATAGACCAGTGTGCTTTACTTTGGTTGTGGGTAAAGTGTTGGGAAAGGTTATAAGAGATAGGATTTATCATCATCTAGAAAGGAATAAATTAATTAGAAATAGTCAACACAGTTTTGTGAAGGGTAGGTCGTGCCTCACAAACCTTATTGAGTTCTTTGAGAAGGTGACCAAACAGGTGGATGAGGATAAAGTGGTTGATGTGGTGTATATGGATTTCAGTAAGGCATTTGATAAGGTTCCCATGGTAGGGTATTGCAGAAAATACGGGGGCATGGGATTGAGGATCATTTAGCGGTTTGGATCAGAAAGTGGCTAACTGAAAGAAGACAGAGTGGTGGTTGATGGGAAATGTTCATCCTGGAGCTCAGTTACTAGTGGGGTACTGCAAGGATCAGTTTTGGTGCCACTGCTGTTTGTCATTTTATAAATGATCTGGATGAGGGCATAGCAGGATGGGCTAGTAAATTTGTGGATTACACTATGGTTGGTAGACTTGTAGAGAGTGCTGAAGGATGTTGTAGGTTACAGAGGGACCTAGATTAGCTGCAGGGCTGGGCGGAGAGGTGGAAAATGGAATTTAATGTGGAAAAGAGTGAGGTGATTCACTTTGGAAGGAGTAACAGGAATGCAGAGTACTGGGCTAATGGTGTGATTCTTCATTGTGTCCATGTACTTAGATCCCTGAAAGTTGCCACCCAGTTTGATAGGATTGTAAAGAAGGTATACGGTGTGTTAGCTTTTATTAGTAGAGGAATTGAGTTTCTGAGCCATGAGATCATGTTGCAGCTGTACAAAACACTGATGTGACCGCACTTGGAGTATTGCATACAATTGTGGTCACTGCATTATAGGAAGGATGTGAAAGCTTTGGAAAGGGTTCAGGAGCGATTTACTAGAATGTTGCCTGGTGGGAGGGAAGGCTTATGAAGAAAGGCTGAGGGACTTGAGGCATTTTTTTGTAGAGAGAAGAAGATTGAGAGGTGAGTTAATTGAGACATATAAAATAATCAGAGGGTTAGATAGAGTGGACAGTGAGAGCCTTTTTCCTCAGATGGTGATGGGTAGCACATGGTGACATAGCTTTAAATTGAGGGGTGATAAATATAGGACAGATGTCAGAGGTAGTTTTGTTACTCATAGTAATAGGGACATGGAACAGCCTGCTTGCAACAGTAGCAGACCTACAACTTTAAGGGCATTTACATTAGATTACTTACAGTGTGGACACAGACCCTTCGGCCCAACAAGTCCACACCGATCCTCTGAGGAGCAACCCACCCACACCCATTCCCTTACACCTAACACTACGGGCAATTTAGCATGGCCAATTCACCTAACCTGCACATTTTCGGATTGTAGGAGTAAACCAGAGCACCCGGAGGAAACCCATGCAGACACGGGGAGAATGTGAGCTACACGCAGAGAGTCGCCTGAGGCGGGAATTGAACCCGGGTCTCTGGCGCTGTGAGGCAGCAGTGCTAACCACTGTGCCACCGGTGCCATTTAAATGGTCGTTGAATAAGCATATGGATGAAAATGGAATTGTGTTGGTTAGATGGGATTCAGATTGGTTTCACAGGTCGGTGCAACATCAAGGGCTGAAGGGCCTGTACTGCACTGTAATGTTCTATTTTCTATGTACTATTCCGGAGAAAGGAAGGATGCAATGAGTGAGGTTATCTCAGAGTAAAGAGTTAGTGTTGGTCCAAGCCAGAGTGCTGGTAAAAAATACCCTGAAGAAGTTACTTAAAGCATAGTTTGTTTAAGCTCAGGTGTATAATAATTCCAGGAAGAAGCTGTCTGAAATCTCTGTCTATAAATTAGAATAATAAGTGACTTCAGTCTCCCAAGGTGCTAAAGTGGAGAGGTAAAAACGAGGACTGCAGATGCTGGAAACCCGAGTCTGGATTACAGTGGTGCTGGAAAAGCACAACAGGTCAGGCAGCATTCAAGGAGTAGGAAAATCGATGATTCAGGCAAAAGCCCTTCTTCAGGAATAGAGAAAATGGAGAGTCCAGTGTGAGTACTGTACAAGTCATGTTTTTTGAGTTGTATATAAGCTGTGATTTTCGCTACTGTACCAGGGATATATTTTTACATGCTGTGTCTTTTTTTCTTATGAAGGGCTGTTTTAAGCTTAATGGGGATAGATTGTTACTGTGTGATTGATAATCTTCAAATTTCTATTATAAGTAGATAGTTTTTAAATTCGTGTGTACCTTAATTTCTTTTGTTAATAAGCCACTGTTTTATTGTGAAAGCATTATATGCTAATGTTTTAGTAAGGGAGCACTTCTTAAAAACTAAAGCAAATGTAGATATGATCTACCAAGCTGGATTTCAGTCTGGAAATTAGCTAGTCCAGTAATAACATTAGCTGGGATCATGCTGTAATATAATGTAATTAGCACGTCACGAAGCTGTGATATTTGAAATATTGAAATTGGTCAGATGTATTGAAATTTTGGAATAAGATACTGGGCTAAACAAAGGACAAAAGGGCTGCATGGTAGCTCAGTGGTTATCACTGCTGCCTTACAGTGCTAGGGACCCGGGTTTGATTCTGGCCTCGGGTGACTGTTTGTGTGGAGTTTGCATATTCTCTCCGTTTCTGTGTGGGTTTCTTCCCACAGTCCAAAGATGTGCAGGTCAGGTGAATTGGCCATGCTAAATTGCCCATAGTGCTAGGTGCAGTAGTCAGGGGTAAATGTAGGGAAGTCAGTTTGGGTGGGTTACTCTTTGGAGGGTCGGTCTGGACTTGTTGGGCCAAAGGGCCTGTTTCCACACTGTAGGGAATCTAACGTTAAAAAAATCTAGCTTAGAAGTGGCAGCTAATTTGCACACATGACATCCATTCTACACTTTTCAAAGCCATGCAGAGACATCATGGATCTTGGTGCTTCTCTATTTCTGGGCCATTTTCCCACCCCATTCCTCCTCACATCTTCAAGTTGGGAACTATACTCATAGTCACAGTGCTATTGAACTATCTTGTGTTAATATATTGAAGCTGTGTTTATTTTACTCAATATTTCTCTTTAAAAATCCCACCAAAAGGTTTCAGTGTGATAAACTTAACAACCATGGCGTTGTCAGACAATTAAGCACAACTTGCTCATACATGCTATACAACCTGTCCCACTCACCTGAAACTGGTCCTGCCCAATACCTGGACAGGAAAATCCAAAAGACGAGTTTCACAAGCATCACAAACAATTAACCCCTATGCAAGTAAATATATCTTAAATTAATAATCTTATGTAATATGGATGCCTGACTTCTGGTTTCACTTCCATATTTAAAGTGGTAAATTGAAATTAATTTAGCATCAAATAACTCACCTAAAATCTTGTACTACTCCTAATAAAACAAATGGGTTTGGTAACCACTCGGATTGGGATCCCAAGCTTCACCCTGGGCAGGTTGAGAATTTGAATTGCCACTTAAATCTCTCGAGACAAAGACCATGGAGACATTGGATTGCCTTCAAATCCAAGTACTTCATTGTTTCTCTTATTTAGGGAAGGACACCAGGGTGGCACGATGGCTCAGTGGTTAGCACTGCTGCCTCACAGTGCCAGGGACTCAGGTTCAATTCCAACCTCAGAGGATTGCTTGCACACTCTCCCACAGTCACAAAAGGTGTGCAGGTTCGGTGGATTGGTCAAATTAGGTTGCCCATAGTGTCCAGGGAAATGCAGGGTGACATAGATAGGGTGGGATGCTATTCTGAGGGTTAGTGTGAACTCAGTGGGTCAAATGGCCTGCTTCCACACTGTAGGGATTCTATGTTGTCCTGACCTGGAACTATATGAGACTCCAGTCTCAGACTAGCATGGATGGTTTAACTGGCTGAGACTCTCAGTACTATACAGTATGGTGGAAGGCCTCCAACCACCTCACTGGCCAACTGTGATAGTATCTTTCTTTGATGAAGCCACGATCCAGGCTGTGGGTAGGTAATCAATGAAGACCCAACTTACAGTGCCTCTATGAATGACAACCTGCAGCTTCCTCTTCCTGCCATAGACAGTTGAAGACTGTCAACTTCACACCTATCCAGTCCAACACATGGAGTGAAGGTGGCACGGTGGCTCAGTGGTTAGCACTGCTGCCTCACAGCACCAGGGACCTGGGTTCAATTCCAGTGTCCGGCCACTGTCTGTTTGGAGTTTCCTTGTTTCTGTGTGGGTTTCCTCAGGGTGCTCTGGTTTCCTCCCACAATCCAAAAATGTGCAGATTAGGGTGGATTGGCCGTGCTAAATTGCCCATAGCGTTCAGGGATGTGCAGGTTAGGTGCATTAGTCAGGGGTTCATGTAGAGTAATAGGGGAATGGGTCTAGGTGGGTTGCTCTGTGGAGGGTCGGTGTGGACTTGTTGGCCAAAAGGGCCTGTTTCCAAACTGTAGGGATTCTAATTTTAATTCAAGCCCCTGCTATGCTGTGTTGTTCTCCTGCCTTTTTGCCCGATCGGATGTCGTCTCCTGCTCAAAAAGTAAACATGGAAGTGTGAAGAATTCCCACCTGTTTGTTCAAGATGGAGAATGGATGGAGTTAATATCTAGAACATTAAAATTAATAATTTGATTATTGCCACAAGAATATTTAGAATGGGAAAAGCAGACACAAGCACCAATAAGGGATAGGTGTTAATGGCAGCTGTCCTTCATTGATCCCTGAAGAAAACATCTTTTTTCAAGTTCCTTTAAGATGTGTCTGCTGATTTCCCATAAGATGTAATTATTTTTCCACAAGATATACTTCATTTGTAACATTTGCAAAAGTATAAAACATTTCAACTTGTAAATTACACAAAGTAATTGGCAGTGTGGAGGAACAGAGGGATCTGGGTGTCAAGTACATAGATCCCTCAAAGTTGCCACCCAAGTGGATAGGATTGTTAAGAAAGCATATGGTGTTTTGACTTTCATTAACAGGGGGATCGAGTTTAAGAGCTGCAAAGTTTTGCTACAGCTCTACAAGTCCCTGGTGAGACCACACTTGGAATATTGTGTCCAGTTCTGGTCGCCCTAATATAAGAAAGATACAGAGGCTTTGGAGAGGGTGTAAAGAAGGTTTACCAGGATGCTGCCTGGACTGGAGGGTTTGCCTTGTGAAGATACGTTGAATAAACTTGGACATTTCTCTCTGGAGAGAAGGAGGAAGAGAGGGGACTGATCGAGGTATACAAGATAATGAGTGGAATAGATAGAGTCAATAGTCAGAGACTTATCCCCAGGGCAGGATTGACTGGTATGAGGAGTTATAGTTTTAAGATATTAGGAGGAAGGTATAAAGGAGACGTCAGAGGTAGCTTCTTTATGCAGAGAGTTGTGAATGTATGGAATGTGTTGCCAGCTGTGGTGGTGGAAGCAGAGTCATTAGGGACATTTAAAAGTGACTGCTGGACATGCACATGGATAGCAGTGAGTTGAGGGGTGCGTAGGCTAAGTTATTTTATTTCACATTAGGATTAAACCTCGGCACAACATCGTGGGCCAAAGGGCCTGTTCTGTGCTATACTTTTCTATGTTCTATGTTCTAAACTGAGTCAAACTTTGACTTGTCTCCATACAGCACATTTCACTCTCAGATGTCTTAATGCAACTCTTGAGATTTATAATACCAGATCACGTCAGATTTCCAGCCTAGGGGAAAAACATTTCAACTGGAAAATTAAAGCAAGTGCAATAGAAATGAACGTTTTGCCATTTACAATATTCTGCTGTGAGGCATCTAAATACAATTTCAAAACTCTTGAAAAGCACAATGTACATGTTTTGTAAGGCACATAGCCTATGACATTCATGTTTCAAACAACTCCATTGTAGATATTTTCCAATCAACCTGTACAGTGACTGTACACCTCTGGTGTAGGAAGGACTTGAACTCAAGCCTCCTGGATTGAAAGTAGGAAGACTACCATTGCACCACAACAGCCCTAGCACCTCAATACCCAACGCAATAAAATGTCCTTTTCACCAATGACCTTTTTGCATTGTGTCACAACAGCAGCTGCCCCTAAGCTTCAGTGAATACATCACAGTGTAGTCCTGGACTTTGGAATGTGCCAGTCTTTAACAGATATGAAATAACTCCACAGAGGCTAATATCTTCTAAGCAAGTCACTCTATATTTCCACGGTAAGAGTCCTTGACACTGATCTAGCCCCCTCAGAGCCAGCTCTCAGAATGTCAGAACATCCATTGTTTTTTTTCTTCTTTAATCACTATAAACAATAAAGAAGAAACAAAAACTTCAAAGTAAACTCCTCCTCAATGGGGAGACACCAGCAGAATCAATCTCCTCTCCTCTTTAATACAGGGGAAAGAAAAAGCAGAATCCTTCACTCAAACTGATCCAACTCCCTCAGATGCAGCTCTCAGGGTGTCGGATGTCTGACACTCCTGCTCTTTTTTCTTTTTTTTCTTTTTTTTCTTTTCCCCCACACTACCACCTCACTGCAGTAGTGCTTATATTTTCCCCAGCACTCATCCATTCTTATCTGTCAGCCAGAACTCCCTGATTGGACCAGTTCAACAGTCTGAAATTCTATGAAGGAACTCATATCCTATGAGATTCACTTGGCTGACCTTGTTCCAATCACGACAGGATGGAAGACCAATAAGAGCAAAGAACATTTCTTACTGACTTGATTGTCCTCCAGCTACAGTTAAAATGATCACAACAATGTATACAATGCAAGAAAAGTGCCCTGATTGGTTGTCAAGTTGACTCTGATTGGCCAAGGTGTTGCTTTGGATAAGCAAATGGGCAACTGAAGTCTCCCTGAACTCTTGGGCAATTCAAAATGCTGCAGGGCTTGTACATATTCCTTTGGTTTCCAGGGAACGGGTCCCTGTGCGTGAATCCATAACACTTCTCATAAGTGAAAATGAGCCACAATACACGTTTGACTGTTCACTTTATGTTGATTGTTAGAGTCATGCATAGCGCACTCAGCGTTGTTCAGCAAGTACTGGTCTATCACAGAATCATAGACACTCTGTTTTGGCTTTTAAAGGGCTGACTAACTGAGTATGGTCTCTCCTCTGACTATGATAAGCAGCCAGAGAAATCAGCAGCTTGATTTGATCATTCAATCATTAAGGCTTATGGCCTACGGAGAGTTTGTTTCCAATGAGGGAAGGGAGGGCAAGCAGAGGGCACAGATTTGCAGTGGTTGGCAAAAGAATTGGGGGGGCAACATTCAGAAACCTTGAATGTGATCTGACACTCGCTGCCTGAAAGACCAGTGGAAGAAGGTTGGCTAGTAATGGAAAAAGTGGAATCAAAGAGAAAGGTAAGTGCAGTGGAAAGGTGGAGAGAGAGTAGGACACTGGAATTATTTGGATTTCTTTGTCAAACAATTGATTTAGTTATGACTTGGTGAATGGTCTCTGTATTATTTGATGAATCTACGACTATTTCCTGGCTATTTCTGTTAAAGCTCTGATAAGTTACTTTCAATACCAGCACAAAACTCAGGATAAGATACAAATGGGCTTTCAATAATCTGTTTCCTGATTCATGAGAGTGAGTGATGTGTTTAATTATGATGCTTTGTGTAACAGCTACTCTTTTGCTTCTAATGCCTGACTCATAGCCAATTGCCTGGGCTACATTGTTCTCTGTTTTGATTCAATCTGCCGGTTGCCTGGCAGCAGCATCTCAGTGACACCAACTATTACATGTATGGCCTCATTTCTCTTTGCCCTGGGTTCCCTCCTGTGACAATACTATGGCTCTAAGAGGTATATTTTGTCCTGGTATTTTTTATGAAGAAAGTTTTAAACAGGCATGAAAAGCAGTCTGCTTAAAGCCAATAAAGTCAACAGTTTGTGAGGTCCTGAAGTTTTCCTTTTAAGGTTGGAACAATAGAAGCAGCCTGAATGGGTGGGGTCAGGCTCCCACAGAACCAGGATTTTTAGCTTACTGCAGTCACTGAGTTTTGAAGCTGGATGTGGAAGCTCCTACTCCACTCTCTGTTCCAGATAAAAGCGGAGGTTCTCTTCCTGCTGCTAGAATTACATGTATTTTACTGAATTGGCCTTTGCCAAGAATGTGTTTATGGGATGTTACTATATTGGAACAGTTAATTCGTAGTAGTTAATAAATTTGTTATTTTGTTAAGCATTTTGATAAAGTTACAGTTAAGCCAATTCTGTCCTTTGCCTTATATTTTGTCTGCATTTTGACTGTTTGCTTAAAGTCGATAGCTTGATCAATTAAGTTGCAGCTAGAATGCAACACCTTAAACTTACCTTTAATATAAGAAAAAGTTGGGGTCTAGGCTATCAACTTAACATATGTTGAGGGGGTATGGTCTGGTCCATAACACTCCAAATGTTTTAGTTCAGGGTGGGCTCTCAGTCTCTACAATTCATATTGCATGGTGACACTAACCATGACATAAGTCATGAGACTTAAGATTGAATTAAGACTGTTTTAAGACTAGATGCCTGATATTTCCCAACCCACATCCTCCCAGGTAGCTCCCCATGCTGAGCTTTGCCCATTGTTGCGAACACCCCCACAACAGCATGAGCCCCTTAACCAGACAATGATACTCCCAGTCCTGAGCTAGAAGAATCTCAGAATTGTTAAGGTACAGAAGAAGGCTATTCAGCCCATTGTGCCTGTACTGGCCTATTCCTTCATGCCAATCTCCTGCTTTTCCCCATATCCCTGCACACCATTTTCATCTAAAATAACCATCTCAAGCCTGCTTGAATGCCTTAGCTGAACCTGCCTCCACCACCTTTCCAGATAGAACATTTTAGATCCTTACTACCTAATGGGTGAAAAAGTTTTAAGTTTGTTTTGTTTGCACATCACTTCAAATCTACGCCCCTTTCATTCTTCTTCCTTTGATGAGCAGGCACAGCTTCTTCCTTTCTATTCAATCCAGCCTGCTCACAAATCAAAAACTTCTATCAGATAGAGTCATACAGGAAAAAGACCCTTTAGACCAACTCATCTGCACTGACCAGGCATTCTAATCTGATTTAGCCCCATTTACCTAGTCCATATCCCTCCAAACCCTTCCTATTCATATACCCATCCCAATGCCTTTTCAATGTTGTAATTGTACCAGCCTCCACCACTTCCTCTGGCAGCTCATTCCATAAGTGCACTACCCTCTGTGTGGAAAAATGTCCACATGGACCCTTTTAGATCTTTCCGATCTCAACTTAAACCTATACCCTCCAATTTTGGATTCCTTCACTCCAGGGGAAAAGTCCTTGTCTGTTCACCCTATCCATGCCCCTCATGATTTGCTAAACCTCTATAAGGTCACCTCTCAGCCTTTTATGCTCCAGGGAAAATCTCCTCTTCTTCTTTCCAAGAAGAACAGTCCCAGCCTCTTCAATCTCTGCCCATAACTGAAGTTTCTCATTCTTGGAACCATTCTTATAAATCACTCCTGCAAAATCTTCAATACATTCGCATGTTTCCTATAATGTGATGCCTACACAATACTCCAGTTGAGATCTGACAAGTGTTTGTACAAGTTCAGCATCAGCTCCTTATTCTTGTACTCTATGCCCTTATTAATTAAGCTGAATTCTCACCCCACCTAATCTAGCACTACTCTTGCCTATCACACTGATGCTCTCAGGCTCCCATATTGCACTCAAGGCAATGGGTTTGCAGTATCAGGGGCATTTGGGCACCCACTATCTTGGAATAGTATCATACACGCTTTGTTACAAGTGAGGACTGTACTGTGTGAAAAGACAAGCATGCCACTTGTAATTACTTGTTCTTTGGGTCTAATTAACAGAAAGCTCTAGGATGTACACTACACAATTTCCAACTCAGTGGACAAGCCATCACTTGCTCCATCAGTCATCTCTCCTCTGGGTAAGAGGGATTATCTGAAATTCAACAAAGTCCACCATAGTACCCTTCCATTCTTAACCCCAACTGGTAGCTTCCTTAATCTATTAATTTGAATATTATATCAATAATAGCCCATTTCCCAAGCAGATCTATAGCCATGACATTTGTCACACCAACAGTTATAACAGTTCATGTACTTTAAAAGTACTTTATTTGCCTTAAACCGCTTTAAGACATTATGAAATGTTTTGTATAAATGGAAGCCTCATATTTATATCGAAGGAAATGTGACCAATGTGTGAGCCTTTTCATTAACTTCTCAAAGATTCTACAAGGCTCTGTCTTGCAAAGAAAATGCAGTGAATATCTAGTTGTAGACCATAGAAATTGATACTACAGAAGGAGGACATTTGGCCCATTGTATCAGTGCCAATTAGCAACAATCTAACTACACTAATCGCATATTCAAGCTAATGGCCCAAAACCCTGAAGGCTATCACAACACAAATGAGTATTTAAATACTGCTTAAATGTTACATGAGTTTCTGACTCAACCACCCTTCAGGCTATAAGTTCCAGACTCGCTTCATCCTGACAAAAATGTTCTCCTCAATTCTTGTCTCAACCTTCTATCGCTTACCTTAAATCTATGCCCCTTGGTTATTGACCCTCTATTAATGGGAAATGGGCTTTCCTATCCATCCTTTCTATGCCCCTCAATCTTATACATCACTATCAGGTGTCCACTCAACGTTCACTGCTCATAGCTCAGACCATCCAGCCAAGGTAGCATCTTGGTAAACCTGCACTGCACCATCTCTACTGCAATCACCTCCTTCCAATATTGTGGTGACTGAACCTGCACACTCTACTCCAGTTGTGGTCTAACCAGCATTTTAAGCAGCTCCAGCATAACCTCCTTGCTTTTACATTCTAAGCCTCAAGTAACACAAATAAAAATCTCATATATCTTCTTACCTACCTGAGCTACTTGCTCTGATATCTTCAATTTGTGAAATAAAAACTGAAAGGACTGTGGATACTACAAATCAGAAACTAAAACAGAGGTTGCAGATTACTTTCTTAAAAGAGCAGCAGCAAGACAACAATCAGTAATAGCGATTTTTGAGAAGATTTGTAGCTCAGGTTGAAGAGAATGTAAACTGAGCTGAAAGATTTGTTTTCAGATGTTACGTTGTCATACTAGGTAACATCATCAGTGAGAGTCTCTGGTGAAGCGCTGGTGGTATGCCCTGCCTCTCTGTTTATAGGTCTTGGTTTCTTAAAGTGGGTGATGTCATTTTCAGTTCTTTATTTCAAGGGACGATAGATAAGATCTAAATGGATGTGTTTATTAATGGAGTTCTGGTTAGAATGCCATGACTCTAAGAATTCTTGTGCATGTCATTAGATTTGCTGGATACCCAATAAACAACACAACCAAAAACTATAGCCACATTACCTTACATCAAAGGCATATCATAAATGAATTCCAGACTACTCAGACCCCTTGACATCATGGAGGCTACAAACCTACCAACACACTTAAACAGCAACTAATGAACCTAAAGGATACATTAGATACTACCAGCAAATCTAACATCATTTACAAGATACTGTGCAAGAACTGTAAAAAACCCTACATCAGACAAACAAGCCAGAAACTTGCCACCAGGATATACGAACGCTACCTAGCCACAAAAAGACATGACCCACTATCATTAGTTTCTGTACATACAGGCAAAGGAGGATTCCACTTTGACTGAGACAACACACACATCCTAGGAGAAGCGAAACAAAGACACGCATGAGAATTCTTAGGGGCATGGCATTCTAACCAGAACTCCATCAATAAACACATCCATTTAGATCTTTGGAAAAAAAAACTGGAAATGACATCATCCACCTTAAGAAATCAAGACCTATAAACAGAGAGGTGGGACATATCACCAGCACTTCACCGGAGACTCTCATTGAAGATGGTGACAAAACTTCTGAAAACAAACCTTCCAGTTCAGCGAGCTAACTTACATACTTAACAATCAGTAACGATCACCATGACTATGACTAGTTTTTGCAAAGACTCCAGATTTTAATACTTACTTTTAAATTCCACCAGTTGCCATAGTAAGTGGAGAGCCTGAGTTGTTCATTCTGGATGGTGAGGTAAAAACAATGACTGCAGATGCTGGAAAGCAAATACTGGATTAGTGGTGCTGGAAGAGCACAGCAGTTCAGGCAGCATCCAACGAGCAGCGAAATCGACGTTTCGGGTGAAGGGCTTTTGCCCGAAACGTCGATTTCGCTGCTCGTTGGATGCTGCCTGAAATGCTGTGCTCTTCCAGCACCACTAATCCATTCTGGATGGTGAACAGGCGCAATGTCGATAGGAGATGAGTTACTCACCTCAGAATTCCCTGCCTCTGATCCACTCTTGTAACCACAAATATTTATATGTATCAACAGCAAAGCTTTATTGGTCCTGGGAAAAGGAAAGAAATTGAATTCATATGGTATCTTTCACATCCACGGTAAATCTCAGACCACTTTGCAGTGAATTAAATAATTTGGAATCTCATTTCACTTTCTCCCCGTAGAAAAATATGGAATCCAATTTATAAACAAGTGTTCAGTTCTGACGAAGATTCATACCAGACTCAAAATATGAACTCTGTTTTGCTCTCTCTCCACAGAAGCAGCCGGACCTGCTGAGCTTCTCTGGTACTATCTGACTTTGTTGGCCCAGTTGCTGGTTCGATCTCATCTGTGTTCGGCTCTGGGCACCTCATTTTATGAAGGATATCCAGTATTGAAGGGGCAGCAACAATAAACCATCAGAAAGATTTCAGAGTTCACTGAGGATGGTTTGCATAGGCCAAGTAAGCACAGGTAACGATGGGAGTACTCAAAGGGTCAATAAAGCAAACTTATTTATTTTAGTGTCTATATCAAGGGGACATAAACAGAAATAAAACTTTAAAAAAGCAGAAAACACTAGAGAAGCAGAACTGGTGTGTTAGAGCTTGGTGAGAGAGGAACAGTTAATATTTCAAGTCTGATGTGACTCTTCTGCAGAAAGTTTGAGGTCACGTCAGGAGCTCTTTCTTACGCAGAGGAGATCTCAATCGACTCTTGCCACAACAGTCTTGGTGAGGTTAGGTCAATGCAAAGTTTGAAAACTGGGATGAATAGATTTTGTTAGGAAAGAGCATGAACAGCTGAGGAAGAAAAAGGTGAGGAAATGGAGTTAAGACACAGACCAGCCCCTTTGAAATGCCTCCTCCTGTTCTGTTTGTGGGTAAATCCACTCAACTTGCAGCATCAACATTTCCAATAAAATTGTGCAAACAGAACAAAGACATTATGTTTGCAACCCAAACTCCAGGGGATAATATTTATGGATGCTCGTGTAGTACAGACAGTGGGAGGTCAGCAGGGCACATTCTCTGTGTCAAACGTCAAGAACGGAATCATGAGGTTCACTGTATTTCACTGTCGCCCCATCGCAACATCAGCCTCAAGGTTCTTTCCTTTATGGATATCACAGTGAGGTGAACATGCTTGCCAACATCATTGTAAAAATAGCTCATCCAGAACTCTGCATCGTGAGGATGATCCTGAAGATTTTGTGGAGGGTAAAGTAATCTCCATTTAATTAGAGACTGAGTATTTGTCTTATGCTTTGATTCATACCCTGAGTCTTATTTCAGCTCCAAACCTGTTTCATTATATACCTTAGTCACGGTTCAATACTTCCTTTCACTTATTTGATAGGAGAAAGGGGACAGGAGGACATTACGTGGGCAGCTGTGGGTGGAACAGATATTTTGAATATATTTCTAAGAAGCAAGAGAAATCTTTGATTTCACCATTTTTAAAATCTCTATTGTGACTCACTATTGACTGAACGTTAACAATATTTGACTGCACACAATGTTAATTGGTAGAGAAATAGAAATGTACAGCACGGAAACAGACCCTTCAGTCCAATTTGTCTGTGCCGACCAGTTATCCTAACCTAATCTCTTCCCATTTGCGATCACTTGGTCCACATCCCTCTAAACCCTTCCTATTCATGTACCCGTACAAAGGCCTTTTAAATGTTGAAAGATTCACATTTTGGTTAGAGCTCACATCTAGATGATAATATCTACATGTCAATTATTGATAGTTAATACCAACCAAATACCAATGTTATGACAAGTCCCTGGGTGAGATTCCATAATTTGTTACATTCTAAATGAGGCACCCACAAATCTTTAAGCCCCTGGGGAAGGGGGGATGATTTGGCCTTCCTTCTTTAGTCACATGTCTCATTGGTTGGCCAAAAACAAGTTAATTCCAATGCAACACTTTCTCTTGTGGATACCTATCTCCCAGACCAGCTAAATTTATGTTTTTAAAAGAAGCCATTTGACCATGCTGTCTTAGTTACTGAAAACTTGTTGCAGCTGTTATATTGGATTAAGTTAAAAATCACACAACACCAGGTTACAGTCTAACAGGTTTATTTGGAAGCACTAGTTTTCAGAGCGCTGCTCCTTCATCAGGTGGTTGTGGAGAACACCATTGTAAGACACAGAATTTGTAGCAAATGTTCTCAGTGTGATGTTACTGAAATGATCCAGTGAAAAATACCTTGGTTGTTTGTTAAGTCTCTCATCTGTTTGAATGACCATGATAGTTTCACTTCTTTCATAACTTCCTTATTAACTGTACCAATTGGTGTCAGCCAAGATAAGATGTTAAGATGCTGAAGGTGTTAGCCCCCTGTATTCCCTGTTTGTGCCATAATGTTTAGACTGATTCTACTCTTAAAAAGTGAGTTAACAGTCTTACATGAATTCATGCAGTTTTTGAGCAAAGTACAATGTAACTCTGCAAGTACAAATTCACTCCACAAATGTATATGTGTATGTGTCATGTGTGTGTGTGTGTGTCTGTGTGTGTGTGTCTGAAGTGGGGGCTGTGCGTGTCTGTGAGGGAGAGTGCATATGTGCTTGTGTGTGTGTGAGTGTAAAGGGGTCTAAGTCTGTGAGAAGGTGCATGTGTGAGTGTGGCAGTGTGTGTGTCTGTAGGAGTGTGTCTGGGGTGGCTGGTTGTGAGTGTCTGTGAGAGAGTGTATATGTGTGTGAGTGTGAGTGTAAAGTGGTCTAAGTCTGTGAGAGGATGCATGTGTCAGTGTGGGAGTGTGTCTGTAGGAGTGTGTGTGACTGTCTATGTGCGTGTCTGTGTATAGTTGTGCGTGTGTGTGTGTGTGTAGTCGCATTGGGGTCACCTGTAGTGTGACATGAACCCAAGGTCCCGGTTGAGGCCCTCCCTATGGGTAGCAGCCTTTGCTCGGCCATTTTTTGCTGCTGCCTGTCCCGAAGTCCGCCTTGGAGGATGGTCACCCGAAGGCCCAAGGTCAAATGTCCTGGACCACTGAAGTGTTCCTCAACTGGGAGCGACCACTCCTGTCTGTTAATTGTTGTGCAGTGCCCATTCATCTGTTGCCTTCGCCCCTGCTCATTTTCACCAATGTACCATACCTCAGGACTTCTTTGCCTGCAGCATATGAGATAGACAATGTTGGCTGAGTCACATGAGTACCTACCACATACATGGTGGGAGGTGTCCCCATGTGTAATGGTGGTATCCGTGTCCACACTCTGACACGTCTTGCAGAGCCTACCGTGACAGGGTTGTATGAAGTTGTCCTGAAAGCTGGGCAGTTTGCTGCGAACAATGATCTGTTTGAGGTTTGGTGGTTCTTTAAAGGCGAGCAGTGGAGGTGTGAGGAAGGTCTTGGCGAGGTGCTCATCCTCATTGATAATGTGTTGCAGGTTGCGAAGAACATGGCGTAGTTTTTCAGCTCCTGGGAAGTACTGGACAAAGAAGGGTACCCTGTCGGTTGCAGCACGTGTCTGTCTCCTGAGGAGGTCATTCCGGTTCCTTGCTGTGGCATGTCGGAACTGGCGGTCAATGAGTTGAGCATCATACCCCATTCTTAAGAGGGCATCCCTGAGTACTTCCAGGTGCTCATCACCTTCCTCCTCATCTGAACAGATCCGGTGTATGTGTAGGGCTTATCCATAGGGGATGGCTGTTTTAATATGTTTTGGGTGGATGGCAGCTATAGCACATACATTGGTAATGAAGTAACTGATTTCAAGATCTTTGGTTTGTTCACAAGTTGACTGAAATGATCTTGTCCGGGTTCCTTTTGACAGTGGTTGGCTGGTTGTGAGCAAGAGTGAGCGAATTTCATTGCTCTTTTATCTGCATTGCAGGGATGTTTAACAGCACCTCTCAAATTGTGATCTATAATAATCCATTTACTAATATGTCAAGCCACTAAACCACATAGGCTAGGAGTTGTAGTTGGTTTCTAAACCTTTTTTGTACATCCATGGATGGTAAAATACAAACATATCCATAGGAGACGACTTCCTGCTAAGAAGGAGGCAGATAGTCAGACTCTTGTTACCTGTTTGTTTTCAGTCTTTCTTTTTGAAGTTCCCCTGACTCTGTATGGATGTGACAGCCCATGGGTGCACACAGGATTCTGCCAGACAGACAAGTTGCAATTATCTTCTGGCTCTTGCCCACTTTGAAAAACTACACGTCGGAATTAAAAATTTGATGTGTCTATAAGTACTTTGGGGTTCTGATCCATCATCATAACACTTCCGAGGTCTTAAAACAATGTTGGAGAATTACTCAGCAGAGAATGACACCCATAAGTGCTTCTGTATTAGAATCCTGAAAGGCTGTTTCTAGCCAGTGGTTTGTTGTGGTTTAAATCTCCGTTATGCAATGAGGGCACATCAGATTTTATGACCAAACAGGGACTTTACTTACATTGCTTTAAAATGTCTGCCGCCATAAATCTCCAGCTTATTTTTAGTTTTTGCTTCTCTGCATACAAGCCCGGTTTTGATTAACTGCACACAGGAGAAAAGGTCAAATAGTCAGTCAAGAAGTGAACAATTGATTATGACAACCTTTCCTCCATGTAATCCAATAAGTGGTTCTGCCTGTCACACAGTTGAACAATGTTATATTTCAGTGCTGGCGTGAGATCGGATACATGAACTATACATTCCAATTGGCTGATTGAATCAAACAGCATGATCCTTTCATAGTCTGAACAGAAAGTGCCGGAGAAGCTCAGCAGATCCATAGAGAAAGAGACAGTTAATATTTTGAGTCCAGTATGACACATCTTTGAAAGTCATTGGATTTTTTTCTGTCTCCACAGAATCTGCCACCCCCTTTGAGTTTCCACAGCACTTTCTGTTTCTTTTTTAGGTCTCCAGCATCAACAGTATTTTGTTTTTATATGAATTGTAGCAAATGCTTTATTATCCAGCACCCATGGAACCAGGAATGTACTGACTGATCAAATATTCTGGATAATCAAGAGGTCCACATAATCAATGTAAAATCACGCACAAAGTAATCGAGTGCAGGGGGTATACATGTTATTGTTGTACTTTATTTATGCATAAATGGTAGGAGTTTCTGGGTGTAATTGAGGACACAGTCAAGACGTTCATCGCAAAGAAAAGAAAGATTATTCGGGGATGGGTTAGACAGCCATGGCTAACAAAGGAAATCAGGAAAAGTACCAAAGAAAAAGAGAGAGCCTATAAAGTTGCCAAGAGCACTGGGAAATCAGAAGATTTGGAAGACTACAAAAACAAACAGAGGGTAACAAAGAAAGAAATAAGGAAGGAGAGGATCAAATATGAAGGTAAGCTAGCCAGTAATATTAGAAATGATAGGAAAGGTTTCTTTGAATACATAAGAAACAAACGAGAGGCAAAAGTAGAAACTGGGCCACTCCAAATTGATGTTGGAAGGCTAGTGCTGGGAGATAATGAAATAGCTGAAGAACTTCATAAGTACTTTGTGTCAGTCTTCACAGTGGAAGACATGAGTAATATCTCAACAATTAAGGAGAGTTAAGGGACAGCGTTGAGTATGGTGGCCATTACAAAAGAGAAAGTGCTAGAAAAGCTAAAAGGTCTAAAAATCGATAAATGTCCTGGCCCCGATGGGCTACATCCTAGAGTTCTGAGGGAGGTGGCTGAGGAAATAGCAGAGGCACTGACTGTGATCTTTCAAAAATCACTGGAGTTGGGGAAATTCCGAGACAATTGGAAAATCACTGTTATAATCTCCTTGTTCAAGAAAGGATCAAGACAAAGATAGAAAATTATAGGCTGATTAGCCTAACCTCGGTTGTAGGTAAATTTGTAGAATCCAACATTAAGGGTGAGATTTCTAAATTCTTGGAAGTGTAGGGTCAGATTAGAACAAGTCAGCATGGATTTATTAAGGGATGGTCATGTCTGATAAACCTGTTAGAACTTGTTTGAAGAGGTAACAAGTAGATTAGATCAGGGAAACCCAGTGGATGTGGGCTATCTAAGACTTCCAAGGTGATAAGGTGCCTCACGGGAGGCTGCTGAGTAAGGTAGGCCCCATGGTGTTAGAGGTGAGCTACTGGCATGGATTGAGGATTGGCTGTCTGACAGAAGCCAGAGAATTGGGATGAAAGGTTCATTTTCAGAATGGCAGCTGGTGACAACTGGGGTCCTGTAGGGTTCGGCGCTGGGGCCGCAGCTGTTCAATAAATGATCTGGATGAAGGGACTTGGGAGCATTCTGGTGAAGTTTGCTGATTGTACAAAGTTAGGTGGGCAGGCAGGTAGTGGAGGTGAGGAGGCTACAGAAAGATTTAGACAGTTCAGGAGAGTGGTCCAGGAAATGGCTGATGAAATTCAACATGAGCAAGTGTGAGATCTTACACTTTGGAAAAAAGAATACAGGCATGGACTATTTTTTAAACGGTGAGAAAATTCATAAAGCCAAACTACAAAGGTATCTGGGAGTGCTCGTCCAGGACTCTCTAAAAGTTGATTTGCAGATTGAGTCCGTGATTAAGAAAGCGAATGTAAGGTTGTCATTTATCTCAAGAGGGTTGAAATATAAAAACAGCGATGTGCTTCTGAGACTTTATAAAGCTCTGGTTAGGCCCCATTTAGAATACTGTGTCCAATTTTGGGCCCCACACCTCAGGAAGGACATACTGGCACTGGAGCGTGTCCAGCGGAGATTCACATGAATGATCCCTGGAATGGTAAGCCTAACATATGATGATGGGCTGAGGATCCTGGGATTATATTCATTAGAGTTTGGAAGGTTGAGGGGGGATCTAATAGAAACTTACAAGATAATGCATGGTGGACGCTAGGTAGTTGTTGCCTTTAAGCAGGGAGACTATGACCTGTGGGCACAGCCTTAAAATTAGAGTGGGTCAATTTAGAATGGAAATGAGGAGACATTTCTTCAGCCAGGGACTCATTGCTTTTCAGGTTCTGAGAGCCTAAACCCTCACAGTTCTAGTAACCTGCAGATTTCTGCTGTTTTAAAAGTTTTATAAATTAGACCCTTCTACTACAGTGAACTCCTTCTAGGAGAGAAACTTAACTTTCTTCTGGACTCAATCCTGGTGTCTTCTGGACTAAATTAAGAATCTTCCTCAATCCTAGATCCTTCTGAACTGAAAACAAAACTGTGGAGAGACATCAGAGCTAATATTGTGGGTCCAGTGACCTTTCCACAAAACTGGTCTGAGGAAGAGTCACTCAACCCAAAACATGAACTCTGATTTCTCTCCATTGATGCTGCCAGATCTGCTGAGATTTTCCAGCAATTTCTGTTTTGTTTCGGATTCCCAGCATTCACAGATTTTTTTTTGTTTTTTATTTGAAAACAAAACAAATGATTTTAAATATTTACCCTGCCTGTTGCAAACATAACAATATAAACATATTTCCATTAACACCACAGGCACCTGGTTTCTGACAAATGCCAGATTTTAAGTCACATTTTCCAAAAGGACTATCTGAACTTTTTTTTAATTAAAAATAACCCTAAGTAGAAGAAGCCAATGCTATAGTCTAAAATCTAACTTCTGAAAAAATATATTAATATGTATAAATTATCCACCTTTGTTGCACCATGTTCAACAGACCATGGTTATGAAGCTCAAACAGATCAACTCCAGTTAGAAGTGATCTCATGCATAAGCATAACACGTGAATGATTCTGAGTGTTAGCCAAAGTAACAATTGATTTAAAATAATCAGCCATACTCACACAGCAGCTGATTTACATTTGTTAGAAGTGGCACATGGTGTGCAAACAAAAGGAATGTGCTCAAATTTTACACTTCACTGGATTACTCAGGAGTTTGGGAGTCTGTTGCTTTCTCTATGGTAATGTCTTAGCAGATCAAAGTGAGTTGCCAACCAATCAGACAGCCTTTAATTCTATAGTAACGATCACTGTGGCAATTAGAAATTTGACATTTTTGCTTTTATCCTGATGAGTGCAAGATGAAAAGCTTTGACAACATATACCTCTTTCCAGGAAGATTGAAAAAAATCATGGTAATAAAGCAAAATTATTAACATTGAAAACTAATTATTAGCCAATTAGATTCGAAAGATCTTCTATTAAGTTCAGTAACAGTGCTTGTGAAATTCAATGAAATATGTAAGCATAAATATTGCATCATAAGATGCACTCAGCGCAGAGTTATAATGAATATAGAGCATTATAATCAGTATGTTCTTCTTGTCCAGCACAAAATTCCATTATTTAATAATCATTTCCAAGAACTTCAATAAAATCATGTATGTCCTCCCTGCAAGATCTACAAATGCAATGGTTTTTAATCATTTAAGCAACATTACTCAGTTGTTGTTTTTCAGTTTTATTTGTGGGAATATCAGTAATCAGTCAAACTGGATAGGTTACTGGTCTTTATCTTGCTGTGTAAATGTGTTCCTTCTCCAGCAGCACTATGTTTCATTAACCTGCCATCCATCACCTTCACCTTTCACTCCTGCCCTCTCTGATGTTCAGTGCAACACCGTGTTACATTCTCTCCAAGTTTCCTGCTTTTCCATGCATATCCGAGATCCACGCACAGCAGTGACTTCCAGAATACGAAATTAATGTATCCACGCATTGATCAGCTTCCAGGGACCTCTGAGGCAAAGATCCAGCCTCATAGCCACATACTGCAAAGGGACCATTCGCAATGTTGACCATCAACAAGGCCCCTGCTGTAAATCAATAAGGTTTATTTGATACCACTTTCCAAACACGTCAACTCTACCACCGAGAGGTAGGTTGCCAAGGGCAGGGTTGTGTGGTGATGTGGTCGATGTTGTCCTGAAGGCTGGGCAGTTTGCTGTGAATGAGATCTGTTTAAGGTTTGAGGATTGTTTGGAGGCGAGACGTGGAGGCGTAGGGATGATCTTGATGAAGTGTTTTTTGTCACCAATGGCATGTTGAAGGCTGCGAAGAACATGGCATGGTCTGTCTGCACAGGACACCACAACCTGCTTGTTCCTCTCTAAGCCACACACCATCCTGACTTGGACATATATCACGATGCGGAAATGCTGATGTAGGGCTGGGATGAACACGGTCCGATGTCACATGATACCAGGTTATAGGCCAACAGATTTATTTGAAATCACAAGCTTTTGGAGCATTGCCCCTTCTTCAGGTGAAGCAAGAGAAACCCACACAGGCATAGAATCTATGGGCAAAGAGATCAAAATGTCATACAAATGCTGTGAGTGGAACATTAACAGCCAAATAATAAGTCTCTGCAGGTGATCAAGAGTGTCAGGCAGTATGAGTAAAGTCCTGAAAATGTGTTGCTGGAAAAGCGCAGCAGGTCAAGCAGCATCCAAGGAGCAGGAGAATCGATGTTTCGGGCATGAGCCCTTTTTCAGGGCTCATGCCCGAAACGTCGATTCTCCTGCTCCTTGGATGCTGCCTGACCTGCTGCGCTTTTCCAGCAACACATTTTCAGCTCTGATCTCCAGCATCTGCAGTCCTCGCTTTCTCCTAGTGTGAGTAAAGTGTCAACAGCTGAATAACAACCAAAAGCATAACCTATAATCCGATTAAGTGAAATAGAGAGATGATTACAAAAACATAAAATATAAGGTGGTGCTGGAGACAGACCAAATGACTGGGATAACATGATAAGTATAAATGTCCCATGCCATGGGTCTAACCAGAGTATTAATTAATCCAAAACTGTACAGACTAATTAAGGTAGAGACATCATAACAATTTATCAGGGTGACTGTGTCAAAACAGGACAGTAAGGAAGACTTCACAGGTACAGAACAATGTGGTGGGGTTACATGTAACACAACTTGAACCCTAAACCACGTTTGAAGCCATCTTCATAGGCATGGAACCTGGCTATCAGTTTCTGCTTGGAGATTCTGCATCATTGTGTATCGTGAAGGCCACCTTAGAGGATCTTATTCGAAGATCAGAGGATGAATGTCCTTGCCTGCTGGGAGGGAACATCCCTGTCTGGTGATTGTTGCATGGTGTCCATTCATCAGTTGTCGTAGTGTCTGCTTGGCCTCGCCAATGTACCATACCTCGGGGCATCCTTGCCTGGAGTGTATGAGATAGACAACATTAGCCAAGTCACATTACCTGCTGCACACGTGGTGGGTGGTGTTCCCACATGTGATGGTATGATCCACATCAATGATCTGATATGTCTTGCAGTGGTTGCCAAGGCAGGGTTGTGTGGTGATGTGGTCGATGTTGTCCTGAAGGCTGGGCAGTTTGCTGTGAACAAGATCTGTTTACGGTTTGTGGATTGTTTGGCGGCGAGACGTGGAGGCGTAGGGATGATCTTGATGAGATGTTTTTTGTTACCAATGGCATGTTGAAGGCTGCGAAGAACATGACATGGTCTGTCTGCTCCAAGAAAGTACTGGACAATGAAGGGTATCCTTTTGGTCATATCTCACATCTGCTTCCTGAGGAGATTGTTTCAGTTTCTCATTGTGGCACGTTGAAATTGGTGATTGATGAGTTGAGCATCATATCCTGTTCTTATGAGAGCATCTTTCAGCATCTTTAGGTGTCTGTTGCATTTCACCTCATCTGAACAGATCCTGTGTATGCACAGAGCTTGTCTGTAAGAGCATGGCTTCCTTAACATGTTTCGGGTGAAAGCTTGAGAAGTGCAGCATCATGAGGTTATGTGGACTTGCGGTAGAGTGAGGTACTGATGGTTCCTTTATCATTGTGGGGCCAAGATTCTAGAACAATACAGTGTCTCCACTCTCTGTGAGTGCGGCAGTCCAAGATAATAGCTCATCACCACTTTCTCAAGGAGCAATTAGGAATGGACAAAAAATGTTGGTCAAGCTAACGATACCATCCTCCAAGAATATAAAGGAAATTCTCATGGCTTTCTGAATGGTGAGGTTTTGGAGCAAACAAGTTACAACACACTTGGTGACAGGAGCAGATGCTGGAAAATAAAATACCCCTGATCAGGCATGTAGAGCACTCTCTTATGGTACTTCTACTGGGTGTGATGGACTTCACACTAGTGAAATGTTGCTATGGTTTGTGCCTGTACAAATCAACAGCCGTGGCTGAGGAGGAAAATTGTCAAGTCTCCTTGGAGTAATTCCTGCATTCTTCATTCTTCACCTTGACGTTAAATTTGAGACTTGTTGACCTCCACCCTAATGAAGAACATTTACCCTCAGGATCCTCACAGTACTGGGCCAGTACTTTTTGCCTCTCCCTATTGCCCTTAAGAAGGTGATGTGAGCTGCCTTCTTGAATGACTGTAGTCCACCTGCTGTAATCTGGTCCACTATGTCCTTGGGGAGGGAATTCTTGGATTTTGACCCAGCGACACTGAAGGAATGGCGATATATTTCCAAGTCGGGATGGTGAGTGATTTAGAGGAAAATTTAAAGGTGGTGATGTTCCCATGTATCTGCTACCCTCGCCCTTCTAAATAGCAGTGGTCCTTATTTAGGAACGTTCTGTCTAAGGATCTTAAGTGAATTTCTGCAATGAATCTTATAAATAGTACATATTGTTGTTACTGAGTATCAGTGGTGCAGTTACTGAATGTTTTGTGGATGTGGTACCAATCAAGTGGGTTGCTTTGTCCTGGATGGTGTCAAGTTTCTTGAATGTTGTTGGAGTTGTACTCATCCAGGCAAATCGGGAGTATTACACCACACTCCTGACTAGTGCCTTGAAGGTGGTGGACAGGCTTTGGAGACTCACCTGATGCAAGATTCCAAGTCTCTGATCAGTTCTAGTATCCACAGTATTCACGTGACTGGTCCAAATAAGATTCAGCTCTAGAGGAATCCAGAGATGTTGACAGTGGGGAATTCAGTGATGGTGATACCATTGCATGCCAATAGATAATAGTTAGATTCTCCACACAAAGAGATATCGGAGTGCAGGTTCATAGTCCCTTGAAGTGGAGTCCCAGGTTGATAGAATAGTGAAGAAGTTGTTTGGTATGCTTGTCTTTATTGGTCAGTGCACTGACTTTAGGAGTTGGAATGCCAGTTTGCAACTGTAGAGGACTTTGGTCAGGCCATTTTTGGAATTGTGTGCATTTCTGGTCTGCCTCCTATAGAAATGATGTTGCGAAACTTGAAAGGGTTAAGGAATGATTTACAAGGATATTGCCAGGGTTGGTGGGATAGAGCTATAGATGGATGCTGAATAGTCTGGGGTAATTTCCCTGGAGCATCAGAGGCTGAGGGGTGACCTTATAGAGCTTTATAAAATCAGGAGGGGCATGGATAGGGTAAATAGATAATGCCTTTTCCCCTGGCTGGGGAATTCCAAAACTAGAGGGCATAGATTTCAGTGAGAGGGGAAAGATTTAGAAGAAATCTTCAGGGAAACTTTCTCATGTAGAGGGTGGTGCGTGTCAGAATGATCTGCCAGAGGACGTGCTGGATGCTGGGACAATTACAACATTCAAAAGACATTGTGATGGGTATATGAATAGGAAGAGTTTAGAGGGATATGGGCCAAATGCTTGCAAATGAGATTCAGTTAATTTAGGATATCTGGTTGGCACGGATGAGTTGGACCGAAGGGTCTGTTTCTGTGCTATGCATCTCTATGACTCTATGACTCTTGCTGGAGATGTCATTGCCTGGTATTTATGTGAGTGTTGCTTACCACTTGTCAGCTCGAGCTTAGATGTGTTCCAGGTTTTGCCACATTTGGAAAATGGAGTCTCAAATGATGCTGAACATTGTGCAATCATCAGTGAACATTCTTATTTCTGACCTTATGACAGAGAGAAGATGATTGATGAAGCAGCTGAGTCAAACTCTGTGATTTGAGAGAGTCATGTAATTGTATTCAGAATTCTTGGTTTTTATCAGTGGCATGAACCTGTAATGGTTTTCCGTAATGGCTCTAACTCAGCAGAGATGAGTGTTGGCCACATGTGGTTCATATAGATTAACCAGTAGGGAAGGTTATGGATGCAGGGCTTTTACATTTAACATCACATTGAAAGAAGACACCAGTAAGCACTGGTAATATAGACAGATATTCTGGGTATAATCAGCAGGACTGTGAACGTTTGTGGAGCAGAAAAAGAGTTAACGTTTTAGATTGATGAGCTCCCATCAGAATCTCTGCAGCTGTGAAAATGAATTTTGGTAGGTAGCATTGGCTGAGCTATTAATGTCGATTCACCATTGGACCCTGGAGTGGAAAATCAGGATGGCAATAAACATCACTGTGCTTTTCCAAATTACAAATAGGTTTAAAGAAGCATTTACATTCCACACTATTCAAATGTCGGAAAAAAGCATTGACTTTATGATGTGCTACAGATTTTAAGAGTAGAATTTGTTTCCTCTGAGTAACTTGGTAGACAATGCGTTCAATAAATATGGAGAATTTTGAGCTAAAATATTGATAAAGATCACCGGGGAGATGAATCCTGGAGATCCAGAAGTTGGATCAAGCTAGTGGGCTTAAGCTGCTGTTCAGGTGGCTTAGCAACAAAATGGTTAGGACTTTGTGTTAAAGAGCAGTAACTCATTTTAAAGCTGATTACTGGAGATTTTGCTTACATGGGGATTTGAATTGAAGTGCAATTAAGGGCGATTGATTCTATTCCAAGGCTGCACAGAAAAAGCTGCAGCAATGACCAGTTGAAGTTCTTGTTACAATTTTCTTTCTTTCACTCACGTCAAAGTGAGATTTTGGTCAATGAGTCGAGACTGTGGTGCCAGAAAAGCATACCAGGTCAGGCAGCATCCGAGGAGCAGGAGAATCGATGTTTCGGTCATAAGTCCTTCCTCAGGAATTGTGCCTGAAACATCGACAGTTCTGCTCTTCGGATGCTGCCTGACTGGTTGTGTTTTTCCAGCACCACACTCTTGACTCTGATCTCCAACATCTGCAGTCCTCACTTTCTCCTATGTTCAATGAGCCCTCACTCCCCACAAAACTGAATTGTGGTTCTCTTGATGCAATATCACATCACACAGGGTCCAACAAAACTCCTTGTAATCACTAACTGATCACTAGAAATGACATAAACTCACTTGTGTTCATGATTTTTTGAGAAGATTTGTAGCTCAGGTTGATGATAAGTATATAAGTTTGCTTGTTGAGCTGGAAGGTTTGTTTTCAGACGTTTTGTCACCATATTAGATAACATCATCAGTGAGAGTCTCCGGTGAAGCGCTGGTGGTATGTCCTGCCTCACTATTTATAGGTCTTGGTTTCTTAAGATGGGTGATGTCATTTCCAGTTCTTTTTTATCAAGAGAAGGTAGACAAGATCTCAATCAATTTTTATTGATGGAGTTCTGTTTGGAATTCCATGCCTCTAAGAATTCTCTTGTGTGTCTTTGCCTCGCCTGCCCTGTTTTTTGGTGACTAGTTGGTGTTTATGTATCCTGGTGGCAAGTTTCCTGTTTTTTTATCTAATGTAATTTTTTTTACAGTAAGCTTGCTGTTGATGATACTATCTAGTCATGGTAATGAAACGTCTGTAAACAAACCTTCCAGCGAGCAAATTTATTTCCTCATTTATGTTTACTTAAATTTAAAGATGAAGTAAAACATAATAGATTGTGTGGTTATGTTGGGACAGAATTGTTATAAGCTTTAGAAAAATGCTAAAGTTTAACACAGCTGAATTTCAGTGTAGGTTGCAGGGCCAAATAGCCTGTTCCTGTCCGAAATTGTTCCTTGCTCTTTGTTCTATCTATATACATTACCAAATAACCAAAGGTGTGATGTTGCTCTGGCTTTTGTGATGTGACTAACTTCAAAGACAACAGTTTGTATTTTAGAATGAGCTTGACACTGTCACTGAAAGAGACTTCAAGGTGACTTCAAAGAATGTTAACTCATTCACAAGCCATTAACTTCAAAAAAGGCGTTCATCTCATTATAAAATGAACTAGAGCTCTCTGGATGACAAAAGAAATTCAAAGCTGAAAATGTCTGCTCCTGATAGATATCAGGTGAGTATTACAACTCAGAGCCAGACTGAATACAGAAGGTTCAGAGGGTTGTTGAGAAAACATACTAGAGAACTGAAGAGAGAACATGAGCAGAGACTGACTGTTAACACAGAAGAAAATCCAACAGACATCTATCAACATATGAAGAGTAACATATGAGGTCATTTTGGGAGTATTGTGTCCAGTCCTGGTCGCTCTGCTACAGGAAGGATATTATTTATCCAAAGAGGGTTCAGAAGAGACTTATCAGGATGTTGCTAGGAATGGAAGGTTTGATGTGGTAAAGAGAGGCTGGGACTTTTTTCACTGGAGCCCTGTATGGGGTTGAGGTGTGACTTTATAGAAGTTTACAAAATCATGATGGGTTTAGCTAAGGTGAATGTCAGGTGTCTTTTCCCTAGGGTTGGGGATTTCAAGACTGGGGGATATATTTTTAAGGTGAGATTGGAAAGGTTTTAAAAAGACATGGGGGCAACATTTTTAGACAGAATGTGGAATGAACTTCCAGAGAAAGTGGTGGATGTAGGTTCAGTTACACCATTTAAGAGACATTTAGATAAGTACATGAATAAGAAATGTTTGGATTGATATGGGCCAAGCACAGGCAGGTGGTACTAGTTTAGTTTAGGATTATGGTCAGTATAGACTGGTTGGACCGAAGGGTCTGTTTCCGTGCTGTATGACTCTATGACCATGAATCGATGAGTAAACAGCCATGAGTAAAGGCTGAGATACTCAATGAATACTTTAGCAACTGTCTTCACCAAGAAAGGTGATCTCAAGTCAGAGAGAAAGAAACGGTGGTTGAGGTTGACAAAATTGAATTGAAATTGATTTTAAAAATAATAAAGGGAAGCTTTTAGAAAGATTGACTGTACTTCAGGTTGACAAGTCAGCAGAAGCAGGTGAGATGCATCCAATGAGAATGAGGGAAGATTGGAATGTATTGAGGCATTGACATCATTTTCTAACCCTCTTGGGTACACAGCTGGTGTCAGAGGACTGGAGAATTGCAGATGTTACATTCCTGTTCTTAAATAAGCTGCTACAGATGAGTTGATTTAACTTTGGTGGAGGGGAAACTGTGAGATGTCATCTCTTATTTAGTGAGCAGCAACAACTATCATTGCTTATAAGTATTGGCAGAGGATGGTAAGAGAAGTTATCTTATGCGGTACCCTTTATCACCAGGTTCCACGTCCTTGTGATTGATGTCACATCAGTAAGTACAGATAAGAGTAAAGGTTCAGTTCTAAACATGGCACAATACTTGAGAGTCTTGTGAATAATGAGAAGGAGTGTGATAAATTTCAAAGGGAAACTGACAGGTTGGTGGAACACAAAGCTGATTTTCAGATGAAATTTTCTGTAGAAAGTGTGAAGTGACTTATTTTAAGAGGAAGAGCACAGAGGGACAATGTAAAACAAAAGGTCACAGTTCCAATGCATGTGCTGAGTTAGAAAAACCTGTAGTTACATGCTCACAAGTCATTGATAATGGCAGGGCGGTTTGGGAAGCAAACAGAATCCTGGGCTTGAGAAATGAAGGCATCGAATTCAAAAGTAAGGGTGTTATTATGAACTCACATAACACAGTGCAACTGTGTCATCTGCAGGAACGCACACAGTTTTGGGCATCAGACATTTGGAAAGAATTGAAGGTGTTAGAGAGGTTTCAGAAAAGATTCACAAGAATGGCCCCAGGGATAAGGAATTTCCATTATGGAAATAGGTTGTAAAAACCAGGTGAAGAGAAGATTAAGAGATATGACAATAATATTTAAAACAATGAGAGGTATGAGCAGAGTAGATTGGGTGACATAGTTCCTGTTGTTGTAACGTTCAAAGTTTGTGAGAAGATTTGTAGCTCGGGTGCTTGTTGTTGTGGTTCTGTTCGCTGAGCTGGGAATTTGTGTTGCAGACGTTTCGTCTCCTGTCTAGGTGACATCCTCAGGGCTTGGGAGCCTCCTGTGAAGCGCTTCTGTGACTTACCTCCTGCATTTATAGTGGTTTGTACCTGCCACTTCCGGTTGTCAGTTCCAGCTGTCTGCTGCAGTGGCCAGTATATTGGGTCCAGGTCAATGTGCTTATTGATTGAACTCATCCACAGACCCAATATACCGGCCACTGCAGTGGACAGCTGGAACCGGAAGCGGCAGATACAAATCACTATAAATGCCGGAGGAAACATCACAGAAGCACTTCACAGGAGGCTCCCAAACACGTTGTTGTAAAGCTTGAGAACCAGAGAATACTGATTTAAGCTGATTGGTAAAGGAAACTGACAACATGACGCAATATATTTTACAGAGAATGTGGTTAGGAGATGGAATATACTGCCTGAGACTGTGATGGAGGCAAATTCAACAAACATTTTCAAAGGAATTGGATAATTATCTGAATAGAAATGATCGCAGGGTTGTATTGGAATGGTTAGGTAGTGTGATATACGAGACCCAGAACAGGCAGGATGGGCTGAATGGCCTACTTCTGCATTTAACCATTCTTGCCTCTTCTCCTCATTAACTATTGACAAAACACAGGCAAAGTGCTGTGTACTATGGGTGGTGAGAGCTGGAATGGTGTTTGCATCCAAGGGGTTGAGTGACCCTTCTGAAAATCAACTAGGAGAAAGTGAGGACTGCTGATGCTGGAGTTCCAATTCAAGGAGTGTGCTGCTGGAAAGGCACAGCCAGTCAAACAGTATCCAAGGAGCAGGAGAGTCAACGTTTCAAGCATAAGCCCTTCATCAGGAATGAGGGGGTGGGCCCAAGGGGGCTGAGAGATAAATGGGTTTGAAGTGGAAGTCCATGTTGAGTCGGTCACTGGAAATGGAGATGGAGAGGTCCAGGAAGGGGAGGGAGGTGTCCAAGATGGTCCAGGTGAACTTAAGGTTGGGATGGATGGTGTTAGTGAGGTTGATGAACCTCCTCGTGGGAGCAAAAGGCAGCGCCAATACAGTAATTAATGTAACGGAGGAAAAGGTGCAGGTTTGGCTGTGGAAGATGGACTGTTCCAAGTACCCAACAACAGGATTGGCGTAGCTGGTGCCCACATGGGTGCCCATGGCTACTCCTTGGTCTGGAGGAAGTGGGACGATTTGAAGGAGAAATTGTTGAGGGTGAGGACTAGTACAGCCAATCGAATCAGTGTGTCAGTGGTAGGGTACTGGTTGGGTTGGTGTGAGAGGAAGAAACGGAGGGCTTGGAGGCCTTCGTCATGGCGGATGGATGTGTACAGGGACTGGATGTCCAAGGTAAAGATGAGGCAGTGGGGGCTGGGGAAATGAAAGTCATGGAGGAGGTGGAGGGCATGAGTGGTGACCCAAATACACACACTCAGCAAACATCTCTGGGGCACACACACTAAGCAACCCCACTGCCCTGTAGCCGAACAATTTAACTGCTGCTCCCACTGCACCAAGGACATGCAAGTCCTGGGCTTCCTCCACTGCCAAACTCTAGCCACCCCATGCCTGGAGGAAGTACATCTCATCTTCCACCTTGGGACTCTCCAGCCACACGGAATCAACGTTGATTTCACCAGTTTCCTCATTTCCCCTCCCCCCACCTTATCCCAGATCCAACCTTCCAACTCAACACCGCTCTCTTGAACTGTCCTACCTGTCCATCTTCCTTCCCACCTCTGCACTCCACCCTCCTCTCCAACCTATCACCTTCATCCTTACCTTCATTGATCTATCACATTCCCAGCTACTTCCCCCCTAGTCCCACCCCCATCTCCCATTTATCTCTCAGTCCCTTTGGGCCACTCCCACATTCCTGATGAAGGGCTTCTCCTGCTCTTTGGATGCTGCCTGATCAGCTGTGCTTTTCCAGTGCCACACTCTTTGACCCTTATGCTAATCAGCCCTGTGATTCTATAAATTCTGCTAGCAAAGAGCTGGAAGTTGGTTTCTCTGTGGATTTTACAAGGCACCAAAAATCTTCCATCCACAGAGGGTTAAAAAAGGGGGCGATAACTTCACCATTCAAAAAATATCAATCTTCAATCAGGTCTAAACATTACGTTGGGGCAATTCATCACTAACAATCGTATTATTACCTGTTTTCTGCACGTTGAGGTAAATGGAGTTGGTGGGGGTGACTGGGTGGCCTCATTTTCAGTGACAGTCGAGGCTACATTGCCCCCTAGAGTATGAATGATTGTTTCTGTACTGCAATATTCAGAGTTCTCTACTTGCATGTGTCATATTTAGTTGTTTCTATCACCCGCTCAATCTGGACTTTTCTCCTCAATCAATTAGAACAGAGAATCATAGAAAATAGGAGCAGGACTAGACCATTTGGCCCTTCAAGCCTGCTGCACCATTCAATATGTTCACAGCTGATCATCCCACCCAGTGCCCTGTTCCTGGTCTTTCCCCAAACCCTTTGATTCATTTAGTCCAAGACCTATACTGAACTCCTTCTGGAAAATATTCAATGTTTTGGCGTCACTGCTTTCTCTGGAGAGAATTCCACTGGCTCACCACTCCCCAGATGGAGCATTCTCACAATCCATCTTACCCTGAAACATGGAGTGATATTGTTGAGGGGCTCCATCGGTGGGGCTGGGGAGCCTTTCCAGGTAAGGACTGCTCAACCACATGTCAATCAGGTCGAGGCATGGCCACTGGCTGGTCTTTGATTGGAATGAAGACCCAGCCACCTCCCCCAAGGGTGGGAGTCCACCCAGTGAGTGCCGCTGGCCAATCAACGCCACTTCACCTCATTCAATTCACTTCCTGCTTCCAAACTCATCAGCTCTGGGAGCACAACACTCCAGCTGTTAAATTGGCTTTGCCTCTCTACAACAAGTCACAGTAACACCTCCTCTTCCTCAGGAGGCGAAGGAAATCCAGCATGCCCGTAAAGCCTCTTACCAATTTTTACAGATGCACTATAGAAAGCTTTCTATCTGGATGCATCATGGTCTGGTACAGCAACAGCACTGCCTGGGACCATACAAAACTACAGAGAGTTGTGAACACAGCCCAGACCATTACAGAAGCCAGCCTCCCATTCATTAACTGCATCTATACTTCTTGTTGTTGTAGAAAGGAGGTCAACATCATCAAAGACCCCTCCTACCCTGGTTATAATCTCTTCCAACCTCTTCCATCAGGCAGCCAATACAAAAGCTTAAACACATGTACCAACAGGTTCAAGAAAAGCTACTTCCTCGCAGTTATTATACCGAATGGACCACTCAAATTTCAAATCTAATGTTGATCTTACTTTTGCCCCCTCTTGTGCAGGCGTAACGTTGTATGTCTCGCTCTGTTCAATCATCCTATGATTTTCTGTCCTTGTATGTTATGATCTGCCTGCACTGCTCACAAAACAAATCTTTTCACTGTACTCAGGTAAATGAACCAACAATAAATTAAATCAAATCAAACTTGTATTGCCAGACTTGCAAAATATTGCCTACCACTCCAAGTTATAATTCCACTCTACATCCTTGGCTTTAACCTTACAAGCTGTCTGAAATAATACTATGGAGTCATTATTCAGAATCCTTCTATGTACAGTGTAATAAATACAGTTAAGGGAGTTTGTGCAAATGATGCTTCACTTAATCCTGAGGTGTTTAGTCAACAATAACCAAATGAAGGTCCTTTCAAGTTTCCATGCCTTCTTATGGTGCACCCAGGTCTCTTAGCAATTGGGTTCTTTATCCATTGCTAATAAAGCAAGTGTCTTGCATTATGTTCCGGTGCCACTTATGTTAATTGAAAGATCTATAGAAAACTAATGGTGGTGTTGTATTTGGAAAGGGTCGGGCAAGTTTTGGAGCCACCCTTTTGGCACCGATCATTTGGCCCGCCAGTTTTGGCTCTAAACTGTTTTGGCGCTCATTACTTTGGCGCTGAACTGTTTTGGCGCCAATTCAGAATTTTAAAAAAGCCTTGTTTGGTTAAAGAAGAGAGGATGTAATTTTATCAACTAGCAAGAGTTGATAGTCAAAGCTGTAATGACTCGCTGTAGATTCAAATCTCGTTTTGTATTCATTTTCTCATTTAACAATTGTTAATAGTCATCTACTGCCTTGATGATACTTAAGCCCTTCTGTCTTCACACTGGAAAGCTGTAATACAATTTTCTTTCTATTTTCTTGTAGAGGCCATACCAGAAATGGCTGAAAACATTCTAAGCAAGAGAGACAAACGAACATTTTCACACAACGGTTATCGATATGTGTTTGATAAATGTAGCAAAATGTAGAAATTCGTTTTTATAATGAATAGGCTAAAAACAATGAATTTAAAAAATTAGATTTATTTCTTACAATGCAATAAAAACAAATTTCTTATGGGCTCTACAAGACTTTTTTAAAATTCTGAATTGGCGCCAAAACAGCTCAGCGCCAAAGTAATGAGCACCAAAACAGTTTAGAGCCAAAACCGGCTTGGCAAAATGATCGGTGCCAAAAGGGTGGCTCCAAGTAGTCCCATTTCGATTTGGAAATATGCATTTCACACACTGCTGCTCACTGTACCATTAGAGAAACTGGAAATCAAGCTTCAATGTTTTTGTGTTGAAATTGCGTTGTTACAGAGTCGGTAGTTTGTAAACTGACTGTTGCTGAGTTAATTGCCTGATTAATATGTTTTGGACACCTATGAAGATTTAAACAGCAATCCAAAGTTGCATCTCCAAAAACTGCACAGACATCAAAGAAAGACCTTGATTAATGAGTCACTTCTTTGTGACTTCAGAGCATCACAAAGTGCTCTACAGCCAATTGGAGCCTGTTAATTGGAGCTACTATGGAAATTTCGATAACCATCGTAGCCAATTTATACACAGCCAGATCCCACAAGCAGATTATGTAAAGATAACCAGATCACTTGTTCTTTTGTCCCTGTTATTAAGAAAAAGTAAAACATTTATACAAGGTAGGAAAAACAATTTTCTTGCTAAGAGTCTTTCTTTACAGTAACAGTCTCCCTGTTTTCAGACAACTGGGGTTTCAATTCAACTTCCACTGACCTAACACAGCAGGGAAAGCAGCTTCATCCAAAATGTTTCAAGTATTCAAATGGTAATATTGCACTGTGTCTATAATTAGTGTGATGTGCAGTCAGAAATTACAGAGTTTAAATGAGATGCATCTCCAACAATTAGACAAATTAATGGCTTGCGAATGTGCAGCAATTTATTAGTATTGGATATGAACCCATGTCAGTGATTGATGTTAAAAAGAGCCTCTGTGAAAAGTAATAACCTGCCCCACAGTGACATTAATGCAATTAGAAAACAGGCTTCAGCTTTTTTAATGTTGAAACAGTATTAAATCACAGTGTGGGTGGCTTGCGCGTTTATTGTACACTACCATGAATACATCGACGAACCATGGCAGTGACTTGAACTGAACGGTCTTCAAAGTCATTAGAGAGGTTCTTAATTTTGCAACGGTTATAACTACATTTCTGCAGAAAACAAACTGACCCTTCAAATGACCCTTCAGATTCAGATTTGATAATATTATATTTATTGCTGCGATGGACAACACTTGAATAGATATTATTTGACTTGAGATAACACTGCGAAAAATGTTAAAACTCACCATAATGTAGCAGATTGGCTGCTCCAACTTTTAATGTGTAACTCAACTTGTTACTCGTTATGTGACTCCGGAATGATTTCCTTGTCGCCAAGTATGTCTCTTCCCTTTCCCATATTTCCATCATTGTTTTAATTAATTGAAAAATAATCAGGAACCATAGGACCACAAGACTCAGGAGCAGGAAGGGTCATTTGAGACTGCTCCATCATTTGATAACATCATTATCCATTTTCCTGCCTGCTTCCATTCATCCTCGATTCTCTTGCTCTTCAAAGATCTTTCTAACTCTGCCTTGAATAAATTCAATGAGCCAGCCTCCATTGCTCTCTGGGGAACAGAATGCTTTGTCTCAACCACTAACCTTCTGAAATATAAAAATGTTTTGTTCATCTTCCTCTTAGAAGCATGACCAATTATTTTTAAACAGCGCTCCTCTGTTCTTATCTCTCCTACAAGGGGGAACATCCTCTTACGACATGCCCTGTTGAGACAACTCCCCCCCACATGTTTCAGTAAGGTCTCCTCATTTCTCTAATGTCCACTGGGGTCTTGGTAAAGCTGTTCAACATTTCATCTTAAGATAATCCATTCATTCTAAGAATGGATCAAGTTTTTTTAAAATTCAAACAAGTTGCTGGCTAGGCAGGATTTATTGCCTTTCGCTAATTGTCCAGAGGGCATTTAAGAGTCAACCATATTGCTGTGAGTCTGGAGTCACATGTAGGCCAGACCAGGTAAGGATGGCAGTTTCCTTCCCTGAAGGACATTAATGATCCAGATGGGTTTTTCCCAGCAATCAACACATGGTCATCATTGGACTCTTAATTCCAGATTTTTATTGGATTCAAATTCCACCTCCTACTATGACAGGATTTGAACCCAGGTCCCCAGAACATTATCTGGGTCTCCAGATTAACAGTCCAGCAATAATACCACTAGGCCACCACCTAGTGCTTCTAATGATACTTTATCCTTTTTCACATGAGATCAAAGTTGTACATGGTACACTAGATGTTATTCCAACAGCTGTAGTTAAGCTTCACTCTTCCGAATGATGTTTATCACCAGGAGCAGGATGGAGTAGATCGCTCAGTGCTAAGGAAATTTAAAAGTAATTGGCTAGAAAAGAAAAAGTGAGGAGTGGATTTCTTTCATCCATACAGCCCATTGTTATAGTCTGGATCATACTGTCCCCGTGTGGGGAGGTAGGTTCACTAGATGTATTCAGAAGGGACCTGGGCTGTGAATAAATGATATTCAGGGGTACAGGAGAAGGCAGAAGATTGGTACTATGTCAAGTCATTTGAAGAGTTGGTGAGGATGTGATGGGCCAAACAGCCTTATTCTGCACTGTAACCATACTGCAATTCTGAGTAAATCTTGTAAGTCACTGGTGTTCGAACTCTATACCGGTTTGTTGCCACTTAATGCATCAATAGCAACCACCCTGAACCCATTGTACACAGATAGCAGGTCCACCTCAACACTTCTTTAAGGCTGGTGCAGCGGTAGTGTCCCTACTTTTTGTCCAGGATGCCCATGTTCATGTCCTACCTGCTCTGAACAGGTTGTTTGACAAGCATTTTCCATGACAATGCTTTAGCCAGTTAGAGTTGATTTACCAACCAATCAGCACCTATTTCTCTGTAGTATGTATTGTTGTCATCTTGTGAAATTTGGCTTTCTTGCATTTGTCCTGATGAGTACGAGACAGAAAGCTTCAGTAACAAGTCTCTCTTTTTCAAAATTGACCTGCACCATCTCATAGGTTTATATTTCTCAACTCTGTTCATATTTTCAACATAATCTTGCTCAGGAGCAACAGTGTATATTCTTTGCAAGTTGCATAACAGAATTTCAACAAAGATCATCAGACAGCACCTTCCAAACCCACGTTCGCTTCTACCTTGAAGGACAAGGACAGCAGGTACATGAGGGCACCACCACCTGCAAGTTTCTCTCCAAGCCTTTCACTATCCTGACCTGCAAATATATCACCATTCCTTTACAGTCAAGGAAAGATCCTTAAGATCCATCCCCAAGGGCATTATGGGTCTACCTACAGCACATGGACTGCAGCAGTTCAAAAAGACAACTCACCCCCACCTTCACAAGGGGCAACTAGGGACAAGCAATACATTCTGGCTCAGCCAGCAACACCCAGACAGACTAATAGAACCCTAGAATTCCTACAGTGCAGAAACAGGACATTTGGCCCATCGAGCTCACACTAACCCACTCAGACGCAGTCCCCTACCCAAAACCCTGTAACCCCACATTTATCATGGCCAATCCACCTAACTTGCATATCTTTGGTCTGTGGGAGGCAACATACTATGAGAAAATTTTTTTTAAAATGACCTGATTTCCCATTGCACTGTATACGATGAACCAGTCCCTGGGTCATAACCTCCTGAGGGCCCATACCTCTGCTAACTGGACAGCAGCCAGTGAAGATGACAGACATTGACACTGACAACTAGAAGTCAAGATTGGACTGGTTCTGGAAAAGCATAGCAGATCAGGCAGCATCTGAGGAGCAGGAAAATTAATGTTTTGGGCAAAAGCCCTTCATCAGGAATGGTCAGGACTGACAACTGGGAGATAGTCACTGAAGGCAGTGAGGTTTGGACGCTGAACATTGAGAAGGGAATTGGAGATGGTGAGTTGAAGCAAAAAGTTCAACTGGCCTGGAAAAGACCCCAAAGAAAACACAGACTACTAGTGGGACTGCCCTGGCTAAACATTGCAAACAAATGGCTGCCTGTGAGTTTTAACTGACATAAAATGGCAGCAAAGACTGTTTTTAGCTAAAGCTATAGCTTGTTTTGTGTGCTATTAAAGTAAGCCATAAGCTAGGACAATTGTAGCCCTGTACACAGAATATATCCAAGGTAATCAGAATAAGACAGCACATAAAGCCGCTTATACAAAGGGTTCTGTTGTAAACTGCAGTTGTTTATACACACGAAACTGGATAAGGATACCCCTGAGTGATCGAAAAATTCCAAACCTGGCTTGTTTAAAGTCTGACATCCATCACAAATAGAAGAAAAGATCTATTTACTTTAGTTCAGATTAGATTAGATTCTCTACAGTGTGGAAACAAGCCCTTCGGCCCAACAAGTCCACACGACCCTCTGAAGAGTGACCCACTCAGACCTATTTCCTTCTGACTAATGCACCTAACACTATGGGCAACTTAGCATGGCCAATTCACCTGACCTGCACATCTTTGGACTGTGCGGGGAAACCAGAGCACCCGGAGGAAACCCACGCAGACACGGGGAGAATGTGCAAACTCCACACAGACAGTTGCTTGAGGCTGGAATCGAACCTGGGACCCTGGTGCTGTGCGGCAGCAGTGCTAACCACTGAGCCGCCGTGCCTCCCATAAGATTCCCAGATAATCATAGTTATAGATTTTGAATATGGTTTTCTTCAATAAAAATAATAAGCATTAAAGAGATTCCACTAAATTCCATTGACAGGTTCTATTAGTCTGTCTGGGTGGCTGAGCCAGAATTTATTGCTTGTCCCTCGTTGCCCCTTGAGAAGGTGGGGGTGAGTTGCCTTAGACAGTATAGAGCAGCCCCCACACTGCTAGTAAGGAGGATTGCATTAGAGGTGCAGAGTCAGCAGTGTTAGAACATGGATAAATACAGTATGTGTTGTGAAAGGCCCAGGGATGGGGAAAAGGCTGTTTGGGAAACATCATGAGATCATGGGAGATTGAGGGCTGTCCATAAAGCTGCCCATCACTGACTGTACAGTCACATAATTAATCTGATTGGGTAAGCATATGATCAATGATTAATACAATTGGTTTATAACAAAGGCAGCCTGAAAACAAATGTATAAAAGTTTCTGTCTTTCCTTTGTTCATTGAAGAAGCTTCTGATCACCCGTTGATGTAACACCAATAAACTCTTTGATGCTGAAAGTGGATTCGGGCTGTCGAGTGATTTATTTAGTCATTACTGTTCCCAAACCCACACATTCTGCACCCATCTGCTGTCGTCTTGTGCAGCAAATAGGGAAGAGACTACCATGTTCAGGTGGGTCTCCTGAGACACACCAGGTGATGCTTACCACAAAAGGAACCAGTTACTTCCCCCAAAGGGTCATGAATCTGTGGAGCTCACTATCTCAGAGTGCAGTGGACACTGAGTAAACTTAAGGAGGAGCCAGACAGAGTTTTAATTAGTAATGGGTCGAAGGGGAGCGGGAAGGAAAGTGGAGTTGAGGCTGAGGTGAGATCAGCCATGATGGTATCAAATGGCAAAGCAGCCTTGAGGGGCTGAATGGCCACCACTGCTCCATGTTCTTATGTAACACATTGTCTTGCATGATGGCAGGCTGCCACTGTCTATGTATGTGGAAGATAGAGGCCATGTTGTTTGGAAATCTAGGAGTATCTACTTATATAAAGGACTGTGCATTATTCAACTGTGAAGGATCACATTCTGGACTGGGGTTTGAAGTCTTCCTGCTGGTGGAAATGGTACAGCTTCAATGAAAAAATTATTGGAAAGATTTACCTCCCTATTGTTATTGTCAGTGAGGTTGGTGCCATTGTTTTACTTTTCCCAACTCACTTGGTTGGAACAGCACTGAGGACTTTGTGTATTCTTAGGTATCTCATCTCCAACACAGTATTCCTCCACCAATGTCAGACACATGTATTGACACAAAAAAACTGCAGATGCTGGAATCCAAGGTGGACAGATAGGAGGCTGGAAGAACACAGCAAGTCAGGCAGCATCAGGATGTAGAGAAGTCAACATTTCAGGTGTAACTCTTCTTCATGATATGTATCGGGCGTCACATTTCATATCAGTCCTTGTCATGTGACTCCTTTGGTGTCCCATATGTGTGAAGTGTGCGTTCCAGTTAATTAGCAAACAGAGTGTATGTTTCCAAAGCAGACTACCAGCACCATTTGTACATGTGTAGCTTCACGCAAGCAACATCCCTAACGTCAGTTGATTTGCTTCTTTAACACTATTTTCCAAGTCAGATGCATGCTATTGACTTAGTTTCCTGCTCTCAGCCTCTGACTGGTGGTGATCAGTAGGAAGTGAACTCAGAAGTTGCAGAACAAAGGAAGCAGTAAATTCTATCACATCACAGAGACTGAGTCAGTTGGTGACATGAGTCATTCAGGACCCCAGTAAACTGTTTACTTTAAAAAATTCATTTTGACAATTGAGTAGGTTAAACAGTTCTCAGAATTTTCCTTCCTGGAACTTCTAATCTTCAGGCTCTTCTGTTAATTTAGAAACAACAATCTGATTTTGAGTGTGCCTGGGTGATGGCCCAACATTTGTGGTCGTCTTGGCTGTAACCTAGCCATCAGTCAAACTCCTGCAATTACTGCAAACTCCCTCACACGAAATAAACTTTGACACTGTTTCCAACAATGTCTCTTATGTAAAGAGGCATCAACACATAGCCACAATATACAGAGACATAAAGACGGTGCGGCACGGTGGCACAGTGGTTAGCACTGCTGCCTCACAGCGCCTGAGACCCGGGTTCAATTCCCGCCTCAGGCGACTGACTGTGTGGAGTTTGCACGTTCTCCCCGTGTCTGCGTGGGTTTCCTCCGGGTGCTCCGGTTTCCTCCCACAGTCCAAAGATGTGCAGGTCAGGTGAATTGGCCATGCTAAATTGCCCGTAGTGTTAGGTAAGGGGTAAATGTAGATGTAGGGGCATGGGTGGGTTACGCTTCGGCGGGGCGGTGTGGACTTGTTGGGCCGAAGGGCCTGTTTCCACACTGTAAGTAATCTAATCTAAAAAAAAAGACACACACTGAAACACGCACATAGACACAACAGACAAATACAGACACAAACACACACATCGACAAAAATACACAGACAAATACTGACACAAACACACACAGTCACGAATACACAGACAAATACAGACACAAACACACATAGACACAAATATACAGACAAATACTGACACAAATACACAGACAAATACTGACACAAACACACACATAGTCACAAACACACAAATACAGATACAAATACACACATAGTCAAACACAAAAATAAAGACACAAAATCAGAATCATGCATACAAGTATACACAGACACAAACACAGAGACAACATTACAATTACATAAAGTATAGACAAACACATGGACACATATAGGCCAACACACACAAACAAAAATATAGAAAACTGCCATGGACAAATGTGATATAGACACAAACACACAATCAGAGTAATACAACCACACACAGTCAAAAACACTCACTGCAAAAGAATTGCTATTAACTATCAAGAAGCTGAGAGGACACACCAATTCAAATAACTGGAAAAAAATGGGAACCGGGATGATGTGAAGTACTAATAGTAATAAAATTATTTGTTTTTAAATACAGTGAGATGTTGTGATGTGGAATGCGGTCCCTGAAAAGTGATGGAAGCAGGTTCTTGAGTGAAGAGAGAGCTACTGTAAGCAATGCTACTAACTACATCATACAGACAGCTTACATTTTCATGGCTGGAAAATTTCATCACCAGTATTTACTGGGTGTGCAAAGTCAGAAAGTGACCGCAATCACACTCCCAGTGTAATAAGGAGGAGTCATCCCCTTCAAGTGTTACTGCATTTCTAAATAACACTCACCTAGATTTACCCATGTCATTCTTTCTGTGAACAGTGGAGACTTAACCATCTGTCGAAAAAAGTTTTACAATGTTTTTTGAACTTAACAAAATAACAAACAAAAAGAAACAAGGATTGACTTGTGTGGAACTTAGAAAATGGAGTAGTAAAGTCATGAGATACAGTAAAAGCAGAGAGATTCTACAAGCAGACAGACCAATGGGGTACCTGTGTGGGAATTGGGAGTGGGGCTTGGGAGTGGGGGCAGTGAGTATAACAGGAACAGGGAGAGCAGAGAGGTCTCAGAAACAGAGGGACCGACAGGGGGATCTGTGTAGTCTAGGAACTGGGGGAGTGAGTATACGAGGAGCAGGATGAGTGGAGAGGTCTCAGAAACAGACCAAACCAGCTGCAGAGCTGCTTCAACAAAATCAAAGTGTCAAAGATGACGCAGGAGAGTAGATTGGGAATAGATGGCGTTGTCCCTTGTGACTGGACATGCTGTAACTACAGTTCAAAAACTTTCGATGCATAATTATTATTTCAGAAAATCTAAACCTTTAGAAATTCAGGGTGGCACAGTCGCTCATAGCATCAGGGTTCCAGGTTCAATTCCAGTCTTGGGTGACTGTCTGTGTGGATTTTGCACATTCTCCCCATGTTTGCGTGAGTTTCCTCCCACAGTCCAAAGACGTGCAAGTTAGGTGAATTGGCCATAATAAATTGCCCATAATGTTCAGGAATATGTAGGTTAGGTATATTAGTCAGGGGTAAACGTAGGATAATAGGTTAGTGGAGTGCGTCTGGGTCAGTTACTCTTCAGAGGGTCACTGTAGAGATTCTATGATTCTATGATAAACTAAATTTCTTCACTTGATATAGTTAAGGGGTTCTGGTTGTTTAATTGATATAAAGAATAAGACTTTTCTTGTCAATATTTAAGTTGCAGTAAGGGGTAAATAAAAGCAACGGTCCATGCTTTATTTAATTAAGGCTTATCTGGGAAATCAGACCTATCTTTCTGCAGTTTATGGAAAATCTTGATGCTCCTGGCTTATGGAAGTGCAGACAGAATGGGGATGGCTGGCTGTGGACAGCAGGATGGCCAGGCAGGTAGTGAGGGAATCTTTCAAAGTGTGTATTTTTTTGCAAACTGTCTTCCAATGTTGGAAAACAGTGAGGGTGACAGTTTCTCTGTGGAGGTTAGTCAGGGTCCAGGTTTGAGCACTGTGGGTGGTCCAGCTACTCAGGGGTTCAGGAAGAGACAATGAGGAAGAAAATGTGGAAGGTCAATAATGGAAAGGGAGTCCCAAGTGAGGGGAGCAGGTAAGATTACAGAGGTGCCTCCAGGATGGTATGTTACCTCCTGGTTGTCAGAACCAATTGAACAGCAAGACAAGTTGAAAAGGGTGGGTGAGCAGCCAGAGATCATGGGTCATGTTAGGACAAATTACAGAGAATAAAAGAGAATTGAAGTCCTATAAACAGACTTTAGGGAGATAAGAAATTGAAAAGCAGGATTTCAAAATTAATAATGTCCAGATTTTTGCTGATGCCATGCACAAGTCAGGATAGGAACAGAAGGATGGGCCAGGTGGATGCACAGCCGGAGAGATGGTGTAGGAGGGAGGGCTTTTGATTCCTGAGGCATTGGGACCATTTCTGGATCAGGTGGGATCAGTGTAGTTTGGACGAGATACATTTGAACAGGAATAGGGCTAAAGTCCTTGTGGGGTGTTTCACTGTTGGGGGTGATGAGTTCTTGACAAGAGGTTCAGAGGGAGAGAAACTGAAATGGAATTAGAAATTCAAACATGACTAACTGAGTCCAGAAGGCAGAGCAAACATAGGCTAGAGAAGAAAGAAGTAAGTTTAGCAAGGATAAATGGAATACACTTCAATGCAAGGAGCCTGAGGAACAAGACAGATGAGCTGAGGGCACAGCTGAGCACAAGGGAGTATGATATCATAACTATGTCTGAGTCCTGGCTGAAATATGGGCAGGATTGGCAGCTCACCATTCCCCTGTGTACAGGATATTCCAGTAAGATAGAGAGGGGATGGAAGAGGAGGCAGACAATAATATTGATCAAGGAATCAATTATAACATTGAGAATGGATAGTATTTTGGATGAAGAGCAAGTTAGAGGTTTACAAAATTATGAAGGGCATGGATATGGTAAATAGGCAAAGGCTTTCCCGGGGGTCGGGGAGTCCAGAATTAGAGGGCATAGGTTTAAGATGAGAAGCGGAAAGATATAAAAGAGACCTAAGGGGCAACTTTTTCACACAGAGGGTGGTACAGGCATGGAATGAGCTGCCAGAGGAAGTGGTGGAGAGTGGTACAATTGCAACATTTAAGAGGCATTTGGATGGGTATATGAATAGGAAGGGTTTGTAGGGATATGGGCCGGGTGCTGGCAGGTGGGACTAGATTGGGTTGGGATATCTGGTCGGCATGGACGGGTTGGACCGAAGGGTTTGTTTCCGTGCTACACATCTCTATGATTCTATGACTCTATGACCTTATATAATATCTTGGAATAGTAAGATAATATTTTGCAGCAAGCACTCATCATTCAGAACTTGTTTTAGGGCAATTTTGCTCACCTGAGAAATCTACACAAATCAATTTAAATTATCTAAAAGACATGATGAGAGTTCCGAGGATTGCTTCACTTTAAACGGCAAACAAAGGGAATTACCCTAAAGCTATTAAAATTTATCATTAAAGCTAATGAGACAATTGAACAGATGAGAAATTGCAAATGAGCTAATCAGAGATGCAGAGAATAATCAGTCAAAGATTTCAAGTTTCAGCAGGCAGCAGGTGAAACTTGAAATAAATGAATAAATCTGAGTAAAAGCTAGTCTCAGTGGTATAGCCTTTATCAGCAATTGCTGTTAAACATCCATCTGGTTCACTCATGCCTTTTAGGAAAGGAAATCTGCAGTTCTTCCTCAATTTGGCCTATATGTGAGTCCAGACCCATAGCAATGTGGCTGATCTTTAAGTGCTTTCTAAAATGGTTCAGTATGCCAAAGACAATTTGTATTAGCAATAATAGCTGGTCTTGCTAGTGACACCCAGATCCCATGGAAGAAAGGAAGGAGGTAAATGCTTTCTGCAACTAAATGTGATTAGACCCTAAAGGGGAGGCAATGTGGTATTATCATTAGACTGTTGATCTAAATACCCAAGTAATGCCTTGGGGACCTGGGTTCAAATCCCACCGTGGCAGATGGTGGAATTTGAATTCAATAAAAATCTGGAATTAAGAATCTAAATGCTGACCGTGAATCCATTGTCCTTAAAAGCCAACTTTTTCCTAGTTACTGTCAATTCTGAAGGAGACCCGATCTGCGAACTCCAATTTCTCCCCACGTATGGAGCCAGACTTCCCAGCAATTTCTGTTTCTGTGTATGAATCCATTGTTGATTGTCACGAAAAGCTCATCCGAGTCACTAATGCTCTCTAGGGAAGGAAATTGTCCTCCTTACCCTGTCTGGCCAACATGACTCTAATGTGGTTGACTCTTAATTGCCCTCTGGTTAATTAGGGATGATCAATAAATACTGGCCTAACCAGTGACACCCTCATCCTGTCAATGAATGAAAAATACACTTTACAGCTAGTACACAACATCCCTTTCAGGGACATGATGTTGATGTTAGTTATCTTAGCATGGCATCTAACCAATAGAATAAAGCTCTCAGCCTCCTTCTTACTCAGTTTGGTTTTTTTACAAGATGACACACTGAAGAATGTACAATACAATGTAATATTTCCAAATTGCTTAGTTTGAGCTCTCTTCTGCCTCTGATTGTCATCTACATAATATAAATACCAGAAGTTGTAATAAAACCTTATTGTATTCTTCAGTCTTACATTAGACATATTGTGTTCTTGTGCTATTGAAGCTAATCTAAGTGTCATATCATGTTAACAGCAGACTGAGAACAGGTATCATGTCAGATTGCACTCAGGTTCTGTGAAGAGGAATCTAGAGACAAATTAAAAACAAAAAGGAGATGAACCTCCTTTGAATTCTATTATAACATCTTTACTTTTCTCTGTGATGAACTGAGAATGGATTATACTTCAGCTGCTGTTTGCCTTCTCATTGTATTGTCTGCGAATTCCACAGAACATATATCTCTGTCAGATTCTACCTAACATTACTTGGTTATAATGGAGTGACATTTGCTCATGATAATCAATATTGATTCTGAAAATGTTGAATGGTGTGAAAAACAAATAGTTATGCACTACATTCATGATTGCCCACCAGACAAGCATGAAATAGAAAACATCTGGAATGCCTCGGGTGATCTGACAGAGCCTATGGACAGAAACAGAACCAATGATCTCTCTTCCAAACATCTAACTGCAACTTGTGGGTATGTTGCATGAACGCACTTCTGAAAACAAAACTATAACGATCTTTATTGAAAATACTGGGAAGACCACAACGCACCTGCCGCATCTCTTTATGGAGTCTGTCACCAATAAGTCTGTCACTCTCCCAAATATTAATTCATATTGTAATAGGCTTGTTGCAACTTAAAGTCCTATTTGACACTGTACTCCCACTCTGATTCCATACCTGCTTCATTTCAAAGATCAGCTCTTTCATCTCTATAAAATCCTCCTTCCTGCTACACCCCACCACCTGTCAATCCTTGCCTCCTGCAGCCTCCATTTCAGACCTCCAAAGGTCTCTTTCATCAACACTACTTTCTTCTGACTTCTTGAACTGTTTTCTCAAGTGAATTTCCCATGTTCAATCCTGTGAAACGATTATTCCCAACCTCACTGAGCTACATCAGCTTCCAATCCCCATGTCTCAAATTTAAAATGCCTAGTAATGTGTTCATAGAACCATAGAATGCCTACAGTGTGGAAACAGGCCCTTTGGCCCAAAAAGTCCATACCAATCCTCCGAAGAATAAACCACCCAGATACCTTGTTATCGTATATTTAGCCCTGACCTAACCTACACATTCTTGAACATTATGGGCAATTTCCCATGGCCAATCCACCTAACCTGCACATCTTGGACTGTGTGAGGAAGCTGAAAATGTGTTGCTGGAAAAGCGCAGCAGGTCAGGCAGCATCCAAGGAGCAGGATAATTTCACATTTCGGGCATAAGCCCTTCTTCAGGAATGAGGAAGGTGTGCCAAGCAGGCTAAGGTAAAAGGTAGGGAGGAGGGACTTGGGGGAGGGGCGTTGGAAATGCGATAGGAGGAAGGAGGTTAAGGTGAGGGTGATAGGCCGGAGTGGGGTTGGGGGCAGAGAGGTCAGGAAGAAGATTGCAGGTTAGGAAGGCGGTGCTGAGTTCGAGGGATTTGACGGAGACAAGGTGGGGGGAGGGGAAATGAGGAAACTGGAGAAATCTGAGTTCATCCCTTGTGGTTGGAGGGTTCCCAGGCGGAAGATGAGGCGCTCTTCCTCCAGCCGTCGTGTTGCTATGGTCTGGTGATGGAGGAGTCCAAGGACCTGCATGTCCTTGGTGGAGTGGGAGGGGGAGTTGAAGTGTTAAGCCATGGGGTGGGTTGGGTTGGTTGGTCCGGGTGTCCCAGAGGTGTTCTCTGAAACGTTCCGCAAGTAGGTGGCCTGTCTCCCCAATATAGAGGAGGCCACATCGGGTGTAGCAGATGCAGTAAATGATGTGTGTGGAGGTGCAGGTGAATTTGTGGCGGACATGGAAGGATCCCTTGGGGCCTTGGGGGGAAGTAAGGGGGGAGGTGTGGGCGCAAGTTTTGCATTTCTTGTGGTTGCAGGGGAAGGTGCCGGGAGTGGAGGTTGGGTTGGTGGGGGGTGTGGACCTGATGAGGAAGTCACGGAGGGAGTGGTCTTTTCGGAACGCTGATAGGGGAGGGGAGGGAAATATATCCCTGGTGGTGGGGTCCGTTTGGAGGTGACGGAAATGATGACGGATGATACGATGTATATGGAGGTTGGTGGGGTGGTAGGTGAGGACCAGTGGGGTTCAGTCCTGGTGGCGATTGGAGGGCCGGGGCTCAAGGGCGGAGGAGCGGGAAGTGGAGGAGATGCGGTGGAGAGCATTGTCGACCATGTCTGGGGCGAAACCAGGGCACCGCAAGAAACCCATGTAGACATGAGGAGAATGTGCAAACTCCACACAGACAGTCACCTGAAGCTGGAATTGCACACAGGGGTCCCTGGCACTGTGAGGCAGCAGTGCTAACCACTGAGCCACTGTGCCACTGTTATTTTAATGGCATAACCCCTCCTCGTCTGTAAACACCCTCCACATACGACAGGACTAATTCAGGTCAGAAGCCAGGAATCCTGCAGCAAGTAACTTATCTCCTGATTTCCCCTAAGTCTAGATACAAGTTTGCTCTTTGAACTGGAAGGCTTGTTTTCAGACATTACATCACCCTACTAGGTAACATCATCAATGAGCCTCCAGTGAAGCACTGGTGTAATGACCCACTTTCTATTTATGTGTTTAGGTTTCCTTGGGTTGGTGATGCTATTTCCTGTGATGTAGTGCCATGTGATGATGTCATTTCCTGTTCTTTTTCTCAGAGTGTGGTACAACACATCCATCCTAGGACAAGCCAAACAGAGATGCATTAGAATTCCTAGAAGCATGGAATTTCAATCAGAACTCTATGAACAAACATATCGACTTGGACCCCATTTACCACACTCTGAGAAAAAAAAACAGAAAATGACATCACTGCAGGAAATGACATTGCCACAGGAAATGGCATCACTAACCCAACAAAACCTAAACACATAAATAGAAAGTGGGTCATAACACCAATGCTTGATTGAAGGCTCACTGATGATGTTACCTAATATGGTGATGAAATGTCTGAAAATGAACCTTCCAGCTCAGTGAGCAAACCTATATCTGGAACTTCAACCTGAGCTACAAAACTCAAATCTTGCTTCCCCTAAGTCTGTCCAACATCTGCAAAGCATATATTCAGGAGTGTGATGGAATCCTCCCCACTTGCCTGGATGAGTGCAGCTCCAACAATATTCAAGAAGCTCAACACTTGGCTGGGTTTGTTTTCCCCAGAGCAGAGGAGGCTGAGAGGGGATCTGATTGAGGTATGTAAAGTTATGACAAGCCTAGACAGAACAGATTACAAGAATTTTTTTCCCTATGGAAGATGCATCTACATCCAGAGGGTGTAAGTTTAAGGTGAGAAGCAATTGGCTTTGAGGAGACCTGAGGACAAATGCTTTCCCCCAGAGGGTGGTAGAAATATGGAAGGTGCTGCCTGTGAGGGTGGTGTGGACAGGTACTCTCGCATCTGAATGAGCACTCAAAATGCCAGGGCATAATAGTTCATGGGCCAAGTGCAAAGAAATGACATTAGCGTAATTTAGTGATTATTGATTGATATAGATATGGTGGGCTGAAGGTATACTGTATGACTTCATGACCATCCAAGACAAAGGAGCCCTGTTTGATTGGCACCTGTCCATCAACTTCAACTGTCATTCCTTTTGCTACCAAGGCACAGTGGCAGCAGTGTGTACTAAGGCAACTCAATAAGTCTCCCTCAGCAATGGTATCCCAAATCCACATGTTATGCTACAATATAGCACCTGGAATGGCAAGGGCAGCAGATGCATGGGAGCACCAACACCTGCAAGTTCCTCTCCAAGCCACATAACACCCTTAACTCGGGACTATTTTGCCATTTCTTCACTGTCACTGGATCAGATTTCTGAAACCCCGTCACTAGTAGCACCATAGATGTCCCTATACAGAATGACTTAGAATCACCTTCTTAAAAGGCAGTTTGGGATTGACATAAATGCTGACCTTGCCATCATTGCCCATTCTTTGTCAACATACTGACAAAGTAAACTGCTTTGATTCTTGGCTCTTTTACATTCTCCGGTCCTTTTCCTACATTGTTGGAGAAAGTGAGGACTGCAGATGCTGGAGAGTCAGAGCCGAAAAGTGTGGCGCTGGAAAAAGCACAGCTAGTCAGGCAGCATCCAAAGAGCAGGAGAGTCGACGTTTTGGGCATAAGCCCTTCATCACAACGAAGGAGAGCCAGCCATCAGCTGCCTCATCCTCGTCTCTCACTGGATCATTCCTCATATTAAAACTCTTCTCTAAATCAACTTTCTTCCCAAATTCATCCCTCCAGAGTGTGCTTACACGAGCAATTTTTCAAAAAAAGAAATCATACCTGGGATGTAGATGTCATTTATTGTCTATCCCTAATTTACCCTAATTAATAGGATCAGGAGTAGGCCATTCATTGTCTCGGGTTTGCCATTCTATAGGATCATGGCTGACCTGCCCCAGGCCTCAACTCCTCTTTCATGCCACTTTCCAAAATCACAACTCAACATTTCAAAATTTTACCTAGTTTTCAAATGCTTTCAGCGATCTAGCCTCCAACACACTCTCTGGAAATCTCTACCTGACATTCATTACAAGCAGGGAGAAGAAATGTTTTCACCTCTCAAATTTAAATGAGTGTCCCTTATGATTAGATTAAATTCCCTACAGTGTGGAAACATGCTCTTCGGCCCAACAAGCTCACACTTTGCTGTAAAATGCCTCATGGTTTAAAAACTCCCCCCACTAGTGGAAACATCTTCTCAATATCAAGCTCTTCCAAACCTTGTATGTTTCAGTGAGATCACTCCTCATTTCTCTGGACGCTAAGGAATAAAGGTCTGACCTGTTCAGCCATTCGTGATAAGTTAACCTCTTCACCCCAGGAATCATCTGAATGAATTTGTTTTGAACTGCCTGCAATGCCAGCGTATCCTTCTTTGAAGACAGGGACTGAAACTGTTTGTAGTACTCCAACTCCAAGTACTCCAAGTCACCAACACTGTTATACAGTAATGACAAGACTTCCCTGCTTTTAAACTACAGCTTCATACCCATAAAGGCCACAATTTCATTTGTTGTCTTAATTGCACCTGCAGGATAACTTGTGTTTTACACATAAGAACACTCAGATCCCTCTGCGTTACATCATTTCATTGACATCTCTTTGTTTAAGTAATAGTCTGCCCTTTAAATCTTCCTAACAAAATGCATGGCCTTTCACCTTCCTACATTAAACTTTATCTGCCAAGTTTTTGTCCCTTCTAACTCAACCTAACTATATCCCATTTCCTCATTATGACTACTCCAGGCACATTCTCTCAGGGTCCATATACCAGTAGATGCTCTTGCAGCTTGATTGTATATTTCTTGCCAATTAACCCTCATAATTAATTTTTTTCCTGACATAATTGTCTTTTCAGTCATCCAGTTCTGGTTCCTAAAAACATTCCCAATCTCTTGGGCTACCCTAATTTTCATCACTTTGAATATCTTAGATTTGATTGGATACTCTTCTTGATCATCTTTGTGAATTATGGATGGTTTATCCTTCTATTGGAGTCCTTTTCGACTGGAATAATGTTATCTCGAGCATTGAGACATTTCTTTAAATCTTTGCTACTGCCCATCTACAGACTTCCCCCAAGTCTAGGTCTCAGCTCACTTTCGACTATATTTCCTACATAGCGCTGTAATTGCACGTATTTAAGTTGCGGATACGAATTTAGACTGAGTAGCTCTTCCTCAAATTGAATTTGTAGTCATGAATACCGAGAGGATCATTAACAATGAGATCTCTTATTAATGCTAACTCATTATACATTACTCGATCTAAATTAGCCTATTCTGTGGGGAGTCTGATTTATACGTTTCCCTATCATGTGGCAACTCATGTGGAGTGTGGAGATGTAACCCACCTGTGACATCTTTCCCTTGCTAATCCTTAATGTCCACCCACAATGATTCTAAATCAGGATCTATTTGCAATGTTATGGACCAGACCAGACCAAACCCCATATTGAGAAGATAGTCTCGACCCTAACCTGTTCCTATTTTAAAGGTAAGGTGTTGTATTCCAGATTCAATTTCATTGGTCCAAACTACCGGATTGAAAGCAAAACACATTTTATTCATTCACGACAGCAAAAGCAAAAAGGAATTGGAATAACTTCATTCTATTGGAAAAGTTAACAAACAATAAATACAGTAACTATTACTATTTAACTGTTCTAATATAGCAACATCCCAAAAACATCCCCGTGGGAAAAGGCAAATGCAGAACTCAGATTGTTTCACATTCAACTCCTGTAGCAGGCAGAAAACCCAGCATGGAGTTGGTACCAAGAAAGGAATTAAACAGATTTCCCTTCTTCAAGACCCCAGCCGGAACTGCTGAAAGCTAAACCTAAAATCCCTGTTTCTGTGGCTGGTAGCTTGACCACACCCATTCAAGCTGCTTCTATTGTTCCAACTTTTTTTAAAAAACACCCAAGGTTTCACAAATTTTTAATATCTTTTCTTGGACTGCTCAACACCTGTGCCCCAATCTCCAGCTAAAAGAAACCAGGACAAAACATACTTCTTAAAGCCACAGTATTGTCACAGCAGGTAGATCACTACTCACCACTGCCCTGATACATTTTTTGCTTCCTCAGCTTCTTTTCCTTTTTGCCTATTCTTACAACCGATTGAACAGCTTGAACATTAAATTCCTGGACTTTGTCATCTTGCAACCAAGGTGTAACTGCTGGCAAGTCATATTCATTTATTTTTATTTATGCGATCAATTTATCCATCTTGTTAAAAAATAATTGACATGATTGACAGCACAAGTGGTTGAGGCGGGTACATTAACAACATTTAAAAGGTATTTGGACAAATACAAGGTTAGTAAAGGATTGGAAGGATAGAAAGTTTAGGAGGGCTTACGCCTGAAATGTTGACTATCCTGCTCCTTGGATGCTGCCTGACTTGCTGCACTTTCCCAGCCCCATACTTTTCAAGTCTGACTCTCCAGCATCTGCAGTCCTCACTTACCTTTAGAAGTACATGGGCCAAATGCAGGGAAATGGGGGTAAGCATTGATGGACATTTTCATCAGCATGGACCATTTTGGCTAAAAGGGCCTGTCTCTGTGCTGTTATGACTTTATTACTATTTGCTTCTATGATCTCCGTCTAGACATTAGTATTGTTCAGAACAGTGAAAATAACCTGCTTTTTTTTTCCCCAATAGTGCATTGGGACCATTTCAGTCATTGGGTGGAGCAGATGAAATGTCAATCTCACGTTGTCAGAAATTTCACACCAGCAATGACACAGCACTCCCTTGGTGCTCTGCTGTAGTATTAATTTAGATCTACTGCTCTTGGCCTTGATGCTGGGCTTCAACCCATTATATTCTTGAACACAAAGACAAGACTCTGCGCAGACAAATAAGGCTGATGTGCAACCCAAAAGATTAAACCAATTAACCCTGCTAGGTCAAGTAGTTGATTATCGCTAATTGCAATACGCAAGGAACATTCACACAATGTACGAACAATCCAATAGAGGGATGTATATGGTCACACAGCTGTTAGCACTGTAGCGTTGAAATAGAATTTTAATGGGATTTGTGGTATGCATCACAGAACAGACTTCCAATGAATTGGCTAAAGGTAATTAAACTCTCGATCTATATCCAAATGATTATGTTGCATTTTATCACATGGTGGAACATTTTACTGCATGCATTCAAAATGAATACAGCTATGACTTCGCCACACAAAATTACGAAATCAATTTTCTTTCCTGGAGGAATTATAATAAGCATTTTACTTTTACTGTCTGAATGATTCAGTCTCTGCCTTCGTTGCAACGCTGCTCTGGTGATGAACTTGTCATGTCAGCAGACATGCTCTGCTGCCTGCTATTCCTTCCACAAACATCTTTGCAAGTGATTCTGCGTAAAGCAACTTGGAACTGGTCACTCGAGTTCAAAAATTGCTGATTTTGCATTTTATGCTGGACTCTCTCTTCAGGCACTGTTTCAGTATAATGTTCACAATAGTCTATGAATGTCAAACACATTGTAAGCAGTTTGATGTGTGTTATCAGCAGTAATTTACATGTGAATATCTCAGTGTTCTTTAGTGAAAAGTGCTGTGTCGAATAGAAAAAATCCAATTCTTTCCTATTTTTTGATTAATTCCAATTTATTCAAGTTATAATTGCACTTTCTGTTCTGATATGTAGGAACATAAGTTACAAAATTAGGCTTAAAACAAAACAAAGAACTGAGGATGTTGAAACAGAAACAGAAATTGCTGGAGAAATTCAGTAGGTCTGGCAGCAACTATAGAGAGAAAGCAGATTTAACATTCTGAGCCCAGTGACCCTCCTTCAGAACTGCTCTTTCAAAGTACTCTGTCTTTCAAGAAGCTCATGGCTGATAGGATTGTGGCTTTGACTCTGGTTTCCCATCATCCTCAAAAATTCTTCACTATCTTGTCTGTCAAAAACCTATCCGACTCTGCCTTGAATAAATTCTGTGACTCAGCCTCCACTGCTCTCTGAGGGAAACAAATTCTCCTCAATCAGTCTGAAAAGGGAGATTCATTACTCCTAAGTGATGAGGTCCAGTTATAGTCTCCCCAACAAGAGGAAAAGTCCTCCTGGTATCCATTCTACACAGTCAGAGATTGAGCAAGCAGAGATTGAGTCAACTAGGACTGTATTCACTGGAGGTTAGAACAGGATTGGACAGACTGGGTGCAGGGATGATCTTTCCCCTAACCGGGGAATCCAGAAAAGGGGGTCATGATCTCAGGATACAGGGAAGGTCATGAGGAGACATTTCTTCACTCAGAGACTGTGACCCTGTGGATTTCTAGTGAGTTTTGAGAAGATTTGTAGCTCAGGTTGAGGTTCTAGATGTAGACCAGTGAGCAAACCTACATCCATATCCATGGAATTCTCTACTGCAAAAGGCTGTGGAGGCCAATTCACTGAACATATTTAAGAAAGAAATAGATTGACTTCGAGAGGCTAAATATGTCAAGGGGTATGGGGAGAATGTGGGATCAATGCATTGAGATAGACAATCAAGCATAATCACGTTGAATGGCAGAGCAGGATTGATGGACCAAATGGCCTAGTCCTGTTCCTATGATTGGAGTGTGTTTATTTTTACTTATTCTTGTGATGTGGTTGTCCCTGGCTGGGCCAGCATTAATTGCTCATCTCTAGCTCCACTTGAGAAAGTGGTGTTGAGCTGCCTTCTTGAATTGCTGCAGTCTATACACTGTAGATGGACCCCCAATGCTGTTATGGAGGGGGTTCCGAGATTTTGACTTAATGGCACTAAAGCAACGGTGATAGATTACCAAGTCAGGATGGTGTGTGGCTTGGAATGGAACGTGCAGGTAGTAGAGCTCCATGTACCTGCTGCCCTTGTCCTTCAGATGGTAGCAGTTGGATGCTTAGACAGTGCTGTCTAACAAGCCTTGGTGAATTTCTGCAGTGTGTCTTGTAGATAGTAGAACAGCAGCAGCACGCTACTGTTACTGAGTGTCAGTAATGGAGGGTGCGAATATTTGTGGATGTGGTGCCAAAACAGCAGGCTGCTTTGTCCTGGAGTGTTTTTGGAGCAGCACTCACCCAGTCACGTGGGGAGTATTCCATGACTTGTGCCTTGTAGATGGTGGACAGGCGTTGGGGAATTAGGAAATGACTCACTCATCCCAGTGTTCCTAATCTCTGATCTGGTCTTGGAGCCACTGTATTTATATTGCTGGTCCAGTTCAGATTCTGGTCAATGGTAAACCTCAAGATGTTGATATGGGGGATTCAGTGTTGTTAATAAAATTAAATGTCAAAAGGTAGTAGTTTGAGTATCTCTTGAAGGAGACGGTCACTTTGTAACACTTGTGTGGCACAAATGATATTTGCCACTTATCAGCCCAAGTTTGGATATTTTCACGGTCTTGCTGCATTTGAACACTGACTGCTTCAGTATCTGAAAAGTTGTTAACGGTGCTGAACATTGTGTAAACATTGGTGAACATCCCCAGTTCTGACCTAATGATGGAGGGAAGGTCATTGATGAACCAGCTGAAGATGGTTAGGCTTAGGACACTACCCTGAAGACCTCCTGAAGAGATGTCCTGGAGCTGAGAGACCGACCTCCAACAGCCATGACATTTTCCTATGTGCCAGGTATGACTTCAGCCAGCGGAGAGTTTGCCTCAGATACCCATTGACTCCAGGTTTGCTATGGGCTCCTTGGTGCCACCCTTGGTCGAATCTGTCTTAATGTCAAGGGCTGCCACTCACCTCACCTCTGGAATTCAGCTCTTTTGACCATGTTGGAAACAAGGTTATACTGAGGTCAGGAGCTGAATGACCCTGGCAGAACTCAAACTGAGTGTCAATGAGCAGGTTATTGTTGAGCTAGTGCTGCTTGATAGCACTGTTGATGACACCTTACATCACTTTACTGATGATCGAGAGTAGATTGATGGGGCAGTAACTAGCTGGGCAGGATTTGTCCTGATTTTTGTGGACAGTACATACCTGGGCAATTTTCCACATTGTTGGATAGATTCCCAGTGTTGTAGTTGTGCTGAAACAGTTATCTATTATAGAATACCTAAGGAAAAGAATGAAGATATCAGCAAATAAAACAAGCTAAATTCTGTGCAATGTTATTTATCAGTTGAGGTTCAATGATCTATTTCTCCATTAGCTGTGGGGGCAGTGAATACAAATAACAACAATTTTCTTCATTTTTGTACATTTTTTATTGATATGATTTAATTTCAAACAATCATTTGCTCTGATAAAGCTGTCTGCTTTACTTCTGTTCAACAGTAGACCTTGTAAATAGGGAAGTGGGGGTGGAGGGGTAGTGACATGTCAGTGGTATTGATAGCAGTGAATTTATAGCCAATAGCAGCTCGTAGAGTCTCTACAGTGTGAAAGCAGACCATTCAGCCCATTAGGTGCACAACAGGCCGCCAGAAGAGCATTCTACTCAGACCCACCCCTCTACCCCTCTACCCCTGTGTGGGCGGCACAGTGGCACAGTGGTTAGCACTGCTGCCTCACAGCGCCAGAGACCCGGGTTCAATTCCTGCCTCAGGCGACTGACTGTGTGGAGTTTGCACATTCTCCCCGTGTCTGCGTGGGTTTCCTCCAGGTGTTCTGGTTTCCTCCCACAGTCCAAAAATGTGCAGGTTAGGTGAAGGGGTAAATGTAGGGGAATGGGTCTGGGTGGTTTGCGCTTCGGCGGGTCGGTGTGGACTTGTTGGGCCGAAGGGCCTGTTTCCACACTGTAACTAATCTAATCTACCCTATCCCTGTAACTCTGCATTTCCCATGGCTAATCCACCTAGACAGCACATCCTGGGACACTATGGGCAATTTAACTTGCATACCTTTCAGAAGAAGTCAGAGCTTATAGAGGGAGAATGTGCAAATTCCACATAGACAATCAGCTGAGGATGGAACTGAAACTGGGTCCCAGATGCTGTGAGATAGCAGTGCCAATCACTGAGCCACCTTGCTGCCCCATACTTGTTGTGGATTATACACTCTAAATGAGAAGAAAAGAAGTTATCTTGAACTCTTGGCATACTTGGGAAGCATCATGTTCATCCACAGCTGTGTTTCACTGGATAGTCACTTGAGTCAGAATGTTGTGTGCTCAGGTCTCCCTTCAAACCCAAGTATAAAGTCCACAGCTAAGAGCTCTTGTACCGCAGTGATGGTGTCCATACCTCTGAGCCAGGTGGTCTGGGTTCAAGTTCCACCTGATCCAGAGGTGTGTCTGAATGTGTTGAATGTGAAACTAAGGTCCCCAGATATGGTGCTGAAGGAGTATTGAACCATTGGATGAGGCATACTTTAAAAAAATCACTTTCAGGACCCGACAAATGTATTAATTTCAAAGACATTTTGTCCTTTAAAGATCGTTCTAGTGCCTGCGAGGCTGTTTCTTTTTTTGTAGTTCACTGCAACCTGTTTGTTTTGCTCCATTTCCCATTTCCTGAATCTGACAGTATGTAAAGAAGGCCAGATTCTCTCAGCTTTCCCCTCTCTAATACTCTAAATTTCAAGCAGAGAATAGGAGCGTATGGGTCCATTTCAGATGAAACATTAAGCCAAGGTTCTGTCTGTCCCTTCCCTACAGAAGGTTGCATGTACAGCCCGGACCATCAGGGAAGCCAACCTCCCAGTCATGGAATCCCTTTACATTTTCCATTGCTGTGAAAAGTCTGACAACATCGCACCCCGGTAATGCTCTCCTCCAACCTCTTCTGTCAGGCAGAAGATACAGAAGCTTGAACACACACACACCAACAGGTTCAAGAACAGCTTCTTCCCTGCTGTTATTAGACTGATAAACAGTCTCTCTAATTTTGAATAATGTTGATCTTGCTTTGTACCCCTCCTGTACAGTGTAATCTTATATGCCTCACTCTGTCTAAGTAACCTATGATCTGTATGTCCTTATTTGCTATGATCTTCCTGTACTGCTCGCAAAACAAAGCTTTTCACTATAATCAGGTACATGTGACAACTATAAATCAAATCACATCAAATCAGGTGGAGGTAAAAGAGTCTTTGGCACTATTTTGAAGAATTGTAGAGCTTTATCCCATGTGTCTGTTGCATTTTCCCAGATAACCATTCCTGATATTGTGCAGTATCTGCCACCTCTACCCAGAGACTGGATAAGGGTTGTTTGACGTAGTTTACTGCCACTAGTCCTCTTTTGTCTTTGCTTTGTCTTAGCCCTAGCTACTGATTAATGGGAGCGATTACAGCACGGTGGAGTAACTACAGAACAGACAAGTGTCCTGAGACAACAGGAATCTTTATTGTATCATAACAAGATTCATTTGGTCAGGTCTGATTACGAAAACTTAGGGAGCTTGCACTGACATACCTTCCCCCAGGGAAAGCAAGAAGTGAACATTTTGTCAGCCCCACAGACTGTGCGTGAGATCAATGGAACAGATGGAGCCGATGTAATCCCATTCAGAACCATTGCCTAACATAACAGTATAACCATCATCACTACAACAAGATTACTTGCTCATTCTCACAGTGCCATGTGTGGGATCTTGCTGTGCATGAATTGACTGCTACATCACATCAGTGACTGCGCTGCTGACAACCCTGAATGCCTGAGGTTGTTTAGGATGCCACATGAATGCACACTTTCACTTAGTTGCTGTGACTAACTCCTGCCCTCAGTCTGTTGTATTGGACACGACCTATCACAGTTTGCGGTGAGTAAAGATGAAGATATTATCCTAGGATCGACTAGCTGAGTGAACAAAGCCCATTAAAACTTGGCAAAACACACACAAGATGCAGGAGGCCTGAAATATGAAAGAAAAATCATGGGATCACTCAGCAGAGAGGGAGAGGAAGACAGACGGAGGGGTTTATGTCCAAGTGGGATCCCTGTCACTACCACCACACACCCCCCATTAAATGTTCTCCCCACAGCTATTTAACACCTTGACGCAGGGCAGTTGACCCTTCAAAGAGGAAGCTTTGCCTCCGGGAGTTATCGGTCAATCAGAAATGGCCAGCAGCTCTCTTGCCTCAATAGCACCACCTGCTGAAGTGGCCACAGCTGGAACTACAAGTGTCAGTCATTGAGCTTGGTCTCGCTGGGACCCCACACGGCCAGGCTCACTGAGGGGTGGGGAAGGGGGTGAACAAGGAATAGTTGATCAAGGCCCCATCACACTGAAGAGGGTTCACACCAAAGTTGGGGTGGGGGGGAGCTGTGATGCACACAGTGTGCCCCACCTGAAAACAATCTCCATTGCCCCCTACTCACCCCACTCACCTCCCCCCACCCTCCCACAAACACCCCACCACGCCACCACCACCCACTGACAATGAAACACTTTTAGGAAATGTGCCTTTTCTCCAGCAATGCTCGGAAAAAAATTTTGCTCATCAGCCTCTGAAAATTTGGAACATTTTTAGACCTGGCATTTTGCTTTAACATTTCTCAAACTCAGTGAGCAACCACAAATTCTATTCCCCAATCTCTGTAGGCTACTCTGAACTAAATGTAAAGTTTAAAGAATATCAATAATTTTGATTAATCCAGGTCAATGGTTATTTCACTACAACAAAGACTCAGGTTCGAGTGTGGAACAGGAGCTTCACTGTTACTTTTACACCAGCGTATCAAAGCCCTTAAACTAATTATAATCCCCACTGTTTAAAGCAGAGTGAAAGAAATCTTCATGGTTTTCATGTGGGTCCTTGGATCATCTGCTTTCTTCAAACTGAACCTGACAACAAACACAGCAACTCTCATTGCTGCTGAATATTAATGTTGCTGCTTCCCTCTGTGTTATTTTGAAGCCTAAATTCCACAGGAGGGAGAGATAATGGGAAGCTTGGCAGCATTCCCGCTTGGCTTTCCATAGCCTGAAGAATCCAAAGCCAGAGGAATAATGGAGTAACGCAAAAATTTGGGAACTGGTCCAAGTGTTGAACTATTGAACATGCCAGCATGAAATATTGCATAAAAGGGTAACATTACCTGTGGGATTATTATCAACAATTACATCTCACAGACCCACTCATTCTAAACGCCATTGATTAAATTGATGCTATTGTGATGCTGAAATACATTTGCGATTTGGCAAAGTAATCAGCACATCTGGCAAGAGACCTGGTACCTGTCTGAAAGAATAGAGACAGGGAAAGCTTTGTGAGTTCTATACTATTTGACAATGCTAGATATAAACTCAGACAATAATCTTCATAGCTTTTCTTTTCCAATTTGTCCTTAGTGTGTAGCTTATTCCAATAAAGCTGACTTTAATTACCCAGCGCACATATCACATCAGAAAATGCTGGAAATACTTGGCATCAGTGGAGAGGGATATAGAGTTTGCATGATGCTGAGTATTTTTAGTCCCACTGAGATGGAACAGGAGTTGGGATGCATAGTCAAAGTCAAAAAGTAGTGTAATAGGTTTTTAACTCAGAACATTTCCACCTCTGAGGCATTCTGCTGGATGTAGAGTCATTGCAAGTGGCAGATGCAAACCCCAGGCCCACAGTAGCAGAGGAAATCCAGTTGGGCCAACCTCTGTGATAACTGGAGGAACAGTCATCGATCTACTCAACAGCAAATGGGTCCCTCACTGAGGCAAGAGTGCACATGGCCTCCTAGCCACATCGATGCCTGCTCTCCAGAACAGAGCCACTTGGAGCACAATAATCATTGTTGCAGGATCTTCTCTCCAGACAAATGTCTCCATGGCTATGGTCGTGGGGTGTTTGCTGCAGTGTCTCAGAGAGTACCTCTGTGTTGATATGTTGCCACTGTCTCCTGCTGGTTTCAGAAGTATCCACCTGTCCTTGTGGGACTGCCAGACAGACATCACTGCAGACTCTCTAATTGGGCCTCCCATCTCCCAGCCCCCAGTCCATCTGCCGTCTTTATGATGCAGCTCCCAGAAGTAACACCTTAAGAGGTTGCTGTGGGGTAAATCACCACTATCTAACCTGGCAAAAGCAATTGGACATGTTCCTGGATAGGAAGAGTTTCAATGGAAATGAGACAAACACAGGCATGGATGAGTTGGGATGAAGAGTCTATTTCCTTGCTGTATGACTTGAACGTTCATGGCTGGGTTCCCAGCCCAGACTCAAGGTGAGCATTGGAAAGCAGGAGCTATCCGGTAAAATCCAGTTCAATGTCAATGAATCCATCTCTAGTTGCTCCAAGTGACTTATTCGAGAGCAATTAAGAATTGACCATGTTGTCGTGGGACTGAAGAAGCATATTAATCAGACTAGCGTGGGGAGATGACATGTTTCCTTCCTTAAAGAAAATTAATGAACCAGTTGTGATTTTTATGACAATCAATTACTAAACCAGCTTTCTATCTCTATTAAAACCAAAGTCAAATGACTGAGATTTGAAATTTGCTCTGGATCCATCTGACTATCTTACCAGTTCAGTAAGTTAACCAAGACACTACTACCCCATTTTGTATGCCAGTGGAAGCGAAGGACTTTTCTTTCTCGGAAGGTCAAAGAGGTCTACAGCACATAAAAAGCCCTTCAGCCCATTAAGTCTGCGCCAGTCAGAACCAAGCACCTATCTATTCCAATCTCATCATCCAGCACTTGGCACATGGCCACTTTTAATGTTGAGTATCTTCTGGCCATGTTTTGGGAGAGTGTTTCAAAACCCTGGGTGTTCATCGTGTGGATTCATGTACTAAAGAGAGGCAGTGGTAAGAGACTTGCAGAAGAGTCAACAGCCAATGAAAACTGCTCCAAAACCTTGACTTACCTTTTCCTGAGAGACTGACTTGAGTAGCTTTCTTGATTGTTGGTTCTAGCTGCTCAGTGTCTCTAATCAATGGACAAAGTAATGTAGTACATTCTTCATAACCTGCAAACATTCTGTGTCATATTGGACAGGAAATGTTAACTCCACAGCTGCTTCCAGTCCTATGGAGTTTCTATATTTGTAGTAGGTTCCCACCTATTGGAGCTCCCACCTGGATTACTCCCATGAAGACAGCAACAAAACTCCTGTGGGTGGATTAAAAACAGGAATGAGTCTCTCTCTCTAAACATTAGGGTAGTGCTGACCGCCCAAATAACAGATTCAAATACATGCATCAGTTTGAGGAGCAGAAGAGTTCAAGAATGGGTTTGAGAGTCAAAAGGGTCAGTAGCCAAGGAACATAGATTTATAAAGTATGGTAGAAGTTAACAGGAGGATTTATTTTAGGGTTGGAATACAATGATGGGGTGGTGGAGTAGGTTCAATATAACTTTCAAAATTGGAATGGGTGTGAATACATTAATGGATAAATTCACAGGGCAATGGAGAAAGAGGGCAGGAGTGATGATAAATTGGATTACTGTGGTTCTGTTCGCCAAGCTGGGAATTGTGTTGCAGATGTTTCGTCCCCTGTCTAGGTGGATTGGATAAATTGGATTACCTCACAAAGAGCTAACACATGATGGACCCTAGTTGTACTTGTCGTTCTGAATGTGCAATCAGGTGGAATGGCTGAATCTCAGAACAGTTTAAATCCAAACTAGAATTCATAGGTTCCACAGTGAATTTTTGTTCCTTCAGGTCACAATCATGAATCATAATAAATACAGCAATGTACAACAGAACTGCTGACTCAGTGAGGTCTCCTATTAACTGCCTTAAAGTTACCTGTGGCTTAGCAGTTGATACTCAATTCTAACAGGATGCTGATCAGCATTCAAGGTATGCAGTTATTTACAGGTATAATAATTGTTGATATTGTTTTCAATAAATTTGGTTTAGGACAGTAAAAATACTTAGTATTACAACAGGTTGTACTTACAGAAATTCGCACTTCTATAGACTTGAGTTTCAAGAATTATGGAAATACCTGGCAAGTTTTTTTTAAGAAAAGGACAATGGAACTTTTTTTGTTAGGGAAGCAAATTCTTAAACATAGTTCCTGATATTTGCTTGTCTTGGTTGCTTGAACACATGTCAGGGAAACATATGTGGCACGGTGGCACAGTGGCACAGTGGTTAGCACTGCTGCCTCACAGTGCCAGAGACCTGGGTTCAATTCCCGCCTCAGGCGACTGACTGTGTGGAGTTTGCACATTCTCCCCGTGTCTGCGTGGGTTTCCTCCGGGTGCTCCGGTTTCCTCCCACAGTCCAAAGATGTGCAGGGCAGGTGAATTGGCCATGCTAAAGTTGTCCGTAGTGTTAGGTAAGGGGTAGATGTAGGGGTATGGGTGGGTTGCGCTTCGGCGGGGCGGTGTGGACTTGTTGGGCCGAAGGGCCTGTTTCCACACTGTAAGTAATCTAATCTAATCTATGTCTGTTTTTCTGCCTGTGTTTAATGATCATTATGTTTGAATAATGCTTTGCAGGCTCAGAAATAGTTTTGGATTTTTGATTGTCAGAGAAAGCCTGCTAAAGAACAAGCTGCTCAGCTTATCTTCCCTATTGCTGAAACTTTCCTATTCTTTTGCTGTGAACTCAGGGTGAAACCTAATTGTCATCCTGAAGAACAACTGGAGGACTTCCTCAGCAACCTGCATTTGTCAGGAAGCCACAAGTAACTGCCTAGATTTGGGGGACTGTGTCTACACCTGGCAGAATCTCAGACCAACAACCATATTGATCAAAGTTTTTTTTTCTCTGAGGTAAATCTCTGCAGAAAATAATCATTTTTTTTCCTTTTAGCCAGAATGGGCGTGTTTGCATGTGGGTGTTTTGGATTATTCAGAAAGATAAACTTATTTACAAATTGCAACCTAAATTTATTTACTAGTTTCATTGAATAAGCTTTATTTTATAATGTATCAATAATGTAGTGTTTATTGAAGAAATCTGGTTAATAAATTGTTTTAAGTCAAATAGAGAATAGAAATAGTTAGCCATAGTGGGAACCTTGTAAAACAATGAAACTCATGTTGTGACCCATGGAGTAATGAGACTAGAGGAAGATTGTGCACTCCCTCCATCTCAGTCAAAATGCTAACAACATCCGATGGCAAAACAGAAGATTTGTGATATTAGACGGCATGCTAGGATAGCCAGTTTGCAGTAGAGAGCGATGCTAACAGCATGGGTTCAATTCCTGCTTTGGCTGAGGTTACCAGGAAGGATGCTGATCCTCAACCTGTCCCCTCACTTAAGCTGTCTTGACCTTCCAGTTAAACCACCACCAGACATCTCTCTCGCTGTCTCTCTCTCACTCTAATCAGAGCAAGTGTATAATCTGGTAGGATTGTGGCAACTTTGCCTTTTACCTACTTAGTAGTTACATAGCAACGGAGGAATATAGGAACAGAAGTAGGCCATTCAGCCCTTTGGGTCTGTTCCACCATTCAGCAAGATTGGCTGCAGATAAGCCACAATCTCCATGTATCTGCCTTGGGCCAATTTTCCTTAATGCTTTTGTTTAATAAAAAGATTCTCTATCTCAGATTTAAAATTAGGACAGATGCTACATCCACTGCTGTTTGTGGAAGAGAGTTCCAAATCTCAAACCATCCTTTTCATGTCAAAGTGCTTCTGAACACCTCGCCCTAATTCTCAGACTATGTTCTTGGTTCTAGAATCCCCAACAGTGGAAATAGTTTATCTTTACCTACGCTGTCTTTTCCTGAAAAAGTCTTAAAGGTTTCAATCATATAACCCCATAACCTTCTAAAATCTAAAGAAAACAAATCTCATTTGGAAAAATAATTCCTTGAAACTTAACCCTTGAGGCCCAGGCATCATTCTTGTGAAGCTGGATTGTACTCCCTCCAAGGCCGTATATTCTTTCTAGGGTATTGTATCCAGATCTGCTCACAATACACCAAGTGCAGTTCAACTAGAGTTTTGTAAAACTCCAGCATAGCCTCTGCATTGTTGTACTTCATTCCTCTAGACATAGACCATAAGACCTAGGAGCAGAAATTAGGCCATTCAGCCCATTGAGTTTGCTCTGCCATTCAACCATGGCTGATAAGTTTCTCAATCCCATTCTCCTGCTTTCTCCTTGTAACCCTTGATCCCCTTGATACTCAAGAATATATGTATCTCAGTCTTAAATATATTCAATGACCTGGCCTGCATAGCCTTTTGTGGTAGTGAATTCTATAGATTCACCATTCTCTGGCTGAACAAGTTTCTTATCTCCATTCTAAAGATCTTCCCTTTACTTTAAGGCTAGGCCTTCGGGCCCTAGTCTCTCCTACCAATGGAAACATCTACTCTGTCGAGGCCATTCAGTATTCTGTAAGTTTCAATTAGATTCCCCGTCATCCTTCTGAACTCCATTGAGTATATATCCAAAGTCCTCAAACATTTCACATATGTCAAGCTTTTTATTCCTAGGACCATTCCTGTGAACCTCCTCTGGAAATGCTCCAGGGCCAGCGCATCCTTCCTGAGATATGGAGCCCAAAACTGAGCACAATATTCCAAATATGGTCCGACCAGGAGGCCAGTACCTCATTAGATTCCTTGAGTATTTTTTTCACCTGTTTGTGCCATTTTCAAGATCTATACACCTGGAATGCAAACTCACTTGGACTCCATTGTACTTAACTCATACCATCTCAAAGGTATACTGGTCTGTCCTTTCTCAGTCTAAAATGGATACCCTCACAGTAGTTTGAGACCATCATGTTCTTACACCTTGTCTGATGTAAACTTTATGATTTAAATATATTTTTAATATCATCTCTTGAAACTTTATGTTCTTGGATTCTAGGTTAGTGAGAGGCATGAATTCTTCTTTGTCTCTGAATTTAAGAATTAACATTTAAGTGTTCCTATAGATATAGCGATTTATTTTTTGAATGGCTTTTGAACACTAGTTTTAGAATTAATCTACATCAGTAGTGTTTTGCAACTGAACAAGATAAACATACTCCAGTTAAGAATGTCAGGAGAGGATTTTTTAGACTTAAGGGAAACATCCATAACTGAAAGAGATAGTTTATTTTAGTTTCACTTTGAGATTTGAGCCTTTCTGAATGTTTCTGTATAGACTAATGATCATGAGAAGGAAAGAATACAAGAAAAGCTTGACAAGAAAGATTCAGTGAGAGTCCAGACCAGGGCTGTTGGGATAAAACCCTGAAGAGATTACTTCAGCTGCATTTAAACTCGGGTGTATAATAGTTCCAGAAAGAATCCAACTAAAGATCCAGACTATAAGTTATGGTGGCAAGTCAAGTTGAGGGATGGTAGTGACAGGGACCTTGCTGTGAGTATATTATGAGAGGTATTTTTGGGTACTATGGAGAGATTGTTGCTCTTCATTTCAAGTTATAAAGAGGTGTTTCGGAATTAATGAGTTGTTTTACTTAAATTTGTATATTAGGTAGATGATTTAGTTCTATTCTATTCTATCTCCCTTTATTTTATTTTTTTTTGTTAGTTTTGTTAATTGTTTAATTACTTCTGCTTTGTTGATAAAGTAAAATCTGCAGCATTGCATGGTTATGAGTCAGTGAGAGACCATTGGGTTAAAACCAAAACAAAACAAAATATGATCTATCAAGCCAGGCTTCATGTCTGGGATCTGTTTTGTCCAGTAAGAGCATAAGCTAGGATCATAACATTTACTCCCCTTCCTGTTGTAACAATTCAGAAATATCATTTTTTGTCTTCATTTCCAGAAAACTGTACAAACTGTTACAGCAATTGCACGTGCGCAAAGTATTTGGCTCAGATTGAATACTGGAGCCGTGTTGATCAATAGGAATCTGGTAATCTAGTTGATTTGCTAGCGGAACATTGATATAGAACTTACTCCTGGGAGATTGGATGACATGGTTGGCTCAGATGACAGGGTAGATTGTGCTTTGATTTTGGGCTTGGGTTGGGGTTGGACTCTCTTCCAACCTAGTTTACTGCATCAGGTGCTCCCGATGTGGTCCTCTCTACATCGCGGAGACTGAACGTAAACTTCGGGAATGGTTCACTGAGAATCTCAGCTGGGCCTGCAAGCACCGACCGGACCTCCCAGTCACTGCCCATTTTAATTCCCCTTTCTGACATGACCATCCTTGGCCTCCTCCATTGCCACAATGAACCAAACTGCAGATTGGAGGAACAACACCTCACCTTCCACCAGGGCAGCCTACAGCCCGGAGGACTCAATATTGAGTTCTCCAATTTCAAATAACCTCCCTTCCTTCCCCTCCCCCGACTCCTCTCCCAGACTCTCCCCCTCCCTTCTATTGCTCCCTGCCACCAACCGGATTCATTCCTCCCACTGACTAACCAGGTCATACCCTCTACCTGTCTTCACCACCCTGCCCCCATCACCCCCTTTATCTGCAGTTCCTCCCACACACACCCCCAATGCTGGAGAAGGGTTACACCCGAAACATTGACATCTCCAGGTCCCGATGCTGCCTGGCTTGCTGTGTTCTTCCAGTCTCCTGCCTGTCTACTTTGGATTATTGGACTTGGCTGGCAGATGGACTTTCTTCTCTCAGTGTGTTTTGTGTTCCTTCAATTCTAATCAATTGATTGAAATTGGGATGAAATATTTCATTATGCTATTATGATGCACGACAAACATGTTCTCAGCAATAATGGTCCAACACTATGCTTGAAATACTGTTTACATTCTTATATCCTTGAGCAAAACTTGAAAAAGAGATCTCATTAGCATCTATTGTTACCCAAGGAGACCAACTAAAAATGGAGAATGGTTACCAAAGAAACAATTAATTTCTGTATTGGTGTCTCGTACTGCCTTTGGTTGAGCTGTTACATTTTCATTCACCGAGAAATGTTTTTGCTACTGTGCTTTTCAAAAATCGAGCATTGCTTGACATAAGGAAGGGAGGGAATTAGAAAGATTTTCAATGTCTCATAAACTGATGTCCTTGCCTCTCTGACATGCATTTAAGGATAACAATGAAGATGCATTCAGGAAAACTTCAGATTCAGCAATGTCAGTAGCAACTGCAGCTGTTTTAGTCTGTGTTCATTCATTCAGATTAGCTCGGGCTAGACCTCAAGCTGACCCTTCACACAGTCTTTGCTGACATGGTGTACCTGGTGACTGAGCAGTAGGCAGCTATGCCTGAAGCTCTGCCTCAAGTTCCAACCTTCTAGCAGAGTCTCTATTGTATAACTGCTGAGGGCATTGTTACATCACAGTGCATCTTACAGGCTCACCTATGTATTTGTGAAAGTCTCTCAGCCACCAGATATTGGAAAGAAAGCACATTGAATCATAACTTCACCATAACATGATTAACAGCATGCAATATCAGAAACCAGATGTCATGAAGGATCACATCTGGACAGAAAAGTTTGACTTTTTCAGTTTTCTGAAACTCTAATCTTGACATTTTTATGTGTCACTCAAGGGGAATTTACATGATTCCTTCATCCAGAGAACAGCCTGGACCAATGGTATTTGAGTAAGTTAGTGAAACAAAGAGTTAGTTAAGTTTGAAATGATGGACAGTCTGGTTTTGAGTCTGTCAAATGCAAGTGAAGATGTCAACCATCAGTTGTAATCTCAGCCAATACAACAATGTAACCTCAACTGCTTCACTCAGCCCCTGTGCTGGCTGTAGGAATGGCAATAGGAACTTGTGAAACAGTGTGAATGGGCCTGAATTTAATTCATCCAAAATCCATCCAATTAAGAGTTGAAAAGGCTTAGGGTTAGGGTTATGGTTTAGAGTTTGGGTCAGAGCCCAAACCAGAGGAAATGGGTGTGGGTGTGCTCAGATATGGAGTGGCCACGTGTTAACCCCAAACACTGGAGGTTCCCTGTCTTGCCATCTGTGAAATTCTCCGCCAACTCCCAGCAATCCCAGGAGTCCTTTTAGTAGGATGTCTACAGAATTGTTTAACCACCCAAAGTAATTTGGACTACCGTTATTGACTGCCGAGTCTGAATTGCAGGCTATGATTTTTCACAGAAGTGTATTCTCTGGATTGGGCATGAATAAAACACTGGTCAAATGTTAACAATGGCACGAGGAAAGACTTCCCTTTGATTTAGCTCAGTGCATTGATCTCAGCCTCAGTCAGACTGTTGAATCTTTCTGATTCACATTGTCTTTTAATCATTACCATGTACAGTTTATGTTTTTTATGTAAAATGCAGTGAAAAATTAAGGGAGGAGTTCACCTGGAACAACTTTCCCAGCAAATATTCAATCGAAATGAGGAGGAGAACTCTAAATCTGGGAACATTCTTGTTCACACTTCTCACTATTTAGCACTAATTTTAATTGATAATTGGAATGGCTGGAGGTACATTGACCTCAGCTTTCATTCAAAGTGTTACAAAATATTACAAATGCCTTTAGGACTATTCATTCATTTGGTGACAAACGAATAGTCAAATGGTAATGTATAATTAATTCAGAAAAATTAGTACAGGAGCTGTGAAGGCAAAGGGAAGCAATCATCTAGTGAAATCCTTACTGAGTGTTAATCCTGAGACCCTGGGGACTTGCTTCAAATCCCACCATGTTGGAATTTGAATTCAATTAAAATCAGGAATTAATAATCTAATGATGACCATGAATCCATTGTTGATTGTCAGGAAAAACCCACCTGGTTCACTAATGTTCTTTAGGGAAGGAAACTGCCATCTTTACCTGATCTGGCCTACATGTGACTCCAGACCCACAGCAATGGGGTTGACTTATAACAGCCCTCTGGGTAATTAGAGATGGACAATAAATGTTGGCCAAGCCTTGATACCCCATGAATGAATTAAGGGAAAAGGTAAAAGCGCGTCGAACTAACTTGCTAGTGTTTTTTGAAGAGGTAGCTGAGAGGGTTGATGTCGTGTACGTGGATTTTCAAAGGCTTTCAATACTGTGTCACGCAACAGTGAGGAACAATGTGAGGAAAGTTATACCCATGGAATAAAAGGGACAAGAGGCAATGTGGGTACAGAATCTAGTTGTTTGGAAACAGAGCATTGATTAATAGGTATTTTTCACCAAAGATGAAGGTTTGTAGTGTTACTGCACAGCTCTTGCTTTTCCTGGTATATGTTAATAATATGCAGGGGACAGTTTCAAAGCTTACAGATGACAAAACTTTGAAGGATTGTGAACTTTGAGGTGAACAGTATAGACCTTCAACAAAACATTGACAGGTTGATGGAATAAATGTATAGGAAGCAGATGAAGTTCAGTGCAGAGATTTATGAGGTAGTTTAGTGGAAGGAGCATGGAAAGTCAGTATAAAATTAAGGTCAGTATTCTAAAGGGTGTGCAGGAACAGATCTGGGTGTATATGTATGCAAGTCATTCAGTGTTTCAAGACAAGTAGAGACCAGGTAATAAAGTATGCAGTATTCTAGACTTCATTAATAAGGACATTTACAATAGCAAGGAGATTATGATGAACCTATAAATACTCTATAGACTTCATAGAACAGAGAACATTACGTGCAAAACAGGCCCTTCAGCTTTCAATGTTGCGCTGACCTGTGAACTAATCTAAGCCCATCCTCCTACGCTATCCCATCATCATCCATATGCTTATGCAACGACTGTTTAAATGCTCCTAATGTGGCTGAGTTGATTACATTAGCAGGCAGGGTATTCCACGCCCTTACCACTCTCTGAGTAAAGAACCTATCTCTGACATCTGCCTTAAATCTATCACCCCTTAATTTGCAGCAATGCCCCCTCGTACAAGCTGATGTTATCACCCTAGGAAAAAGACCCTCACTGTCCGCCCTATCTAATCCTCTGATCATCTTGTATGTCTCTATTAAATCCCCTGTTAGCCTTCTTCTCTCCAGTGAGGACAGACCCAAATCCCTCAACCTTTCCTCATAAGACCTTCCCTCCAGACCAGGCAACATCCTGGTAAACCTCCTTTGCAAATTTCCCAATGCTTCCACATCCTTCCTGTAATGGGGCAACCAGAACTGTACACAATATTCCAAGTGAGACCACACTAACGTTGCGTATAGTTGCAGCATGACATTACGGCTCCGGAACACAATCCCTCTACCCATAAAACCTAACACACCGTCTGCCTTCCGAACAACACTACCCACCTGGGTGACAACTTTCAGGGATCTATGTGCATGGACACCAAGATCCCTCTGCACATCCACACTACCAAGAATCTTTCCATTGACCCAGTACTCTGCCTTCCCGTTATTCTTCCCAAAGCGCATCACCTCACATTTAGCTGCATTGAACTACATATGCCACCTCTCAGTCCAATTCTGCAGTTTATCCAAGTCCCCCTGCAACCTGTAACATTCTTCCACACTGTCCACCACTCCATCGACTTTAGTGTCATCTGCAAACTTATTGACCCATCCACCTATGTCTGTGTCCAAGTCATTTATAAAAATGACAAACAGGAGTGGTTCCAAAACAGATCCTTATGGCACACCATTAGTAACCGGACTCCAGGCTGAACATTTTCCATCAACCACCACTCACTGCCTTCTTACGGAAAGCCAGTTTCTAATCCAAGCTGCTAAAACACCCTCAATCCCATGACTCTGCATTTTCCCCAATAGTCTACCATGTGGAACCTTATCAAAGGCTTTACTAAAGTCCAAGTATTCCATGTCAACTGTCCTACCCTCATCCACATGTTTGGTCACCTTCTCAAAAAACTCAATGAGGTTAGTGAGATACTACCGGCCCTTAACGAAACCATGTTGACTATCTGAAATCAAATTGTTGCTTGTTCGATGAATATAAATCCTATCTCTAATAATCCTTTCCTAAACTTTTCGTACAACAGACATAAGGCTCACTGGTCTATAATTACTTGGGTCATCTCTACTGCCCTTCTTGAACAAGGGCACAACATTTGCAATCCTCCAGTCCTTTGGTACTAAACCTGTAGACTATGATGATTCAAAGATCAAAGTCAAAGGCTGCAGCATCTCCTCCCTAGCTTCCCAGAGAATCTTTGGATAAATCCCATTCGGCTCAGGGGACATGTTTACTTTCACACCTTCTAGAATTGATAACACCTCCTTCTTACTAACTTCAATCCTTTCTAGTCTAACAGCCTGTAATTCACTCTTCTCCTCTGCAATATTCTCCTTTTCCTGAGACATACTGAGTAGAGTCCTGGGCACCATACCACTGGGAAGGTGCATTGGAGAGAATGCAGAAGAGATTTATGAAAATAGTTCCAGGGATGAGACAGTTCAGCTATGAGGATAGCTTGGGGACGTTTGGACAGTTTTTCTTACAGGGGAGAAAGCTAAAATGAGGTACAATGGAAGTGTTCTAAATCATGAGAAGTACAGGCAGAGTGGATAGGGAGAAATACACATAAAAGTATCAAGGACAAGAGGCCACAGATTTACATGGTTTTGCCAAAGATGTAAATGTGACGTGAGAAGAAATTAGGGTTTAGAATTCACTGCCTGAAAATGTGAGGGAGGCAGGTTCAATTGAGACATTCAAGAGGGAACTGAATGATTATTTAAAATGGAACAATGGCCAGGGTTATGAGGAAAAGACAGAGGTTGGCACCAAGTTAAAATGCTCAGGATTGGAACCCTTGCTTTTTCTGATATCTATATTAATGACCTATATCTTGGTCTGCAGGGGGCAATTTCAATGTTTGGAGACAATGTAAAACTTGGAAGCATTATAAACTGTGAGGACAGTGCAGAATTTTTTTAAAAAATTGGCAGGTTGGTGGAGTGGCTGGATAGTTGCAGATTTAATGGATCAGTTGGCTGCCTTCTACACCGTAACAATTCTGTAATTCTGTGATTTAGCTTTCTCTGAAAGATTACAAGCTCTGCTCAGTATAAAGTCTGTACCAGCACCAAGCACTGTTTTCACTGGCTGACTCACATTCCAATAAGCACTGTAATGAAAACAGTATAAACAACTACATGCAGCAAAGCATAAGGTGGAACCATTACTAATAACCAGAATAGAGTATATGGAAATTACATCCTGAATAAGTCATTGAGCAGTCCATTTCAGATCTAGGTCGGGAAAGCTGATGGTTACAGAGGATGTGTGAACTTGATTGCATGTTATTTGGATAAATATATTGAGACTGTAACATTCAATCTTCCTAAAATAAAGCTAAAAAACTGGATGCTGGACATCTGAAACATGCAAAAACAGAAAGTCCTGGAGAAACTCAGCAGGTTTGGCTTCAGCTGTGAAGAAAGAAACAGAGTTAATGCTTCAAGTCCTATGGCTCTTCTTCAGAACTGCTACTGAGTTAGCAACATGCACATCCCACGACCAAACTCCCAGTCGATGAAAGAAATCTGTCATCCCTGTGGTCTTGCTTATATTAGCCTCCAGACCAAAGAATAAAGAAAAATTTCTTATCTAATTGGGTCAGCACTTCAGCAAGGGGATATTTTCCCTTGTTACCTCATATTTTAAAAAATGCTTTGAATAAATTTTACCTGCCATTTGTGGACTGATTTTCTTAATGAATGAAAGCTTTTGTTTTAGCAAGTTATTACTTGTTTCTGTAACATTTGCTATGACACAGAGACAGACAACTGAGCCCCAATTAGCCTTTCTACCTCTTTATTTCCAACACTGCAAAATTAAACAGGTTCTTAACCAGACTTTGTGAATAATTTATTCCCAGACAATGGTTTTGTACATTAAACAAAAATCTTATCTATTTACCTGATACCCAATAACTTTAGTAGACAGAAAATTAAATAATATAGTAAGCTGATTAATATCTGTGCCTTAAACCTGAAACATTTGTTTTCAGCCCTCATTCACTCAAATGTCAGACTGACACAAACACAGTTAAGAGCTAAATAACAGAATGTGCAAGTTTTAAAAACTTGGCATACTACTGCATGAGGTGATACTTGACCAAGGGAAAAGGTATCTTCTATTCTCAGGATCTCAGCTTTAGTGGAAAAATACTGCTAGAGATAAAGCCTGCGGTTGTGTAATTACAATTTGATGAAATATAAATATCTATAAATATACCTTGAGCTCATTATTTTCTCTGTCCTTGAGCAACATCAAAGAACAAAGGCGATAGCTGCACTGTGCTTATCTTTATCTTGAATTATTGTAAATTGAGGAATGTAAGCATTGTATCATTGTAAAGGTATAGGCTGCCTGTTCGGCTTGAGAGAGTGCTGTGAGATAGTGAGGCCTGTAGCAGCCTCTCCGTGAATTCACAAAAAATAAAGCTTCTTGAAACAAGACACAAAGTTGACACAGAAAATGACAAAACTGGCCAAATTATTTAATTAGCTTTCACCATGCATTGGTGCACAGGTGTAAATGTGGACTTTTTTTTTCTGAACCGTTGATCAGGGTCACCTTCTATGTTCTGCCAGGCAAAGGCAGCATGCCTTCTAACTCAGCTTTCTACGCTTCTGGATGCTTGAGTAGCAGATTTGACAGGGAGCTTTCAAATTTCCATGATGCCTGAGCAGCAGGCCAGAAACATCTCTCAGAAAACACATTTCAAAAACAACATTCATTCTGGTTCGTCCCTGATAGTTTGATTCCAAGGCCTCAGTTACCATTCAGCAACTGCTATCTGCTTTAACATAGGTCTCTTCCAGACTTGCCAGAACCAATTCCCAGAAACTGACCATGTTAATAGTCAACCTCGGCTATATGTTTAAATACAAGGTTCTTCCTGGTCCCTCTGTACCTAGTAGAACCTTTTAATCAAGGCTCTAGACCAAGCCTCAAAAGTAAACAAAATTTCTTGGACTGTTCCATTCATTTTACCACAAGCTGTCCAAAACGTCCACAAGTCATTTTTGCAATTCAATTAAAAACTGCAGAATTCATACAGAAATACAAGTAAAAGAAATGAAAATCAGCTAGAAACATTCTAACACACTATACAACCATCCAAAGCATGCTAATTTTCAAAAGCTGTTTTGAAGTAGTGTCATACCAGACTCAAAATATTAACTCTTTCTCTCTTCATGGATGCTGCCAAACCTGCTGAGTTTCTCCAGCATTCTCCGTTTTTATTTCATACTTTATTTCAGGATCATAGTTCCTTGAAAATGGAGTCACTGGTAGACAGGATAGTGAAGTAGGCATTTGGTATGCTTTCCTTAATTGGTCAGTGGTGTCCTGCAGGGATCTGTTCTTGGACCTCAACTCTTTGTAGTTTTTATAAATGACTTGAATGAAGAAGTGGGAGGGTGGGTTAGTAAGTTTGCCGATGATATGAAGGTCGGTGGTGTTAAAGATAGTGTCGAGGGCTGTTGCAGGTTACAACAAGACATTGACAGGATGCAGAGCTGAGCTGAGAAGTGGCAGATGGAGTTCAACTTGTATAAATGCAGAGTGATTCATTTTGGAAGGTTGAATTTGAATGTTGAATACAGGGTTAAAGACTGGATTCTTGGCAGTGTGGAGGAGCAACTGGATCTTAGGGTCTACGTATATTTATCCCTCAAAGTTGCCACCCAAGTTGATAGGGTTGTAAAGAAGGTGTATGGTGTGTTGGCTTTCATTAACAGGGGGATTGAGTTTAAGAGCCTTGAGGATTTGCTGCAGCTCTATAAAACCCTGGTTAGACCACACTTGAAATATTGTGTCAAGTTCTGGTCGCCTCTTTATAGAAAGGATGTAGATGCTTCAGAGAGGGTGTGGAGAAGATTTACCAGGAGATGCTGCCTGGATTGGAGGGCTTGTCTTATGAAGAGAGGTTGAGTGAGCTTGTGCTTTTCCCACTGAAGAGAAGAAAGAAGAGAGGTGACTTGATAGAGGTGTACAAGATAATGAGAGGCATAGATAGAGTAGATAGCCAGAGACTTTTCACCAGGGCAGGAACGGCTGTCACGAAAGGTGATTGGAGGAAGGTACAGGGGAGATGGCAGAGGTAGGTTCTTTACACAGGGAGTGGTGGGTACGTGGAATGCACTGCCAGTGGTGGTAGTAGAGTCACAGACATTAGGGACAGTTAAGCGACTGCTGGACAAGCAGAGTGAGGGCAGTAAATTGAGGGGTGTATAGGTTCGGTTGATCTTAGATTAAGATAAATATTCTGCACAACAACGTGGGCTGAAGGGCCCATACTGTGCTGTACTGTTCTATGTTCTACCACATCAGGACACAACACCTAATTCTGCGCAAAACGGAACAGGTAATGCTGAGTGATGTCAATTGAAAAGTCATCTGGAGAGATGTAGAATGTGTTGCTTATTCACCCCCACAATATCAGCAGTGAGTAAAGTATTGACCAACAGTTTGAAACACAGTAAAAAGCACTTGCATTTATATAGCACCTCTTGTAAATTCAGTAAGTCCCAAAACACTTCACAGTCAGTGGAATATTTTTGAAGTGTTTTTACTGTTCTCAGGTAGAAATTCTAGCATCCAATTTGCAGACAGTAGGGTCCCACAAACAGCATTGCAGTAATGATCAGATAATTGTATTTGGTGATGTCAATTTAGCGAAAGACATTGGCCAAGCCAATGGGGGGGGCTCCCTGCTCTTCTATGGGATCATGGGATCTGTTGAACCATTTAAGAAGGAAGAAATGGTCTCAGTTTAACAGCACATTCAAAAAGCAGCACCTTCAACAAAGCAACACTTCCTCACTAGAACACAGTGACAGCTCAGCTCAGTGTGCCAACCCTCCATGTGGACCCTGAACCCAGAGGTGACACATAGGTGAAGGTGTTACTACCAGGCTACCCACCTGTAATCAAACCGACGGCTCCTGCGTGAGAGCTGCTCACTCTGCTGAGCGGCTTTGTTTATAAAGAGACAGTATAGGCCTACACCCTCTGGCATTTAGAAGAATAACAAGAGATTTGATTGAGATGTAAGAGACAGTTAATGAATTGACAAAATAGATGTAAAAATGATGCTTTCTCATGTCAGGCAATAAAGAACAAGAGGTCATAGTTTTCCAATAATGGGCAGCAGATTTAAAACGGAGATGAGGAGGAATTAGTTTTCTCAAAGGGTCATGAATCTGTGGAATTCACATCCCAGAGCACGATGCATGCTGGGACATTGAGTAAATTCAAGGACGAGATGGACAGATTTTATTTTGAATGGTTGAAAGGTCATGGAGAATGGGCAGGAAAGTGAAGTTGAGGCTGAGATGAGATCTGTCGTAATCGTATCAAATGGTGGAGTAGGCTCGAGGGGCCGAATGGCCTACTCTTGCTCCTAGTTTTTACGTTCTTGAATTAGTCCAATTGATAGCAGTGTCCAATTTTCACTCCATTTGATCACCGCACCAAGCAAAACAGTCACACAATCAACAGAGTGATCATTGGTTATAAAATGTTCTGAGCCAAATTCAATAGGGCTGTTTAGGATCAATTGTTCAAGCACGGTCATATTTACAGGTCCAGTATAATGAATCTGGCAAATTGTTATCAAATTTCTTAACCTATTGGTTATCTGTACGTCTATAGATAAATCTATACCCCTCTGCAAACTCTTTGTATTGTCTACATAACTTGCTTTCTTTGTACCATCAACACATTTTACAAAATCCATATGTCCTTTAAACAAGTTGTGGTGGATTGTTGAAGCCCTAGCACTGATCCTTGTGGTACACCATATTTTACGGTTGGTAAAACGAAAATTACCCATTTACTGGTGTGGCTAAGTAGCCAACAACCTAAGTAAATAGGTCAACATAAAATGGGCTAAACAATTTCTGAAAGTAAGGTCTGATGGGAAATCAAAGGGGCCAAAGTTACCACAGGTCAAAAGCAAAGAAGATCAGGCCCAAATCTGTCTTGCATATTGAACAATGGGGAGAGTCGTTATGACCTGGAAGTCGTAAATGGTACTCAGCCAGAACAATATGGAGACCCATTACGTTGACACACTCCCTGGTTTCATCCAGAGTCCTAGGCACTGTGGAGTAATCATATCTTGGAACGGGGATGGCCTGGCCTAACCTAATTGGGTGCTGTGACTCCTGCCTTGTGACCTCATTAGCTGAAATCAGATAACATTCCAGAAGGGCTCAGAAAGGGGCAGGGATAAGAAGGGACATCTGGCGGTTATTCCCTCAGCAAATACCCTGCTGGTGAAGACTCTGTGTGAGACCCACCTTCGTGCTGTAAAACACTTAGAGAACAGTGATTTAGATCCAACAGCCCAATCAGGTACACCAGAGCAGGTAGTATCTATGTTTTCAGACATTCAGGCTTGTTTGGGAAGTTAATTTGTATAAAATGTTGTTTCTTTAAATTGCATATGTTTTAATAAAGCTAAGATTAAAGCCCAGACCTTAGTTTGTCTGTCATACAGTAAGAATACCTGAGTAAATGAGTTTTATGAGAAATAAGCTGGTCAAAGTGTCTGGACAGAGTATTTCACAGTCAACAGCTCGATTCTCTCTGCCATGTGAGTTCACCAATCCTAACATTTCACCCTGAGCACCAAGAGTTATTCTCTAATGCAGTAGCCTTTCATGTAGTACCTTATTGAAAGTCTTTAAGAAATCCAAATATACCACATTGACTGGTTTCCTCTTATCTTGCCTCTCTGTAATATCCTTAAAGAACTCTAATAAATACTGAGCAGAACGGACCTGGTTCCTGGACAAATGTCTTCACCCAGAGAGTGGGGATCCTGTGGAATTCTCTGCCACAGAAAGCAATTGTGACCAAAACATTGAATGTTTTCAAGAAAGAATTAAATATAGTCATGGAGTCACACAGCATGGAAACAGATCCTTCGCTCTAACTAGTCCATGCCAACCATGTTCCCAAACTAAACCAATCCCACCTGCTTGTGCTTGGCCCATATCCCTCCAAATCTTTCCTATTCATGGACTTATACAAATGACTTTTAAACATTGTAACTGTAATCTATCACTTGCTCTGGAAGTTCATGAACCACTCTCTGTGTAATTAAGTTGCCCCTCATGCCCTTTATAAATCTTTCTCCTCTCACCTTAAAATATGCCCCCTAGTTTCAAACTACTCCACACTAAGGAAAAGACCCTTGTCATTCAACTCATCTATGCCCCTCATAATTTACAAACCTCAACAAGGTCACCCCTCAACTCCTGTGCTCGAGTGAAAGAAGTCCCAGTCTTTCCGGTCTATTTTTCTAACCCATTCCCAGCAACATCCTGGTGAATCTTTTCTGAACCTTTTGCAGTTTAATAATATCCTTCCTATAACAGAGTGACTAGAACTGCACATAATATTCCAGAAGAGGCCTCACCCCAGTGTCCTGTACAACATCAACATGACATCTTGACTTCTTTACTCAATGTACTGAGCAAAGAAGGCTAGTGTGCCAACCACCTCCTTAACCACCCTGTCAACATGTAATGTCAACATAAAAGACTTATGTACCTAAACCACTAGGTCTCTCTCTGTTCGACAATGCTACCCTGTCCCAGGGAATAGGGCGAACCCTGGGACTTACAGACCCAGTCTGTCTTATGTCAGTGGTGGGCAAATTATTGGAGAGAATTCTGAGAGACAGGGTTTATGATTACTTGGAAAAGTATAGCATGATTAGATATAGTTAGCATGGCTTTGTGAGGGGCAGGTCATGCCTCACAAATCTTACTGAATCTTTTGAGGATGTGACCAAACACATTGATGAGGGTAGAGCAGTGGATGTTGTGTATATGTATTTTGGCAAGATATTTGAAAAGGTTCCCCTTGGTAGGCTCATTCAGAAAGTAAGGAGGCATGGGGTACAGGGAAATCTAGCTGTCTTCCTCTTAAAGTCATAGGGTCATAGAGATATACAGCACTGAAACAGACCCTTCGATCCAACCCATCCATGCCGACTAGATATCTCAACCCATTCTTGTCCCACCTGCCAGCACCCAGTCCATATCCCTCCAAATCCTTCCTATTCATATACACATCCAGATGCCTTTTAAATGTTGCAATTATACCAGCCGCTACCACATCCTCTGGCAGCTCATTCCATACACATACCATTCTCTGCGTGAAAAAGTTGTCCCTTACGTCTCTTTTATATCTTTCCCCTCTCACCCTAAACCTATGCCCTCTAGTTCTGGACTCCCCGACACCGGGGAAAAGACTTTGTCTATTTATCCTATCTATGCCTTTCATGATTTAATAAACCTCTATAAGGTCACCCCTCAGTCTCTGACGTTCCAGGGAAAACAGCCCTAGCCTATTCAACCTCTTCCTCCAAACCTGCTCAAATCCTCCAACCCTGGCAACATCCTTGTAAATCTTTTCTGAACCCTTTCAAGTTTCACAACATCTTTCTGATAGGTAGGAGACCAGAATTGCACACAATATTCCTATGCTGGCCTAACCAATGTCCTGTACAGCCACAACATGACCTCCCAACTCCTGTACTCAATACTTTGACCAATAAAGGAAAGCATACCAAATGCCTTCTTCACAATCCTATCTACCTGCGATTCCACTTTCAAGGAGCTATGAACCTGCACTCCAAGGTCTCTTTGTTCAGCAACACTCTCTAGGACCTTACCATTAAGTGTATAAGTCCTGCTAAGATTTGCTTTCCAAAGATACAACACCTTGTATTTATCTAAATTAAACTCCATCTGCCACTTCTCGGCCCACTGGCCCATCTTGTCAAGATCCTGTTGTACTCTGAGGTAACCTTCTTCGCTATCCACTACACCTCCAATTTTGTTGTCATCAGCAAACTTACTCACTATACCTTTTATACTCACATCCAAATCATTTATGTAAATGATGAAAAGTAGAGGACCCAGCACCGATCTCTTGATAAGAGTTTCAACCTCTTCAGTAATCCACAGCTCCCTCGCTCGACCACTTCCTCCCTGCCTGTCAGGTACATACTTATCAAAGGCACACAGTAGCTGTTCATTGAACATGCTACACATTTCAATTTTGCCCATCCCCTGCAGTTTCCTTCCCCATCCTATGCATCCTAAGTCTTGCCTAATTGAATCATACTTGCCTTTCCCCCAGCAATAACTCTTGCCCTGCAGTATAAACCAATCTCTTTCCATCGCTAAAGTACACATAATGAATTTGTGGTCACTATGACCAAAGTGCTCACCTGCCTCCAAATCAAACACCTGGACGGGTTCATTACCCAGTACCAACCCAATGTGGTCTAGCCTCTTGTTGGCCTGTCTACATACTGTGTCAGGAAACCCTCCTGCACACATTGGACAAAAACTGACCCATCTAAAGTACTCAAACTATAGCATTTCCCATCAATATTTGGAAAGTTAAAGGCCACCATAACAACTACCCTATTATTTTCACTCCTATCCAGAATCATATTTGCAATCCTTTCCTCTACATCTCTGGAACATTTTGGAGGCCTATAGAAAACTCCCAAGAGGGTGACCTCTCCTTTTCTGTTTCTAACCTCAGCCCAAACTACTTCAGTATTCAAGTCCTCATCAAATGTCCTCCCTGCCACTATAATACTATCCTTGACTAACAATGCCACACCTCCCCCTCTTTCCCCAACTTCCCTCATCTTACTGAAACATTTAAACACCGGAACCTGCAACAACCATTGCTGTCCCTTCTCTATCTAGTCCCACCTGTGTCATGTCTCCGAAATGGCCACAACATCAAAGTCACAAGTACCAACCCATGCTGCAAGTTCACCCACCTTATTCTGCATGCTCCTGGCATTGAAGTAGACCCACTTGAAACCACCTTCTGCCTGCTGGTACACTCCTGCAACCTTGAAACCTTATTTCTGACCTTTCTACTCTCAACCTCCTGTACACTGGAGCTACAGTTGAGGTTCCCATCTCTCTGCTGATTTAGGTTAAACTCTCCTGAAGAGCATTCGCAAATTACCTCCCCACCACCCCCCCCCCACCCCAACCCCACTTACCCCCCCCCCCCCTGCCCCAGATCAGGATATTGGTACCCTTAATTTACATAATGTAATGGAATAAATTCCAATTTTTTTCTCACTTGGGAGGACAATAAAAGTGCCTCACAAGTTTATTACAGTGACCACTATCCAATCAGATCAGGCATTACTAAACTGGTCAATTTTGGCTCCATTTCATATCAACACGTTCAACACCATCCTGCCTGAACATGCCTGAATATATAGTCACTGCTGCCACAGTTATAAAATCTAAAAATGAAAGGGACATAAAAATGAGCTTGAGCATTCAATATCAAAGTGTGGCTGAGAGCAGGTTCTTGGCCATGACTTATTGAATGCAGTGTCAAGGGAGACAAAAAAAGTCTTCACTGCAAAAAATGCAAAAAAAAAGATCTGCGTCATACCACACAGTACTGTCTGCTCTATACAAAGTGAACAGCAAGTATCCGTGTCCGAGACTGGTCAGGTTGGAACTTGTTAGCATGCTGATCTTTTGATCTCTGTCCTGACATTTAGATAGGTCATATTCAGGTGATGAATGAATGACAGAACTATCATTGTCCAACACCCCAGAGGGAAAATAAAACAGGAAAAACAATAATACTTAGAAAGAAGGAGTTCCATTTTGAAATATACAAGGTGAATCAGACCAGTTTGTGTCATTTGCAAGTTTTACTGATATTTCCTTCATTGCCTCATCCCTAACATCATTGTGAAAATGCACATCAGGATCACTACTGATACCCAGTGTAATAATTTCTTTCATTGCACATGTGCCAAGCCCAAAGACTTTCGGCTCAGAGGTCAGAGGTGCTTTACTCTGAGCTGTTTCCCTTGACAGCTTTAGTCAGGGCTGGTTTGTTCATGTCAATCCCCCTCAGGGGCAGGGAGAGGAGGCAGGGATCAAGACCATCACAGCAGGAAGAGGAAACCCTGGGCAGCCATTGCTCCACAAACCTTGAATTCCTCACCATCAAATGCCGCCCCTTCTACCTACCATGGGAATTTACTGCAGCTATACTAACTGTTGTGTGCATACCACCACAAAGAAAGGTTGAGGGAGCTCTGGATGTGCTGTACTCCACCACTAACACCCTGGAGACGGAACATCCCAAGGCACTGTTTATTGTAACTGGCGACTTCAATCAAGCCAATCTAAGGAAGGTGTTGACCAAGTACCACCAGAACATTACCTGCCCCATCAGGGGCTCAAACATTTTAGACGACTGCTACACCACTGTGAAAGATGGCTACCACTCTATCCCCCACCCTCATTTCAGGAACTCCAACCACAATGCCGTGTTTCTTCTCCCGGCTTACAGGCAAAAGCTCAAGCAGGAGACCCCCCCTCGCAGATACAGGTCCAGTGCTGGTCGGAGGAGGCAGAGGATCAACTCCGGGGCTGTCTGGAATTGGCTGATTGGGCCATGTTCAAACAGTCAGTAAGTACCTTGGACGAGTACGCCACCACCATCACAGACTTGATCACCAAGTGTGTGGGGGACTGCACACCGAGGGAGTCAATCCGGGTGTTCCCCAACAGGAAACCTTGGATGAATCAGGACATACAGAAAAACCAGGCATGAGGCCTTCAGATCAGGAGACCCGCTCAAATATAAGGATTCCAAGTATGACCTTCACAGAGTCATTAAGGCAGCCATGGACCAATACCGATCCAAACTAGAGACCCAGACAGATACCCAGCGACTGTGGCAAGGACTGAATGACATCACAGGTTCTAAAAAGAGACAGTGCAAGATAGCAGACGATGACACATCCCTCCCAGATCGTCTCAATACCTTCTATGCTCACTTTGAGCAGAATTTCGGCAAAGAGGTAACACCTATTCCGACAAGTCCAGACAAACCTATCCCAACAGTCACTGCATCAGAAGTCCAATCAGATTTTCTTCGTGTGAATCCAAGGAAAGCAATGGGACCAGATGGAGTACCAGTCCGTGCACTCAGAGCATGCGCAGATCAACTGGCAGACTCTTCTCGGACATCTTCAGCCTCTCCCTGCAGCAGGCCACTGTCCCTGCCTGTTTCAAGAGGACCAACATCATCCCTGTGCCGAAGAAGGCTCATGCAGCATGTCTCAATGACTACCGCCCAGTGGCGCTAAATTCGGTGGTCATGAAGTGCTTTGAAATGCTGGTAATGGCATTAATCAACTCCAGCCTCCCAACTACTCTTGACCCACTCCAATTTGCCTTTCGGATTAACAGATCCATGTCAGATGCCATATCACTTGCCCTTCACTGCTCCTTAGAAGATCTTGACACCAAAAAGAGCTACATAAGAATCCTACTCATTGACGACAGTTCAGCCTTCAACACTATTATTCCCTTGAGACTGATTACTAAACTTAGTGATCTCGGATTAAGCCCCATTCTCTGCAACTAGATCCTCAGTTTCCTCACCCACAGGCCACAATCAGTGATGATTGGGAACAATGTTGCATCCTCACTAACACTCAACACTAGAGCCCCTCAGCCCCTTACTGTACTCACTGCATATCCATGACTGTGTCGCCAAACACCAGATTAATGCCATTTACAAGTTCACTGATGACACCAACATAGTTGGTTGAATCTCAGATGGCGACGAAACAGACTACACTCGGCAAGTGGAAGACCTGGAAAAATAGTACACTGAGAATAACTTAAGACCATAAGACCATAAGACATAGGAGTGGAAGTAAGGCCATTCGGCCCATCGAGTCCACTCCGCCATTCAATCATGGCTGATACGCATTTCAGCTCCACTTGCCCGCATTCTCCCCGTAGCCCTTAATCCCTCTCAACTTAGCTCTCAATGCCAACAAAACCAAGGATCTCATTATTGACTTTTGGCGTGATGTTACTCATGCCCCCCTTCACATTAACAGCACAGAGGTGGAACAAATGGAGAGTGTCAAGCTCCTGGGAGTGGTCATCCACAACAAGTTTTCTTGGACTCTTCATGTGGATGCACTGGTTACAAAGTTCCAACAACATCTCTTCTTCCTCAGGTAGCTGAGGAAATTTGGCATGACGGCGAATCCCCTTGCCAACTTTTATAGGTGTGCCATGAGAGCATTCTGTCTGGATGTATCACTACCTGGTATAGCAACTGTACCATTCAAGATCGGAGACTGTTACAGAGAGTGGTGAACTTGGCCCAGACAATCACAAAGGCCAAACTCCCAAGTGTAGAATCTGTCTACCAGGCCCGCTGTCAAGGAAAGGCCGCCAGCATTCTCAAAGATCCATCCCACCCTGGCAATGTTTTCTACAAACTCTACCAACATGGAGAAGGTACAGAAGCCTGAACACATGCATCAGCCGGTTTCGCACCAGTTTCTATCCTACTGCTGTTAGAATACTGAATGGACTCACAAACACTTAACATTCGCCTATACCTGTGTTTTTTGTTTTTGCCGCTGTTTACCTATTATTTACTATTGATGCTACTTAACTCTGATCTGCCTAAATTGCTCGCAAGACAAAGATTTTCACTGGGCCTCGGAACACGTGACAATAACTTCAATCCAATTGCACACCATTGCCATTATTCTGAACCATTTGCCTGCCATTTAGATAACTGACTTACCCAACCCTAGCATAACGCGTTAAAAAAAAAGTTGCATTTCTATAGAAATAAAAGGACATGCTTGCATTTAAGTAGTGTCCCCCACGATCATCAGACATCTCTTGTGTGAGCTTGCATCCAAAGAGTGTTTTAGCTAAAGCAAACAATGGTTATGTTGTCTCCTCTAACATAAGGAACTGGACATGATATAATTGTGTTGAAAAGTCCAACAGATATTTGTTGCAACTAATTATGATGTACAAGCATTGCATTCTTCAGGCATGTAAGTGTCTGAATTAATATTAGCTACTGGGTTACAACAGAGGGGCATGCTTCCAGCGAGCTGTCATGTTTCAAGTGATCCAAGGTAAGATGGAGATTGAGCTCTGTACATGCTCAGGCTATATTACCTTGATACTGTGATAATGAGCGCGCCTCTTAAAGGTACGCCTACATACCGACTGTTCAACAGAATGAAAATAATTTGATTAAATCTATTCACACTTGTGGTATCTCCAGAATAGGGGGGGTTTGATTTCTTGTGCAGTACCGCGATGAGTCATGACGATCTTTCTTTTTAATGTTATAGATCATTTGAAACATTATTTAAAAACTTACAATGTTTTCAATAAATGGAAATTAACAACACATTAACCTTGACACAAGGAACAGTCAGGTCATTGTATCCTCTTCAATCTGCAAGGTCAAGTGAATCATGACCAATTCATTTAATTTACAATGAAATGTCACCTGTTTTTAACTTGTGGTCTCCTCGAAGTCAAAATCCTCAGCTTCCTCTGAAATTTGCTTCCACCTCAACCTGAGTAGCACTGAGTTTGTGAGGGTTCCTGGCCAGTACATTCACATGGATGCTCATGAATTCAAGACAGAGCTGACTCAACAAGTGTGTCCCTGGATAGAAATCTGCAGTCAGACTGGAGGTGCTCGAAACCCTCAGCAGGTACAGCAGCATCTGTGAAGAGAAAAACAGAGGGAAGGCTTTACGTAAATGACCTTGCACCCAAACTCAGAAAATTCCGAGATGTTTAATTAGACACAAAGGGAGAAGAACAAAGAGCATGCCTCTAATAGGGTGGAAAACATGACAGACCAGGGACTGGATTTTATGAACCCCTCTCCACCCCCAGGATTTTGGTCATGGGGTGTTGTGGGTTTGATGGTGTTATTTAAATGAGTTCAGATAGCTGGCCCCCCAGATTCCTGCCTGTCCCTAAGTTGATGAGACCATTACCTGGAGAACTCTAATCAGTTATGGCCCCCTTATTCAAGGAAAGTTATCATTTCATCGGATGCAGTTCAGAGAAGGTTCACTAGGATGGTTCCTGGTGTGGAGGGATTGCCTGATAAGCAAAGCTTAAAAAGTTGGGACTCTACTCACTGAAGTTTAGAAGAATGAAAGGTGATCTCATTGAAACATATCGGATTCATGCTGAGAGGATGTTTCCCCTCATGGGAGACTCTGGGACCAGAGGGCACAGTCTCAGAATAATGGAGCACCAGTTTAAAACTGAGATGAGGAGGAATTTCATCTCTCAGAGAGTTGTGAGTCTTTGGAACTCCTTGGCACACAGAGTTGTGAGGGCAGAGTCCTTGTGTATATTTAAAGCTGAGAGAGAGAGAATCTTGATCAGTCGGGGAATCAAGGGTTAAAGGGAAAGGGCAGGAAAGTGGACATGTGGAATGTCAGATCAGCCATGATCCTATTGAATGGCAGAGCAGGCTTGAAAGGCTGAATGGTCTACTCCTGTTCCTGTTCTATGCTGCTATGGTCTTAAGTTAAATCCTGTTATATATTAGGCCAATGGGTGCTGAAATCGGCTATGTGTCCACTGTATGTAAAACAATGTTTCTCATCAAACTGTAAGGAAACCACACCTGTGTGATACAGGGGCATGAATCCCAGGTTTTGGGATCAGAGATAGAGGCACCACTTTCATATTTCAAGAATTTGCATGTCATTCTTGCACAAGGGACAAGCTAATCTTCTGAAATTCTGAAGAAAGGTCACTGAATTCGAAACATTAACTCTGTTTCTCTCTCCACAGATGCTGCCAAATCTGCTGAGTTTCTCCAGCAATTCCTGTTTTTGTTTCAGATTTCCAGTATCCCCAGTTCTTTGCATTTTGTTTTTGCTGTACTAATCTTCTTTGTTTCATTTCAATATCAATATATCAGCTGCTGAAACGACCTTGTGTCATATGCAAATAAATAATTTTAGGCCAATTAAGCATGTGAACAAGTTGATCGGTTTGGTAAAAAGTAAAATCAACCTGTAAGAAAATATGGGGCTTGAATCCTAACAGACCATGGGGTTACACTCTCACTAATGAGAGAGATGACTGGTGGTGGTTCAAACTTAGGGTCACATTGCCTGAGACAAAGGGAGAGGTTGAGTAGAGCCCTTGATGGTAACTTCAGCCAGTGCAGGAATTGAACCCATGTTAAGATTAGATCAGATTACTTACAGTGTGGAAACAGGCTCTTCGGCCCAACAAGTCCATACTGACCCTCAGAAGAGCAACCCAACCAGACCCACTCCCCTACATTTACCCCTTCACCTAACACTACAGGCAATTTAGCATGGTCAGTTCATCTAACCTGCACATTTTTGGACTGTGGGAGGAAACCAGAGCACACCCACGCAGACACAGGGAGAATGTGCAAACTCCATGCAGACAGTTGCCTGCTGTGGGAATTGAACCCAGGTCTCTGGCACTGTGAGGCAGCAGTGCTAACTGCTGTGCCACCATGCCGCCCACTAACCATCCAGCCAACTGAATGAACCAGGATAATAGCACTGGGGATAAAAGCAGCAACAGCACAGGGTGGGAGATGTTTGTTCCAGAATGGTTATTCAATCTTTAAAATAAGGGCAGTTGCGGTGCAGTGGTAGTGTCTCAATCACTGAGAAAAGAGACCCAGGTTCAAGTCCCATATACTCAGACAATTTGTGACAACATCTCTGAACAGGATGTTTAGGAAATGTCTAGGAAAATACTCTAATCCCAGGGATCAATCTTGTTAAGGGCTCTTGTGTTGAAATGGTAATATCCTTCCCTCTGAGTCAGGAGCCCTGAGTTCAAGCCCAACCCTAGCGGAGATGTTTAAAAATTGGTTGATTAAAAATATTTACACTGCCAATACCATTGTATGACAAGAGTAGACTTGGCAGCCGTGAGTGAATAGGTGGGGTTTTAAGGTCTAAATGAGAAACTGTATGACAGGATGGGAAAGTCCTGCATGCACAGGGGAAGGGGCAAGCTCTTTCCAGTAAAATCCAGCTGTAAACACCAAAAGGATTGCAAGGCAAAAAGACAGTCATCATGGGACAAAGAAAGGTATATAAATAACTTGAGGAGGTGTGAACGGCAGAATGATGAACAGTTGGAAAGCATGATCAACTGAAAGGAAAGAGAAAAGACAACAAAAAGACAAAAACCAAAACCAGCAAAGGTTAGTAGAAGGGTGTAAGTATCATATGGGAATGGTTGGTGTTGCTACTTCGACCTTGCAGTGAATCTTGTTTGGATGGAGGTCAGAGTGGGAACATGCTGAAGAATGGAAATGACAGCATCAGATGCATGGTGTTAGCGTTTGGCACCGGTAAGGTATGGCATTGCTCAATCTTCGATACCCACTGATTGGCTAATCCAAGGAACTGTACCCTTGCAAGATTGGCCCCAGATACCATTTTTTCTTTTCTCCCACTGACTCAAATCGGTGGATGTTGAAAGGATATTCCCTCTTGGTGGAAGACCCTTGAATTAAGGTTCATAGTTTTAAAAATACGGTATCGCCCGTTTGAAACAAAGACAAAGAATCATTTCTTTTTCTCTCAGAAGGCAAAAGGCCATGGATGTAGAATCTATAAGTAGTTTTAAAGCAGAGGTTGAGAGATCCTTGATGCCCAAGGTGATGAAAGATTTCTGGGGGGTATGCAGGAATGTAAAGGCTGAGGTTAAAATTAGATCAGCTATGATCTTATAGAATGGTGGAGTATGCTCAAAGGGCTGAGTGGCCTACTCTTGTTTGTATGTGCGCATGTCACTTCTGTCCTGTCTCGGTCAATCCATTGCAGTTCTTCACACTACACAGGAGAAATATCTGTGTCTTTTGTTATCCATGGCAAGTCCATGCTCCTGTCCTTCATGGATAGTCACCTGACGATGGAATCAAACCCAGGTTCCTGGTGCTGTGAGGCAGCAGTGCTAACCACTGAGCCTCCATGCCACCTTGGCTCCTATTCTCTCTCTGGTTATTCTTTTTCCTTTAATATGCTTCAAAAGTCTTTTTGCTTTCACCCTAATCTTCTTAACTGAAGGTATCTTGTGCCCCCTTTTTGCCCTCCTGACTTCTTTTTTCAGTAAACTTTTCCTCTATCCCCTTTATATCTCCAGGGATTTCCTTGATCCCAGCTGCCTGTACCTGAGCCATCCCTCCTCCTATTTATTTGGGTTAATTTTACAAAATTTGCTGGACTCCAGGGCAGTTCCAGCAGATTGGAAAACAGCAAATATAATGCCACTGTTTAAAAAAGTAGGTAGACATAATCCTTTCTCACACATGGAGCAGGTGAATGGTCTCTCCCCAAGTGTGACTGCGCTGAAGGATTTCCAGCTGAAATAGATAACAGAATATAATCTTCGCATTTCCACTGTTTCTCCGTGGTGCTGGATCAAACAAAACTGTATGGATGGATTTCCAGTTGCGATGGGTAATTGAAACATACACTTGCATTCATCACATTTCCAGCATGTCTCCACCGATTTGGTGACGCCAATAGGTTACGAGCCATGATCAGTAATTAACTCCTTTACAGCAATCCCAATCCCATAGTTTTTCCATGGTGCAGATATCCTCATGTTTTTCTGGTTGCATGATTAATTGGAGACTTGTCCTCATACAAAACAAACCTGTGGCTTAATTGTTCCTGGGAAATGTGCCATGTTTTTTTCAGACTTTTAAAATCTCTCACCACAGTCACCACACTAACATGGAATTGCATGTGTCTCAGTACTTTTTTGAGTCACATTGATATTTGAAATATTAGTCCACAGACAGAATGCATACATTTCCAAAGGCCAATGGTATTCAGACCATTACAGATCAATTAACTATCAGACCTGAACATGCAGTTCGATTTGAATTTTTCAACCACAAATCCATCTTTCAGTACCCGACAACAGAGAAATTATTTTTTCAGCTCATTCATAGAATTTGGGCATCACTGGCGAGGCCAGCATTTATTACACATCCCTAATTGTTAAGAGTCTGGGGACCTTGCTGTATGTCTGGAATCACACGCAGGCCAGATCAGGAATGGATGCAGTTTCCTTCCTTGAAAGGATGTGAGTAGACCAGATGGATTTTTTCCGACAATGGATTCATGGTCATCATTAGGCATTTTTTTCATTGAATTCACCACACCATCTGCTATGGTGGATTTGAGCCCAGATCCTTGGTTCTGGAATAATAGTCAAGTGATAACACATCATCTCCTCTTAAAATAGCAAATTGTAAATGGAAGAAAAAAGCAAAACGTAATGGAAAGAGAAATTACTCTCTGAATTAATGTAAAAGCATGTATTAAGTGCATTCATGTGCAGTAATTTGGATGCATTAGCATCTAGCAAAGTAATTGATACTTCTTTGTCCAAGTGTCCGAAAATTACTCCTGGGACATAGTCAGTACCATTTACAAGTAGCTTTAATGGGCTTTTGCCTTTTGTTTCTTTGGTTTGTAATGTGTTGATTTATACCTATTTGCCTTGCAATATGTAATATTCTTGGCTCAATAAATCCAGTTTGGAAATTGACTACATCATTTTTTTTCACACATTGTCACCTCAAAATGTCTAACTTTGATGGAATAATCAGAGAAGAGGGAAGATGAGCAGTGCCAGGCACTTGGTTATTAAAAATGAATATTAAGTTCAGAAAGAACGAAAATGTTCTAATCGGAGATGGTCAGAAAGCACACGACACCAGGTGAACCTGTCAAAGGGGTAGCACCCTGAAAGCTTGTGATTTCAAATAAACCTGTTGGATTATAACTTGGTATTGTGTGAGTTCTGACCTTATGCATGCCTGTCCATCATCAGCACCTCCACATCATGGCTAATTGGAGATGAAAGAGCGAATAAATTTAATGAGGAGAAAGTGAGGACTGCAGATGCTGGAGATCAGAGCTGAAAATGTACTGCTGGATAAGCGCAGCAGGTCAGGCAGCATCAAAGGAACAGGAGAATCGACGTTTCGGGCATTAGCCCTTCTTCAGGAATGAGGAAAGTGTGTCCAGCAGGCTAAGGTAAAAGGTAGGGAGGAGGGACTTGGGGGAGGGGCGTTGGGAATGCGATAGGCGGAAGAAGGTTAAGGTGAGGGTGATAGGCCAGAGTGGGGTGGGGGTGGAGAGGTCAGGAAGAAGATTGCAGGTTAGGAAGGCGGTGCTGAGTTCGAGGGATTTGACTGAGACAAGGTGGGGGGAGGGGAAATGAAACTGGAGAAATCTGAGTTCATCCCTTGTGGTTGGAGGGTTCCTAGGCGGAAGATGAGGCGCAGAGACCACTCCCTCTGTGACTCCCTCGTCAGGTCCACACCCCCCCACCAACCCAACCTCCACTCCCGGCACCTTCCCCTGCAACCGCAAGAAATGTAAAACTTGCGCCCAAACATCCCCCCTTACTTCCCTCCAAGGCCCCAAGGGATCCTTCCATAAACGCCACAAATTCACCTGCACCTCCACACACATCATCAGTTGCATCCGCTGCACCCGATGTGGCCTCCTTTATATTGGGGAGACAGGCCGCCTACTTGCGGAACGTTTCAGAGAACACCTCTGGGACACCCGGACCAACCAACCCAACCACCCCGTAGCTCAACACTTCAACTCCCCCTCCCACTCCACCAAGGACATGCAGGTCCTTGGACTCCTCCATCGCCAGACCATAGCAACACGATAGTTGAAGGAAGAGCGCCTCATCTTCCGCCTAGGAACCCTCCAACCACAAGGGATGAACTCAGATTTCTCCAGTTTCCTCACTTCCCCTCCCCCACCTTATCTCAGTCAAATCCCTCGAACTCAGCACCGCCTTCCTAACCTGCAATCTTCTTCCTGACCTCTCCGCCCCCACCCCACTCCGGCCTATCACCCTCACCTTGACCTCCTTCCGCCTATCGCATTTCCAACGCCCCTCCCCCAAGTCCCTCCTCCCTACCTTTTATCTTAGCCTGCTGGACACACTTTCCTCATTCCTGAAGAAGGGCTTATGCCCGAAACGTCGATTCTCCTTTTCCTTGGATGCTGCCTGACCTGCTGCACTTTTCCAGCAACACATTTTCACAAATAAATTTAATGTCAATTCACAATAGTTTGGCAATATTCAGATAGAAACATAGAAACAAGGAGCAGTCCATCCAGCTTGTTTCCCCAGTCAATATGATCAAGGCTGACCCTCCATCTCAATGCTAGAATCCTACTCTCACCCTCATTTAGCCCCTTAAAATTTCTTTCTTTCTTAAATGTATTCAGCGGCTTGGTCTCCAAAGCCTCTTGAGGTAGAGAACTCCACAAATTCTTCTCATTTTAGAGTTAGAGAGTCATAGAGATGTACAGCATGTAAACAGACCCTTCAGTCCAACTCGTCCATGCCAACCAGATATCCTATATGAATCTAGTCCCATTTGCCAGTGTTTGGCCCATAGCCCTTCAAACCCTTCCTTTTAAATGTTGTAATTGTACCAGCCTCCACCACTTCGTCTGGCAGCTCATTCCATACATGTACCACCCACTGCGTGAAAAAGTTGCCTCTTACATCCATTTTCAAGCTTTCCCCTCTCACCTTAAAGCAATGCCTTCTAGTTTTGGATTCCCCCCACCTGGGCAAAAGAACTTGTCTATTTACCCTATACATGCCCCTCATGATTTTATAAACCTCTATAAGGTCACCCCTCAGCCCCAATGCTCCAGGGAAAACAGCCTCAGCCTATTCACAAGCTCTCCCCATAGCTTAAAGCCTCCAATCTTGGCAACATCTTTGTAAATCCTTTCTGAACCCTTTCAAGTTTTACAACATCCCTCCGATTGGAAGGAGGCCAGAATTGCATACAATACTCCAAACGTGGCCTAATCAATGCCCTGTACAGCTACAACATGACCTCCAAACTCCTCTACTCAATGAATTGACCAATAAAGGAAAGCATATCAGATGTTTTCTTCACAATCCTATCAACCTGCACTCCAAGGTCTCTTCGTTCAGCAACACTCTCCAGGACATTACTGTTAAGTGTATAAGTCCTGCTCTGATTTGCCTTTCCAAAATGCAGCACCTCACATTTGTTTAAACTAAATTCCATCTGCCACTCCTCAGCCCATTGGCCCATCTGATCAAGATCCCGTTGTACTCAGAGGTAACCTTCTTCACTGTCCACTACACCTCCAAATTTTGGTGTAATGTGTAAATATACCTCCTATGATCACATCCAAATCATTCACATAAATGACAAATCATTGGTTGGCTTTTAAACCTTTCCTAATCCTCTGATTTACCACATTGATTTGCCATACAGTAAGATTTTTTCTTTCAATTGACATATCCCTTAATTTTCCTGGTTGATATGGTTGATTTATCACCTTCCTGGAATCCTCCTCCCTCACCAACCTTTACAGATACATCATAGAGGGCATACTGTGTGGGTGCATAATGGGTTGATATGGCTCTGCCCAGGACAGTAAAAAACTACAGAAGTTCGTGTGCCAGCCCAGACTATCACGGAAGCCGACCTCCCATTCATGGAACCCATTAACACTTCTTGTTGCCATGGAAAGGTTGCCAATATCATCAAAGACCCCTCCCACCCTGGTCATGCTCTCCTACAACCTCTTCCGTCAGGCAGAAGATACAGAAGCTTGAACACACACACACACACACACACATGTTCAAGAACAGCTTCTTCCTCACTGTTATTAGACTGATGAATGGACTCTCTAACTTCAAATAATATGGATCTTGTTCATGATTACCTTGCCTCATCCATGTCCTGTGCAGCATGACCTGTACGCTTCACTCTGTCCAAGTTTTTATCACTCTATGATCTGTCTGTCTGACAATAAATCAAATCAATCAATCAACCACTGGGATATATCATTGCTGTGAGTGATGAGCATTTCTTTCAAAATGTTTGCCAATTAAAAAATGGGTAAATGCTGGCCTTGTCAGCAATGTCCTCATCACATGAATAATTAACAAAAAGCCGTTTGGAATTTTTCCACTTATTTTGACCTAATTACTAAATAAAATTCAACAGCAAGTCGTGTAAGCAGATACAATTGTAGATTGCCAAGAGCTTGATCAAAGAGATATATTAAGGAATGTCATAAAAGAGAACAGCGATGGCTGATGAGGTATTTCGGAAGCAAATTCTCAAATGAGGTGCTAGGCAACTGAAGTCCAATCTGTAGTTTATGAGTTAAAGCTACTTTAATAGTGGATTGTACCCGCATTATCAAGACAATGTCTGATCATGTGAGGTTGATGTCTGATGGGAGATGGCATTCAAAATATCCCGAGGAGAAAGTGAGGACTGCAAATGCTGTATTTCAGAGTCGAGAGTGGGGTGTTGGAAAAACACAGCTGGTCAGGCAGCATCTAAGGAGCAGCAGAATCGACGTTTTAAGCAAGAACCCTTCATCAGGAAGGACTAATGAAGGGCTTTTGCCCAAAATGCCGATTCTCCTCCACCTCGGACGCTGCTGACCTGCTTTTCTAGCACCACACTCTCAATTCAAAATATTCCCCTCTACCATATTTCTGTGTGGAGTTTTATTGTAAATAATTGTCACCCACTTGCACTTGTGTCATGTCTAACTTATACTTATCCCAAGCCTCAAGAGACAGCAAATGATATTTATACATCACCAATAGTGAGTGAAGGGAATGGAGGACATATATGAGACAAGAATTGGAGAAACACTGGTGGGTTGTGGAGTCGGAGAAAGTTACGGAGAGAAGGCAAGGCCATGACAGGATGTGGAAAAAGTACAGGAAGTTTAACATTCAGATGATTTCTGACTGGGAGCTGACGTGAAGGAAAGGCAGTTGAAACACTTTGAGTTGATATATTTGCAGTTATACACATCTGTACAGACACAGAAGACATCTGAAAGTCTTCTGACCAATTACCCAATTGAATGAAGCATAGGTTTTGAGAGTTTAAATTAAAACTTAAGGGTAACTAATCCCAATCTGACCATTCTATTCTGAACAAGGGTTACTGGACATGAAACGTTAACGCTGTTTTACTTCAGACAGATCGACTGAGATTCTGCAGCGGTTTCTTTTTTGGTTCCAGATTTTCAACATCCGCTGGTCAATGTTTTAATTAATTACATAGTCTGGTTTTCGATGGAATTGTTTTATTTGATAAAATGGTGTCTCTGGTAGAATATGAATACAATTAGTTCAACAGAATTAGAAGTGACATCGAAAGTAATTTAAAAACAAGTTGTCATTAGTCATTTGAAAACATTGCTTTGTTTGCAGGCCATAAAAATCACTGCAGTTCATAACAACATTGTCAATTATGTGAAAACATTCAATGGTTAAGCAGAGAAATGCCTTTCTGTGTTTATTAATGCTCTTTGCTTTGTTGAATTATTTCCCAAATCATCTTTACACTTGAACTACCTCTATTCATAGTGTCTGACATAGTCCACAACATTGAAGCTGTGTTAAACGCCCCGGTACAAAATCTCTGCTTGAGACACAAATGTAGAAAACTAATCTGGATGGCAAGGTGTAGTGGAACGGAATGTTGGTGTGGATGTGGTGGGGTGGAGGGAGGGCAGTGGGGAGAGAGAAGAGAGAGGAGTAATAGGTTCATCTTTCAATTTCATAATTCTGAACAGCATTTGGCCTGAATTTCGGTGACAGGGGAATGGAGCTTGGCATTGACCACGATACCATTGCCCAGGAAGTTTTCCTGTATTGTTCAAGGTGGTATGTTTCAACCAGGCAAGAGATAGCCAGGCTTTTCAATCAAATTAAGCATTATTCACTGAGAGCCAGGCAGAGTCCAATCCAGGCTGTATAAAGGAGGAAGTAGAGGGTAGTATGAAATCATATAGAGAAGGTGAAATATAGTGCAGAAAAATTAAATTAAATGGAAATAATTAAGGAACAGAAACATTTCTTCCATTCTCCAACATCAGTTAAGAAATATATGTAGCTCCACAGTTTTAAAATACTAATTTTATTTATTAATATCTAAGTGCCAGAGAAGTTATTTGGTAGTTGAAATAACTTCACAAAGGCAGGTATCCCATCACCAAGTCCCCCTTTATTTACACACGGAAAGTCCTTGACACTGACCCAGCTCCCTCAGAGCCAGCTCTTTGAGTGAACAGTACCTCTGACACACCTTCTTATATCTGTTACTGAGCTGAAAAAGTGTTGCTGGAAAAGCGCAGCCGGTCAGGCAGCATCCAAGGAACAGGAGAATCGACGTTTTGGGCATGAGCCCTTCTTCAGGAAGCAGCCCTTTCTCCTAGAAGATTTTAACCTATTGCGAATCCTCTTACAAGGATGCCTTCCTTGAAGAAGCTCTCTTCCTCCGCTCCTTGGATGCTGCCTGAGCTGCTGTGCTTTTCCAGCAACACTTTTTCAGCTCTGATCTCCAGCATCTGCAGTCCTCACTTTCTCCTGTTTACATCTGTTAGCCAGGGCTCCCTGACTGGACTAGATTAACAGCCACAATTAGGGAACTCATATTCTATAAAGTCCACCTGACCGATCTCATTACAATCACTACAGTAGCAGCGATCACTCTTAAAGGTTCTTTTCCTTCAGAATTCACAAACAAAAAGATTTTCTGGTGCCTTTTGCATATAGGTCCCTTAAGTTCAAATGTGAGATTTCATACATTAAAGTCAACCTGATTTCAGCACTGAGCCAATTAACAAGAAATGTTACAGAGTACCCCTTGCAAGGTCAGTTATTATTGATGGAAACTTCTGAATGTTCTTATGTTAATGAACATGCACAGGTACACCATTATTCTGCTTCGGCAATGACCTTTCCTCCACCATAAGGTCAGGAGTGAATGTTCGCTGATGATTGCACAATGTTCAGCAACGTCTCAAACACTGAAGCAGTCCATACTCAAAAGCAGCAGGACCCAGATAATATCCAGGCTTCACCTGAAAAGTGACAAGTAATGTTCACGCCACACAGCTGCTAAGCAATGATTATCTCCAAAAAGAAAGTCTAACAACTGCTCTTTGATATTCAATGGTATTACCATCAATGAGTCCTCCACTATCAACATCCTTGGGGTTACCATTAAGCAGAAACTAAATTGGGCTCACCATATAAATACAATGGCTACAAAAGCAGATCAGAGGCAAGGAATATTGCAGCAAGTAGATTACCTCCTGACTCCCATAGTCTACCACCATCGAAAAGGTACAAGTCAGAGCTATGATGGAATCCTCCATATTTGTCTGGATGGGTGCAGCTCCAACAACACTCAGGAAGCTTGACACTGTCCAAGTCAAAACAGCCCGCTTGATTGGCACTACATCCACAAACATGGACTCCCTCAACCACTGACGCTCAGTCACATCAGAATGCACGTTGTACAAGATGCACTGCAGAAATTCACCAAAGACCCTTAGACAGCTCCTTCTAAACTGATGACCATTTCCATTCATGACCACTAGAAGGACAACAGCAGCAGATACATGGGATCACAACTCTCAGCCACAGTCCATCCTAACTCGAAAATATATCACCTTTCATTCAGTGTGGCTGGGTAAAAATCCTGGAATTTCATCACAGATGGCATAATGGGCTACACATGGACTACAGCGGTTCAAGAGACAGTTAGGGATGGCAACATATGTTAGCCCAGTCAATAACACCCATGTTCCATGAGGGAATGGAAAACGATAGAAGTAACAATGTCTAGCATTTTAGCAGCATTTTAATCAGCTACACATTTTAGTAGATAGACAAACAAAAGAAATTCCCTCATTCCTTATACAAAACCTATGAAATCCTATCATATATATCAGATAGTAGCAAAGTTGCTATGGTACCTGGGTTGTGCTATAAACTGCAGCATCTATTATCTCAACAGCAGGTTGTTTGTTTGCAGATGGTACAAAACAGTAATTCTCACGTACCTTCTGAACCACATTTGAAAAAAAAGTGTCAGAATATTATATAATAAGATCTTCACCTTGGAAAAATGGCAACAGCGTTCAAAATATTATCGAAAACAACACCAAATGCATAAAGCCACCACACATCAGTTTAAGCTTCACAGCAATTGTGTACTTGAGAAAAATAAATTGTTTTCATATAAACAGCATGACTGCAGAATGATTCTTCATACATTGAAGAAATTTATTTCAAATATCAAGCAGTTGCTGAGGTGAGAGGAGAAACTTGCTCATGTATTGCCTCACAAACATTTACTGTTCCTTACAGTCACTGCTGGGGACTCAGTACAAATGGAAGAGACATTCAGCCTCTCAAACTATTCTGCTATTCAACAAAATCATGGTTGATCTGTATCTTAGCTTCGGCCACACACCCTGGCTCCATGTCCCTCGTTAGGGATAATGAACATGGCTTTGTGCATGAGAAATTGCATCTCACTAACTTGATTGTTTTTTCAAGAAGTAACGAAGAGGATTGATGAGGGCAGAGCGGGATGGACTTCAGTAAGGTGTTCGACAAGGTTTCCCATGGGAGACTGGTTAGCAAGGTTAGATCTCAGGCAATAAAGGGAGAACTAACCATTTGGATACAGAACTGGCTCAAAGGTAGAAGACAGAGGGTTGTGGTGGAGGTTTACTTTTCTGACTGGAGATCTGTGACCAACAGTGTGCCACAAGGATTGGTGCCAGGTCCACTGATTTTAGCCATTTATTTTTAATTAGATTAGATTCCCTCCAGTGTGGAAACAGGTCCTTCGGTCCAACAAGTCCACTCCAACCCTCCAAGGAGTATCCCATTTGGACCCATTTCCCTCTGACTAATGTACCTAACACTTTGGGCAACTTAGCATGACCAATTCACCTGACCTGCACATGTTTGGATTGTGGGAGGAAACCGGAGCACCCAAAGGAAACCCTCGCAGACACGGGGAGAATGTGCAAACTCCACACAGACAGTCGCCCGAGGTTGGAATTGAGCCTGGGTCCCTGGCATTGTCAGGCAGCAGTGCTAACCACTGAGCCACTGTGCCACATTTATAAAAATGATTTGGATGTGAACTTAGGACGTATAGTTATTAAGTTTGCAGATGACATCAAAAATGGAAGTGTAGTGGACAGCGAAGAAGGCTACCTCAGAATACAATGGGATCTTGATCAAATCAGCCAATGGGCTGAGGAGTGGCAGATGGAGTTTAATTTAGCTAAATGCGAGGTGCTGCATTTTGGAAAGACAAATCAGAGCATGACTTATACACTTTATGGTAAAGTCCTGTGGAGTGTTGCTGAACAAAGAGACCTTGGAGTGCAGGTTCATAGTTCCTTGAAAGTGGAGTCGCAGGTAGATACGATAGTGAAGAAGGCGTTTGGTATGCTTTCCTTTCTTGGTCAGAGCATTGAGTACAGAAGTTGGGAGGTCATGTTGCGGCTGTACAGGACATTGGTTAGGCCACTTTTGGAATATTGTGTGCAATTCTGGTCTCCCTGCTTTGAGAAGGATGTTGTGAAACTTGAAAGATTCAGAAAAGATTTACAAGGATGTTGACAGGGTTGGAAGGCTTGAGCTACAGGAAGAGGAATGGTTTAGAGGGTTTTGAGCCAAATGCAGGCAAACAGGACGAGCTCAGTTTAGGATATCTGGTTGGCATGGACAAGTTGGACGGAAGGGTCTGTTTCCACACTGTATGACTCTGTGACTCAATTTCTAAACTAACTATTTTCAGTGCCATATGTGTTTCCTCAGGTAAGGCCATTAGAGAGTTAAAGCTAAAACTGTATTAAGCTCCATACAATCTGCTGATGTTCCACACACTCTTTGGATGGAGAGGGCAGTTCTGCAATAGCCTCTGTTGGGAAAAAGTCTATTTTGTACAGCTTCTGAGATTTCCAGTAGTTAGTTCTGAGGAAGGGTCAGAAAGTCATAGAGATGTACAGCACACAAACTGATCCTTCAGTCCAACTCGTCCACGCCAACCAGATATCCCAATCTAATCTAGTGCCACCTGCCAGCATCCGGCACATATCCCTCCAACCTCTTCCTATTCATATACCCATCCAGATGCCTTTTAAGACCATAAGAGATAGGAGTGGAAGTAAGGCCATTCAGCCCATTGAGTCCACTCCACAATTTAATCGTGGCTGATGGGCATTTCAACTCCACTTACCTGCACTCTCCCCATAGCCCTTAATTCCTTGTGAGATCAAGAATTTATCAATCTCTGCCTTGAACGTCCCGGCCTCCACTGTGCTCCGTGGCAATGAATTCCACAGGCCCACCACTCTGGCTGAAGAAATATCTCCTCATTTCCGTTCTAAGTTGACCCTCTCTAATTCTAAGGATGTGCCTATGGGTCCTAGTATCCCCACCTAACAGAAACAAATTTCCAGCATCCACCCTTTTTAAGTCATGTATTTTCTTGTAAGTTTCTATTAGATCTGCCCTCAACCTTCTAAACTCGAATGAATACAATCCCAGGATCTTCAGCCTTTCGTCATATGTTAGGCCTACCATTCCAGGGATCATCCATGTGAATCTCCGCTGGACACGCTCCAGTGACAGTATATCCTTCCTGAGGTGTGGAGCCCAAAATTGGACACAGTATTCTAAATGGGGCCTACCTAGAGCTTTATAAAGTCTCAGAAGCACATCACTGTTTTTATATTCCAACCCTCTTGAGATAAATGACAACATTACATTCACTTTCTTAATCATGGAAATTGTGATTGCAATTGCGTATATCACTTCCTCTGGCAGCTCACTCCACACACCTACCGTCCTCTGTGTGAAAACGTTGCCCTTTAGGTCTCTTTTAAATCTTTTCCTCTCACACTAAACCTATGCCCTCTAGTTCTGACTCCCTTACCCCATAAACTTATCTATTTATCCTATCCATTCTCCTCATGATTTTGTAAACCTCTATCAGGTCACCCCTCAGCCTTCGACACTGCAGGGAAAACAGCCCCAGCCTATTCAACTGTTCTCTATAGCACTTGACTTGAAAACTTCCCACTGCTTTCTCTCTACAGATGCTGCCAGAGCTGCTGAGTTTCTCCAGAAATGTCTGTTTCTGTCATGGTAATCAAGCTTGATTAGTAGTGTTGTTGTACATTTTGCTAGAATGGAATACTATATCTTGTTAGCGAAGACAAGTGCCTTTTCTGTAAAGACTTGGTGTGTTCTCTATCATTAGACAGGCCCCAAAATGTCAAAAAATGTGACAGTGAACAATCTCAGACAACCCTTGTCCTTCTACTGGTGACAGATACATGAAGTGACAATCAGGGCAAACATCACAACAAGCACATATGTTTTTCTGCACAATCTTAGTGAGAATTAGATCCAATTAATTCTAAATGATCATTAGAATAATTAGGCTGAATTTGTAGGATTGAACACAACGTCACCTCAATGTGATTTTGTCTCCTGTGGAGTTCAAAATTCACATACTCACTGCCTTTGGTGTCCTTTTAATGATAATAATCTCCATCTAGCAAAGAATTTTTCAGTCCAAGCAAAAGGCATAAAGAACCTTCCTGAGTGACTGAAGACGGGTGTCCTCATTTTATAACTGCAAAGCTCTCATTACCTGCCCTGGTGATGACTCATAGAAAACCACAAAATTTAATCAGTTAGATTTTAGAAACTGTGCAGCAGTCCTTGGGGTTTAAAAGCTGAAAGGTTATACTTACCAGTGTTCTTTAAGGCATGAAACATTTTGAGTGATAAAGGGCAAAGCAGCATGTGCATTAGAGACACAGATCTTTGAAATATCAACTTGTCTTCAAAACCAAAATGTCTTTGGAGAAAAACTGAAAGGTTACATGCGGTACTTTAACCCTAAAGAGGATTTCATATGGGGCAGGATAAGGCCAGTGTGAAAGACAGCTTCTGCAAATCTCTCCACCTCAGGGATACTTGCTGCAGTCCCATTGTTTAGAGTGGTTTGGTTCAGGGTAATCTGGATGGAGGGGGCCCCTCATCTCATGCACATGCGCTCTTCATTGGGAGGTAATAAAGGTGCGTTTTTGAGTGTGTACATGATTAGAGTCGGCTGCTTTACTTCCCACTACTCCAAAAACTAATCCTAAAGTGAAACAAAAACAGAAATTGCTGGAAAAGATCAGCAGGTCTGGCAGCATCTGCAGAGAGAAATCAGAGTTAATGTTTCAGTCACCCTTTCTCAGAATTCCCCAGTAATTTGTTTCTGATTTATTTTTCCAGCAATTTATGCTTTTGTTTCTGATTTACAGCATCTGTAGCTTTTTCGGGTTTAGTCCACTCCAAACAACGAATGCATCGAAGGGACTGCAGCGAGTACATCTGAGGCAGAGAGACTTGCAGAAGCTGTCTTTCACACTGGCCTTATCCTGCCCCATATGAAACCCTCTTCAGGGTTAAAATACCACATCTAACTTTTCAGTTTTTCTCCAAAGACATTTTGGTTTTGAAGACAATGCACCTGCTGCTTTGCTCTTTATCACTCAAAATCCAGTGCAATATGGACTTACCACCAAATCCCTTAGTTCCTTCACTGACAATCTCAATAGTGTCACTTCATTTGTTTGATTCACTCATGGGATAAGGACATTGTTAACTGAGCCAGAACTTACTGTCCATCTCTAAATGCCCTTGATAAGGTGGTATTGAGCTGTTTTCTAGCACAGCTACAGTCCATTCTTTGTAGGTCATCCCACAATGCCATTAGGGAAAAAAATTCAGGTCCTTGACCTAGCAACACTAAAGGAACAGCAACATATTTCCAAGTCAGGACAGCGTGGAGGGGAACCTGCTTGCTCCCTTGTGTCCACTGCCATAGAGTCATACAGATGTGCAGCATGGAAATAGACCCTTTGGTCCAACTCATCCATGCCCACCAGGTAACCAAAATTAACCTAGTCGCATTTGTCAGCACTTGGCCCATATCCCTCTAAACCCTTCCTATATAGCCATCCAGATGCCTTTTAAATGTTGTAGTTGTACCAGCTTCCACCAATTCCTCTGGCAGCTCATTCCATACATGCACCACCCTCTGCGTGAAAACGTTGCCCCTTACATCCCTTTGAAATATTTCTCCTCTCACCATTAACCTATGCCCTCTAGTTCTGCACTTCCCCACCCCAGGGAAAAAACCTTGTCCATTTACCCTATCTATGCACCTCATAATTTTAGGTGGAGGGGGCTGGTTTGGTGGGGTGCTCTTTGGAGCGTTGATATGGATTGATGGACCAAATGGCCTGCCGTCACACTATAGAGATTCTATGATAAAACTCTAGTTTCATAATATCTGTGCAGAAAATAAAACTTATTTAAATGTGACCACATCTCATTGTGGAAATTTGGAAAGAAGAGAAGTGACATTCTCATGACCCAGAATCCTGGTTGGACCATATTTAAAGGGGTCTATGCAGTCTTCTTGAGAACTGCTGGTTAAATAAAATGTCAAGGAATAGTGTTAGAACTGAGAGGCCATACGCCTCAGGAAAGACTGAGACTCTTTCCTCCAGAATGATGGTGAGAATACAGAGCTCGCTTCCCCATGGAGTGGCTGAGGGGAGTAACATCAATACATTTGAAGTGAATCCTGAGGAGAACACAAGGTTTATGATGACTGTGTGAGATGCAATTAGACGGGAGAAGATCCATGTAGCAAACAGAATCTGGAAAGGAGCAGTTGTGTTGAATAACCTGTTACTGTAAAATTATTTAAATTCCATGTAACATGATACATTTTCACTTATGATTTTGGCTTCACGTAGTGTAGTGTGATAATTCCATCAAGAGGGGCTAGCACTTCCAATTCAAACACAGAGTGATGATGAAACAGGTTTGGCAGCATCTGTGGAAAGAAAAACAGAGTTAATGCTTCAGGTCCGATATGACTCTTCCGTAGAGATACATTTAAGTCCATACATTAATGCGACAACTTTCAGTTATTTTGCATTTTCTAAAAAGTTGGGAAAACATCTGTGAAATTGTCAAAAAGGTGTATTTCAAACTTACCAATCATCTAGCATCTTTCCTGACTCCAATGATTCCTGAAAGATTACCAGCAATGCTTCTTGAGTGGGTTATTTGATTTGACTTATTTGAGTTGATTTATTTATTGATGCTTGTATCATGTTACAAATACAGTGAAAAATGTTGTATCGTGTCCCCAATCTCCAGAGCCATCCCAAAACCTAGAAAGCAAACCAAAACATAGAATATAAAGGCAGAAAGTAAAGAAGTTTGACGTTATATTCCTTCTTGTTAAGTGCTGAGGCATGGGCCTGGATTCGGGTTCCTGTCATTGGCCGGGCTTGAGTTTACTTTGCTGCGCAGCTGCCCCAGGAGAGAAGTCCCCATCTCGCCTCCACCACCATCCTCATGGTAATGCCCTCTTGCAGCTGGCTCCCAGAGCTCCTGCTCCTGGCTCCCTCCCAATGGAGCTGCTTTCAATTTATTAGTGTCTCAGTTCTGCGCCTGGTGGCTGGGAGAAGACATTGCAGTTGCACCTCTTTTTCCACCTGTGGACTTGAAAGATCGTGCAAAGACACAATTATCATTAAGGTGCAAATGGAGCAGCAAGGTCAACGAAGAAGGGCTCCCCAGTTATTTGAGAACTGCCACAACCTGTTGGCTAATTTGTACTGTTCTATCAACAGCTTCATAGAACCAACATCTAACTCTCAAACCCCTCTGAGTTTCATGTCACTGATGCATTTTCCCATTGACCTCTTCACAACCAATCATCTCCTGATAGCCAGCCAACAGCCCAATGTATCCCTAAAACTCTGATCCCATGGGATCTTCCTCCTCTTTCTGGATTTTGCATACTTCCTTAAAACCCCGCTAATCAACCTGGTGCCATTCATACCTCCTCAAGACTGATCTTTTCGTCTTGTTCTTGTCCCATCATCTTCTTCTTCCATCTTGCTCCATCATATAGTTTCTCTTATTATTTTCTCAAACACATGTGTGCGTTTCCTCCTCGTGCTCTGGTTTCCTCCCACAGTCCAAAGATGTCCAGGATAGGTGGATTAGCCCTGAGAAATGCAGAGTTACAGAGATGGGTTTGGGTCTGGGTGGGATGTTTCTTGGATGGACTCAACAGGTCGAGTAGCCTGCTTCCACACTGTAGGGGTCCTAGGATTAAGGGAATTTCCCTCAGTGTATTGGGAATTCTTTTTTGGTTTACATATGGAGATCAGCAATTTCTTATAATAATTGCATCTACTGATCCAGGTGTATTGCTGTAAGTGTAAGGACTGGTGATGGAACCGAGAAAATAATCTGTGAAGGTGGCGGGGGGGGGGGGGGGGGGGGGGCGGGGGGGGGATGAGGGGGGGAAGAAACCTATTGAAACAGAAACAACGGATGAACAGAGTAGCTTACCTGAATTTATGACTATCCAGGTTAGGATTGCTGATGACATTCTTTGAGCTGTGATTATGGAACAGTGTGAAAACAGCTTGTGAAGCAAAATCTAGGGGCAAATGTAGGCAGTTCCAAAACTGACATTAGGAAAGCATGATTTAGATTAAAGTTATTAAAGTTATTCCTCCCAATTTTTGGTATAACCTTAACCCCATTCTTTATAACATTAGGATATAAATGATTATCCTATTTGTGGTGGCTCAGTGGTTAGCACTGCTGCCTCACTGCACCAGGGACCTGGTTTCAATTCCAACCATGGGTGACTGTCTGTGTGGAGTTTGCACGTTCCCCCTGTATCTGCATGGGTTTGGCTCCGGTTTCTTCCCACAATCCAAAGCTGTGCAGGTTGGGTGAATTGGCCATGCTAAATTGCCAATAGTGTTTGGGGATGTTAGGTTAGGTGCTTCATTCAGGGGAATGGGTCTGGGTGAGTTAGTCTTCAGAGGGTCGGTGTGGACTTGTTGGGCCAAAGGGCCTGTTTCCACACTGTAGGGGTTCTACTCTAATCCTGCTTCGTATGACATTTGTGGAATACCTGGGGAAAAATGAACTGAATGGTGCAAACACTCGGTCTCAGGATAGGAAGAAAGGTCACCCTCAGAGTGTAGCAGGAGGTTGGCGCATCACCTGTAAAAATAATCAAACTTTTGCATAAACGTTTGATCAGTTCCTCATCCATCACTTTAAACATTCACTGATTTACAAGGGTGTTGCCAGAGTTAGAATGTTTGAGCTATCGGGAGAGGCTAAATAAGCTGAGAATGTTTTCTCTGGAGCATCGGAGGCTGAGGGGTGACATTACAGAGGTTTGTAAAATCATGAGGGGCATGGATAGGATAAATAGACAAGGTCTTTTTCCCGGGGTGGGGACATCCAAAACTAGAGGGCATAGGTTTAAGGTGAGAGAGGAAAGATGTAAAACAGACTTAAAGGGCAACTTTTTCACGCAGAGGATGATGCATGTATGGAATGTGCTGCCACAGGAAGTGATGGAGTCTGGTGCAATTACAACATTTAAAAGGCATCTGGGTGGGTATATGAATAGGATATGGGCCAGGTGCTGGCAAATGGGATTACATTAGGTTAAGATATCTGGTCGGTGTGGACAATTTGGACTAATAGGTCTGTTTCCGTGCTGTACAGCTCTATAACTCTAAAACTATGACCACCAATGCACAGTGTTAGTAGAGTGCACCATCTCCAAGATGCATTGCAGCAAGTTTATTCCGACAGCACCTGCTAAACCCATGGCCAGATAGATGGGAACACCGCCATATACCTATCGAAGTCACACACCACTCTCACCTGGAACTATATCAATGTTCATGTGGACGTATTTTCAGCACACAGATTTCAGAGGTTCAAGAAGGCAGGACATTACCACATTCTCAAGGGCAACTAACATGGTGAATAAACATTTATTTTAGCGAGTTTTGAGAAGATTTGAAGTTCAGGTTGAGGTTTTGGCTGTAGGTTTGCTCGCTGAGCTGGAAGGTTCATTTCCAGACGTGTTGTCATCCTACTAGGTAACATCTTCAGTGGGCCTCAGCGAAGCAGTGTACATGATTCCTGCTTTCTATTTATATGTTTGGGTTGGTGATGCCATTTCCTGTTCTTTTTCTCAGGGGGTGGTAGATGGGGTCTAACTCAATGTGTTTGTTGATAGAGTTCCGGTTGGAATGCCATGTTTCTAGGAATTCTCGTGTGTGTCTCTGTTTGGCTTGTCCTAGGATGGATGTGTTGTCCCAGTTGAAGTTGTGTCCTTCCTTATCTCTATGTAAAGGTACTAGTGACAGAGGGTCATGTCGCTTGTGCTAATCTCATTTACAAAATACCTTGCAAGAACTGTAACAAACACTACATTGGACAAACAAGCAGAAAACTAGCCACCATGTACACCAACTAGCCACAAAACAACATGACCCTCTCTCACTAGTATCCTTACATAGAGATAAGGAAGGACACCACTTCAACTGGGACAACACATCCATCCTAGGACAAGCCAAACAGAGACACACACGAGAATTCCTAGAAGCATGGCATTCCAACCAGAACTCTATCAACAAACACATCGAGTTAGACCCCATCTACCACCCCCTGAGAAAAAAGAACAGGAAGTGACATCACCACAGGAAATGAATCACCACAGGAAATGACATCACCAACCCAAACATATAAATAGAAAGCATGAATCATGTACACTGCTGTGCCTGAGGCCCACTGATGGTGTTACCTAGTAGGGTGATGAAATATCTGGAAATGAACCTCCCAGCTCAGCGAGCAAACCTACATCCAGAACATTTATTTAGATAGGGAAACTCTCTCAGGCATGGGTTCAGGATTACATATTCAATGCTGGTCAGTCTATTACTGTAGCCAGTGACAAAGTCACAGTTCAGCGATACTGGTAAAACATGGCAATACAGCAAAGGTCAAACACTGGGTGATGAATAACAAACTGTCAGACAGTAACTGGATGGAAAAGGAGATTTAATGTTCAATACAAATCAGAATACAAAGTCTGGCTCCCTCTAGTGAAATGCTATCCTTCACAGAAATATCCAAAACTAAGGTTTACTTGAAAAGTATTAATTTCAAGAAGTCTTACCTTCACTCCAATTAGGGAGATAGATGGTGGGAGTCTACATCGTCTTCGTTCAATTTTTGAATGCAGTTTATCCTCCCTAAACTAAAGATGGAGAAACAATACAATCCTTGCAGAAAGGATGAAAGAATGTTATGTTCCTTTGGTGTTTAGGTTATTATTCCTTCTGCTTAAGCCCTGACAACAGTCACCCCAATACTACATATCAGGGCATGTTTATTCATTTAACAAAGATTATTGGCAAACATTATGGAAATCACAGCCTAAAGAGTTGGAAAAGGGGCAAGATTTCTAAACACCACATTCCAGAAACAATGTGGACTATATTACTAGCTATCTTCCTCTTCTACTCCTCCCATTTTGTCATGGACTTTGTGGTTTAGCGCCTTGTAAAGTTTGAGACAGACCCTAACTAAAAAGAGAAATTGGCCCTCAGAAGTCCTAAGGAAATGAAAACTGATACTGTAATTGGAAACCAGAATACCTGGGGAGACTGAAGCTTGTTAAAAGCATGTAGGAGTCACCAGAGCTCAGTAGCAGCAGTTGATGACTCCAGTAATGCAGTACAGGTAGGTTGAAGGAGGGAGGATAGAAACAGAAGCCAAGGTTATGTCTGGATGTAGGTTTGCTCGCAGAGCTGCAAGGTTCATTTCGTTACCCTACTAGGTAACATCTTCAGTGGGCCTCAGGCAAAGCAATGCTGAAAATTCCTGCTTTCTATTTATATGTTTGGGTTTCTTTGAGTTGGTAATGTCATTTCCTGTGATGATGTTATTTCCTGTGGTGAAGTCACTTCCTGTTCCTTTTCTCAGGGGTTGGTAGATGGAGTCTAACTCGATGTGTTTGTTGATAGAGTTCCAGTTGGAATGCCACACTTCTGGGAATTCTCGTGCGTGTCTTTGTTTGGCTTGTCCTAGGATGGGTGTGTTGTCCCAGTCGAAGTGATGTCCTTCCTCATCCATATGTAAGGATACTAGTGAGAGTGGGCCATGTCTTTTTGTGGCTAGTTGGTGTTCATGTATCCTGGTGGCTAGTTTTCTGCCTGTTTGTCCAATATAGTGTTTGTTACAGTTCTTGCATGGTATTTTGTAAATGACATTAGTTTTGCTTGTTGTCTGTGTAGGGTCTTTCAAGTTCATTAACTGCTGTTTTAGTGTGTTGGTGGGTTTGTGGGCTACCATGATGCCAAGGGGTCTGAGTAGTCTGGCAGTCATTTCTGAAATGTCTTTGATGTAAGGGAGAGTGGCTAGGGTTTCTGGATATGTTTTGTCTGCTTGTTTGGGTTTGTTGCTGAGAAATTGGCAGACTGTGTTCATTGGGTACCCATTCTTTTTGAATACACTGTATAGATGATTTTCCTCTGCTCTGTGTAGTTCCTCTGTGCTGCAGTGTGTGTTGGCTCGTTGAAATAATGTTCTGATGCAGCTTCGTTTGTGAGTGTTGGGACAATTGCTTCTGTAGTTCAATATCTGGTCTGTATTTGTTGTTTTCCTGTAGGCGCTGGTTTGAAGCTCCCCATTGGCTGTTCGCTCTACTACGACATCTAGGAATGACCGTATGTTGTTGTTTTCCTCCTCTTTAGTGAATTTTATGCCATTAAGGGTATTATTGGTCTTGAAGGTTTCCTCTAATTTGTTTCGTTTAGTGATGACAAAGGTGTCATCCCCATAGCGGACCCAAAGTTTGGGTTGGATGGTTGGCAGAGCTGTTTGTTCAAGTCTCTGCATTACTGCCACTGCTAAGAACCCTGATATCAGAGATCCCATGGGTGCTCTGTTGGTTTGTTTGTAGGTTTTGTTGTTGAAAGTGAAGTGTGTGGTAAGGCATAGGTCCACTAGCTTGATGATACTGTCCTTGTTGATGAAGTTGGTGGTATTTGGTGTATGTGTCTTTGGGTCTTCTAATAGTGTAGTCGGTGTTTCCTTGGCCAGGTTAATGTTGATTGATGTAAATAGGACTGTTACATCAAAGGAGACCATTACTTCATCCTCTTCTATCTTAGTGTTTTTGATGGTCTTCAGGAATTCTTGGGTGGAGTGGATGGAGTGGTGTGAGCCTTCTACTAAGTGTTTTAGACTTTGGTGTAGCTCCTTGGCCAGTCTGTAAGTTGGTGTTCTAGGTAGTGATAATATGGGTCTGGGCTCCTGGTTTGTGAATTTTGGGTAATCCGTAGAAGCGTGGTGTGTTGTATCCATCTGGTTTCATTTTTTGGAAGTCAGTCTTATTTATTTCTCCAGATTTCTGAAGTTTTTTGAGTAGGGCTGTGATTCGGTTCTCTAGTTGTGGGGTCGGGTCTATCGCCACCTGTTGGTAAGTGTTATATCTGTAAGTAGTGAGTTCACTTTTTCAATGTAGTCTCTTCAATTCAGAATGACTGTCAAGCGTCCTTTGTCTGCAGGTAGGATAACAATGTTTTTATCTTTTTTAGTCTTTCTAAAGCCTTTCTTTCTCGTGTATTGAGTTTATTTCCTTCCTTTTATCTGCTTAATGTTGGTGTGACTATCTGTCTGATAGTTTGCTGGGTTTCTTCTGTGAGTTGGTTGTCTTTTAGTGTTGTTTCTAATGCTGCTAAGAAATCTTGTCCGCATCCTGACAGTTGTAATTTAATCCTCTTACTAGGATGGTTTTTTCCGTGTCTGTTAAGGGTCGGTCAGATAAGTTTTTATCCATGCTTCCTTGTTGTCAGTGTTGTTTCTTTGTGTAAGTTTGTCTATTTTTTCTGCAGATCTAGTTTTTTCATTTTCTGTGTTTGTCGCTGTCTAATATCTATGGCTTGTTGTACTGTGTCTATCCATTCATGGTCTGTTGCATGACTGAGTAAGGATTTTGATACAAAATGGCCTGGTTGTATTTACAGAGTCTGTTGTGGGCATCATTAATAATTTCTCTCAGCATTCTGTGGCCATTTTGCTCTGCTATTCTTTTGGCTAAAGGGTTGTTAAGGGGAATTGTATTGAGGACATTTAAGTAGTATATGTTTCCTTATGCATTCATGCAGGAAGTACAGCTGCTTGGGGGTGGTGCTCTGTCGGATGGCATTCATTTCCCATTATCGGGCCATTTTTAGCATATTGTGCCCATAGGTCTTAGTTTGGAGAAGATTTATAGCTCAGGTTGAGGCCCACTGAAAATGTTACCTAGTAGGGTAACGAAACATCTGGAAATGAACCTTGCAGCTCAGTGAGCAAACCTACACCCAAAACCTCAACCTGAGCTACAAGCTAATGTCTGCTATTGGAAAACAACATTACTCAATCTATGTCAGACCAAATTACTGCAGATGCTGGAATCTATCTGAAAACTACAAATGCTGGAGACCACAGCGGGTCAGGCAACATCCACAGAGAGATAGCAAACGAACTCTTCAAGTCTAGATGATTCTCCATCAGAGCTGATGTGAATTGTTAAGAGGGCAGCATTTATACAATAGTGTAGGGGGATGGGGTGGAGTTTGGAGGAGATTAGTTCAGATTAACTGGTTGGAACGTGAGAATGGTAGAACAATGGTGTGTCTAACTGCCAGTAATCTATGTCATCCAGACTGTTTGTACAGGTTCTGCAGGTGTCTAATTTTGTTTGGAGACTATGATACCCATGGTCACATGCTGCTGTTGGTTGGAAGTCAAGCTCAATTGTAGAAGACAAGGAGATGAAATTCTTTCTGAGGAAGACAAGCATTTTAAATGATTTTTATAATGGAGGTTAATAACCTATTTGCTGAATGATATGTGGAAGCAGTTTGCAAGATCTTATTTTAACCTATCAATTCATAGTTTATAATCAACTTAATTTGCCTTTTAATTCACATTCACCTTCTGTTATTTTGGGATTTTAGAGTGTAGGCAGTACCCAAGATAGTATTTTATGGTTGCTTGTTAGTTTGATTCTCGTATGGTAAAATTTCTTCAGTTCCAAACTGTGGAATATTGCTGTGCTACATTCTCCTTGCAAAGAACTAGATTTCAGATGTTTTTAAAAGAACTATAGGTTTCCTCTGAGATCATAACTTCTCAATCTTCCACGCATTGCTGAGTTATAGCTCATCGCATGGAGTCAATAGGAAATCTTAAATAAGGGCAAATTCACCAAGAATTGTGACATTCAGTTAGGAAATGATGAAAATGCCTGAGCTTCAAACGTTTCCCAACCCACATCTACAGAATATGTTAGCTCATATTTGGTTAGAGACAACGTGGAAAGTTAAGAGTTAAGGTGCTTTTGGGAGGTTGTATAATCTTATGTTTACTCATGAAAGCTTGCTGGGACTAAGGCATTTTCCCATTACCAAGAACAGTCCCTAATTGGCAGGCAAACTTTACTCAATGCATCTTTTAATATAAATAACAAGGCAAAACATCCTCTTGCTGAAAAGCTGACCCAATTAGGTAAGAATCTTTTCCTTTGCCCTTTAGATCTTGATGATGGTGGTGAACTGCCTTCTTTAACCTCTGCAGACCTTGGGGAATAGTTACAACCACAGTGCTGTTTGGAAAAGAGTTCTAGGATTTTGATACAGCAACCTTGAAGAATTGATAATATATTTTCAAGTAAGGAATGGTGAGTGGCTTAGAGGGAAACATGCATCTGCTCCCATGTATTTGTTGTCCTTGTCATTCTAGATGGTGATAGAGATTTATACCACAGAGAAAGCTACATGCATCTGCTCCCATGTATTTGTTGTCCTTGTCATTCTAGATGGTGATAAGAGATTTATACCACAGAGAAAGCTACATGCATCTGCTCCCATGTATTTGTTGTCCTTGTCATTCTAGATGGTGATAGAGATTTATACCACAGAGAAAGCTACATGCATCTGCTCCCATGTATTTGTTGTCCTTGTCATTCTAGATGGTGATAGAGATTTATACCACAGAGAAAGCTACATGCATCTGCTCCCATGTATTTGTTGTCCTTGTCATTCTAGATGGTGATAGAGATTTATACCACAGAGAAAGCTACAGCCCGCATGTTTTGAAGGTGCTGTCAATGATAGCTCATGGTCACTGTTACTGAGCTGAGACTACCTTTTAATTCCAGATTCCTTTTCAATTGGGTGGGGTTTGAACTTAAGGTTCCCAAGGCACAAGTGTATGCCTCAAAATTACTATTTCAGTGATATTACCACTACACCACACTCTGTCCCTTAGGGAGAAATAGGACCAAGTATACCTTGTGCTTGCTGTTGATCAGAAACTTAACTGTATTGTGACTAACTTCACTCAGACTTAGAACAGACACAGAAGAAGTTTATCAGGATGTTACCAGGAATGGGGGACTTTCGTTGTAAGAGGGGCTTGCAAATGTTCATTATGTTCTCCTTGGAAGAGAGATGGCCAAGAGGTGTCCTTAGCAAGGTTTTCAAGATGGTGAGAAATTCTGATGGAGAAGAACTATTTCCTCTGGTCACTGCATCATTAACACGAGGTAATGGGATCCAAAAAGCACTGGAACAAGATTGAAAAAAAAGGAGAGAACAGGAGAAGTTCTTTTCACTCAAGAACTATCTGAGACACTTGACCAGGAAGAGAAGCTGATTTTATAAAAATAATTTGACATGCATGTTTGACAAAATCTTGAAGATAACAAACAGACTGGATTATAAACAGGAATTTTCTTTCAGGGGGACAGCACAGGCCTAATGGACTAAATGGCCTCGTCCTGCACTGCGTAACAGTCAGAAAAAAAACTCGCTTACTATATAAAACTGCTAACATTAACAGCAAGCTTGTTGAAACAAAGATCAAGGACAACGTTAAAAGTGTCATTGAAATGATAATTTATTAAATAAAATTCTCTTTAGAAAGTGGAGTTGAAGCCCAGGATCGACTTGAATCATGGTGGGGAAAATGGCCTCCTCGTGCTCCTATTTTGATGCTCTCTTCTGGAAATGAGACTGAAGGCTGTACGCACTCTCTGGTTCAGACAGAGGGATATAGCATCTGACAAAATTCAGTATTCCAAATGGACGTCTAATGACCCATAGCAACAATGTAGTACCTTTAACATCCTCTCTTGAATAGAGTCTACCTGTTCAGATGGACAGTAATCATCTAGACTGGACCTGAAACAAGAGTACAGCACAGAACCTGACACAATCTGCTCCAAACACACTGCAATTTGCAGAAATGTTCACGGGAGAAGTTACGTGAAAACATTAACAGTAATGTAAATCACTGGCTTGCTGCTTATATTCAATACAACCACAAACATTCAGAGGAACGCAAAGTTTCCACAGCTAACAGACAGCATACGCCCTTTAATAACTCTTGATTAACACAGCCAATGGTAAAGTCTCCAGAGTCTTACCGGATTACAAGGTTGCTCTCTCTAATTAGAGGGAGATGACTGGTGGCGGTTTTACCTGAGGGTCACCATGCCTCCGGTGAGGAAGGTTGAACAGGAGAATCCTTCATGGCAACGTCAGCTGGTGCAGGAATTAAACCCACACTGCTGGTGCCATTCTGCAGTGCCAATCAGATGTCCAGTCAACTGAGCTATGATTGCACGATTCCAAGTTTATACAGAACACCAAGTGGCTCCGAGCGATTGATTGTGATAGAAGGCTCTCTGGTCAGAAGCACAGACAGACGTTTCTGCGGCCAGCAGCAAAAAAATCAGAATGGTGTGTTGCCCTACTGATGCCAGGTTCAACGATGTCTCAGAGAGGGTGCAGAAAGGGGAGAAGGACCAGTAGGAGGTCACTGTACACAACTAATGACAACGGAAGGGAAAAGGATGAGATTCTGAAGGAAGAATATAGAAAGTTAAGCAGGAATTTAAAATAGAAGTCCTCGAGGGTAGTAATATCTGGATTACTCCAGGTGCCATGAGCTAGTGAGGGCAGGAATAGGAGGATAGAGCAGATGAATGCATGGCTGAGGAGCTGGTGTATGAGGGAAGGATTCACATTTTTGGATTACTGGAATCTCTTCTGGGGTAGAAGTGACCTCAGAAGAAGGACGGATTGCACCTAAATTGGAAGGGGACTAATATACTGGCAGGGAAATTCGCTAGAACTGCTCAGGAGGATTTATACTAGTAAGATGGTTTGGGACACAGGGAGATAGTGAGGAAAGATTCCAGTCTGACACTGGTACAGTGGGAAAGGGAGCGAGTCAAAACAGTCAGGACAGGTAGGAATAAAGCAGAAAACAAGGTTGGATGGATAAATTAAACTGCATTTATTTCAATGCAAGAGGCCTCACAGGGAAGGCAGATGAACTCAGGGCATGGTTAGGAACATGGGACTGGGATATCATAGCAATTACAGAAACATGGTTCACGGATGGACAGGACTGGCAGCTTAATGTTCCAGGATACAAATGCTACAGGAAGGATAGAAAGGGGGCATGAGAGGAAAGGGGGGTGGCATTTTTGACAAGGGATAGTGTTACAGCTGTACTTAGGGAGGATATTCCTGGGAATACATCCAAGGATGTTATTTGGGTGAAACTGAGAAATAAGAAAGGGGTGATCACCATATTGGGGTCGTATTATAGATCAGCAGGAAATTCAGAAATTGAGGGTGGTCAAGGTAGGAGATTTTAACTTTCCAAACATAGATTGGCATTGCCATAGTGTTAAGGGTTTAGATAGAGAGGAATTTGTACAAGAGGAGTGTGTACAAGAAAATTTTCAGATTCAGAATGTTGATGTTCCAACTAGAGAAGGTGCAAAATTTGACCTACTCTTAGGAACTAAGGCAGGGCAGGTGACTGAGGTGTCAGTGGGGGAGCACTTGGGGCCAGCGACCATAATTCTATTAGTTTTAAAATAGTGATGGAAAAGGATAGACCAGTCTAAAGTAGAAAGGCTAATTTTGACAGCATTAGGCAAAAACTTTCGAAAGCTGATTGGGGGGGCAAATGTTCGCAGGTAAAGGGATGGTAGGAAAATGGGAAGCCTTCAAAAATGAGATAACGAGAATCCAGAGACAGTATATTCCTGTAAAGGTGAAAGGAAAGGCTGGCAGGTGTAGGGAATGCTGGATGACGAGAGAAATTGAGGTTTTGGTCAAGGAAAAGAAGGAAGCATGTGTCAGGTATAGACTGGATAGATCGAGTAAATCCTCAGAAGAGTATAAAGACGGTAGGAATTTACTTAAGAGGGAAATCAGGAGGGCAAAAAGGGGACATGAGATAGCTTTGGCAAATAGGGCTAAAGAGAATCCAAAGGGTTTTTATAAATACATTAAGGATACAAGGGTAACGAGGGAGAGAATAGGGCCCCTCAAAGATCATCAAGGCGGCCTTTGTGTGGAGCCACAGGAGATGGGGGAGATATTAAACGAGTAATTTGCATCAGTTTTTACTGTGGAGAAGGACATGGAAGACACAGAGTGTGGGGAAATAAATGTGACATCTTGAAAAATGTCCATATTGCAGAGGAAGTGGTCCTGGATGTCTTGAAACACATAAAAGTGAATAAATCACCAGGACATAATCAGGTGTACCCTAGAACTCTGTGGGAAGCTAGAGAAGTGATTGCTGGGCCTCTTGCTGAGACATTTGTATCATCGATAGTCACAAGAGAGGTGCTGGAAGACTGGAGGTTGGCAAACGTGGTGCCACTGTTTAAGAAGGGCGGTAAAGACAAGCCAGAGAACTATAGACCAGTGAGCCTGACCTCAGTGGTGGGCAAGTTGTTGGAGGGAATCCTGATGGACAGGGTGTACATGTATTTGGAAAGGCAAGGACTGATTCGGGATAGTCAACATGGCTTTGTGCGTGGGAAATCATGTCTCACAAACTTGACTGAGTTTTTTGAAGAAGTATCAAAGAAGATTGATGAGGCCAGAGCAGTAGATGTGATCTATATGAACATCAGTAAGGCGTTCGACAAGGCTCCCCATGGGAGACTGATTAGCAGGTTAGATCTAATGGAATACAGGGAGAACTAGCCATTTAGATACAGAACTGGCTCAAAGGTAGAAGACAGAGAGTGGTGGTGGAGGGTTGTTTTCAGACTGGAGGCCTGTGACCAGTGGTGTGCCACAAGGATCGGTGCTGGCTCCACTACTTTTCATCATTTATATAAATGATTTGAATGTGAGCACAAGAGGTACGTTAGTAAGTTCGCAGATGACACCAAAAATGGAGGTGTAGTGGACAGTGAAGAAGGTTACCTCAGACTACAACAGGATCTTGACCAGATGGGTCAACAGACTGAGGAGTGGCAGATAGAGTTTAATTCAGATAAATGTGAGGTGCTGCATTTTGGGAAAGCAAACTTAGCCGGACTTATACACTTAATGGTAAGGTCCCAGGGAATGTCGCTGAACAAAGAGACCTTGGAGTGCAGGTTCATAGCTCCTTGAAAGTAGAGTCACAGGTAGATAGGATAGTGAAAAAGGTGTTTGGTATGCTTTCCTTTACTGGTCAGAGTATTGAGTACAGGAGTTGGGAGGTCATGGTGCAGCTGTACAGGACACTGGTTAGGCCACTGTTGGAATACTGTGTGCAATTCTGGTCTCCTTCCTATTAGAAGGATATTGTGAAACTTACAAGGGTTCAGAAAAGATTTACAAGGATGTTGCCAGGGTTGGAGGATTTGAGCTACAGGAGAGGTTGAAAAGGCTGGGGCTGTTCTCCCTGGAACGTTAGAGGCTGAGGGGTGACCTTATAGAGGCTTTTAAAATGGTGAGGGGCCTGGATAGAGTAAATAGACAAGGTATTTTCCGTGGGGTGGGGGAGCCCAGAACTAGAGGGCATAGGATTAGTGGGAGAGGGGAAAGATATTAAAGGGACCTAAGGAGCAATGTTTTCATGCAGAGGGTGGTGAGTGTATGGAATGAGTTGTCAGGCGAAGTGGTGGGGGCTGGTACAATTACAGCATTTAAAAGGCAAATGGATGGGTATATGAATGGGAAGGCTTTGGAGGGATATAGGCCAAGTGCTGGCAAATGGGACTAGATTAGATTAGGATATCTGGTTGGCATGGACGAGGTGGACCGAAAGGTCTGCTTCCGTGCTCTACATCTCTATGATTATGACTGCCAGTCACAGCTGTGCTGACTGGTGTCATACTGATCCAACCAAATCAGGAAAAAAAATGTGTGGAGGTGTCGGTGCTGGACTGGGGTCAACAAAGTTAAAAATCACACAACACCAGGTCATAGCCAAACAGCTTTATTTGGAAGTATAAGCTTTTGGAGTGTTGCTCCTTCGTCAGGTAGGTTTGATCAATACACCACATCAATTGTATGACACCTACACCTTGATATTTTACCATACATTGTGTCCTACAATCCTGACCCACTAGCTACCTGACGAAGGAGCAGCGCTCCGAAAACTTGTACTTCCAAGTAAACTTGTTGGACTGCAATCTGGTGTTGTAAGGAAAAAGAAAGAATAAGCACTTCTACAAAGTACTGCACCACCTCAGGACATCTCAAAGCCTCTCATCGCCAATCTGATAGCTGTTCATTCTTTCGATATAGCAAAAATGGCAGCCATTTCCTGCACAGCAAGCTGCCACAAACAGCATTGTCTTAGTGATCAAATAATTCATTTTAGTGATGTTTGTTGAGGAATAAATATTGACTCAAGTCACCTGGGACTACTCTCCTTTTTTTCAAACATGTTATAGAGGTTTATAACATCATGAGGAGCATAGATAAGATGAATGGCAGGTGTATTTTCCCTCGGGTGAAGGATTTCAAGAGTAGGTGGCATATTTTTAAGGTGAGAGGACAAAGATTTAAAAAAAGACATGAGAGGCTACTTTTTTCTCAGAGAGTGGTTCATGTGTGGAATGAGTTCCCAGAGGTAGTGGATGCAGGTACAGTTACAATGTTTAAAAGATATTTACATAAGTTCATGAATAAGAAATTTGGATGTACAGAGGAACCTCGTTTATCCGAATATCAATTATCCGAATATCGGATTATCCGAAGGAGGTCCCGACAGAAACATTATATCAAAGAGCTGTTTCAACCATGATTGTGTATTTTGTTTACAGGTATAATGATTAAAAACGAATTTGGCTCACTGAAATGCTGCCGAACAGTCCTGGACAGTCCAGACACTGTCTCGAAATGATTGATCTCTCTTCCCCCAACACTTTCCCTGGAGATCTACACGGGGCGTACCCTAAACCCCCCTTCCCCAAACAATCTCTCCAACATTGTCCTGTACAGAGCAGAGGTGGAACCTGTCAAAAAGTTGTGTGCGTGCTATTTGGAGATTTACCCCACAAAGGTGGCAGCAGTCTGACTGTTGGTGGTGGTGGGGTGGGGGGGAGGCGTGGACAGGGGACGGAGGTGGACGGGGTTGGGGGGCAGGCAGACGGCAGGGGCTCACGCGTGGTGTGCTGCTGCCTTGTCTCCTGAAAGGGAGCAGACTTCACAGAAAACTCCAAACCCCAGAGGAAATCAAATTAATTGAATAATCAATTATCCGAATGAAATAGTGCCGCCCATCTCGTTTGGATAATCAAGGTTCTTCTGTATATGAGCCAAGCGCATGCAGGTGGGACTAGTTCAGTTTGGGATTATGGCCAGTACTGGTTCAATTGAAGGGTCTGTTTCCATGCTGTATGACTCTACGACTGGACCGGAAATCTTTTACTACCAATCGAAGGAACAAAAACATTCTGGACAATAGCCAAAAAGCAGCATTCCAACAGTGCTGCACTCTAGACTTTGCCTGCTTATATTTAGGGTGGCATGGTGGCTCAGTGGTTAACACTGCTGCCTCACAACACCAGGGACCCAGGTTCAATTCCAGCCATAGGCGACTGACTGTGTGGAGTTTGCACATTCTCCCCATGTCTGCGTGGGTTTCCTCCAGGTGCTCCGGTTTCCTCTCGCATTCCAAAGATGTGCAGGTCAGGGTGAATTGGTCATGCTAAATTGTCCATAGTGCTAGGTGCATTAGTCAGAGGGAAATAGGTCTGGGTGGGTTACTCTTCGGAGGGCCAGTCTGCACTTGTTGGGCCAAATGGCCTGTTTCCACGCTGTAGGGAATCTCAGTCTCTGTTTTGGGGCTTGATCTTCTGGCAAAACTCCAAGCATTGATAGAAAGTGATTTAATCTTAAATCCTATCAAGAACAGCGAATAATTGGAGCCAATTCCATGCATGTCAATGATTCCCAGTGGGTGTGAGCAGATGGGTTAATGTGGTCCAAGCACATTTCACTGACAAACACTACTTGGGGCTGTAGGGTTTAATTTAATGTCAAGACTACATTTCAGCTCATCTCCCATTGACTCGGTAAAACAGAATGTTAGCCCATGCAGACTGTACAGTTCAGAGGAGGAAATGATCTGGTGGATGAAAAAACACCTTTCCTGCATTCTACGCAAGAAATACCTCCTGGTTTGAGTGGAGTTAGTACAAGCAGTTCTGGTCATTTGGAAAGATATACTGGACTTGGAGGCAGTGCAGTGTACTGATCTGGACTTCAATGGTTAAAATAGCAGAAGCAGTTGTGCAAACCAGTACTGTATTCCTTGGAATTTGCAAAGCCAATAGTGTGAATTGATCAAACGTTTGCAGATAATTTGAGTTAAATGGGATAGAGGGAAACTATTGTAAACAAGAGCAGCAATTGCTGGAGAAACTCAGCAGATCTGAGAGCATCCGTGGTTAATGGGTTAATATCAACAAGGTAAAAACAATGACTGCAGATGCTGAAAACCAAATACTGGATTAGTGGTGCTGGAAAAGCACAGCAGTTCAGGCAGCATCCAACGAGCAGCGAAATCGACGTTTCGGGCAAAAGCCCTTCATCAGGAATAAAGGCAGTGAGCCTGAAGCATGGAGAGATAAGCTAGAGGAGGGTGGGGGTGGGGAGAGAGTAGCATAGAGTACAATGGGTGAGTGGGGGAGGAGATGAGGGTGATAGGTCAAGGAGGAGAGGGTGGAGTGGATAGGTGGAAAAGATGATAGGCAGGTCAGACAAGTCAAGGAGACAGTAACTGCCAACTCCCCCTCCCACTCTGCCGAGGACATGGAGGTCCTGGGCCTCCTTCACCGCCGCTCCCTCACCACCAGACGCCTGGAGGAAGAACGCCTCATCTTCCGCCTCGGAACACTTCAACCCCAGGGCATCAATGTGGACTTCAACAGCTTCCTCATTTCCCCTTCCCCCACCTCATCCTAGTTTCAAACTTTCAGCTCAGTTACTGTCTCCTTGACTTGTCCGACCTGCCTATCTCCTTTTCCACCTATCCACTCCACCCTCTCCTCCTTGACCTATCACCTTCATCTCCTCCCCCACTCACCCATTGTACTCTATGCTACTCTCTCCCCACCCCCACCCTCCTCTAGCTTATCTCTCCATGCTTCAGGCTCACTGCCTTTATTCCTGATGAAGGGCTTTTGCCCGAAACGTTGATTTCGCTGCTCGTTGGATGCTGCCTGAACTGCTGTGCTCTTCCAGCACCACTAATCCAGTTAATGGGTTAATGTTTCAGTGACCCTTCTTCAGAAACAGACTCAAAAGATTAATGTGGTTTCTCTCTCCACAGATTTCTGCCCAGGCCTGCCGAGTACCTCCAGCAGTTTCTTTTTGTTTTAGACCTTCAGCATCCACAGTTCTTTGTTTTATTTTAGCAAGAAACTATTTCAACTGGTTGGGGTGCATAGAACTACAGGACTCAAGAGTCAGATCTGCCTGGAATGAAATTAGGAAACTCTCCTACACATACCTGGCAGCAGAAACTGATTTAACACTGAGATTGATCCAGTTTTGCTCTCCAAAGTACATGGGCTGAAGATATTGAGACTGGGTTAGCCCTTAGATCAGTCATCGCTTCATTGACTTGCAAATTCGAGGGCCTGAGAGTCCTCTTGTTTCTTTATTCCTAAGACATGGGTATTCATACAGAATGAATGTTCTTTGAGCCAGAATCTAAGGTCTAAGAAAATTTACAGCCCAGGAACAGGCCCTTTGGCTCTCCAAGCCTGAGCCAACCCAAATCTACTGTCCAATTCCTAAGCATCCGTATCCCTCTGCTCGCCACCAACTCATGAATCTGTCCAGATGCATCTTAAATGAATCCACTGTGCCTGCCTCGACCACCTCTGCTGGCAACGTGTTCCAGACACCCACAACCCTCGGTGTAAAGTATTTGCCGCGTGTATCCCCCTTAAACTTTTCACCTCACACCTTGAAATCGCGACCTCTCGTTATTGAATGCTTCATCCTGGGAAAAGGCTTATCTCTATCTACCCTGTCTATACCCTTCATGATTTTGTAAACCTCAATCAGGTTCCCCCCTCAATCTCCTTTTTCCTAATGAAAACAATCCTAACCTACTTAACCTCTTCATAGCTAGCACCTTCCATACCAGACAACATCCTTGTAAACCTTCTCTGCACCCTCTCCAAAGCGTCCACATCCTTTTGGTAATGTGGCGACCAGAACAATTCTAAATGCGGCCAAACCAACGTCACGCACAATTTTAACATGACCTGCCAGCTCTCATAATCAATACCCCGTCCGATGAAGGCAAGCATACCATATGCTTTCTTGACCACTCTATCCATCTGTGCAGCAACCTTCAGGGTACAATGGACCTGCACTTCCAGATCTCTCTGCTCATTAACTTTTCCCCAAGGCTCTTCCGTTCACTGTATAATTCGCTCTAGAATTAGACTTGCCAAAATGCATCACCTCACATTTGCCTGGATTGAACTCCACCTGCCACTTCTCCGCCCAACTCTCCAGTCTATCTATATTGTCCTGTATTCTTTGACAGTCCCTTACGCTTTCAGCTACTCCACCAACCTTTGTGTCATCTGCAAACTTGCTGATCATACCAACAGTGCCATCTTCCAGATCATTTATGTATTTCACAAACAACAGTGGCCCCAACACTGACCCCTGTGGAACACCACTGGTCACCTTTCTCCATTTCGAGAAACTCCCTTCAACTACGACGCTCTGTCTCCTGTTGCTCAACCAGTTCTTTATCCTCCTCGCTAGAACACCCTGCACACCATGTGACTTCATTTTCTCTATTAGTTTACCATGGGGAACGTTATCAAACACTTTACTAAAGTCCATGTATATGACATCAATAGCCCTTCCTTCTTCTATCAACTTGGTCACTTCCCCAAAGATCTCTATTAAGTTGGTAAGGCACGATCTTCCCCGCACAAAATCATGTTGCCTCGGGTTGGGATATCTGGTCTGCATGGACAGGTTGGACCGAAGGGTCTGTTTCCATGCTGTACATCTCTATGACTCTATGATAAGCCCATTCTTTTCTAAATATAAATAGATCCTAACCCTCAGTACCTTCTGCAGCAACTTTCCCACCACTAACATCAGGCTCATTGGTCTGTAGTTACCTGGAATATCCCTACTACCCTTCTTGTACAGGGGGACAACATGAGCAATCCTCCAGTCCTCCGGCACCTCACCTGTGTTTAAGGATGCCACAAAGATATCTGTCAGGGCCCCAGCTATATCCTCTCTTGCCTCCCTCAGCAACCTGGGATAGACCTCATCTGGTCCTGGGGATTTGTCCACCTTAATTACCTCTAGCCTACCAAACACATCTTCCCTACTTATGTCAATGTGATCCAGAGTAAACAAACTTCTATCTCTAATCTAAACATACATCATGTCCCTCTCCTCAGCGAACAATGATGCAAAGTAATTATTCATAATCTCACCTATTCTCTTAGGTTTGACACACAGTGTCTTTTTCAGGACATGTGCAGGATTGCACACATGGCACTGAGACAGTCTACAGATAAGTAAAAGCAGGAAATGCTGGAAGGTCTCAGCAGGTCTGGCAGCATTTGCAGATAGAGATTCAGAATTAATGTGATGGGTAAATCACCTATCATCCCAACTTTAATTGAGAGGTCAGCAATCTTAAAGATTGACTCTATTTCCTCACCCTCAGAAGCTGCCTGATCTGGGTTTCCAGCATTTTCTGATTTCACTGTAGATCACCCAGCATCCACTGCACTTTGCCTTTGTAATCTATTACATACCTTGCAATTGTAATGAGAGTTGGCCTGGGCAAAACTTTAAGCAACCGTTTTACAGCATCCATGTGTTTGTTTATCTCTTCCTCAGTGCTAATGTGGTGCGGAAGTTCCGAATAATCACACGTTAGCCCCGCCTGGTGAACCTGAAAATAAAAAACCCAGCCAAGTACATTATTCGGTGCTCCTGCAGTAATAACTTTTTTTTTCATTCACAAGATGAGAAGATGAATTTGAATTTTCATCTGTAATTCAAATTCCCCACCATCTGCCATGGCAGGATTTGAACCCAGGTTCTTCAGAACATTACCGGGGTCCCTGGATTAACAGTCCAGTGATAATACCACTAGGCCATTGCCTTCCCCTGTAATAAACTAGTTTCTACAAATACTTTTACAAACAGGAGTTACAATTGAAATACATGCAATCAGACACCCTCACTTTGCACATGGTCACACAGATCATAAGGAATTAGAATTGGATTAGGCCATTCGGCCTGTTGAGCTATTCAATAGGATCATAGCTGATCTGGTGTGATTTCAACCCCACTCTCCTATCTGCTCCCCATAACCATAGACTCTTGTTGATTCAAAATCTAACTTAGCCTTGAATATATTCAATGGCACCGCTACCACAACAGTAGAGAATTCCAAACACTAATGACCCTCAAAGAGAAAATAAAGACCTCATCTCAATCTTAAATGGGAGATCTTTAATGTTTTTTTTTAACAATGTGTCCTTTAGTTCTCCCACATGGGAAACATTCAATCAGCCTCCACTCTCTCAAGTTCTCTCAGGGGTTTTGTTTTGTCTTTCAATCATGTTTTGTTTTTCTTAACTCCAGACAAAATCTGCTCAACCTTTTTTCACGTGATAATCCCTTCATCCCAGAAACTAGTCCTGCTAACTTTTCTCACGTTTTTACACTGAGGAGACTCAAACCGCGCACTGTGTTCCAGACACAACCCAGCCACCCAATTCTCTGATGGCTCAGCAAGGTCCTGAATCCAGTGATGTGCAGTGAGTAGAGCCACTTGTTCTAAATCTGCTGGGCCTTGAACGTGGGTGGGTAGAGGGGGTACTACGTGAATGCAGCCAAGTACAGATTCCAGCTCAGCTGTGATGCTGTCCACTGTCGACCAGCTCTCTGGTCCTGGCTTTGTGCCTGAATGGTTATTATTCAGGGAGTTCTGCAAATCATCGGACTCATGACATTACAATCCAGTCAGGGGTCTTGACAGAAACTTCTCAACAAGGAGAAACAAAACATTTTGAAACTTTCCAATGGCAAAAATACCAATCAGCAGAGGAGACAGAGTTTTACTAATTGACAGAAGAACTAGAGGTGATGTGAGGAAGTATTTTTATATTCACAGTGACTCAGGATATAGAATGTGTTGCCTGAGAGAGTGGGTAGCAGCAGATTCAATCCTTATGTTCAAAATAAATTTGAACTTTTGTTTCTTCAATTATGGGATGCGGGTGTTGCAGGATGGGCCAGCATTTATTGCCCGTCCCTCGTTCTCCTTGAGAAGGTGGTGATGAGCTGCCTTCTTGAACCGCTGCAGTCCACCTGCTAAAGGTGAAGCCACAATGTCCTTAGGGAGGGAATTGCAGGATTTTTACCTTGTGAGAGTGGAGCAAGGAGGAATGGTGATATATTTCCAAGTCAGGATGGTGAGTAACATGGAGCAGAATATGCAGGGGTGGTGTTCCCATGTATCTGTTGCCCTTGTCCTTCTAGATGGAAGGGTTTGGAAGGTGCCGTCTGAGGATCTTTGGTGAATTTCTGCAGTGTATCTTGTAGATAGTACACACTGCTGCTACTGAACGTTGTGTGTGGAGGGGGGGGGGGGGGGGGGGGGGGGGAGTGGATGCTTGTGGATGTGTTTGATTCTTAGCTACTCTGAAGAGCAACAAATGCAGACCTTACCAACGATGCCGATGAAAGAACAAACAAACACAAACAAGACAGGTAACTGTTGTCATACCCACCATTTCATAGTCAGGTGTTCCCAGTCTCTCCTTAAGGCTAAGCACAAGCTGAGTGAGTTTTTCCAGGCTGCAAACAAATGCAAAATTCCTATAAGACGATGCATACATCCAGCTGCATGTTGTTAAAATGAGAGGTGATCTTATTGAAATATACCCGGGGGTTTGACAAGGTAAATGTGGAAAGGTTGTGTCTGGAGCTATAGATGGTGATGGGAGAATCTCCAGTCTCTCACCACATGGCAGACCACGAAGTTCTCCACCAGTTAATACCTGCCATCAGTCTGTACCGGGAAAATTCACACATTGGTGCACAACCTGTTCTACTGCATTTGAAACACACTCTCCTTCGCCATTGGATCCTGGAATGGGACTGGAACCTGGAACTCCTGGGTCAGAGACAGGGACACTACCCTGCATCACAAGACCTTTTAACATTTACTTGGGAGGCACCCTTTAGGCTACAGTTTGGAGTCAAGTGCAACAACGGACAGGCAATAAAATGTTGGCAAGCCAGCGATGCCCACGTCCAACGAGTGAATAATAAACATCCCAATTTCTTTCACCAGCTAAAATCTGGGTTCCTGCAACCAAGAATCTTTGTATTGAATCGTAATAAAATCCAACCTGTAATGTCAATTGATAACAGATACAGAGAAGCAGAACATTGCAGATACTGGAAACCTGGCATAAAAACTGAAAATGCTGGAAAAGATCAGCAGGTCAGACAGTGTGTGTGGAGAGGGAAACAGGTGTTTCAGGTCGATGATCTTCTCTGAGAACCTGATTAAAGATCACAGACCTAAAACATTAACGTGGTTTAGGTGCTGCCAGTCCCACTGCATTCACTTCTCTGACACATTCTTGGTCATCCTTGTATCTTCCACCCTCCAAACCTCTGCTGCCCGCACTGCTTGGTTCACATATCAATCCCCACACGCAAACACCTCCACAACTGGAAGCATCCAAAACTTGGGACTATAAATAGAACTTAGTTACTAAGAGTCCACTCAGCAAGAACATCATAAGATATAGGAGCAGAATTAGGCCATTCAGCCCATTGAATGGCAGAGCAGATTGAACCATGGCTGATACGTTTCTCAATCTGGAGAAGCCCAGTTCCAGGACCCGGCCTGTTTCCACTGTCGGGAAAGAGTCAAAGAGATCACAGCTGTGTAGGTGGGTGGGAGCTGAGCTCCTGCAGACACATCAAATGGATAAAACTGGACAATTTCCAAATCTATTGTTTTAATATCTTGCTTTTTATTTAGAAATCTAAGGAGGTGCTGGAGAGTAGACACTCTTTTCCCTTTATTCCGAACACATGACAATAAATCTAATCTCATCCATCTGTTTTAAATCCACTGAATGACTCGGCCTCCACACACTTCTGTGTCAGAGTTCTCCAGATCCACTATCCTCTGGATGAAAAAATCCTCCTCTCAGTTCTAAAGGGTCGTTCTTTCACTCTGAGGCTGTGCCCTTGGGTCCTAGTCTTTCTTACTAGCAGAGGCATCTCCTCCATGTTCACACTATCCAGGCCTCTCAGTCTTCTTTATGTTTCAATCTGAATTCCCCCAGATCCCCTTCCTAAACTCCATCAAGTACAGACCCAGAGTCCTCAATAGTTCCTCATATATGACGAGCCCTTTATCCCTGGGAGCATTCTTATAAACCTCCTCTGGACCCCCCTCCAATACCAACACTTCTTCCTTAGATAAAGGGCCCAAAATCGCTCGCAAAATTACATATGTGGTCTGAAAGAGAAATATCTTCAGTCAGACAGTTTGGATCCTGCTACCACAAGAGTGGCGATGGCAAATCATGGAATTTCAGGCTATTCAGTGCATCGAGTCTACACTCTCTCTCCAGAGGATCCCACTCAGTCCCACCCCACTTACTCCATTCCTGTCACCCTATATTCCCCAAGGCCAATCCATCTCATCTGCACATCTTTGGACTGTGGGAGGAAACCGGAGCAGCCGGAAGAAACCCACGCAGACACAGACAGAATATGAAAACTCCACACAGACAGGTGCCCGAGCTGGAATCGAACTTGGGTCCCTGGTGCTGTGAGACAGCAGTGCTAACCAATGGGACACTACAAATAGTTAACATACTTGCGATAGGACCAGGTAAGAGGAGCAGATTTTTTCCACAAACGACATTAGCAAACCAAGTGGGTTTTTATGAAAACCAATGGTGGTTTCACTATCATAGAGACTGGCTATATATTCTCAATACTGAATTTAAATTCCACCAAATGCCACAGTGGGATTTGAACCAGTGCCCCCACAGCATGAGCCTGGATCTTCAGATTGCTAACCCTGTGACAATACCAGCACTCCACCTTCTGACTGTACTGGGAGATCCGGGGACGGTCAGGTGGTGTAGGAACTGGTCCAAGCAGCTAAAAAGCAAGTTATTATCATGTGGGCAGGGGCCAGTGAAGTCAGTCAGTAAACAGCTGGGGAGGGAGAAACAGTGGGGCTGTGGGGGGAGGAACAGATGTGCAGAAGTCAATGAAACAAGAAAAACGAGCAATCCAATCAAACCCAACTGAATAATTCAGCCAATCCATTTTCACTTTCTTAAGGTTCCCATTATCAGGTTTCCTCTCTCCCTGACTTACCATTATCTACCCCTTTGTCTGCCCTCCTGCCTTTTTCTCTAGGCTGCATCAACATCTATTCATTCACTCTGACCTCCCACCCTACGACACCCCCGCAGTTCCTTCAGTGTATATGTCACCTGTTCCAAGCTATCAACAGTTCTGTAGAAGGGTCACTGGATCTGAAATGTTAACGCTGCTTTCTCTCCACAGACATGGCCAGACCTGCTGAGTTTCTCCAGCACCATCTGCTTGTGTTTTATTTATCCAAGTGATGAATTCTCCTGTCAAGAGAAACGTTGCTGCTTTATTGTAAAGTTATTTCATTTACCCAGGGATTGCTGCCCACTTCTGTACACTCTCTTCGCTATCATCTTCACACAAATCTGCAAATGCAGCTTCCATATCTTCCAACTGTCTTGTGCGAGCCTCCACACAATCGATCAAGGCCTCCTGAGGGGACGAGATATAATTTGCAGATTTGTTTTGAGAAATTGCCTTTAAATTAAAATCGTTAATGTCAAGACTTCCTTGCCCAAATATTTAAAAAAAACCCAACTCTTATTCCTTCTGGTGTGTCCCATTCTTTGCTCTAGAAAGAAGTTATTTTGTTAACTTCCTATTTAAGATGTGATGGATTTAAGTATATTTTTCATGTTGAGATATTTCAACAGGGAGCAGGAATAGGCCATTTGGCCCCTCGAGTCTGTTCCACCATCAATAAGACACTGGCTGACCTGGTTCCTGTGTCAGTACCACTTTCCTGTCTACAGCCCGTAATCCTCAATACCCTCATCTCTGCAAAGTCCATCCAACTCAACCTTCAATAAATTTAAATTAAATGCTGCCTCACTCATGTCTGGGAAAGAGAATTCCAAATTCTCACAACCCTCTAATATAAAGAAAATCATTCTCTTCTCTGCCTTAAAAAGGGGAATGTAGCATGTGCTCGTTTTAGTCATTCCCACCAGGGGAAATATCCTCCTGGTATCTCTCCGATTCAGTCTCAAGGTCTTACATGTCTCAATAAGATAACCTCTCATTCTCCTGCTTTGACCCTGTCTAGTCCTGTTAGAGTTTTATTGGTTTTTATGAGATCCTCTCTCAGTCTTCTGAGCTTCAGTAAATATAATCCCAACCAATCCAGTTTCTCTTCATAAATTGGTTAGCTCAGATGGCTGGATGGATACTTTGCAATGCAGAGCGATGCCAACATTGTGGATTCAATTCACACAGCTAAGGTTAGCATGAAGGACTTTCCTTCTCAACCTCTCCTCTCGCCTGAGGCGTGGTGACCCTCAGATTAACCCACCACCAGTGAGAGAGCAGGCCCATGGTTCAGTTTAAGTCTGTTTTAAAAAGAGGTTACTGCTCCTTAACAAGATTGTAACATAAAGGTGCGGTTCCACGGTCACAGCAACAGTTAATACTATTCTCTTTTTGACAGAAAGAAATAGCCAAGATCCTGTCTATGGCTGTTACAGTCATAGCACTTAAACAGTTAAACACTCACTGAATTGGCAACTGTACTCTTTTAAAAAACACAAGCAGCAAATTTCAACAGTTGAAAAACCTGCAAGGATACATTTTCATCTCTTCAAAATTAACATAGCCTCATGTTGCACGAATAGCAAATACATTTGATCATCACCTACCTCAGAGTCTTCCTGATCAGGTTTGTAAAAACTGTACAACTGTTTGAGAATTTCATATTCCTCCTGAGGGACAAGATGAAAGTGATTATGAATACTTACAGTGCCAAAGGCTTAAGCAAGAAATGATACTTGTTCTCATTTAACACCTACTGCCTAGTTGTAGTATTTAGGTTTAGAGCAATCCAAACACAAATCTGTCCACGCATCCATCTTTTTGCTTTTGTAAAGAAAAGCACTGCATTTTGAAAGTGCCTTTCATTACCATAGGACAGGTTATACTTACTTTACAGCTAATGAACTGCTGTCATTGCTGTACTGAAGGAAATATAGCAGCCAGTTTGTACATAACAAGCTCCAACAAATAGCAACATGACAACAATCAGATCATTTGTTTGAGTGAATGATAAATATTGGACAGGACAGCAAAGAATTTCCCATGATCCTCGAGATTGTGCCTTGGGATGTCTCACACCCAGCTTAGTGAGCAGGATGGGTCTCAATTCAATGTCATTCAGCTGAAATCCTGAAAATACAGGAGCCATTTAAAAGAGGGGCTGTCATAGTACAAATGTCATTGGAGAGTAATCTAGAATCTCAGGCTGCTGTGCTGTGCAAATGGGGCCAAATCCCAGCATGACAGATTGTAATATTAAAAAGAAATAGAGATAAAAGCTTATTTGTCAACATGTAACCACTGTCAATTGTTGTAAAACACCATATTGTTCACTAATACCCTTTAGGGAAGAAAATCTGCCATCCTTATCAAGACTGGCCCACATGTGACTACAGACACAAGCAAAATAGCTGACTCTTAACTGCTCTGGGCAATCAGGAATGGACTATATTTTTGCATTGAACACAACTTTCCTTTAGACCAACAGCCTGCTTGTTTCGCTCAAGAGTTCACATTCACAAGTTAATCCAATGGTCTCTCTCTCCTGTCCTTACATGTTACCCCAGCAACAGACTGAGCCCAGACACTCAAGATGTGAGAAGATCATGTGTTAGCGAATTTTCAGAAGATTTGTAGCTCAGGTTGAGGTTCTGGATGTAGGTTTGCTCACTGAGCTGCAAGGTTGGTTTTCAAACATTTCATCACCATATTACACCCTGAGAAAAAGAACAGGAAATAGCATCACCATAGGAAATGACGTCACCACAGGAAATAACATCGCCAACCCAAGGAAACCCAAACACAAATAGAAAGCGGGCTACACCACCAGTGTTTCATCCTGAGGCTCTCTGAAGATGTTACCTAGTATGGTGATGAAACATCTGAAAATAAACCTTCCAAGACAGACTAATGAAACTCAACCAGTTAATGGACTGGTAAAATTCAGAAACCATTTTCCCAAAAGCAACAATTAAGGAAAAGTACCTCGGTGTACATTTCTTTGAAGGGATTTTTTACTGAAAAGAAATCCAAGTCAATATCCAGGATGAAGGCATCTCTTTTGTCCAAGACATGAAGAAGATCCTTAACCATTTCCTTCTCTTGTTGCACAGTCTGAGCACTTGTTGCTGCTGTGGGGGGTGGACTGGTTTCCTGTGTGTGTCTGTCAGTTGTGGAGTGTGTAACTGGACAAATGTTATCATCAGATCCGTACTGAGATGGTGGATTGTTCTCTTTGGATGAGGAGGCACACAGAGCCCCGGATACTCCTTCTATGTTGGTTAACTGCTCCATTTTTGGTTTCTTGGCGGCTGATGTTCTGATTTCCTCCAGTTCTTCACAGCCATCTCTGCTCTGCTCACCTGGGTCTATTGGAATGACCTGTAATCCTAACTGCTTCCTGTTCTCCAGCAGACTCTCCGATACGTACAGTCCATCACTCAGAAAGTAGCTCTCGCCACTTGTAACCCTGAGAAGAGAACAGCAAAATCTCAAAAAAACAGATTAGAATGAAACAATCTTTGCACATTTAAATAAAACGTATGTGTCACAAATGCAGGTAGGAGGGAGAAGACACTACAATAGGAACCAGCAGCTTAGAAGTGATTTGATTTACTCACCTTTCCTTACCTTTTTCCTCCATCTGTTTCCTCCCTAGAACTACTTCTTTGAACAGGTTCTCCAATTTCAAATAACCTCCCTTCCCATCCCCTCCCTTCCACTCCTCCCAGCCACCAAACGGATTCATTCCTCCCATTGAGCAACCAGGTCATACCCTTTACCTGTCTTCCCCTATCCCCATCCTGCTCCCCACTTCCCCTCACCGCCAGTCCTGAAGAAGGGTTACACCCGAAACATCGACCTCTCCAGCTCCTCATGCTGCCTGCCTTGCTGTGCTCTTCTAGACTCCTGCCTGTCTACTTTGGATTCCAGCATTTGCACTCAGTTTTTGTCTCGAACTAACTTGGCTTAATATTTCCCATGGTTTGATGCCTTCACTCCTGGAACACTATATAAGTTTAACTTGCTGTTGCTGTTTCAGTCTACCATCCGTCAACTCTGGCAATGGCAACAAGTAGAAAACGGTGCAGTGCAAACACTTCCTTTTACAGTCAGCAGACTGCTCTTTGCCTTGGTACCAAGGTACACACAAAATTGGGAAGCACGAGTTTTGGTTCTTTATTCTTTCATTGGCAAGGTCAGCATTTGTTCACCATCCCACACCAGCCTTTAACTGAGCAGCTTGTTTGGCCATTTCAGAGGGCAGTTATAACCCATTGCTGTGGGTCTGGAGTCACATGTATGTCAGACCAGGTACGGACAGCAGATTGCCCTCCCTAAAGGACATTAATGGAGTCAGAAAGGTTTTCATGTTAATCAATGGTAGTTCCAGTATCATTAATATGGAGACAAGCTTTATTTTGCAGATTCTTTATGAATTTTTCTTTATGAACATTAGAGGGACAGTGACCAAATGGTATTCTTGCTATGCTACTAATCCAGAGACCCAGGTAACGTTCTGGGGACCCAGGTTCCTATCCTGTCATGGCTGATGGTGGAATTTGAATTTACTAAAAATCTGGAAATCAGAGTCAGAGTCAATCTTGATTATGAAACCATTGTTGATTGTTAGAAAGGAGCTGAAAAATGTGTCGCTGGAAAAGCGCAGCAGGTCAGGCAGCATCCAAGGAGCAGGAGAATCGAAGTTTCGGGCATAAGCCCTTCTTCAGGAAACCCATCTGGTTCTTTAGGGAAGGAGATGTATCACAGTTCTTTCACTGTCACGGTTCAAGAAGACAGCTCACCACCACCTTCTCAAGTGCAATGAGGGACGGGCAAAAAATTGTTGGTCCAGCCAGTAATGCTCACATCCCACGAGTGAATAAAGAATGTATCTGGTCTGGCCTACACATGACTCCAGACCCACAGCAACGAACTACCCTCTAAGCAATTTGCAAACAGCAGTAAATGCTGGTCCAGCTACTGATGACTAATTCCTGTAAATAAATTTTTTAAAAATTATTTCAAATTCCACCATCTACCATGGTGGAATGTGAACCCATGGCCACCAAACACTACTCTGGATTACTGCTCCAAGAACATTACCACTATGTCACCACCGCCCATCATGTGGGGAATTGAGAATGTACATCTGTGACCTGTTTATCACTGTGTAGGTAAGACACTAACTATAATCAACAGCACATTCAGTTCTCAAGGAAAACAGAGCATTCAACTCCCTGAGAAAATATTTCTCCTAATTTGTATCCTAAATGGCGACCCTTTTGTTTTTAAACATTGACCCCCTTGTTCGAGATTCTGTCAAGACCCCACAAGACTTTCTGTGTTTCAGCCAAGTTGTCTCTTAACTCTTCAACACCAGCAGACACAAGTCGAACTTGTCCTGCCATTCAATGAATCGTACAATTCAGAAGAGGCCCTTTGGCCCATTGAATCTGCAATGACAAAAAACTAAATTTACACTAGTTCCACTTTCCAGCATTTGGTCCATAGCCTTGAATGTTATGGCATTTCAAGTGCTCATCCAAGTATTTTTAAAAACGTTTCCTTAACTGCCCATTTCAGGTGTTAACCTAGAAACCTTCTCTGACTGTTCACCAATGCATTTATGTCTTTCTTTGAATAAGGAGTCCAGTAATGTACACAATGCTACAAGTGTGGCCTCACCAGTAGCCTGTTTAACTGAAGCATAACCTCCCAACATTCCTGTCACAGTAAACAGCAGCAATACCTGATGGTTTTCGTTGAGGAATCTCTACCAACAAAGAAGTGGTGCTTCCCATCGGTGATCTGCTGGGCCCAGAGAGGGTGAAGCCAAAAGACATCAGAGAAATGGCCAGCGTAAACAACAGGCATGATCCAGTTCTCAATGCTCAGGTCTCTGGATGTAAGACAGAGTGGGGAGAAGAAAAAGTTTGATCACTTCTCCAATACAAATAAGAAACTGAAATGAGAAAAACAGAATAATTTTTTCCGTCGAACTGAATAATGGCTTCAGGCTGTCACAAGGTGCCCCATTCTTGCTAAAGTACTATCAAGTTCCACAAACATCAAACCTCCCTGATGGGCAGAGTCTTCCGGATTTAAACAATGTTATTTCCAAGACCTGAAAGCGAATCGCCATCCCTTGCAATGTCTTTCCCAGTCTCTTTTGACAGCTTCTTCCAAACCTATGACCTCTACAATCTAGATAGGCAGCAAGTACATTTAAACACAAACACAGGCAAATTTCCCTCCAAGCCACTCACCACCTGACTCGGTGTTCCCCCAGTGTTGCTGGATCAAAGTCTCACATCTCCACCATTGCTAAAATGTGGATCTACCTACAGCAGACGGATTGCAAATAGTTCAAGAAGTCAACTTACCACCACCTTCTCCAGGGCAACTAGGGATGGGCAATAAATGCTGGCACAGCCAGTGATGCCATATCCCATGAGGGAGTCAATTAGAAGCTTACTCAGTGATAACACACCCACACAGCCCTCCCACTGCCAGCAGAGCTACAATACAGAACATTACAGCGCAGCACAGGTGCTTCGGTTCTCGATGTTGCATGGACTTGTGAAACCAATCTGAAGCCCATTTCACCTACATTATTCCATTTTCATGAGTATCTCTAACCAATGACCATTTAAATGCCCTTAAAGTTGGCAAGTCTATTCCTGTTGCAGACAGGCTCTTCCATGCCCCTACTGCTCAGAGTAAAGAAATTACCTCTGACATCTGTCTCATATCTATATACGAGCTAAGTGATGTCTTTTGTTCTTTCCTAGCTTCATCTGTTCTTCCCATCCCAGCTCCAACAGCGTCTTTGCTGCTCACATGATCATTCTGCTCATATAAAAGCATGGTGTCAGGTGGATGTGGATATCCAGTATAACCATGGTGTCCACATTTCTCTTGGTATTAGAACAAGCTCGAATGGTATTTGGGGGGGGGGGGGGGGGAATGTGGCTTCAGCAATGTTTCTGTCCAATATATCATCATAAACATTAACTCTAAAATAAAACAAAAAACATATATCCTGGAAATCTGAAACAAACAAAGTAAGGGCTGGAGAAACTCAGCAGGTCCAGCAGGATCCATGGAGAGAGACAGAGCTCAGATTTCAAGTCCAGTGACCTTTCATCAGAATTATAATGTTAACTCTGCTTTCACTCCAATGACGTTATAGCCTCTGGCTGGAGCAATGACCACAATGTGAAACAGCCCAAAAATCACAAAACCAAGCTGGTCAGCTGCACTGAAGCTCTCCCAACTCCAAATTGAGTTGGTTAGAACCTTTGGCCTTTACCTGGTTGAATTCAAAAATGAATTCTGTTACACAAAGCCTTGGTCAGACCCAATCTGGAGCACTGACCTCCGCCCTGCTCACTAAACCTCAGTAAAGACTGTTCCCATCCTATTCAACAGCTACTTTGCTTGTGATCCAATCCCAGACTCGATCCAACAGAAAGTTCTCTTGCTCTCGCCTTTTCTGTTGTTCAATCACATCAATGACAGGAAGTATCCTTCTGATTTCTGGCATATCTCTCTGGCTCCTCCTCATACTTCCACCTTCTCCACATTGAAAGCAAGTCTGAACTCCGTGTTTCCCAATCAAATGGCTTTCCCTCCCACATCATTCTTCTTTCTAGGCTCAGGGTTTGTGGTTTGTGCCCAGTCACAGCTTTAGCCTGCTCTGCGATGGGATTTCTGTGACAGCGTCACACAAAATCATAAACAAAATTACCTAGGTATAGGAAACTCTACATGTCTAAGGTCTAACAGTGGGTTACTGAATTTTTGTTAAAATTAAATGTTCACGGTGTGTGATTGTTGCTGGTTAGACCAGTACTTTATTTCCCATCCCTAATTGTTCAGAGGTCAGTTAAGAGTCAACCACATTGCTGTGGGTCTGGAGTCACATGTTGGCCAGATCAGGTAAGGACGTCAGATTTTCTTAAGCTGTGACTAGGCACATGAGTGAACCATCTGGGTCTAAACGACAATTGGTAATGATTACATAGCCACCACTGGATCAGCTTTTTATTCTAGACTTTTAAAAATATTGAATTAAAATTTCACTACCTGTCTTGGTTGGTAATTAACTCCCAGAGCAGTGTGAATTACTGGTCCAGTGATATTACTGTGATGCCACCAGCTTTGAAATATCAATTGTTTGCCAAATACAAAAATTAATTTCTTATACTGTCAACTCGACATTAACTGTGTCTACTTACCAAACAGGGACTAGTTTGCAAATATGAGACTATTTATAGTTATTTCAACAACGTCAGAGATACAGATTAGGCAACATTTAAATGCAATAAAAACTAAGTTACATTACCCAAAAAGTAACTCCTTATCAAAAACACTGTCAGCTAACATGTCAACTGGGATGAGAAGGTCTGGGTGTGAATCCAGGTGAACCAGAGCAATATTTTCAATTGGCAAATGCTTTGAACCAATCGCTCGATAGATGAACGGTACCACCTAAATAAACATAAGCAGAGAGACTGTCTTGAAGAAAGCTGAAAGAGGAAGAGGGTGAACGGAAATCGACACTGAAGTTTCTGTATTTAACACTCACGTATCACGCAGAGTCACAGTCATGGCTAAACAATACATTTGCTCCCATTCCATCAACAGGAACATACAAGCAATTATTTTGTTAAGACTCACTCATGATTACAAACGCCGCTATCAAAACAAGTAAAAATTGAAAAAAGAAACTGTGAATACTGTAAATCAGAAAAAAACCCCCAGAAATTTCTGGAGAAGCTCAGCCAATCTGGCAGCATCTGTCGAGAAAAATCAGAGTTAACAGATCGGGTCGTGTGACCCTTCCTCAGAACTCACAACAGATACTGCCTGACCTGCTTAGCTTTTCCAGGGATTTCTGTTTTTGTTACCTCCACCAAAACTGCTGTCAAGGTTCTCTTTTTGATGAATGGTTGGTGTGATGGTGATAGTGGGTGGGCCAGGGGAAAGAGGGGGGATGCAGAGACTTTGCTCAATCTTCACCTTAAAGATGTCTGAAAATCTTGGGTAAAGCTGCTGCCACCAATTCCAATTGCATTTTTAATACAAGATGTCGGGCTCTGAACTTGGGCCTTCTGGTCCAGAGATAGGGTCACCTCTACTGCATCAAAAGACCATTCCAACCCTCCTTGTATTCCTAGTCGACATTCTTGTTAATATTCAATGGTGAAGGATGAACTATTAATAAGTCTTTGGCACAAAAGGCACCTAACTTGAATAAAGAGTAATTTTATTATATTATAGAGGGTACCATATTATAGTAGCTTCAGAATGATCAACTATAATACACGGAGCACGATTATCTCCTGAGAGATATAAAACTCTCAGAAATATAAATGCTACAACCCTCAGGACAACTTTTCAAACCCCAGGAAATGTTCCAATCCCCAGGGAAACATTCCAATTCTTGGGACGATGTTCCAGCTCCTGGGGCAACCTTCCAGTCTCCCAGTTAGCGTTGCAATCCCCAGGACATTTTTGGATTTCTTGAGACAAACTTTCAATCTGTGCAACAACATTCCGCTTCCCGGGAAAATGTTGTAATTCCAGGACAATCTTCCAATCCCTGGGATAATGCAGCAATTCCTGGGACAACATTACAAAACCCCGGGACAACTCCTCCATTCCCTGAGACAATGTTGCAATCTTCCAGAGAGCATTACCTCAAGAGGGTTGGAATATAAAAACAGTGATGTGTTTCTGAGACCTTATAAAGCTCTGGTTAGGCCCCATTTAGAATATTGTGTCCAATTTTGGGCCCCACACCTCAGGAAGGACATTCTGGCACTGGAGCTTGTCCAGCGGAGATTGACATGGATGATCCCTGGAATGGTAAGCCTAACATACAATGAATGGCTGAGGATCCTGGGATTGTATTCATTAGAGTTTAGAAGGTTGAGGGGAGATTAGATTAGATTAGATTACTTACAGTGTGGAAACAGGCCCTTCGGCCCAACAAGTCCACACCGCCCCGCCGAAGCGTAACCCACCCATACCCCTACATCTACATCTACATCTACCCCTTACCTAACACTACGGGCAATTTAGCATGGCCAATTCACCTGACCTGCACATCTTTGGACTGTGGGAGGAAACCGGAGCACCCGGAGGAAACCCACGCAGACACGGGGAGAACGTGCAAACTCCACACAGTCAGTCGCCTGAGGCGGGAATTGAACCCGGGTCTCCGGCGCTGTGAGGCAGCAGTGCTAACCACTGTGCCACCGTGCCGCCCACTAATAGAAACCTAAAAGATAATGCATGGCTTAGAAAAGGTGGACACTGGGAATTTGTTTCCATTAGGTGGGGATACGAGGACCTGTGGGCACAGCCTTAGAATGAGAGAGGGTCAATTTAGAACGGAAATGAGGAGATATTTCTTCAGCCAGAGAGTGGTAGGCCTGTGGAATTCATTGCCACGGAGCACAGTGGAGGCCGAGACGTTAAGTGTCTTCAAGGCAGAGATTGATAAATTCTTGATCTCACAAGGTATTAAGGGATACAGGGAAAGTGCAGATAAGTGGAGTTGAAACTCCCATCAGCCATGATTGAATGGAGGAGTGGACTCGATGGGCCTAATGGCCTTACTTCCACTCCTATGTCTTATAGTTACAATCCCCAGGATAGCATTTCATTTCCCGGGTCAATGCTTTCTCCGAATCCCCGGGAAAATGCTGCGACCTCCAGGAGAAGGTTCCCGGGACAACGCTGTAACTCCCGGGATAACGCTGTAAATCCCAAGGATAACGCGGTCATTCCCCAGGATAACGCCGTCACCCCCGGGATAACGCGGTCACTCCCCAGGATAACGCCGTCACCCCCGGGATAACGCTGTGATCCCCAGGATAACGCGGTCATTCCAGGGATAACGCTGTCACCCCCGGGAGAACGCTGTAAATCCCAGGATAACGCTGTCACTCCTGGGATAATGCTGTCATCCCAGGTATACCGCTGTAATTCCTGGGATAACGTTGTAAATCCCAGGATAACGCTGTCACTCCCGGGATAATGCTGTCATCCCTGGGATAACGCTGTAAATCCCGGGATAACGCTGTAAATCCCCGGAATAACGCTGTCATCCCTGGGATAACGCTGTAAATCCCGGGATAACGCTGTCACTCCCGGGATAACGCTGTAAATCCCGGGATAACGCTGTCACTCCCGGGATAACGCTGTCATCCCTGGGATAACGCTGTCATCCCTGGGATAACGCTGTAAATCCCGGGATACCGCCGCGGCCGGGTGTTGCGGAGGGAAAGGCCCGCCCTTACATCCTGATGGTCCTCCACCACCCAGACCGGGAGCTGGGGGTAGCGGCGCAAGCAGCTGGCGGCCCCGCTCATAGCTCCCTGTAACGGGGGGGGGGGGGGGGGGTAGACACCTCCCGCCCCTCGCTCCCTCTCTCCCTCTCTCCCTCTCCCCGTGACCGCAGAGCCGCCGGGGGGGAGTAAATCCGGGGGCGGACCTCTGCCCCCTCCCCCTCTCCCTCTGATTGGAGGAGAGCGGGTCCAGCGCCATAAAACCGCCGGCCTGAAACAAATACAAACGGCGCTGGGTTCCGCTTGGAGACCACTCTCTCCACTTTAACGCTGCGGGGCGTTACCTTCCCGTTAAAGTTCTGTCCCGTTTATTTAATTTGCATCGATCCCAGGCCCGTTCTAATTATATTTTTTAAAAAAATAAAGTTTCCCTTTTTACAGTGAAGCACATTGTGTGAAATTACAATCAACTCGAGTTCTGTTTCTATTGCAGATTTTGGAATAATATGCAGTTTCTAAGAGAGTGCTTTAAAAATAAACCATTGCTAACTCAGCGCACAGTGTGTGTGCAAACAGAAGCGGTGCATATTCCACCCCCGACTATTGCATTTGCTTTTTTTCTCTTTTGCATTGAGGGCAGCGCCATGTCTCTGTGAAAAGCCAATGGGGAACAGAGCGAGGGGCCGGCTCTTAAAGGTGAGTTTCCGTCTCGGCTCCTTCCTCTGCTTCCTGCGCCTGGAAACTGCCGGCCCCCGCCAAGTGTAAGTCCGCAGCAGCGACTGAAATGCAGCAGGTTGTTTGGAGCGGGTCCGGGTCCGGGTCCGGGTCCGGGTCCGCGGCGTTTGATCCGAGGACGGGGCCCCCGTGTTGAGCGGCGGCGGCTGCAATCGGGGGGTTTGGAGGGAATAACGGGGAGGGATTTACAGCATTGTGCAGAAAGACACACAATGTTACTGCAATCACTGATGCAGGGGGGGGAATAAAGGGGCTCAACTAGACTGGGATGATGATTAGAAAGAAAAACAAAGGTTTGTTTTTAATCAACGTTCAATTCCTTATTTCTGTGGCCATTGCTACTTTTGTTCTTGAGCTTCCTTTGTGCAAATAGGTTCCATTGTTTGCTTCACTACAAATAGGGACCGTGTTGAATAGGGTGCCACACAAATGTAATTTCCTCCCTGCATCTAACCCGCAGTTCTTGAAGTTTGATCGCTTCTCCCGACTGTGTGGACGTGCAGCCCTCTGCTGTAAGACGTGTGCACTGTGCATATTCGGTCCGCGGTGAACCTGTTAAAGTGGAGGTTGTTTGTAGCCGGGAACACCTTTTGAATTGGGCAATTGTGTTCAAATACTGGATTAGTGGTGCTGGAAGAGCACAGCAGTTCAGGCAGCATCCAACGAGCAGCGAAATCAACGTTTCGGGCAAAAGCCCTTCATCAATGTTGCAATTCCAGCATCTGCAGTCATTGACTTTAGAAAGGACAAGAGGCCAAATTCGATTGTGAATAGAAGGGTGCTGCACTCTAACTTGTAGGAGTTGCAAATGACCCAAAATTGGTGGTGCTGTGGACAGCCAAGAAGGTTACCTCAGAGTACAACGGACCTTGATCAGATTGGCTGAGGAGTGACTTTTGCCCGAAACGTCGATTTCGAAGCTACTCGGATGCTGCCTGAACTGCTGTGCTCTTCCAGCACCACTAATCCAGAATCTGGTTTCCAGCATCTGCAGTCATTGTTTTTACCTGAGGAGTGACATGCTGCATTTTGGAAAGGTAAATCAGGGCAGGACTTCTACATTTAATGGGAGGGTCCTGAAGAGTGTTGTTGAACAAAGAGACCTTGGAGTGTAGATTTGTAGTACCTGGAAAGGAGAGTCACTGTTAGACAGAATTATGAAGGCATTTGGTATGCTGCCTTTCTTGGTCATTACATTGAGTATAGGAGTTGGGAGGTCATGTTGCAACTGCACAGGACTTTTGGAATACCACGATCAATTCTGGTCTCCCTGCTACAGGAAGGATGCTGTGAAACTTGAAAGGATTCAGAAAAGATTTATAAGGATGTTGCCAGGGTTGGAGGGTTTGAGCTATGGAAAGAGGCTGAATAGGCGGGGGCTATTTGACCTGGTGTGTTGGAGGTTGAATGGCGACCTTATAGAAGTTTATAAAAATCATGAGGGGCACAGATAGGGTGAGTAGTCAAGGTCATTTCTCCAGGGTAGGAGAGTCCAAAACCAAAGGGCATAGGTTTGGGGAAAGAGGGGAAAGATTTGAAAAGGACCTTAGGGGCAACTGTTTCATGGAGCATGGTGGAATGAACTGCTAGATGAAGTGTTAAAGGCTGGTATAATTACAACATTTAAAATCAATTAAAAATATATAGGAAGGTATTAGCGATGTGGGCCAAATGCTGGCAAATGGGACTAGATCAACTTAGGAAATCTGGTCGGCATGGACGAGTTGTACCAAAGGGTCTGTTTCCATTGCTGTATGGCTCTCTGACTTTATGACATGAGAAAACTTCGTTGCAGCCTGCTTGGATATAGGTTATTTAAGGACATAAAGTACTAACATTCCTTAGCAATGTGGGCTAGCAGTCTGAATGACTTAAAACATGTGGGACATTTTCTCCACCTCTTCTGAAGATTATCCAAACTAGTTTACTTTGTTTTTGTTCGTTCCTGGGATGTGTGCATTGTCTGGCTGAGCCTATTGTGGCCTATTCAACTCTACTTTCTAACACGGATTGCTCTGGAGAAGGTGATCAGTCACCTTCTTAAACCACTGCAGTCCTGCTGAGGGAGGACTTCCAAGATTTTGACCCGGTGGCAATAGTGGAACAGATCAGAATGGTGTGTTGCTTGAATGGGAATATCAAGTTTATATGTGTTCCCATGTATCTGCTATCCTAGTCCTTCTGGGTGGTAGTGGCCATGGGTTTGTGTGGTGCTGTTGGAAGCCTGATAGTATTAAGTGGCAGAAAGCAGCAGAGTACAAGTTTGATATCTGGTATGTGCTCAGTTGACCACCGCCAGGTTAATATGATTCTTGGCCTCAGTGCTCAGGCTAGATTGGAGGGTGGAGAAAATTTCACGAGTAACTCCACCCTATCTCTGTTAATATTTCATTCATTTTGCTGTAATTGGGTTTAACTGCGTGTGTAGACCATGCTGGCAGTCACTGTCTAATAATGGGCAAACAAACTATAGAGTTTATGACCATAAGAGGGAGTTCAGAATATAAATTTTATTTACACTTCACAGTAACCAAATAAAAAGATGAAAATACAGAGGTAGTTTGAATTCAATACAAGTTTGGATTTGTAACAGCAATGTTTTTGATTCTCAGTTTGAGGATTAATCCTTCAGTGATCAAATATTTTCTCACACTGTCGTAAGAGGTCTTCCAGCACAGGAAAAGGACCCTTCAGCCCATCGCATTTGCGTCAGTCAAAAACTGCTTAATTATTCTAACCATTTTCCAGCATTTGTCCTATATTATTGTATGCCTTGGCATTACAAATGTACATCTAAATTCTTCTTAAATGTTGAGGACCTCTGCCTCTACTATTGGTACAGGCAGAGTCAGAGTTCCCGCTACCCTCAGAGTGAAAAGATTTTGCCTCACATCTCCTCTAAACATCCTGCCCCGTAACTATGTTTCCTGGTCGTTGATCCCTCCTTTCCCTTTGCAGTCTATTTTTTTTATTGACAGGAGGTGTTGTCGCTGACTGGCAGCCAGCATTTATTGCCCCTCCAATAGTTGACCTTGAGGAAGTGGTGGTGAGTTGTCTTCTTGAAGCACCGCTGTCCACATGCTGTAGGTTGACCCCGAAAGAAAGAATTCCAGGATTTTGACCCAGTGACGGTGAATATTTCTAAGTCAGGATTGTGAGTGGCTTGGTGGGGAACTTGCAGATGGTGGTGTTACCATGTAGCTGTTCCCCATGATGTCCAGATGGAGGGGGTCTTGGTTTTGGAAGGTGCGAAGGATCTTTGGTGTATTTCTGCAGTGCATCTTGTAGATAGTACACACTGCTACCTAGTGGGGGATGTAGTGGATACACTGCTACCTAGTGGGGGATGTAGTGGATACACTGCTACTCAGTGGGGGATGTAGTGGATACACTGCCACTCGGTGGGGGATGTAGTGGATACACTGCCACTCGGTGGGGGATGTAGTGGATACACTGCCACTCGGTGGGGGATGTAGTGGATACACTGCTACTCGGTGGGGGATGTAGTGGATACACTGCCACTCGGTGGGGGATGTAGTGGATACACTGCTACTCAGTGGGGGATGTAGTGGATACACTGCCACTCGGTGGGGGATGTAGTGGATACACTGCCACTCGGTGGGGGATGTAGTGGATACACTGCCAATCAAGTGGGCTGCTTTGTCCTAGATGGTGTCAAGTCTTGAGTGTTGTTGGAGCTGCACTCATCCAGACAAGTGGTGAGTATTCCATCACACTCCTGACTTGTGCCTTATAGATGGAGGATAGGTTTGGGGAGTCAGCAGATGAGTTACTTGCTGCAATATTCCTAGCCTCTAATCTGATCTTGAAGCCACTGCATTTACATGATGAGTCCTGTTGAATTTCTGGTTAATGGTAACTCCTCAGCATGTTGATAGTGGGGGATCCAGTGATGGTAACACTATTGAATGTCAAGCGTTCATGATCAGATTGTCTCTTACTGGAAACAACCATAGAAATTGCTGGAAAAGCCCAGCAGGTATGGCAGCATCTATGGAGAAAAATCAGAGTTAACATTTTGGGTCTAATGATCCTTTCTCAAAATTCGGAAGAAGTTTCACTCGATCTAAAGCATTAGCTCTGATGTTTCTCGAAAGATGCTGCCAGACCTGCTGGGCTTTTCCAGCAATTTCTATTTTTCTTTCTGATTTACAGCATCAGCAGTTCTCAATTTTTATTTTGGGGATGGCCATTGCCTGGTATTTGTGTGGCGTGAGTGTCTGTGCCTCTAATAATTTTATACATCATCATCACGACCCTCCTAAGTGGCTTTGGCTTCTAGTAAAACAATCCAAATTTGTCCAATCTCTCTTCTTAACTAAAACTCTCTAGCCCACACAACATCCTGGTAAATCTCATCCGCACCTCTCCAGTGCTATCACGTCCTTCCTACCATGTGGAATCCAGTGTTGTCTGACAGTTCATACTTTCCCTTTCGACATGGCAACTGCGCCGTGCATGGATATGACCATTTGGATTAAAATTGCATCCACTCCCTTGGTATTGCACCAGAATCTCAATTAAACTGAGGCCTTACCTGCCCAGCTGAGAGGATGTGAAAATCCCAAGCCACTATTGCGATGAAGAGCATGTGTGTTCTCATCATCAGTGTCTTGATGGATATTTGTCCTCAACAGAGCAAAGAACAGATTCTGTTCATTTCCACATTGTTGTTGTAGGATTTGCTGTAAACTAATTGGTGGATGTTTCTCCTATGTTATGTGAAGCACTTTAAGAGTATTGAGCTGTGGTGTTTTGGGATTGCCGATGGCTGTGAAAGTACTATTAAAACTCATCGTAACTTGAATTAGGAGCAAGAGTAATCCAATCAGCCCCTCAATCCTGCTCCACCATTTATTAAGATCATGGCTGCTCTGATTGTAATGTCAAATCCACATTCTTGCCTATCCCTGAGAATGTTTCACTCCTTTGCTTAGCAAGGATCTATGTCTGCCTTAAAAATATTCAAGGACATAGAAGGTATAGTTAGTAAATTGGCAGATTAGAGATGCAGTGGACAGCGAAGAAGCTTACCTCGGAGTACAATGGGATCTTGATCAGGTGGGCCAATGGGCTGAGGACGAGCAGATGGAGTTTAATTTAGATAAATGCAAGGTGATGCATTTTGGAAAGGCAAATCAGAGCAGGACTTATACACTGAATGGTCAGGTCCTGGGGAGTTTTGCTGAACAGAGACCAAGGTTCATAGTTCCTTGAGAATAGAGTCTTAGGTAAATAGGATAGTGAAGAAGGCATTTGGTATGCTTTCCTTTATTGGTCAGATCATTGAGTATAGAAGTTGGGAGGTCATGTTGCAGCTGTACAGGACATTGGTTAATCCACTTTTCGAATATTGCGTGCCACTCTTGTCTCCCTCCTATCTGAAGAATGTTGTGAAACTTGAAAGGGTTCAGAAAGATTTACAAGGATGTTGTCAGGGTTGGAGGCTTTGAGCTACAGGGAAAAGCTGAATAGGTTGGCCTATTTTCCCTGGAGTGTCAGAGGCTGGGTGGTGACCTTATAGAGGTTTACAAAATCATGAGGGGCATGGATAGGGTAAATATTCAAAGTTTTTCTCTAGGGTGGGGGGAGTGCAGAACTAGAAAGCATAGATTTAGGGTGAGTGGGGAAAAATTTAAAAGGGACCTAAGGGGCAACTTTTTCATTCAGAGCATGGAATGAGCTGCCAGAGGAAGTGGTGGAGGCTGGTACAATTGCTGCATTTAAGGGATCTGGATGGGTATATGAATAGGAAGGGTTTAGAAGGATATAGGCCAAGTGCTAGCAAATGGGACTCGATTAGGTTAGGATATCTGGTTGGCATGGACAAGTTGGACCGAAGGATCTATTTCTGTGCTGTACATCTCTATGACTCTATAACTCAACTTCAGTTACCTTTTCCGAAAGAGAGTTCCAATGAATCTGATGCTCAGAAAACAATGCGTATTCTGTTTTTAATGGCTGACCACTGATTTTCAAATGGTGACCCCTAGTTCTAGATTCTCCCATAACAGGAAACATGTTGTTCACATCTACTCTCAAAACCCCTCGTGATCTTCTTTGCTTCAATCAAGTAGTCTCTTTTGTAATCTCCAGGGGATACAAGTCTAGACTGTCCAACCTCTCCTTATGAGACAACCTGCCAGTTACAGGTATTAGTTTATTAAACCTCCTCTGAACTGTCTCCAGCACATTTACATCTTTCCTTAAACAAGGACACTAATACTGTACACATTACTCCTAGTGTGGTTTCATCAATGTCCTGTATAACTGAAATGTAACCTCGCTACTCTTCAGGTCAAATGGGTGGCCATGGGTACCCGCATGTGTCCCGATTATGTCTGTGTCTATAGAGTATGTGAAACATTCCTTGTTGCTGTGCCCTCATGGCCCACACCCACATTGGTATATTGATGATATAATCAGTGTTGCTTCGTTCTCTCATCCTGAATTGGAAATGTTTATCAATTTCACTTCCAATTTCCACCCCACACTCACCTTCACCTGGTTCATCCGACTCCTCCCTCCACTACCTTGACATGTTTGTTTCTGTTCAGGGGATAGGTTAGCCACTAATATTCTGCAAACTGCAAACCAGCCTACTCGCATAGTCATAACTATACATCCTCACCCTGTTTCCTGTAAAGACAGTATTCCATTCTCCCAGTTCCTCCGTTCTGATTATGCCAACTTCAATAAGAGAGCCACCAAAATGTCCATCTTCTTCCTCAACAAAGGTTTCCCCAGCATCATTGTTGACCGGGCCTGACCCTTTCCCGCACCTTAGCCCTCACCCCTTCTCTTCCCCCTTGCCCTTACCTACTATTCCACCAGCAACTCCATCCAGAGGATCACTAGCTGCCATTTCTGCCATCTTCTGCAAGGACCATTCCCTCTGGGCACCCTGCTACACTCCTCCTTCACTCTCAACAACTCTGCAGCCCTACGGCACCTTTCCTGCAGCTGCAGAAAGTGTAACACCTGCCCGTTTACTTTCTGCCTCCTCTGTATCCCAAGTCCCAAACACAGCTTCCAGGTGTAGCAGCACATTACCAGCAGCTCACTTACTCTCGTCTGTTGGATTCACTGCTCATTATGCAGTCTCCTCTACATTGGGGAAATTAAGCATGGATTGAGTGACTGCTTCGCAGTTCTGTTTGGAAAAAAAAAGGCCCTGAGCTTCCAGTTGCCTGCGACTTCAACTCACCATCTTGTTCCCTGGCCAACATTTCTGTCTCAGGCTTGTGGCAGTCCTCCAGCACAGGGCAGTTCAAGTTGGAAGAACACTTTGTCATTTTCCGCTTGGGAGCTGTATAGCCTTCTAAACTTAATATTGAGTTCAACAAGTTTAGGTCTTGGGACACCTTCTCCCATATTCTTACCCCAACCCCAGGCCTTGTTATCACATGGTCTGCTATTACACACTACCCATTTTAGCATTTTATCCATAGTTCCCATTAGCAGCCATTCGTTCTCCTCAGCTGGGACTGTTCTCCACTCTTGTTTATCCAACCGTCTTTCTCTCTCTTTTGGATCTATCTCCACCTGTCATTTACTCCTTACCCCCTTCCGCTTTTCTGCTTTAAAAAAATACTTTTTCCTAGCTACCACCAGTTTTGAAGGGTCACTGGAACCAAAACTGAATAACTAACAAGAATAGAATGATGATAAATGGGTATTTTTCTGGTTAGCGATCAGGGGGGTAGTGGTGTGCCTCAGGGATCAGTGTTGGGACTGCAATTGTTTACAATTTACTTGGATGATTTGTAAGTGGAGACCAAGTGTAGTGTCAAAGTTTGCAGATGACACTAAGATGATTGGTAGACCAAAGTACGCAGAGGAAGAGAGATAGGTTAAGTGAGTGGGCAGGGGTCTAGCTGGTGGAGTATGTTGGTAAATGTAAGGTCATTCATTTGGGTAGGAATTACAACAAATGGTGAAAAATTGGAATATTCTGCAGTGCAGAGGGACTGGAGTGTCCTTGTACATGAATCACAAAAAATTGTTTGCAGGTGCAGCAGGTAGTTAAGAAGGCAAATGGAATTCATTGCCAGTGGGATGGCGTTTAAAAATAGGGAGGTTATGCTGCAGCTGTTGAAGGCGGTGGTGAGACAATAGACAATAGGTGCAAGAGTAGGCCATTCTGCCCTTCAAGCCAGCGCCATCATTCATTATGATCATGGCTGACCATCCCCAATCAGTATCCTATTCCTGCCTTATCCCCATAACACTTGATTCCACTATCCTTAACAGCTCTATCCAGCTCTTTCCTGAAAGTTTCCAGAGACTTGGCCTCCACAGCCTTCTGGTGTAGAGCAATCCATACACCCACCACTCTCTGGGTGAAGACGTTTCTCCTCAACTCTGTTATAAATGGCCTACCCCTTATTTTTAAACTGTGTCCTCTGGTTCGGGACTCAACCATCAGCAGAAACATGCTTCCTGCCTCCAGAGTGTCCAATCCTTTAATAATCTTATACGTCTCAATCAGATCCCCTCTCAGCCTTCTAAACACAAGGGTATACAAGCCCACAATCTTTCAGCGTAAAATAGTCCCGACATTCCGGGAATTAACCTTGTGAGGCCTGGAGTACTGTGTATAGTAATAGGGAGGATGTACTGGCACTGGAGGATGTGCAGAGGAGATTCACTAGGCTGATTCCACATTTGAGAAGGTTGGTTTATGAGGAGAGATTGAGTAGACTGGGATTATACTCATTAGAATTTAGAAGAATAGGGGTGGGGGTGGGGGATTCTTATAGAAACATTTAAATTATTAAGGGAGTAGAGAAGATATAAGCAGGGAGATTGTTTCCATTGGCGGGTGAAATTAGAACTTGAGGGCATAGTCTCAATAAGAGACAGCAGATCTCCTACTGAGTTGAATGGAGTCAAAGAGATTTACAGCATGGAAACCGACCCTTCAGTCTAACTTGTCTATGCCAACCAGAAATCCTAAATTAATCTTACCCCATTTGTCAGCGTTTGGCCCATATCCCTCTAATCCCTTCCTATTCATATACCTATCCAGATGCCTTTTAGATGTTGTAATTGCACCTCTCTCCAACACTTCCTCTGGCAGCTCAACAAGGAGGAACTTCTTCACCCAAAGGGTTGTGAATCTGTGGAATTGAATCGTCAAATCATCTTAGGGTAAAGATAGAGACTTTTGAACAGAAAAAGGAATTGAAGGGTTATGGTGAGTGGACAGGTCAGTGGAGCTGAGTCCATGAAGAGATCAGCCATGATGTTATTGAATGGCAGAGAAGGCTCAATGGGCCAGATGACATATTTCTTATGTTCTTAACCCTCTGCATCTCAGAGCTCTACCATCTCACCATTTAGATGACATGCTTCTTATTTGATACTTCCTGCCAAAATGGTCAATTTCACATTTTTAACCTTATTCTTGTTCTGCCCACTCACTTAATGTAGCAAGTTGTTGCCCTTAACATATCAATACAGTTTTGCAGCCTCCTTGTGTCCTTTCCTGTTGACCGTGGAAATCTTTGCAAGTTGCTGCCCTTTAGAGCAATCAGTTCTGTTGTCCCCCAGGTGAAACTGAATACGGTACTGCAGATGCTGGAGATTATAATTAAGATCAGTGTGGTGCTGGAAAAGCACAGCAGGTCAGGCAGCATCCGAGGAGCAGGAAAATCAATGTTTCGGACAAAAGCCCCTCATCAGAAATGTGCGCTTCATTGATTCCTGATGAAAGGCTTTTGCCTGAAGCGTTGATTTTCATGCTCCTCTGTTGTTTCCCCCCCCAGCTGAGGGGCACATTTCTAACATCTGCACGGTGGAATTTAGTTGTGTTTAGCCATGCTGTTTTACACTGTCACAATCAGATATGTTTAAATTGTTCTAATTTTTTTTCTCTGTCTTTAAAGGGGGAACCATGTCCTTTCATCCGTGCCGAGGGGCCGCTGCACACACTGGCCACGGGGTGATGCCGAAGGTTGGCAGTGCCCGGGGCAGGGTAACCCCGGGGGGCCGGGCCCTCCAGCAGTCCTTCGAGGCCGGTGCTGGAGGGGCTGGCTTTCGGCCTGTCCACCCACCGCCTCCATTATTCCCCCCCGAGCAGCAGCAGCTCGCTCCGCCGATGCCCCCTCCCCCACCGCCACCTCCCCCTCCTCCCCGCTTCCCCAACCCGCAGAGCCCGGCTTACCCAGGCCCAGGCTTCTTGGCCTACCCGCCACACATCCCTCAGGCCTCAGAGCCTCGCCCGGGGCCGGCCGCCCAGCAGCTGAGGCCTAGGCCTCCCTACCCCGGGCCTCCAGTACCACGCTCGGGATTCCCATGCTTCACGCCGACACCGAATGCGGGAGGCGCAGAGCGTGGGGCGGGTTACCAGCCGCTGATGGCCCAGGCCCAGGCTCCGCTCCTACCCCCACAGCAGGCGCCTTTCCAACCGCCGTACCCACTGCCTTACCCCCAGGCCTACCCGCTCCAGCATTTCGGCGGCGCCGGTTATCCTCAGGCCGCAGGAGCTGGCGGTTATCCTCCGGGAGCGGGAGCTGTCATCCATCCGGGCCCAGGCCCTGGGGGTTACCACAATGTCCCGTCGCCACAGCAACCGCCGCCGGGCCTGGGGTCAGGGCCACCCTCTGAGCACTTCCGGGACAAGCCCCAGCGCGCGCTGCCTGCCAGAGCGTCCGGAGGGCGGCACGAGGCCGAGCGCGATAACCGCCACAAGGACAGGGCCTACCGTAACCGGGAGCAACGGCGGAGCCCGACTCAGGCCAGGCCTGAGCGCCGAGACAGCAGGGACAGGCCCAGGGAGAGGGACAGGGACAGGAGGGTGGACAGCGGCCGCAGGAGGATCAGTCATGACCGGGAGAGGACACCGAGCCGGCACCGGGGCCGCGGGCACAGCAGGTACGGGCCAGTTATAATACACCCCGAGAATAGCGGCCCCATTAATAATACACCCCAAGGGATAGGGTCCCCATTAATAACACATCCCTGGGGGATAGGGGCCCCTTTAATAACACACCCCCGGGGACAGGGGGCCCCTTTAATAACACACCCTGGAGTATGGGGGCCACTTTAATAACACACCCGGGGGGGACAGGGGCCCCTTTCATAACGCACCCCGGGGGGACAGGGGCCCCTTTCATAACGCACCCCGGAAGAGGAGATGGGCCCCTTTAATAACGCACCCCGGCAGAGGTGAGGGGCCCCTTAATAACGCACCCGGGGGTGGGAGGGGGCCCCTTTAATATCACACCCTGGAGGCTCGGCGGGTGAGGGGGATGGCCCTTTAATAATAAAGACGGCGGGGGTTGGGGGGGGTGCACAGCGGGCAGGGGCTGCTTTCCCAATAATGTATAAAGCACCAATGGTTTAAGGTGAGGGGGGAGAGATACAAAAGTGACCTGATAGGTGGTGAGTGACTGGTATGGTCTGCCGAAGGTAGTGGTGGAGGTGAATACAATTTTGTCACTTAAGGAACTTGTAGAGACGTAGATAGATGGGAGCGGTGTGGAGGGATATGGACCAATCACAGCCAAGTGTGACTGATTAATTGTGAAATCTCAGTGACATGGACAAGTTGGCCGAAGGGCCTGTTTCCAGGCTGTAAACTTTTATGACTGTATGACGGAAACTTCGATTGCAGCAGGTGAGGGCTCTTTTTAAATTAAATAATTAAATAAACACCAAAACTGGGATCACACAGAGGGCTCTTTGTAAATAAGAACACTGAAACCAAGGGCTTGTAAAATCTCCGACTTCAGGGAATTAACAGCAATTGATTTTTTTTATGCCCTTTGCTATCATGCTGTAGTATGATGCGGATAGAGTTCCTGTTAAGTCTGTACAAAACCTCAAAAATCGACTTAACAAACCTTTTCCTTTTTCAGAGACAGGCATAAGCACCGTGACAATTACCGATCACCATCCTATGAACGATCACACAGACGAGATCGGAAAAGGACGCACAGGTTACATTTCTTGCACTCTTCTGTCCCATTCCTTAACACCCCAAAATCCATTGCTTTTGGATTTTGTTTTAAGTTATTCCATACTCATCTCGGAAAATCTAGCATGAGTCACTTACCTGTCAAGTCTGTTGATTAATGTTATTTGTAAAGGTATGGCGTCTACAGTCAGTTATATGTACAGCGGCCTTTTACTGAAAGTCTGGCCAAGAGGTTCCAGGACCTGGTCAATAGTAGTACAGGCCTCTGTCATGCTGGATCATAAGGAAGTCATTCAGCCATCGATTCCATGCTAGCTCAATGTACAGCCATCTAGTTCCTTTGCTGTATTTCCATGTTGCCTTGCAAGTTTTCTCCCCTCAGGTGACCATTTAGTTTTCACTGATTATCCACATCCAACAGCCTCATAGACATTCCAGGTCTGTCCCATTTGCTTTGAAAAAATAAATTTTTCCACACGTTGCTCCTGCATCTTTTGTCCAGAATCTTAAATCTGTGTCTTCTAGTCCTTGGATGATTGACTATTGTGTGTAGCTTTCCTTTGGTAATGTTGTGTGGATAATATCACAAGCTACTTTTTAATTTGGCTACTAATTAAGAAATTTCTCAGGCAATTAAAACTGAAACAATAATTTAAACTTTATTTGATGTAGCAACCAAAATAAGGTCCTTCAAATAAGCAAGTTAAGCTCTTAAGTCTACTTAGCTATTATTTGATTAATGGTGGAATGTAGCCATGATTCCAACCAACAGCATCTGTCTGTTGGTGTCCAGCCACAGCACTGATGACACTTCCAGAGTTATTCATACCCATTACATACCCCCCTGCCCCTCCCCCATCTTCCTGTTGGCAGTGAGGACCAGGTCATTATCATTAAGGCTGTTGCTTGCTTCCTTAACAGGTGTGAAAGCCAACTGCTCTCAATTTAGAGTTTTGTTCCTTGTCACATTTGATGTTAGCTGTCTGATCGAAGTCTGTCCTGCCATTTAACTCCTCAAATTCCTCTGCAGGCAATCATTTGTCCTGTGGCCTCGGGCAATCAGTTATCAAGCAGTTGTTAAAGCAGCTGGTTTGTGTAGCCTGACCCCTTCACTTCCTGGAAATGGCTAATTGTCATGATGCTTTTAATTGCTTTATAAAAGTTTGTCATTGTTCTTTTATCTTAGGAAACAGCGTATTGCAGAAAGAGTTATTGCTGATTCTTTCAATCTATGAAAGTTTTGAAGTTTACCTTGTCATAGTACCTTATCTAACTGTCAGAATTCCGTGCACCACTGTAGGATTCTTCCTTGACATGCTTTTGCTCCAAGGAGGACAAGCCCAGCTTCTCTGACCTAACCTTGTCTCTAAAATCCATCGTAACTGGAAACTTTTGCTTAAATCTCTTCTGCACCCTCTCAATGTCTCTTGTGTCTTTCCAATAATATTTAATGTACAGTAGTATTAAATTAAGCTTGTGCTTTGGTTGTGATTTATGGACGCTAGAGAAATAGGAGAAAAAGGAGATTGCAGATGCTGGAGATCTGAGTAAAAACGTGTGGTGCTGGAAAAGTACAGCCGGTCAGGCAGCATCTGAGGAGGAGAGTTGATATTTCTAGTATAAGCTGTTCATCAGGAATGTCTTTCCTGATGGAGAGCTTGTGATGGAAGAGTACTGTAGCCATTTGGAATGCTGCGCTCATTCCTGTTCTCCCTGTTATAGGAAAGATGTTGTGAAACTTGGAAGGGTTGCAGGGTAGTTGTCAGGGTTACAGGGAAAGGCTGATTAGGCTGTGTTTTTTTTTCCCTGGAGTGTCGGAGGCTGAGAGGTGAATTAATAGAAATTTATAAAATCATAATGGACATGGATAGGGTGAATAGTAAAGGTCTTTTCCCCAAGGTATGGGAGTCTGGGAATACAGGGCATGGGTTTAATCTGAGGGGGAAGGATTTGGAGGGGACCAGCATTTTCATGCAGAAGGTGATGCGTGTATGGAATAAGCTGCCGGGGGAGGTGTTGGAGGAGGCTTGTGCAATTTACAACATTTAAAACACATCTGGATGAGTGTATGAATAGGAAGGCTTTAAAGGGATATGGGCAAAATGCTGACAATTGTGACTAGATTAATATAGAATATCTGGTCAGCATGGTTGAGTTGGACTGAAGGGTCTATTTCTGTGCTGTACGTCCTTATTACGAATGATGGCAATTGACTTGCGATTGAGTTTCACTGTAGAAGAAGTAAACATTTTAACTTGGAGCAGAGTGGTTGAAGGAGCAATATTGTGCTTTCAGTCTTGCTGTTTCCCTTAGTTTTATTGTTGATTATTGAAATATGGAAAAGGCTGTAAACCATCATTGATGGAAATATGTTTCAAATGAATGCCCTTTGATTGCCCAACCTTGCCCAGCTTTCACCTTTTGGCAGTTCTACCAAAAATCTTTAAATTAAAACTAACAGCTGAAGGTGCTGTCATACAAAGTAATTTAAAGGAAGTATATAGTGGTGGTGGCGGAGAGACAAGTTAAATCTGCTAAGCAATTTCCATCAGTTTGGAATCTACCCGAGTGCAGTTTACTTGATAAAATTGGAGAATGAAAGGTTTCCATGTTTGTAAATGTAGGAACAGGAGGAGGTCATTCAGCTCTTTGAACCTGTTCTGCTGCTCCATTAGGTTATGAGCTGCACCTGTATTCCTATCTTTACTCCTTATTCCTTGACCCTGACCTCCCAAATATTTGACAGTCCTCATCTTAAAAGATTCAATTGATTTTTGGAATGCAAAGCCTTAAGAAACGTTCCAGATTTCAGGTTCACTGTTTGCGGTGCAGATGCCCTTCCTGATTTTGTTCCTGGAATGTTGTGGTTATAATGTTAAGATTTTCCCCTTTTCTCGATTTGACCCATAATTGAGCTTTCGTGCCATGGAAAGAGGCTGTTAGCCCATTAGCGTGTTCTGGCTCTCTGTGTGGTAATCCAGTTCCCCCACCCCCAAAGCCCAAAGTTAGAGGGAGAGGCTGAATAGGTTGGGGCTGCTTTCCCTGGAGACATAGTCTATTTAATATTGAAATGTTGATTGTCTGCATTTCCACTACATCCCCACCCAGCTGCACCTTCCTAATGGCAGCGAGGTCAAGGCCAATGTCATTTAACAATACTGTGTATAACCATTCATGCACAAAACCAAAATCTGAAAGTAACTTCACTGCCTGCCCCCACGGGGTCCTTGTACCATTTATTAGCGTCATTGAGATATACAGCATGGAAACAGGCCCTTCAGTCCAACTCGTTCATGGCAACCAGATATTCTAACCTAATCTAGTTCCATTTGCCATCACTTGGCCCATATCCCTCTATACCCTTCCTATTCATATACACATCCGGATGCCTTTTAAACATTGTAATTGTACCAGGCTCCACCACTTCCTCTGGCAGCCAATTCTATGGGCGCACCACCCTCTGTATGGAAAAAGTTTCCCCTTAGGTTTATTTTAGATCTTGCCTCTCTCACCCTAAACCAATGCCCTCTAGTTCTGGACTCCACCACCCCAAGGAAAAGACTTTGTCTATTTATCTATCTGTGCCCCTCATGATTTTATGAACTTCTATAAGGTCACCCCTCAGCATATGATGCTCCAGGGTAAACAGCCCCATCCTATTCAGCCTCTCCCTCTATCTCAAATCTTCCAACCCTGGCAACATCCTTGTAAATCTTTTCTGAACCGTTTCAGGTTTCACAACATCCTTCAGTATCTGCAGACCAGAACTGCACGCAATATTCCAAAAGTGGCTGAACTAATGTCCTGTACAGCCTCAACATGACCTTCTATAATCGATGCTCTGACCAATAAAGGAAAGCATACTTCTTCACAGTCCTATCCACCTGTGACTCTCCTTTCAAGGAACTATGAACCTGCATTCCAAGATCTTTGTTCAGCAACTCTCCCCAGGACCTTACCATTAACTGAATGATTAACTCATGATTTGGAGATGCTGGTGTTGGACAGGGGTGTACAAAGTTAAAAATCACACGACACCAGGTTATAGTCCAACAGGTTTAATTGGAAGCACTAGCTTTTGGAGCGCCGATTCTTCATCGGGTTGTTATCCACAACCACCTGATGAAGGAGCGTCGTTCCGAAAGCTAGTGCTTCCAGTTAAACCTGTTGGACTATAACCTGGTGTTCTGTGATTTTTAACTCTGAATAAGTAGTCTTTATCTGCTTTTACAAAATGCAGCATCTTGCATTTGACTAAATTAAACTCCATCTGCACTCCTCAGCCCATTGGCCCCCCTGTTGTACTCTGAGGTAACCTACACTGTCCACTACACCTCCAATTTTGGTGTCATCTGCAAACTTACTAATTATACCTCCTATGTTCACATCCAAATCATTTATATAAATGATGAAAAGTAGCAGACCCAACACCACTGTAGCACATCACAGGTCACAGGCCTCCTGTCTGTAAAGCAACCCTTCACCACCACTCTCTGTCTTCTATCTTTGAGCCAGTTCTGTATCCAAATGGCTAGTTCTCCTTGTATTCCATGACATCTAACCTTGCTAATCAGTCACCTGGTGAGGAACCTTTTGAACGCCTTACTGAAGTCTATATAGGTCACATCCACCGCTCTGCCCTCATCAATCGTCTTTGTTATTTCTTCAAAAAAAACTCAATCAAGTTCATATTGAAATAAAGCTTTTCTTTGTCAAAACCTGTGTAAAATATTCTTTGCAAAGGCTGATATAGAATCTAGAAGTTTGTGAGGTGCTACATTTTGGTTGGGGAAATCAGGGCAGAACTTTTACACTTAATGGTAAGATCTTGGAGAGTGTTCTTGAACAAAGAGACCTTGGAGTGCAGGTTCAGATTTCCCTGAAGGTGGAGTTGCAGGTACACAGGGCAGTGAAGAAGGTGTTTGGTACACTTGCCTTTATTGGTCAGTGCATTGAGTACAGGAGTTGGAAGATCATGTTGTGGTAGTACAGGACATTGGTTAGGCCACTTTTGGAATATTGCATTCGATTCTGGTCTCCCTGCCTTAGGAAAAAATGTTAAACTTGAAAAGGTTCAGAAAGGATTTACAAGCATGTTGCCAGGGTTGGAGAATTTGAGCTACTGGGAGAGGCAATAGACAATAGACAATAGACAATAGACAATAGACAATAGATGCAGGAGTAGGCCATTCTGCCCTTCGAGCCTGCACCGCCATTCAATATGATCATGGCTGATCATTCCTAATTAGTATCCTGTTCCAGCCTTATCTCCATACCCCTTGACTCCACTATCTTTAAGAGCTCTATCCAATTCTTTCTTAAAAGAATCCAGAGACTGGGCCTCCACTGCCCTCTGGGGCAGAGCATTCCACACAGCCACCACTCTCTGTGTGAAGTAGTTTCTCCTCATCTCTGTCCTAAATGGTCTACCCCGTATTTTTAAGTTGTGTCCTCTGGTTCGGCACTCCCCCATCAACGGAAATATGTTCCCTCCTGCCAGAGTGTCCAGTCCTTTCATAAGCCTATACGTTTCAATCAGATCCCCTCTCAGTCTTCTAAACTCAAGGGTATACAAGCTCAGTCGCTTCAGTCTTTCCGTGTAAGGCAATCCTGCCATTCCAGGAATTGACCTCGTGAACCTACGCTGCACTCCCTCAATAGCCAGAATGTCTTTCCTCAAATTTGGAGACCAGAACTGTACACAGTACTCCAGGTGTGGTCTCACCAGGGCCCTGTACAGCTGCAGAAGCACCTCTTTGCTTCTATACTCAATCCCTCTTGTTATGAAGGCCAGCATGCTATTAGCCTTCTTCACGACCTGCTGTACCTGCATGCTTGCCTTCATTGACTGGTGGACAAGAACACCCAGATCTCTCTGAACAGCCCCTTTACCTAATTTGATACCATTGAGGTAGTAATCTGCCTTCCTGTTCCTGGGCCTATTTTCCTTGGAGCATCGGAGGCTGAGGGGTGACTTTATAGAATCTTGAGGGGCATGGATAGGATAAATAGGCAAGGCCTTTTCCATGGGGTTTTAAGTCCAAAACTAGAGGGCATAGGTTTAGGGCAAGAGAGGAAAGATTTAAAGGGACTTAAGGGGCAACCTTTTTACACAGGCTGGTACAATTACAGCATTTACAAGGCATCTGAATGGGTATATGAATTGGAAGGGTTCAGAAGGATATGAGCCAAATGCTGACAAATGGTACTAGATTAATTCAGGATATTTTGTCGGCATGGATGAGTTGGACTGAAGGGTCTGTTTCCGTGCTATACATCTCTATGACTTTGTGTGAGTGGAATCTTTCTGTGCTTTCTCTTGAAGCCGGTCAAGCAGCAGAGAAAGGAAGCGCCCTCGCTGGGAGAATGAGAGAGATCGAAGGTCAGCAGGTCACAGTTCAAGTAAGGATAAATCTCAATCCACCACTCGAAGCAAGGAGGTTGAAGCGAATCCCTTTCCTGAAAATATTGAAGAGGAGAAGGAGGAAGAAGAGCTGCTGAATACAAAGCCTGTGTGGATACGCTGTACTCACTCAGAGAATTATTATTCCAGTGATCCCATGGATCAGGTGGTAAGGAAAGCTTGGTCCTATAGTAGAGAATTTACTGACGCAGAAACAGGCCATTCAACCCATCTGGTTGCTGCTGCTGTTTATGCTCCATGTGAGCTTCCTCCCACTTGACTTTGTCCATCCCCTCACCATGTCCTTTCTCCCTTGCATGATTACCATATATATTCATGTATAGGTCAAATTTTGAAGATGGCTTTTTAAAGCTGAAATTAGGGAGTTGACTAATACATGGGCATAAGTTTTGAGGCGCTGAAATTCATGGTGTATGTTGCAATAGCGTATTATTAGCAGAAGTTGATTTGATCGCATAACTAATCCCAGGTAAAGAACAAAAACACAATGAGTTATGGTAAAGGTAAAGCAAGCGACCGGTATGAAAATTTAACATGTCAAAGATTCATTAAAATCCTGTAAAATTACACGTTCAACATCGTCATGGCGTGGTATAATGGCACACTTCAAATGAAACATTTATTAAATTCTGAATGTGAAAGCATCTTGAACTTTCCCGCCAAGTTCTTCCATTTCCCTCCCATTTACTCTCGCAAGTTATGAAACTCAGCAACATTCACGCATTTGTCAAAGAATTAAAGATATACTGATATGAAGCTACTATATCTCACTTTTATTTGGATATAATGACATAATTAAAATGATTAACTTTTTAACGATATTAACTTTTGATTATATTGTGAAAAAAGTCTGATAACTACTGATAGATTTATTACTGGTCTGAAGGAATGAGTGAGAATGTGCTGTAGTAAATAAGTGCGGTAAGTAGAGTTATGAATGAATGAATAGAGATGTGATATCGTAAACAAAGAGCAATGAATAGAGTTACTGGTATGAATGAATGAATGAATGCAGTTTAATGCGATATAGTAGGGTTAACTTGTACATGAAATCGACCTATACATAAGTACATACAGTATCCAGATGCCCTTTAAAAGCATTTTTGTGATAGCAGTTTCACCCACTGACTGCTCTCTGTGCAAATCTTTCTCCTGAAATCCAGACCAAAATTATTAGTGACCATTTCATATCATTAGGCTTTTGGTTGTGGTGTCCCTTGCAGGTGGAATTATCTTTCCTACATCCCGCTTTAGTTATGTTCTGCAAGATTTAATGTATGTCTATTCTGGCTTTCATGATTTGTTTTACCTTCCTCTTGTGTGAAATTCTCCGACAATCTCTCTGATCTTCTGGTGTGGGCTACATGAGCAATGGGAAAAATTTAGAACAAAAAGTTTTTCAAGCACTTATTGGACTCTGGGATTAAAGTAAACACATTTGTAAACCCATATCCAAAAACTGACTTATTTCAGGGCGACTCCACTGTTGTTGGCACAAGTAAACTACGACAGCTTTACGCAAAGTTTGATGAGGAGCTTGGGAAGAGGCAGGAAAAGGCAAGAGCTGCCAGACCACCCTGGGAACCACCAAAAACCAAATTGGATGAAGAACCAGGTTTGAAAACTTTGGAGTTTGAAAGAAGTTTATGTATCTCTCTGTCGAACCAAGCAATCCCCTGATGAGTGAGTGGGCTATCCAGAACCAGCTGAGCTATGGACACTCATATAATTTCCAGAACTCCGCAGTAATTGAGTTTTGCTCACTTTGCATTGCCTTTTTTCCTAATATGGGATGTGGGCATCAATTTCTTGGTCATCCCAAATGCTCTTACACTGTGTAGCCTTTTTCTGAGGCTCGACCATGTTGTGAACTTGAAGTCACATGTAGGCCAAACCGCGTAAGATGGCAGATTTGCTTCCCTAAAGGCCATTCGCTCAGTTTGCGCTGATCTTCACTGGAGCACTGCAGCAGGCTTGAGGCAGAGATGTCTGCTAAGGAACACAGTGATGTGTCGGAGAGGCAGGCAACTGGAAACTTGGGGTTATTTTTGTGGCCAGACAGTAAATTTGACCCTGACTTAAATTTTGGCAATGTTTGCCAGTTACAGGATGTTATTCCCATTGGACTGTGATTGTTGTAAGAGTGTTTGAAATATTTCCTGAGTCTCTTGTTTCCTTGTCGATTGGCTGTTCTATTTGAATGTGATTTCTTCCTGCTCAGATGACAGCTCCAGTGATTCGGGCTGTGACTCGGATGATAACAGCAGCGGGAGTAGCACCTGCAGCTCAGACTCTGAAATCATCGACGTCATTGAGGAAATCAAACGTAGAAAGGCACACCCTGATCGACTACATGAGGAGCTTTGGTACAATGACCCAGGCCAGGTGTGAGAGTCCTTCCCTTGCGCAGTGTTTAGCACCTGACAAAGCGCTCTAATGTAAAGTCTCCGGTTGGATTGAAGGTTATCTTGGATATAAGGAAGGAGAGGCCAGTAGATGTCTGGGTGTTCCTGTTAGTGGAAGTTGTTTGTAGCGGGGTTCCACTAGTCTCTGTGTTAAATCCCTTTGTTTATGCTGCAAATAAGTGATTCAGACTTAAATGTAGTGGAACAATGTCAGGAATTGCTGGTAAAGCTCAGCAGGTCTGGCAGCATATATATGGTGAGAAATCGGGTAACATTTCAGGTCAAGTAACCCTTTCTCACAACTGTTCTGAAGGTGGTCAAGCAGATAACTTTGACATTTTATTATCCGAGGCCTAGAATAAAACAGCAGAAGATTATGCTTGAACTGTATAAAACACCAGTTAGACATAACCTGAAGTACAGTTCTGGTCACAATATAGGAATGATAAGAATTGGGTCTAATGAATTGAATGGAGAGTGCAAAATCTGAGTCAATTTCCTCAAAGCCGAGTGATCTGCTGTTAATATTTACTTATTCTGTATTAACTAAATTGATGTTATTTGTGAATTATGTAAAAGGTGACATTCCTTCAGATTTTTTCAACCATTGCCTGTTTAGAAAACCGAAAGAACTGTGGATGCTGGAAAACGCAAACAGAACTTGCTGAAAAATCTCAACCTACAGACACTCAGTCCTGAGTTTTTCCAGCAGTTTCTGTTTTTGTTTCTCATTTCCTCCTCTTTTAATTTTGTTTGATTTCATTTGTTCGTAGATGAATGATGGTCCATTGTGTAAATGTAGTGCCAAAGCTAAACGAACTGGGATTCGACATAGCATATACCCTGGTGAAGAGGTAAGAATATGCTTTGTTTTATTGATTTGTTTTTGAATCCTGTGTGATTCAAAAAGAGGGTTTTACATATTTCAAAAGATTGCGATATATTTGAAAGTGGTACAGGATAACCTGTGTATGAATCTATTATTTTTCTCCTTGCAGCTTTTTTTTATAGAGCTTATTATGATGAAGTTTACTTGATGGTCCCCAGCTACAGGGGCTTACCTTGTGACTCAGGTTTGAATCTTGCCGTGGCAGACGGTGGAGTTTGAATTCGATAAAAATCTGCAATTATGTCTATCATTATTAAACTAGAGAGGGTTCAGAAGAGATTTATCAGGATGTTGCTTGGTACGGAAGGTTTGAGTTACGAAGAAAGGCTGGGATTTTTTTCCACCGGAGCATGGGAAGTTGAGAGGTAACCTTTTATAGAAGCTTATAAAATAATGAGTGACATAGATTGGATTAATAGTAGTTGTCCTTTTCCTGCGATGAGGAATTTTCAGACTTAGGGGCACATTTTTAGGGTGAGAGGAGGGGAATTTTAAAAAAGACAGGTGGGAGTTGAACCTGGACTTCTTGTCTCAAAGATAGGTGCACTACCACTCTACCACCAGAGCCCTGGTTCATCTGGGAGTGCCTAGCTCTCTCGAAAGATGTATGAAATTCAACATTTTTGCCTCTGGTTTTTCATCCAGTTTGCTTTTATTGCTAGCCTCCCAGGATGTTCTCATAAAAGGATAAATAAAAGACAAGCTGACACTTGATGTGCAATTATTTGAATTCGAGAGATTTGCTGCTGAGCCATTTAGTGTCTGAATCTATCTTTATTGTTAACTCAGTTGTATAAAATGTTTAATCTGTGCTTAGTCTCGTGAAACTCCTTGCTAACTGGTCCGATTCTGACCATATTTTATTAAGGGTTGCAGAGTAGCTGAAAGGTTCTTGGGTGTCTTGTTACTCTGATAATGTTGAAAAGTTGGATAAGTAGAAATTTAGGAAATAAGAACAGAAGTAGGTCATTCAGCTTCTCAAGTCTACTCCTCCAGTCACTAAGATCGCTGATCATCCAACTCCTCCCCTGCTCCTGCTCTCTCCTCATATCCTTTGATCCCTTTAACCCGAAGAGTGATATCTAATTTTTTCAGGAAACTCTTAGCATCTTTTTTGTTTTGTTCCAGCCAAATGAGGCATGTCGTCCAATGACTAATAATGCAGGGAAATTATTCCACTACAGAATCACAGTGTCCCCACCCACAAACTTTTTGGTAAGTTATCAGCTATGGAAGAACAGAACGCAAGTCTTTTCCAGTCGTATATTGCTGTGAATTTGTGTTAAGCTCCAAACTGATCTGTTTCCCTTTAGACTGATAGACCAACCGTGATAGAATACGATGACCATGAATATATCTTCGAAGGATTTTCGTTGTTTTCTCACACTCCTCTTAATAACGTGAGTGCCACAATTTTAAACTGTCAGCTGTGCATTTCCTATCAAATATTAGATGCATTTACTTCTCGTAAGACATCTGATCAAAATTAGTGACCTGCAGACATGCTGTTATTTTGACTCCGTCATTCCAAATAAAACAGAAGACCGAGGTAAATCCAGTGCTATTTCTCTTCTGCATGGTGAGTTGCAGTGAATCAGAATACACTGACAATGGAAGCAGATTCAGTAGTAACTGTCAAAAAAGAATGCTTAATTGAGAAAAGTAGGCCACAGGATTATGGGAATAGGAACAGAAATGTGTGATTAATTAGATAACTCAAGCAATGAGTTATTGTAGACCAGATGGGCTGATTGCTCTCATCGTGCCCTGTATTCTCTGACACTACAAAGTCATCGTCCATCATGTAGGATCTATTTATACAATCTGATTTTATTCTCGTGGTCAATGTGAACTATGTAGCAATCCCCCACCTTGCCCATGTTGCTATTTTTTTCCTTTTTGACTTCTTTTTGAACATGATACACTCCAAGGGAATGAAAGTAAAATACCGTGGATACTGAAAATCTGAAACAAACATAGAAAACGCTGTAGGAACTCAGCAAGTCTGGCAGCATCTGTGGAGAGAGAAACAGTGCATGTTTTGAGTCTGGTATGAATCTCTTTCATATAAGAATTATATTTAAGCCTCAGTTAAGCTTCACCTTTCCAAATCGTTTGTGTATTTTAATTTTAATAATCATGTATAAGATCCTGAATTGTTTATATTCAATTAAAGTAATTAAAAAAGAAATTCATTCATGAGCTGCAGTGTTGCTGTCAAGGCTATTCCAAATTGCACTTGAACTAAAAGATTTACTGAGCTATTCAGAGGGCAATTAAGAGTCACCTGCATTCCTGTGGGTCTGGAGTCATATGTAGGTCAGACCAGATAAGGACATCGGATTTCTTTCCCTATAAGGCATTAAAGAACCAGATGGGATTTTGTAACTATTGCTGACAGTTTTCTAGGCATTGTTACTGGGAGTAGATTTCAATTTCAGATTTATTAATAGAGTTTAAAATCCATCAACTAACATGTCAGGATTTGAGCTCACCACCAACTCAGTGTAGAATCTATCCTGAGTGGCCATTCACCTTGTTGCCTGTCACCAGCTCAAATGATATCACCAGCTATTATTGACCTTAGTCCACTCCTTATTCTAACTAAAACTTATTGGAGTTATTGTTTGTTATTTTTTCTGTGTTCAGTTTGTATTCTCATACTCCTGCTGTGTTCTGAGCAGAGGCATCCCCTTTCAGTTGGGAAAGATTATCATATTGCGACGGGGTGAACTACGATGGGTACATTTTTTTTTTATTACTCGCTGCAAATTTTCGAGCATAAAAGTTAATGATGTTAAATCCGAGAAGTATCTCACTCCATCCGCAGAACAGCAAACAGCTTTGGAATCCCAATTCTGGAGAATGAAGTCATTGACCAAAAGAGAAAATGCTGGAAAATCTCAGCAGGTCTGGCAGCATCTGTAAGGAGAGAAAAGAGCTGACGTTTCGAGTCTAACTGACCCTTTGTCAGAGCTAAAAAAAAAGGGAGAAATAGGAAGGTATTTATACTAGGCTGAGAGAAGGCAAGCCATGGCTCCCGAAGCAAAGGTAGCAATAAAGAGGTGATAATGACAGTGCCTAGAGAGATTATATGGAGATTAGGAGCTGTGAATGACCAAGGCTCAAGTCAGTGCTATGTGACAAAATATGTGGGGGTTTGGGGGAATGGGTGAAGCAGGGGCAAAATGGAAAATGGGAGAAGGTTAGCAAAGGGGGAAGAGGAGAGGAAAAAGGTGATGAGAAAGTGGGGAGTATGACAAAGAGAGACAATCAAGAAATAAGAGGTACAGAACAGTGAATAAAATATATATTAAAAATTAAATGAAATAAAATTACAGAGCAGAATGAAAACAGGGGTCAAGATGGGGTGATCATCTGAAGTTGTTGAATTCAGTGTTGAGACTGGCAGGCTGTAACGTGCCTAGTCGGAAGATAATAGACAATAGGTGCAGGAGTAGGCCATTCTGCGCTTCCAGCCAGCACCACCATTCATTATGATCATGGCTGGTCATCCTCAGCCATGATGAGATGCTGTTCCTCCAGTTTGTGTTGAGCTTCACTGGAACATTGCAGCAGGCCAAGGACAGACATGTGGGCATGGGAGCAGGATTGTGTGTTGAAGTGGCAAGCCACAGGAAGGTCTGGGACCTGATTGCGTACAGAAGTACAGAAATCATTGCTTTTTCTCATGAGTCTAATGTAGATGCTTGTAAAGTTGGAGCAAAGTGAAGCATCCGAAAGGGGCTTGAGCTGTTGTTGACATAAAACATGAGAGAACCTAGTGTCATCCTGTGTGGCTCATTGGGTAACATGCTCAGCTTGGAGTTAGACGTTTGTGGGTTCAAGTCACACATGATGAATTTAGCCTAAAAGTCAGTGCTGACACTCTGGTGATGGAGTGCTATCAGCTGCTATCCATTGATTGAAATGTTTAACTGCGCCTCTGCCTGTCACAAAAACAGATTGTTTGGTCACGATCACACTGCTGTTTGTATTAGCTTCCTGTGCTCAATTTTATTGTTGTGTTTTCTACATTACAATTATGACACTGCTTCAGAAGAACTGTGATGTGCTTTGGGATTGTGAAAGATGCTATACTAATGCATATTTTTTTTCTATTTATCCTGATGGCACCTTCAATATCTGCTTGCATTGTGTTGCAGTATATACTCATCATTGTACATCATGCTTGCTTGCCATTTGGCATCTTAATTAACCAGTGCAGCCTCACAAGCAGAATAACTTCCTAGTTCTTAAACTTCCTTTATCATCATAAATCTCTAAATTTTCATGTATTAATTCCAAGATGTTTCACTTAAAAAGCAAATGCCTTTACTTTTCCAGATTCCACTGTGCAGGGTCATTCGTTTCAATATCGACTATACCATCCACTTCATTGAAGAAATGATGCCAGAGGCAAGTATGGAGTATCCTCCGACCAAAAACTTAAGCGAGGAGTGATCATCAGATGATAAATGTCAAAAGTTTCTGCTAATTGAATAACTATGGTTCTATATTTTTAAATAATGGAACAGGGGATGCCGAGGGGAAGTTGAAGTGTGACGTATATGATTATTAATTGTCAAAATTAATGAGGCTAGGAACAACGTACCTCCCTTAGCAGAGAAGTCAAAAACCAGGGAGCGCAGACTGAGAAGTAGAAGAGTTGAGGTTTCCTTTTTCACCCAGAGGACAGAACTTGTTGCCTGAAAAGGGCAGTCGCAGAAGCTCTCATCACATTTTAAAAAATCACTTGAAAATGCATTTGTAGTGCTTCAAGTAATAAGGTCATGGATTGAGGTATGGAAAATGGGATTTGTTTAGGTATCTCAGTCTCACAATAGGCTAACTAGCTTGTCCTATCAGTAATTTTCTGTTGCACTGTAAGTGGTTAGGATGACCCAACGAGTCTACAGTGGGGTACTGACAGATTAAGAGAGTGGATAAAAACTTGGCAGATGGAGTATAATGTGGGAAATGTGTGTTTATGCACTTTGGCAAGAATATTAATTAAAAGCAGAAAGACTGCAGAAAGCCACAGCACAGAGGGTTTTGGGAGTCCTCATCCCTGAATGACACAGAGCTAACATCCAAGTTCAGTTAATAGAGAAAGCAAATGAAATGTTGACCTTCCTTTCAAAAGGAAGGAAGAACAAAAATAGGGAAGTTTTGCTAAAACTATTCAGGGCATTAGTCAGATAACAGCTAGAGTACTGTGGACAGTTTTTGTCCATTTATCTAAGTAATGATATACTAGCTTTAGAGACAGTCCAAAGAAGATTTGCTAGGCTGCTCCTAGGTACGAGAGGAGGTTGTGTAGGTTGGGCATGTACTCACTGGAGTTTTGAAGGGGAGAGGGACCTTTTTGAAACGTTTAGGATTTTAGCGAGTTTTGAGAAGATTTGTAGCTCAGGTTGAGGTTCTGGATGTAGGTTTGCTCACTGAGCTGGAAGGTTCATTTTCAGACGTTTTGTCACCGTACCAAGTAATATCTTCAGTGGGCCTCTAGGCGAAGCACTGTACATGATTCCTCCTTTCTATTTATATGTTTGGGTTGGTGATGTCATTTACTGTGGCAACATCACCAACCCAAAGAAACCCAAACACATAAATAGAAAGCAGGAATCATCAGCAGTGCTTCGCCCAGAGGCCCACTGAAGATGTTATCAGGTAGGGTGACAAAACGTCTGGAAACGAACCTTGCAGCTCAGTGAGCAAACCTACATCCAGAACACTTAAAATTGACAGGGCCAATTTGGGGAGATTGTTTCACCTTGTGGGAGTGTCTAGAACCATGCAGCATTATTTCAACGTAAGGGGTCACACATTTAGGACAGGGATGAGGAGCAATTTCAGGAGTATATTCAATGATGAGACAGGTTTTTAATCAGTAAGGAAATCAAGGGTTATGAGGAGAAGGCAAGAAAATGGAATTGAAGTTTATCAGATCAGCCATGATCTCTTCGAGAAGCAGAGCAGATGGATGGGCTGAATGGCCTATTTCTCCTACATTTTATTGTCTGAATCTATCAGAAATGATGGTCTGGTCAGTTGTCCTGTCCTCATTCACTTTTGATAAATGAAACCAAACTTGGGGCCTGATTTCCTCCCTGTTTCTCTCTCCACAGTGGTCGTAGTGAGGTGTGTATGCCCTGAAAAGAGAGACTGACTATGTTGATGTTAGCTCAAGAATACTGAGGAAGCAAACATGCTTATGCATTTTACAGAAGCAAAGATTTTTAGTACTTAAGATTTTACACGAACGCAATTAAAGAATTTTTTAAGCCTATCTTCTTGCACAATTTCTTTGTATCCCTTTGGGAAATAGTGAGGGAGGAGGTGGTGGAAGGATGATTATCTGCTGGTTAAACTGCGACATGCAAGCTCCTTTTGTAGCTGACACCTCCCAGAGTGTGGCTTGAACCTGCATCTCCAGACACTGAAGAAGGGGCACTACCCACTGCAGATGTTTTCAAATCATCCTATTCAGAGATGTAATGGCGCACCCTCAGAAACAGATGGGATTTGTACCCAGGCATTCTGGTTCAGAGGTTAGGGACATTGTAAAAACAATGACTGCAGATGCTGAAAACCAAATACTGGATTGATGGTGCTGGAAGAGCACAGCAGTTCAGGCAGTGTCCAAAGATTCCTGGTTAGGGACATTACCCATTGCATCACGAGAGCCCCCATACTGAAGAATTGATGAGGGGTCAGGAAAAAGCAAAACAGAGAACACTGGCCACTGACTTTGTGAAGCTTCTGTTTATTGTCAGCCTCTCACAGCCCTGCCCCTTTGTTTTGGTTTCAGAACTTCTGTGTGAAAGGATTGGGAATGTTTGCCTCATTCTTATTTAAGGATATTTTAGAGCTTTACGACTGGAATATTCATGGTAATGTATAACTCTGTGTAAACTTTAAAGTAAAATTGATGGGGCACTAACGTTTGAGTCTACTTATATACATTTGTGAGAAATCTTTATGCTGTGTAAGAATTGTTTAGCAGAGTTTAAGTGTTAGTGTGTGTTACAATTCCTTTTCATTCAATCTAGGACCAGTGGGCACAGGCTTTAAGGACTTAAAGGAGTCATAATTCTGACTGGGCTGAGGTGGAATTTTTCTTGTAGATGGTTGAGTCTTTGGAATTCTTTTGCCACAGAGAGCTGCGGGGGCAAAGTCCTCGGGTATATTTAGGACTGAGATGGATTCTTGATGAGTAAGAGAAATGAGGGTTATGGATAAAATTCAGGAAAGTGGATGTAAGGAATGTTGGATCAGCCATAATCCTACTGAATGGTGGAGCAGGCTCAAGGGGCTGAGCAACCTACCCCGTTCCTATTTCTTATGGTCAGGTAATTGAATGAATAGAAAATGTAAAGGAAGATGCTTTGCCTGATTTACATGTAGACTGTTCCTGTTGCCTTGGTAAAATGGTTGGTCGAGGTCTGTTAGATTGTGGGCCTGTCTCCCTGTTACGTCTTCAGCTTCACTGACGTTCTGTGCTGTGAGCCATTGTTTTCCAGAGAATGCTGGAGAAACATAGTAGGTCTGACCCTTCGAGTCGAGTCCTGAACAGTGAATTGAAAAGTCACCTGGACTTCAAATGTTAACTTTCTCTCCACGGATGTTGCCAGATCTTGGAGTTCCTGAAATTTCTGATGTTGTTTCAGAAGCAGCAATTCTTTGTTTTATATTATAATTTTGAGCCCAGTTCCGAAGAAGAATCGCACCGAACTTGAAACGTTAACCGTGATTCTCCAAAGGAGATGCCAGACCTGTTGAGTTTCTCTGAGATTATGATTAAAAATTAGGTTGATTTTGTTTTACAAGGAAGATAAACCATTGACATTATGGTTGATGAAACTGTTGCCAAACCTTTTTATTGATATCAGATCAATAAATACGATGACAGAATGGTGAGGAATAACTATGCGTTGCAACATGAAGCCGATTTGTTTCTATTGAAATACGATTACTTGATTTCAGTTGGGGGGGTTCTCTTATCAAATTTGTTTTCTGGGTGGTTTGTGAAGTGCTGAAATTGAACAAGCTGTGGAATTTAATGTTTTCTCTATCGTGATTATAACCTTTATGGTTTGATGATACAAGAGTGGGAAGATGTTTATATGAGAACTTATCCATTCTAACTGCAGTTTTCAGAATTTAAAATGAACATTAAAATATAAAAATGGAGTGTAAAGCTTTAAAATGATGTCTGAATTGTTTGTTATTGTTCCTAGTCTGTAAAGTCCATCTCGCTTTCAGCTATATTTTTCCTGAACATAGTCTGACAGGAAATTGGTGTCTCGTTCACTTATGATTCTGTAAAATATATTTTGCTGTGTCCTAGGTCCTGTATTTGAAAATGGTGTTCCATCTTGTCCAAGGTTTCATTTCCTGCCCCGCTTTGTTAGATCAATACCTGGTGAGTAAAGAGTGATTGAATAGTACGTTAGTGAGCCTGTTGGGTCTGATTTTGAAGAGTGACCAATTGAGAGATGACAAAAAGATTCAGAGAAGCTTGTAGCTCTCTTGTATGTGCAGGGGGACGGGGAGTACAGGACAGAGTGTCATCTGTCAAGTTGGTCTCATGGTTGATTTCTGAAACATTAAGAAGGAACAGGCCATCTGAGCATGATCACGGGGCTAATTTGGGGGATATATAGAGTCATAGAGATGTACAGCATGGAAACAGACCCTTCGGTCCAACCCATCCATGCCGACCAGATATCACAACCCAATCTAGTCCCACCTGCCAGCACCCGGCCCATATCCCTCCAAAACCTTCCTATTCATATAATGATCCAAATGCCTCTTAAATGTTGCAATTGTACCAGCCTCCACCACATCCTGTGGCAGCTCATTCCATACACGTACCACCCTCTGCGTGAAAAGGTTGCCCCTTACGTCTTTTTTATATCTTTCCCCTCTCACCCTAAACCTATGCCCTCTAGTTCTGGACTCCCTGACCCCAGGGAAAAGACTTTGTCTATTTACCCTATCCATGCCCCTCATAATTTTGTAAACCTCTATAAGGTCACCCCTCAGCCTCCGACACTCCAGGGAAAACAGTCCCAGCCTGTCCAGCCTCTCCCTGTAGCTCAAATCCTCCAACCCTGGCAGCATCCTTGTAAATCTTTTCTGAACCCTTTCAAGTTTCACAACATCTTTCCGACAGGAAGGAGACCAGAATTGCACGCAATATTCCAACAGTGGCCTAACCAATGTCCTGTACAACCGCAACATGACCTCCCAACTCCTGTACTCAATATTCTGACCAATAAAGGGAAGCATACCAAATGCCTTCTTCACTATCCTATCTACCTGCGACTCCACTTTCAAGGAGCTATGAACCTGCACTCCAAGGTCTCTTTGTTCAGCAACACTCCCTATGACCTTACCATTAAGTGTGAAGTCCTGCTAAGATTTGCTTTCCCAAAATGCAGCACCTCACATTTATCTGAATTAAACTCCATCTGTCACTTCTCAGCCCATTGGCCCATCTGGTCAAGATCCTGTTGTAATCTGAGATAACCCTCTTCGCTGTCCACTATACCTCCAATTTTGGTGTCATCTGCAAACTTACTAACTGTACCTCTAATGCTTGCATCCAAATCATTTATGTAAATGACAAAAAGTAGAGGGCCCAGCACCGATCCTTGTGGCACTCCACTGGTCACAAGCCTCCAGTCTGGAAAACAACCCTCCACCACCACCCTCTGTCTTCTACCTTGAGCCAGTTCTGTATCCAAATGGCTAGTTCTCCCTGTATTCCATGAGATCTAACCTTGCTAATCAGTCTCCCATGGGGAACCTTGTCGAACGCCTTACTGAAGTCCATATAGATCACATCTACTGTTCTGCCCTCATCAATCTTCTTTGTTACTTATTCAAAAAACTCAATCAAGTTTGTGAGACATGATTTCCCTGCACAAAGCCATGTTGACTATCCCGAATCAGTCCTTGCCTTTCCAAATACATGTATATCCTGTCCCTCAGGATTCCCTCCCTCAACTTGCCCACCTCTGAGATCGGGCTCACTGGTCTATAGTTCCCTGGCTTGTCGTTACCACCCTTCTTAAACAGTGGCACCACGTTAGCCAACTTCCATTCTTCCGGCACGTCACCTTTGACTTTTGATGATACAAATATCTCAGCAAGAGGCCCAGCATTCACTTCTCTAGCTTCCCACAGAGTTCTCGGGTACACCTGATCAGGTCCTGGGGATATATCCACCTTTAACCATTTCAAGACATCCAGCACTTCCTCCTCTGTAATCTGGACATTTTGCAAGATGTCACCATCTATTTCCCTACAGTCTATATCTTCCATATTCTTTTCCACAGTAAATACTGATGCAAAATATTCATTTAGTATCTCCAACATTTTCTGTGGCACCACGCAAAGACCGTCTTGCTGATCTTTGAGGTGCCCTATTCTCTCCCTCGTTACCCTTTTGTCCTTAATGTGCTTGTAAAAACCCTTTGGATTCTCCTTAATTCTATTTGCCAAAGCTATCTCATGTCCCTGTTTTGCCCTCCTGATTTCCCTCTTAAGTATACTCCTACTTTCTTTATACTCTTCTAAGGATTCACTCGATCTAACCTGTCTATACCTGACATATGCTTCCTTCTTTTTCTTAACCAAATCCTCAATTTCTTTCATCATCCAGCATTCCCTTACCTACCAGCCTTCCCTTTCACCTTAACAGGAATATACTTTCTCTGGATTCTTGTTATCTCATTTCTGAAGGCTTCCCATTTTCCAGCCGTCCCTTTACCTGCGAACATCTGCCTCCGATCAGCTTTCAAAAGTTCTTGCCTAATACCGTCAAAATTGGCCTTTCTCCAATTTAGAACTTCAACTTTTAGATCTGGTCTATCCTTTTCCATCACTATTTTAAAACGAATAGAAATATGGTCGCTGGCTCCAAAGTGCTCCCCCACTGACACCTCAGTCACCTGCCCTGCCTTATTTCCCAAGAGTAGGTCAAGTTTTGCACCTTCTCTAGTAGGTACATCCACATACTGAATCAGAAAATTGTCTTGTACACACTTAAGAAATTCTTTTCCATCTAAACCTTTAACACTATGGCAGTCCCAGCCTATGTTCGGAAAGTTAAAATCCCCTACCATAACTACCCTATTATTCTTACAGATAGCTGAGATCTCCTTACAAGTTTGTTTCTCAATTTCCCTCTGACTATTGGGGGGTCTATAATACAATCCCAATAAGGTGATCATCCCTTTCTTATTTCTCAGTTCCACCCAAATAACTTCCCTCGATGTATTTCCAAGAATATCCTTCCTCAGCACAGCTGGAATGCTATCCCTCATCAAAAATGCCACTCCCTCTCCTCTCTTGCCTCCCTTTCTATCCTTCCTGTAGCATTTGTATCCTGGAACATTACGCTGCCAGTCCTGCCCATCCCTGAGCCATGTTTCTGTAATTGCAATGATATTCCAGTCCCATGTTCCTAACCATACCCTGAGTTCATCTGCCTTCCCTGTTAGGCCCCTTGCATTGAAATAAATGCAGTTTAATTTATTAGTCCTAGCTTGTCCCTGCCTGCCCTGACTGTTTGACTCACTTCTGTTCTCAGCTGTACTCGTCTCAGATCGATCTCTTTCCTCACTATCTCCCTGGGTCCCACCCCCCCACCTTATTAGTGTAAATCGTCCCAAGCAGTTCTAGCGAATTTCCCTGCCAGTATATTAGTCCCTTTCCAATTTAGGTGCAATCTGTCCTTCTTGTACAGGTCATTTCTACCCCAAAAGAGATTCCAATGATCCAAAAATGTGAATCCTTCCCCCATACACCAGCTCCTCAGCCATGCATTCATCTGCTCTATCCTCCTATTCCTGCCCTCACTATCTCGTAGCACTGGGAGTAACCCAGATATTACTACCCTTGAGGACCTCCTTTTTAAATTTCTGCCTAACACTCTGTCATCTCCCTTCAGAATCTCAACCTTTTCCCTTCCTATGTCGTTGGTTCCAGTGTGGACAATGACCTCCTGCTGGCCCCTCTCCCCCGTGAGAACATTCTGCACCTTCTCTGAGACATCCTTGATCCTGGCACCAAGGAAACTACACACCATTCTGCTTTTTCTCTGCTAGCCACAGAAACGTCTGTCTGTACCTCTGACTACGGAATCCCCGAACACAATTGATCTCTTGAAAGCCGACGTACCCCTCGTTGCATTAGAGCCAGTCTCAATACCAGAAACTTGGGTGTTCGTGCTATGTTCCCCTGAGAATCCATCACCCCCTACATTTTCCAAAACAGCATACCTGTTTGAAATGGGTATATCCACAAAAGACTCCTGCACTAGCTGCCTACCTCTTATCCTTCCTGGAGTTAACCCATCTATGTGACTGTATTTGAGACTTCCTCCCCCTTTCTATAACTGCCATCCATCACATACTGTTGCTGTTGCAAATTCCTCATCGCTTCTATCTTGTCTCTCCAAACAATCCAGTCGATCTGATAAGATTCACATCCACCAACATTTATGGCAGATATAATCCGCAGTAACCCTTAAACTCTCTTTAAACTGCCATATCTGACAAGAAGTACATATCACTGCAGAGGCCATTTTTGCTCCTTCACAATCTACAGATCCAGAAAATAACACCATTTTATTCCTCTACAAACACTGCCCCAGGATAAATTCATAGCTATGACTTATATTTCAAGTTTAATCAAGAGACTTATGTCCACAAACACACAATCAAGAAAGAACCCACTCTACTCACTAATGCAGCCTTTCTCTTGGTGTGTGAAGGCCTTTCAGTAATGTGACTGGAGGAAGACCCATTGTTGCTTCAGTCTCCCTGATGGCTGCAGAGTTTGTATAAATCACACTCACATCATCCCCATATCGCTTGTCCAAAATCTTGTTTCTTAATCCTTGTGCCATTCCGAAATGGAAACAACCTTTCTTTATCTCTCTTGTTGTAACCTCTTCAGCTCACTTAAATCTCCAAATCTCCCCTCAATCTCTATGGCCCCGTGAGGAACAATCCCAGCTTCCACAGTCTAGACTTGCATCTAAATTCCCTCCTTCAACGAGCCATCCTGGTAAATCACCTCAACACCATGTCACAGAACTTCACGTGTTGACTGGAGCTGGTCACAATATTATCACTGTGATTTAACCGGAACTGTAGAAAGGTTCAACATAAATCCCTGGTCTCGGTACTCAATAGTTTTGGCAGCATCTGTGAATAGAGAAACAGAATTAAATATTTATTCCAAACTGACTCCTCTTCAGAAATGGGTTCAGATGAAGAGTCCTGCTAGACTCCAGATATTAACTCTGTTTCTTTCTCCACAGATGCTGCCAGACCTGTTAAGATTCTTTTAGTGCTTTCTGTTTCTCAGTTTTCCAGCATCTGCAGTATTTTCCATTGTGTTTCTACACCGTGTTCTTTTCCTAAAGTCAGACATACCTCATGTTTTGCTGATTACTTTTTCGGTATAATTTGCTACCAAACCATGAAGAAGGCCGCTCCATCCAAGTTTAACAGGTTGACTTGGGTCTGGTAACTGGAAGCAGGTGGTGGGACTGACACACCAAATGTTGTTTGGAAGTAAACACCTCAATGTCAACAAACAGCTGTGATGTGAATTACAGTCCCACTGTTATTCTGATTATGACTCCTTCTTCTTGTTTTACTTCCTTGTCAGATAGTGGGAAAGAAGTCCTGTCAATGCATCAGGTGCTGCTTTATCTGTTGCGCAGCAGTAAACCCCTGGTTCCTGAGGAGGAGATTGCGAACATGCTGCAGTGGGAGGAGTTGGAATGGCAGAAGTATGCGGAAGAATGTAAAGGCATGATAGTAACCCACCCAGGAATGGTACGTAATAACACAGAAAGGGATATGTCAATAGAACCTTGTGTTTCAGACAGGAAGATAACACCATGAGGTATAGGAGCACATTCCACCATTGAGTCTGCTCTGCTGTTCAGTGAGATCAAGGCTGATCTAATAGTCTCTAATTCCGCTTTCTTGCTTTATTTGCCCATTTTCTTACATGGGGCAACAATTGAAATACTTTGATTTTTTTTGAAGAAGGCATCTTTAAATTTCTCTCACTGTACTTCAACATAATATTGATACAGATTGGACAAAAGAATGTGGGTGACACTGGCTCAGTGGTTAGCACTGCTGCCTCACAGCGCCAGGGACCTGGGTTTGATTCCACCCTTTGTGCAAACTCCACACAGACAGTTGCCATTCTCCCTGCGTCTGTCTGTCTAGGGGTTTCCTCTGGGTGCGATGGTTTCCTCCCACAGCCAAAGATGTGCAAGTCAGATGGATTGGCTAAAGGGATTAAAAGGTATGGGGGGAAAGCAGGAACAACTCAGGGACTGAGTTTGATGATCAGCCACGATGACATTGAATGTTGGAGCAGGCTCAAAGGGCTGAATGGGTTCCTCCTGTTCCTTCTTTATGTTTCCATGACTTTCAAGCAAACCTTTTAGTCACACAAAGCACTTTACCACTGAAGTCAGATAGTGAGAAAGAAGTCCTGTCGATGTATCAAGTGCTGCTTTTATCTGTTGTGCAGATGCACACAAGTGGAAGGCATGCATTCTCAGGAAACATCTTTCAGATTTAATCCTTCCTGCCAGAATCACTGATTCTCATCACATCATTGGATGATCAGCCATGATCATATTGAATGGTGCAGCAGGCTAGAAGGATTGATTGGCCTATTCTCCTATATTCTCTGTTTCTGTGTTATGTATCTCCACCCTTGCTTTGCACCCTACTCTGCTGTTGGTGCTTGAGTCTTTAGTCACATGGCCTCATGTTCTGGAGCTTCCTCACTAAACCTAGAATAGGCCATTCAGCTCCTCGAGCCTGCTCCTCCAAACTTTCTTCCTTGAAGCTATCTCTGAAAACACTCCTCGTTGACCAAGCCAATGCTTCATATCTACTTTGGTGGTCATGAAATGCTTTGGAAGGCTGGTCATGGCATTAATCAACTCCAGCCTCCCCACTACTCTTGCCCCACTCCAATTTGCCTATTGGACCAACAGATCCACGTCAGATGCCATATCACTTGCCCTTCACTCCTCCCTAGAACATCTTGACATCAAAAACAGCTATGCAAGAATCCTACTCATTGTCTATAGTTCACTCTTCAACACTAATATCCCCTCGACTGATTATACTAAACTTAGTGATCTCGGACTAAGCCCCATTCGCTGCAACTGGATCCTGAGTTTCCTGACCCACAGGCCACAATCAGTGAAGATTGGGACAATATTTCATCTTCACTAACACTCAACACTGGAACCCCCCAGGGGTGTGTACTCAGCCCCCTACTGTACTCACTGTATACCCATGACTGCATTGCCAAATACCAGGCTAATGTCATTTACAAGTTCGCTGATGACACCACCGTAGTCAGACGAATCTCAGATGGTGACGAAACAGACTACAGAAGGGAGGTGGAAGACCTGGAAAAATGGTGTACTGAGAACAACTGAGCTCTCAATGCTGGCAAAACCAAGGATCTCATTATTGACTTTCGGCGGGATGTTACTCATTCCCCCCTTCACATTAACAGCACAGAGGTGGAACGAGTGGAGAGTGTCAAACTCCTGGGAGTGGTCATCCACAACAAGCTTACTTGGACTCTTCATGTGGACGCACTGGTTACAAATGCCCAACAATGTCTCTTCTTCCTCAGGCAGCTGAGGAAATTTGGTAAGACGGCGAATCCCCTTGCCAACTTTTATAGGTGCGCCATCGAGAGTATTCTGTCTGGATGTGTCACTACCTGGTATGGCAACTGTACCATTCAAGATCGGAGACGGTTACAGAGAGTGGTGACCTCGGCCCAGACAATCAAAAAGGCCAACCTCCCATCTGTAGAATCTATCTACCAGGTCCGCTGTCAAGGAAAGGCCACCAGCATTCTCAAAGATCCATCCCACTCTGGCAATGTTTTTCTACAACCTCTACCATCGGGGAGAAGGTACAGAAGCCTGAACACACTCACCAACTGGTTTTGCAACAGATTCTACACTACTGCTGTTAGAATACTGAATGGACTCACAAACCCTTAACATTCACCTGTACCTGTGTTTTTGTTTTTGCCACTATTTACCTATTATTTATTTATCTATGTTATTTAACTCTGATCTACTCGTATTGCTCGCAAGACAAAGCTTTTCACTGTGCCTTTGTACACATGATAATAAATTCAAGTCAACTCAATTCAAATCTGTTCAATTCACAATAAATTCAATTCAATTCAATTTCCCTCATGAAAGCTCACTGGGAAGGACAACCATTTTTGATGTGATTCCCAGGGGAACATGTTGGGATATTGGTGCATAATGAGGGGCAGTGGTAAAAGCCAATGCCTGGTGGGAACAAAGTGAGTTGGGTGTGAATGTGACTGGAATACCAATAAAAGTGCAGTTTGTACTTTTTGAACAGGATAAAGCAGGAATTTAGGTGAAGCTATAAAACTGGAATTGCATAAATTGCTGAAAAAGCTCAGCAGGTCCGGCAGCATCTGTGGAGAAAAATCAACGCTAACATTTCGGGTCTGTGACCCGTCCTGGGAACCTTTGAAATGTTAAATCTGATATCTCTCCATCGATGCTGACAGACCAGCTGAGCTTCTCCAGCAATCCACAGTTCTTTCGGTTTTCATTTGGAATATTATGGGTTTTGGATAGGAGAGTGGGAGGGTGCAAGTGTATATTGAATAGATGAGATGAAGGAAGAGGAGGTTCTTGTGGAGCTTCAGGACTAGGAGAGAGATCATTTGGGCTGAAGGGCTTGTTTCTATGCTGCAAAGTTTTAACATCATTTGACAAAAGCAAAACCAAAGGAGAAGCTAATTAAATTCCCAGGCAGATAGAAGACCCAATTATAACAGCAAGAGGGAATCAGGGAACCAATAAAAACACACAGCTGGAAGACTGAACATTCTAGATTGAATAATAGGTATTTTGAAAAGTTTCAATGAAATTTTACATCTTTAAGGTGTGACAATGCTGCGTAACATGGCCAGTTTAATCTTGGCTTTTGTTACAGTATCTGGCAAGATTATGTTCTTGGAGCGAGTTGTCATGGGGACTGGCTGGTGGATAAATGCTGCAGTATGTGGTTGATGCTGGCAGGTGATGTTGCAGCCAGGAGTTTTAATGTAAGAATCTCTTAGTGGTTGGGTTCTCTCATTTTTGCTTTTGACATGCAGTCAGGCTACCCAGAGTTGTCATATGTGTGACAACATCACTCGCCTGCTTGTTTTGCTGGCATTTTGTTTTTGATTAAGCTCATTTGCGCCTCACATAGTGGATTCCAGTCGCTGGACAGAATCTGTACACGGCCACTGCTGCCAAAGGGCCATCACCTCAAAATTAAAGTCATTCAGGAGAGAAATGAGGAAACACCTCTGTGCTTAGAAGTGTGAAAAAACTCTCCAACAAAGTGCAGGAGCTTCTAACTTACCGAATAATGTTGATCCTGAGATTGTTGGCAGGAACCAGGGCAGCTGGGTGGACTCAAGTGACAGATCAGTCATGATCTTAGTGAATGCAGGACTTTGAGAAAGCCAGGTAGTAAAGGATCTGATTGGACCTTTACTCACTTTTATTTATCAAGATGTACTAAACAAGCATGCCCTTCCAAACCCAATAACCACAGTGTCGGTCTACTTCTGAATGTAGCAGGACAAATGAGACCGCCATTAATGTCTACCACTGGGCACAAGGTCAAAGCAAAGTCACCATTGTCTTACTTGAGCATTGGGCTCTTTCTTGTTCAAGAGAAATGGTGATTTAACCTGAGAATCACTACACCTCAGACAAGAACGAGAGTCATTCAATGTAACCTCAGCTGGTGCAGGAATTGAACCCAGGCTGTTAATATCACGCAACAATCATCTAATCAACTCTGCTAATGGAACCCCAGTGAACAATGGTATATTTGAAGACAATTAAATACTCCTCTTACTGCACACTTAACAAGAGGCTGAATGGTTTCTTCATTGCTCTGCTTTCACATGAAGTTTGAATAAATAATACCAACACCTTACACCTCAGTTTTGTTTGTTGCAATCTAATTTAAATTGCACTGTTGCTGAAGTAACCCTAAGTTGATTATCATTATTAGCTAAGAGATATATTGCAAGCATTGTAAAAGAGGGAAGATGTAAATTTGAATGAATTTCTATGTCTTGTGTCAAATATCGGGTTCAAATTCAGAAAGAACTCCAATTGGGGGCCATGCCTTTAGCTGCCTGAGCCTCAAACTCTGCAATGATCTCCCAAACCTCTGCATTACTCTTTCATCCTCAACGATCTCCTCAAGACTGATCTCTCTTACTAAGTCTTTGGTCACCTGTTTGAATCTCTCCTCGTTTAGCTAAGTGACATCCGTATGATACACCATCAAGCAATTTGTGTTATTAAGTATTCTATATGGATGCTATTGTTCAAATTCTGATGTGAATCTCTTGTGAGAAAAGTGGTTTGCTGACTCCTGAAGTCCGCCCCCTCTAAGATTAGTCAACTTAAACAATCCCAGATCTTTATGTAAATGTGTTGCTGTTGTTTATCAGGCAGCTGCTTACCCTGAAACTTTTGATTTCTTTACAGAAACCCAGTTCTGTTCGTATTGACCAGTTAGACCGGGAGCAGTTTAACCCTGAGGTCATAACTTTCCCGATTATAGTTCATTTCGGCATTCGGCCTGCTCAGCTGAGTTATGCTGGAGACCCACAGTAAGTTGAGCACTTTCCTTTCCATTACTGCTACACCCAAATGCAAAATATTGCATGTGCTAGAAATGACGCCGTCTTATTACTGATAAACCCATGAGAATATGAAGACCAGGAGGTTATACCAAAGCTCTATAAAAGGTTAGTTCTTCTCTGACCGGACTGTTGTGTCTGATTCTGGGCACCACATTTTTGGAAGGATGTGAAGTATAGGGTAGAAAATATTTACTTGAATAGTTCCAAGGATGAAGGGTTGCAGATACTCTGGAGAAGCTGGATCGCTTAGTGTAGAGCAGAGACAAGGAAGAGGTGATTTTGCACCGATGTCTCATTGTGAAGGGTTTAGAACGATTTAATGAAAGAAAGTTCCATCTGATGTCTGAGCAGCTCCTAACTAGGGTCGGGGTGAGAAAGTGGGATTCATTAAGTTGGTCTTTGCCTTCAGTGTGGCAGTGGGCAGAATGGCCTTCTGTGTTCTGTTATTTCAACTCCTCTCCACATCAAGTGTTCAATTCCTCCTCCCCACAGATTCCCTCCCCCAGCCCCTAAATACACAACCAGTACTGCCATAATTTGATGGTATAGTGGCAATGTCACTGGACCAGTAACCTAGGGGCTCCGGCTCAAAGTTTAGGGGCACGTGTTTGAATCCTGTCATGACAGATGGTGAATTTTGAATAAAAATCCGCTAGCTGTATGCCCTATAATTATTATAACTACTCTTTTGGTTCACTAATATCTTTTGGGGAAAGAAATCTGTCATCTTTTTCCGGACTCCAGATCCACCACTATTTGGTTAAATCTTAACTGCCCTCTGAAATGTTAATTAAGGATATTGGGGGATAGGAAATAAATTTTGCCTAGTTAGCAATGTGCACATCGGATAAATGAATTTTTAAAAAATCAACAGGTTGTTGTGACCATCTTAGTGCTTTCACTCATCCTTGGTACATTTTCAGATATTCCCTTCCACTGTTTCACTCCTGGTTTCCAAACCCCATCCCTAAAATCAACATTTCTTCCAATGCTCTGCTTATCACTGCTTCTGCTTGCTGAACACTACTTGTAATGCATTTGCTATGTTCTTAACCCTGTACTTTGAAAAATTATTAAAATTGAAATTAAGTTTTAGACCTGGGCAAGGCATTGATTTTGTTTCTTCTGTGCAAATATGGAGGTCTGTGGGGAGATTGGATTGGATGGAGTAGATAGGAAGAATATACTTCTGTTTGGAAAACAAAAAGGGCGTACATTTAAAACAATGTGCAAACGAAACAAGGATGATGTGAGGAAACGTTAGGGCGTGGGATGCACTGCCTGGAAATGGGAAGACAGGTTCAATTGAGGTTTTGAAGAGGGTATTGAATGATTATTTGGATAAAAATGATGTGCATGGACGGGGGAGAAAGCAGGAGATTGGCACCATGTAATAGAACCAGCAAGTGGGCTGAATGGCCTCCTGCACCATAACAATTCTGTGATTGATAGAGAACTGAAGGTCGGAGAGATTAAATGCCAGCGCAGTTATCAATTCAAATTTCAGAATGAAAAATAACCACCAATCAAAATCAACAATGACTGAAAAAGCAAAGAGTAAAACCAGCAGCTGCCAAGAAGAACATGGAACAAAGTGGAGGTTACACTCAAACGGTTGCTATCGATGTTGAGTTTGAAACTTTATAAAGCGACTAAAATCGATAAGTGCTGTTCTTCAAGCTGCTATTGAAGTTTGCAGGCCAAGGGCAGAGAGGTCAGACGGCAACAAGGTGAAGAAACAAAATACCAACTGATTAGTAACTCAGAATCGTGTTTGCAGACTGAGCATAGGTGTTCCGCAAAACAGTCATCCAGCCTACCTTGGGTCTCCCATTGGAGAGCAGACCATATTGTGAGCAGTGAGTACAGTTAGTGCGGCTGAACAAGGTTGGGTAGCCTTTGCACACAGTCCAAAAAACTGAAAAGTCTGAAACACAAAAGGTTTTCTTGAGAGTGACCCTGAATGGAAGTATAGATTGTTTGTTTTTGGTTGGGCCCTTTTGGAAAAATGAACTTGGTCTGAATAGCTCTGTCATGAAGGGGAGTAAGAACCAGTTGGTCCTGAGGATTTTGGAAAAAGATCGCTGTTTCCCCTTGAAAGAGTGATTGGGGCCTGGGGCAAGAGACGAAAGTGAGCGGGCGTCCCTGCACTTACATGGAAAGGTGCCACGAGAAGTGGTTGGGGTCTTGGGACTGAAGTTGAGGATGCAGTCCCTTTAGACATGGGAGGGGTTGAGGGCAGGAAAGTGGGATTGAGAAACATCTCAGCCATGATTGACAGCTGATGCAGACTTGAAGGGCTGCATGGCCTGATTCTGCTCTTTTGTTTTAAAATACCCTTTGATGGCTAGAGGTGGCACAAGTCTCCCACTTTCTGCTGGCTCCTGACCAACATGCTGCCAGAAAACCCACATGTTTCCTGAACGCTGAAGCAGCAGATCACTTCAGATAGAAGCACAGGTATTTCTGGTGTTGTTTTTGGAGCAGTTTTGTTGGCCTGTTTTTGTACAGTTACTGCATTTCATGAGCTTTGCTCAATTTTTATATTAATGCCTCTAGCCTCCTGGGGAAGTTAGTGTGTGATTCTAATATTTTACTCTCAGTCCAGGAAATGGCCAATTTAAAACCGTTACAGGTACATTTTTAGATGATCGAATATTGTTTACATTTGAAGTAATCAACGCTTTGGAAGGTGTAAAGACCTTAGAAAGGAATGAGGGAGGTTTACCAGGATGCCAGCTAGAATAAGGCACTTAAGTTGTGAAGTGAGATCGGAAAATTACAGTGAACTGAGAGAGATGCTCTTGGAGTCATACAGCATGGATTGTGATGGCTGCGCTCAGTCCTATACTTAAAGAGCACCCATTGTGTTAAATTACAAATGTGCCCCTCCATCCACAAACCTCACTTCATGACATTAGAACTTTCACTCCCACAGCCTGAAAGAGTGAGACCAACAATCAGCAGTGAAAGCGTTCACTGTGGAAGATGCTCTGAATCGTTAACAATAATGTCAGTGGAATATTCAGAGAGATCATTGTTTAAAAAAAAACCTACACCCTCAAAAACAATCCTAATATCACCCCACATAATTTTGTGTCAATAATAATAATAATAATCTAATAATGCTCCTTGAATGTGCCTTGGCATTTTGTTCTGTGAAAATGTGTGTTGTAAATGGAAATTGTTGTTGTTGTGAGAAACTGGAAGAAACCCTGTGAAAATGTGTTCCCTGGTCAATCCAGATAAATGAGGTGATGCATTTAGCAAGACAAACAAGGCAAGGGAATACATGATGAACGATAGGACCCTGGGAAGCACCAAAGATCAAAGGGACCTTTGTGTGCATGTCCCCTGGTCCCTTAAAGTAGCAGGGCAGGTACATAGCATGGGTTAAAAAGGCAAATGGGATAATTGCCATTATTAGTTGAGGCATAGATTAAGAATAGGGAGGTGATACTGGAACTGTATAAAATGTTGGTTAGGCAACAGCTAGAATATTGTGTGCAGTTCTGGAATCCACATTATAGAATTAATATGACCGCACCGAAAAAGGTTGCAGAGGTGGTTTAACAGGATGTTGCTTAGGCTGGAGAGTTTGAGTTATGAAGAGATTGACAGACTGGGGTTGTTTGCCTTAAGAGTGGAGACCACAAGAATGAGATATATATAAAATTGAGGGGCATAGATCGGGTAAAGAGGAAGGAACATTTACCCTTAATGGAGGGATCAATGTCTAAGCATAGATTTAAGGCAGGGTCAGGAGGTTTGAGAAGATGTGAGGAAAAACTTTTTCACCCAGAGAATAGTGAGAATCTGGAACTCATTGCCAGTAAAGATGATAGAAGCAGAAATCCAACTGGTTTGAAGGTAGAAGACAGAGGGTGTTGGTCGAAGGTTGCTTTTCAGACTGGAGGCCTGTGACCTGCAGTGTGCCACAAGGATCAGGGCTGGGTCCACTGCTTTTCATCATTTATAGAAATGCTTTGGATGTGAACGTAGGGGATTTAGTTAGTAAGTTCGCAGATGACACTAAAACTGGAGGTATATTGGGCAGCGAAGAAGGTTACCTCATAATGGGATCTTGATCAGATGGGCCAATGGGCTGAGGAGTGGCAGATGGAGTTTAATTTAGATAAATGCGAGGTGGTGCATTTTGGAAAGACAAACCAGAGCAGGACTTGTACACTTAATGGTAAGGTCCTGGAGAGTATTGCTGAACAAAGAGACCTTGGAGTGCAGGTTCATAGTTCCTTTACAGTGGAGTCGTAGATAGATAGGATAGTGAAGATGGTGTTTGGTATGCTTCCCTTTATTGGTTAGAACATTGAGTATAGAGTTAGGAGGTGATGTTGCTTTTGGAATTCTGGTCTCTCTGCTATAGGAACGTTGTTGTGAAACTTGAACTTGCTCAGAAAATATTTACAAAGATGTTGCCAGGGGAGTAGGATTTGAGGAGAGGCTGAAGAGTCTGGGTCTTTTTTCCCTGGAGCATTGGAGGCTGAGGGGTGACCTTTTATAGATGTTTATAAAATCATGAAGGTCCTGGATAGGCTAAATAGACAAGGTCTTTTCCCTGGGATGGGGGAGTCCAAATCTCGAGGGCATAGATTTAAGGTGAGCAGGATAAGATTTAAAAGGGACCTAAGGCAACTTTTTCATGCAGAGGGTGGTGCACGTCTGGAATGAGCTGCCAGAGGAAGTGGTACAATTACAACATTTAAAAGGCATCTGAATGAGTATCTGAATAGGAAGGGTTGAGAGGGATATGGGCCGACTGCTGGCAAATGAGACTAAATTCATTTAGGATATCTGGTCGGCATGGACGAGTTGGACCAGAGGGTCTGTTTCCATGCTGTACATCTCCATGACTCTGTGACTCTTAAGTATTTAGGTATGTACTTACAATGCCAAGGCATACAAGGCAATGGGCCAAGAGCTGGTAGATGGGATTAGAATAGTTAGATGGTTGTTTTTGACAAATGCAGACATGATGGGCCGAAGGTGCTTTTTTTTTTGTGCTGTAAACCTTGATGGCTCTCTTATTCTGTTTTGGAACAAATTCTTGACTTGACTAAGTCACTGTGTTGTAACCAAGTTTTACTCAACAAATGATGCACCCATTTACCTCTGATTTGCTTTCCTCATTGTTCACGTTTCTGCAATGGTGTGAAGACACTAGAAGTAAAGAAGCTAACCATTTCAGGTTATTCAATCGCCAGTACCCTATCCACTTCCTGTGTCTCTGTCAGCTCTGTGCAAGACTGACTCAGCGAGTCTCACTGCTCTGCAAATTGTTTCTCCTTCTAGGGCTTATCTAGTTTGCTTTGGAAAGCCTCAATACATTCTGCCTCCCTACACTCTCAGGAAGCACATCCCAGATCCTAACCACTTGCTGCGTATAAAACTTTCTCCTCATGTCACCTCTGGTTCTTTCAGCAACTGCCTTTAAATCTGTAAAACAGCCATAGAGTCATAGAGATGTACAGCACAGAAACAGACAATTTGGTCCAACCCGTCCAGATATCCTAACCTAACTTAGTCCCATTTGCCAGCACATGGCCCATATCCCTCTAAGCCCATTCAACTGCCTTTTAAATGTGCAATTGTACTAGCCTCCACCAGTTCCACTGGCACCTCGTTCCATATGCGCACCATCAACTTCATGAAAATGTTGCCCCTTAGGTTCCTTTTAAATCTTTTCCCCCCTCACCCTAAACCTATGCCCTCTAGTTCTGGACTCCCCCACCCCAGGGAAAAGACCTTGTCTGTTTACCCTACCCATGCCCCTCATAATTTTGTAAACCTCTATAAGGTCACCCCTCAGCCTCTGACGTTTCAGGGAAAACAGCCCCAGCCTGTTCAGCCTCTCCCTGAAGCTCAAATCCTCCAACCCTGGCAACATCTTTGTAAATCTTTTCTGAACCCTTTCAAGTTTCACAGCATCTTTCCGATAGAAGGGAGAGCAGAATTGCACGCAATGTTCAAAATAATAAAAACAGAAACTGCTGGAGAAACTCAGCAGGTATGACACTGGACTCTGAACATTCACTGTCCTTTCTCTTCACAGATGCTGTCAGATCTGCTGAGTCTTTCCTGCAATTTCTGTTTCTGGCTTCCAGCACCCACAGTGTATTGGTTTTATTTGACCTTAAATCTGTGCCTTCTGGCTCTTGACCCCTTCACCAATGCAAACAGTTGCACGCTATGTACTGATAAACGTTTATCACCATCTCTCTCTCTGTCTCTCACTCACTCTTTTCACACACCCACACGCACGCACACCCTTGTGACAGAAACCCCTCATCCCAAAAATCATATTCAAACCTTTACCGCATTCTCGCTGAAGCCTTCACGTCCTTCATAAAGTACTCTTGAAAGAAGTGAATTTTTTTCCTTTATCCCAGTTGTCAATTTGATTCGCTTTCAAAAGATTATTTTTTGTTCTCCTGCCATTATTAATCCAATTGTGTGTGACAGTGCATAACACGTACACAGCTAACTAACTTTTCCTTCAAAACTTCAATGTAAATGTTGTAACCTTCCTCATTATTTTCAGCCGAGAAGCTAACTTTTATCTGGAATCTTTTGAATCCTTTGGGCTAGTTTCCTATCTGGATGCTTGACACACCCCTGTAAAGGTAGTGAAACATTCCCAGCAGACCCTGTGTACGCAGCAGTTCCCCATCCAGGTAGTCAGTCCATAATGCCAGCTGCTCTGTGGCAGCGCACTGTATATTCCTTTATGATCCTCAAAGAATGGGGCAACAAAAAGTCTCTAATTCTTTTTAAAAAATAAATAATAAGAGTTTTACAAATCAAATGGCTGTCCAGTTTGTTTAAGCTTTGTTAGATTTTTGAAGGGATTTGTTCTTGGGATGCGGGCGTTGCTGGCTGGACCAGCATTTGTTGTTCGGTCCCTAGTTACTCCTCGGAGATGGTGGTGAATGACCGTCTTGAACCGTTGCAATAACCCACAATGCTATTAGGGAGGGAGATCCAGAATTTTGACGCAGTGACACGTGAACAGCAATATATTTCCAAGTCAAGATGTTGAGTAGCTTGGAGGGGAATTGCATATGGCGGTGTTCCCACCTAATTGCTGTCCTTGTTCTAGAATTAGAGAGCCTGGAAGATGCAATTGAAAGAGCCATTGTACATCAACACTGGAGGAAGTGAGTAGAATATATACAATGTACCAAGGAGCTGGTGGTAAAGTGGTAATGTCACTGGTCTAGTATTCCAGAGCCTCAGACAGTGGGGACCAGGGTTCAGATCACACTGTAGCAGATAGTCAAATGTGAATTCAATAAAAACCTGGAATAAATGTTGACCATATAGCCCTTGTTCAATGGTGATAAAAACCCATCTAATTCATCAATGTCTTTGAGGAAATTAAATCTGTCTCTGTTATCTGGTCTGTCATTACATGTGACTCCAGATCCATAGCAATGTATTTGACTCTTACTGTGTGACAATAAACAGTGACCTAGCCAACAACATCTCCATCCCATTGAATGAATAAAAATATGTACGCGTTTAAATTCTCTATCAGTGGAACATTAGAAATTTGCATTGCTAATGTTCTGTTGGAGTATTAATACTAAGTAGCAAACAAGTTCATAAGTGGCAAAAGTCACAAATTGGAGGAGGTTATAAGCGTGTAAGTGTAGAAAATTGGAGTAGACTGTTCAGCCCATCAGAGATGCAGCGTTTTTAAATGGACAGAAAAGCCATAAGCAATAGAAACACTTGTATACTGTTCACTTCCTCGAGCCTGCTTTGCCATTCAATAGAATCATGGCTGATCTGACATTCCTGATGTCCACCTTCCTGCCCTTTTCCTGCATACCTTGATTCCCTAGTGGTGCAGTCTTTTTCATCTCTCTTCAAAAGGAATGTGTATTTGATTGGCTTTGTGTCAGTTCACAACATCACCCAATGGTGGCAGTAGCGTCATAGGAAGCACAAGGAAAGTTTATTTTATTGGGTGAATGGTGGGTTCCATACAGTAATTTAGCAGTGAGGTTGTTTGACTAAATGCTGCTTGGCTTTCAACAAGGGAATTGACGCTAGTTATGAACTCCCTCCTTCAAACTCTCCCTTCCCACCCTTTTTGTGTTAATTTCTTGCAGTGTACAATCCTCCTTCGTCAGCATCCACTTCGAATATTATTGCTCACATAATTCCTATTATGAGCAAGTAATTTGTTCTAATCCAATTTTTTTGCCCTATTTCGCAGTGGGTGATGTCTAATGAATCAATTTCACTTCCATGAGAATTTCAATAAAGCTAGGCTAAATGCTGCATTGTGTATAGTTTGTGCTGAGGGGTTTCATTGTGTTTATTAAAAGTCAACATTTCTTTTAAGTAGGGATGAGTTTGTATTTTGGAGTTTGTAATCTATTTCACCAGAACTTTGTGCGATCAAGCTTACCACAGCTTGTGTGTGCAGAAATGTTGCTGTTAATATTGCAAAGTGCTCCAAAGTTGGAATTTTATAACTTAGAACTGGACAGCAAACCACATAAGGTGTTGCTTGGACAGATTGCTGATATCTGGAGCAAAGAGGTAGCTTCAAGGATAGAGAGGAAGCTGAAGGGTTGGCAAAACTGAGGAAGATAATTCTAGAGCTTTAAGAGGAAGGTAAAGCTGCCATAGTCCTATCATGCCATAGGACTGCACTCTCATTCAAGAAACACAATTGGTAGTGGTTTCACCAAAAAGCTGTAAAATACAGGAACAGAATTAGGCCATTTGGCCCATCAAGTCTGCTTTGCCATTTCATCACTGCTGGTATGTTTTTCAACCCCATTCGCTTGCCTTCTCCCATAAACCTTCTCAAACAAGAACCCTTCTATCTCTGTCTTAAACATACTCAGTGACTTGGCCTCGACAGCTCGCTGTGGAAATCAGATCCACAGATTCACCACCCTCTGGCTGAAGAATTTTTCCTCACCTCCATCCAAATGGGTTGTCCTTTCACTCTGAGGCTGAGCCTTCAGATCCTGGTTTCTCTTACTCGTGGGAATGCCGTCTCCCATGTCCAGAGTCAAGATTTGAGTGGTGCTGGGAGCCTTCGGGGTGGAGAGATAAAATCCCAGCCTCATTCCTGATGAAAGGCTCCTGCCTGAAACATCGATTTTCCTGCTCCTCTGATGCTGCCTGACCTGCTGTGCTTTTCCAGCACCACTCTAATCTAGACTCTGATCTCCAGCATCTGCTGTCCTCACTTTTGCCTATCTCCCATGTCCACTTCACCCAGCTCTCCCTATTCTGTAGGTTTTAATCTGATTTCTCCTCATCATTCTGAAGCAGTGAGTTTCCTCCGGGTGCTCCGGTTTCCTCCCACAGTCCAAAGATGTGCAGGTCAGTTGAATTGGCCATGCTAAATTGCCCCATAGTGTTAGGTGCATTAGTCAGAGGGAAATGGGACTAGGTGGGTTACTCTTTGGAGGGTCGGTGTGGACTTGTTGGGCCAAAGGTCCTGTTTCCACACTGTAGGCAATCTAATCTAATCTACTGACCTGAGGGTCACCAGGCAAGGGGAAGAGAGTGGGGAGAATCCTTCATCACTCTTTGTTCTTTGTTCATGGCAACCTTAGCCAGCGCAGGAATTGAATTCACGTTCTTTTTATTACACTGCATCACCAACCAGCCATTCAGCCATCTGAGCTAACCACCACCACCCTAACACATAGGAGTGGAATTACGTCATTTGGCCTTTGAGCCTGCTGCACTATCCAATGGGATCATGTCTGGTCTGATAATCCTCAACTCCATTTTCCTGCCTTTTCCCCCCATAATTTCTGATTCCCGTTCTGATTAATAATATGTCTATCTCAGCCTTGAATATACTTAAAAATCCAGTCTTGCCAGCTGTCTGTGGTAAAGAATGCTACAGATTTACTACCCTCTGAGAGGTTAGATGAGGTTTCTCCTCATCTCTGCCTTAAATATGTGACCTTGGAAGTAATATACTGGGCATTCGTTACCTGCTTTGGTTTGAATGGTGTCCAGCTCCTTGAGTGTTGCTGGACTTGTTCTGGATTAAGTTGGAGAATGCCATTTAGTTTGGTAATTAATCTGAATGGTGATAGATTGGGAAAGGGAGAGGTGTAACAAGACATGGGTGTCGTTGTATATCAGGCAATGAAAGTAAGCATGCCAGTGCAGCACCCAGTGGAGAAAGCAAATAGTATGTTGGCCTTCATAGAACATAGAACATAGAACATAGAACAATACAGCGCAGTACAGGCCCTTCGGCCCTCGATGTTGCGCCGATCAAAGCCCACCTAACCTACACTAACCCACTATCCTCCATATACCTATCCAATGCCCGCTTAAATACCCATAAAGAGGGAGAGTCCACTACTGCTACTGGCAGGGCATTCCATGATCTTACGACTCGCTGAGTGAAGAACCTACCCCTAACATCAGTCCTATATCTACCCCCCCTTAATTTAAAGCTATGCCCCCTTGTAATAGCTGACTCCATACGCGGAAAAAGGTTCTCACTGTCAACCCTATCTAACCCCCTAATCATCTTGTACACCTCTATCAAATCACCCCTAAACCTTCTTTTCTCCAAAGAAAACAACCCCAAGTGCCTCAGCCTTTCCTCATAGGATCTTCCTACCATACCAGGCAACATCCTGGTAAACTTCCTCTGCACCCGTTCCAGTGCCTCCACATCCTTCCTATAGTATGGCGACCAAAACTGCACACAATATTCCAGAAGCGGCCGCACCAGAGTCTTATACAACTGCAGCATGACCTCAGGACTCCGGAACTCAATTCCTCTACCAATAAAAGCCAGTACGCCATATGCCTTCTTCACTGCACTATTTACCTGGGTGGCAACTTTCAGAGATCTGTGTACATGGACACCAAGATCCCTCTGCTCTTCCACACTACCAAGTAGTCTACCATTAGCCCAGTAATCCATCTTTTTATTACTCTTACCAAAGTGAATCACTTCACACTTAGCTACATTGAACTCCATTTGCCACCTTTCTGCCCAGCTCTGCAGCTTCTCTATATCCCGCTGTAACCTGCCATATCCTTCCTCACTGTCTACAACTCCTCCGACTTTCGTATCATCCGCAAACTTGCTCACCCAACCTTCTAACCCTTCCTCCAGGTCATTTATAAAAATGACAAACAGCAATGGTCCCAAAACAGATCCTTGCGGAACACCACTAGTGACGGCACTCCAAGATGAATCTTTGCCATCAACTACTACCCTCTGTCTTCTTCCAGAGAGCCAATTCCTAATCCAAACCTCCAACTCACCCTCAATGCCATATCTCTGTATTTTCTGCAGTAGCCTACCATGGGGGACCTTATCAAACGCCTTACTAAAATCCATATATACTACATCTACCGCTTTCCCCTCATCTACCTCCTTCGTCACCTTCTCAAAGAATTCAATAAGGTTTGTGAGGCACGACCTGCCCTTCACAAAACCATGCTGACTATCCTTGATCACATCATTCTTATCCAGATGTGCATAAATCCTATCCCTTATAATTCTCTCTAAGACTTTGCCCACAACAGAAGTGAGACTCACTGGCCTATAGTTACTGGCCTTCATAATGACAGCATTAGAATACACACATGTGGATGTCTTGCTGCAATCGTACAGGCATTGGTGAGACTGCTCCTGGAGTACTCTGTGCAGATTTGGTCTCCATATCTGAGGAAGAATGTTCTGGCTATGGAGGGATTGCAATGAAACTTTACCAGACTGATTCCTGAGATTGCAAGACTGACGTATGAAGAGAGACCAGATCGATTAGGACTATATTCACTGGAATTTAGAAGATTTGGGGGTGAAGGGGGTTGGTGGGGGTGGGGGAGGTGTGGTGTGGGGTAGTGGGGGTGAAGGGGGTTGGTGGGGGGCGTGTGGGGTGGTGGGGGTCGGGGAGGTGTGGTGTGGGGTGGTGGGGGTGAAGGGGGCTGGTGGGGGGCGTGTGGGGTGGTGGGGTGGTGGGGGTGAAGGGGGTTGGTGGTGGGGTGGTGGGGGTGAAGGGGGGTGAAGGTGGTGGGGGTGAAGGGGGTTGGTGGGGGGCGTGTGGGGTGGTGGGGGTCGGGGAGGTGTGGTGTGGGGTGGTGGGGGTGAAGGGGGTTGGTGGTGGGGGTGAAGGGGGGTGAAGGTGGTGGGGGTGAAGGGGGTTGGTGGGGGGCGTGTGGGGTGGTGGGGGTGAAGGGGGTTGGTGGGGGGCGTGTGGGGTGGTGGGGGTGAAGGGGGTTGGTGGGGGGCGTGTGGGGTGGTGGGGGTGAAGGGGGTTGGTGGGGGGCGTGTGGGGTGGTGGGGGTGAAGGGGGTTGGTGGGGGGCGTGTGGGGTGGTGGGGGTGAAGGGGGTTGGTGGGGGGCGTGTGGGGTGGTGGGGGTGAAGGGGGTTGGTGGGGGGCGTGTGGGGTGGTGGGGGTGAAGGGGGTTGGTGGGGGGCGTGTGGGGTGGTGGGGGTGAAGGGGGTTGGTGGGGGGCGTGTAGGATGGTGGGGGTGAAGGGGGTTGGTGGGGGGCGTGTGGGGTGGTGGGGGTGAAGGGGGTTGGTGGGGGCGTGTGGGGTGGTGGGGGTGAAGGGGGTTGGTGGGGGGCGTGTGGGGTGGTGGGGGTGAAGGGGGTTGGTGGGGGGCGTGTGGGGTGGTGGGGGTGAAGGGGGTTGGTGGGGGGCGTGTGGGGTGGTGGGGGTGAAGGGGGTGAAGGGGGTTGGTGGGGGTGAAGGGGGTTGGTGGGGGGCGTGTGGGGGGGAAGGGGGTTGGTGGGGGGCGTGTGGGGTGGTGGGGGGGAAGGGGGTTGGTGGGGGGCGTGTGGGGTGGTGGGGGGGAAGGGGGTTGGTGGGGGGCGTGTGGGGTGGTGGGGGTGAAGGGGGTTGGTGGGGGGCGTGGTGGTGGGGTGAAGGGGGGTGGTGGGGGTGAAGGGGGTTGGTGGGGGGTGTGGTGGCGGGGTGAAGGGGGGTGGGGCAGTTGGGGGGTGGGGGGAGTCTCTCAGATACTTGGAAATTTTAAGAGCATTAGATAAACGCAGAACAGATGACTGGGGTGCTCAGAACGAAGGGTCACTGTCTAAGGATATGGGGTAGGACACTTAAGGCCGAGATGAAGAGAACTTTCTTCACACAGAGTGCGTGGAATTCAGTGTCACCAAAAGTAGCTCAAGACTAAAACATTGAACGTTTTCAGGAAGGAGTTAGATATAGTGCTTGGAGCTTAAAGGATTCAAAGGGTATGAAGAGAAAGAGAGATCAGAGAACTGACTTGGATGATCATATTAAATGGAGAAGCAGGCTCAAAGGGCTGAACGGCCTACTCCTGCTTCTGTGTTTCTATGTTGCTATTAACTTACCTTTCAATTCTCTGACCAGTGAATGTTACGTGATATGTTGAACTTGCCTGAAAAGAAGGGCACTGGTGTTTTGCTGGTCCTCCAATGGCAAGCGAGACCCTGTCACCTCTGCAAGATTCCAATCCATGGTCTCATCAAAGGTCTCCGTAATTGCAACAAGATCTACTTATTCTTATGTAGGTCCCTTCCCTATATAGTAAAGGCTCTGTGCTGCATAATGTCAGCATGAACAAGTTGGCCAGAATGGCCTATTTTTAGGCTTTATGTGTTCAGCCTTAACTCCAATCGCATTGGCTTTCTTTAAAGGCTACATGTGAAGTTAGTTAACGCAATATAGATGTTGACTTGTTCATGTGTTGCCACTTGCCTAATATATAGTCAGTCCTGAGCACTGAAGTAAGATCAGAGTAATGTATCCACGGACTGTTGGCTGTGTCCTACAAGTAAACTTGCATTAAATTCCCTGTAGGTTTCCTCTTCAGTGTTTGCATTTTAGAATTGAACCAGATTTGGAGGAGAAACCAAATTTGTCAGTCATTAGTGGTGTATATAACTGTGAATACAATCCTGCAGCAGTCACTGTGTTTTTATAAAGGAAACGGCTCAGTGTCTCTCGGGAATGCTCTGTGGAACTTGCTAGTAGGTTGACTGAGAGTATTGTTGTCAGTAAAAAGGCTAATTTGAACTTGGTGGAATTAAGTTTGAGGTTTGGAAATGACTTGAAACATTTCTCTGGAGTATGCAACATAGAACGTACAAACAAGGAGGACAATCATAAAAAGTATTTCTTGTTGTTATAATGGCTACCAACAATTCCTAAATGAAAGTACTTGGTCAGCAACTCCACTCTAAGCTTACCTTTTAATTTTAATTTTAACCTTATGCGAGACAATGGTTTGCTGTCAGAAATGTTGGCATAAATTGTTTGAAATGTGTAGGTTTAACATTCTGTTTTAGCTAGTGGCTTCTGTGCTTTTTCAAAAAAAAATTCCCTAAATATTTCTGAGTTTATTTCTGTTTTTGAAGGTGAAAGATTTCATAGTTGGTTATCAAAGCACTTGTCCATGTTGAGTACTCAGTGTTTCCATCAAGCAATTTCTAGGTCAGGTGCACTGAGAATCAGATGCAGAAAAATGTATTCATGTTCAGCTTCACTAATGCAGCAGTGGGAGATTTCCTGTGATGCCTTTGATTTAATGCCACTAGAGTCTTTCTGCTAATATTTTATACAAGCCATTCTATAAGTAATTTTTAAAAATGCACTCCTGATATTTATCCATCTTCTCTGCCAAATGTTTCCAATGAAATTATTGCAAGGCTGCTGCAAGTTCAGAGGAGGTTTACTAGACAAATGCCTGGAATGGGCAGGTTACCTTTTGAGGAAAACGTTGGGCAGGCCAACCTTGTATACAGAGGAGTTGATAAGAGTAAAAAGTGACTTGATTAAGTGTAATACCCTGAGAGGATGTGCTTTCTAATGGAAGTATCTAGAACTAGGTGGTCACTGCTTAAAGATCAGGGGTCTCTCATTTAAGTCGAGAATGTAGTGCTGGAAAAGCACAGCAGGTCAGGCAGCGTCCGAGGAGCAGGAAAATCAATGTTTCGGGCAAAACAATTTCATCAGGAACCTGGGGGTGGAGAGATAAATGTGAGGGGGGTGGGGGGAGTGGGGGGGTGGGGCTGGGAGCAAGATACCTGAGAGTATGATAGGTGAATGGAGGTGGACGGGAATGGTGATAGGGTGGAGCGGATGGGTGGGAAGGAAGATGGATAGGTCGTGAGGGTGGGGCTGAGCTGGAAGGTTGAAACTGGGATAAGGTGGGGGAGGGGAAATGAGGAAACTGGTGAAATCCACATTGATGCCACAGGGTTGGACTGTCTGGAGGTGGAAGATGAGGCATTCTTCCTCCAGAAGTCAGGTGATAAGGGAATGGCGATGGAGGAGGCCCAGGATCTGCATGTCCTCAGCAGAGTGGGAGGTTTCAGTAGCAGAGAAACTAAGACAGAATACAGTACAGATGGACATGTTTCTTTACCTTGTGCTTGTCTAGTTTCCCCTCAACTTCATTTATATCGTTAGCCTCAGGTACTCTGTCAATGATAATGACATCCTCATTCTGGCTACTCTCTGTATTTGGGCTTTTCTTCTGTTTGGTCCAACCTCTCGTTTTGATCCCCCTGCCCCAGGTGCAAGCATGCACCCATGCACAACAGCTCCCTTCCCTGTGACGAACTCTTCTTGAATCTTCCCATCATTTTAAAGACCTGTATCAAATCACCTCTCCACTTTATTTGCCAGAGAAACAACAACCTGGGCATTTCATGTTCTCCTGTTAGGCACAGCCTTTGTTTGTTGTCTCAGTGGTGGAAAGACCTTTGAGGACCGTTGCTTGAGCCGCATGTAGAAGATGTTTTTCCAAATATTGTTAGTCTGGCTCTGGCCGGACTGCTGGCACACCATGATGTGGGGAAAAGGTACTGGGTTCCCCCCTCAAACAAAAAGGACACATCGTGCACGTCTCATCCTGGATGGGGAGGTTGCTGTCACTCTTTATATAACCTCGTCACAAAGTGACCAACAGCAACGAGGATGTACACCTGATGGGTGAGATTTCTTTTAACTCTGTGGAGAGATTGTATGTATGGATAATTTTTTAACAAATCGCACAGGATTTTGTCCAAGTTTTAAATATAACTTACATTTGGCTCATCAGATGTACACGTATCCTTTCAAACATGATACAAGTTCAAAGGTATCTCAATGCAGTCAGCTTTTTTTTTTGGAATAGCTCAGCAGATCTGGCAGCATCTGTGAAGAGAAATCGGTTGACGTTTCCGTTTCGGTGACCTGTCCGCTGAACGTCAGATGCGACCAGACTGCTGAACCTTTCATTCCTGATGAAGGGTTTATGCCTGAAACGCTGACTCTCCTGCTTTTCAGATGCTGCCTGATCTGCTGTGCTTTCCCAGCACCACACTCTTGACTCTGATCTCCAGCATTTGCAGTCCTCACTTTCTCCTGCAGAGCTTTTCCAGCAACTTCTGTTTTTGTTTCTGATTTACAGCAGTTCTTCTGGTTATTAGATTAGATTAGATTAGATTACTTACAGTGTGGAAACAGGCCCTTCGGCCCACCCAGTCCACACCGCCCCGCCAAAGTGTAACCCACCCATACCCCTACATTTACCCCTTACCTAACACTACGGGCAATTTAGCATGGCCAATTCACCTGGCCTGCACATCTTTGGACTGTGGGAGGAAACCGGAGGAAACCCACGCAGACACAGGGCGAACGTGCAAACTCCACACAGTCAGACGACTGAGGCGGGAATTGGACCCGGGTCTCTGGCGCTGTGAGGCAGCAGTGCTAACCACTGTGCCACTGTGCCGCCCTTTTGTTGTGTTTTGTTCGTACAGTCTATTGATGAGCAGTTGTCTCGGTGTATGACTTGTTCCACTGTTTCATTATGAGAAAATGTCCACCAGATGCTTATTTCAAGTGTTCTTCATCATAGAAGTGTCTGTGACCATTGCTTGTAACACACATACTACCCCTGGTTGGGAGCACCCCCTCTGCTGTCTTGAACATGGGTAGCGTCAGGGAATTTTAAGATGGATGCTGCTGTCCAAACCAAAATGTTTGCTCTGAGCCATTCCTTATTGACTTTGGTTGAGATTGATGGTGTTGGCAGAGAGGAGATATTTTATGATTGGGAAGTAAGCTAAAACTTATCTTCTAAGGTATCAGAAGCTGTGGAAGAGTTATGTCAAACTGCGTCACCTGCTAGCAAACAGCCCCAAGGTCAAACAAGCAGACAAACAGAAACTGGCTCAGCGAGAGGTAAGCTGTCATTTGCTCCTTTAGCATTTCTGATGTTTTTGTGTTTTTGTCTAACACGAGCTTTCGCACAAAACCTTTGGAGTAATGTGGATGGAGAGAGTGCCAGAGACAGTTGGATTTTCATTTCCGAGATGGGTGGGTGGTAACTGCAATCTGGCGTGCTGCCTCATAAAGAAGTGAGAATTAGTCAGGGTGAGCTCTGAAAAAGGCTCTCCTCATTAACCTAGAACTTCACCACAACTTTACAAAAATGAAACAAACTATTTTTAGTCCTCACCCCTCACACCCCACTATCAGTCAGTCAGACTGTGAACCGTGAATCATCTTATCAGCAGTAGGTTGTGAAATCGATTGTGCAGTACAATTCCTATAGTGACAGTCCTCAGTCTTATGTCAACAGACTGAGGTGAAATGGCAAACGCTGATCTTTACGTGCTGTGGACAGTTTATTCAGAAATGTAAAAGCTAGGAGGTTTAAATACCATGACAGCTTGACATCCCCTTAACAAGTTAACAACTAAGTGAATTTGTCAATTTTATTTGCAAATTTATGTCTGCTTTTACTCATCCAAAAGGACACCTTATCTCTCCTATTACTGTTCCCTGCACCTACTGAAAAGGAGGCCCTGCATCTCCAAGTTTTTAGCTGAGGAGGCTTAGCTCAGTTATCTGGACTGCTTGTGTGTGATGCAGAATTATGTTAACAGTGTGGGTTCAATTCCCGTAGCAGCTGAAGTTACCATGACTGACTTTCCATTTCCTGCTCTCTCCTCACGAGTTAAACCATCATCATTCCCTCCCTCGAATGAGAGAGCAGCCCTGTGGCCTGCCAAGACTATGCTGACTTTTTTTTTGTCATTCGATGATATCGTCAAGGAAATCAAGAAAAAAGGTGGACTGAGGGTAGATTTTACTTTTGTGATGCTTTGGAACTAATGATGCAGTGCAATGGGTGGAGTGACCATTACTGGAGGGAGCTATCCAATAGCAAGTGGAATTGAGCAAAGCCAGTTCCATTGAGTTAAACTGTAGAGCAGGGCTATTGATGGGGTGATGCACTTTGCCAAAGGTCATACAAAATTGGAGGAACTACATCATGTCACAGTCCAAGAGGATGTCGTGAACTAGTTTGGCTACGAGCTGGAGAGGGATGGTGGCATCGTGGTACTGTCACAGAATCAATAATCTAGAACTAGTAATCCCGGTTTATGATTTGAGGACGTGGGCTCAAATCCCACCCCTGCCTGGTGAAATTCAAATTCACTTAAAAGCTGAAATATAAAACTAGTCTCAGTGATGGTGACAGTACAACTATCATTGTTGTAAAAATGCATCTGATTCAATAACATCCTTTCAGGTAAGAGAATCTGCTGTCCTTAACTGGTATAGTCTACATGTCATCTCATACCCACAGCAATGTGGTTGGCTGTTAATTGCCCTCTGAAATGGCCCTAACAAGCCACTCAGTTTAAAGGTAATTAGGAATGGGTAACAAATGCTGGCCTTGTCAGTGACGCCCACAAAACATGAAAGACAAAAACAAAAACAAAGTCATTCCAAGATCTTGTGGAGGGATTGAGATTTGCAGGAAACATGGACAAAGATGTGGGAGGCAGCAAGGTATTGATGGATGAAGGTATTGAGGTTGATTTTGAGAGTATGGGGTGGGATAGACAGCGGATTTGACAAAAGGGGGATTGCACGTTGGGCTAGTGAACCATTATGATGTCACCTGGGAGGGAGTTAGGAGGTGGGGTATTGTATGGTCAGCGGTTTGTTGGAAATAATGTCAAAGGAGAAGGAGAGAGTGAGAGATTTACAATCAGACTGCTAGGAATGATCCATGAAGAGATCCATGTTAGCAATGATCCAAGATCCATGAAGAGAAGCAACAGACAGCTCAACAGATGACCTCACTCTTAATGTCGAAGAAATCCTTGAGTTTGAAGAGATGGAACAAAGGATGGGGTTAACTTAGTTCTGCAGGATGGCTCTGGAATAGTGAGTGATTTAGGCAGAGCTGGACCACGTTATCTATTATCCCAAAATCTGCAAAAATGTATGGTTTTGAGAGCAAGGCATTTATTTGATGTGATCCAGCAAGAGCTGACAATAGAGGGTGAATCTCACTCTGCACTGGGCACGTACCAGGTTTGTATACTTTAACATGAGGTGGAAGTGTCGATTAGGTCTTATTTAGAATGAAAGGGAGTGCAAATGTCTATCGTTTTGCTGAAGAAAGGGCAGCAATATATTGTGGTTGAGTCGAGAGAATGCTCTAGAGTTATGATGAGGTGAAGATCAAAGATTAGGTATTTGGTAATTTGTAAGTTGAATGATGATTAATGTTGGCGAGTGCTTTTTGGCATCCAATTCAGAACAAAGTGGAATTGGGATGAAGTAGATGAATTTGGAATGGTGAAGAATAGGAGAAATTGTTAAGAATTGGCCTTGAAGTGGTTGAACCCAGCTCACTTTAACAGTTAATACATTACACCCTTTGTAAAGAATGGTGATATGGTCAGCAATAATTAATGGCTGTTTGTCCCTATTCATCTTTGGGAAACACTGGGAAATCTATAGTGTACAGTGTAAACCTCATTGGAAAGGAGATCAGAGACAGGCTGTTCAGAAGAGTCTGAGGTGTGGCAGATGGAGTTTAATTTGGATAAATGTGAGGTATTGCATTTTGGTAAAACAAATGAGGGCAGGACTTGTATAGTTAATAGGATCCTGGGTACTGCTGTCGAACAGAGAGACTGAGGGGTTCAGGTACATAATTCTTTGAAATTTGTGTTGCAGGTTGACATGCTGTTTAAGAAGATGTTTAGCATGCTTTTCATCATTGCTGATAACCATTATGTATAGGAGTTGGGGCATTATGTTGTGGCTGTACAGGACATTGGTGAGGTTATTTTAGAGCATTGTGTACAGTTCTGGTCCCCTTGCTATTGGAAGGATATGAAATTGCAGAGGGTTCAGAAAAGATTGGGTTCAGAAAAGATTTATCAAGATGTGGTTGGGACTGAAAGGTTTGAGTTGTAAGGAGGAGCTGGATAGGCTGGGACTTTTTTTACCTGGAGCATTGGAGATTGAGGAATGATCTTACAGTTGTTTGTAAAATTATGAGGGGCATAGATTATGGTGAATAGCAAAAGCCTTTTCCCTAGGATGGGGCAGTTCAGGATCACAGGGCATATTTTTATGGTGAGAGGAGAAGGATTTAAAAGGGACCTAAGGGGCAACCTTTTCACACAAAGGGTGGTTCAAATATGGAATACACTTCCTGAGGAAGTGGTGAATGTGGGTACAGTTACAACACTTAAAAGACATTTGGATAGGTACAGAAAGGAAATGTTTGGAGGGATAAGGGCCAAACGCAGCCAAGTAGAGCGAGTTTAATTTGGGAAACATGGTTGGCATGGATGAGTTGGAGCGAAGGGTCTGTTCGGTGCTGTGTGACTCTATGACTTTAGAATAGAAATTATTCTCCTGCTGTCTCAGTGTTTGAATTTATAATTGTATTTCTCATAGATGATAGCCAAGCAACTGCATGTAATTGCAGAATAATGCACACTGCCTGAGCACCACTTGTGGTTGGTCAGGAGTTCACAAAGTATGGTTTTTGAAACAGCTTTATTTTGGGGGCATGCTATTTCAGATCTGTTAGTCCTTCCAATTCATCCATACCGAGAGAGCTGCAGCTACAGTGTGGATTATTTATAAGGAGAATCATTAACCTTAAAGAAAAGGAACCGGTTTTGGAATCTGTGCTCTATACTGCTGCTGAAATGCAATTTTGCTTCGTCTGACATTTTCCATCTGTCATTAGTTTAATGCTGTGGCTGCTTCAGCACTCGAGTGTATTTAACTAGCTGAGCGTATTTCTGCACGGGTCCTTTCAAGTTCCATGCGGTTTATTGCTTCAGCTATTTATAGAGAGCAAGAATAGGTCATTTTCAACTGAGGAGAACAGGGAGCAGTGCAACAAGAGTTCTTTTAACTTCTAACGTTGAGTATTGTTGAAAACTGTAAGCTTTCCTTTCCTTGTACAGTATAGATTTTTGTTAAATTAACCTGTTAAGAGTGTTATCGAGTTATACAGCACCGAAACAGACCATTTGGTCCAACTTGCCTGCGCCAACCAGATATTCTAAATTGATCTCGCCCTATTTGCCACATTTGGCTCATACCCCTCTCAGTCCTTTCTATTCATGTATCCATCCTAATGTCTTTTATATGTTGTAATTGTACCCAGCCCCACCATCTCCTCTGGCACCTTATTCTGTATACACACCAGCCTCTATATGGAAAACGTTGCTCCTCCAGTCCCTTTTTAAACATCTTTCCTATAGCAGGGAGATGAGCATTGAATGCAGTATTCCAGAAGTGGCCTCACGAATGTCCTGTACACCTGCACCATTACCTCTGAACTCCTACCAATGAAAGCATTGGGAAACAAGTACCTCCTTCACCACCTTGTATACCTGTGTCTCCACTTTCAAGGAACTATGTACCAGCATCCTTGGATCTGTTTGTTTAGCAACACAAGGGTCCTACCATTAACTGTGTAAGTTTACCTTATCAAAATGTAACACCTCACGTTTTTGTAAATTAAACTCCATCTACCACTCCTCAGCCTATTGGACCTGGTCAAGGTCCCATTATACTCTGAGATAACCTTCTTCACTGTCTGCTGCATCACCAATTTAGGTGTCATCTGCAAACTTACTAACCATTCCTCCTTTATTCATATCCAAATCGTTTACATAAATGACAAAAGCAGTGGACCCAGTACCGATCCTCGCGGCACACAGGTGGTTACAGGCCTCCAGTCTGAAAAACAACCTGTTACCTCCACCGCCTGACTCCTACCTTGAAGCTAATTTTGTATCAAATCGGCTAACTCTCATTGGATTTCAAGTGATCTCACCTTGCTAACCAGTCTACCATGCAGAACCTTGTTGAGCGCCTTCCTGAAGTCCTTGTAGACGATGTCTGCAACTCTGCCTTCTTCAACCTTCTTTGTCATCGCTTCAAAATGTTCAATAAAGGTAGTGACACATGATTCCGCACAAAGCTATGTTGACTATCCCTACTTGGTCCTTGCCTTTCCAAATAAATATTAATCATGTCCCTCAGAACCTCTTCCAACAACTACCCACAACTGATGCATGGCTCATGTTGTGATGTGCCTCTGGCGCAGGTGGGACTAGAACCTTAACTTCCTAGCTCAGAGGTAAGGATGTTACCAATGCACCACATAAGCTTTTGTACAGTCTAAACTAGACACCACAGGGGACAGCAATGTTTTATAAAGTCTGCAATGCTGACAAAGTGTATGTATCCACCTTTTGATCCAACCACCCACTTGCAACAACAACAATGGCTTGCATTTATCTAGTGTCTTTAACATAGTAAAGTGCCACATGGTGGTTTGCAGGAGCGCTGCCAAACACAATCTGACACCAAGCCACATAAAGACATTGGGGCCAAATGAGCAAAGCCTTGGTCAAGGGGAGAGGTTTTAGATTATGCTTACTGGGATAGAAAATAGGACAGATGGTTAGTGTGAGTTTTAAAGGAGGTAGCTCTGGCACTTTCTGGGTTTTTGCACTGAGGGCTGACCATAGAGTGATTTAAGGCTGGGACTGAATTGGCAAAGGGCAGATATTTCAGGGATTGTGGAGATTTTAATTTTTTTTTCATGGGGTGTGGCATGACGGGTAAGACTGGCATTTGCTGGCCAGCACTAATTTCCTTAAACTGATTACTCCCTCGGTCATAGCAGATGGCAATTATGAGTAATTGATGTTGCTGTGGGTCTGGAGGTAAAGATGACACATTTTCTTCCTTGATGAACATTATTTAATTTATTAGAGTTTTTATAACAATCTTGTTTTCTAGTCCCTGAGGCTGATGCGTTTTATTCCAGATTGATTGATTTTATTAATCATTTGAATTATGAAAATAACTCAGATGAAGTCAAAATCCTGGGGATGCTGGACAATCTGAAACAAACACAATGATGGAGAAACTCAGTAGGTCAAGCAGCATCTTCAGAGAGAAACAGAGTCCAATGTGACTCTTCAGAACTCTCCAATTTCTTCAGCGTTTTCTCTCTTCGTTCTGTGTTTTTACAATAGTTTCACTGTTACTGCAATTAGTTATTCCAAATTTACTCATTGAATTCAAATCCCACCATCTGCCAAGGTGGGATTTGATCCTTGTCCCCAGGGGGCACTTGAGGTTTGCAAGTCCAATGACATTGCCACTTTGCCGCGATCTGCTCATTCTGCAGAGATAGTCCATGGATTTGTAAATGAGAATAAGAATTTTAAAACCCACTTGCTGCAAAACCGGTACCCACTGTGGGGATGATGGGTAAATGAGACATGGGGCAAGTCAGCATGAATGCTCGTCTTATACGGGATATAATGTTTTAAGTAGTGTTGGGATCAAAAATCCCTATTATTATATGTCAACAAATGCTGTGTTTCCATTAATTTCAGGAAGCTTTGCAGAAGATCCGTCAAAAAAATACAATGCGACGTGAGGTAACAGTCGAACTGAGCAGTCAAGGTTTCTGGAAGACTGGTGTCCGCTCAGATGTCTGTCAAGTATGTAGCTTGGATGGTCTTCATAGACCCGCACTGACACTGGATGTAACTGTAGTTGTTGAGGCCTCATCAGTTCTGTTATTATGAGCATTGCGGCCATGTTGTAGATGGTGGTTAGTTTAACCAGGTTGATATTTTCTAATCCAGCTGTTCAGAGATGTTATGACACACTCTGGAGCAAGTGGGACTTGGAGTAGTTTGAAACACAGAGCTCGTTTACCAGGCCCGTGTGGTGTGGTGGTAGTGTTCCTACCTCTGAGATAGAAGGCCCAGATTCAAGTCCATTTCTCTCCCGAGGTTAATCAGAAACTATTTTTCAAGCTTGTCTGGTTTTCTGGGGGAAGAGGAGAGAGCAGATTGGAGTTTGTATTGAATTGCAAAATGCAAATGAATACTTGTGCAAGGTGGACTGACCCTTGCTTCCTGTTTTGTTTAAATGAGAACACACCAGTATAAGAGTCTGGGCATTGGGTTCTATCTTGTACTCTTAAAGTTGCTCTCTTAAATTTAACCATCCCTGCTCTGGGAGTGCTGCAACTCTGTCTCTCCATTGTCTGACTCTCCGGAATTCTAACGTCCTCTTTTATTTGTACTCTAATGTTCAGCTTGTTGATCTTTATATTACAGCTCTCCAGTACAGTTCTTCCAATCATCTGAGTCTTGACATTCTCAGTGACTGCTGAGTTATATTATACTGTCTTATCAGATCTTGACATATGCTTGCCCATTAGACCACACATGTATTGACCCTTAGGTTCTATTATGTAGTGGTGTGAAGACTGTGTACCCCCCTTCACATGTTCCAGGTCACTAAAACAATGAAGAGATGTACAAGCAACCTCCAAAATGTTCCATTCAGCCCCCAAGCCGTTCCACCTCCTAAAAAACCTGTAGGTGGTGATTTTAAAAACCTGCAGTTCCATTTACTTGCCTTTTGCTCCATATCCTTTGACACTCTTTGATCTAACGGAAAATATTTGGATCTTCATTCCCCCCCGCCCGGCTCCTGAAGAGCGAATGTTCCAATTTTCCTTAGCTCTTCACGTGGAAGCGTTTCATGGTTTCACCTCCAGTGCTGATTTAACATTGTGCCTCCTTTGTTCTGCATGTGTAAACTAAAAAGGGTATCAAACCAGTTTGATTCAACAGCTCAACACCATTTCATTTTGTTCTGGTGAGTCTCTTCTGTACCCTCCCCAAGACTCATGTGTTTATTTTGTTCTTATGATTTTATTGTCTAAAGCCAAGTGTTCCAGGTCAGGCTTGATCAATGCTTTTGTACAACTGAAACATAACCTCCATAATTTCATTTCTCAATCCTTTAGAGGCCAGTGTTTTATTTATCATCTTAATAAGTTTTTGGGTCTGTCTACCAGCTTGTAGAGATCTCCGCACATTGACACCTGAATCCACTTGCTCCTTGAAATCTGGCTTTCACCATTAAGTACGTATTTTGATTTGTCTTTCTTGTGACATCGGACTTCCTCTGCTTTCCAGTTTTTCTGAAACATTTTGTCTGTGTTCTCCATTGACACCCCGTTCCCTCCTTTACAACTTGCCGTGTCTCCCAAGTGAGTGTCATTGGCAAATCTTTCACCCAAGTGATTGTGTGTTAATCCACAGGCATTTTCTTCAGACCCTGAGCACTTTTGTGTTTAATCCTTGAAACCCTGAAGACCATTACTGTTCAGGATGTAATGAATTATTATGGCCCAGAAGTAGGCCATTTAGTCCATCATGTCCAAGTGAGCAGTTCACCTTGGGCTATCCCTCTGCTTTCTTCCCATAACCCCACAGGTTTCTCCTGTTCAATCCTGATACATGTTTAACAGAAGAGTTGGAAGTTTGTAGGACAGAGGGAGACCTTTATACTTAGCATCATTATGCTGCCACCCTGTTAATTTGCTGGCTCTATTGTCTTCCAAAGACGACGTAATCTTTTTCTGCTACAGATATTTTCCCACTGTTCAGAAATATAGAAATGTAGGAAATGGGGGCAGGAGTAGGCCATTTGGTCCTTCCAGCCTGATCTTCATTTTCCTTTTAAAACATGCAGTGGTTCCGGTCTCAGTTGTTCAGAGCCTAGACTTTCCCTGCTCCATAAACGCTGAAGCCATGTGCCCTGATCTCTGCCATCATGCTGCCAGACCAGTTTTCATTTTGTTGCTCCTCGTCACTGACTTTTGAACTTTGGCAAAATGGTCATTCCCATTCCTATTCTTTCAGTCAGATTTCTTCAATCCGTTTTGAAATCGCCATTAAATATGCTCACAACTTGGTGTGCTGAACTGGTTATTTTATCCTGCCTGAAGAGCTGGTGGCATGGACAGTGGAGGATCCCTCTTGGGTATATTGAAGAGCTGTCAAAGTTCAGCTGTTATTACAGCCCAGCAGCATGGTGGTAGTGGTGATTATTAATGTTAAATTAATTGTATTGCTAAGGATAACCAGGGGAACGGTTTTGATTGTTTGATTGAAAACCTTGAGCACATATTAAGAACAGAATTACCTGTGATCATACTGTTCTGAGAACAGCTGGTCTCATCCAAGCTGGAAGTTAAGCAGGATCAAGACCGACAACTGGGAATACCAGGGGCATTATGTCCAAAAAGAGACAAAAGCTAAAAAGTGGTTTGAATCCCATCCGAGGACCAAAGAAGGTATGTTTCTAATCTGGCCAAACAGATTTTCTGTCAATCTGCAAACACTTCCATCACCTCCAGTGGTGGTAAGAGCAGGAGACATTCTTGATCCGCCACCAATGAATAAATTTGGGCCTGTCTCATCTACCACTTGTAGCTCCAGGCTGCAATATGCAGGTAAAGATACATGTTGCCACAGGATCTGATTTCCTAGGTGAAATGTAACAAACCACCGTCCTCTTCAATATAACAAGAGAGTCGGTTAGCTCCGTTAGGTGAGATGGCTAGTGTGTAGTTCAGAGAAATGACTCCTGTTCCAACTGAGATGGACTTGGGTCTGTCTACAAAAGAAATCTTCTTTAATGGGAAGAAGTGCCCTTGGTTCCTTGTGGTCTACAGCACACTAACTTTCAGTAAAAATTCCAGACATTACTGGCACACTGACTTAAAAGTACGAGGAGGAGGCATGCAACGCTGCATCCTGGGAATAAACCTACTGACAAAAATCAATTGATGTCTCGTTTCGTATTTTGGGCTTGAGATCAACATGAATTCTCCATGAAATTTCAATGAGAAGTTGCTCATTTCTCCATGCCTTACACTTTTCTGAGGATTTACTTGTAGGAACATTCCCCCTTTCAGTATAACGTTGTCTAAATTATCACTTTGATTCTTGCTTTTGGTGTATGTCGCACTAATCTACTTCCTTCAGGAAGTTCTAATGTCAGAGCCAGCCTTGTTATCTTCTCTTGTTCTCCAACTATCTTTCATTGTCTGTCATTATGAGAACCTTTTCGCTCCTCCTTTATCCCAGTCCATCCACCTCCTAAAACAAAATCGTCAGCTTTCTAGACTTTGTCCACATTGCTCAAGGTCTGTGTTTCAGTCCTCTACTGAATAGCATAGACACTTGTTCAAATACATAGTGAGTCCACTATATTCAGTGCTGAGTGACTAACTGTAAAGGTATAGCATTCTCTTAAAGTCATAGAGATATACAGCATGGAAATAGACCCTTCAGTCTAACCTGTCCGTAACAACCAGGTATCCTAACCTAATCTAGTCCCATTTGCCAGCACTTGGCCCATATCCCTCTAAACCCTTCCTATTCATATATCCATCCAGGTACCTTTTAAATGTTGTAATTGTGCCAGCCTCCTCCATTTCCTGTGGCAGCTCATTCCATTCACACACTACCCTTAGGACCCTTTCAAATCTTTTCCCTCACACCTTAAACCTATGCCATCTAGTTCTGGACTCCCCAAGCCCAAAGAAAATACCTTGGCTAACCACCCTATCCTTGCCTGTGATGATTTTATAAACTTCAATAAGGTCACCCCTCAGCCTCCGACATTCCAGGGAAAACAGCCATAGCCTCTTCCTGTAGCTCCAGTACTCCAACCCTGGCAACATCCTTGTAAATCATTTTTTAATCCTTTCAAGTTTCATCATATCCTTCCGATAGGAGGCAGACCAGAATTGCACACCGTATTCCAAAAGTGGCCTAACTAATGTCCTGTACAGCCACAACATGACCTCTTGCGCTAATTTTGGCGAGTACTAGTAAAAATTCAGAAATGTATTTGGAGGTTGTACGTTTTTTTTCTCTCCAAGAAAAGAATTTTTGGTATATGGGATAATTCTCTCCTCTGTTTCATTTTAAATCCCACAATAATGAGCTGAATTAAATCTGGTTGTGGAGGACTTTGAAGGTTATAAGGATAAGTGCGCGCACATGTCATTATGTAAAGACTTAACATTAATGAGATATTGATAAATCCACTCCGAACTATCTGAATTACACTGAAGTTCAACATCTGTTTTCGCTTCAGTGAAGTTAGTCAGAAGCCAATCAATATAATTTTATTGAAGTAACGGTGCACAGGAAGGTGTGTGTCTTTTTAAATAGTTTGATCAAAGGTTTCCTATTATTACATTTACAAAAGCTGAATGTTGCTAATTACTGTGCCAGTGCATGCAATTTGCATTGGCTTTCTGGTTCATTATTGCTGAAAGATTCTGGCTTTGTAGATATAATGATTTTCAGAAGCCGTGGTTGATTTCTATTCTCTAGCCTGGGTCTTGTTCTAACAAGATTATCTGGAGTGAAACTGGCTAACAGCACAAAGAGCTGACTGTGAAGTCTTCACAAACTCTTTCCCTGCCTGTGAGGGGCATCTTACGTTTGGCGGAAACATTTTTTTAAGTAATCTGGTCAATCTTCCTCCTGGTCTCTTCTCTCCTCTTGCTTCTGACTCTGACTGAAGTACGGTTAGAGTACACGTCAGCAACTGAACCTTTGCTGCACTCTATATTTATCCTGGAATTTGGACACAAAGCCTGGCTGGGTAAGAGTCACAAGAACATTGAATAAGCTTGAATGGCCACATCCCCCTCTTCTCTAGCCACATCATGTTTGTTAATCAATGACTATTCAAACCATTTTTCACAGAAATTATTTTCAGTCGAAAGCAAGAGAAATTCTTCAGTTGAAGCCTCGCAGCTGTTAAGGGATCTGCAGTAACTCTCAAACAATATGAAGTCTTTTTTTTTCCTGCAGCTAAGTACTGTCCAAATACAGTTTTGTTTTCTGTTTCACTGGAGACCTGGACAGCACTGGCTGGTCTAGTGTTTATTGCCCACCTTGAATTGCCCTTGAGAAGATGGTGGTGAAATGTCTTTTTGAAAAGTGCAGCAGGTCAGGCAGCATCGGGCTCATGCCCGAAACGTCGATTCTCCTGCTCCTTGGATGCTGCCTGACCTGCTGCGCTTTTCCAGCAACACATTTTCAGCTCTGATCTCCAGCATCTGCAGTCCTCACTTTCTCCTAAATGTCTTTTTGAACCCCTGTATGTGATGTTTTTGATGTGGCCTGATACTACGGAGAGTTCTGAGTTCAGTTCGAAGACTTGAAAATGTAGTGTGGATTTGATATGTGTTCTTCGGGTTTTTTTAAAGAAATGTACCCAGTATAAAGTTGGAGAACATCCTAGAACTTTAAATCACTGATACAGATTTATGCCGGAATGTATTGGACAATTCTGAACCCCTGAGACAACATCTTCCAGACCCACAACCACTCCTGTCTCGAAGGACAGCGTCAGCAGTTATATGGAACACCACCCCGTGCAAGTTCTCCTCCAAGCCTCTCACCATTCTGAGTTGGATATATATCTCTGTCCCTTCACTGTTGCTGGAATTCCCTCTCATACCAGAACTCTTGGTCTATCTACAGCACAGGACTGCAGTGGTTCAAGAAGGCACCTGATCATCACCACCTCAACGGCAGCGAGAGATGGGCAATAACTATTGACCCAGCCAGTAATCTCTTTTCAATGGAAATTGTTGGGATCTGGAATGCTCAACCTGAGAAGCTGGGAGTTGATTCCATCTTTAATCTTACCAAGGAGTTGCAGAGGGATTGGATGTTGAAGCCTTTTCAGGGTTGCAATAGCAATCAGGGAAGTGGGTAGGTATACAGCATGGCTGCTTGTTAAAAGGGCCAGTATAGATTCGATGGGCTGAGTGGCCTAATTCTGATGCTGCAAGTTTCCATGATTTCAGTAACTGGCATCGAGAACTATCGGAAAGTTTGCAACTCGGTGTGTTGTGCACAGTTCCCGAAGGTGCCATGGTTGCATAATGACTGAAAGGATAACCTGGTAACATTTGAACAAACTTAGGTTTCCTAAAACAGACGGGAGTGGCTCCCACCAGGAAGCTAAATTTATTATATAAGTGGCTCAGTGGTTAACACTGGTGCCTCACAGGGACCCAGGTTCAATTCCAGCCTCTTTGTGGATGGAGTTTCAACATTCTCCCTGAATGTGTGTGTGTGTGTGTGTCTCGCAGTCCAAAGATATGCAGGTTAGGTGGATAGGCCATGCTAAATTGCCCATAATGTGCAGGCTGGGTAGATTAGCCATGGGAAATGCAACGTTGCAGGGATAGGGTAGTGGGTTGAGGTGCTTTTTGAATTGTTGTGGATTTCGAGGGCTGAATGGCCTGCTTCCACACTGTAGGAATTCTTTGATTAAAAAGATCCTACAAAATCTGTGTTCTCGATCTGGGGTCCTGATGTATGAGGCGGTATGCCAGGAAGACTGATGAGGAACGAGTAATACTACGTGTAGGGAGACTTCAATAATTTATCCTGCCTGCTCTTTGTGTTTTTTTCCCAGCATGCCATGATGTTGCCAGTATTAACCCACCATATCCGATACCATCAGTGTCTGATGCACTTGGATAAGCTGATAGGGTATACGTTTAAAGAACGCTGCCTCCTCCAGGTAAGCATTGCTTGTCTTTTCCTGTATTCACTGGTCAAACCTGAGACTGTTTATAGTCTTGCTGAGGGGATTGAGGTGGAGGCTAGATCTCCTATTATCCTATCTGGTTTGGAAGTGGGAGTTGGGCTTGGTGAGGTGACAGGTTACCTTTTGCTATCTGATCCAAAATGCCCACTTAAAATATCAATGCCAAAAGCAACACTCATTTTATTTTTTATTGCCCTCTGACCCACTGCAGCCAAATACCAGAAACAGGCAGGTATACACACTCAGGTCTACTGTGACTCCCTAAGCATGCACGGTTTCTGCCCCCTTTTGGTTTCAGGCCACTGTACTTTTAACCACGTAAATGGAATGTCAACTGTCTGTTTTTAGATCTTTTCTTCAGTACCCCTGATTTAATCAGCATTGTCGTTCAAAATCAGTTCTGTCCAGCCTGCTGGCACCAACTATGTGGTAGCATTATCTCAGGCATTCTCCCAAGTTCTGATTTTCAAAAATGAGGGTAAAAGGAGATATTTAATATCTCCCAATTTATAAGCTCTGAACCAGCACATAACGTGTTCACTTGTCTAGTCATGGAGTGTGAAAACTTTATAGAAGTTGGTGAATATATTGGAAAGGTTGTGCACAGCAAGTTAATCCACAACCCAGCTCGTTCAGTTGCTAGTTAATGGGGCATCTTAATCCCAAGATTGGCGTTTCAAGCCCCATGTTGGGCAATAGATTTCTCTCTTCCAAACAAAAGAGTTATTCAAAATAGGTTTTTATTGAATTTTTAAACCAACTTATTCTAAGATTACAAAGTGGAATTGTGAAGTTGAGATCCCTCTTTGTCGGTGCCAGTTGCGAGATTGATCCAGAATCATTCCTGGATTGTATTGATTTCTATCTACACTGTTTATTTTTAAATGTTATCCCACTGCATTTTTTTTCCTCCTGGCAGCACCTTATTTGATTTTCTTTTGGTCTTTGAAACAATTCAAGAACCAATTCCATGAACCATTTTGAAAGTTGCTGACTGTACTGTCACCATCTGTGGGAACTGCTGTGTTCCGGCCTGAGTGGACAGGTTGCCATTTTAAATCCTATTGCTGATTGTGAGATCTTGCTGTGTAGAGCGTGTCATGGTATGCTTTGCAAAAAGTGCGTTTTTCTTTGTAAAATCCGCAAAGAGTAAACTGATAGGGAAAAGACGGAGGAAGTGAACAATATGTGAACTGCTCCTTCAGAGTTCGAGCACAGACACTTAAGTGCCAAATGACTCCTTCTGTGCTGTAATATTTTCAGGAGGGAGTTGGCTATAGTTTTTAGGGTTAAAGGAATCAAAGGGTATGGGTAGAAAGCAGGAACAGGGTACTGAGTTGGATGATCAACTGTATTTGGATGACAGAATAGGCTTGAAGGGTGGAATGGCCTGCTCCTCTTAAATATTTATCTAAGTTCTCTGCGATTCAAATACAGCAACTTTTGTTTCTTTAAAATCTGCTAGAGGAAACTACAAGGTTTCTGACTATTTGGAAGTTTTCCAATTACTGGAAAAAGTAGGGAGTTGACCTTTTGTTGTAACTCAGTGGAGAATCAACATATCTATTGAAAAACTGCAGGGATTTTAGCTTGCTGCTTCTCTTTTATTCATTGCCTGACCCTTGCTTCCTCAGTGGATAGACTGAGGACGCTCAGAAACCTTGTTTTAGTGTGACTATAAAACCATGTGTTTTCTGTCTTACTGGTGTGGATCATTCATGTTTAAAAGAAATCTGGTGTTATAGCATCCTTACCAATTACTCCAAAAGGTTTGACCTTTAAGTCAGAAGCTGGCATTAAGGATTTGTATTCTGTGCTGAAATTTGGTGGGACAGTTAAGATATCTCTGTGTGTACCAATGTAGTGTTATCAGTTTTATGCCTTGAGTATTTTTGTTGTAATAGTGCTGCTGAAAGTGGAGATTGCAAATAAAATGAAACGTCAGTTCCTGGTGCCCTTGCATCAGGATTTCAGTTTTAAGACGACATCGATGTAGAACAAATTGGATTTTGATTATGATTAAATGTGTCCTGCCTTTTATACTTTAAAGTCTCTGAGCAATTTGGGTGCATTCTGTTGGTCATGGTTCACTTATGCATGTGAGCACTTTTTTTCCAGAAAGAGTTGCCTCTTTGAAATCATTCCTGAAAAGCGGAGGTGGTGTAATGATAACATCACTGGATTAGCAATCCAAAACCTCCGGTTAATGTTCTGGGGACATGGGTTCGCAATGAAATTTGAATTCAATAAAAATAGCGAATAAAAATTTAACCTAATGATGATCACTGTCAATTGTCGGAAAAACCCATCTGGTTCACTGATCTTTTACGGAAATTTGTCAGGACCCAGTGTAACCTACACACAACTCCAGACCCAGAACAGAGTAATTGAAAGTTAGCTGCCCTCTGGACAATTAGGAATGGGCAGCAATATCCACATCCTGTGAATGAATTAGGGGGAAAAAAAAAGGCAGCGAAAATAGAGTCTTTGAATTTTCTTTTCTGAAATAGGTGGCAGACAAGTGTGTGACATTTCAGCTAGGGGTTGGTGAGAATAATCAAATCAGTCATGATCATTTGAAGGCTGGAGCAGGCTTAAGGGACTAATAGGCCTACTCCTATTTCCAATAAATTATCGGTAAGTATGTATTAAATCTCTATTGTGTGGTGTATATCAATGGTTAACTCTCTTTGACCATGCTGATCTCTGATTTGCTCTTAGCTTGCAATGACCCACCCAAGCCACCACCTGAATTTCGGAATGAACCCAGATCACGCACGCAACTCTTTGTCAAACTGTGGCATCCGACAGCCTAAGTACGGAGATAGGAAGGTTCATCACATGTATATGAGGAAGAAAGGTAAATGAGAAATGGGAGTGTAACAGCAGCTGAGTATTTAAAGTGTTGGAGAGCTTTCTGAGACATCGTATGAACAATGATGGACAGATAAAGACTCTCTGGACCATTCAACTTGTCCCACATAAAATTTCTGTCCATCTGACACTGTGTGCTCTCCTGGGAGAAGTGAAAAAGAAGCAGATTAAAACACAGCCCGATTTGGGGGAACAAATTATGGGTAATTTCTGGCTGGCATGGACAGGATCAATTAAACTAGTCCAGGAGGACACTACACCCGACATTGTATGTTGTGATGTCTATTTTACAGTCAGTACTTGAAAGAATTGAGCACGATCATGTGGGATTTAATCAGTCATTTTGTTTGTACACTTGGCTGACTAGACTTCTTGGAAATGACCAAGAGCTACAGGCTCTTCAGCCTGCCATTCAAAACATATTGATGCATCCTGGAACTCTCCCACTCTCCCATCTGACCACACAGAAACATGTCGATGATTACAAGCTTGTGAAATAGTCATACAGCACGGAAACAGACCCTTCAGTCCAACTTGTCCCTGCCAACCAATTTCCCCAAACTAAACTAGTCCCATTTGCCTACATTTGACTCCTATACCTGTAAACCTTTCCTGTTCACGTACTTATCCAAATGTCCTTTAAATGTTGTAACTGCACCTGCATCTATCATTTCCTCTGGCAGTTCATTCCATACACGAACCACCCTCTGTGTGAAACCATTGCCCCTCAGGTCCCTTTGAAATCTTTCTCCTCTCACTTTAAAAATATGCCCCATGGTTTCGAACTTTTCCACGCTGGAGAAAAGACCTTTGCTCTTCACCTTATCTGTCTGTACCCCTTATGATTTTCTAAACTACAATAAGGTTCAATCTCCTATGCTCAATTGAAAAAAGCCCCCACCTTTCCTTGTAACTCAAACCCCGCAATCCCGACAACATCCTAGTAAAGAATTTACTGCTCCATGGAAAAATGGACAAAATTACCGAGTTGTCAGTAAAGATTCTGGAAATTTCTCTTCCAAAAGTGCTCCTAAGATGTAGGCCATGGCTGATTTGATAATCCTCAACAACATTTTCCTGCCTTTTTCTCATAACGCTTGATTCCCTTCCTGATTCAAAATCTATCTCAGCCTTGAATATACTTAATGACCCAGCCTTAACAACACTGTGCAGCAAAGAATTCCTTAGACTCACTACCCTCTTCGTTTCTGTCTTAAATGGGCAACCCCTTACTCTAAGATTATGCTCTCTGGCCCTAGACTGTCCCATAAGGGGAAACAACTTTTTTTTAGATTAGATTAGGTTACTTAGATTAGATTAGATTACTTACAGTGTGGAAACAGGCCCTTTGGCCCAACAAGTCCACACCGCCCCGCCGAAGCGCAATCCACCCATACCCCTATATCTACCCCTTACCTAACACTACGGGCAATTTAGCATGGCCAGTTCACCTAACCTGCACATCTTTGGACTGTGGGAGGAAACCGGAGCACCCGGAGGAAACCCACGCAGACACGGGGAGAATGTGCAAACTCCACACAGAGAGTCGCCTGAGGCGGGAATTGAACCCGGGGTCTCTGGCGCTGTGAGGCAGCAGTGCTGACCACTGTGCCACCGTGCCGCCCACCACTTCTCCACTTCTACCCTATCAAGCCCCCTAAGAATGTCATAAGTTTTAATAAAGTCACCTGTCATTTTTCTATATTCCAAGGGGGCGCAGACCCTATCTACTTAACCTCTCCTCATAAGACAGTCCCTCCCTTCCACAATAGGTTTGACTTGTAGAGTTCTAGTAATCTGTCAGAATGGACCAGACAGAATCAGGAAGAGGTCATTCAGCCCTCATGTCAGCTCTATCACTCAGAGTGAACATGGCTAATTTTCTGTCATAACTCCTCTTTGCCACCTGCACCCCCAGCCCGAGATTCCCTGACAAACTGAAAAATCTGTCGATCTGACCTTTAGCTATATTGAATGATGGAGTCTCCACAACCCACTGGGGTAGAGAATTCCAAAGATTCACAACCTTTTGAGTAAAGAAATGTTTCCTCAGTCTGAAATAATGAACCTTAACCTGCCCCTACTCCGGGTTGCATAATTCTTAGAAATTAGTCTGTTAAGTTCTTTGGAAGTTGGTCAGGACATGCCAGAGCATTAATTTGTGATTGTAGAATTAATGTTGCATTTTGATTTCATTTGTGTTGCATGGTGACATTGCATTACCGTTGCATGTCGATTTTCAGCTACAGAATCCGACATTTCAAGCCACAGTGTGTTGTACTACTTTGAGCAGTATTGTAGGAAATCTGCAGGCCTGGTTTTCAATGTTCTGTAGTTATTGCATTTTTTTACCCAGTATTTTCATGGCTTGTCTTTGTTGGTAAACCGCTTGACATTTCCCATTGCTGTTTCTCTTTAACAGGTATAAATACTTTAATCAACATTATGTCACGCCTTGGTCAAGATGACCCAGCACCCTCAAGGTATGTGTTGATCTTTTTTAAAAGGCACATTGCTTACTCTTCCTTCAGCCCCTGGTTCAGTATTGATCAGAGAGGGGTGTGTTATATTGAGGCCTTTCAAACAGTACGACTTCAGTGAGCCACCCGTGGCTAAAAGATTTTGTAAATGCTATCCCTTATAAACAAGGAACTAACAGAAGTGATGCAAGAGCAAAATGTTTCAGATGAGAGTGGTATAAGTGCGCAATGTACGGAGAGCTGACACTGGATCAGTCTGAAAATATTTAGAAATGTAACAGATTTGACCTTTCCTCATCACTCGTAACTGTTTTGTATCAAGTAACATATAAGACCATAAGGTATTAGAGCAGAATTAGGCCACTTCATGGGGGTGATGAAAGTGATTGAGGGGAGAGCAGTGGATATTGTCTACATGGATGTTAGTAAGGCTTTCCACAAGGTCCCTCATGGTAGGCCTATCAGAAGATTTAGATGCATGGGATCCATGGTGACCTGGTCACATGGATTCAGAATTGGCTTGCCTATAGAAGACAGAGGGTAGTGGTGAAAGGGTGTTTTTCTGGCTGGAGGTTAGTAACTAGTGGTCTTCCACAGGGATCCATATTGGCACCTCTGCTATTAGTGACATATACAGAATAACCTCGGTTATTCAAGCGAGACGCGTGGGGACTATTTTGTTTGGATAACTGATTGCTTGGATAACTGATCTGATCGTCAACAAAGGAAGCCATACTGAGCGTTAATATGTAAAAAAGCATGTTTACAGAGTTTTTATTTCATTCAATCGATAAAATGTGTACGAACACTGGATATTGCTTCAAACTTTGTTATATTTTACAAATAATATCACTTTTTGTATAAATAAAATTAATTGAGGTAGAGGTCGGTTATTATTTTTTGTAGAAGATATCCAGTCACTGTTGTTTGAGGTGCTTGTGTTTCTTTGCTCCAATCACAGCTTTGTGTACAAATGAGGCATCTAATAAATGTATATTGTTGGCATCAATTTTATCAATCTTGGACGAGTATATCTTTAGACACAACATCATGCCTCACTGAAGGTATAAGAGTCAAAATAATTATACCTAACATGAAGTAATTTTTAATTTTAAATACTTACTTTCTTAAAATTAGTTACAACTTAGTAAATATGGATATTTTTGGCAATTTTGCTTGGTCATAATTTCCTGCAATTGAAACATTGGAAATACCAAAACCAACCTTTTCATCACCTAATACAAACTCTTCACTCATCCTAATTTCATTTCATTCACCAGCTTTCAAATTGCAACAGATTATTCAAACCACATCCCTGCCCCATTCCTTAAACATTCGACCATTTAAAATCCCATGTGCTGTTGTCGTCAACTCATCATCCTCCTTGCCGATGCATTCAGATTTCCCAATCACTATCGTTGCACCAGTGTCAGTAACACCTCTTTTCGTTGTAATGTTTTTTACAGGACCTTGAGATCTTATTCAGATAATCTGAAATTCGGATAATTGGTGTTCGGATAACCGAGGTTCTGTATAAATAACTTGGCTAAAAATGTAGATGGGTGGGTTACTATGTTTGCAGATGATATAAAGTTCGGTGGATAGTGTAGAAGGTTGTCAAGGGATACAGCAGGATATAGATCAGTTGAAGGTATGGGCGGAGAAATGGCTGATGGCGTTTAATCTGGGTAAGTGTGAGATGCTGCACTTTGGGAGATCACATGTTAAGCGAAAGTATACAGTTAATGGCAAGACTCTGAATAGTATTGATGTACAGAGGGATCTTGGGGTTCAAGTTCATAGTTGCCTGAAAGTGGCCATACAAGTAGATAGGCTGATAAAGCAGGTGTATGACATGCTTGCCTTTATTGATCAGGAAATTGAGTACAAGGGTCAAGGTGTCATGTTGCACCTTTATAATACTTTGGTTAGATCACCCTTATGAGTACTGCATTCGATTCTGGTCGCGGCTTTACAGAAAGGATGTGGAGACTTTGGAGAGGGTGCAGAAGAGGTTTCCCAGAATGCTGCATGGATCCAAGGGTATGAGCTATAAGGAGAGGCTTAAATAAACTCAGGTTGATTTCTCTGGAACAGTGGAGGCTGAGGGGAGACTTGGTAGAAGTCTATAAAGTTATGAGAAGCATAGATAGGATGATGGTCAGAATCTTTTTCCCAGAGTTGAAATGTTTAAAACCATGGGGCATATACATTCAAGGTAAGAGGGGGGAAGCTCAAAGGAGATGTAATGGGCAAGTTTTTTTTACACTAAATGATAGGAGTCTGGAATATGCTGCCACAAGTGGTGATGGAGGCAGATACGATAGGAGGCATTTAAGAAGCTTTTAGATAAGCTCATGAATATGTTAGGAATGAAGGGGTATGGACCAAGGGCATGCAGAAAGGACTAGTTCAATTTGGCGTAATGTTCCACACAGCATCATCGGCTGAAGGGCCAGTTTCTGTGCGGTGCTGTTCTGTGTTCAATTCGGCCCATCAAGTTTGCTCCAACATTCAATGATATCATGGCTAAATACAATCTTCAACTTCACTTTCCTATCTTTTCCTGTAACCTTTGATTCTCTTACTAACGAAGGATATGTCTATTGAATATACTTTTTGATCTAGCTTTGATAGCCCCCTGCAGTGAAATATTTCTACAGATTCACGGCCCTCTGAGAGAAGAAATTCTTAAACCGGTGATGCTTTATTCTGCTTTGGACCAGGCTAGACCCCCTCAAAACATTTCCAGAAAGTAGCCTAGATCATAACTTTGCTAGTTGTTTTAAGCAGGTGTAAAGTGAATATTCCAGGAGAGATGCAGCTGGTCAAACCACTTCTAGTTTTAAGCAAAACAGAATTTTCTTTTACAAGATTACTGAATAAAACACAAACAAAACACAACAGAATACCGAATAACTTAACCTATCTGAAAACCCAACAGATTATCCAATTTAATGGTGCTATTTCAGATAATTGGAACAATCCCCATAAACACCCCTTGACACAAAAGATAAAATCAAACACAAGGTTTTACAGGTGAGAGCGCGATGGCAGCATGGAATGCCCTCTTCCATGTAGCTGTTTCTTGGACCAGGAGCCTCAAACTGCCTGACTGCTGTCAGTGAATAGTCAGACTGCCAAAACCAAATCAAACGAGAGAAAAGCTCAGCTGGGAGAACTGGCCACTCCCCCTTCTTTGTGCAGGTGTTTTCTTTTAAAACACTTGAAGGCCTTTTGCATGAGGCAGTATCTGTTAGCTATAATCAAATAGGTCCTAAAACTCTTCAAACCTAAATTTTTCAGAACCTGTGTCTTTTACGACCTCTCTGGGGGAGAATGAAGCCAAAGGCAATGTAACCTTGTTAAAGGAGCAGCATCGTCACAATTCTGCGATTTATACTTTTCTAATCAACCCGACGTTATTGCACACCTCCACAGCAGATACAACTTGATCTTGGATTTCCTAATCGACAGCCAGGGATAATATTATATGTGCCACAAGACCCTTAGTCTGAGATAACACCCTCTTGTCCTCAGCTCTTCCACAAAGGAAACAACCGTTCTGTAACTAAAACAAAAGCAGAGAATAGTGGAGAAACTCAGCAGGTCTGGCAGCATGTGTGGGGCAAGAAACAGAGTCAACAGTTCGAGTCCATTAGGACTTCTTCCGAATGTTCTGATGAAGAGTCACCAAATGTTAACTCTGCTTTCTCTCTACAAATGCTACCAGCCCTGCTGAGTTTCTCCAGTAATTTCTGCTTTTGTTTCGGATTTACAGCCTCTGCAGTTCTTTGCTTTCTCTTTCCACACCTGCCCTGTTAAGTTCCCTAAAAATCTTATGTTCTGATAAGCCCTTCTCTCATTCTTCCAAATTCTAATGAGTACAAGCTCAACCTGCTCCATCTGTCCTCTTAAGAAAATCCTTCTAAACCTGGAAACAATCAAGTGGATCTTCTCCAGACTGCTTCTGATGCCAGTGTATAGTTCCTTAAGTAAGTTACTTAAATCAGCCACTGGTGGCTCAGTGAGAAGCCCACTCATCTGAGCCAGAGCTAGATGGGACTTGGGTAAATTGCCGACTCTGACTGTGGCAGTGAGGCAGTTCTGTGTTGCCTATTGTGCCCCCAATCAGAGGAGTTAAATGAAGGCCTGTGGATGTAAAAAAATTCCCTAAACACTATTTTGAAGAAAAATCTGAGGTTAGCCATAATTATGGTATGTGCCCAAATATGTTCTTAAACTAACATCACAAAAACAGATTGATTATTAACTCATTGGTGTATTTTATTAAATTAGATTAGGTTGCCTATAGTGTGGAAACAGGCCCTTCAGCCCAACAAGTCCACACCGACCCTCCAAAGAGTAACCCACCCAGACCCATTTCCCTCTGACTAATGTACCTAACACTCTGGGCAATTTAGCATGGCCAATTCACCTGACCTGCACATCATTATACTGTGGGAGGAAACCAGAGCACCCGGAGGAAACCCACGCAGACACAGGGAGAATGTGCAAACTCCACACAGTCACCCGGTGTCTTGTGGGAGCTTGCTTTGTATATAGTTTGGCTGCCATGATTCCTATATTACAACAGTGACTATTCTTGTAAAGCACCTCATTGGCTTTATAGCACTTTTGGATGCACTGAGATCACAGAAGGCATTGGAGAAAGGCAAGTCTTTTAAATTATTTTTTCCTGTTCCTGCAAAGACATTTCTCAGTGACTGGAGAATATTTGACATTGGTTTAAGTCAGTTTTCCTCTTTCTATTATCATGTACAGCTCAATTTGTATGTATTTGAAGAGGACTTCTGAAAAAAATCTGTGAAATAGATTGTGATACTTATCTTAGGAAAGGTACACTGGCATTGGTTAGCTCAGTCAGTTGGGTGATGGATTTGTGAGGCAGAGTGAAACCAATATCATGCGTTCACGTCCCACACGGGCTGGGGTTTCCATGAAGGATTGTCTCTCTCAACCTCTCCCCTTACCTGAGGTATATTGGTCCTCAGGTTAAACCACCATCAGTTGTCTCTCTTTAATAAGCGAGCCACCCTATGGTCCTTTGGGACTGTGATGGTTTTACTTGTTACGTTTTATCCTGGAGGGAATCTGAACAAGATTCATTAGTTTGATTCCAGGTGGAGAGGGACTACCTTATAAGGAGGAGTTTAGTATGTTGAATCTGTACTCTTTAGAATTTCAAACAATGAAAGGTGACCTTGCTGAGGTCCACGAGATTCTCAGGGGACTCGACAGAGTAGATGCGAGGTTGCTTCCCCTTGTGGGAGAGTCAGGACCAGAGAGCATCATGTCAGAGTAAAACACTTAAAACAGAGGCAGGGAAAAATTTCTTCTTTGGAAGTTGTGAATATTGGAGTCCCTTACTGCAGAGGGCTATTGAGCCTGAGTTGGGTCATTAAGTATATTCAAAGCTGAGAGAGACAGATTTTTATTCAGTGAGGGCTTTGGTGAAAGGCAAGAAAGTGGAGTTGAAGATTGTCAGATCAGCCGTGCTCTCATTGAATGAGCAGAACCAGATAGCCCACTTCTGTTCTTGTGTCTTATGGTCTTGTACACTACTCAGTCTAAAACCAGTTACCAGTGTTGCAGAATGATCAAATCTATTGCATTTCAAAATGTTTTCAGATTATTATCCAGTTTCAGCTCTCTACTTCACACGCTGGCACCTCTCTAGTCTGAAGTGTTTTGTTCTCGCATCACATCTGTTAGTTCCCTGTTCATAAGGAATAGAATTTACAATACCTTTTAGGCAGTTGGAACTGATGCAGAACCAAACCCTTTAAATACAACACCGGCATTTTTGTCGCCATCTGGTTTCATTCAAAACTGGAATGCTTTGTGTATTCTGAGTAAATGTGATTTCTCTAACTTTTAGCTTTGCTCTTTCGTGCGTGGCTTTCTGCTGACTAGAATAAGCAGTGAGATTTGAGCTCCAAGGAGCACAGGCACTGGAAATGGCAATTGCACTGAATGTTGTTGGATCTGGTTTTGTGATTGGTGGGAATGGAACAATCTCTTGAATTGTTATGTGTATGTACAATGTGAGCCACTCTTGGAACCCGGATCTCTGCAAAACTGTTGGTTATAGTGAACAGTGAAGAAAGTTATCTAAGATTACAAGGGGATCTTGATAAGCTGGGCCATTGGGCCAAGGAGTGGCACTAGCAAATTTCTCTGACAGGATATTGGTCCCCTACCTACTTAGATGAAACCTGTCCCTTTTGAACATGTCTTTTCTGCCCCAGAAGAGATCTCATGATCTAAAAATCTGAATCCTTGTCCACTGCACTACCTTCTCAGCCATTGCTTGATCTGCCCTATCTTTATATTCCAACTCTCATTTCAGGAAGGAAATCTGCCATTCTTAACTGGTCTGGCCTACACGTGACTCCAGACCCACAGTTATGTGGATAACTACGAACTATTCTGAAGTGACGAGCAACAGATGTTGAACTTGGTCTGTGTAGATTCTGTTAAACCTTAAGTTATTGGTTCCATTGTTTGTGTTTTTTTTTAGAATTAACCATAATGAACGACTGGAGTTTTTGGGAGATGCTGTGGTTGAGTTTTTAACAAGGTAGGAAGTTAATGTTTATGAGTTCATTTTGATTTGTCATGGTACTTTCTTGTACTTCTGAATATTTTTAAGAAAATTACAAAACAAAGTGAAAGCAAAGTGCTGCAGATATTGTAAACTTGAAATAAAAACAGGAATTGCTGCAGAAACTCAACAACTCTGTGAGAGAGGCATGGAGTTAATATTTGTGTCTTTGCTGAAGGAGGGTAGAAATGTGGTGGCTTCATGCTTGTGAAGGACGAAGAACAAAAGGGAAGGCCTGGGAAAGGGTCGAGGATGGGACAGAGTAAGCAATAAACATGTCATGGAACAAAGGACAAGGAATCACTAATGGTTATAGTCAAGAAACCAAATACTGGTTGAGAGTGAGGGCTAATGGCAACATAATGAGCAGGTCTGACCAAATGGCCAGTATATGGTTTAAAAAAAACGGAACCAAATTGAGAATCACGTCTGTGCTGTGAAGATATTGCACTTGCTGTTGAATCTTTCATACTGATAAAACCTGAAATTATCTCAGGGCAGTGACTTGAAAGAAATTCAGGGATTTGCATATGAATGAATTGAAACCTGCATCTCCATTCTAACTGGTTAAAGATTTAACAGTCATCTTCAATACATTTGCATCACTTGCATAACCCTTTGATCTTTTCCTTATAAATTCCGTGTGTCAGGTGTCTCCTCTCTCACTAGCACCTGAAGAAGGATTGAGTCTCCAAAAGCTTGTGTTTTCAAGTAGACCTGTTGGACTATAACCTGGTGTCAGGTGATTTTTTGACCTTGAATCCTGAAGACTGTAAACTGCTGAATCAGAAAATGAGATGCTGTTCTTCCAGCTTGCATTGAGTTTCCCTGGAGCACTGCAGCAGGCTCAGGACAGAGGTGTGAGCGTGAGGGCAAGATGGTGAACTAAAACAGCAAGCAGCTGGAAGCTTGAGGCCACGGTTATGCATTGCGTGGAAGTGTTCTGCAAAGTGGTCACCCTGCCAACATTTGGTCTCCCCAAAGTCAAAGGTAGCATGTGGTGGGCAGTAAATCCGGTAGACAGAATTGAAAGAAGGAAAGGTAATGCTGAAGAAAGGCACATTTGTTGAAGTTTTATCCCTTGCATTCATCGGGACATTTTGCAAGAATGCAGATGCAGGACTAACTGTTTTATCATACCGATGAGTAATGTGACATATCTGATGCTTGGTATGTAGGCTGTATGTCCAAAAGGTCAGTGAATCATATCAAAGTGTGTTCCTTTGTCTGTTCACAACAAGCAGGATAGTGGTTATAACCAACCAGACTTCACTTGCAAAATTAGCACCACAATGTCTGTAATTAGATATGATTTTGCGATTTGACAACAACGCTGAGTAATCCTGCATCTGCGAAGAAATGGAGTTGAGGACTTTCTTGCCTTTTTTTCTGTAATTTTCAATGCCCTTATTGATTAAAAATCTGTCTCTCAACCTTGAATATACTTATCGAGGTAGTCTTGATAACTGTCTGCTGGAAAGAATTCGACAGATTCACTATCCTCTGCGAGAAAGTATTCCTCCTCTTCAATGTCTTAAATATGCTGTCCCTTATTCTGACCTTATGCCCTCTGCCCCTTGACTCTGTGCCCAAGACCCCTCATTCAAGAAATGCTTCAGTCTCCATCAGAAGTGTCAGGGAATAGTTCAACAATTGGAAAGAATGTTAAATATGTGGCATTGCACGCTGCAAATTCCCAGAATGCAAAAGAGACTTCCCATATGATAGTGAGTTTATTGGGTATTATTGATGTGTTAAGTATCAATGTCACTTGGTTGAACTTTTTTTTCTGCTTTCAGCGTACACTTATACTTTCTGTTTCCAAATCTGGAGGAGGGTGGGTTAGCTACCTACCGCACTGCAATTGTGCAGAACCAGCACCTTGCTATGTTGGCCAAGGTCAGTATGATTGAGTTAGACAAGGTCCATTGTACTGGAGCAGACTTTCTCTGTGGGTCTTTTGGAATGCTCGCTAATGTTATAATTTATTGTATAAATGCTAAACAGTTAATTAGTTTTATTCATTCCAGTGTAAGGGGAGGTGATGACCTAACGAAATTATTGCCAAACTATTAATCCAAAGACCCAGATAATGTCCTGAGTACTCTGTTTGAATCCTCCCACAGCAGATGCTGTGGTGAATTTCTGCAGCACATCTTGGCGATAGTACACATTGCTGCTACTTAGTGTTGGTGGTGGAGGGACTGAATGTTGAAGGTGAAGGATTGGTTGTCGTGTCAAGCAGTCTGCTTTGACCTTGAAGGTGTTGAATTTATGGTGTGCTATTGCAGCTGCAGTCAATCAACCAAGTAGGGAATATTCCATTGAGCTCCTGACTTGTGCTCGTACATGGTGGACAGACATTAGGGAGTCAGGAGGTGAGTTACTCACTGTAGAATTCCAAGCTTCTTGTAGCTACATTATTTATATGCTAATCCAGTTCAGTTTCTGGTCAATGGCAAGTTCAGGATGTTAATAGTGAGGGCTTTAGTCTTGGTCATACCGTTAAATGTCAAGAGACGATGGTTTGAACCTTTCCTGTTGAATCTGGTCATTACCTGGCACTTGTGTAGCACACCTATTGCTTGCCAATTGAGAGCCCAAGTCTAAATGTCATCCAGATCTTGAGGGATATGGGCTCTGCAGTCAGTGGAATTAGATTCTCTGCATCTATCCTGAGGGCTGCCTTAAGTAAAGGTCACTTTTAAAAAGTACAGTCACTGGTGCAAAATTAGAAATACTGCAACCAACATACAGCCCCTTGCAGTACTAGAAGGGCACAGCCAGGTCAGAGGTCTAGTCTTTGGATGAAACAAGAAACCACAGATGGATGTAAAGGATTCAGTGGCTCTCTTTAGAAGGAACACCGGAGTGTTGTTCCTGACCACTACCTTACCTGCCATTCGCCAGTTAAAATTAAACTATCCACTAATTAATTCATTGCCCTTTGCAGGAACTAACTGTGTGTCTATTGGTTGCAGTATTTCTAATTTTGCACCAGTGACTGTACTTTTAAAAAGTGCTTAATTGGCTATAAAGCAGCTTGGAAAATTGAGAGGTGCTCAATCCAAGGTCATTTAAATAAATGATTTGGATGTGAACATAGCAGATATGGTTAGGAAGTTTGCAGACAGTGCCAAAGTTGGAGGTGTAGTGGACAGCAAAGAAGGTTACCTCAGAGTACAATGGCATCTTGATCAGTTGTGCCAATGGGCCAAGAGGTAGCAGATGGAGTTTAATTTAGATAAATGTGAGGTACTGTATTTTAGAAAGGCAAATCAGGACAGGACTTATACACTTAATCGTAAGGTCATGGGGAGTGCTGCAGAGCAAAGAGACCTTGGAGCACAGGTTCACAGCTCCTTGAAAGTGGAGTTGCAGGTAGGTAGGATAGTGAAGAAGATGTCTAGTATGTTTTCCTTTGTTGGTCGGTGCATTGTGTATAGGATTGGGAGGTTATGTTCTAGCAGTACAGGAGATTGGTTAAGCCACAATTGGAATACTGTGTGCAATTCTGGTCTCCCTGCTGCAGGAAGCATGTTATGAAACTTGAACTTGTTCAGAAAATGTTTACAAGGATGTTGCCAGGGTTGGAGCATTTGAGCTATTCGGAGAGGCTGAATAGACTGAGGCTGTTTTCCCTGGAGCATCGGAGGCTTGAGGGGTGACCTTATAGAGGTTTATAGAATCATGAAGGCCACAGATAGGGTATGTAGACAAGGTCTTTTCCGCAGCGTGGGGGAGTCCAAAATTAAAGGGCGTAGGTTTAAGGAGAGCGGAGAAAGATTTAAAAAGGGACCTAAGGCAATTTGTTTTCATGCAGAGGGTGGTGCATGTATGGAATGAGCTGCCAAAAGTAGTGTTGGAAGCTGATACAATTGCAGCATTTAAAAGGCATCTGGATGGGTATATGAATTGGAAGGGGTTAGAGGGATGGAGGGCAAATGCTGGCAAATGGGATGAGATTTATTTAGGATATCTGGTCAGCATGAATGAGTTGAACTGAAGGGACTGTTTCTGTGCTGTATATCTCTATGACCCGTACATCTTTCCCTTTCAGCAGCTGGATTTGTTCTTTGTAATCTCTAGATTGAACATGAACACTGTGTGCACATCATTAACAGATGTGCCTCCTGCTTCTGTGTGTATCCGTATTAATTTGTGTTCCTTCCTGCAGAAACTGGAATTGGACCGTTTCATGCTGTACGCCCACGGACCTGATCTCTGCAGGGAATCCGATTTACGTCATGCGATGGCTAATTGTTTTGAAGCTCTGATAGGTAATTGAAAAAGGGTTGTACCAGTGAAAATTACTGCAGTGTCTGGAGTCCAGGTTAGAGGATGCAATGTGATGGGTGAGGATCCAACTGTGCAAATCCAAACTCTGAGGCAAAAACATAGACAATAGCAGCAGTAGACCATTCAGCCCTTTGTACCTGTCCCATCATTCAATTTGATCATGGCTTATCAGCTAACTCTGTGCTTGATTTTGTCCCATACCCTTTGATCCCTTAAACCTAAGAACTATATTGAATTCCATCTTGAAAGCATTCAATATTTTGTCCTCAGTTGTTTTCTTTGTTAGGAAATTCCACATGCTGACCACTCTCTGGGTGAGGACATTGGTGCTCATCTTTATCTTCAATGGCCTACCCTGTATTCTTAGATTATGACCCCGGTTCTGTACTCCTTGGTCATCAGAAAATTCCTTCCTGCATTTACCCTGTCCAGTCGTGTTAGAATCTTATGATTGATTTCTAAGTGATTCCTTCCCCCACATCCATTTTCCTAAACTCCAATGGGCATAGTCCAATTCAATCTTTAAATGTCAGTCCTCTCTGGTTCCCAGGGATCTGATGCCTTTCTTATTTCAGAAGATTACTGCAAAGTTTTACTTAGTTTTGTACAGCAGTGTTGAAGCCCTTTGCCTGATGTCACATAGTGTCCAATGTTTTGATATTCAGAGAAGTAATTAAAAACCAGTGAAAGTTATTGCTCAGAGATGCAACTGTTTCTGAGTGGCACCTGCCTCAGGAGATGCATATTCAGGGATTTAACTTTGAATATCTAGGGCAGATTTTCATTTGTTTATTTTAATTACCAAGTGTGAAAAGTTGGAGCAGTGCATTGCAATTCTTTTCAAGCATGTTAAGCCAAAGAGTAGGACTTTTGGACAAAACCAAACTAGCCTTAAAAGTCGACACTAATCAGAAGCATCCTGAAACCACACGTTCAGCCATGAAATCATATTGTTTAGTACCTTCTCGATTTTCATTTCTCGGATCATTTCTTGAGTGAAAGATGATAATTGGTGGGGCTAATCCCTAATATCCATACTTCACACAGGATGATTTTTATTTTTTGAAAGTTGTATTAAATTTTGGCATTTGTTAGTTTGGGTTTTAAACTGTTAAACAACTGTCATTGGTTTAGTAATTAACAAGCTTACGATAAATCATCTTTAACTACTCCGATAAAGGTAAATCAAATGAAAAGTGTTGCAAAGTTTGCTTGTTAAATGCTTGCTTGTGTCTTCACTGCAGTTAATTTCCGTACCACTATTTATGAAAGGGTAATAATTTTTTCAATCTGTGGTAAGATGTCATAATTGATGTAAATGATACAAAAGCAGTTTTGGGATTGGGAGGAACTATTGGATTTTTACAGATTGATTCCAGTGGTTAACATGTACTAATTGATCTTCTGTAATGATGTGTGCGGAGAACAAGATAATACGTGTGCGTGAAACGAGGTAAACAATTGACTCAGCCATAATTCAGTCTATATTTAAATCCTCACATTCTGTCCTTCCTGTTATATGGTGATTGTTCGCTTTTTAAATGGAGGAGCATAATGGTGTTGTCACGGACTTGTTATCTGGAGGCCCTGATTATTGCTGTGACGCTACTGGTTCAAGTTCCCTTGTGAAATTTAAAATTAATTAGTAAATTTAGAATATAAAACTAGTCTCTGGGATGATCACGAAACCGTTGTCACTTGTTGTGAGAACCTATATCGCACTCCAATGCCCTTTTTAGGGAAGGAAATCTGCTATCATTACACAACCTGGCAAAGATATATTTGGGAGGCGGGGTGGGGTGGGAGTGGTGGTCATGGTGGCGTCATGGTAATACAGAGGGTCTGGTTAATCCTCTGGGAACATGGATTCAATTCCTTCCATGGCAGAGTGTAGATTTTGAAATCCAATTAATAAATCTGGAACATAATGTTCGGCTCAGTAATGGTGACCGTGAGAACCATCGGTGATTGCTGTAACTGAATTGTTACAAGGATGACAGGGTTTTGCCTTTCCAGGATAGGTTGGTTAGGCAGGCCTGTGTCATTCAAAGTTTATAAGAATGAGAGGTAAGCTTACCAGAACACACAAGATCCTTAAGGGCTTCGACATGGTGGATGCTCATAGGATTGTTTCCCTTGTGGGAGAGACGGGGAACCAGGGGACACTTACTAACAACAATGACAGAATACTAATGTCACTGGACAAGGAATCCAGAAACACTGGTTAATGTTCTGGGGACATGATTTCAATTCCCACTGTGATAGATGGTGAAATTGTGGAGTTCAATGAAGTCTGGAATTAGAAGTTAGCCTAATGGCAACCTTTATTGATCGTTGCAAGTACCCAGGCTAACACACAGGTATCACAGGTTCAAATCCAATCAAGGCAGCTGGTGGAATTTAATAAATTATGGATGTGTAATAAATGCTGGCTGGAAGCTACACCCACATCCCACGAAGGAATATTTTTTAAAAACTGGAATTGATGGCTGGTCTTGGTAATGGTCACCATAAAGTTATCATTTGATTGTTGTAAAAACCCACGTAATTCACTAACTCCCTTTCAGCAAAGAAATCTGTTGCCCTAATTTGGTCAGACCTCCATGTGACTCCAGACCCACAGCAATGTGATTGACTCTTAACTGCCCTCTGAAATCACCCACATAAGCCACTCAGTTCTTGGAGAGTTAGTTCTAGCCTGTTTTGAACACTGGCATCCATGTTTTGAATTAGGCAGCAAAAGACTTCGAGATTTATGAGAGTTTTGTTGTAAAAACATAGCATAAACATTAGTTTCCATCCTTCTTCCGTCCAGAAGCCAACTCCCCACTGTAAGAGCATGGCTCTGTCCTAATCACCCTGCTCAGAGATGTTATGATACACCTCTGGAGCAGATGGGACTTGAACCCACATCTGGTTCAGAGGGATAGCCACTATCCCTGTGCCACACAAGCCCAGATCTTTTCTTCTTAAAAACAATTGTAGGTATCTATACTCCTAGTGAGGGGTCATTATTTGGGGATTTATCTATAATGAGGCATTTTTCACTCTTGTTATTTTTAATCAATCTGTCCAGATGTTACGACACACCTTCTGTATAGGTAGGTCTAGAACCGTGTCTCCTGGCTCAGAAATAGAGACACAACCACTGCACCAAAGGAAGCCTCCGAGTCCAGAGCTTGAAAACTAAGTCCAATGAGCATCATGTGTTCTCACTCAATTCTGGAGCTATTCTGTTGGAGCTATAAAAGGGTCCACACTTCCAAAACTGGCATAGGCAGCAAAGACTATACTGCTTAAATACAAAGAACGAATAAAAAGCACTTAAGGAATTTTCAGAAGTAGCAAGGTGAACTTGGTGTCAGGATAAATACTGGGCCAAAGTTTGGAAAAATATTTGGATCTTCAATGATGTTATGTCAATCGAAGTACAGACAGCCATTGGTACAAAGCTTCCCCGACATTTCTGTTAAATGATTCCATTTGAGTGAAAGGGAGCTCTGCAAGGAATTGTCCAGCTCAAACAGGTCAAACCTGAGACAGTGCTGTTTCAACATCGTTGTGGAAGATTTCAATTGTAACTCTGCATCGGCAGCTTTCATATTATAAGAGAAATTTGGATTTTCAATAGAAAACATGGGAGAATTGTATTCAGGCTTCAAGTGCACAAGTTGGAGAATTTCTTTTATATTTTTGTTCTTTGTTGTGATATGAGTGCCAGAATTTTGTTGCTCACCCTAATTGCTCTTGAACTAAGTGGTTTCTTCAACCATTTCTGAGATCAGTAGTCACCCATATTGCTGTGGGTCTGCAGTCACAAGTAAGCCAGACCAAGTAAGGATGGCAGATTTCCTTTACTTTAAGGACATTAATGAACCAGATACATCTCCTAACAATAGCTCTTGAGTTGTTCCGGACATCCAGATAACCTGGAAGGTGCTACACAAAAGCACGTATTTCCTAGGCACCCAATTATAAAGAAAATGTGAACATTCTAATTCAGATAACAATTTGACTTGCTGGATTCTTGTTCAAATTGATGGTACACTGTTTGTGCTTTTCTCTTTGGGGATGATGGTTGTTAGCACATAGACTCTTTCTCACTAATGATGTAATCAAGTGGTAATTAGAGTTGTTTACTTCAAAAAGAAACCATTTCAACAGATCATTTTGAACTTAATATTATCAAGAAATGGTCTGCTTCTGAGTTAATGCACTTTGAAGTTTACAAATGTAAAAGAAGGAAGACTTGGATAGGATATTTTGGATGGTGAGGCATCCCATCCTAACCAATATCAGCAGTCTCCACTTTAGCCCTTTGAAACTGTTTAAACCTTTGTGGAGCATTAAGTGACTGGAGGTGGGGGCCCCCACCCCTCAGTCAGTTTGATTAGCTGGCTGCTCGCAGTTCTCAACAATACCACAGGGCACGATGATCACTGTGGGCATTACACCTATAACTGGACCCTGCAGCTGGGAGCTCAGGGCAAAGCCAAGTCCAGGCTGATATTGTGCAGTCATAAAAGGAAGGCCTGGGGAAATGGGGGTAGGGGGGAGTAGCTGGGAGGATGAGGAAAGGCCTGTAATGTGCTTTTTTTCAATTGAATTGAAATTGCACATCTGTCTGGACAGTGGACTGGATAGAATATGGTTATCATGCACACCTTGGCAACAAAGCTAGCCAACATTCACTGTCTGTACCTGTACATGAGTAATGTAGAATGGACGGGGAGATGCAGGGGACAATTTCTACATAGAGCTGCAGACTGATGTAATGTCTTTAGAGGTTGGAAGGATCCAAAATTATTTTTGAGCTTTTATTAATGGGTAAAAAGAATATCGTGACTATAATTGCTGATCATTTTCACGGTGAAAGATCTTTGCATATCACCATTTGAAAGTCACAACCTGTGAAACATGTGCTCCATACAAATGGGCTTTGGGATTTGGTGCTCATCAGCTAAAGTAGCCCAAGAGACTGCTCCCAACAATTCAGATCTCCTGAGTGTCTGGGCACTTCAGAGATTTTGATTAGCGATGAACTTTGGTGAGCAGGCGCCAAGATCTGCTTAAAGAGAGTGCCGCCCCTTATGGTGAACTGTGCTGACCTCTATTGTGTGATGCACTACTGTAATGACTGGCTCAAATCACCTTCGCAATCTGCACCGGCATTGGGACCTCTGAGCCTTCCTTTGCCCCTCCTGTCTCGACGCGGAGGTCAAAGAGGGGCAGCCACTGACCCATTTGCCTGATGTTCTTTTTATCTCTTTTCTAAGTGCAGCCAGAAAGATCATCTATGTGTTTGAGCATGTTATAATCTGTGCAGGAAACTGGAAGTGGAATGTCAATTTCTAAACTCTCTCTTGTTTGGCTTTCATTTTGATGTAACCTTACTGAAGAGAAACTTCTTAAATATGGTAACAAAGTGTGTAGGAAAGGTGAATTTTAAGCACTGCTTCAACGTACACATTCACCTCAGGACAAGGGGTGAATTCTTAAATAGCTGATGCACAAGTTTTTTGATGGACGTTGAGAATTAGTTAAATGGAAAATACCTGCAAGCAGACATGGAGGTACTTGTGTAAGAGACACAGCATACAGGGGCAACAGGGGGTTATTTCAAGGGGTTTAGAGTATAAGAGTAGGGAAGCCTTGCTGCACTTGTACAAGGTGCTGGTGAGGCCACCTTTGGAGTACTGTGAGCAGTTTTGGTCCCCTGATTTAAGAAACAATATTATTTCATATGAGGCAGTTCAGAGAAAGTTCTCTAGGATGATCCCTGCATCAGAAGGGTCGCAGTATGAGCAATGGCTGAATCGGTTGGGACTCCAGTCCCTGGAGTTTAGAAGAATGAGACATTGAAACATTCAGGATTCTTAAGGGGCTTGACAGAGTACATGTTTCCCCTCATGGGAGAGTCTAGGACCAGAGGGAATAGTCTCTGAATAATGCGCGAATTCAACTAGGAGCACGTGAGGACTGTAGATGTTAGAGATCAGAGATGAGAGTGTGGTGCTGGAAAAACACAGCACGTCAGGCAACATCCAAGGAGCAGGAGAATTGACGCTTCAGGCCTAAGCCCTTCATTGGGAATGAAGCTTGTGAGCCAAGGGGAGAGAGAGATAAATGGGAGGGGGGGTGGTGGGCCTGGGGGTAGGTAGATGAAGGTATGGGTAACGGTGATAGGTCGCAGAGGAGGGTGGAGCAGATGGGTGGGAAGGAAGATGGATAGGTCATTAGGGCGGTGCCAAGTTGGAAGATTGGATCTGGGGTAAGTTGGAGGGGAGAGGAAATGAAGAAACTGATAAAATCCACATTAATTCTGTGTGACCCATCTGCTCCACCCTCCTCTCTGACCTGTCACCATTACCCCCACCTTCATCTACCGATCATACTCTCAGCTACCATCCCCTCAGTCCCAGCTCCTCCCCCCACCACATTTATCTCTGTACCCCTTTGACTCACAAACCTTGTTCCTGATGAAGGGCTTATGCCCGAAACATTGATTTGTCTGCTCCTTAGATGCTGCCTGACCTGCTGTGCTTCCCCAGCACCATACACTCGACTCAGAACAAAGGGTGCCAGTTTAAAACAGAGATGAGGAAGAATTTCTTCTGAGGGTTGTGTGTGTTCAGAACTCATTGCAACAGAGAGTTGTGAGGCAGAGCCCTTGTATATATTTAAGATTGAAATAGATATGTTCTTAATCATTGGGGGAATCCAGGATTCCACGGTCAGAGCAGGAAAGAGGGCGTGATCAATGTCATTACCCGCCATGATCCTATTGAATGACAGAATAGGCTTGAGGGGCCAAACAGCCTGCTACTGTCCCTACTTCCTACAGATTATTGTTGGATCAGGGAAAAGTGTTTCCAGATGCATCTTTTTGTTTATCATCTTAAAAAAATGTTATGGAGACAGAAACCTCAGAAGATCTGGATGCTGTATGACTGTGCCCCAGCACTTAGGGAGTATCTGCAGGGGAGGAGAGGCTAGGGTGGAGTAAATTGTCCTTCAGCAATGTTAAGTATTCCCATTTTAGTTCCACAAAAATAAAGTATTAAGTGGCCACCTTCACATCTGATGATCTTTGTGTAGAGAGTAATTTGAATTGAGTTTAATTTATTGTCACATGTACCGAGGCACAGTGAAAAGCTTTGTCTTGCAGAGTTAAATAGCATAGCTAAGTAAATAATAGGTAAACAGCGGCAAAACAAAAGCACAGGTTAGCTAAAACATACTTTTAAAAATTACTAATAAACTGTGCTATTATGTTTAAAGTGTGTTGAATGATATTAGGAAGTCGGAAACTTTGATCTGCATGCAGGAGCTTCAAGGAGCTGACCGTATCCGGCGTCATCTTGACCCTATTCGTGAGTTTAAAAGTCATCATCTGAGATATCATCGCCTGCTGCATTGGGAGACACATTGGGATAAATTACTCATCAGGATAAAATATCCCAGGAGACACTTTTCATCACTCTTTCTATCCTGACTGTCCAAAGACTTCAGGAAGGTTTGAAGAGTGATATTCCTTGAAGAGCTGGTGTAATTATCGCAGAAACAAAGGAGTGTGGTGAATTGAGAGAAACATGCCTTTCAAACCCATAATAATTTTGCAATCCTCACTGGTGCCCATTTAGCATGACCTTGTCCTTTTTGTAACCACTTCTACTCGGACCCAAGGTGTAGAGTTGATTACGTAAGAGCACTCTGGTCTGGACGTGTCCTTGCAAAAGGTGACAGTGAACACAACTGAACACATTTAAAACAGAATTGATATGATCCTGTTTTCTACACTATCTGATCTTTATATCGGTGACAGGAGACTTTATTGTGGTTCAGAAATGTAATACACTGAACAGTTCGATGTGTAATGCTGAAATGTTGGCTGGTCATGAGTTGGGAAGTTGAAATTTCTTTTGTGAACCCCTTGTATTTTATCCACTCGGTGGCAGTTAATTATGTTGTTGTTACAGGAAATGGTTTCTGACACCACACCTAACCCTAATAAGACCATGAGAAATAGGAACAGGAGTAGGTTGTTCATCTCTCAAGCCTACTCTGACATTCAACATGATCATGGCTGATGCAACATTCCTTACTTCTACTTTTCTGACCTTTCCGCCTAAGTCCCCCTGAACTTGTCTTCCACCAGTTTGGATTGAAAATAAAAAATAACTGAAATGACTACTTCACTACTTTGTTATCGCAGAGGGTAGGCTGTCAGCAAATACAGGCTCTGCTAAATTTCAGGAAACCGTTACTAACCTGAGATTAAAGAGTGTGGAGTAGTTGTGTCCTTGGGGGTGAAGCCCTGTGCAGCAGAATGGAGCTTGTGCTGCATTTTATTCAAAATATGAAGGAATTTCTTTCTGAATTTTTCAAAGGGAAAGATTGATTCCTGTTACCATTCAATACATTAATTAGTTTTGGCTATACCAATCTGTAAGCATGCATCTATGTCTGTTCTTTGAGATTTGCAGTGGTTAACTATCATGTTTGGAACTGTGTGTTTATTTTGCAGGTGCTGTCTACCTGGAAGGTGGCCTTGAAGAAGGCAAGCACTTGTTTGGTCGACTGCTGTTCAATGGCTCGGTAACATATTCAATGTCCTTTTCCGCACTGTGATCACTTACCAGCTGTAGCGTAATTTCCCAAAATCTTTGTGCGAATGTTCAGGGGGTTTTTTTTGGTGCAAATAGTTTATAAAAAAAAAAGGATTTCGACTTCCTTCTCAGTCTCTCTCGCCTCATCTACCGTCCTCCAAAAGGTGAGGTTAAAGAACAAACCAGTGCATTAATTGGCAGAGGTTTTCTGTAGAATTCATTACATTTTTTTTTAATTCACTCATGGCACATGGCTGGCTGGGCTGCATTATTGCCCAACTCTATTTTCCTTGAGTAGGTGGTGGTGTCTTCTTGAATGACTACAATTTGTGTCTTTTAGATTGACCTACAATGCCCTTAGGGAGAGGATTTCAGGATTTTCACTCAGGTGTCAGTAAAATATTTCCATCTCAGGATGGTGATTGGCTTGGAGGGGAACTTGCAGGGGGTGGTGTTCCCATGTATCTGCTGCCCTTGTTCTTCAAGATGGAAGTGATCCTGGGTTTAGAAAGTACTGATAAACGACCTTTGAATTTCTGAAATACATCTTGTAGATAGTACAAAGTGGTGTAAGAAATGGATATTTGTAGATGTGTCAATAAGCAATGCAGAGCAAGCTAAAGCAAAGGTCAGTCGAACTCTTACTGTGTCTACTGTAATGCCCCATTCTGTTTAACCCGTACTTTGTTTATTCGTTGGATGACTGTCAGTGATAAAGGCAGCATTTCTTGTCTATCCCACTTTCTTGAACTGCTTCAGTTGATTTGGTGTCAGAGCTCTACAGCGCTATAAAGGGAGAGTGTTCCAGAGTTGTGACCCAGTGATTATGAAAGAATGACAATATAGTGCTAAGTCAGGATGTGGGGGAACCTGAAAGTGGCAGTGTTCCCATATGTAAGTTGCCCATGTCCTTCTAGACGGTAGAGGTCACAGTTTTGGGAAGTGCTGTCAAAGGAATCTTGTCAAGTTGCCAGCAGTTTGTTTGGTTGACTGAACTCGTCATCTTTAATTCTGTTCACCAATCAGGATTTCTTGCTGTGTAATTTCATATTTAACCACTGCATTTTTTAATGGATGAAAGGGTGATGGAGCATTTAAATGAGACAAAGCAAGTGGGCACGGTTGATTGTTTTTTTTTCATCACTTTTCATCCATCGGCTATATTTTGTTCTGGAATATTTCTGAAAGTAACATATTTATTGGAGATTAAAAATAAGAAATTGGCAATCCGGCAATTGCTGTTCTTGCCATCTACCTTGGCTAATTAATCTGTCCAATTGTGATGCATCACAGTTTTGAGAGGACTGGTTGCAGCTCTGTGTATTTCGATTGCTCATACTGAACTTTAAACTTTTCCTCACTCTCTTTCTGTCCACAGCTCCAACTCGGGTGCCAATTTTTAATGATACAGCACAGGAGGAGGCCATTCAGCACATCATTCCTGTACTGTCTCTTTGAAATCAGTATCTAATTAGTCCCAATCCTGCTCCTTGTCCTTGTACTTATTAATTTGATAGCCATGCAAAACCTTCACAGTATAGCAACTAGTGGAACTTAATTTCAATCCGTACATAATTTCCATCAATTAATAAAATGCTGCGACTGAAACCTGGTTTCAGGAACCGAAGAAGAATCGTATCAGCCTCAAAATATTAACTCTGTTTCTCTCTCCATAGATGCAGCCAGACCTGCTGAGTTTCTCCAACATTCTCTGTCCTTGTTTAAGTAACTTTAAGTCTGAAGTCATTATTGATTGTTGTAAACTAATTGTTGGGTTGTTAATGTCCTTCAGGGAAGGAAATCTGCCATCCTTACCTGGTCTGGCTCACATGTGACTCCTGTCCCAGATCAATATGACTGACTTTTAACAGCCTCATAAGCCACTTTGGTGGGGAAGCTGGGATTGAGTGAAATTTACTGGGCTTGCCACAGCCCTTTTTGGGGTGAGGGGGGTGGGGGAGAGATGAATTAATGTGTTCTCTCTCTGTAAATGTACCTTCTATACAATGGGAGCCTCTCCAATTCCCTGTTGAACATGAGAGTGGCAGGGTACCCCAGACCAGTCAGCTATTCTCAGGTAAAGAGCTGTTGAACATCCACAGTGCTCTGCTTTCATTCCAGGGACCCAGTTTTATAAGCTCGCCAGTAAATAATCTGTTTGTGATTTTGGGAGAAACCCTTTCTCATACACATGAAACTTGCTAACTCTGAAAGTAGATGATGGCATGTTTTGGTTTTGGAGAAAGCCTGATAAAGACATGAGAGAGAAAGGAAGAGAGGATATGTTGCCAGGCTAAGATAAAGTTGAGTCACAGGGATGGGGTGGCAACACTGGCGTATAAAGAGAGATGGGATTGGTTAGGAATATATTCACTGGAATGTAAAAGAATGAGCGGAGATCTGATAGAAATCTATAAAATTCTAACTGGACTAGACAGGGTTAGTACAAAAAGAATGTTCTCGACAACCAGGGAGCCCAGAACCAGGGGTCACAGTTTCAGAATATCGGGGTGGGCCATTTAGGACTGAGATTAGGAGAATTTTCTTCATCTGCAGAGAGGAGCCTGTAGAATTCTCTCACACAGAAAGTGGTTGACGCCAAAACATTGAATGCTTTCAAGAAGTTAGATATTGTTCTTAGGACTAAAGGGATCAGAGGGTATGGGGAGAAAGCAGGAACAGGATGACCAACTGTGATCGTATTGACTGGCGCTGAAAGCCCGAAGGGTCGAATGGCCTATTACTGCTCCTATTTCCTATGTTTCTGTGACAGGAAGTTTCAGATTATAAACGGGAATAATCACCACTTGGGCCAGTGGCCTATTCTATGCCTCAGAATGCATACAAGACAAATTTCATTGAATGTTTCCTTGGATGTGTAGTTGCAGTTACAGGGATTGACTGGAACTTCTGGGATTGTTCTTCAAGCATAGAGTCATAGAGATGTACAGCATGGAAACAGACCCTTCGGTCCAACCCGTCCATGCCAACCAGATATCCCAACCCAATCTAGTCCCATCTGCCATCACTGTGCCCATATCCCTCCAAACCCTTTCTATTCATATACTCATCAAATGCCTTTTAAATGTTGAAATTGTACCAGCCTCCACACTTCCTCTGGCAGCTCATTCCATACATGTACCACCCTCTGTGTGAAAAAGTTGCCCCTTAGGTCACTTTTATATCTTTTCCCCCCCTCACCCCAAACCGATGTCCTCTAGTTCTGGACTCCCCGACCCCAGGGAAAAAACTTTGTCTATTTACCCTATCCATGCCCCACATGATTTTGTAAACCTCTGTAAGGTCACCCCTCAACCTCCAGGGAAAACAGCCCCAGCCTGTTCAGCCTCTCCCTATAGCTCAAAGCCTCCAACCCTGGCAACATCCTTGTAAACCTTTTCTGAGCCCTTCAAGTTTCACAACATCTTTCCGATAGGAAGGAGACCAGAATTGCACACAATATTCCAACAGTAGCCTAACCAATGTCCTGTGCAGCCGCAACATGATCTCCCAACCCCTGAACTCAATACTCTGACCAATAAAAGAAAGCATACCAAACGCCTTCTTCACTATCCTATATACCTGCGACTCCACTTTCAAGGAGCTATGAGCCTGCACTCCAAGGTCTCTTTGTTCAGCAACACTCCCTAGGACCTTAGCAAGACTTACACACTTAATGGTAAGAATTGCTTTGCCAAAATGAAGCACCTCACATTTATCTGAATTAAACTCCATCTGCCACTTCTCAGCCCATTGGCCCATCTGATCAAGATCCTGTTGTAATCTGAGGTAATCTTCTTCGCTGTCCCCTACTCCTCCAATTTTGGTGTCATCTACGAGCTTACTAACTGCACATTTTATGCTTACATACAAATTATTTATGTAAATGACAAAAAGTAGAGGACCCAGCACTGATCCTTGTGTCACTCCACTGGTCACAGGGCTCCAGTTTGAAAAACAACCCTTCACCACCACCCTCTGTCTTCTACCTTTGAGCCAGTTCTGTATCCAAATGGCTAGTTCTCCCTGTATTCCGTGAGATCTAACCTTGCTAACCAGTCTCCCATGGGGAACCTTGTCGAACGCCTTACTGAAGTCAATATAGATCACATCTACTGCTCTGCCCTCATCAATCCTCTTTGTTACTTCCTCAAAAAACTCAATCAACCCACGCACAAAGCCATGTTGACTATCCCAAATCAGACTTTGCCTTTCCAAATACATGTATGTCCCGTCCCTCAGGATTCCCTCCAACAACTTGCCCACCACTGAGGTCAGACTCAGTGGTCTATAGTTCCCTGGCTTGTCCTTACCACCCTTCTTAAACAGTGGCACCACGTTAGTTAATCTCCATTCTTCCGGCACCCCACCTGTGACTATTAATGATACAAATATCTCAGCAAGAGGCCCAGCAATCACTTGACTAGCTTCCCACAGAGTTCAAGGGTACACCTGATCAGGTCATGGGGATTTATCCACTTTCACCCGTTTCAACACATCCAGCACTTCCTCCTCTGGGCATTTTGCAAGATGTCACCATCTATTTCCCTACAGTCTATATCTTCCATATTCTTTTCCACAGTAAACACTGATGCAAAATATTCATTTAGTATCTCCCCCATTTTCTGCGGCTCCACACACAGGCCACCTTGCTGATCTTTGAGGAGCCCTATTCTCACCCTAGTTACCCTTTTGTCCTTAATGTATTTGTAAAAACCCTTTGGATTCTCCTTGATTCTATTTGCCAAATTCTCACGTTTGCTTAATTCTCATGTCCCCTTTTTGCCCTCCTGATTTCCCTCTTAAGTATATTCCTACTTGCTTTATACTCTTCTAAGGATTCACTCGATCTATCCTGTCTGTACCTGACATATGCTTCCTTCTTTTTCTTAACCAAACCCTCAATTTTTTTAGTCATCCAGCATTCCCTATACCTACCAGCCTTCCCTTTCACCCTGACAGGAATATACTTTCCCTGGATTCTCGTTATCTCATTCCTGAAGGCTTCCTATTTTCCAGCCGTCCCTTTACCTGCGAACATCTGTCCCCAATCAGCTTTTGAAAGTTCTTGCCTAATACCATCAAAATTGGCCTTTCTCCAATTTAGAGCTTCAACTTTTAGATCTGGTCTATCCTTTTCCATCACTATTTTAAGACAAATAGAATTATGGTCGCTGGCCCCAAAGTGCTTCCCCACTGACACCTCAGTCACCTGCCCTCCCTTATTTCCCCAGAGTAGGTCAAGTTTTGCACCTTCTCTAGTAGATACATCCACATACTGAATCAGAAAATTTTCTTGTACACATTTAACATTAATTCCTCTCCATCTAAACCCTTAACACTATGGCAGTCCCAGTCTATGTTTGGAAGGTTAAAATCCCCTACCATAACTACCCTATTATTCTTACAGATACCTGAGACCTCCTTACAAGTTTGTTTCTCAATTTCCCTCTGACTATTAGGGGGTCTATAATACAATCCCAATAAGGTGATCATCCCTTTCTTATTTCCCAGTTCCCCCCTAATAACTTCCCTGGATATATTTCCAGGAATAACCTCCCTCCATACAGCTGTAATGCTCTCCCTTATCAAAAACACCACTCCCCCTCCTCTCTTGCCTCTCTTTCCATCCGTCCTGTAGCATTTGTATCCTGGAACATTAAGCTGCTGGTCTTGCCCATCTTTGAGCCATGTTTCTGTAATTGCTATAATATCCCAGTCCCATGTGAAAGAAATATCTAAAGGCAGGAAAGCTTGATATTGACTAAATGGTTTCCAGTGGCTGATAACCCTACAATCGAAGGGCACAGACTGGTGATTGGCAATACAACCAGAGGCGCCATGGGGAAAAGCATTTTTACTTTCATGTGCTGAGGGTTTGGAATACACTGGATTTAAACTAGTGAGTACATGTTGAACAGTTGACTTCAAAAGAGAATTGGATAAAAACTGGTAGAGGAAAATATTGCTCGGAATCTCGTGAAAGAACAATGGAGGAGGGAGGGGAGTAGGACTAACTGGATTACTCTTCAACAGGACTGGCACCAACTCAGTGGGTTTAATGGCTGCCTCCTGTTCTGTACTACTTTATGAATCTATGAAATTCTCTCAAACTCACTTGAAACAATGAGCAAGTTACTGCTGTTTTCCGTGGAGTTACCATTGGGACATTTCCATCATGTGAATTGTTTTGAGCTGACATATTAACTTCTCTGCTAATCAATGTACTGCAGATGGTTTAGTTCTGATTCTATATCCCATTCCATGTTACATTTTATTCCAACATTATTGAATTTTCATTGGTGTGTCAACATTAAAAATAGTGGTCATTTCTTGCATCGTGATGTTATTTTATAGTGCCTTTTGTGTCTTCCAGAATACTAACCATCTGCATTTCTTACACAGGATCTGCGGGATGTATGGCTTAATTATCCACTTCATCCTTTACAAGTAAGATTTAGTTCTGATAATTCTTTAGTCTGAGTCTAAGAAAATGGGGGCATGTTTAGGCCACTTGGCCCCTCTAACCTGTTCCACTATTCAAGCTGTTTTCTTAATTAACATGCTCAGAAATTTAACTTTAATGATTTCCATCCCCTCTTTTACTTCTTCAGTCTCTCCCATTCTTTTGCACTCTGGTTTTGACCTGTGCAGAATCTTACCTTTATTTGTGAAGCTATATCAACTGCAGGGTGAACCTGAATCTGAACAGAAGCCGAACAGAATCAAACCATCTCCTTGATCTTGGTGCTCTAGACTGAAACACCTGAGTGCATGTGGGACTGAAACACTGGAGCATGGGGGACTTGAAACCAGGCTCCCCAGCTCAGAGGCAGGGACAATGCCACTTTACCACAGAATCCTTTTTCCACCATTCAGTAAGATCATCACTGATCACTTGCTTGTTAGACTGAACATTTGACTTTAAGCTATCTGACTAATTCATATCTGATGCATATTCTGCTGCATAGTTTGTGCGTCTGATTTATAATTGGTTTGCTTTTCTGTCAATTGGACTGAATTTCCATGGACTACATAATTGGTTGAATCCTAAATAAGAACTGACAGCAGTCAGTGTACTGGTGAATGTATAGTGTATATTGGAGGGACTTGGTGTGTAATAATGAATGTGTAATGTGTCCTGGAGTGGTTCACCGTGTACTGGTGAATATTTAGTGTATACTGGAGGGGATTACAGTGTACAGTGTGTGCACTCAGAGGTCAGTACACAGTGAACAGTACCGAATATGTCATGAGCATGTCAGTATTGCCGTTCTAAAACTGGTTCAGATTTAGGTGAACAATACTGGCATGCATGGTGACATATGAATTCACAGAATTGTTGTGGTGCAGAATAAGGCCATTCTGCCCATTGTCTGCACTGGCCCTCCAGATAAGGCAGGTAATTTAGTGCCATTCTCCTGCCCTGCACTAATATCCCTGCATGAAACACTGAGAGGGAGTCATTGACACGTGGCATTGCTGCAGTACAACAAACATTTCAGGAAAAGCCTGCAGTTATTGGATTGAAAAAAAAATGGAAGACACTGCTATAGTTCCTGGGGCTAAAGGGATCAATGGATATGTGGAGAAAGCAGGACCAAGGTGCTGAGTTGGATCAGCTTTGATCAGATTGACCAGTGGAGCAAACTCAAAGGACCAAATGGCCTATACTGTTCCTATTTCCTGTGTTTCTATTAAATACTCTGCCTTCCTCTGTCCTAGTGAAAATGTTATCAAGCTGAAGCAGTAAAACACTTTCTCTGTTCCCTTCTGTCTCTTCACCATTCTCTCTCTCTCTCTCTCTCTCTCTCTCTCTCTCTCTCCCCCCCCACTCCATAGATCTTGCCTGATCTGATGAGCATTTCCACCAGTTATTTTTCATGTGGAAAACACAGTGTCCGTCATATCTCTGTGCAGATATTGTTGATCACTGTTGGATAACTTCTTGCTCCAATAAGAGGGAGCACAGCTATGACTTTCAAAGGATGGTTTACTGCAGGTGATAGCAAAAAGGGGCCTCCAGAACTAATGTTTTTTTTTGTTTCTTGGGCAACAAAAGACTCCTGATGTTAGTCAATCTGAGGGGAAGGAAAATAGTCACTATTTTAAGTGTATCCTGTCATCAGTGTTTGTGCGGATAGGATTAAGAGTGGAATCTATAATTATGTTGCACAGGTGGAGAGACTGGGAAAGAAAATTGAATAGGTTGAAATCTTGAATATATTTTCTGCTTCTTTTGAGCATATAAGGGTTGTTTGTTTTTTCATTTGCATTGCTTCCCCTTGCAGAGAGCACTCTGAATTCTCAATGGACTGTTTCTCATTTGCTTCAGCTGCAGTAAGCCCTAGTTACTCGCTGTTGCTTCTGTCAGGGCCACATGCTGTATTATGTCACTTACAAGGGAAGTAACAAGCTCAAAAGATCCTCAGATCTTTCCTGGATTCCTACTTTAAATCCAGCGATGATGTTCCAGAACACAACGGGAAATAGCAGAGATCCCTGATCATGCTGGGCCACTGCTTTCTCGTTGATTTTCCAGGCAGTCTAAAGAATTAATGGTTGTCTCTACTCAGCCCAGACAGAACTTCAATGGGTGACCTTGAGGGACAAGAGGGCTTGGTAAAGTCAGAGCTGCTGCTGCATCTCCAACCTTAAGACCAAGATTTGATTCTGGTCTGGAGGCCAGGATGTCAAGCAAGATGATTTAAGATGTAGCAGCAGTGGCACACCATTCAGCCCTTCATGTCTGCTCTGCCATTCAGTGAGATCTTGGCTGACTGACTGACTGCTCGCCTGCACTTTCCCATTACACTGTACTGGCCTTGAATATATCATCAGTACATTAACAACTTGTTTGACCCCCTGGCCTCCAGGTGGGTGATAGTGGATCTAAAATAAAAACAGCAAGTGCTCAATAAACTGTGGACAGAGAAACAGACTTAACATGTTGATGACTTCCTCAGAAGAATTTGTTCTGACTAAGAGACATATCAGACTCAAAATGTGAACTCTGTCCCTCTCTGCACAGGTACTGCCAGACCTGCTAGGCTTCTCCAGCACTTGCTGTTTCTATTTTAGATCCCCAGTTACGATAGTGGACCTCATCATAGTGACAGGGCGTGCATATAGTTGGTGAGAAACCCAGGAAATTTCTCTGTCAAACCTCCCCCACCCCATTCACCCACCCCCCATTCCCTCCCCCCACTTAAAAAAGCTGGTCATCATTTCCGGCACAGACCCTACCAGCTCTTGTTAATTGGCCTTTCACTGTTCCCTCCAGTACAGGCAGCTGAGCTGATTTGAAGGTTAGGGGATTATTTCGCTGTTAAAGACATTTTTTAAAATTATTCATTTGTGGAATATCGGTGTTACTAGCCGGGCCAGCATTAATTGTCCATCCTTAGTCGCCCTTGAGATGGTGAGCTGCCTTCTTGAACCGCTGCAGTCCACCTGCTGTACATTAGGGAGGGAATTCCAGGATTTTTTCCCAGCGACATTGAAAGAACGGTTTTATATTTCCAAGTCAGGAAGGTAAGTGGCTTGGAGGGGAACTTGAAGGCGATGGTGTACCCATGTATCTGCTGCCTTGTCCTTCTAAATGGAAGTGGTTGTGGGTTTGGAAGGCTGTCTGAGGATCTTTGGTGAATTTCTGCAGAGCGTTTTGTAGATATTACAATTTGCTGCTATCGAGCGTCAGTGGCGGAAGGAGTGGACGCTGGTGTTTGTAGTGCCAGTCAAGCGGACTATTTTGTCCGAGATGGTGTCAAGCTTCTTGAGTATTGTTGAAACTGCACTTACCCAGTCCAAAGGGGAATATTCCATTACGGTCCTGACTTGTGCCTTGTAGATGGTAGACAAACTTTGGGGTGTCTGGAGGTTGTTATTCACTGTATTATTCCTAGCCTCTGACCTGCTCTTGTAGCTACTGTCTGTGAAAGAATTTGATGGGGTAAGACGAGAGATTTTTATCCCCTAATGCTTGGGCAATCCAGGGCATGTGCCTATAATCTCAAAACCTTGGTCACGCTGTGCAGGAGAGAAGTTGGGGAAAATCTTTTGGGATAAGATTGCTGGATGTATGGAAGCCTGTCCCACAAAAAGATCTGGAGGTGCTACTGCTTATCTTTCAATGTTAATCTGGATTGTTCAATTTCTATTGGACGGGGGTATCAAGCCAAGATACATGGATGGAGGTAGGGTTTGGATCAGCCACAGCTATCGGTCACTGAATGGTGGAGCAGGCTCAATGGGCTGAACGGCCTGTCCTATTCCATTGGGCATATTGTGTGTCATTTCCAACATGTGATTCGCTCTGAGCTGGTGAAAGTCAGCTGGATGACAATTTAAAAACCTCAGAAATACAAGCAGCTGGAGACTATTCAGCATCTTTAGCTGCTCTGATATTTGATACGATCATGGCTGATTTGATTATGGCCTCAACTCCACTTTCCTGTCTACCCCCCATAACACTGTACTGTCTTGTCAGTCAAAAATATATGCAACCCAGCCTTAAGTAAAGAGAATTCAACAGACGAACAACCCACTGAGCAAAGTAAAATTCTTCATCTTAAATGGAATGTTAGATTGGTTGTTAACTTTAAATCTGAGATTTTGTTAAGCAAAAATATTATGGGCTAAAGGCAGGTATATGGAGTCAGGCCACAAATCAGCTATGATCTTGTTGAATGGTGGAACAGGCTCGAGGGGCTGAATGTTCTACTCCTGTTCCTATGACCTGTAATTTTTGGAATAGTTCTGCTGCAGAGGGGAATGACCTCTCAGCAAATCGCTGTAAATCTTCTAAATGCTAATGCATAGACATCCAGCTTTGTTCACCTTTCCTTATCTGATAACACTTTCGTTTCAGAAATAATTGTGACCTTTCTGTGAAATTTCACCTGACCGTTATATATTTTCTAACAAAAGGAGAGCAAAGCTGGATACCGATATCCAGATGTTGCCTGTTGACAATGCAGATGCTGAGAGGACGATTCCATTCTTGGGCGAAGTAGGGGCATAGTTCTCCCATTTTAGAATCTGAGAGAATCCTTTTCTATCAGTGGTTGTCAATTTTTGGAATTCTCTTGCTCAGAACGCAGTGGAATCTGAGATTTTTCAATACATTCATGGCCAAGCTAGGCAGATGTTTGATCATTAAGGGAGTTGAGGGTTATGTGGGACAGTGGGGTTGAAAGCATAACCACATCAGCTGTGCTTTTATTGAAAAGTGGAGCCTACTTTTGAATGGTCTACTCCTATTCCTATTTCACAAATTTGCATTCATTTTGGCTGCTCAAATCTTCTAAAATCTAGTGAATGGAGGCCCATTCTACTCAGGTGAATCCTTAGTTGGTGTGGTGGCTCACTAATTGCATAGCAGAGTGGTCTAGTCTTTATGATGCTTCCTGCTCTTGTCAGTAGAAGTGGGAGGATGTTTTGCCCATCTGCTCCTTGTCTGTTGCTATGAGTGCCATGGCCACAATGGGTTCAGTGTTCTTCATACCAGCTCCAGTTCATTTTATAAAAAAAAGGTCTCCTATCCAAGCAATGTACGTTTCTACCCTTTTCATATTTTATTCCAATCACATCACTGCCCCTTCGGATTCTCTGTTCAGATCATGAATTTTCATTGCAGCATCTGAGAGGAGTTTCTGAGCTGACAGTGTCCTGAACAAAATTAACATGCGGAATTTGAAAGACAGGATCAGTGAAGCGTCCCAGGTTAATGACTATGTCCACAGATGTTAATTCAACTCCCAGGCACATACATACATTCCTGGGCTAGGTAGTCCCTTTAAATGACTTACCCAGCCCCTTACCAACAAAATAGTAAAGAAAAGAATTGATTGCAATTAGACTGAAGGTATAATGAAAGGTTTCAGAGTTAATTGGCATTCTGTTTTCAGCAGTTTAATTTTTGAAAGTGACTATAATGCAAGCTAAATTTTATTCTATCTGGAAGATTCAGCTTTAAAAGTAAGAAACTGTATTTTTTAGGTCTTATACTTTACTGTTTGTCATGTTGATGAGAATTGCTGTCTGAACGGTGGCTGTATTTCCCCATGTGCTGCAGATGATAGATAATTTGTAAAGATCCTTATGTTTGTCTGTCATACTGAATGAGCTTTGCATATATATTGCATTTTGAATTTGTATTTCAAGTAGCTTTTGCAGCTCATTCCAAACGCAGAACATTAACCATATAGTTCTGACTGATTGCCAAAGCAGATGGTAGCTGTCTGATTAAATCCCACTATTTGAGGAAAGGTTTACAGCATTCCAGTGTGCTCTTCGTTTCTCTCTGCTCAGCTTGCACAATGCTCTGACGCTAGTCCCTGTATTTATTCTTCCAAGAGCAAGTCACGGTTGAACATTCACAGTGCTGCCTCTTTCATGTCCCTATTAGAAAGAGTGAAATGAATTTCACCTTGATCTGGTTCAGTGGTCTTCACAGTACTTGTGACTCAGTTTATTGACAGTTTAGCATGTTTCTTTCATTGGGGAGAGTGACCAGGTTTTGTGGAGCCTTTACGTTGTCCATTTAGAGAGAGTTGAGGCCCCTGTTTAACTGTTAGAAACTCCTGAATAGCAAATGAAACTGCACAAAATATCCTCAGTTTAAGGAAAAATAAAATAAAACAAAGAACTCGGATCCTGGAAATTTGGAACAAAAACAGCATTTGCTGGAGAAATTCACCAGGTCTGGCAGCATCTGTGGAGAGAGAAAGAGATGGAGTTAACATTTGAGATCCAGTGACCCTTCTTCAGAACTGGATTTGAAATGTTAACTCTGTTTCTCTCTCTCCACAGATGCTGCTACACCACTGAGTTTCTCCAGCAATTTCTGTATTTGTGTCAGCTTGAGGTGTTATTTTCATTGCAATGTTGTTGTCACTGCTCCTTGAAGACCATGTTAAATAACGCAACATATCAAAATCACTGCTTTGTGGATAGCAGCCACCTCTTTTTGTGAGTCACAATGTGATTGATGAAAGTTGATGTTTATTCAGAGAATGTTTGCTTTGCTGATTTGTAAACACTATTCCAGTATATCTGTTGTGAACAAAAAGATGCTTTGTGTATGTCAGGAATGTTACAGTCCTAGTAAGTAGTTGGTGAACAATGAAGCCAGAGCCAGTCTTTGCTCAAATTGAATCTATTCACATTTTAAGTGTGTACCTCCTAACTCAACTGCCCTGTGCCAGTAATTTTCTCTTTGTATGTGCTCAAGTAACAACTTAGTAAGTGCCAGCCACTTGCCTTTGGTTAACCATAGCTGATGTATAATTCAAAAAGATATATCCCCATATTCTAGGTTTTCTGATTGCATTAATCTCAGGAATGACTGATGAATGTGGAGATTTTGAACCAATTTTAACTATATCTCTCTCTGGGGTCCTCGGCAAAATGATTGGGTATCGTTTCAGGAGCGATGCCACATTTGATAACATAATGGGCTAAAAATTAGTGAAGCCTATGATGCATGAGATCTGACTACTTGTACCCCTGTGTGAACCATAGCTCAGTTGCTAGCACTGTCACCTCTACATCACAAGGTTTTAGGTTGAAGTCCTACTCCAGGGCATGAGCGTAAGAGTGAGTCTGCATTGCAGTGCAGTACTGAGCAAGGGCTGTATGGTCAGAGGTTTTCTTTTGGATGGGATGTTCACCTGTTGAAAATATTTGTTGGATCTGTTTTGTGCACTTTATGATAAAATATTAAAACCCTAAATCCTCTTTTATCAGCTACAGGAATCAAATACAGACAGGCCTCTCATTGCCACTTCTCCTGTTCTAAAGAAGCTGACTGATTTTGAAGAAACAATTGGAGTGAATTTTATTCACATACGTCTTCTGGCTCGAGCCTTCACTTTGCGAACCGTTGGATTTAATCATCTAACACTGTGAGTCAAGTGAACTTGGTCACTGTCCACATTCCCTGTGTGTATTTTAAATGATGTCTCAATTCAGTTAAGTTCCTTTGTTTTCCACTCCTGTGTTCTTGTCTTGAATGGAAGTGTTTTCCATTTATTTCGATGACCTTTCATCTGAATGTGAGTAAGTTTGATTTGCAGCAGGCATGGGGACTGGGAAAAGGGGCGACGGCAGTAGAAAACAAACAGGAATACGATGAAAAGGAGGAGTGGAAGACGAGTGAATAAATGAAGAAAGGGATACTGATGGAAGGTAAAACGGGAATGATAATGTGACGAGTAAAGAAATGGATGGGAATCTTTTCCAACAATTTCCATCCAAGAAAAAAACAGCTACTGTGGTTGTGACCTGAAACTGTTGAACTGCATTGAATCTGGAAGATAAACTTCCAAATTGAAAGATCGAGTTGCTGTTCCTGGACCTCAACAAGTGAACTTGGTTAGAGCAGGGTAGGAGGCTGAGATCACACAGGAAGTGAAGGGAAAGTTACCAATCCACTGCAGCTCCAGTCATGCTTTCAGACTGAGCAGAGCTGTTCAGCAAAGCAGTCACCCAGCCTGCATTTAGTTTCTCTAATGTAGGGCAGGCCACATTATGAGTGGCAAAACCACATTGCAAAACTGAGAGAGATTCTTTTATTTGTTCATGAGACATAGCTGACTGGGCCAGTATTTATTACCCACCCCAGTTGCCCTTGAGAAGGTGGTGGTGACCTGCCTTCTTGAACCGTTGCAATCCACATGCTATAGGTTGACCCACAATGCCCTCAGGGAGGAAATTCCAGCAATGGTGTTTGCTGGATTGAATTAGGGAGGAAATTCCAGCAATCTTGATACAGCAATGTATTCCCAAGTCAGGATTGTGAGTAGTTTGGAGGGGAACTTTACGGTGGTGGTGTTCCCATATATTTGCTGCCCTTGTCCTTCTATGTAAAAGTAGTTGTTGATTTCAAAGTTGATGTCCAAGGATATTTAGTAGTTTCTGCAGTTATTTTGTCGACAGGACCAAGTCTCCAGTGGTGAAGGGAGTGAATGTGGTGCCAATTAAGCAGCTGCTTTGTCTTGGATAGTGTCAAGCTTCTGGAGTATTGTTGGAGCTGCCCCCATCCAGGCAAGTGGGGGAATACTCCATCACATTCCTGACTAGTGCCTTGTTGATGGTGAACAGGCTTGAGGGAGTCAGAATGTGAGGTACTTGCCACGGTATTCCTCATGTCTGACCTGACCTTGTAGCTATTTAAGGGCAGTACGGTAGCTCAGTGGTTAGCACTGCTGCCTCACAGCGCCAGGGACCCGGGTTCGATTCCAGCTTCAGGTGACTGCCTGTGTGGAGTTTGCACATTCTCTCAGTGTCTGCTTGGGTTTCCTCCCAAGTGCTCCAGTTTCCTCCCACAATGCAAAGTTGTACAGGTTAGGTGAATTGGCCATGCTAAGTTGCCCGTAGTGTTCAGAGATGTGTAGATTAGATGCATTAGTCAGGGGTAAATGTAGGGGAATAGGTCGGGATGGGTTACTCTTCGGAGGGTCAGTGTGGACTTGTTGGGCTGAAGGGCCTGTTTGTACACTGTAGGGATTCTAATTCTAATTCCATTGTGTTTATGTGGTAACTCCAGTTGAGTTTCTTGCCATTGGTAACCCCCAAGATGATGTTAGTGGGGGATTTAGTGATGGTAACTCCATTGCGTGTCAAAGGGCAGTGGTTAATTTGTCTCTGATTGAAGATGGTCATTTCCAGGCGATTGTGTGGATTTAATGTTGCTTGCCACTTGTCAGTCTAAATTTGGATGTTCATATATTGTTGCATTTGAATATGGACTGTTTCAGCATCTGAGGATTTGCGAATGGTGGTGAACATTTTGCAGTCTTTGGTGAGCATCCCAATTTCTGACCTTGTGATGGAGGACCGGTTGTTATGAGTAAATTATTGGTCCATCTGAACAGTGTTGAGAGTCCCTGGGTTTACTGTCAGAGGAACCAAATTCAAAAATATTGAACAAAAGCCGAAAGTATTCAAGAAACACAGCAGGTTTGACAGTACCTGTAGAGAGAAAAACAGTTAATACTTCCACATCCCAGTGACCCTTTCTGTTCTGAGAAAGAGTCACTGGATACAAAACATTAACTCTGTTTCGTTCACCTCAGATTCTGCCAGACCTACTGAGTTTCTCCAGTAATTTCTGATTTTGTTTCAGATTTCCAGTATTTGTAGTTCTCGGTTTTATTTTGAAAATCTTGAACATTTTGTTTCCTTTTGCGAATTGGATGATTAATGCAATTTTCTTTTGAGGAGAAAAGAAAACATGAGGAGAGTTTGAATGTCGTTCTCCGTTTCAGTAACTTTATTCATTATGTACCATGAAAGTCCATTTTAAAAAGTTTCAATATTCACTTTCGATGCAAGAATCTTGAATCCTAAAAGAGGTAAATCTATCTTTAAGTCGTCTTTTTGTGAATTGAAAATTTGAGTTTTCGTATTAAAGCAGTTTCACCTTTGAACGGAGAATCATAGAAAATAGGATAAGGAGTAGGCCATTCAGCCCTTCAAGCCGGGTTCGCCATTTAATATGATCATGGTTGGTTGTATAACTCAGTGCCCTGTTCCTGCTTTTTCTGCATACCCTTTGATCCCTTTGGCCTTCTCAGCTATGCAAACCCCTCCTTGAAACATTCAATGTTCTGGTCTCAACTGCTTTCTTTGGCAAAGAATTCCAAAGTCTCATCACTCTGTGGATGAAGAAATTTCTCCTCATCTGAGTCCTGAATGGCCCACCCATTATCCTTGGACTGTGACCCTGGTTCTGGTCTCCAATCACAGGAAACATTTGAATCTAATGTCCGCATTATAAAGGACTTTGACTGAGCTTTCAACCTTTCAAGACGCTAGATAGGCCTCAGCTGGGGAAACTGAGTCAGATTTTGGTTTGCACACCTTCAGAAGGGTGTCGAGGCCTTGGACAGGGTGTGAGGGGAGATTTACTTGAATGCTTCCCAGGGATGTGGGAGTTCAGTGATGTGGAGAGGCTGTGGTTGTTATCCTTAGAGCTCAAAATGTTAGAGTGGGATTTGACGGAGTTGTTCAGAATCATGAATGGTTTGGATGAAGTAAATAAAACCATTTTCTTGGCGGCAGGATCAGTTACCAGATGGTAGACTTTGAAGGTGATTGGCAAAAGAAACAGACAATGCAGAGGAAAGCTTTAAAACAGATGTTTTGCGCTTGTCTATGAATTTCTAAGCTAGTGTGTTTTCTCACTAGTTTTGACTCAAGTGGAGCCATGTTTGAAAATTGTGTGAATTTTATCAACATTTCTCATTCTTGTTTGTGTACACACTGTCCGACTCTATAACCCAGTCATCTGATCAGCAAGTAGGAAAGCCACCTTCAGCTTTTACCAGGATGTTGCCTGGTATGGTAGGAAGATCATATGAGGAAAGGCTGAGGCACTTGGGGCTGTTTTCATTGGAGAAAAGAAGGTTTAGGGGTGACTTGATCGAGGTGTACAAGATGATTAGGGGTTTAGATAGGGTTGACCATGAGAACCTTTTTCCACGTATGGAGTCAGCTATTACGAGGAGGCATAGCTTTAAATTAAGGGGTGGTAGGTATTGGACAGATGTTAGGGGTAGATTCTTTACTCAGCGAGTCGTGAGTTCATGGAATGCCCTGCCAGTAGCAGTGATGGACTCTCCCTCTCTATGGGCATTTAAACGGGCATTGGATAGGCATATGGAGGATAGTGGGCTAGTGTAGGTTAGGTGGGCTTGGATCAGCGCAACATCAAGGGCCAAAGGGCCTGTACTGCGCTGTATTTTTCTATGTTAAGCTGATTCTCAAAATATGCAACATCGTCCAACCAACTCATAGGATCAGAATGAAAATAAAATACTGTGAATTGCTGGAAATCTGAAATAAAAATAGAAAGCATTGGAGAAACTCAGCAGGTCTGGCAGCATTTGTGGAGAGAGAAAAACAAGAGTATTTCAAATCTCGCATTACTGAAGAATAGATATCTTGGACTCGAAACATAATCTCTCTTGCTCTCTCCACAAATGCTAAGTTTCTCCAGCAGTTTCTATTTCGTTTTATAGGATCAAGAAGTTGGTTTATTAGGCCAGCATTCTTTGCAATTTAGTTTACAACTGAGAAGCACGAGAGACTTGGTGGCTCAACATATTTTCATTACTGGAGAAGCGAAGTCGCCGTTGTCACAAAGGGCCGTGCAGCTGTTTCCTCATTAGAGAGAGCTGACTGGTGATGGTTTAGCAGGAGCATCACCACACCTCGGGCAAGGGGAAAAGATTGAGTAGGATGTTGCCTTTGTGGTAACCTCAGCTGCTGTGAGAATTGAACCCATGCTGTTGGTGCAACTCTGTATCGCAAGTCAGCCAACGGAGCTAACTGTCGTGCCTAGATGATATGCAGCCTTGGAAAACTGGGTACACTTACTGTTTCAAATAAAAAAAATCCAAAGGGCTAAAGATTTTAATCCAGTTGACCTTTTTGCAACAATTATTAGTGAGCAGACACAATGCAAAATGTTTTTCCTTGGCCTATCACCCCTTCTCTCTCTGTGCATTGAGCCCTGGATTAAGATATTTGCAACTGAAATCATGTCAATAAACCTCAGTCCAGAAGCATTAAGCAATAACTGAATGCAAGAGTGACTGTGTGCATATTTATTTGGTCAAAAAAATCAATTTAGTTTATGGTTTGGATCCATCAGAAAGTATATTTTCCATATCTCAGTAATTCAATTGAAATAAGTAATAAATCATTCCAAGCTCCTGCGTATAACACAAATGATGAATTGTGTTTATTTTGCTGTCAGTGACAGTTAATAGTATCAAAATGAAATCCAAAGTTCAAACATTTCTGTATATGGTTAGATAGTGTTCAAAGCATGTCGCTGAAATTTTCGGTGGAAATTACAGTTCGACAGATTGATGTTTCAGAAATGAACTGAAAAGCTCAACTTTTTGTCTGAATGGTCTCACGTCGGATGTCAGTGACTTCCTCCAGTTCAAGGTCAAGCTAACATTTTGGTGCTGCGTCATTGGAGAAAGATGTCTCACCGACTCTGAGCACTCCTGATGGCGGACAACGTGAGCGCCAGTTTTTCTGGGATGGGTTGTGTACATTGAAATAGAAGCATAATAAATAGGTGCAGAAGTAGGCCATTCAGCCCATTGCGCCTACGTCGTCTCTCAGTGGCTTTCCATACCCCTTTAGCTGCAAGGGCCACATCCAGCTCCCTCTTGAGTACATCTAACAAAATGATCCATCTTCGCAGTTAGTTGGAAGTGTTTGGGATTAAGATGAAGTTAAGGTCACCATAATCTTACTGGATCATAGGACTAGAAAAGCATAGTCGGTCAAGCAGCATCCAAGGAATGTGGAGGGGGAATGTTGAGAGAGAAATAAGAGGGTGGGGGTTGGGGGGCCGCTAGCTGGAAAGGCGATAGGTGGATGCAGATGGAGGGTGTTTGTGATGGGGAGGGTGGAGTGGATAGGTGGGAAGGAAGATGGACAGGTCGAGAGGGTTGTGTTGAGTTGGAGGGTTCGATCTGGAATGAGGTGGGGGTGGGGAGATTTGGAAAGTGGTGAAGTTGATGTGGATGCCATGTGATTGAAAGGTCCAAAGTTAGAAGATGAGGTGTTCTTCCTCCAGTTGTTGGGTGGCTTGTATTTGGAGGTGGAGGAGGCCCAGGCTTATGTCAGAAAGGCCGACTCTCCTGCTCCTTGGATGCTGCCTGACCTGCTGCGCTTTTCCTGCGCCACACTTTTCAACGTTGACTCTCCAGCATCTGCAGTCCTCACTTTTTCTCCTGGATCACAGGGCTGCTCTAATTAGAGAGTGAGACAACTGACGCTGGCCCTGGAGCAGGTGTAGAGTAGGTTCACGAGAATGATCCCAGCAATGAAAGGCTTAACATATGAGGAACATTTGAGCATTCTGGGTCTGAACTCAGTGGAGTTTAGAACGATGAGGGGGGATCTAATTAAAACTTGGAGAATGCTGAAAGGCCTGAATAGCATGGATGTTGGAAAGATGTTTCCATTAACAGGAGAGACTAGGTCCCAAGGGCACAGCATTAACATATAGGGAAGATCCTTTAGAATGGAGATGAGTCAGACAGTGATGAATCTATGGAATTCATTGCCACAGAAGGCTGTGGAGGCCAAGTCATTGAGTATATTTAAGACAGAGACAGATAGGTTCTCGATTATTATGGGGATCAAAGGTTACGGGGCGAATGGGGTTGAGAAACTTATCAGCCATGATTGAACGATGGAGCAGATTCGATGGGCCAAAAGGCCTAATTTCTGCTCCTATGTCTTATGGTCTAACCTGAGGATCACCACACCTCCAGGAGCGGAGAGAGGTTGAGAAAGAGAGTCCTTCATGATGACTTCAGTCTGTGCTGGAATTGAACTTGTACTATTGTGTCACTCTACATCACAAATTATAGTGGAGAAACTGCAATGTCACCCGTGAAACTGCATTGACCACTGCAGCAGCATTAGAAAAACCTCCCGGTTAGGATGTTAGTCCCATTCCTGGTCAGATGTGATGGCTTCACCTTCCCCAAAAACGATCCCCAAAGCCCCAGGAATCTATAGATTTAAAAAAACCCTTAATGTATTAAACTATTTAAATAACACTAAAACAAAATGAATTGAATTTATTGTCACGTGTACCGAGGCACAGTGAAAAGCTTTGTCTTGTGAGCAATACAGGCAGATCACAGAGTTAAGTAACGTAGACAAGTAAATAATAGGTAAACAGTTGCAATAGCAAAAACACAGGTACAGGCGAATGTTTAGAGTTTGTGAGTCCATTCAGTATTCGAACAACAGTAGGGTAGAAATTGTTTCGAAACCAGCTGGTGAGTGTGTTCAGGCTTCTGTACCTTCTCCCTGATGGTAGAGGTTGTAGAAAAACACTGCCAGGGTGGATGGATCTTTGAGAATGTTGGCAGCCTTTCCTTGACAGCGGGCCTGGTAGATGGATTCTATAGATGGGGGATTGGCCTTTGTGATTGTCCGGGCCGAGTTCACTCTCTGTAACTGTCTCCGATTTTGAATGGTACAGGTAGTAATACATCCAGACAGAATGCTTTCAATGGCGCACCTATAAAAGTTGGCAAGGGTATTTACCATCATGCCAAATTTCCTCAGACGTTGTTGGGCCTTTGTAACCAGTGCGTCCACATGAAGAGTCCAAGAAAGCTTGTTGTGGATGACCACTCCCAGGAGTTTGACACTCTCCACTGCTTTCACCTCTGTGCAGTTAATGTGTAGGGGGGCATGTGTAACATCCCGCCAAAAGTCAATAAAGAGTTCCTTAGTTTTGTTGGCATTGAGAGCTTGGTTGTTCTCAGTGCACCATTTTTCCAGGTCTTCGACCTCTCGTCTGTGGTCTGTTTTGTCACCATCTGAGATTTGACCTACTATGATGGTGTGATCAGCGAACGTGTAAAAGACATTAATCTGGTATTTGGTGACGCAGTCATGGGTATACAGTGAGTACAGTAGGGGGCTGAGTACACACCCCTGGGGGGCTCCAGTGTTGAGTGTTAGTGATGATGAAATATTGTTCCCAATCTTCACTGATTGTGGCCTGTGGGTCTGGAAACTGAGGATCTGGTTGCAGAGAGTGGGGCTTAGTCCAAGATCACTAATTTTAGTAATCAGTCTCGAGGGAATATTAGTGTTGAAGGGTGAACTGTAGTCAATGAGTAGGATTCTTGCGTAGCTGTTCTTGGTGTCAAGATGTTCTAGGGAGGAGTGAAGGGCAAGTGATATAGCATCTGACGTGGATGTTTGTCTGATAGGCAAATTGGAGTGGGTCAAGAGTAGTGGGGAGGCTGGAGTTGATTGATGCCATGACAAGCCTTTCAAAGCACTTCCTGACCACCGATGTTAGGGCCACTGGGCAGTAGTCATTGAGACATGTTGTATGAGCCTTCTTTGGCACAGGGTTGATGTTGGCCCTCTTGAAATAGGCAGGAACAGTGGCCTACTGCAGGGAGAGGCTGAAGATGTCCGAGAAGACCTCTGCCAGTTGATCTGCGCATGCTTTGAGTGCACGGACTGGTACTCCGTCTGGTCCCATCGCTTTCCCTTGGATTCACACAAAGGAAAACTGATCTGACCTCTGATGCAGTGACTGTTGGGATAGGTTCGTCAGGACTTGTTGAAATAGGTGTTACCTCTCCGCCAAAATTCTGCCCAAAGTGAGCATAGAAGGTATTGAGACGATCTGGGAGGGATGTGTCATCGTCTGCTTTCTTGCACTGTCTCATTTTAGAACCTGTGATGTCATTCATTCCTTGCCAGAGTCGCTGGGTGTCTGTCTGGGTCTCTAGTTTGGATCGGTATTGGTCCATGACTGTCTTAATGGCTCTGCGAAGGTCATACTTGGAATCCTTATATTTGAGTGGGTCTCCTGATCTGAAGGCCTCATGCCTGGTTTTTAGGTGGTTCTAGATTAGAGTGGTGCTGGAAAAGCACAGCAGGTCAGGCAGTATCTTTTCCTGTTCCTCGGATGCTGCCTGCCCCGCTGTGCTTTTCCAGCACCATTCTAATCTTGACTCTGATCTCCAGCATATGCAGTCCTCATTTTCGTTTTTTAGCATGTTCTGTATGACCTGATTCATCCAGAGTTTCCTGTTGGGAAACACCCAGATTGACTCCCTTGGTGTGCAGTCCTCCACACACTTGGTGATCAAGTCTATGATGGTGGTGGTGTACTCGTCCAAGGTACTTGCTGACTGTTTGAACATGGCCCAATCAGCCAATTCCAGACAGCCCCGGAGTTGATCCTCTGCCTCCTCCGACCAGCACTGGACCTGTATCTGCGAGGGGGGTCTCCTGCTTGAGCTTTTGCCTGTAAGCCGGGAGAAGAAACACGGCATTGTGGTCGGAGTTCCTGAAATGAGGGTGGGGGATAGAGTGGTAGCCATCTTTCACAGTGGTGTAGCAGTGCTCTAAAATGGATGTAGGTTTGCTCGCTGAGCTGGAAGGTTCATTTCCAGAGGTTTCGTTACCCTACTAGGTAACATTTTCAGTGGGCCTCCTGGCGAAGCACTGCTGATAATTCCTGCTTTCTGTTTATATATTTGAAACCCAAGCATATAAACAGAAAGTAGGAATTATCAGCAGTGCTTCGCCAGGAGACCCACTGAAAATGTTACCTTGTAGGGTAACGAAACCTCTGGAAATGAACCTTCCAGCTCAGCGAGCAAACCTACATCCAGAACCTCAACCTGAGTTATAAATCTTCTCAAAACTCGTTAAGTGGTCTAAAATGTTTGAGCACCTGGTGGGGCAGGTAGTGTCTGGTGGTACTTGGGCAACACCTTCCTTAGATTGGCTTGATTGAAGTTGCCAGTGACAATAAGCAGTGCCTTGGAGTGTTTTGTCTCCAGGGTGTTAGCGGTGATGTGCAACACATCCAGAGCTTCCTCAACCTTTGCTTGTAGTAGTATGTACACAGTAGTTAGTATAGCAGAGGAAAATTCCCTTGGTAGGTAGAAGAGTGATGGTGAGGAATTCAAGATTTGGGCAGCAGTTGCTGCCCAGGGTTGCAATATACGTGCACCATGAGGTGTTGATTAAAAGCAAACCCCTCCACCCTTTGTCTTACCTGAGGATGCTGTACGGTCCATACAATGGATAGAAGAAAAATCAGCCTGAAGTGCGCAGTTGGGAATGGATGGGTTGAGGCAAGTTTCTGTGAAGCAGAGTGCATAGCAGTCCCACAGTTCACTCTGGAAGCTGAGCTGTGATCTGAGTTTGTCCATCCTGTTCTCCAGAGATCGTATTTTTGCTCGGAGTAAACTAGGAATGGGGGGGGGGGGGTCTTGAAACCGCGTAGTCTCAGTCTTACTAGAAAGCCGGCACACTTACCCCGCTTCCTTGCAGGTTTCTTACTTTTGAGTGGTCTGGTGGATTAATTGTGACTGCTTCCAGTTAACTGATCCTTCCATGGACCCTGTGGAGCAGGTAGGTTGCAGTTCAGTGTATTTTTGCAGAGCGTCTGCTTCGGACCCAGTGTAGCAGGTAATTTCCTGTGTGGTTTTTTAACATAGGGAGTTTGCTTAGGACCCAGTGGAGAAGTTACTGGTTTCAGTTGCTGCTGATTTGCTGCTCCAGGTCCAGCCATGTTGGATAATGTTGGATTTGAGTTTATTTTAACACCAAGGAATAAATTTGCAAATCTGTGAAACATATCGGTGGCCTTATAGAGATTTATAAATCATGAGAGGCATGGATAGGATAAATAGACAAATAGGGTGGGGGGGCGTCCAGAACCCAAGGGCATAGGTTTAGGGTGAGAGGGGAAAGATATAAAAGAGACCAACGGGGCAACACTTTCACGCAGAGCATGGTGTGTGTGTGGGGAATGAGCTGCCAGAGGAAGTGGTAGAGGCTGGTACAATTGCAACATTTAAGAGGCATTTGGATGGGTAAATGAATAGGGAGGGTTTGGAGGGATATAGGCCAGGTGCTGGCAGGTGGGACCAGATTAGGTTGGGATATCTGGTCAGCATGGACGGGTTGAACCGAAGGGTCTGTTTCCAGGCTGTACATCTCTATGACTCTATGACTTCCTTATCTATCCAGATTTAATCACTGTAATGTTTTCTGAAAATATAATTCAGTTTCAAGCTTTTATCAGAATAGAATTGGGAGAGGGAGGCTGAAGCATCTCTGCAAAAGGAACACAATAAATCTACAATCCAGAACTGCCAATCTGCCTTTACCTAGTAATCTGGCTTCATACTCCAGAATTGAAGTTGTTGTTTTGGGGACATAGGTCAAATCTCACCATGGCAGATAATGAAATTTGAATTCATTAAAAATCTGGAATGAAAATAATGCTAGCTCAAAATGACCATGTAAACATGACCAATTGTTGTAAAGATCCATGTAGTTCACTTAATGTCCTTTCAGAGAAAGAAGTCTACTGTCCTGATCTGTCCTACATGTGACTTTAGACCCACAGCAGTGTGAATGAATCCTAACTGCCCTCTGGGCAATTAGAAATGGCCATTCAGTTCTGGCTGAGCCAGTGATGCCCTCATCCTGTGACTGAATTTTAAAAAAAAGCCTTCCCTCAAATGATATCCTCTAATTTCACTTGACCTGACCTGGTGGGATAGCTACACTCTATCTTGCCTCATTAAAAGAGTGTGAGGTTAGATCTGAAAGGACAAGATCTTATTATTGGGTGGTTTTTAGTCAAAATAAAAATGATGCATTTGGTCATGATCGTAGAGGCTGTTAAATCTCTAGGGTGAAAGTTTTGGCACTGGACTCTTTGTACTCAGCGTCTGTTTGTTCAGTTACACAGGCTGTACATCCCAGCAATTTGCCCATTGAACCAAAGGCCCTGTTCCTTTGTTGTTCATAATAGGCAGAACACAGACTGTACTCAACCAGCCTGTGCTTGCAAAACACAAAATCAATTGTCAACAGTAAAAAGTGATTCTGCAATTGAGGAACATTTGCTGAATAATCCTGAGTGTAATAATGTTTAGACTATCAACCAGTTTCAGATAATCAATTGAGTTCATAATGCGGCCCATTTATGTTTGCTAAAAGGAATATTCATTCAGATGTGGGATCCACTTCCTGCAGATTAGAGGGATATGTTCAAGTCTTGCACCTTGAGTCTCTAGAAAGTTTGGAGAGCCTTTAGTTTTCTATTTCTTTCTCCAGGGTAATCCTTTAACCAACTTGCCACCCAGCCCTTTTTCCTGTAGTTTAATATATGATCATTTGAAATTTGACTTTGTTTTTGTTTGTGCTGATGTGCATAAGAGTAAAAACCTAAGAAACACAACTCACTTTTCAATGAGTCAAGTACTTCATTATACCTTGGAGCAGAGTTTTTAAAAATATAAATAGCTCTCTCAGAGAAAGCTGCAATGGTGCAGAAATTTGTAAAGTATGGTTGATATCTCCAGTTTATCTAAAAGACATAGAAAGAAACTGGGATGAAAACAACGCAGTTTGATTTGTCCAACAAATTTTTATTAATGGAAGTTGACAAGGTAGAAACTACAAAGAGGTGGTAACCTGAGCATTCTAATGGATCAAGGAATATTCCCCCTCCACCAGTACGCTGTCATATGGCTCACTGGTTGAAGACCATATTTCTACAATCCTGAGAGCATAGGATAGAATTTCCTGAACAAAAAGGCCACAAAGTTCCCTCCAGTGTGATAAAGGCAGGAAATGTGGCCGCTGGAAATCTGAAATGAGAACAGAAAAATTTGGAGAAATTCAGCAGGCCTGGCTGCATCTACGGAGAGGGCAAAAAGGTTAATAGTTCGAACTCAATGCCAGAGCCATTCTGAGGAAGAGTCACACAGGACTTAAAATGTTAATCTTGTCTCTCTTTACAGATGCTGCCAGGCTTCCTGAGTTTCAGTAGTATTTTCCTCCGGGGCTAAGCCAAAGACTGGCATTTCTTCAATACTCGCCTGTTTTTGTTACATTAATGGTAATAGAAATATAATCAGAGGTAAAGAAATTTCAGGGATGAATTGGAGTTTGGGGCAAAGTGGATTGTCTTTCAAGACAGCTGTCACAGTCTTGATGGACCCTCCATGTTGTACTGTCTTCATGCAGGTTATAAGAATTCGACAGACTGTGATTGTCCTCTCTGCAGATAATGATGCAGACGATTATTATTCACTATGCATTGTTTAGGATTTGTTGTTGCAGTCGTCTTGAGTGGTTTTGTTAAAATGTTACTGCTCTTGAGAAGCATCAAGACGCCCACAGGCAAAGCTCATAGGCTGAAACAAGCCTCCCTAAGGTCTTTGCTGCCAATCTAGAGAATAACACATTTTAGATCTTCCTGCATAATTTGTTTATAGGGATTTGAGGCTGGGACTGCAGTGTAAAGTCAAAAAACAGTCAGTCCTCCCAAGCTGAAATAGAATCCTTTGGAAGAGCTTGCTAATGTGATCATCCTTATGGTTTTGGAGTAAAGAGATGTGCCTGATATGTGGGTGTTGGTAGTCCTTTAAGAACTAGGATCCAGTTTCTCATTTTTAAAAAAAAGACCATTAGATTTCAGTAAATATCACAGAATTCGATAAATTGGGAGAAAAAAGACAACAGAAAAAGGTTGAACAAGCTAATTATTAAATTGAGTAGGATCCCAGGTGGCTTTCAGTGCAGTAGTTTAGGTTGAGAGTTTAGAACAAGTAGGAGTGAAGGAGACATGTCTTTCAGCAGAATTCGGTTAAAATTTTGTGTGTTGGAAATCAGTGTTAAAGGTCATCTTAATTATATGCACCTATTATTAATGAGTTGAATTTCTGGTATAATCAAGTCAAGGGGAGGGAGAGGTTTTTCACCTGAGAAGCTTTGTAGATAAAAACGTTAAGAGTGAAAGGATGTAGGTTTGTTCGCTGAGCTGGAAGGTTCGTTTTCAGATGTTTCGTCACCATACTAGTTAACATCTTCAGTGAACCTCCAGACGAAGCTTCATTCTTCATTCGGAGGCTCGTTGAAGACTAGATTCCCTACAGTGTGGAAACAGCCCTTCGGCCCAACCAGTCCATGCCGACCCTCCGAAGAGTAACCCACACAGACCCATTTCCCTCTGATTGATGCACCTAACACTATGGACAATTTAGCATGGCCAATTCACCTGACTTGCACACCTTTGGATTGTGAGAGGAAACTGGAGCACCCGGAGGAAACCCACGCAGACACAGGGAGAATGTGCAAACTCCACACGGGCAGTCGCCCGGGACTGGAATCAAACCCGGGTCCCTGGTGCTGTGAGACAGCAGTGCTAACCACTGAGCCACCGTGCTGAAAATGAACATTCCAGCTCCGCAAGCAAACCTACATTCGGAACCTCAACCTGAGCTACAAATCTTCTCAAAACTCGCTAGAATGAAGGGAGTTCTGACCTGAGGCCAGTATGCTTAATACCTAGGTTGAATGAGGCATTTGCAATCTGAAGAGATTTCAAGGGGCAACTTTGCTGGAAATAAACGTAGTGCCCAAGGAATCACCTTGTGTGCAAATTATTGACTTGCACCCACACCAAGTAGTTAATCATTCGAGTTTTGATAAGTGTTGGGGTGTAAATCTTAACAGGTGTAAGGACCTAGGATAAATAATTCAACTCATTATATTTTTATTACCATTATTTAAAAGAGTATTTTTTTCCACTTCACGTACTTTCATTTTGGTGCAATAAAATTCTGCTGTTTTAAATGGTGAACTTTGTGGGTTCCTCCTTTTAGGTAAATACCTGAACCTTCAAATTCTTAAGAGAAAATAGAAACGTTATTGCACTGGTCTGCCTACTCCACTTGCTGGGGGCGTTGGGTAACGTTAAGCAAATTGAATGTACAAAGCAGCGTTTCATGGACATAGTTGAGGCTACAGAGAATAGACTTTGAGAAGTTTTGGTCTTGGTTGTGAAACTCTCAGCTCTTCTGTAATTGCACTGAGCCCGAAGAATGGGAGTGCTTTCCAATTCAATTTGCTTTGCGCTCATTGATTTTTAACAATGCTGATCTCATTTACAGGGGTCACAATCAGAGGATGGAATTCCTTGGTGATTCTATAATGCAGTTGGTAGCCACTGAGTACTTATTCATCCATTTCCCTGACCATCACGAAGGCCATTTAACGGTGAGACATTGTTGCTTATCCATTAAACTAGCATCTTGTTTCAAAGTTGAGCAAGCACTGTTTTCATTGCAGTCAAAGAATTAACATATCTATGAATGTGCTATTAAATATCATGTATTGAAATTATTTTGTGAGGATTTTTCCAGAATTTTATCTTTGTATTTGGCGATGGGATATGAGCATCACTGATTAGCCTGGTGTAAGTTAACCCATCTCTTTTTCCCTTTGAGAAGGTGGTGCTGAGCCACCATCTTGAGCCTCCACAGGCTGTTGACTTTTCTGGAGCTGCCTAGTACAACTGCAGCTCAAGAGAGTGGGACTGCCCAATGATTTGGGCCAGAAGTCTAATTCTGCACTAATGTAGCCCACCCAAATGCATGTTGTACACAGGGTGTGCCCATTCAAGGATGGTAGCAGTGAGGGGAAAGTAGGAATGTTCTGTAATGTAGAAAGTAGAAATTGTGTAAGCCACCTGACCTTGACAACCATCTTAAACAGCTTTATCAATGTCCATTTTTATTGAAAGGCCCTTCTGAAACTTCAGACATGGATGGAGTTCAGATCTGAAGTTATGAATAGGACATACCTTCACTGGGCATGACATTTCCTAATGGAAAAGCAGATGGGTCTTTATGATTCATTAGTTTCATAGTCACTGTTATGAAAACTAGGGTTGTAGTCCACATTTATCCTTTTAACTGCTGTGGTAGGATTTGAACCTGTGTCCTGGGACATAATTCTGGTTCTCTGGATTACTCGTCTGATAGTTCCAGTGTGTCCCCACTGTGAACTTTTGTTTTACATCAACAAGAGCAAAACAGTACAGATGCTGGAGATCTAAACTAAAAGCAGGATATCTGAGAATGCTCATCAGGTCTTAAAGGGTCTGTGGAGGGACAGAGTGGTGGACACCAGCTTCCTTCACTTGGCTATTCCGTCATTGCACAGCTTCTCCCTTTGCTCCATTCACTGTCCCTATAGAAAAGGTGCTGCTATGAAGCGCACATTATGCCTCCCCTTTCCTGGAACTTTCCTTCTGTCTCCATGCAGGTGCCTCCCGATCTACTAAATGCTTCCAGCTCTTTGTTATGACATTTTAAAACCTATTTCATAGTCATTACAGCTGAGGTGGAGAAAGTGAGGACTGCAGATGCTGGAGATCAGAGTCAAGAGTGTGGTGCTAGAACAGCACAACAGGTCAGGCAGCATCCGAGGAGGATTCTGGATTAGTGGTGCTGGAAAAACACCGCAGGTCAGGCAGCATCCGAGGAGGAGGAGAACCAACGTTTCGGGCAAAAGCCCTTCATCAGGTGCCGATGAAGGGCTTTTGCCCGAAACGTCCATTCTCCTGCTCCTCGGATGCTGCCTGACCTGCTGTGTTTTTCCAGCACCACGCTTGACAGCTGAGGTGGAGACAGTTCATCCCAAAGTGGCTGTGCTAACACTCGGGAACAACCCATTCAGTCCCACTAATCTGCTCTGTCCCCAGTACCCTGCAAGTACCCAGTAAAGCATGTAGAAGATCCAGTGATGTTTGGAAAGGTCAGTGACATCCTGCAGCATTTCAAGGAGGAGGTTCAATACCAGCTCACGGGGAATTGAGAATTGTCAATAAATATCAGCTTTACCAGCAATGCTGACATTCCATGAAACAATACAAGAGAACAATTGAACAGAGCAGTAGCAACAGTTTGAAGGAAGATTTGATCTTTGTGATTTTTTCGTTTTTGTAGCTTTTGCGAAGTTCCCTGGTCAATAATCGTACTCAAGCCAAAGTGGCAGAAGAGCTGGGCATGCAGGACTTTGCCATCACAAATGATAAAACCAAACGACCTGTGGCTCTACGTACCAAAACCCTTGCTGACCTTTTAGAATGTGAGTGCATGCTCTCCTGTTATGTAACGCTTTGTCCAATAAAGCGATTGTATGACCATCTAAATCAGGAGTAGGTCACTCGGTCCCTTGAGCTAGTTCTGCCATTCAGTAAGGTCATGGCTGATTTGATTGCTCTGCATTCCTGACTAAGCCTAATAATCTTTAAACGACTTGCTTATCACGAATCCATCTGCTTCTGCCTTAAAAATATTTTAAGACACTACTTTCACTTCCTTTTGTAAGAAGATTGTTTCGAAGACTCATGACCATCTGTATTGACAGAGCAGAGGTGTTCAGCAAAGTAGTTGCCCAGTCTGTGTTTTGTCTCCCCTGTGTAGCGGAGACCACACTGTGAGCAGTGAATACAGTAGATAAAATTGAATTAATGAAGTACAGATAAAGCGCTGCTTCACCTGGAAAGTATGTTTGGAATCTTGAATTGTGCGGAGGCAGGTGTTATATTTTTTGCAATTGCACGGGAAGGTGTCGAGGGACTATGGGACGTGTTGGGAGTAGAAGAGGAGTGGACTATGATGTCCAGCAGGGAACAGCCCCTTCAGAATGCTGACAAAGGAGGGGAGGGGAATAAGTGTCTGCTACATGTTTGTGTTGTAATTTTGTATTTATTTTTTTAAATGCAGTGTACTAGATAGTTGAGGTTAAATTAATTATTTGAACGAACAGAATGACTGTATATCATTAATTAAGTATAATTTTGTTTTTCTTTAGCATTTATAGCTGCACTTTACATTGACCAGGATTTGGACTATGTTCGCACTTTCATGAATGTATGCTTCTTCCCACGATTGAAGGTCAGTGGATACAACCTCAGTCACTTCAGTGTAAAATCATTCATCGAGAGTCTACACTTTAGACACCATCACTGATCCAGGTGCAAATTGTACTGTCTGTTGTGCTAATAGATTTTTTTTAAACTCCGGTTTCTGCAAAGACAGTTGCACGTTGCCCAAATACAATCTTCCATCCGCCTGTGCAACTGGTTAGTGTTTTTGAATGTGACTTTTCTTTCAAATATTTGCGTTATTTTTCCTTGACATATTAAAGAATGGTAACTTTGTGCAGTTTGGTTGCAGGAATGTTGTCACTCAGAGGAAAAAATAGCTTGTTCAAACAGTATTGAGCCCACTTCCTGTGATTTTAAGTTACCTGGTTTCAAAATGTAATAGTGAACAGCCTAGCAAGTTACATTGGTGGATTAATTTCTGAGTAAACTAATGGTTTTAAGTTCTTTGAATGCATGCCTTTTAGTGCTCTTGCACCTTATAAAGTTCAATTTGAAGAGCCTCATCAAAAAACCATGAGATTGGCAATAGCAGAATTTCCAACAGTGCTCAATTTGACCTGAGATTCTGAACAAAGGCCTGACTTCTGGCACAATGACCCACATCTTCCAGTCTCCAGATTGGATGAGATATGGGCATTAGTTGGCAGTTGTGAGTTCGCACACTGCGGAAGTCCTGATGTGTGGACCTAGATTGGAATTGCCTAGAAAGTTTAAACTCCGATGGGGATCTCTCTGCTGAATGGACAGATTCTGACCCTGAACTCGGTATAGGCTCGAGATAGATGTGCAGGAATTATCTATGTTGTTACCACTGGGATTGAGAGACTGTGTTTAAAACTTGGTCTAACAGCTGAGGAACTCTACAACCAATGACCTCTCCCCGGATCCGCCTGACTACCACACTCCCTCTCTTCTCGACCTGCCCTGTCTACCACACTCCTTCCCTTCTCCTTGACCTGCTCTGTCTACCACACTCCCTCCCTTCTCCTCGACCTGCCCTGACTACCTCCACAACACCATTTGAAAACCACACCAAACCAACCCTGTCTAACAGTTACCTCTCAATCAACATCTAAAAAAATCAAGGTAACAAACTGGAATACTGCTGATGCTAGAAACCTGAAACAGGCGGTGAATGCTGAATAAACTTAGAGGCTGTGGTACAGCATCTCTGGAGAATAAAACTGTTAATATTTCGAGTCCAAGTATGACTGAAGAAGAGTCGTATCAGACTTGAAGCATTAATTCTGCTTTTCTCTCCACAAATGCTGCCATGTCTGCTAAGTTTCATCAGCATTCTCTGTTTTTGTTTCAAAAAAGGGAGCCATCTAGTCATTAATTATATACATGGGAGCTTGTGTGTAATTGGCTGCTGTATTTCTTACTTTACAGCAGTGTCTACACTTCAGAAATGCTTCCCAGGTTTTAAAACCTTTTTGGATGCTATGAGATTATGGAAGGCACTATATAAAACATAAGTTCATTTTAAATTTTTCTTTGTATCCTTGTGCTTTTTATTTTTGTTTCGTGTTCCTTGTGCCTGTGTTCACAGATAAGGATATGTGAAAGTTGTATAAAATCAATGGCAGGCTGAGGTGTGCTTATAGCGCTGCACCGATACCAATGAAATGTAAAAGCAGAAGTGTTCAATGCACAAAGGTTAAGACTTAACTGAAGTGATTATATGTGCCGAATCTGTAGTTTAGTCAAATAACATGCACAAACTTTAATTCTTACTTTTTCTCTTTCATATTGGAGCAGGAGTTTATCCTGAACCAGGATTGGAATGACCCTAAATCTCAGCTTCAACAGTGCTGCCTGACTCTTCGGACAGAAGGCAAAGAGCCAGACATCCCTTTGTACAAGTGAGTTCACATGTGGTACAAATAAATTTTATTTTCCTTTGTTGCATGATATTCATTGACTAGAAGCTAGGGAGTTTTATCTTCTATGCACATTATGGATGATTGACATTGTTTCCTTTCTCTCCAATCTTATATGTTTTAAAGGGTTTAAAATGATGGCTGTATCTACATTGATATTCAATTACTTGTAACTGGAACCTTTTTGAGCAGTCATTTTACTGTGACATTCTGTGATAATATTAGAATAAATAACTGTTATGGGGTATATGAGGAGAAAGTGAGGACTGCAGATGCTGGAGATCAGAGTCGAAAAGTGTTGCACTGGAAAAACACAGCAAGTTAGGCAGCATCCGAGGAACAGGAGAGTTGATGTTTCAGGCATAAGCCTTTCATCAGGAATGTGATCATTCCTGATGAAGGGCTTATGCCCGAGACGTTGACTGTCCTGCTCCTCGGATGCTGCCTGACTTGCTGTGCTTTTCCAGCGCCAGACTTTTTAACTTTATGGGTTGTGTGTTTTTCTCGTCAGTTTTATTGCAAGAAAGATATGATTACAAAGTATAATACTGACTGAAATGCGCAATCAAAATTGTTTGCCAGTATTTAATATAGTTTTTAGAATACCGATTTGCTGAGTATGAGTTAACAGGGAGGAATGAAGCAATGGTTTTTTTTTTGTTTTTCCTCATTAATGTCTCACTGGGACCATTGCTGGGGAAATCAATGTGCTCCACAGTGGGAAAGTCTGATCAAGAGTTCATATTTTTCTTGAAGCCAAGTTAATATTGTACAAGTAAACAAAAGAGATGAAACTAAAATGCTGTGGGTGCTAAATATCTAAAACAAAAAGAAAACGCTGAATAAACTCAGCAGATCTGGCAGCATCTGTGAAGCAAGAAACAAAATAAATGATTTTTAACATCTTTGCAGTACAACATGAGAATTGAAAATGCCATCGATTTTGTTTTTCTTTGTTTGATGGACAAATGGTTGGTCAAACCACCTGGTGTTTTGAGGAAGGGAAAAAAGCAAAGAACCGCAGATGCTGGAAATCTAAAACAAAAACAGAAATTACTGGCGAAACTTCATAGATCTTGCAGCATCTGTGGAGAGAAAGCAGAGTCAACGTTTCGGACCTGGTGACTGATGCTGCCAGACCTCCTGAGCTTCTCCAGTCATTTGTTTTTATTTGGAATCTTGAAATATCGGCTTCGGAGGCAGCTTTCAATTTTCTTGCTTCCATGACATTGAGATAAGCAAAAATAAAACTCTTGCAACCCTTATCCTAATTCGTGGTAACCCACATAACCCCTGTTGATTAAACTAGTTTAGCTCCATGTCCAGAAATATATCGTTCTAAAATATAATTCATCCAGAACCTTGTCCTCTTCTTGGAACTACCACAGGCCACCTCTTATCCAAGAGTTCCAAGCTCTTCAAATCTGGCCTGTTGCACTTTTCTGATTTTAATTGCTCCATCATCAGCGGCTCTGTTTCTGAGGTTTTAATCTCTGGAATTTCCTCTATAAACCTTGTCTTAAGAGGTTTTAACCTCCTTAAAGCCTAAGAACATAGAGTGCAGTACAGGAGCAGGTCCATCAGCTCACCAAGTCTGTGCCAACCACGATGCCATTCTAAACTAACCCTACCAGCCTGCTTATAGTCCATATCCCTCTATTCCCTGCTTATACATGTGTCTGTCTAAATACCTCTTAAACGTTGCTATAGTATTTGCTTTCCCTGGCAGTATAGTCCAAGCACCTATCTTCATCAGTTTAAAAAAAAACAAAAATGTTCCTTGCGCCTCTCCTTTAAACTTTCTCCCTCTGACCTTAAACCAATACCCCCTGGTATTTGACATTTCCACCCTGGAAAAGAGACTGACAATCAACTCTCTCCATGCCTCTCATAATTTTATTTTGTTCAGATAAAGTTTTTGCATCCCTGCCCCAACATCCTCTGCTCTGACTGTCGCATTGTTTGATATGTTCTTGTTTGTTTACTACATCATGTACATGTGATACATGCACATAAGGGCAATCTATAGATGCTCAGTAGCAGCAGTGTACCATCTACAAGACACACTGCAGCAACTCACTAATCCTGAATTGTAAATATAACACAGTTCTTTCAGTGTTACTGGATCAGAATCCTGCAACCACTTCCCTATTAGCACTGTCAGTGTCTTTACACCTTTAGGATTGTACTGATTTTAGAAAGCAGTTTGCCAGCTGCTTCTCCAGGGCAATTAGGAATCAGTAACAAATGCTAGCCCAGCAAGCAATACCCACTTCCTCTGAGTGAAAAAAACAAAAATGTTAATAAAGCAGAAAAATGGCATTGATGTCAGTGGTCAGCCATGATCTAATTGAATGGTGGCGTAGACCCAATAGCCTACTCCTGTTCCTAAGGCAGGATTGTGAGTGAAACAGAAGGAGGTATGTAGCTGCTGGTATTGCTGCCATGTATACTGTCCTTGTTATCATAGAATATAAAGTTTAGTGGTTTGGAAAGTGGTGAAGTAGTAGAGATGCTGCAGTGCTTATTATACATGTCCATTTTGCTGGCGCTGTGCATTGGTGATGAAGGAAGTAAATGTTTAAGGTCGTGGTTGGGATATTCATCAAGCAGGATGCTTTGTTCTGAATGATGTCAGACCTCTTGAGATTTGTTGGAGCTGCACCCATCCCGGTGAGTAAGGAGAATTCAATTACATTCTTGACCTGTGCCTGTGGATAGGCTTTGGGGAGTCGGGAGGTGAATTGTTCAGAATAAAATCCTCAGTTTTTGACCTGATCTTGTATACATAGCATTTATTTGGCTAATCCAGTTCAGTTTTTGGTCAATGATTTAAGATGTTGATAGTGAGAGTTTTTATAATGGTAATGCCAAATTGAATGTCAAAGGGTGGTGGTTAGGTTCTCTCTTTTTGTGGATGGTCAATACCTGGCACTTGCTTAATGTGAATAGAAGCATTGCTCGCCACTTCTCAGCTCAAAGCTGGGTATTATCCAGGTCTTGCTATCCGTATTCACAAGGTTGCCTCAGTATCTGAGGAGTCGCAAATGCTGCTGAACGTTGTGCAGTCATCAGTGAACATCCCCATTTCTTACTTTAAGTCATTGGTGAAGCAGCTGAAATTGGTTGGGCCTGGGCACTACTCTGAGGATTTTATGCAGTGATTGTCTGTGACTGAGATGATTGGCATCCAACGACCTCAACCATCTTTATTTTGTGCTAGATGTGACTCCATCCCATGGGGAGTCTTGCCCCTGATTTTTATTGATTTAAGTTTTGCAAAGACTCCACACTCTGTCAAACACTGTCTTCATATTAAGGGCAGGCATTTTCTCCACGCCTCTTGAACAAAGCTGTTTTGTCCTTGTTTCAATTAAGCCTTTTGTAATATAGAGTTGCAAAGATGTGCTAAGATTAACGCTTAGGAGCACATTAAGCACTAACTGATATGATGTGACAGGGAGTTGGGTAAGGCACGGGTTGGAGCTTGAAGGAGCAAGACACAGTATCAAAAGTCTCTCCCATAGTGTCAACAATGATGTCAGTCTTACAAATGTTATTTGTGTTGAGAGTGTGTTGCTGGAAAAGCACAGCAGGTCAGACAGCATCCAAGGAGCAGGAAAATGGATATTTCAGGCTGGAGCCCTTCAGAAACTTTTATGTTATTTGTACCTGCTTGGGATTATGCAATAAACTACATTTTGTTTAAGATGAACGTCTTCTAGTTTGACTGACCATAACTTGACCAATTTGGTCCTTTAGATCTCTACACCCCAGCAAGGAATGTTGACCAGGATAATAGGAGAGCTTCTTATGTACCCATTTTCGGATGTTGCCATTGTATTTTATTGATCGATTGGATTTCCCATACCCCAAAGCTAATAACAGTCCTGAAGTACAAACATGTTGAAGTCCCATTGTTGATCTTGAATCCACAAACTCTTGACTTTAGAGTTGAAGATGAGCTAAACTGACATTTGATGTTGAATTTGTGTGATTCCCTCATGAACAAAGGGACATGTCCCCAAAGTGCCAGACAAACTCTAAAACACCATCTGCATGCCGGCATTTTGGTTTGCTTCTGTTGTTGTCTTTAATGATGCCAAAACCCCTTTTCACAAGTACCATGTTTCAAATCTGCCCTTTTGGGCTTCTGTAAAGTTATAAATGGATTGAAGAATTGGCACTTTCTTCATTGATGAGGGAAATCCATCCCTTTCATTTTTGCTGTATACTTGTTTCTCATGTGCTTACCTGTCAGTCTTAATGTCCAGCTAAATATTTCAGGCTTTGAAATAATACATTTTTTTTTCTCTATCTATTTGTTCTTTGGTGTAATGACCATGGGATGAGATCATTCAAATGCTTAAACTGTTGTAATTAAACTGTGGTTAGCATTTAAATGCCCATTCCACTTAATTTTTAGAATACCTTGAAACGTTAATGACCTGGTGTGCTGATTATCGAGTACAAAGGGAGGTCAGACAACAGGTAGATTTTTCAGATAGCAATGCGACCTTATATATTGTTGTCCACTTGTTACACTTATTCTGGAGATTAATTATATTCAGAATGGTGTGATGTAAGTTGTGTGGTTTTATATGTTTTACATATATTTACCAATCTAATTTGCTTTAGAGTTTGGATTTTGAACTAGTCTTGTGTGTGTGTGTGTGTGTGTGTGTGTGTGTGTGTGGGTGGAGGGGGGGGGGGGGGGGTGGGGGCGGGGGCGGTGGTGGTGGTGGGGGATGATTAATAGTTAACATGTCAGTCTTTCTAAAGCCATGATTTTTAAACTGCTATGTGAGACAATAGCTCTTGGAATTTGTTTGCATTGGGAGTTTTATAATCAAAGAGAGTAAACGTTAAGAGTCATTAACTTTCCTTTAGGACTTATAATCCCTACACTGTGGAAGCAGGGCAGTCATCCCATCAAGTCCACACCAACCCTCTGAAGTGCATCCTTCCCAGACCCTAGCTGATTCCTATAGCCCTGCATTTCCTATGGCTATCCTACCTAACCTGCACATCTTTGGACTGTGGGAAGGGACCGGACCACCCAGAGGAAACCCATACAGACACAGAGAGAATGTGCAAACTCCTCACAGATAGTCAGCCGAGGGTGGAATCGAACCCAGGTCCCTGGCACTGTAAGACAGCAGTGTTAACCACTGAGCCACCGTGTTGCCTGTGTTAGTATTTCATGTGACCATTCAATTGAACAACAGGTATATTTACATCGAGGTAAGATGGTTTAGAAGAATCCAGAATTTTCTTTTTTGTTTTTACTTGGGATTAAGAACACACAGATTGGAAAGCTTGTGGTTTCATTTCAGGGAAGTAAGTTTCTCTGTCTGAAGACTATTTCTTTTTAATTTCTATATATTTGACTGTAGATGGAAATGGGGAAAGGACTGATTGAAAAACCAAGAATTGTGGAAGGAATTGCTGCACATTTTAAAACAAGTTTCTGAAACTCATTGAAAGTTATGTTTGCTCTGCTGCTTTGTTCAAACAGCAGGGGAGTTGAGCTGGCACTAGGCAGTATATTGAAAGTGTGATGCTGAAAAAGTACAGCAGGTCAGGCAGCATCTGAGGAGAAGGCGAGTTGAAATTTCGGGCATAAGCGGTTCATTATTCCTGATGAAGGGCTTATTCCTGAAACGTTGATTCTCCTGCTCCTCTGATCCAGCACCACCCTTTTCGACTCGTACTTCTCTATCATCTGCAGTCCACACTTTCTACTCGGGGGTACATACAAAATGAGGTTCAACTGGTAACAGGTTGCTGATTGTTCTGTGAAGTTGAGACTAGTTGTGGATGTTAAAGGCCATCGGCCTGACAACGACTATCTGAACTATTGGTTCCGTGGAAGCTGAACAGCTTGCGAGTATGAATGATAATGATAGAAGCCTTTCGACTGCTTTAAAAAAAGTCAGTTGGTGTGTCTCTTTCTCTATCCAATTAAGAGTTACCAACCTGTTGCTTTTAACCAATAAGTCAGAGATTTTGTAGTGTGTGAACTAGTTGCTCTGTGCCACATGGGGAAAGAACTAAAGGAGATGGGAAACCAAAGGTATGCTTCCATCAAATGTGAAGGACTGGTACCATTGAACTACATCCCCAATGTTTTTTCCTCACCACCCAACACCATTTTTTTTTGTCTGTCTATGTGTATAGAAGGAGTTTCGAAGAGGTTAGAGTTTTAATGCATTGAGCTGTTTGGTTACAGTTTATAGTTGTTTACCTGTGGTTAGAATATATTTATTTGTAATACATGTTAGTTGTTGAGTAGAGAAACCTATTCTGTGGTTTCCGTTAACCTGGATCTGCCTCAAAGATGAAATGAGGACTTTGCGAACTTTGATAGAACCTTTAACTTCTGTGATGATCTTGAGAATAGCAGCCTTCAATTTCCAATGGGTTACTCCAGCGAGATGTGAAACTAGAGAAAGGACTTATTTCAGAACAGTGCGGAAATAGGCTAAAAGGAAACAAATGCTGGAGAAACTCAGCAGGTCAGGCAGTATTTGTGGAGATGGAAACAGAGTTTAACATTTCAGGTCCTGTATGACTCCTCTTCAAAACTATCTTAGTGTAAGGATTTTAGTTTGAAAATTCTGAATCCAAAGTGTTTGGTCAGAAAACTAGGTTACTTGTAGCTAAGAAAGTTTAAGCTCTGTTGTATGTCTGATAGAGGAAAAAGCTATCAAACTCTTCAGACTGAGAATTGTAAGAGAAGCAGTTATGTCCAACCTATAAATGTGAAAGAGAAGGGAATTTTCTCTCTGGTATTTGAGTCCTGTAAAGGTCTATGTTGGGAATAGATGGGATTTTATCTTACCACGGATTTCAATTTTTCAAATTGTGTTATTTGTAAATAGCTTGATTTGCTACATTTTTCACTAAATTTCCTTTCTGTGCTGAATTTCTATTATTGTTAAAACCAAATCTGCAGCATTGCATGCCTGCGTTTCAGTGAAAGACAACCTCATTACGTTAAGAAAAAAGATATGCCAAACCAAATTTCAGTCTAGGGTCTGACTTAGACTGATAGAGATGTACAGCACGGAAACAGACCCTTCGGTCCAACTCGTCCATGCCGACCAGTTATCTTAACCTAATCTAGTCCCATTTGTCAGCACATGGCCCATATCCCTCTAAACCATTCCTATTCATATACCCATCCAGATGGTCTTTTAAATGCTGCAATTATACCAGCCTCCACCAATTCCTCTGGCGGCTCATTCCATGCATGCACCACCCTCTGTGTGAAGCATCAGCTGACAAAACAACATGAGGTGAAATTGTTATTTCAAATAGGAATATATTTGCACCACTACAGATACAGATATCAAACATGACCTGATGAATGTTATTTTCCAAAGTCTGTATTTTCTATTCATGGGATGTGGGTGTTATTAGCAGGTCCAGCATTGATTGCCTATAACTGATTGGGTTGCAAGACCATTTCAGAGGACAGTCAAAAGACAACCAAATTTCTGTAGGTCTGGAGTAACATTTGGGGAAGACCAGTTAAGAACAAAAGGTCTCCCTTTCTGGAGGACACTATTGAACCAGATAAGTTTTTTTAACAATACATTGTGGTATGATAATTTGGTAGTTTCATGGCTGCTTTTATTGAGATGACTTTTTTTTTAAATTCCAGATTTAATTAATTAGTTGAATTCAAGTTTCCCAGCCGTCCTGAAGAACTGGGACTTTTTGAACTCCTGCCTCCGAATCCCAAAGAGAAGGCCTTTAGATTGTTAGTCTAGTGACATAACCTGCATTATCTGTTAACATCTGTTAAAGTTAGATTTGAGCCACTGGAGGGTTTAGCTGTGTGAACATCTTCTTACCCTTCTGAGTGTTTGCAACAAATGAAAAACCCAGATTTGTTCATGCTGTGGGAATGAAAACTTTTGAAGTTGGTTTTGAACAAATGCAACAATACACTCAAGAAGCAATTTTACATGACCATTGATTGCTGACTGTATTTTAGAATGCAATGTGTTGAAACTCTGTTTCCTTTTATCAGGATTCTTCAGACAGTGGGACCATCCCATGCCAGGACATACACTGTGGCTGTATATTTCAAAGGAGAGAGGATTGGTTGCGGTACAGGTCCAAGGTACAATGGTCTTCCTGATTGTGGTGGCATTACTTTGAGAGTTATTTGTGCAATAATTCTTGATGACCTTTCCTGGCAAATAGGAAAGTGAGTAATCCCTGTAATATTCAAGAAAACAAGGATCGAACTGGAGGCCATGTTTGCTCAATCTCACATTTATTTACAGAGTTGAACATTACAAGCATGTATCAGACTCACTTGCACCCTGGTGTTAGTCTATAACTCCTTAAGTGAAGCCCATTGTTTGCCTACAATCTGCATATCATGAAGCACAGTTGATGTACAATTAAACACCAATGTAATAAACTGCAAAATTGAAACTCAACTGAAAATGGGTTTACACACTTGCTAATGTATGAAATAGATGCATGAGTAGCCCATTAGGCCCCCCAAGTTTGCTCCAACATTCAATAAAATCCTAGCTGATTTGATGTTGGCCTCAAATTCACATTCCCACCTACTTTCAACACCCTTTGACTCCCATGTTAGTCAATAATCTATCAATTTCTGCCTTTAAAATATTCAATGACACCTGTCTTCACTGGTGCTTAGGGAACAAAGCCCTATGACCCTCTGGGGGAAAAAATAATAAGTCCTCCTCTTAAATAGGACAACCTTTTTTTCCATTATTGCTACAGGGCTGCCATTTGTTCCATCCCTAGGTTGGCTGTAGGTCTGGGGTTACATGTAAACCAGACCAGGTAAAGATGGCAGATTTCCTTCCCTAAAGGACATTAGTGAACCAGTTATTCTTTTTTTATGGCAACCAACAGTGGTCACCATTAAACTAGCTTTTAATTCTGATTTTCTTGAATTTCAAGTTCTACCATCTGTCATAGTGAGATTCAAAACAGCATCCACAGCAAATCATCCTGAGTCTGTGGATTACTAATCCACATTTACCATTATGCCACATAATAGTATTATGTCCTTAATAGTGACCCCTAGTTCTAGTCATAGAGTCATACGGCATGGAAACAATTCCTTACTGCAAACTAACGCATGCCGACCATGTTCCCAAATTAAACTAGTCTCACTTGTGTGCATTTGGCTCATATCCCTCCAAACCTTGCCTGTTCATGAACTTATCCAAATGTCTTTTAATTGTTGTAACTGCGCCTGTGTCTATCACTTCCTCTGGCAGTTCATTCCACACTGGAACCACTCTTTGTGTAAAAAAAACAAAAGTTACCCCACCGGTCCTTTCTAAAACTTTGTCCTCTCACCTTAAAAATATGCCCCCTAGTTTTGATCTCTCCCACCCTACTGGAAAAAACCCTTACTAGTCACCATATCTATGACCCTCATGATTTTTTTTAAACCTCTAACAAGGAAACATCATCTCAGCATCCACCCTATCAAATCCTGTCAGGGGCTTTTTTGGTTTCCTGGATTTCCTTCCTTAATGGCATTGTGGGCCTAACTGCACATGGACTGCAGCAGTTCAAAAAGGCAGCTCACCACTACCTCTGGCCAGCTAGTGACTCTCACGATAGAAGCAAGATGTAGGAGAATGAGAAACAATCAATGCTGAAGGGGTTAAATAAATTTGTTGGTTGAAAGTTCATTAATCGGTCCTATTATAAAGGAAGTTAAATCCCAGAGGTCATTAGGGTTGTTCTCCCATTGAAGAGCGATGACGAGTCGTGGTTTAACCTAAAGTTCACCACACCTCAGGTGAAGGGAGAATTGAATCTGTGCTACTGTGTTGTAAACCAGCTGTCCAGCCAGCTGAGCTAACCAATCCTCCCCATATTCTCAAAGCAAACGGGAACCGTGAATGTACGAAAGCAGGTTAGAAATATATAAAAGAGTTGCACTATCAGCAGGAGAGAGCTGGCCTTGGGTAAAACGCAATGCCTTTGAAAACTGGATATTGTGAGGCATCTAGTCACAATGGTGGTCAAACTGGTGGTGAATCTGTGGAGTTCTTTACCGAGATGCTGCTTTAAGCTGTTTGCACCATTGATCAAAGCTCACATACAAGTAATGGCCACCAGGAGGTAATGTTATAGATTGACCAAGATTGCTTTAGTATCATCCAGGGGAAGAAACCAGGAACTGGCAAGCAAACCAAGACACAGCCGTTCTACCTTTTGCAAGCCATTTCATTTTGATGCACTGTTTTAATTAATGGCAAGTTGGCCTGTGACGTGTATTAATCCAAAGTGACTGGATTTACCTGGGATGGAGGAAAACACTTTTACAGTACAATAACAGAATTGCCGGTGGAGCAGCTCTGAAATTTTCCATGAGTATTTAGCATGCAACAACAAATTATTGTGCTGATGTGGAATGATATTGCCTTTTTGTTGATGAAACCTATGTATAACAAATATGGAGTTATTTCTGCCAAATGCATTTTAGCTAAGAATCGCCAGATCCCTTCAAGGAGGTAGTCTGTCATAGCCGCTGAGTTTAAACAGGCGACTGAATTTAACGAGCAATGCTGTCAAGTTTCAAAGTTCCCAAGTGGATCACTAGGCTTGATGGGAATGTTGTAAACTCTATTTTCACCTTTTATTTTACTGTAATGCCATTGATTTGTCCTTGTGCTCTTCTTAACCATTAATCTTCCTGATGGGAATTAGCAATAACTCTGCTCCAGCAGCCCCGCTTAGGTCTGCGTAGGTACCACTCCCAAAGCTGTAGCCATAATAAAACAGCATCTGCACAAATTAGTCTGACTTTAAGAATATTAAAATGTCTGGACAGCATGACAAACATCAGCATTTTGTTTTATACAGATCTGAACAGAACAAAAACGCACCTAAGCAAAATTGAACATCTGAAATTGAAGCATTTGAATGTTTAATTACCCTTTATCATAACCCATTTGAAAGCTAATGATTGTAATCACCATTGTGGTAAAAATCATGCCGAGGTATTGTGCAGCAGTTACAGAAAATAATTAACCATTGTGGGTGTATGCAATTTCCTGTGTGATTTAACCTTTTCGTTGACACAAATTGTTGATTCTCAGCAGTGCTGTGTTAAACAGCAGGATGCTAGCTTTCATTAGCTGCAGAACCTGTAAAAGGAGATTTATCTCTTGACTTCACCGTCAAGGATCTGGTCAGGTTTTGAATGTATCCTTTTTTGTCTGGCAGAGAATGCATCTTTTGACAGTACAGGTGTCATGGTGACGGAAGGCTTTTGTTATTCAATCAGAGATTACCTGACTTGCTCAGCAGGTCTGGGGCATCTGTGGAACAAGAAACAGAGTTAACGTCTAGGGGTCGATGACCTTACTGGAGAAAGTTTGAAGTTTTTGAGCAGGTGTAGACAGGCAGGGAGAAGAGAAGCTCTGAGATGGCGGAGAGATGAGATGATGGTGATGCAAAGCGAAAGGAGGTACGCTTTGGGACAAGTGAAGAAAGAAAAGATGTGTATAGAGAAAGTGTGAGTGGAAAAAGCAGAATCACCGCCAATCATTGCTGTCAAGAATAAAAGGCAGCAATTTCTGAATGAATTTTGGAGATGCAAGACTGAAAATGGACTGCGGAGGTATCGTTACCTGGCCTTCTGTTTGGGCTTCATGAGAGCCACACAGCAGTTCATGGTCAGTGAGAGTGATGTTCAGAATTATAATCAGGAGCACCTAGAGCCTTGTGATACTTCTTGTGGACTGAACGGAAGTATTTTGCAAAGTGATCACCCCCATGTCCTGGGTGTTGAGGAGATCACAGCTTGAGAAAGAATGGAGTAAACCAATGTTGAAAGAAGTACAAGTAATCATTGTTTCACCTGGAAGATGTGTTTGGGGCCATGGCCAGTAAGAAGGAATTAAACTTTTCAGAGTTCAAGCGTCTGCAGGTGTTTTTCTTTATTATTTCTATCTCGATTCTGTTGTGTGGCACCACCATGCCAACAGGATAGATCTGGATCTTTCGAATTAAACTAGCCACTCAGGACTGAGCGTCATGAGGTACTGTGAACCATCATCAGCAGCAAAATGTACTCTAGCTTAATCTACAACATTCCCCACACTACAATTTCAATCAAGCCAAGCAATCAACTCTTCTTCAAAGAAGAATGCAGGAGGGTGTACCAGGGACAGCACCACCCATATCTAAATATGGGGTGCCAGCCTGGTGAAGCTACCAAACAGGACTACTTGCATGCCAAACAACATAAGCAGAATTGATAGACAGCAAAGGAATCCCATAACCAACAGATAAAATGTAAACTCTGCATTCCGGCCATATCCAGTCATGGATATTGGTGGACAGTATCCAACTCACTGGAGGAAGAGGCTCCAAAAATATCCCCATCTCTAATTCTGGAAGAGCCCAACAAGCAAGGGCAAAAAATATGGCTGAAGTATTTGCCACAGTCTTCAGCCAGAAGTACCAAGTGGCTGATCTTCCACACTAGTCTCTTAACATCACAGCGCCAGTCTTCAGTAAATTTGATTCACTCCGTGTGATTAAGAATGGCTAAATGCAGTGGACACTACAAAGACTATGGAACCTGACAACATTCTGAAAGTGTTGAAGACATGTTCTTCAGAACTTGACACGGCCTTAGCCAAGACTTCCAGTATAGCGACAACACTGGCATCTCCCTAAGATGTGGAAAATTGCCCACCTATGTCTTGCTTACAAAGAAAAAGGACAAATCCAAAGAATGCACTGCAGCAATTCACAAAGACTCCTTAGCAGTGCCTTCCAAAGCTATGACCACCTCCATCCAGAAAAACAAGTGCAGCAGGTGCATGAGAACAATACCCCCTGCAAATTCCCCTCCAAGCCACTCGCCATCCTGACTTGGAAATGTATCACCACTCCATCATTGTCACTGGATCATAATATTGGCATTCCCTCCCTAATGGCATTGATCTCCCTACAGCAGATCGACTTTGGCGGTTCCAGAAGACAGCTTGCCACCAACTTCTTAGGGACAACTAGGGACAGGCAATAAATGCTGACCCTGCCAGCAACTCCGACATCCCAAGAACACATAAAGAAAAAGATTAATTCTGTCATGTTTCATTGTGCAGAGAACTTTCTGGGAAAAAAAGTCTGAATTTATTTTGGTATTTTGTGCAATCTGCCTGTAATACCTGTGACATTTTGGGAGTTTAATTCAATGTAAGAAAATTGATTAAATATCACTGCCGACCCCACTATCTGCAGAAACATTGCTGGAAAATATTAAGAACGACATTTGAATCGTATTAATGTTTTATTTTGCTGATAATCTCTGACACAGAAGTTCAGCACTATGCAGAAAAAATTAGCTGCAGCACCATAAGACTTGCCTACGGCATAAATTAGTGGAAAGGAGGGACTGTAGGAGGCCGAGCGAACTGCGAGATTAGTTTCTAGTCTATTTCCTACCTCTGGGACCTGTGATTCAAATGTAATGTGAGGAAAAGCAATAAACATTGCCTCTTAATACTAGGTGCTCATTTTTATTGGTGAGTTACGATCTGGTAGTTGAGCTTTTTCTGTGAAGAATATAATTAGAGCTCAAAACCATTGGAATTTGCTGCCAAGCCAAGTCATGAGGGTAATCACACAGTACCTCAGGGAAGGACAAATACAATGACAATCCTTTCTTTGTGTAATCTGCTTTGTACTGAAAATGTCAGAGTCAGGTAAGGGCTGGGTCACAGAGCTCCCCCAGAGTGCTTCAACTCTAATTGTACAAATGACCCTCAATTCTGCATTTGTGTTTCCACTTACAAAGGACAGCATTTCACATCATTTTTGGATGATTGAACTGAGGTGGGTGCTTGGATGTTGCTGATATGGTGAACTGAATGTACTGGACTGATGCAGAGATTGAGCTGTGTTTGAATTTGGGGCTCCTGGTGCAGGCACTGGCAGCATCCTCTGTGCTTTACTGTAGCTCCACTCGTCTTGGAGAGAGTTCAGCATTGTTGAATGGAGTAGAATTGAAATACACATGCTGGAATTAATTCAGCAGGTCAGAAAGCATCCTCGGAGAGAGGAAGTGAGTGAACCTTCAGGTCTGTGACCTAGCGTCAAGATCAACTATCTGTGTCTCTCTTCACAGATTCTGACTGACCTGCTGAGTGGTTCTGTATATGTTTCATATTTCCAACGACTGCATGATTTTGTTTTTTTTTCTTTTTGTCTTGAATGAGATTTAATGTGAACAAAAAGTTAATGATTTAGTCAGTTTCAAGGCAATGAGAAACGTTGCGAGTGCCATTTGTCCAGAAGAAGCTGTAGTTGCCTAATGTGGATTGAGTACAGGCCTGTTGAGCCTTTAACTTCTCAACTAACAGTTTTCTCATATTTCACAACAACAACATTCATTTGTCCAATACCTTTAGCATTATGAAAACCCCAAGGTGCTTCATGGTAGTGGCTTCAAACAGCACCTGATCTCCTCCTTGTTGACCAAATAGATCTGACGCCAAAGAGCTGTGGTTTTTCTCTTACTGTAAGTAGAAAACTCTTGCAGCCAATATTCTAGGATTGCTGTTTCTCATGAGTTACTGATTCAATTAGCTTGATCACTGTCAGAAACTGAAGAGTAATGTTCATTCTGATTATCATATGAGCACTCAGCTGCAGCATTGTCTTTTCATCTCGAAGACCAATGATCAGGACATCAGGTTTAGGAGCAGGCATAGACCATTTGGCTATTTGACACAATCTTGGCCAATCTTCTTCAACCCAACTTTTCCACCCTTTCACCAAAACCTTCAGTTCTTTGAGATTAGTCTTGAATATATTCAAAAAGAGAGCTTCCACAAACCAGTCTGAATCTCGTTTGTGGAAAAAAAGAAATTTTTTTTCTTCTTCTTGGTCCTAAATCTCAGAATAAGGGGTCACTCATTTAACATAAATGATGATGAATTTCTTCTCTGGGTCGTGAATCTGTGGAATTCTTTACTGCAAAGGGCTGTCAAGGCTAAGTCGTTAAGTGTATTCAAGGCTGAGTTAGACAGATTTTTAATCAGTAAGGGTCATGGGAAAGGCAGGAAAGTGGAGTGGTGAATTATCAGATCAGCCATGATCTCATTAATGACCTATTCTGCACCTTTGTCTTAAGATCTTATGATGATCAATTAAATGTCTGGCCTTCTATCCAGGGGATGTGCCCTTAAGTTCATCATTCCCCATTTAGTGGAAGCAGCCTCTGTGTTGACCTTGTCAAAATCCCTTAGAACCTTAAGCAAGCACAGAGCACCTCAGCCAGTCTGGCAGTATCTATGGAGAGAGACAAAGAGTTAACGTTTCAAGTCTGGTATGACTGTTCAGAACCACATTTATTGCTGCCAGACCTGATGAGTTTTTCCAGCATTCGCTGTTCGTTCAGATTCTGGTGGCTGCAGTATTTTGACTTTACCTTTCAGAGTCTTGCGTGTTTCAATGAGATCGCCTCTCATTCTACGAACCTTCCAAGATTATAAGGCCAGTTTACTTAAACCCTCCTCAGAGGACTACCATGTCGTTTCAAGGGGCAATCTCTGGTGAACTCTTGCTGTACCACATCCAAGACCATTGGGTCATAGAAGTATATCCCTTCTTGGGTACAGACACCAAAACTGCACAGTCCTCCAAGTCTGGTATAGTAAGAGCAACCATCACAGAGGCAGTAACGACTCTGAGGCAGAGGAGTTCATTCAAGTGAACCGAGCTGTTTATTACAAACCATTAGCGGAAAAAGCAGGGAGAGGAGTTCCAGGTAGATGTGCAGGAATACTGAACTCACTCTAATTCGTGAGCATGAATTATAGCTTTCTATATGCAGAAATAAACAACTTGTCTGGCAGTCAAAAACAGCTTGTCTCCATCCCCTTTTTTAGTGTGGTCACTCCCTAGGGCACCTATTGTGTGCTGTCATTTTAGTTTGATAATTTAATCAGAATTTGACATTTTAATCAGCTATCTACTTTGTCACCTGTTGCTGTCTAATCTCTTCAACCAGCTACCTAATGGTCAGGGGAACATGGTCCTGTGGTTTAACCGAAATGTCACAGAGGTGTCGACCGATTCAACATAGTCAGTAGACCACATTGTTCTACCCGAATCAGCCTTGCTTAAGCATTCTCGGTCAACTATTTCTTGTCTATTCTACTATACTTATGGGAAATTCTTCCCTTTCAGGTCTCAATGAACTCTGTACAGTCTTTCAAGGTGCCCTCTTCCTATATAGAGTTTGAGAGGCTCATCAGTTAAAAGTAAAGACTGGCTAGCTTCATAGTCACTGCACAAAGCCAACCATATTTTGATATTCTAAAAAAGTAAGAAGGTGGATTGGAGAAGGGATTGATTTTCTGAGGTTGGGAAAAAGTAACATTTTTGAATAATCTAGGAGGAACTCTGCTGCTCTTCCAAAAATATACAGCGTGGAGCGATCTGCGTGTTCTTGTGCATAATCCACAAAAGGTTAGTGTATAGGTACAGCAAGTAATTAAAAAGGCAAATGGAGTTTTGGCCTTTATTGCTTGGGGGTTGGAGTTTAAAACTAGGGAGGTCTTGGCACAACTGTACAACTATCTTGTGAGGTACTGGAGTACGGTATGCAGTTTTTAATATGCTGGCACTGGAGGCAGTTCAAAAGAGATTCAATAGATTTGATTCCTGAGATGAAGGGGTTAACTTATTGTTATGGACCAGACCAAACCCTCTCAAAAATATATGAACAGGATAGCTTAGATCCTCACATTTTGTTATTTTAAAGGCAAGTGCCAGGCTTTGTAGATGCAATTCAGTTGCTCAAGCTACCAGATTTGAAGCAAAATGCACTTAATTCATACACTATAGTTACAATACAACAAAAGAAAGGTTATTCCAATTTCTTCTAACTTAACTGGAAAACTTAACAGAATAATTTAACTGTTAAGCAGTACTTGTTCCGATGTAGTAATACTTTACAAACACCACCTCGGCAAAGACAAATTCAGTAAAATTCGATTGCCTCGTAGGCAACTCTTCAGTCCAGGAGGAAAAGCATACAGAGTAAACTCTGAGAAAGACACAGCAGGGAAAGATGTACTGTAGCTTCCCAATCCAGCCTCCAATCCCAGCAACTGCTACTGAAAAACTAAAACTGAAAATCCCAGCTCTGTGGGAGCTTGTCCCCATCCATTCAGGCTGCTTCTATTGTCTCAACCTGAGAAATAAAAACCCAAGGCCTCTCAAGCTGTTGATGAGCTTTGAAGCAGATTGCTCGGCATCCCTGATCCCAACGTTTCTTCGTGTTTCAAAAAAAAAGGGCAAAGTACACCTCTTAAATCCATAGTATCATCAGACTTCTCAAAAACAGCAGATAGGTTAGGCCTTTATCCATCAGAGTTTAGAAGAATAAGGGCTACTCTTAATAACATATACAAGATTTTGAGGGAGCTTGACAGGGGAGATGTTGGGACAATATTTCCACTAATGAAGTACTCTGGAACTAAGGGCCATAGTTTCAGAATAAGGCGACACTCATATAAAACAGATGTGAAGGAATTTTGTCTCTCAGAGCGTAGTGAATGTCTGGAATTCTCTTCCTGAGAGAGTTATGGAGGCTAGATCACTGAAAGTATTTAAGGAATGGTAGATAGATTTTTTTGAAATATTAGGGAATTGAGAGCTGTGCTGAATTGACACAAAGGTGGTGTTGATCAGCCATAATCTTATAGAATGGTGATTTCGGCTTCCTGGGCGAAATTATCTCCTCCTGCTCCTGTTTCTCATTGCCTTATGTGATACCCAATTGCAAATAATAATGTTAGACACCAGGTAAAAAGTTAAGCAAGTGTGCAGTGTTAACTCTAATAGCCAAAACTGAAAGCTTTACCAAGTGATGTCAGTTTTTTCACTTTTCATGGGACAAGCTGTCAAAGCTTTTTGTTTTGCTCTCATCAGGACAGATGCAAGAATACCAAATTTCACAAGAAGCAAATACATGTCTGTTTGACAAGAGGGTACTGATGGGTTGGTAAATGGACTATGGTTGAAGTGTTGAGGGGTAGCATACACCAGGGTCGATTAACCCCCTACATTTTGCAGGTTGATTCCTATTAGTCAAGACTTTGCCTTGGATAATGCGCCAGGGAATGCTACTCCCAAGGTTTTGTTTCGATGAAAAATACGCAAAATATCATAGAATCCCTATAGTGCGGAAGCAGGCCATTCAGCCATTTAGTCCACACTGATCCTGCAAAAAGCATCCTAACCAGACCCACTCCATCCCCATAATACTGCATTTCCCATGGTTAATCAATTTAACCTACACATCCTTGGACACTACAGGCAGTTTAAGTTGGCCACTCCACCTAACCTGCACATCTTTGGACTGTGGGAGGAAACCAGAGGCACCCAGGAGAAAAGCCACTGGGAGAATATCTGTCTGTGTGGGGTTTGCACAGTCACCTGAGACTAGCATCAAACCCAGGTCCCTGTCACTGTGTGGCGGTAGTCCAAACCACGGAGCCATCGTGCTGCCCCACATAGATACATCCTCTCCGTTTATAAAGGACAGGGTCTTCACTGTGAGTGTATGTAAATTCTAACGAGCACAATGGAGCTTGGTTGTAAGCAGATGGATAATCTTTGTTATTTATTTAATATTCAACGCAGTTGTGATCGTTTGACAAGTGATGTCCAATTGTGGAATCACATCCAGTGTTGGAAAATATGCACTCTTTTTTTTTTCTCCTTCCTGGAGGAGATGGAGAGAGTGGTGGTAGGAAATGGAAATAGTTGGCCCTGGAGAGATGTCCATGCCTCTCCACCCAACTCCTCCCAGTTGATTTACTTGACATACTGATAATTACGGCTCAAAAAGTTCTTTTATTTTTCTCATTAAGATTCAGCAGCATTTTTGAGAGAGAAACAAATGTTCCAATGATGTTTCTTGCACTGTTCCTAATAATTTTATTCGGGCGTGTTATGATGCCTGATCTTTCTTTTATCACATGTGTGAAGAGAACCATCTGGCGTTGTTTCACTGTGTGTCAGGTCAGGTCAGGTCAGTTCAGAGATAATGAGACTGTCAGTAGAAGGTTCATTCCACCAGCAGTTTGACTGAAGTACATGCTGTCTACTTCATTGGAGATGCTACTTTCAGAGAAACTGCATTTCAGCCATTTTTATTAATGGGTTTGAGCAATGTCTAACACAGCAAAAAAAAAACTTCATTCTTGGCCTGACAACCTGGTAGTGATGAAATGTCATCCATCCTTCACCAACTCCCTAGGCTATGCCTCCCTACGGTACAGATAAGAAAATCTTGCTCAATTTAGTGAAATCATTTTGCAATATGGTACTGGTCCATGCTTCGGTTTGTCAATCTAATAATTACTTTCTTTTCCCAACAGCATTCAACAAGCAGAAATGGGAGCTGCTATGGATGCATTGGAAAAATGTAAGAGAATCTTTCTTGTTAAGGTTTATTATCTTTTCTTCCCCCTTTTCACAATTGTTAGAAAATTCAGAGACTGACTTGATTGTACTTTCGAATAAACTGGTTTGAAACTAATGTAAAAGTAAGTGACACGGGTATTTGAGAAGTTGTGTTACTGAAACTGTAAACCATCAAATCAAAAGTGTGTTTGACACATCCAGGCTGGATTCTTCAATCTGATTAAAGAGGTGATTCCATTCATTAATGCAAAGAGAATTCTTCACCTGAGGAGTAGGCTGCACATCTCAGAGGTAAGAAGTACAGGATTTGAACTTCGCTCCCAGTGAAATCCAATTGGATTGAATTTGGGTTGGCATCCATCAGGAGCCACAAGAGAGAGAGGACCAGGGAGCTGCCGGAAAGGTAAGTTTTCCCTCTTAAAAGGAGTTAGCTCGAGCATCAGTGACCTTCATTTGCAGCAGGGGCGGGGGGGAGCAGTGAGAGCAAGGAGCTGAGTGGGAGCGGTTGAATTGTGCTCTCACTCTGATACATTTGGGCAGCGGCTGCTGGGGGGAGATGGCTCACCAGGGGAAGGCAGCAGTAGCCAGGTTCATGGCACCGTGGCTGAATCTGCTGAACCGAAGGGCAGGAAAAAGTATGGAAGGGCTAGAGTCATAGTGAATTGTAAGGGGAGTAGATAGGCTGTTGTGTGGTCAAAAATGAGACTCCTGAATGGTATGATGTCTCCCAGGTGCATGGGTCAGGGATGTGTCAGATCGGCTGCAGTACATGCTGAAGGGGTAGGGTGAACAGCCGGCTGTTGTGGTGCATATAGGCCCCAATGATACAGTTTAAAAAAAAATGGGATGAGGTCCTACAAGCAGAATTTAGGAAGTTAGGAGCCAAGTTAAAAAGTAGGATCTCAGGATTGCTACCAGTGCCAGGTGCTAGTCAGAGTAGAAATGAAAGAATAGGCAGGATGAACACTTGGCCTGAGAGAAGGTGCAGGAGGGAGGGGTTCAGATTTTTGAGACATTGGGACTGGTTCTGGGGATGGTGGGACTATTATAAATTGGACAGTCTACACCTGGGCCAGACTGGAACTAATGTCCTTGGAGGTGCTTTTGCTAATGCTGTTGGCAGGGTTTAAGCTAATGTGGCCAGGAAATGGGCACCAAATGAGGTTAGTGGACAATAAAGAGGTAGTAACTGAAGCCTGTAAGGAACTCTATAATGAAGTCAGCGTGACTAAGGGGAAGAGTAGGCAGGAAGCAGATGATGAACGCAAAGGGACAGGTGGTCTCAGGTGCATTTGTTTTAATGTGAGAAGTGTAGTTGGTAAGGCAGATGAATTTAGGGGTTGGATTAGTACCTGAGTATGATGTGATGGATATTACTGAAACTTAGTTGAGGGAAGGGCATGATTGGCAACTAAATATCCTTGGATATCGATGCTTCAGGTGGGATAGAGAGGGAGGTAAAGGGGTGGAGGAGTTGCATTACTGGTCAGAGAGGATATCGTGGCTATGCTGAAGGAGGGCACTGTGAGCAGAGCTCAGAAGTTGGAACATTGCGATAAAAATGTTGGGACTTTATTACAGGCCTCCCAATTGTGAGCGTGAATTACAGGTAAAAATATGTAAACAGATTATTGGAAAGATGTAGGAGCAGCAGGGTGGTAGTGATAGGAAATTTTAATTTTCCAACATTTACCAGGATTCACTTAGTGTTAGAGGTATAGGTAGCGGAGAATTTGTAAGGAGCTTCTAGGAGTGCAGGAGAAACATGTTCCTGTGAAAATGAGGGACAGAAATGGCAAGATTAGGGAACCATGGATGACAGGTGAAATTGTGAGACTAGCTAAGAGGGAAAAAGAAACATTGACAAGGTGTAGGCTACTGAAGACGGACTGTGTTTCGGAAGAACATCGGGAATGTAGGACCAATCTGAAACAAAGAATTAAGAGGGCTAAAAGGGGTCATGACATATTTTTAACAAACAGGGTTAAGGAATATCTGAAAGAAGAGGGATACAGACCCTTAGAAAATAGATGACAGCTTTAGATAGAGGAGGCACAGGCTTGGAGGGTCAAAGGGCCTATTCCTGTGCGTAAATTTTCTTTGTTCTTTGATACTCATGGAGGTGGAATACTGCATGAGGCATGTCCTCCTTATGCTCTCTCTCCCTGCTGAGCAATCTGCCCCTGTACTCCCTCTCCCCACCTGACTGACCTGCCCCCTCCCCCGTGCTCCCTCTCCCCACTGAGTGACCTGTCCCCGTGCTCCCTCTCCCCACTGAGTGACCTGTCCCCGTGCTCCCTCTCCCCACTGAGTGACCTGTCCCCGTACTCCCTCTCCCCACTGAGTGACCTGTCCCCGTGCTCCCTCTTCCCTCGGAGTGACCTGTCCCTGTGCTGTCCCTCTCCCTACTGTGTGACCTGTCCCTGTGAACCCTCACCCCACCTGAGCGACCTGTCCCCATGCTCCCTCTTCCCTATCGTTCTGTCACCATTTATGAACTGGTTTTAAATGATTACAAATATGAATGCAATTTTTTAGCATTCTTTCGGATTGTTTACTCAGTCTGAGTCCACTCAGCACCTCACCATTTTTCCAGAGCACATAGAAAACTTGAAATCCAGAATGTTCTGTCCTGTTTTAACCAATTCACGTGAATCATTTGCTATTGAAGGGGAAGCTCATGCAGTCTGAGAAGCAGCCCCTCAGAGTTGTGTTAATTGAATTCCCACAGCCATCCATCTGGAGGGTAAATTTTCTTTTTCCTCATTGATATGGGTGTCTCTGGCCATGCCTGCTTCCATCCCTAAATTGTTCTTGAGAGCAGTTACAAGTTGACCATGTAGCTGTGAGTCAGGCGTCACTCATAGGCTTTTGTGAACCATTGCTGTTCATGTGCTGTAGGTAGTTCCACAATGCTGTTAAGAAGAGTGTCCAGGATTTTGACCCAGTGATACTAAAGGAATGGCCATATATTTCCAAGTCAGGATGGTGAGTGACTTGGAGGGGATGGAGCACGTGCTGGTGTTCCCATGTATCTGCTGCCTATCCTTCCAGATGGAAGTGGTTGTGGGCTTGGAACGTGATATCTTCAGTGAATTTCATGCTATAGAAAGGATAAAAAGGGAGATAAGAGAGGAGAGGGAGTTGTGTTTTTGATTAAATAAAACATTACTGTTTGCCTCAGAATATCTGAAATACTTGTCCACTGAAGCTATATGGGAGGAACTCATGTTGAGATTGTATTAATTATTGGTGAGGCCACTTTTGGAGCACTCTGTACAGTTCTGGTTGTCCTGCTAGAGAAAGAATATTATTAATTTGGAGCGGGTTCAAAGCAGATTTACCAGGATGATGCTAGGCCTGGAGAATTTGAGTTATAAGGAGAGGCTGGATAAGTTGGGACTTTTTCCATTGGACCATTGGAGGTTGAGGGGTAACCTTCTGAAAGTTATAAAATCATAGGTAAGGTGGGGGAATTCGGAACTAGCTGGTATATTTTTTAAGGTGAGAGAAGAAAGATTTAAAAGGAACCTGAGGAGCAACTTTTTCACACAGGGTGGTTTATTTGTGGAATATACTTCCAGAGGAAGTGGTAGTCGTATTTAAATGACATTTAGATAAATACATGGATAGGAAAGGTTTAGAGAGATATGAGCCAAATGCAGGTAAGTGAGACTAGTTTAGTTTAGGAAACTTGGTTGGCATGGCTGAGTTGGACCGAAGGGTTAGTTTCTGTGCTTTATGACTGACATTTTGGGACATCTTGTGGTAAAAGAAGCCAAATAAATGCGAGTTTTTCATTTTTTGTGTGTGTGTTGAAACATAGACTTGTTTTATGAGGAACGATTGGTCACAGAATTGTCTCACTGGAGTTTAGAAGAGTCAGAACCTTTGTTTGCAATTGACAAGACCCTGAGCAGGCTTGACAGGGTAATTGTAAAATGGATGTTTCCTCTGAGTGAAGAACTTCGAACTAGTCCTTTACACTTTTAAAAATAAGGCTTTGCCCACTTAGGGCAGGAATGAGGAGACCTTTTTTGAGATAGCTAAGCTTTAGAAGGCAGTAGAAGCAGCATCTTTGAAGATTTTTCATGCAGAGGTAAGTGCATTCTTGATTTATAACGATGAAATATTACTGGAGGTAAGTGCGTCTATAGAGTAATCTGATCACCCGAGATCCTAATGAATGGCCGTGCTGTCTCAAGAGTTGAGTGGCCACTTTTTGGTTCTAATTCATTCAATATTTTCTAATCAACCTGTTCAGAGATATGGTAAAAACAATGACTGCAGATGCTGAAAACCAAATACTGGATTAGTGGTGCTGGAAGAGCACAGCAGTTCAGGCAACATCCAACGAGCTGCTCGTTGGATGCTGCCTGAACTGCTGTGCTCTTCCAGCACCACTGTTCAGAGATATGATAAGACACCAGTTGTTCCAGAGGTACTTGAACCTGTGCCTGCTGGCTCAGAAGTGGGAACACCGACACTGTATGTTGGCTGACTCGCCATCCTATTCTTGGAGGAAAAAAATTCTTTGATTACATTTTGTTGAGAGATCATTAATTCTGTAAACAAGAGTTTAGACTGAGAGCCATATTTGTATACTCAATTATACAGTTCTGATAGTGCAGCCACCAAGTATAGTTTTAAGCTGTTTCAGTTTCTGTCTGTTCTGTTAATGTACGAAGCCAGAGGTTTGATGTTACTTGTGTCACTGACAAAAATCTAAATCTTCTTTCTGTTTTGGGCACACTCCACACAATTCAATTTGAGGACATCACAGTGTAGTTTTTAAGAGCTTTGCATGCTGATATTAAATCAGCTTGTACGGTCACATGATCTTCATCCTCTTCACGCCCGTAATGAGAACCTGGGCCCACAAAGACTCTTGGAAGTTTTCCACCATTTTTTGAGAGTATGTTGCTGTTACTTCTCTTGAGGAAGAGTTTCTCATGTCTTAGATTCTGTCAACAAATTTTAATGCCTGTTTTGCCGTAAGTTTGTTTAACAGTTTTATTTAGGAGCACCAGTCATTGTACCACTATGTCACAGAATCAGAATTGCTACAATGCAGAAGGAGACCATTTGGCCTCTCATTGCCTTTTCCCTATACAGAGGAACCTCGATTATCTGAACAACACTGACAACTGAGTATTTCCTTTGGATAATTGAATGCCGGATAACACCGTTTTGCCACGCATCGGGACCTTGGATCTTGTCCGGATAGTCAGAAATTTGGATAATGGAATGCCAGATAATTGAGGTTCCTCTGTATACCTGCACACCACTTAGATCCATTAATCACCCAATACTCTCTTGAATGCCTCAATTGAACCTGCTTCCACCACATTTCCAGGCAGCGCATCCCTGACCCTAACCACTCAGAGTGAAAAGGTATTTCTCCTCACAACACATTTATTGCCTTTGCACATCATTTTAAATCTGTGCCCTCTCCTTGTTTTTCTTCTACAAGCAGGAGTAATTTCTCCCATCTCTTCTGCCCCCTTTTGAAAATCTGCATCGGATTTCCTCTAAGCCTTCATCTCTTCAAGGAGAGCAGACCCAACTTCTTTAGTCTATGTATGATGGATGGTGTAAGCTTCGTGACTGTTTTTGGAGGCAAGTGGGGATCCCGTACATCACGCTGCTGACTTTTGGGGAATCAGGAGATGAGATACTCAATGCCGAATTTCCTAAAATCGGACCTGCCATCTACTTGGCGAATCCAGTTCAGTTTCTAGTCAGCAGTAACCCCCAGAATATTGGTTATGAAGGATTCAATGATTAAATGTCAAAGAGCAGTGGTTGGATTCCCTCTTTTTAGAGGTGTTCATTGCTTAATAACTTTATCCCATTGTTCTTGTCAAATGTAGTATTATAAATAATGATAATATTGGATGCTGTTTGAGCCACACTGCTCCTGAAGAATTTTTGTTCTCTGTACAATGGTCAACATTTCAGAATCTGCTATTACTCCTGGCAGGATCCACTGTGTAAAGTTCCTCTGATTTCTTTATAAATTTAGCTCACAACAACAGGCACTTTTTTAAGCCCTTCCTGCACTTCTAAAACACATGAGATGTCATTTAAAAATCAATTTATTATCCCTGTCTTTTTCTGCCAATGTGTTCCTGTGAAATTTATAAGAACAAATAGGTTTGACTTGAAATAGTTTGTCCTCATGCCTTTAAGCTTTTGGCAAATTTATAGTAAAAAGAAAATAAAAAATGTTGTTGCATTTCTGTATTGCTGGAGAATTGATTCCCAGCCTGAAAAGAACTTTTAGTTCTTTCATGACTACCCAGAGCACTGGGAGAATCTAAGCTGGAGTACAATGTGCAGTTCTGGGTCTCCTAACCAAAGGAAGGATGATTTAACCCAGTAGAAGTAGAATCATGGTAAAGTCGACTGGTTGACTGAACCAGAGGATTGTGTAATGAATAGAGATTGAGTAAACTGGACATATTGTCCCTGAAATTTAGTAAGGTTGGGAGATGATCTGATTAGAGCATCTAACATTGGACACACATTCTTGTGCTTGTGCAGCACATTGGAAATATATCACATTCCTTCATTATCAGTGGGTCAAAATCCTGGAACTCCCTCCCTCCCTTACAGCCCTATGGGTGTTAACTACAGCAAACTGACTGCAGGTTCAAGAAGGCTGCTCACCACCACCTTCTCTGAGGGCCATTAGGATGGACAATAAATGCTGCCTCAGGCAGGAATATTCACATCCCATGAATAAATAAAGTAATTAAATAAACTGAAAAACTCTGAATTTTTACAGGCGTATTTGGACAGACTTGCAAATAAATTGCTGTTCCTTCTATATAATTGGATCAAAATCCTGGAATTCCCTCCCTAACAGCATTGTGGGTGTCTCTACACTACACAGACTTCAGCAATTCAAAAAGGCAGCTCACCACAGCTGTCTGAACGCCCATCTAGGGACAGCCAATAAATGCTGACCAGTGACGCCCATGTCCTGTGAATTAAATAGAGGGAGCAAAAATTCCCAAGGGGCTTGATTGACGGATGCATATAAGTTGTTTTCCACAGCTAGCGAGTTCAGAACAGGGGTCACGTGCAATCTCAAGACTGTAAGGTTGGCCCTTTGGGACTAAAAAGAGGAGGAATGCCTTCAATTGAAGGGTAGTGAGTTTTTGGAATTCTCTATCCCAAGAGGGCTGAGGAAGCTCGGTCAATGACCGTGCTCAAGATTGTGATTAATCAATTTCTGGGGACGTTGGGATGTGGTGGAAAGATGGACAATCTCTATCACGGTCTTGTGATTTGACCACAGAGGCTCCAAGTGTCAAATTATTGAGGGTGATTGGTATGCTGCTGTCCCTGTTGCACCTGGACAGCCTCAACTGGGGGAAGTGGGCACTATCGGAAATTTGCAAGGACACCACCATTGAAACATTCTCAGAGGTGATGATGAAGTGAAAAAATGATGAAAGAGGTTAACTTCCAAACCATCAATAATTTGGGTGATGAGTGCAGTATTTCATGCCCGCAGACACTGAGCCTCTGGCTTTGATCACTGACACCCTCCCCCTCAACTATCACCACCATCTCAAGCATGCCCGCCAAACGAAAGGTGCTTCTACTGAGCTGGGAATCTCCATACCAGCCTCGGCCTTACTCTGTTGCTACTGGAATGACAGGAGAGATCACAAAGTCACCTCTGATCAGAGCCTGTGTTACCTCCTGAGGCTGCCCTCCTATGTGACCCACAAATAACAGGATGTATTTCTTTAAAATACCAAAAAGATGAAAAAAGTGAGAGAGAGGAAGAATTGTCTTTTTTTTTTGAGCATTTTTCACTATCCTGAAATTTCCAAAACTTTTTACAGCAAATGGTCATCATTTTAAAATCTAGTCACTCATTTTTGTGGTGTTGGTTGAATTGTTTTGTGCGTTGCAGGCAGTGATATGATGCCTGGGTATTTTGGTGTGATAATCTCTCACTGTCGATTGTGCCCTTGCTTCCATGACAAACTACTTGGCCGATCTTCAAGGCAGTCCTGGACAAGAGTGAGAAGGCAAAATTACATGGTGCTTTCTCCAAGGCCACTCTCGCACATTCCCTAGCAACAAGTTAAAGCCTTCCAAGATGCACAGAGTACAGGCAGTATGAGGCAGTGAGAAAAAAAGATAGAGATTCTGCTAGAGCAGCTGAGTTTCTGCAGCAATCGGGAGAGAGAAACTGAGTTAATGGTTCATTTCATGTAAAGTCATATTGAACTCAAAACATTAACTCTGTTTCTGTCTCCATGGATGCTAGCAGACCTGTTGAATTTCTGCAGCACTTCTTTTTTTTTAATTTCTGATATCCACCATCTGCAATGCTTATAAAATGAGGCAAAGATTTCTGTTTAAAGTGTGACCAAGTTCACCTTTGAATGGCATTAATATTCCAACCTGTATCTTGTAAAGTGACACGCTGTACTTTTCCACACTCTTGGATTCTGTCACTTGGCAAACATTGTTACTTTCAGAGTCCTTACATATTTGTATTCATGCTCTCTTTTGTGTGTCTCTGACAAATTGGAAATTAACAATGTGTTTCAGATGACAATCATTGCTCACTCCCTTGTGATGTATCCAGCAGTCCCACCTCTGTCCCCATCTCCACAGTAATGACACCAATTGAAAGTGAAACCAATCGGGTAAATTGTTCTTCAGTGACAGCTGGAGTGAGTTTTGTGAAGATTTCAATGGCATTGCCCCATGAGAGCAGGAATGAGTATTGTGGTGGGTCTGCTACAACCCCGGGATAGTGCCCGTGCAAGCATATTGTGGTGTTTAGAGAAGTAAAATGATAATAGGTGGAAATTGAGCACATAGGCAGTCAAAATGCATGTAAATTATTAATTTACTGATGCTAACAGTGGGGCTTTTAACAAAAGGTAAATGAATGAATAAAGTAAAACCCAGTCTTTCAATCAAATTAACTGGTTAGAGTAGAAAAATTAAACACAAATAAAAATAATTTTCCAATTAGGGGGTATTGTGAATACTGTACACGAGTGGATTCATTTCAGTGATAAACTTCAATCAGAACTATTTTGCAATGCACAAATTAAGGCAGATAATTAAATTGAAGTGGATACTGAATAAATCCGTTCACTAAAGTGTATTGCCATCAGAAGTGCTTTTCAATGAATATAAAAGAGCATAAATTTGAGATAGAGGATGCCATTGCTTCCAATAACAAACCAAATTTGCAAACAAGCTGCCTTTTATGTAGATAAAACTCTCACAACACCAGGTTATAGTCCAACAGGTTTATTTGGAAGCACTAGCTTTCAGAGTGCTGCTCCTTCATCAGGTGGTTGTGAGGAGCAGCACTCCGAAAGCTAGTGCTTCCAATTAAACCTGTTGGACTATAACCTGGTGTTGTGTAATGTTTAACTTTCTACACCCCAGTCCAATACTGGCACCTCTGAATCATGGCCTTTTATAAAGACAGTGTCCACCTCACGCTGAGGAAGAGTCTACATAATCATAGAAACATACTGTACAGAGGAAGCCCTTTTGCCCATCAAGTCTATACTGCCAAAAATGCACTAAATCTATACTAGTCCTATTTTCCAGCACTAGGCCCTTATCCTTGAACGTTATGACTTTTCAAGTGCTCATCAAAGTACCTTTTAAAGATCATGAGGTTTCCCACTTCAACTACCTTCAATGGCAGTTCATTCCAGACCCCTACTTCCATCTGGTTGAATAACCTTTACCCCAAGTCCCCTCGAAACCTCCTGCCTTTCACCTTAAAATTATGCACCCTTGTTATTAACCCTTTGACCAAGGGGAACAGCTGCTTTCCATCCACCCTTTCCTGGGGAAACATTCACAAATGTGGAGAATGTCCAATGGTGGAATTGAACCCAGGTCCCTGCTGCTATGAGGGGTGGGGGAGAAAAGGGAAGAGGGTTCTGGCGGTTATAAATGAACAGATACTAAAAGCAGTGCTGAAGGCCTTCAAAGGACAAACCAAGCATTGGAATTCATTTCTAGAGAAATAGAATTAAAAAGCAGAAAAGTTACGTTAAACTTGTATCTAACGTTAGGTTTGAATACCATAACCGGCTGTAGTCTCCATATTGCAGAAAAGGTTATGGAGGAAGTGCAGGTAAAGCAAGAAAGTTACATTTAAACTCAGCTGCAACCTGCCAGGAGAGATTGAACAGTCTGGTGTTCTTTTCTCGAGAACAGATAAGACTAAGGTGTGTCCTGGTAGAGGTCTTCAGAATGCTGAAAGAATTTGATCGAGTCCATGTAAAAACAGTGTTTTCACTTGAGAGTGATACCAGAACAAAGGGCTGTAATTGGGAGACAGTCACTATATTCATTGGAGTTTAGGAGGATGTGCAGGCTGGGGTAAATGTGGGGTTACAGGATTAGGGTGGGGGTCTCGGTTTCCCCAATGTACCATGCCTCCGGGCATCCTTGCCTGCAACGTATAAGGTAGACAACGTTGGCTGAGTCACATGAGTACCTGCCATGTACAAGGTGGGAGGTGTTCCCACGCTTAATAGTGGTATCTATGTCCACAATCTGACATGTCTTGCAGCGTCCACCGTGACAGGGTTGTATGGAGTTGTTTTGAGAGCCGGGCAGTTTGCTACAAACAACAATGCCCTTCAGAGGGTTGGTGCAGACTAATTGGACCCAAATGACCTCTTTCTGCACTGTAGAGATTCTGTGATTCTAAAGATAATATAATAATATAATGTTATTGAAATATACAAGATTTATAGACATGATTTGGAGATGCTGGTGTTGGACTGGGGTGTATAAAGTTAAAAATCACACAGCACCAGGTTATAGTCCAACAGGTTTAATTGGAAGCACACTAGCTTTCGGAGCGACGCTCCTTTGTCAGGTGATTGTGGAGGGCTTGATCGTAACACAGAATTTATAGCAAAGATTTACAGTGTGATGTCACTGAAATTATACATTGAAACATTGATTGTCTGTTAAGCCTTTCATCTGTTAGAATATAGTGATAGTTTCACTTCTTTCATGTGTAAATCACAAAACCTTTTTTTAAAGTTGCATTCTCAGGTTAGCTGTTAACAATGGTGATAGCTAGACAATATGTTGAAGGTAAAAACAATGACTGCAGATGCTGAAAATCAAATACTGGATTAGTGGTGCTGGAAGAGCACAGCAGTTCAGGCAGCATCCAACGAGCAGCGAAATCAACGTTTCGGGCAAAAGCCCTTCATCAGGAATAAAGGCAGTGAGCCTGCAGCATGGAGAGATAAGCTAGAGGAGGGTGGGGGTGGGGAGAGAGTAGCATAGAGTACAATGGGTGAGTGGGGGAGGAGATGAAGGTGATAGGTCAAAGAGAAGAGGGTGGAGTGGATAGGTGGAAAAGAAGATAGGCAGGTCGGACAAGTCAAGGAGACAGTAAGTGAGCTGGAAGTTTGAAACTAGGATGAGGTGGGGGAAGGGGAAATGAGGAAGCTGTTGAAGTCCACATTGATGCCCTGGGGTTGAAGTGTTCCGAGGCAGAAGATGAGGCGTTCTTCCTCCAGGCGTCTGGTGGTGAGGGAGCGGCGGTGAAGGAGGCCCAGGACCTCCATGTCCTCGGCAGAGTGGGAGGGGGAGTTGAAATGTTGGGCCACGGGGCGGTTTGATTGATTGGTGCGGGTGTCTCGGAGATGTTCCCTAAAGCGCTCTGCTAGGAGGTGCCCAGTCTCCCCAATGTAGAGGAGACCACATCGGGAGCAACGGATACAATAAATGATATTGGTGGATGTGCAGGTGAAACTTTGATGGATGTGGAAGGCTCCTTTAGGGCCTTGGATAGAGGTGAGGGAGGAGGTGTGGGCACAGGTTTTACAGTTCCTGCGGTGGCAGGGGAAAGTGCCAGAATAGGAGGGTGGGTCGTAGGGGGGTGTGGACCTGACCAGGTAGTCACGGAGGGAACGGTCTTTGCGGAAGGCAGAAAGGGGTGGGGAGGGAAATATATCCCTGGTGGTGGGGTCTTTTTGGAGGTGGCGGAAATGTCGGTGGATGATTTGGTTGATGCGAAGGGTCGGTGGATGATTTGGTTGAAGGTGTTAGCCCCTTGTGTTCTCTGTCTATGACCTGATGTTTAGATTGATTCTAATCTAAAAAGTGAGATAACAGAGTTTTACATAAATTCATGCAGTTTTTGAGCTCAGAGTTCTACATGAATATATGCAGTTTTTGAGCAAAGTGCAATGTAACTCTGCAAGTACAAATTCACCCCACAAAATATATGTGTGCATGTGGGTCTTTGTGTGTGTGTGTCTGTCTGGGGTGGGGGTTGAGTGTGAAAATGTGTGTGTGTGTATGTATAGTGAGTGCAGAGTGTCTTAAGTCTGTGTGTGTGTGTAGTGCAATGGTGATCACCTGTAATGTGACATGAACCCAAGGTCCCGATTGAGGCCCTCCGTATGGTTACCGAACTTAGCTATCAGCCTCTGCTCGGCCATTTTTCTCTGCTGCCTGAACCAAAGTCCACCTTGGAGGATGGTCACATGAAGGTCCGAGGCTGAATGTCCTGGACCATTGAAGTGTTCCTCAACTGGGAGGGAACCCTCCTGTCTGTTGATTGTTGTGCGGTGCCCATTCATCCGTTGTCGTAGCCTTTGTTCGGTTTCCCCAATGTACCATGCCTCCGGGCATCCTTGTCTGCAACGTATAAGATAGACAACGTTGACTGAGTCGCATGAGTACCTGCCATGTACAAGGTGGGAGGTGTCCCCACCCATAATGGTGGTATTTATGTCCACACTCTGACATGTCTTGCAGCGTCCACCGTGACAGGGTTGTAAGGAGTTGTCCTGAGAGCCGGGCAGTTTGCTACAAACAATGATCTGTTTGAGGTTTGGCGGTTGCTTAAAGGCAAGTAGTGGAGGTGTGGGGAAGGTCTTGGTGAGGTGCTCATCCTCAATGATAAAGTGTTGCAGGTCACGAAGAACATGGCATAATTTTTCAGCTCCTGGGAAGTACTGAACAACGAAGGGTACCCTGTTGATTGCAGCATGTGTCTGTCTCCTGAGGAGGTCATTACGGTTCCTTGCTGTGGCACATCGGAACTGGCGGTCGATGAGTTGAGCATCGTACCCCATTCTTGTGAGGGAATCCTTGAGTACTTCCAGGTGTCCGTCACGTTCCTCCTCATCTGAGCAGATCCGGTGTATGCGTAGGGCTTGTCCATAGGGGATGGCTGTTTTAATATGGACCTTGGGTTCATGTCACATTACAGGTGATCACCATTGCACTACACACACACACACAGATATTCCTACACACACACACACACACACACACACAGACACCCACACACACCCTTATAGACACACACACTCCCACACTCACACATGCTTAAGACACTCTGCACTCACTATACACACACTTTTTCACACTCACAATCCCTACCCGAAACAGAGACACACACACAGACAGACAAAGACCCACATGCACACATATGTTTTGTGGGGTGAATTTGTACTTGCAGAGTTACATTGCACTTTGCTCAAAAGTTACATACATTCATGTAGAACTCTGAGCTCAAAAACTGCATGAATTTATGTAAAACTCTGTTATCTCACTTTTTAGATTAGAATCAATCTAAACATCGGGTCATAGACAGAGAACACAGGGGGCTAACACCTTCAACATATTGTCTAGCTATCACCATTTTTAACAGCTAACCCGAGAATGCAACTCTAAAAAAAAAGGTTCTGTGATTTACACATGGAAGAAATGAAACTATCACTGTATTTTAACAGACAATCAATGTTTCAATGTATAATTTCAGTGACATCACACTGTAAAGTTTTGCTATAAATTCTGTGTTACGATCGAGCCCTCCACTATCACCTGATGAAGGAGCGTCGCTCCGAAAGCTAGTGTGCTTCCAATTAAACCTGTTGGACTATAACCTGATGCTGTGTGAAAGGTTAATAGAGAGCTTGACATGGTTGATGTGGGAACCTTTCCCATTGTGGGAGAGTCTAGGACCATTGGTCGTGATCTCAGAATAAGAGGTTGCACATTTAAGTCCGAGAGGAGGAGGAGTTTTTTGTCTGAGGGTAGTAAAACTGTGGAATTCTTTATCACAGAGGACTGTCAAGGCTGGTCATTAAGTACATTTAAGACTGAGATTTTAAATCAGTGAGGAAATCAAGGGTTATGGGGATAAGGCGGCAAAGTAGAACTGAGGATTTTCAGATCAGCCACGATCTCATTAAATGGCAGAGCAACTGCGAGCTGAATAGCCTTCCTTTGCTCCTTCAACTTATGGTCTTATGTGCCAATGATTTCAACAGGGAAATCAGGTGAAACTACCTATGCTCACTGCTACCATCATTACCCGTGTGCCTGGTCTTCATGGGTGAGCCTATATATTGAAAAGCCCTTGTATTTTCTCATATCCGGATATTCATTTGAGCCGAATTCTGTCCTTGTCTGATGTTTTTGAATTCCATGTAAAACATTGGCTTTAAAATTTTTTTAAGCCTTTTAAAGTTTGCGATATGAAGATGATTCAGGATGATACTAGCTATACACTATAGACGTTATCTTGCTGTAAGAAGAGTGTTCTTTTCTAATATTTTGTTGGGGTGGGTACATTGCTCATTATCTCGTCAGCTGTGAGATGAACACGACTGATTACCTACTGATAAAACTGATAGATGAGCGAAGGTGACCATCTAACTTGGACTCCAGCGTCCCAGATCGCCAAAAGCTGACAGACGGTCAGAGGCCTGCATCCTCTGGGATCTGTAATGCACCCACCAATCAAGACCTACTCCTTGGGGGGATGCAGCAGGAGAAATTAAGTGCTCTTCTTTTTAATCATCGTATTCTGGGGAGAGTTGGATCACAGGCAAGGGCAGAGGACTGGGTTTCAGAGGCCAACATCTGCACCGGTCACCCCAACCGTGCTTCCCGTTGACGCCTTTAAATGGCCATTAACTGACCACGCAGTGGCCGTAATGGTTGCCAAATGAGGAAAGGCCACAGTGGACCTTCTCACCAAGCATTTTATTACTGAGATAATGACACAGTATGTTGGCCTTCATAGTGAAAGGCTTCAGGTACAGGAACTAGGATGTTTTCCTGCAATTATATAGGGCATCAATGAGACTACACCTGGAATATTATGTGCAGATTTGATATCCTCATCTGAGGAAGGATCGAGGGAGTGCAGTGAAGGTGACGAAATAGATTCGTGTGATGGCAGGACTGATGTATGAGGACAGAACTGTTTTTTTTCTTCGGATTGTATTCAGTAGAGTTTAGAAGAACGAAGGAGGATTCCATTGTGATCTATAAATTTCGAACAGGACGAAACAGGTTAGATGCAGGAAGGACATTTCTGATGGTTGGGGAGTCTAATCACTTTCCCTTGTCTTAATGGTTTTATATTAGCAACACAATTTGTATGTTTGTTTCTTTTTTTAAAAAAAATGCTTAAAGTTTCACAAAGTTTCTGGTTTCTCCAATTTATTGGCTGTTCCCAAGAGCTTGTGTGTGGGTGGATGATTGAAGGTTATTCTTGAAACCTCACAGTGCAGGAAAGTAAAACTCTGGGGTTTTTTTTGGTTTTTTGGTTAAACAGCCTCATTATTTGTCCCCTTTTGATTGCAGCTGCGTAAACAGACCACAACCCAAATATTATAACTTTCAACACTCACTTCTCCATCACTTACGCAGCAAGATTATCATGAGAAGGTGAATGGCTGAAGTTCTTAAGTCTGGTCCACAATTCAATAAGATCATGGCTGATCTGTGGCTGAAGTCCATGTACCTGCCTTTGGCCCAGTCCCTTACTGCTTAATAAAAATGTTTCTATCTTAGATTTAAAGTTTCCAACTAATCTTGCATCTACTACCATTTATGGAAGAGAGTTTCAAACATCATCTTCCATTTGTGTGTAGGAATGCTTCCTAACATTTCTCCTGAACAGTCTTGCCCTAATTCTGAGACTGTGTCCCCTAGTTGGAGACACTGGGCTAATTGTGCCTCTGCTTTGTGCTGAGTTCTATGAATTCATCTAAAACACCTCAACTTCTGCAGAAGCTGGAGATCTGAAAGACAACCAAAAACTGCAAGAGACACTCAGCAATGGAGAGGGAAGATTTGGCTATCATGTCAGATTCATGGGCTTTTGTCCAGGCCTAGTGGTGAAGATGAACAAGGGAGAAAGGGACAAACAGACAAGTTACAGTGAAGAGAAGAGCAGGATTTCTCTCAGGAGGCCAGAGCGGAAGAACAGGTGGCAGTGAATTAATCATAAAGTGAAAATATTATTGATGTTGGAAACCTGAAATTACAACAACACCAGAAATGCTTTAATAAAACAAAAAAAAACTACAGATGCTGGAAATCTGAAATAAAAACAAATTGCTGGAGAAACTCAGGACCATGGGAGTCGAAATGTTAACTTTGCTTTCTCTCCACAAGTGCTGCCAGATCAGAGTTTCTCCAGCAATTTCTGTTTTTGTTTGCTGGAAATGCTTTCGCTAGTTCCCCAACCTTATTTGGTCCACTTTAAATCGGCAAAAGCAAATTGGCATTCTCACACGTTCAGAGTGTGTAAGATGCTCTTTCTCTCATGCCTGCGCACACGTATCCACAATCAAGCTCAACTTTTTAATCAAGTATTCTGTGGAATTGAATAAGATTTGTCAAGGCTGTAGAATTGTTAATTTAGTTAAGGGAAAACCAGTCACAAAGGACCCCCATCAAGTGAAACTTTCCTGTTCATCTTGTGCTCATTTGATTTTCAGTGTATGAGCTATAAATTTCCAATATGAAAGCGCCTTCATATTTGATAGGTTATATTAATTTCTCCTACTTTAATCTTGTAATCACTTGTAATCACTCCTGACCTGCCTAGATTATATCTGTCTTAAAATATATTAATGCTTGATATTTCCTACTTTGGGCTTCTTTCTTTCCAAATAGCTATCATGCTGTCTGTCTAATTTATTTGCCTTCTGCTTCCAAGTGAGTGGAACTGCCTGGAAGCAATTGGACGCTGGTTCAATTGGGCCTTGCTTTTACACAGTCATCCAATGTGCAAGAATACCTGCAAGAGGCAAGACATTGGCACAAAATCATAATGCTGATTTGGAGCGCTAGCGTGGACACAATGGCTGACTGACCCCTCTCTTTATTATAAGACCTCTGTGAAGCAACATAAGTGTTCAAGTATTGACAAAAGACATTTTATTGAAGTTTTTCATTCAGTACTCAGCAGGACAATTTGCAAGAAATTCCAAAGTACAGGATAAATAGCTTTTATATTGTACTTATAACACAAATATTGCTTCCTTTTACTTTGGTATTTCTAGTGAATTGCCCTGATGAGTGCAAGACAATAAACTTTGACAACTGCTTTCAGCAATTCACATTTCTGTACTGCCAAACCACATTGCTGCTTAGGCTGCCAACAAACAAATTTGCAATGTTGTTACTGTTCTTGTCTTGTAGGGATTCTGTGGTATTGTGACGAGTCTACACTGACCCTCCAAAGATTAACGCACCCAGACCCATTCCCATTCCCCTACTACTCCACATTTACCCCAGACTAATGCATCTAACCTACACATCCCTGAACATTATGGGCAATTCCACATGGCCAATTCACTTAACATGCATATTTTTGGATTGTGGGAGGAAATCTGAGCACCCAGAGGAAACCCTCACAGACACTGGGAGAATGTGGAAACCCACACAGACAGTCGCACGAGGTGGGAATCAAAATCGGGTCGCTGGCATTGAGAGTCAACAGTACGAACCACTGAGCCACCAGGCCACCCATCGTAGTAGAGATATAGAACATAGAACAATACACGGTGGCACAGTGGTTAGCACTGCTGCCTCACAGCGCCAGAGACCTGGGTTCAATATCCACCTCAGGCGATGGACTGTGTAGAGTTTGCACATTCTCCCCGTGTCTGCGTGGGTTTCCTTCGGGTGCTCCGGTTTCCTCCCACAGTCCAAAAATGTACAGGTTAGGTGAATTGGCCATGGTAAATTGCTCACAGTGTTAGGTGCAGAGTAAATGTAGGGGAATGGGTGTGGGTGGGTACGCTTCGGCGGGTTGGTGTGGATTTGTTGGGCCGAAGGGCCTGTTTCCACGCTGTAAGTAATCTAGTCTAATACAACACAGTACAGGCCCTACTGCTCCTTATGCTGTGCTGGCCTTTTATCCTACTCTGATCAGACTAATCTACATACCCTTCATTGTACTATCTTCCATGTGCCTATCCAAGAGTCACTTAAATGTCCCTCATGTGTCTGACTTTACTATCACTGCCAGCAGTGCATTCCATGCACCCACCACTCTGTAAAGAACCTACCTCTGACATCTCCCCTAAACCTTCCTCTAATTACCTTAAAAGTATGCTCCCTCGTGATAGACATTTCTGTCCTGGGTAAAAGGCTCAGGCTATCCACTCTATCTATGCCTCTCAACATCTAATACACCACTATCAAGTAACCTCTCATCCTGGTTCACTCCAATGAGAAAAGCCCTAGCTCCCTCCACCTTTCTTCATAAGACATACCCTCCAGTCCAGGCAGCATCCTTGGATATCTCCTCTGCACCCTCTCTTAAACTTCCATATCTTTCCTGATTTGAGGCAACCAGAACTGAACACAATATTCTAAGTATGGCCTAACCAGGGCTGTATAGAGCTGCAGCATAACCTCGCAGCTCTTAAACTCAATCCCCTGCCAATGAAAGCCAACATACCATATGTTGCCTGAACAACCCTATCAACCTGGGCGGCAACTTTGAGGGATCTATGGACATAGACCCCAAGATCCCTCAATTTTATTGAGATCTACAGCACAGAAAAAGGCCATTTAGCCCATCATGTCTAAAAATTTCTTTGCATCTCCTCTAAACCTCTTTCCCCTTACCTTAAATCAATGTCTCTGGTCATTGATCCCTTCACTAACAGCAAATGTTTCTGCTGTCTACCTTACTATCTAAACTCATCATGTTATATTTCTCCATCATGTCTCATAAACCCACCCCACACTCTTGTCTCCTCTGCTTCAAGGAAACCTTCTATCAGTTGCAGGAAGGTTATTCATCATCCCCAGCAATATTCTTAGCAGGCCCTTGACTTACATCCTGACTCTGAGGTTGCTAGGCTGGTTAACTGGGGAACCAGTTGGTTAGATTTCTAAATTTCTGATAAAGTGTGTTACAGAATGTTAATTGTATGCTAATCATGTTTAATTGGATACAGGTGGTGGGTGCTAATTGAATTGCTCACTTGTAATGTGTTTTGTGGTACAGTGGTAGTATCCCTACCGCTGGACCAGGCAACCTGGGTTGAAGTCGCATCTGCTCCAGAGGTGTGTAATAACAGGTTGATCAGAAAAATAGGTTTTGTTTTTTTAAAACTGCGCAGTAGTTTCATTGTGGGTCAGATGGTACGTTTGCCTGTGAATTTGAAGGTTGTATGTTTGGTTCCTGTTCCAGAGCTTGTACACAATCAAGTCCCTAAAGAACTGTTTTGGTGTAGTGACAGTGTCCATAGGTTTGAGCCAGGAGGCCCAGATTCAAGTCTCACCTGTTCCAGAGATTTGTAATAACATCTCTAAAGCAGTTGATAAGAAACGAGTTGGATGTGTTGAGGAGGAAATAGGCCTCTTGTGCAGTGGTATTGAGCCAGGAAATTTGGGTTCAAGTCCCACCTGTTCCTGAAGTTTATAATAGCTGCTCTGAACAGATTAGTTAGAAAATATCCAGTCCCTCCCTGACTGTTAAGTCATCAACGTGGAACCATTCCTGAAATATTTTGGTTTCAACTGGTCGTACAAAAAGGGACCCAATGACACACAACTGAACAACAGACGATCGACAATACATTAGAGGAAAATTCAGCTATTGATCATGTCAAACGCTGCATATCAAAATCAAATCATAAGGGATAACTCATTTTCTCTTAATAGTGCTATGATTCTCTTTATTCCACTGGAGAGGACATAGGGCCTTGGTTTAATGCCTCATTAGAAAGACAGCACCTTTGGACTGTGGAGCACTCTTTCAGTACTGTACTCGCATGTGAACCAAGGTTTTTAGGCTCCGGTCTCTGGTGTGGGACTTGAAACACAGTTTTCCAGCCAGAGAACAGACTTCATGTTGAGCGATTGGGTTGTGGGATGGGACGCCGCATACAGTGAAGAGTTGGGGGAGAGTTGAAGTCAAAGATGAATTAAAGTTCTTCTCATTGAAGTTACTAGGTAGTGAAGGCTATTTAGAGTGATGTCAAATAGCACCATGTAGTGGTCAGATGCTGCCTTTGCACTGTGACCCACAGAAAAATTCAAAAGAGAATGTTTCTGCAACAGATTGCAATGACACAAGTGCTTGACAACAGAAAGTGGGGGAGTTTGGCTTGAATTGCATGTCTAATGTCAGGTACATTAAACTCATGTTTAGAGAGAGAGGGAAATGGATATACAATCTGCTTCATTTTTACTGAACTGCATGACTTTAGTGGACTTGCATTTATCAGTGCAGCACTGAAACCATCAGGACATGACCAGGAAAGTATACAACCTTAAAGTTCTGTCTGTTTTCAGTCTCTATGCAATATTTTCTGTTTATTTGCACCTGCCTTATTAAAAATTACTCCCCAAATATCTGTTACTAATGTTTTAACAGTTCATCACAACAGATATGGGGTATGGAATATCAAGTAGAGAGTTCAGCAACAAAGCAGTCTTTTTCATCTGTTCTTAACTTGCCCAATGAATTTTATACAAATGTCCATGCAACATGCCCATCAGTTTAATAAGATCTAGGAGCAGGAGGAGGCCACTCAGCCCCTCCAGCCTGCTTAACTTCTCAGTATTATCATGGCTGACCAGAATTTGGCCTCAGTCCACTTTACTGCCTTCCTTTCCATCATCCTTGACTTTCTTGTTGCTTGAAAAATATCCTTTGAATTTGGTTTTGAATATATTCAAGGAGAAAGACTACAGAAAGCTGCAGCAGCAGGATTTGAGGATTACTATGTACAAATCACAAAATGGTTCAAGAAGTACAATGGAATGTTGGGCTTTATATCAAAGAGAATGGAGGGTAAAACAGGGAGGTCTTCCTAAGAGCTACATAAAGTACTAGCCAGATCACAGCTGGAATACTGTCAACAGTCTTGGTCTCCTTATCTAAGGAAAGTTAAGTGGCCTTGGAGACAGTCCAGAGAAGGTTCACAAGACTAATTATATATGGAATAATTTCCTTATGAGAAGTGGCTGAGTTTGCTCAGTAGAAATTCAAAGAATGAGAGGTGACCTCAATCAAACGTGCAGGATTCTGGTGGGGCTTGACAGGATAGTTGAGGAGAGGTTGCTTTCCCCGAGTGGGAGAGTCTCGATCCAGAGGGCATAATCTGAGGACAAAGGGTTGCACATTTAAGACAAAGATGAAGAGGAACTTCTTCCCTCAGGATGGTGAAACGCAGGTGAGAAGGCAGAAAAATGGACTTGAGGATTATCAGATTAGCCATGACCTCATTGGGTGGTGAAGCAGACTCGATGGGCTGAATGGCCTGCTTCTGCTCCTATATCTTTATGGTCTTGCATTTCACAGACTGACAGCCCTCTGCAGGAGAAGAAATTCTTCCTCATCTCCATTTTCAATGAGCAATCCCTTATCCAGAAACCCTGCCACCCCACCCAGCTCCCCCACAAGGGGAAATGACCTCTCACTATCCATCCTGCCAAGCTCTCTCACAGTCTAGTATTATATTGCAGTAAGATGAGCTCTCACTTTTTAAACTCCGATGAATGCATGTTCAACCTTTCTTCACACAATTGTCCCCATCTCATTGAAGCTCTTGTTTTTTTTATGCTGCATGCGGTTTTCTAAAAGACAATTGTTCCATTCAGCTGCATTGCTGCACCGCAGTCAGCCCCATTAAATTACTGCATGGCTGCACACAGAAAACTTAGAGGCTGCAGACTTAAGTCTCTGCACTTGTTCCAAAAGGTAGAGAATGGTATCTACTCATCCCCTCACACCCTCAGCTTCATACCCACCACATTTTGCGAAATCACTGGTGTCACCCGGTCATTTGACCATCGTTTGACCTGATGCACCAGTTATAGAAGGATGTCTTTGCCTCCAAGCAAGTTGCCCTAGATTTATTTTCAATGTTGTTGTGTTTTTATATACTGTATTTCTGAGTGAATACTTTTTGTTGTTGCAGTTTCACTGTAACATTCCTGAAGCGCTGCAGGGTATAGTTCATTAATAAAATATTTCCTCCTTTGCACCAGATAACTTTCCCCAGATGGCTCATCAGAAGCGCTTCATTGAGCGGAAATACAGACAGGAGTTGAGAGAAATGAGGCGGGAAAGAGAGCAACAGGAGAAGGATCCCAGTGAGACTGAGGAGAGCAGAAAATAAATGAGTACATGAAAACTGTGGCATATTTACCTCCTTAAACAACTGCAATTCGAGCCACGTTTGCCTTTGGGGACATAACCTATTTTTAATGTGAAAGTGAATGAGGAGTCATGAAATGTGTGCAACAAGCCTGAGAGATGGTGTTCCACTCTTTTATCAATGAGGTATGAAGCTCATAGTCCTGACCAGGAAGCATTATCTAGACCGGGTGATTTGTCTCTTGTTATTTATACACGCATTTGAATGCAGCTTATTTTACCTTTAATTATTTGGTTTCCCACTTGGATGTTTGGAGTCTTAGTTTTCAAAACAGCTTTTTTTTTTACTTTAACCTGTTTTTTTTATTTTGGGGAATTGTGTGTGCGCGCGCTCACGTGCAACTTGACATCTGTAACACCTTGATAATAGATCAATAAAATACCTCCTTCCTCATCAAAAAAAAAACCCTGCTTTATGGGACCAGCATTTTGCCCAGAATGGAATGCAAAATGTTCAAGAAGTAATATTGTGCTTTTGGTCAGATTTGCTCTGATTAAAACTGTATATTGAGTGTAAATCTTTGTACCATTACTATTAAACCAATTAATTTCATCACTTGATATAAATACATACAGCAAAAAAACACTTGGCATGTTCAGCATTGGTAATAATCTGAAGATGTGCTGCTACCTGTAATTGAAACTTGACTGAAGCAGAGCTCATTAAATGCACTGATTTTACGATTGAATCAGGATTTAGTGTTTTTGCATATTACGCACTTGCCCTTGCATTTAATGTATCCTAACCTCGGAAGTGGTTTGCTACCCTAATGTACTTTTTGATATGATTAAAGTTTTAAGACCGATCCGAATACCCACAGATTCTATGCCTTGGTAAAATTGGACTTTGTTTCAGATAGACATTTCCTATTGGTTTTATTTAGATCCAGTTCCATGGTGACGGACTGTATATAAAGCTGCAAGATTCCTAAGGCCTTTGCACTCATTTTGTTCTCAAAGAATTTGACACAAAGCATTGATCCTGCCTCCAAATATACAAGAGTCTTTTCACGCAGCTGTTTTTAAATAAGGCTTCCTGTGAGAATTTTTCTGCTCACTCAGTTGGATTATGTATTTTTTATAAAATAACTTGTCAGAATGTTAACACATTAATAACATTTGTCGACTTTCTTGAATTCTTGTCAAATTCTCTTGGAGAAGGGGGTAATTTGTTTTAAGAAAGGAGTGAGCCACAAAGAAGATGAAATTTGACATTTCAAAAGAAAATAAGCTTATTTGTGGTCTTACAATTAGGAGAATGTTTTAATGATTTCTTTTTGCTATAGAATGGTTTTGATGTTTTGAATTCAGTGCAGGAGAAAGAGAAGGAATTTCAAATCGGAATAGTGATTGGTGCTCCCTGTGACCCTTCCTGACCTCCTGAATCTCTGGAATGGTAATCTGGCAATTAGTGGTGCATGCTAACAGGCATCTGCTGTGATTTTTATTTCAGCATAAAACTGCAAACCTTGTTTCAGGGCATCTTTTGAACATCTTGACACATGTGGCATTTTCGAACAAATGAAATCTGCCCGTTTACCAGCCCAATCCAGGAGAAGCCAGTTTTCTTGCTTTTTGTGTGTGTGTGTGTGTGTGTGTATGTGTGTGTGTGTAAGGTGCTACAAAGCCTCGGAGGCTGGGGGTGACCTTATAGAGATTTATAAAATCATGAAGGGCATGGATAGGTTAAAGAGACAAGGTCTTTTCCCTGGGTTGGGGGAGTCCAGAATTGGAGGGCATAGATTTAGGGTGAGAGGGGAAAGATATAAAAGAGACCTAAGGGGCAACTTTTTCTCACACACGGTGGTATTTGTATGAATGAGCTGCCAGAGGAAGTAGTGGAGGCTCGTACAATTGTAACATTTAAAAGGCATCTGGATGGGTATAAGAATTGGAAGGTTGTCAAGTGGGACAAGATTAGGTTGGGATATCTGGTCAGCATGGATGGGTTGGACCAAAAGGTCTGTTTCCATGCTGTACATCTCTATGACTCTATGACAGTACTACCAGTTCAACATGTGCTGTTCCACCAGACTTAATCAATGACTGGTTCAAAAAGGGCTAATGATACGACATGAAAGCCAAGTCCGAACTTGAAATTGCATTGCCTATAATGGTAACTGAAAGATAAATGGCAAACTTCTGGTTTCTCACTTGTGTGTCAGTCACTTTGATTTTTGAAGCAACCAGTTTGTTTAAACTGTTACTTTATAAGACCTTAGGAAATAGGAGCAAGAGTAGACTGTTCAGCCCCTTGAGTCTGCTCTGCCTTCAATAGGATCATGACTGATCTGACATTCCTAAAATCCAATTTCCTACCCTTTCCCCATAACCCTCTATTCCCCCTATTGATCACAAATCTTTTTCAGTCTTAAATATGCACAGGTACTCTGCCCGACACCTCTCTGTGCCAGAGTTCCAAAGACTCTCAACTCTGATAGAAGCAATTCCTTCTCATCTCTTTATTATGAGTTTATACCCTCTGGTCCTAGACTTTCCCATGAGGAGAAACATCCTCTCAGCATTTACCCTATCAGGCCCCTTAAGAATATGTTTCAATGATATCACCTCTCATTCCGCACTCCAGTGTGTAGAATCCCAACTTGCTTAGCCTTTGCTCAAAAGGCAATCCCTTGTAGTGTTGGGTTTAAAAGTGATGTCATCAAACCAGACTGTTAAGAGTTAATTAAACGTGACAATGAAGTGCAAAAGTTGAAGTAAAGTGTAAAACTGCATGAAGATGAGATGTAGTGCCAAAATAGCCTGTTTTGTCTCGAGTGGAAACTACCTGATCTTGAGAGCTGGTGAGAACCATTCACTTGTACAGTCAACATGGGGCCACTTAGACTTGTTTTCCACTGATTTTTGGGGGCTGGGAAAGTATTGAAGTGATTACGAATTGGGGATTCAATATACAACCTTTAGTGTTAATATCAGGGACTTTGTCCTGCTCGGAGAAGGTATTCCTCTGAAAACATTATTCTTTTTCGATGCATTTTTTGTCATTATTCTTTTGTAAAATGTGGGTGCTATTTGCAAGGCCAGCATTGTTGCCCGTCTCTAATTGATGCAATTAATAGTCAACCACATTGCAGTGGCCCTAGAATCACATGTAGGCCAGACCAGGTAAGGATGGCAGATTTCCTTCCCTAAAGGAGAATAGTGAACTGCAATCAGTTCTAGTTTCATGGTTCCATCACTGATGCTGGCTTTATTTTTCTCTCCTCCTCCTTCGGATAATTTGAAATTTCTCTCTGGGAGGATGGATAGCTGTTATTTTTACCAGTATGTGATAATGAGAGCTCATACTCCCTCTCTCACCTAATTTACTTCCACTAAATTCAACAATGCAAGTGGAAATGGGAACGGTGTGTGGAGCTGTGTTGTAGGGCAGCTCACCGTGCACTAAGTCAAATCATGCACCTCGCTCCCCAGTCTGCATATTTTCTCGCTCGCTCACTTGTTCTCTCTCTCTCTCCTTCCCCTCCCTCCTCAGCATGCAGATGTCTAAACCAACTTCCTAATTGTAGAATGACTTGGCATATCACATACCTCTCAGTCCTTGGAAGATTAAAATGGAGGCTGTGTATGTTTTTTCTGAAATGTTAATGACTGGAGGGTACACCCAGTCCATCTGTTACATTCTGAACAACTCAACCTTTCCTTGCTGCTTGCAAGCGCAGATTAGTGCTCTTAAAAGGAGGAGCGATCATAAATCTAAAATGCACACGAGACTTGCAATCTAACAGCAGCTTAATATCAAGGTGCGGGAAAATCTGTCTGACTTGTCACTGTACCATCTGCACAGTACCTTACTGCCACATGTCTGATACGTACAGCTAAGAAATGTTATATAGTTAAACATGTAGCTGAGTGCACACATTATTTTTATCTGTTTTGTTTTATTCATTCACAGGATGTCACTAGCTAGGTCACTATTTGAGTCAAGTTAAGAGTCAAGTAAGTTACCTGGCTTTTGTGTGGTATGAATGTTACTGTGATCATGTGATTGCCACTTGTCAGTCCTGTTGACCATGTATGACTCTAACCAGCCGAGAGCTTCCTCCCCGACTGTCATTCACTCCAGTTGTGTTATAGTTGTCTAGAGAAGTAACAAGAATTTTTTCCGGTCTTTCTTTTAAAACCTTTTCCTCTCAAATCCCATAGCTGAACCTTTTCTTAGCTTCAACCAGGAAAGAAAGGATTTGTGTTTTGGAAGTGCAGCACAGCCAGTGAAGTTACTGTCCAGCTGTAAGAGAGGCTATGCATAATGAACCTGTGCTTCTAAGACATTTAGATCAAGAAGCTAGCAAGATCTAATCACGTTTTCAGATCCAGTCGGGCTGATTTGTGGTTAGAGAAGCTCAACTGTCAGAAAACCCTTGAATTGAAGTGACCACAGGAAGATCAATGGGAAGGACATACTCTACAATGTACAGCTTAACGAATCAGTCACATCTTGGGCGGCACAGTGGTTAGCACTGCTGCCTCACAGCACCAGAGACCTGGGTTCAATTCCCGCCTCAGGCGACTGACTGTATGGAGTTTGCACATTCTCCCCGTGTCTGCGTGGGTTTCCTCCGGGTGCTCTGGTTTCCTCCCACAGTCCAAAGATGTGCAGGTCAGGTGAACTGGCTATGCTAAATTGCCCATAGTGTTAGGTAAGGGGTAGATGTAGGGGTCTGGGTGGGTTGCGCTTCGGCGGGGCGGTGTGGACTTGTTGGGCCGAAGGGCCTGTTTCCACACTAAGTAATCTAATCTAATCTAATCTTAATTTTGTATCCCTCTCTAAACTTACTTTCCAATTGAGAACACTGCTAGCTAGATCTGTACTTAATGCAGACAAGGGATGGAGTTTATGGGCTGTCAAAAGTCATCAACAAGTTGGGAACATCACTTCATATGATATGGTGTAAGCCTTGGTGTAGATCAGCACATCTTTGAACTGAACACACCAGGAGTACTGCGTGCGGTTTTTGGTCTCATTCTGATGTTCTGGCTACTGAGTGAGTGCATTGAAGGTTCACTCGATTGTGCTTTCAGATGGCAGGCTTCTGAAGAAAGATGGGGTCTGGTAGGACCATATTCACTGGAGTTTAGAAGAATGGGGATGGGTAGGAAAGATATCATAGAAACTTATAGACAGGCTAAATGCAGGAAGGATGTTCCTGAAGATGGGGGAGCCCAAACCAGGGGTCATACTTTTAAGGAAATTGGGTAGGCATTTAAGACAAATGAGAAATATCTTCAACCAGAGAGTGGCGAGCCTGTGGAATTCACTGACCTGGGAAGTGTTCGAGCCAAACATTGAATGTTTTCAAGGAGGAATTTGATCCCTTTAGTTCTAAGAGCTATATCTAAGGGTAAGAAGGGAAAGGGAGCATGTTATTGAGTTGGATGATCAGCCATGATCACATTGAATGGTAGACAGACTCAAAGCCCACTCCTGCTCCTGTTTTCCTTGTTTCTGTGTTAAATGAGGCTGTTAAGTAGTTAAATTACTAATGATCTCGGGGCCTCCTTCTGCCCCCAGAAGGAGGTATTTTAGTGAATGCTGGAAGTGCCAGTGCCACCTGGTGCCCTTACCATGGTACTTCTCAGCCCCATGTCCTCCCAGTGGCACTGCTGGTATTGGGCTGGTTGGCGGTCTCGGTCATTGGTGCTCTTAGATTAGGATGGAGACCCAATGGAGAGTAAGCTAACAACATGATGGCCGTAAAGGTTTGATCACTGTGGTCTTGTAGGCAGAGGGCAGGCTGAAATCCTCTGCATTACATTTCAGTCAATGGGTAATTTCCTCACTGGTGCAATAAATGTAAGAAGAAAGATCAATAGCAATCAACACAAAATATCTGCATGGTTTTGGATGAAGAGCAGGTGAGTGACTGGTTCTCACACAATGTTGCCACACAATCGGCCAAATGCCGTCCTCCAGGGCGGACTTAGACATAAAGAAAAGAAGTGCTTTCATTTATATAGCATTTTTAAGGAAATATTGAATTTCAACCAATAAAGTAATTTTGAAGTTAAGTGAACAGGAATGCTTGTGCACAACAAGCTCCCACAGGCAACAAAGCAACAGTGATGCAGGTGTCTGCTTTATGAACCAGGACATTGGGGTTAGGTCCAGTGTTTTACTTCCAAATAATGCCTCAGGATCTTCTCGATCCACCTAATAATTAAGGCAGAGGTGGTTTCAATTTCATATCTCATCCAAAAGACAGCACCTCTGACACTGCAGTGCTCCCTCAGCGCTGCATTGGAGCTTAGAGCTCCGTTTTGTGCCCACACCTCTGATGTGAGACACAATTTTAAGTAAGGATGTTTAGAACAAGAGGGGAATTCTGCAGGAGTGAGATATTCCTGGGGAATGGGTCAGGTTGGGAGAGGTGAAATGGAATGTGTGAATGGTTTGCTGTCTAACTCGGGGTTACAAGCTTGAGACCCCCATTATCAATTCTGAATTCAGTTTGTTGAAAGTGAAAATGACAAGAAATGAATGAAATTGGGAATGAGCTAAAAGCAGAGTTACTCAACGACGTTCTGTTACTCCTGAAAATCCTTGCCATTCTCCAAAGTAGAGACACATCTCCATATCCACCTTTTCAAAGTCCCTCTAGGAATGTTCTTGCAATTTCCTTGGGTTTATGCTCCTAATTTGTAATCGTGCACAGAAACATTTTAATTTTTGATCCATTTTTGGATGATCTGCGAATCTTATTGTTCTTGACATACCTTAGATGAATGACGTTTCAAGATATTCACTGCTGTGATTGTTGCTATTAACAGGCACTAAAGTCCACATAGTTATTCATAATTATAACAAAAATGTATATGTAGTGTTGTTACAATTCCTCCTCATGCCAAAACTCAACTCAACCCACTGTGATCCCATATTGCTCTGTTCTAAGCTGCAGATCTCTTTCAATGTTTGTTGTAATGAGCCCTGCACCGTTGCTCTGCTAGTACTTAATTAAACCTTCTCAGAGTTGTTTCTGACTTCTTTATCTGTCAAGTGCCACTTCTCAGATAATGTGAAATAAATTCTGTACAGTGTTGATCTTTGCCGGTCTTGATTTGTCACGGCACATTTGTACAAATGTGTCTTCCTTGTCAAATATTTTATTGTGAAATAACAGCATCTCTTGTTAAAAGTTGGAAGTGACAAAATATTTGACATTTACTTTGAGGCCTCCCATGTTTCCAGAGCATTTCTTGCTTCAGGATTGCAGTTCAATGATTCTTCCAACATGGTTCTGACTTTCATGTATCTCTGAGCTGGAACAAGGAATTCGAGTGAAAGAGAATGTTTGGCATACTGACCTTTGTCCTGATGCTGTTCTTTTTCTATTCAATTCATAGGGTGTCGGCATCACTCTGCAGTTCAGCATTTATTACCCATCTTTAGTTTCCCTTGAGAAGGTGGGGGTGAGCTGCCTTCTTGAACTGCTGCTGTCCATAGGCTGTAGGTTGACCACAAATCCCTTAGGGAGGGAGTTATTGCACTTTGACCCAACAACGAAGAAAGAACAGCAAAGACATTTCAAGTGTGTTTGCAAAATTTCCTGAAATTTTCCATTTATTTCATTATTTTTTATTCATTTGTGGGATGTGGTCTTTGCTGGCTGGGCCAGCTTTTATTGCCCATCCCTAGTTGCCCTTGAGAAGGTGGCGGTAAGCTGCCTTCTTGAACCACTGCAGTCCATGTGCTGTAGGTAAATCCACAATGCCTTGAGGGAGAGAGTTCCAGGATTTTCACCCAGTGAGACAGAAGGAACAGCGGTATATTTCCAGTTGAATTGACACTTGCTGCAGGGAAATCTGTGGCCTCTTAAAGGTCCTCGCCCTCTCTGAATGTTCTGTATGTTATTTGCTATATCACATTCAGAGCAGAATAATGTCAAATAGCTCGTCCAGTACCTTGAAGACTTTATTCTCTTGGCTTTTGTTTGGCTTTCTCTCTAGTAATTGTTGCTCCTTCCAACATTTTGAGAAAGTAGTTAGACATAGTATTCATGTAGATTGATGCCACGTTTGCCATCTGTTAGTGTCTGTTTGCTTGTTCTGAGACTCTTGACTGTCTCTGAGAGGCACGGGCCGGTGTAATTTTTTTTTAAATCACTTAAGGTAAAGTGAGCATTCCTGACTGGGCCAGCATTCAATGTCTGTCGCCAGTTGCCCTTGAGAAAGTGTTGATGAGCTGCATTCTTGAACCGCTACAGTCCATATGCTGTGGGTAGATCCACAATGTCCTTGGGGAGGGAGTTCCTGTATTTTGATCCAGCAATAGAAGGAACAGCGATATATTTCTAAGTCAGGATGGTGAGTGGCTTCTCGATGGAAGTGGTCATGGGTTTGGAAGGTGCTGTCTAAGGATCATTGGTGAATTTCTGCTGTGCATCTTGTAGATTGTACATACTGCTGCGACTGAGCACTAGTGGTGGAGGGAGGACAAAATTGAGATCCTCAAGTGGTCAATTTCGGTCTTGTCCCACTGATGTTGGTATTCAACCATTGGCAAGTGGGATCTGTGCCATGTGGACAATTTGCCAGGTGAATCCCTATGGGTGACCCTGCCAGGTGGATCCCAATGGGTGACCCTGCCAGGTAGATCCTGAAGAAGAAGGATTCCCTTCTCCATAGGCAACCTGTACCCAACGGTTGGGACTGCCAGTGAGAGGATCTGACCATAAATGATGAGCTCCACACCAGCACGCCATTACCCTTTGATATGAAAGCCTTTCAGCAGGGTCTCCCTGACTTGTTGTGGTGATCCTACCTCTCTGTTTCAACAGTGCTCCAATTATTACTTTTTACCAAGGTCTCCTGCAGTACCAGCTGTGGCCACTACTCCTGGTGGCAGTACCAATATTTGGGATCTGATGGCCTCTGGCTGGTACCTCTCAGAGGCGGGAAATTCCCTTTCCTGATGACAAGGACCCCACAGGCATCCAGTAAAGTGCTGGGTTAGTGTTCAATCAGGCCTGGGGTCCAGGTTTAGAGGTATGACTGTATTGTCTACAGCTGTTGGCTAGGTCCTCCACAACCACAACTGTAATGTTCAGAGTCAGATGTATAGCACAGAAACACCCTTTAGTCCAACTCCTAAACACATCTCATCCCATCTGGCAGCATTTGGCTCATATCTCTCTTGAACCCTTCCTTTCATGTACCCATCCAAATGCCTTTTAAATGTTGTAATTGTACCAACCTCCACCACTTCCCCTGGCAGCTCATTCCATACACGCACCACCCTTTGTGTGAAAAAGCTGCCCCATAGGTCCCTTTTAAATCTTACCCTTCTCACTTTTTAAAGCTATGACCTCTAGTTTTGGACTTCTCTCCCCTCGGGGAAAAGATCTTGTCTATTTACTTTATCCATGCCCCCTCATGATTTTATAAACCTCTGTAAGGTCACCCCTTAGCCTCTGATGCCCCAGGGAAAATAACCCCAGCCTATCAGCCGCCCTATAGCTCAAACCCTCCATCCCTGGCAACATGCTTGTAAAACTTTTCTGGACCCTTTCAAGTTTCACAACATCCTTCTTATAATAGGGAGACCAGAACTGCATGCAGTATTCCAAAAGTGGCCTGACCAATGTCCTGTACAGCTGTTCACTAACATTCCCTTATTGTTAGTTATACAAGTCCTACCCTGATTTGCCTTTCCAAAGTGCAGCACCTCCTTTTCTAAATCATACTCCATCTGCCACTCCTTGGACAATTGGCCCATTTGATCAAGTTGCCAATTGCCATTCGATTCAGATTTCTGTAAATGTTTCCTCAACAAAGACTCAAATAATATTGCAAATTTTGGTTTGAAATGGAGAGAAGATTATATATTTAGAGCACAGGCTACTTGTATAGGAGAGACCCCTTGTTTCCCAACAGGAAAGAGGTATATAGCTACCAAGATTTACCTGCCAATGTCATGTCCATTATAATTAGTAGTTTGAAGTCAGGAATGCACTGAATTGAGGTCTGTTTGGAATTTTGCTTGTGTTAACTATTAGTTGGAAAGAGTGCATTAAATATCATGTCCCAGTCGCCCACAAACCATCCTGAAATGGATCAACTCTCAACGTGATCATGCAGTTGGCCAATTTGCCTGACTGACTGCCACTCAGGGCCAGGGCAATTCACAGAAATTGTGCTCTTTATTGGAACACACTTTAGCAAAAGCCAGAGAGAACAAAGGACTTATTGTATTAAACACTTAAACTATACCCGTTTATAAATCTTAAGTTCTTGTTTGATACAGATATTGGTCTAAAAATGAGAAAAATGCAGATTGCTATAAATCGGGGAGAAAGTTCAAGCAGTTGTTGAGAAAACAAGCGAATCTAAACTTGTGCATGTGAGATGATGTTGCTTTTTGGGGATATGGAGTCTATACACAGTGGCATCCTTTGTTATTAATACAGGAAAGCTCAACATTGCAGCAAACATTGGTTAGGTTGTGGTAATGAAGTAAATCAGAAGCAACAAGACATCTAGAAGTTAATTCCATCAATCTTTTCTCTATAAATTTGCTGTCTCCAATTTCTGTGGAAGGAGCTGGATGTGCTGCTATTGAAAGAGGATCCACAGAAGGTTTGCAAGAATGGTCCTGGGGAAGAAGAGCTTGCCATATGAGAAGAGACTGAGTACTTCTGAGTGTGTGCTCGGTGGAGTTGAGTCAGATGAGTGACGGGGATCTGATTGAAACTTACAGTTTCCTGAGAAGCCTGGATAGAGTGGAGGTGGAGAAGTTGTTTCCACTTGGAAGAGAGACTTGGACCCAAGAGCACAGCGTCAGAGTGAAGAGTTAACCCTTTAGAACTGAGATATGAAGGAATTTCTTCACATGGAGAGTGGTGAATCTGTGGAACTCATTGCCGCAGAAAGGTGTAGAAACCAAATCGTTGAGTGTATTTAAGACAGAGATAGATCCTTGATTAGTAAGGGGATCAAAGATTATGGGAGAAGGCAGGAAAATGGGGTTTAGAAACACATCATGATTAAATGGTGAAGATGGGCTAAATGGCCTAATTCTACTCCTACGTTTTATGGTCTAAAATACATTTTATTGGGCTGAGAGAAATAACTCTGAAACCCAAAGGCAATCACAACGATACTGGAACTAACAGATAACATCCAAGAAAGGAAAATGTCTGTGGAACCAACCCATCTAGTTTTGAGATTTTGGACTGGTGAGACAGAACTGATTTTTTTTTTCTCCCTTTCCACTCACAATATGTGTGTGTGTGTGTGTGTGAGAGAGAGAGAGAGTTTTAAAAGGAGTGAAGTTCAAGTCACATAAGTTAGAAGATTTGTTCTCATACTGTTTTTGTTAAAGTTACAAGTGTAACAACAAATGAAGTTATTTGTAATTCTGACTGAAGCGTGGTTTGCTTTTATCCTGTGCAGCAGCCAGTCAGACGCAAACTGGAATTTGTAATGCTTACATTAAGTCTTCACATTTGTTCCAACTTCAAGAAGAACGGAGCTTGATTTCCAGATTATGAGCCCAGTGGGTCATGGCAACTTCTCAAGACACCCAGTCCAGATTTCGTAAATTGTATTTTGTTTATTATTAGCCCCAGTGACATACTGCCGTCTGTCCCGTGATGATCATTCTTCAGTTCCGCAGTTGGTCAAGTAGACCTATGTCTTCTTGTTAGAATACTCCCATTTTAATCTTTCTTGGTTTGAGGGAGGTGACCAAGAGAGGAAGAGGAAGATCGATGCTTTCAGTTGCAGGCTCTGGGTATTTCTACTGCCCTGGTACTGGCAGCTTTTTATACTCTGCAACTCAAATAATCAGAGGGCAGTTGTCAAGCTGCATTTCCTTAACGCAAACAATTCTCAGTGCTGCTCAGTCTCCAATCTTCCCCTCACTGCTTTTAAAAGCGAAATTGTATTGCACAGTTCAAAAATATGTCTCAAGTCACAAAATTCCCCTGGTTTTTCAGTTATATAGTCCAAGTCCAATCTATGTTTCAGTTTATTGTCCTAAATATGTGGTCTCTGACACCTGCTTTGGGTGCAAAAGTGGAGTTTAGGAACAGGAGGATGCCATTGAACACCCATCCCCTCTTCACCCTATCTCCAGGAAGACATTGACCCAGATCCTCCAGTTTCCGCTTATACCCTATCTGAATGTATGATGAGGGTTGTGCAGTAAGACCCTGTGGAAGCCCACAGTGCTGACTTCTGGGAAGTTTGACCTTGCAATTCTTCTGCTCCCTGGGACCCTCTGAGAAATGATCTGATCTCAGTTTCGATTTGGAAACTTAAAACAGTTCTCCTTACTTGCCTGGATAGCTAGCCAAGGAAATATTAAATCCTAGTCTAACTGTTGGGTGATGTTACCCCTGTTTACCCTCCCTTGGCCTCTTCAATGCCCAAACCACACCTGCCCAGCACCCCATGCCTCTGCCCACTGACCTTTACCCCTTACCCTTGTACGTCACCCACCCTAACTATTTGCCCATTACACATTCATCCATTCACTCACCCACACTCTCACTAACAGGTTGAAAAAGTGATCTAGTGTCCGAAAAGATGTGTGCGAATGAACTTGCCTGAATATAGCCCTTAGTGCCAAAGAAAGGGATCTTGGCTTCTCTTCCTTGGACAATCCAATGCTGGAGGAGGACTTCAATTTTACTATACTCTGGAATTGTGGAGCTCACTGTCAGCAGAAAATGGGGCGTTATTAACAGTGACTATTGTTTCTTGAGAAATTCAGAATGTTGGCTCAGCTTTGACCTCCATATGCAACAGTGACCCAGGATCATATGTCAACAGCTTGGAGCTCTCTCCCTAATAACACTCAATCGAAATCAAAATACTCCGGATGCTGGAAATCTGAAACAAATAGAGAATGCTGGAGAAACACGGCAGGTCTGACAGCATCTGTGAAGAGTGAAACTGGGTTAATGGTTTGAGTCTGTTATGATATTCTTCAGAACTTTAACTTCAAAGGTCTGAAGAAGAGTCAGGCCAGACTCAAAATGTTAATTGTTTCTCTCCACAGAATTGAATTGACACTTGCTCCAGGGGAGTATACAGTCCCTAAAAAACCCTTGCCCTCTGGGAAGGGAATGTACTGAATTTTTCTAGCCTCCTTTGTGTTTGCTCCCTAATACTGCTACGGGGGTGCCTATACCCTAAGCACTGCAATGATTCAAGAAGGCAGTTCACCATCATCTTTCCCAGGGGGTCATTACTGGCCCAAACCAGCCATACCCACAATCCCTGAACTATTTCTGGGAAAAGCAGCCCAGTTTAGACAATTTTGAAGTTAGTTGGAAATGAATTCTGATGAGATGTAATAAGGACTATTGCCCACAGCAAATTCACTCCTTTATATCATTTTTAAAATCATTGTTCAGAAACCAGGGTTAACCACTTTGGGTTAGCTCTTAAATGAGTTGTTTTTATTTTAATTCCCCAAATGCATTCACAGTATTCTTTTTAAAAAAGAAGCCATTTTGAGCTGGTGTTATCACATCTCACTAATTAGGTAGTCTGATCACGTCCCAACAATGCAATAACTCAAAGGAAGCCAGTAACTACAGGAGCAGCTTGTAATGTCAAAGCTGTTTCTAAAATTACAAAGACTCCGTTTTCTATTCCCAAATGACAACCTCAGTGAATTCCAGTATTTTATGCAACAAATTCCTTTCAGTGCATTCAGAGAAGATGCAGAAAAGCTGGGAGAAAGTCTTTGTCAAGGAATTGGTTCATTTGAACACCTAGAATTTGCATAAGAAAATGTATTAAACATATCTACAGGAGAAAAAGCAAGAATGTACCCAGCAAGCAAATATAGTGTTTAAAAACTTTATTAATATCCAGTCGTAGAGAGCATGGAAATAGACCCTTCAGCCCAACTCATCCATGCTGACCAAGTTTCCCCTAACTAATCTAATCCCACTTGTCTGCACTTGTCCCTCTAAATCTTTTCTGTTCATGTACCTGTCCAAATGTCTTTTAAATAGGACAGCAAAGATGATCCTCGATAGGAGTGAGAGTGACAGGATAGTTGTTAATGGGAGACTTTAACTTTCCAAATATTGACTGGGAATACTATAGTTCAAGTACTTTAGCTGGGTCAGTTTTTGTCCAATGTGTGCAGGAAGGTTTCCTGACACAGTATTTGGACAAAAGGGCGAAAGTGAGGATTGCAGATGCTGGAGATTAGAGTCAAGATTAGAGTGGTGCTGGGAATGCACAGCAGGTCAGGCAGCATCCAAGAAGCAGGAAAATCGACGTTTTGGGCAGGACCCCTTCCTGCTCAATCGAAAAGTCGATTTTCCTGCTCCTCATGCTGTCTGACCTGTGCGTTTCCAGCACCAGACTAATTTTGACAGTATGTAGACAGGCCAACAAGGGGCGAGGCTGCATTAGATTTGGTACTGGGTCATGAACCTGGTCAGGTGTTAGATTTGGAGGTAGGTGAATACTTTGGTGATCGTGACAATAATTCAGTTATGTTTACTTTAGTGATGGAAAGCGATAGGTATATACTGCAGGGCAAGTGTTATAGCTGGGGGAAAGGCAATTATAATGCGATTAGACAAGATTTAGGATGCATAGAATAGGAAAGGAAACTGTGGGGTTGGAACAATTGAAATGTGGAGCTTCGTCATGGACCAGCTACTGCATTTGAGAGTTACAAGTTACCCAAGAAAGACCTAAAGAGAGAGCTAAGTAAAGCCAGGAGAGGACATGAGAAATCGATAGCAGATAGATCAAGGAAAACCCTAAGGCTTTCTATAGGTATATCAGGAACAAAAGAATGACTAGAGTAAGATTAGCGCCAATCAATAATAGCAGTGGGAAGTTGTGTGTGGAATCTGAGGAGATAGGGGAAGCGCTAAATGAATATTTTTCATCAGTATTCACACTAGAAAAAGACAATGTGGTTGAGGAGAATACTGAGATACAGGCAACTAGACTAGATGGGATTGAGTTTCACAAGAAGGAGGTGTTAGCAATTCTGGAAAGTGTGAAAATAAATATGTCCCCTGGGCCGGATGGGATTTATCCTAGGATTCTCTGGGAAGCCAGGGAGGAGATTGCTGAGCCTTTGGCTTTGGTCTTTATGTCGTCATTGTCTATAGGAATAGTGCCAGAAAACTGGAGGATAGCAAATGTTCCCTTGTTCAAGGATTAGAGTAGAGACAACCTTGGAAATTAAAGACCTCTGAGCCTTCCTTTGGTTGTGGGTAAAGTGTTGGAAAATATTTATAATCATAGGATTATAAATCGTATAAAGATAGGATTTATAATCATCTAGAAAGGAATAAGTTGATTGGGGATAGTCAACATGGTTTTGTGAAGGGTAGGTTGTATCTCATAAACCTTATTGAGTTCTTTGAGAAGGTGACCAAACAAGTGGATGAGGGTAAAGTGTTAATGTGGTGTATATGGATTTCAGTAAAGCATTTGATAAGGTTCCCCACGGCAGGCTATTGCACAAAATACAAAGGCATGGGATTGAGGGTGATTTAGCGGTTTGGATCAGAAATTGCCTACCTGAAAGGTGACAGAGGGTGGTGGTTGATGGGAAATGTTTATCCTGGAGTTCAGTTACTCGTGGTGTACCACAAGGATCTGCTTTGGGTCCTTTTTTTTGTCATTTTTATAAATGACCTAGATGAGGGCATAGCAGGATGGGTGAGTAAATTTGCGGATGATACTAAGGTCGATAGAGTTGTGGATAGTGATGAGGGAGGTTGTAGATTACAGAGAGACATAGATAAGCTTCCAGGCTGGATGAAGAGGCAGCAAATGGAGTTTAATGCAGAGAGGTATGAGGTGATTCACTTTGGATGGAGTAACATGAGTGCAGAGGCCTGGGCTCATAGTAAGATTCTTGGTAGTGTAGATGAGCAGAGAGATCTCGGTGTCCACATACATTGATCCTTGAAAGTTCCCTTCCAGGTTAATAATAGACAATAGACAATAGGTGAAGGAGTAGGCAATTTGGCCCTTCGAGCCAACACTACCATTCATTATGATCATGGCTGATCATCCTCAATCAGTATCCTCTTCCTGTTTTATCCCCATAACTCTTGATTCCACTATCTTTAAGAGCTCTATCCATCTCTTTCTTGAAAGTATCCAGAGACTTGGCCTCCACTGCCTTCTGGGGCAGAATATTCCATATATCCACCGCTCGGTGGGTGAAGAAGTTTCTCCTCAACTCTGTTCTAAATGGCCTACTCCTTATTTTTAAACTGTGTCCTCTGGTTATGGACTCACCTATCAGCAGAAACATGCTTCCTGCCTCCAGCGTGTCCAATCCTTCAATAATCTTATATGTCTCAATCAGATCCTCTCTCGTCCTTCTAAACTCAAGTATGTACAAGCCCAGTCACTCCAAAATTTCAACATATGATAGTTCCGCTATTCCGGGAATTGACCTCGTGCACTCAATCAATAGCCACAATGTCCTTCCTCAAATTTGGAGACCAAAACTGCACATGATATTCCAGGTGTAGTCTCACCAGGGCACTGTACAGTTGCAGAAGGACCTCTTTGCTCCTATACTCAATTCCTCTCGTTATGAAGGCCAGCATGCCATTAGCTTTCTTCACTGCCTGCTGTACTTGCATGCTTGCTGTCATTGACTGGTGTACAAGAACACCCAGATCTCGTTTTACTTCTCCTTTACCTAACTTAACTCCATTTTGATAGTAATCTGCCTTCCTGTTCTTGCCACCAAATTGGATAACCATACACTTATCCACATTAAACTGCATCTGCCATGCATCTGTCCACTCACCTCGCCTGTCCAAGTCACCCTGTATTCTCATAACATTCTCCTCACATTTCACCCTGCCACCCAGCTTTTTGTCATCAGCAAATTTGCAAATATTATTTTAATACCTTCGTCTATATCATTAATGTATACTGTAAACAGCTGCGGTCCCAGCGCCGAACCTTGTGGTACCCTGCCATTCCGAAAGGGAGCCGTTTATCACTACTCTTTACTTCTTGTCAGCCAGCCAATTTTCAATCCAAGTCAGTATTTTGCCCCCAATACCATGTGTCCTAATTTTACTCACTAATCTCCGATGTGGAACTTAACCAAAGGCTTTCTGAAAGTCCAGGTACACTACATCCACTGGATCTCCCTTGTCCATCTTCATAGTTACATCCTCAAAATATTCCAGAGGGTTAGTCAAGCACAATTTCCCCTTCATTAATCCATGCTGACTCTGACCTATCCTGTTACGACTGAGTTGCAACTTTATTTTTTATAATTGACTTCAACATCTTTCCCACCGCTGATGTCAGACTAACTGGTCTATAATTCCCTGTTTTCTCTCTCCCTCCTTTCTTGAAAAGTGGGAGAACATTAACCACCCTCCGATCCCCAGGAACTAATCTTGAATCTATAGAACATTGGAAAATGATTATCAATGTGTCCACGATCCCTAGAGCCACCTCCTTAAGTACTCTGGGATGTAGACCATCAGGTCCCGGGGATTTATCAGCCTTTAGACCTAACAGTCTATCTAACACCATTTCCTGCCTAATATAAATTCCCTTCAGTTCATCCATTTCCCTAGATCCTTCAGCCACTATTATATCTGAATGATTGCTTGTGTCTTCCGCAGTGAAGACCAGATCCAAAGTACCTATTCAACTCTTCAGACCATTTCCTAGTTCCCCATATTATATTCACCCATTTCTGATTTCAAGGGCCCAGTTTTAGTCTTAGCCATTTTTTTTTGTCTTTTCAATTACCTAAAAAAGCTTTTATATCCTCCTTTATATTTTTGGCCAGTTTGCCTTTGTACCTCATGTTTTTCTCAGCATATTACCTTTTTAGTTGCTCCTCTGTTGCTCTTTAAAAGATTCCCAATCCTCCGGCTTCTAGCTCATCTTTCTATGTTATACTTATTCTCTTTTATCTTTATACAATCCTTAACTTTCAGCAACGGCCGTCCCTGCCTCCCCTTAGGATCTTTCTTCCTCTTTGGAATGAACTGATCCTGCACCTTCTGCATTATATCCAGAAATACCTGCCTTTGTTGTTCCACTACCATCCCTGCTAGGGTATTGAACTATTGAACTTTGGCCAGCTCCTCCCTCATAACTCCATAGTTCCCTTTGTTCAATTGGAATACTGACAATATTGATAAAGTTGTTAAGAAGGCATATGGCGTGTTAGCTTTTATTGGTAGAGGGATTGAGTTTCAGAGCCATGAGATCATGCTGCAGTTGTACAAAACTCTGGTGTGGCCACACTTGGTGTATTGCGTTGACTGGTCACTGCATTATAGGAAGGATGTGGAAACATTGGAAAGGGTTTAGAGGAGATTTACTGGGATGTTGCCTGTTATGGAAGGAAGGTCTTATGATTAAAGGCTGAGGGACTTGAGGCTGTTTTCGTTAGGGAGAAGAAGGTTGAGAGGTGACTTATTTGAGACATATAAGATAATAAGAGGATTAGATGGTTCGGACAATGAGAGCCATTTTCCTTGGATGGTGATGGCTACTACAAGGGGACATAGCTTTAAATTGAGGGGTGATAAATATACAACAAATGTCAGAGGTAGTTTTTTTACTCAGAGCAGTAGGGGCGTGGAGCACACTGCCTGCAACATTAGTAGACTCACCAACTATAAGGGCATTTAAATGGTCATTGGACAGGCATATGGATGAGAATGGAATAGTGTAGGTTAGATGGGCTTCAGATTGGTTCCACAGGTCGGCGCACATTGTAATGTTCTTTGTTCTATATGTTGTAACTCTACCTGCATCTATCACTTCCTCTGGGAATTCATTCCACATATGAACTATTATCTGGGTGATAAGGTCCCCCTCAGGTTCCTTTTAAGTCTTTCTCCACTCACCTTAAAAATATGCCGCCTAGTTTTGAACTCCCCCACCATAGGTAATATACCTTTGCTATTCACCTTATCAATGCCCCTCATGATTCTGTCAGTACAGATGAATGAAAAGACCATCACATTGTCTAAATCAAATTGGGAGCATCAGATTCTCCAAATGCAGGTCCTGGGTTAATGAAGGGTTCGAATGTCACATCTCCAGTGTCATCATACCTGCATTTGCTGACTCCCTGATGGATCCACCAATCACACGAGATAATGGTATCCTGCACAGAATTAGATTTAGTTCTACCAAGGAACTCATCAAAGACCCAATTGGCAGCACAGCCTGAACAAACCGCCACCAATCAGTGCTACCATTTCTGGATGCACAGCACAAGAACAGGTTATTCAACCCAACTAGTCTGTACTATTGTTTATACTTCATGTGAACCTCTTCATCCAACCTGCCTACTTCATCTCATCTTACCAGCAATCAAATCCCTTACTTCCTCCTTCACGTTCTTACCTAGCTTTCCTTTAAATGTATCAAAGTTGTCCACCACAATCTCATTCACCTCAATCCCTTTGTTATTCACCTTAATCTCTGTCATTCAACTCAATCCCTCAATGCCATAGCAAATTCGCCATTATCACTATTCTCTGGGTAAGGAAACACCTGAAATATTTAACAGATTGATTAGTGATTATGTCATAGAGATGTACAGCATGGAAACAGACCCTTCGGTCCAACCCGTCCATGCCGACTAGATATCCCAACCCAATCTAGTCTCACCTGCCAGCACCCGGCCCATATCCCTCCAAACCCTTCCTATTCATATACCCATTGCCTCTTAATTGTACCAGCCTCCACCACATCCTGTGGCAGTTCATTCCATACACGTACCTCCCTCTGCGTGAAAGGGTTGCCCCTGAGGTCTCTTTTATATCTTTCCCCTCACCCTAAACCTATGCCCTCTAGTTCTGGACTCCCTGACCCCAGGGAAAAGACTTTGCCTATTTATCCTATCCATGCCCCTCGTAATTTTGTAAACCTCTATAAGGTCACCCCTCAGCCTCCGATGCTCCAGGGAAAACAGCCCCAGCCTGTTCAGCCTCTCCCTGTAGCTCAGATCCTCCAACCCTGGCAACATCCTTGTAAATCTTTGCTGAACCCTTTCAAGTTTCACAACATCTTTCTGATAGGAAGGAGATCAGAATTGCATGCAATATTCCAACAGTGGCCTAACCAATGTCCTGTACAGCCACAACATGACCTCCCAACTCCTGTACTCAATACTCTGAACAAGAAAGGGAAGCATACCAAGCGCCTTCTTCACTATCCTATCTACCTGCGACTCCACTTTCAAGGAGCTATGAACCTGCACTCCAAGGTCTCTTTGTTCAGCAACATTCCCTAGGACCTTACCATTAAGTGTATAAGTCCTGCTAAGATTTGCTTTCCCAAAATGCAGCACCTCGCATTTATCTGAATTAAACTCCATCTGCCACTTCTCAGCCCATTGATCCATCTGGTCCAGATCCTGTTGTAATCTGAGATAACCCTCTTCGCTGTCCACTACACCTCCAATTTTGATGTCATCTGCAAACTTACTAACTGTACCTCTTATGCTCGCATCCAAATCATTTATGTAAATGACAAAAAATAGAGGACCCCACACCAATCCTTGTGGCACTCCACTGGTCACAGGCCTCCAGTCTGAAAAACAACCCTCCAACACCACCCTCTGTCTTCTACCTTTGAGCCAGTTCTGTATCCAAATGGCTAGTTCTAACCTTGCTAATCAGTCTCCCATGGGGAACCTTGTCGAACGCCTTACTGAAGTCCATATAGATCACATCTGCTGCTCTGCCCTCATCAACTTCTTTGTTACTTCTTCAAAAAACTCAATCAAGTTTGTGAGACATGATTTCCCACACACAAAGCCATGTTGACTATCCTGAATCAGTCCTTGCCTTTCCAAATACATGTACATCCTGTCCCTCAGGATTCTCTCCAACAACTGCTTGTGTAATGTTTCTGTATCTTCCTCAATTCTCTTCTTCTGTATCTTCCCATTATATGTTTTACATTATGGAAATGAGAACTGGCGACAGCATATGATTGTTGTAAATTGTAGCAATTTGACAGGTCTTTTGCGAAGCTTCATATCACAACATATCCAGACAATCAAAGCTGTTTTTATTCGTTTGTAGAAGGTCACTGTCGCTGGCCAGGTCAGTATGTGTTACTCATCCCTAGTTTCCCTTGGGAAAGTGGTGGTAAGCTGCCTTCTTAAGTCACTGCAGACCTTGTGATATAAGGATACCCACAGTGCTATTAGGAAGGAAGTCGAGGATTTTGACCCAACACTGTGAAGAAACTGTGATGTTGTTTCAAGTCAGGATGGAGAGTGGCTTGGAGGGGAACTTGCAAGGGGATGGTGTCCCAATGTATCTGCTGCCCCTTTCCTTCGAGGAGGTAGAGGTTATAGCTTTGGAAGTGCTGTCTAAAGATGTTTGGCAAGTTGCTCCAATTCATCTTGGAGTCAGTACACACTGCTACCACCGTGTATTGATGGTTGGAATGGAGTGAATATTTAATGTTGTGGATGCGATACCATTTTAGCAGCCTGTTTCTTTATATTGTTCAATAAATTTGTCTTGGCTAACACATACAAATCTTTCCCAGTTGCTAAGTCAATCTGTCGATATAGTCGTTATAAGAGCCAGAAAGCCTACAAATACAATTTAAGGTAAATAGTATAAAAGAGGCTCTTCAGTCCAACAAGGTGGGACTAAAAAAATTATTCGACATCTACACTAGTCCCACTTTCCAGCACCTGCTTGAAAGCTCATTTCATCCAAGTACCTTTTAAAGGTGATGAAGTTTCCCACCTCACTACCCTCCCAGGCTGTGCCTTCCAGGAAAAGTATTTTTTATGCTTTTATAATTTTCCTCTGGATGTTAAACCTTAACAGATGAAACAAATAATGGCCCAGCCAGCGACGCTGACAACCCACAGGTGAATAAAAATACGCAGGGCTGAACAGAAATTCTGCTGAGCAAGGTCCCTCCTTGTAAAGGTACTGTTAAGAAAAATTGGCTTGAAAATTAAAGGATAATTGTTTATTCTAATTGCATCTATCACATTGGAATAATGCAATTTGCTCTGGCAGGAATTAAACACTGATCAAAGGTAATCTGATATTCTTCGCCACGTGTGCTCACTGTATCTGTCTCCTGTTATCTTCAGGATATGCTCCAAATTGCTTATGTGCAGCCTACTCCCCTGGTGTTTCTCTTGTCAGAGCTGTTTTTCTTTTATAACATGTTCTGGGTTGAACATAATTCTTTTCTGATGCTGTTGCTGTTTCTCATGACAGACGCTTCCTGGTGATCTCCTTTATTCTTCTTTCAGGCAAGTACAATGGACTTGATTCATAGTCTCTGCTTATGTTTCACTCTTGGGATTTTTACAGCTGAGCATGATGCCTCTCCATATTTTATCAGGGGCAGAGTGGGTGAAATCCAACTTTGGGAATGTCGAGGTAAAAGATCTGCTGCTTGTTAAACAGCAGGAAATAGAGAGAAACCCAGACAGAAATAAGTGCTGGATCCATTACCTTGTCCCCATTTTCAAATTCCTGATGACTTAAATTTCACCCTTACATGGGAAATTATTTAGATTTTCTACTCCATGGGATACAAGATTAGATTAGATTACTTAAAGTCTGGAAACAGGCCCTTCAGCCCAACAAGTCCACACCGGCCCGCCGAAGCGCACCCACCCCAGACCCATTCCCCTACATTTACCCCTACGGGCAATTTAGCATGGCCAATTCACCTAACCTGCACATTTTCGGACTGTGGGAGGAAACCCACGCAGACACGGGGAGAATGTGCAAACTCTACACAGTCAGTCGCCTGAGGCGGGAATTGAACCTAGGTCTCTGACACTGCAAGGCAGCAGTGCTAGCCACTGTGCCACCGGGCCGCACACCGCATCCTGTCAATTATGGGTTTTTTCCCCTCAGGGCAAGAGTCACAATCTCAAGCTTTTAACTTCCTCCTTTATCTCTTCTTTATTCTTTTTTGTTCTGACACAGTTTTAATCTATTCAAGTTAATCACCCTTTGTTACTACGCTCAATGTCAGCACACAATGTTCAAACATTTGTGGGTCACTGAGCTGACTCGGATTAAAATTCCAATTCTCCATTTGCCAAAAGATTATATTCCTGCTTTCGTTACTTTGATCTTTCAACTTCTGTTGTGTAGCAGTGTGGAGAATGAGTTATAAGTTACGCCACAACAGTGTACTGGTTAAAAGGGGCACAGAGTGTAACACTAATCTAGAGGGCTAGGAAGATCTGGACTGAATGATCTGATAACAGCCAGGCCAGCAGTTGGGGAGGTCTGATACTGGCTAGAATAACCTAGAACTGGGAAAAGGATCATTCAGCCAGGATTCCTGCTCCTCACCACTGCTCAGTGATATATAAGGACACAGGGCCTCTAGGATCATTAATTAATTACCTGCACTCATTAGGACAATTTGTAAGAATACCATGAGGAAGGGGACGACTGTCTGAGAAGTGAGGGCTGATTGACTGGCAAAGGGAATTCTTCAAGTCATTGACAGGGAAAACACACCAGTTACATGATGACTGACAGTTAACTGCTAAGTTTTTTTAATTCAAGCCAATCAAGTTGAATTGAATTGGTCAAGATGTTGCCCTGAGGAATAAACTGGAGAATAGTTGTCAATTTTCTTCAGTTGAAACTGATGCATGGACTGTCTGTGTTCTTTCTGTCTGCACAGACCTGGGGGCAGTGTACTAACATGCATAGCTTCTACCAGGTGCAAGCCTGACTTGATGATTGTAAGTTAATTGACAAAACCAGAAATTGCTGGAAAAGCTCAGCAGGTCCGGCAGCATCTGTGGAGAGAAATCAGAGTTAACACTTTGGGTTGAGTGACCCTTCTTCAGAATCTTTAAATTGTCAGTTAATAACTGTTGATGGTATTAACAGGACTGCTCAGGCCAGGGTGGAAATGAAGCAAAATATTTCCAGTTACAATGCGTTCAGGAAAGATAGATAGGAAAGATCTTCTCAAAAATTCTATTTCAGCATTAGAAAGTAATTTTAGTGTCAATGCGTAGAGTGCATGTAAAAGGGAATAATTTGAACAGGTGACTGGAATTCAAAGTGGTGAGTGCAGCCGACCTTGATGGCACAGATCCTGGAATGTTCCAGAAAAAAGATGAGGAAGTAGCAACGGCACAACTCTTGACTCAACCATGGACATGGAAATTGTGCTGCCAATGAAGCCTTTGCGTTGAGGAACATAGAAAATTGGAGCATAAATAGGCCATTCTGCCCTTCGAGCCTGCACTACAATTCAATACAATCCTGGCTGATCATCCATCTCTTTCCCTGCTCTCTCTTCATACCCTTTGATCCCTTTAGCCCCAAGAACAATATTAAAAGGTAAAGAAGCCTTAATCCCACTGTCGCATGAAACAGAGACAACGTTTGGTGGTTTAACCTGAGTGTCACCATGCCCAGGCGAGGGGTGAGGTTGAGAAGGCAGGACCCTTCATGGTGACCTCAGCTGGTACAGGAAACCACACCAATGCTGTCACTCCACATTCGTAAACCAGCTGTCTAGCCAACTGAGTAACAAATCCCCACTTAACCTACATCAAATTCCTTCTTAGAGTCATCGGTCCAACCAGTCCATGGCAAACATAATCTCAAACTAAACTATGTGGGAATGCTCCTGGCCCACATAGCTCCAAATCTTTCCTATTCATGTACTTATCCAGATGTTTTTTTAAACATTGTAATTGTCCCTACATCCACCACTTCCTGAGGAAGTTCGTTCCACATACAAACCACCCTCTGTGTAAAGCATTTGCTCCTCTTGTCTTTTTAAAATATCTTTTGGCCTCAACTTTATTCTGTGGCAGAGAATTCAGCCTGCTCACTGCTGTGGGTGAAGAAAAATGAACTAAATTAATCGAACAGTTTTAAATTGCTCAATTTACCAGTGAGGGATTCTGGGTAATCCAAGATGGAGGACAGGAAACATTTCTGGCTGTAACAGCTGCTCCTTTTTTGAGGTATTTTAGGTGTTGGAGATGATTTCCTCGAATTCCAGGAGCAGCAATTACTGTTTTATATGCTGTTGCATTGTTTTGGAACTTCGGGGAAAAAAAGACAAAACAACAGCAGTTTTAAAAGGGAGAAGTACAGAAAAAGGAAGCACATGGTGAGGTCATTACAGGAGAGAGAGAGAGAGAGAGAGAGAGAATGAACGAACGAACGAACGAACGAACCTGCATAGTTACTGCCTTTGCTGTTTGAATTCGTGTATCTCTGGACATCGGAGTGCATCTGGGAAAATTAACAAGCAGTGAAATTCACAACTAATGTTGGAGGAACTGTTGGGTGAAGTTCACAGCACAAAATCAGATAGGTTAATCGTTGTTTAAAGTGTGACCTACAGAGAACCTGCAGTAGGGAGTAGAGTAGGTTCTTTCTTGATATGTGTCTTGATTAAACTTAAAATATAAGCCATAACTATTAATTTAACCTGGGGCAGTGTTTGTAGATGAATAAGACGGTATTATTTTCTGGATCTGTAGATTGTGAAGGAGAAAATGGCCTTTAATAGAGTGATATGTACTTCTTGTCAGATGTGGGAGTTTAAAGAGAGTTTAAGGGTTACTGTAGATTATATCGGCCATAAATGCTGCTGGTTGCGAATCTTATTAGATCGAATGGATCAGTTGGAGAGACAGTTAGAAGCAATGAGGAATTTGCAACAGCAACAGTATGTGATGAATGGCAGTTATAGGACGGGGGAAAGTCTCAGATAGAGTCACATGGATGGGTTAACTCCAGGAAAGGTAAGAGAGGTAGGCAGCTAGTGCAGGAGTCTTTTGTGGATATACCCATTTCAAACAGGTATGCTGTTTTGGAAAATGTAGGGGGTGATGGATTCTCAGGGGAACATAGCACGAACAGCCAAGTTTCTGGTATTGAGACTGGCTCCAATGCAATGAGGGGTACGTCGGGTTCCAAGAGATCAATTGTGTTAGGGGATTCTCTAGTCCGAGGTACAGACAGACATTTCTGTAGCCAGCAGAGAAAAAGCAGAATGGTGTGTTGTTTCCCTGGTGCCAGGATCAAGGTTGTCTCAGAGAGGGTGCAGAATGTTCTCATGGGGGAGAGGGGCCAGCAAGAGGTCATTGTCCACATTGGAACCAATGACAAAGGAAGGGGAAAAGGTTGAGATTCTGAAGGGAGAGTTGGCAGAAATTTAAAAAGGAGGTCCTCGAGAGTAGTAATATCTGGATTACTCTCAGTGCTATGAGCTAGTGAGGGCAGGAATAGGAGGATAGAGCAGATGAATGCATGGCTGAGGAGCTGGTGTATAGGAGAAGAATTCACATTTTTGGATCATTGGAATCTCTTTTGGGGTAGAAGTGACCTGTACAAGAAGGACGGATTTCACCTAAATTGGAAGGGGACTAATATACTGGCAGGGAAATTTGCTAGAGCTGCTTGGGAGGATTTAAACTAGTAAGGTGGGGGGATAGGACCCAGGGAGATAGTGAGGAAAGAGATCAATCTGAGACTGGTACAGCTCAGAAACGAGTCAGTCAGGGCAGGCAGGGACAAGGTAGGACTAATAAATTAAACTGCATTTATTTCAATGCAAGGGGCCTAACAGGGAAGGCAGATGAACTCGGGGCATAGTTAGGAATATGGGCATAGGATATCATAGCAATTATGGAAAGATGGCTCAGGGATGGGAAGGACTGGCAGCTTAATGTTCCAGGATACAAATGCTACAGGAAGGATAGAAAGGGAGGCAAGAGAGGAAAGGGGGGGTGGCATTTTTGATAAGGGATAGCATTACAGCTGTGCTGAGGGAGAATATTTTTGGAAATACATCCAGGGAAGTTATTTGGGTGGAACTGAGAAATAAGAAAGAGATGATAACTTTATTGGGATTGTATTATAGACCCCCAATAGTCAGAGGGAAATTGAGAAACAAACTTGTAAGGAGATCTCAGCTTTCTGTAAGAAAAATAGGGTGGTTATGGTAGGGGATTTTAACTTTCTAAACATAGACTGGGACTGCCATAGTGTTAACGGTTAAGATGGAGAGGAATTTGTTAAGTGTGTACAAGACAACTTTGTGATTCAGTATGTGGATGTACCTACTAGAGAAGGTGCAAAACTTGACCTACTCTTGGGAAATAAGGCAGGGCAGGTGACTGAGGTGTCAGTGGGGGAGAATTTTGGGGCCAGCGACCATGATTCTACTCGTTTTAAATAGTGATGGAAAAGGATAAATCAGATCTAAAAGTTGAAGTTCTAAATTGGAGAAAGGCCAATTTTGACGGTATTAGGCAAGAACTTTCGAAAGCTGATTGGAGGCAGATGTTTGCAGGTAAAGGGACGGCTAGAAAATGGGAAGCCTTCAGAAATGAGATAACAAGAATTCAGAGAAAGTATATTCCTGTTAAGGTGAAAGGAAAGGCTGGTAGGTATAGGGAATGCTGGATGACTAAAGAAATTGAGGCTTTGGTGAAGAAAAAGAAGGAAGCATATGTAAAGTATAGACAGGAAAGATCAAGTGAATCCTTAGAAGAGTATAAAGGAAGTAGGAGTATACTTAAGAGGGAAATCAGGAGGGCAAAAAGGGGACATGAGATAGCTTTGGCAAATAGAATTAAGGAAAATCCAAAGGGTTTTTACAAATACATTAAGGACAAAAGGGTAACTAGGGAGAGAATAGGTCCCCTCAAAGATCAGCAAGGCGGCCTTTGTGTGGAGGCACAGAAATGGGGGAGATAGTAAATGAGTATTTTGCATCAGTATTTACTGCGGAAAAGGATATGTAAGGTATAGACTGTAGGAAAATAGATGGTGACATCTTGCAAAATGTCCATATTACAGAGGGGGAAGTGCTGGATGTCTTGAAACGCATAAAAGTGGATAAATTCCCAGGACCTGATCAGGTGTACCCTAGAACTCTGTGGTAAGCTAGAGAAGTGAGTGCAGGGCCTCTTGCTGAGATATTTGTATCATCGATAGTCACAGGTGAGGTGCCAGAAGACTGGAGGTTGGCTAACGTGGTGCCACTGTTTAAGAAGGGTGGTAAGGACAAGACAGGGAACTATAGACCAATGAATCTGACCTCAGTGGTGGGCAAGTTGTTGGAGGGAATCTTGAGGGCCAGGATGTACATGTATTTGGAAAGGCAAGGACTAATCAGGGATAGTCAACATGGCTTTGTGTGTGAGAAATCATGTCTCACAAACTTGATTGAGTTTTTTGAGGAAGTAACAAAGAGGATCGATGAGAGCAGAGCAGTAGATGTGATCTATATGGATTTCAGTAAGGCATTCGACAAGATTTCCCATGAGAGACTGATTTGCAAGGTTAGATCTCATGGAATGCAGAGAGAACTAGCCATTCTATACAGAACTGGCTCAAAGGTAGAAGATAGAGGGTGGTGGTGAAGGGTTGCTTTTCAGACTGGAGGCCTGTGACCAGTGGAGTGCCACAAGGATTGGTGCTGGGTCCTCTACTTTTTGTCATTTGCATAAATGATTTGGATGCGAGCATAAGAGGTACAGTGAGTAAGTTTGCAGATGACACCAAACTTGGAGGTGTAGTGGACAGCAAAGAGAGTTACTCCCCCCCCCCCCCCCCCCCCCTGCCCCCTGGACCAAGACAATAAATTTGTCTATTTATCCTATCCATGCCCCTCATGATTTTATAAACCTCTATCAGGTCACCCCTCAGCCTCTGACACTTCAGGGAAAACAGCCCTAGCCTATTATTCAACCTCTCCCTGTAGCTCAAACCCTCCAACCCTGGCAACGTCCTTGTAAATCTTTTCTGAGCCCTTTGAAGTTTCACAACATCTTTCCGATAGGAAGGACTCCAGAATTGCATGCAGTACTCCAACAGTGGCCTAACCAATGTCCTGTACAACCGCAACATGATCTCCCAACTCCAGTACTCAATACTCTGACCAATAAAGGAAAGCATACCAAACGCCTTCTTCACTATCCTATCGACCTGTGACCCAAATTACAAGGAGCTATGAACCTGCGCTCTATCTACAGCAAGGAAACAGATTATCTGGTCATGACCATGTTACTGAATGTGGGATCTGACTCTGTGTACATTGGCATTCATGTTATAACAATGACTGCAATTTAAAATGCATACTTCCTGGGCTGTAGAATTTGAAATCTTCCTTATTTTTCTTTGTATTGTCGTATTTTCCTTTGCGTGGCAAATTTACCTGGTTTTCTACGTGAGGAAATGACGGGCCAGAGTGTGTTCTTATGGAACTGGCAAGTGTTATCCTTGTTCTCTTTTGAATACTGAGGTAGACAAACCTCTCACTGCTCAATTGATTAGCTAGGTACAGATGACTTTTGGCTGTACTTTACACTTGGCTCAAACTTTGCATGTCCAAGCTGTTCTGCATTTCAGGGTTAGCTGTGCTACTCCGCGCTCCAGCTCTTAGCTATTGTACTGCTCTTTCTCCATCAAAGAAACCTGGGGCATCAATACCTTTTGTGGTTGCTTGCTCACATATCTGAAGAAACTGTGTTCACCGTCTCACTGTACCAGTCCGTTTAAATGAGAACAAGCGTACAAATCACCTGACAACAGCTTATAATCTAGTGGAATCAGAAATGTTGACAGTTTTAGAGTTTTGCAAGCTAAAAGGAGCCACAAAATATTTCCATGATTTAAGTTTTTAGTAATTCAGATATAACGAAGGAACAATTTGATACGCTGTACAACAGCCCCATTTGTTACAGAGACTGTGTGCTGGGACATTCTGTAAAGATGCAATAGGAGTGAATTCTAGAGAAACCCAGCCTCAACAGGGAAAGAAATAGAATTAACATTTTGAGTCTGTTGTGACTTCACCAGAGCTGATGCAGTGCAGTTGGATTAAACTCTAGCATGCCAAGTTGTGCTGTCACAGCAGAATTGGAGGCCTGTGCAGGAAAAAAACTGGTAGTTTTTCCATGGCCTCCCTGAAGTCAAACAGCCCAAGCGAAATACTTTCCTTAAATACATTCTGTATTGTGGGGCCTGCCTAAAAATCTCCAACTTTTAAATTATTCTGCAGCACTGAATAATTCATCACTTGTGAAACATGAGCCATTCATGTAGCTGGAATATTTCTGCCACCCAGACTCCAGATTGTCAGATTATTTTGTTTGTTTTCAAAGAAAGGACTATATCAAAAAGAATGGAATGTAGTTTTTTTTAGTCATTGAAATGAAATTATAAACAGGCTGATGAAACCATTTATGAGTGTAAACTGACAGAATATTAAGTGTTCCCTGAAAATGAAGGGAAAATATTCAACATTTTCTGTTCTGTATAATGAATTCTGTATCAAAATTATGTTAGCTCAGTGAAATGAAATGTTCTATACATTCTCAAACCATTACCAGCACTTAAGCACTCCCAGGATAGGTATAGCAAAGAGTTTATTCAGTGTAATGTTTCCTCCTTTCTCGCCCTGCAATGGTAGATTTCCCTGGTGTATTACAGTACAACAAAATTATTATCTATTTATACTGAATGCATTTACATTTCTGTTGCACTTTGGGACAATCCTAACAACAACATGCATTTATGTAGTGGTCCTGAAAATGACCACATACCTAAAAAAAACTCTTCACAGGAGACCAAATATGAAAGCAAGCTGCATGAGAGACATTAGGTTGGGGGGAAGGGAGCATACTAAGGAGCACCTTAAAGGGAGACTGAGGCTATAGAGATGGAATGCCAGATTTACGACAGAGATGAGGAGGGGTTTTTTTCCACACAGCCCTCACCCCCATCCCAATCCTCTCCCTGTAACCCTACATTTCTCCTGGCTAATCTACACACAGAATCATAGAATCCCTACAGTGTGAAAACAGGCCACTTAGCCCAACAAATCCACAGTGACCCATCCATGGACGCTGGACAATTAAGCATGGCCAGGCCACTTAACCTGCACACCTTTGGACTTTGCAAGGAAACCCACACAGACACAGGGAGAGTGTGCAAACTCCACACAGACAGTCACCCAAGAGCAGAATCGAACCCAGGTCCCTTGCATTGTGAGGTAGTGGTGCTAACCACTGAGCCACCGTGCCACCCTGATTTTTCTTTCACCGGTAGCAGCTCTTCTGTGCTCCCTACCTTAGTTGCGATGACTGAGCTGACTCCTCCCAGAATCCTCTTCAGTCGCTTCTCAGCAGTGCCCTTTATTGTTTACAGAGGGCTGTCGAGCTGTGTCATGAAGTATTCTCAAGGCTGAGGTAGACAGGATTTTAATCAGGAAGGGAATCAAAGATAATGGGGGAAAAGGCAGGAAATTAGAGTTGAGAATTGTCAGATCAGCTATGATCTCACAGAATGACAGATCAGACTCGATGGGCCAAATGGTCTACTTCTGCCATTATGGTCTTATCAGTGCATTAATTAAAGTGTCTGTTATATTCATGCCTCTGAAGTAGGTAAGCTGTTTATTTGCTTTATTCTTTTGTGGAATGATGACATTGCTGGCAAGACCAATATCTATTGCCCATCCCTCTTTACCTCTGCAGTGAGTAACTTGCTTGGCCACTTCAGAGGGCAGAGCCAACCACATCACTCTGGGTCTGGAGTCGTATGTAGGCCAGACCAAGCCAGGATAGCATACTTCCTTTCCTAAAAGGACTTGGGTTTTTACACCAATTGATGTTAATTTCATGGCTAGTTCCCAAGTTCAGATTTTCCAATTTTCTAATTTTATTAATTGCATTTAAAATGCCACTAGCTGCTGTGAGATTTGAACCCGTGTCCATAAGATCATAAGACGTAGGAGCAGAAATTAGGCCATTCAGCCCATCAACTCTTCTCTGCCATTCAATCATGGCTGATAGGTTTTTCAACCCCATTTTCCAGCTTTCTCTCTGTAACCTTTGATCCCCTTGGCAATCAAGAACCTATTAATCTCTGTTTTAAATACACTCAATGACCTGGCCTCTACACCTCAGAACATTAGAATGGACCACTAGAATACCACAATGTCACTGTCTCCTCATGTGTACTGGAATGACTCTGAATGAGAAATTAAAGTAGCACATGGAGGCAATAAGTATCCAGCAGAGAGCTTGATCCCCAACCTAAGGTTCCCTTGTAATTTTCTTTTTTGGGGCACTATCAGTTTATTGTCTTGTGTGATACAATCTGGATTGCTGGGCAGATATGCCCACCTCCTCATTTGTCCCCACCCCCAGAACAATCTAGAAATGCCATTGTCCTGTCTTTGGGTAAGTCTCAACTTGTGGGAACTGAAAATTCACTCTCATGAAATCAGCTGATGTGTTTCCCTCACTAATAACACTGCAAGGACTGGAGCAGTTCAAACAGCTGGTACCCACTGTCTCAAGGGGTAATTAGGGTTGGCAATAAATACTGGCCCAGCCAGCGATGTCTATGTCCCATGAATGAATAAAAATAAGTTTTCACAATCGCGACAGAGAGACCAAGGAGATGGACAAATTCTAGAGGTGATGAGATTAGACTTTTGTTCAATGAAGCATCCAGATCTACACTCGCACTTTCTGTTTAGCTGTTCCAGTCTGTCCTGTACCTCTCATGTAGATGCGACAGTCAAGACGGCTGAACAACACCTCTTCTTCCTCAGGCAGCTCAGGAATTTGGTATGTCCATAAAGACCCTCACCAACTTTTACAGATGCACCATGGAAAGTATTTTATTCAGGAGCATAACGTCCTGGTACGGCAACTGCTCTGCCCAGGACTGTAAGAAACTACAGAAGCTGGCATGCACAGCCCAGACCGTCACGGAAGTCAACTTTCTATCTCCATGGAGTCCATTTACATTTCCTGTTGCAGCATAAAGGCTGCCAACATTATCAAAGACCCCTCCCACCCCTGTAGTACTCTTTTCCAACCTCTTCCGGCAGGTAGAAGTTACAGAAACTTGAACACACATACCAACAGGTTCAGGAACAGCTCCTTCTCTGCAGTTATTAGACTGTTGAAGGGACCTCTCTAATGTTAAATCTAATGTTGATCTTGCTTTGTGCACCTCCTGTGCAGTTATAACCTTGTATACCTCTCTCTGCCTCAGCACCCTCTGATCTGTATGTCCTTGTTTGCTATGATCTGCCTGTACTGCTTGCAAATCAAAACTTTTCACTGTACTGAGATACATGTAGCAATAAATCAAATCAAGGCTGCATTTTATTATTTGTGCAACTCACATTTCAAAATTACATATTAAATCTGTCACACTTCTCAAATCTCCTTCAATTTCATAGCAGCCAATCAAAATGTAATGCACTGTGTGACACCATTTGCACTATGGGTTGAATGTTACCCTGGGGAGTTTTACCCCTTGCACACGGGCGAAGCGCGTACAATATGATGGCAAGGTCATCCTCTCTTGACTTGCCCCACAGTGGGTGGCCATCAGGGAAGGGTTCCTGCCACTGAGAACTACCTCATTCCTGTTCACAGTCTCATTCCTGATGAAGGACTTTTGCCCGAAACATCGACTCCCCTGCTCCTCAGATGCTGCCTGACTGGCTGTGCTTTTCCAGCACCACACTCTTGACTCTATCTCCAGCATCTGCAGTCCTCACTTTCGCCTCTGAGAACTACCAGCCAACCAAATGGTTGCAGCTCTCTTGCCTCACTGGGAATGGTGGCCACTGCTCAAACTGCAAGAAGCCCCGATTGGGTGGGTGGAGGGGTAAGCAAGAGTGACTGTAAGTTCAGTCTTGTTGTAACTGTCAAGAGAACATGAAGGACCTACATGAAGGGAAATGTTGGGGGCATTGGGAAGGAGAGGAAGGAAGTGGTGACTTTTGGAAAGGAGGCACCAACTACACTCCTCCCCCCCCCCCCCCCGCCCCACCCCATTCACTTGTCCAATTGGAGGACTTGGGCTCATTGGGTGACACTGGCTTCAAGCAGGACCTGCAGGCAACCCTTAAGTGGCAATTAATTGACCCACAGGCCACCCAATACCTCAACTGTCATCTGATAAAATCACAACGATGTTGCTAGGGTTGGAAGATTTGAGCCATAGGGAGATGCTAAATAGGTTTGGGCTATTTTCCCTGGTGAATCAGAGGGTGAGAGGTGAACTTATGGAGGTTTATAAAATCATGAGGAGCATGGATAGGGCAAATAAACAAAGTCTTTTCCCTAGGATGGGGGAATCCAGAACTAGAAGGCATAAGTTTAGGGTGAGAGGGGAAAGATATAAAAGGGACCTAAGAGGGAACTTTTTCACGCAGAGGGTGGTTCCTGTATGGAATGGGCTGACAGAGGAAGTGGTGGAGGATGGTACAATTGCAACATTTAAAAGGCATTTGGATAGGTGTATAAGTAGGAAGGGTTTAAGAGGGATATGGGCCAAGTGCTGGCAAATGGGACTGGATTAAATTAGGTTAACTGGTTGGCATGGACGAGTTGGAGCAAAGGATCTGTTTCCATGCTGTACATCTGTATGATTCCATGACTTGGGGGCAACAGGGGGCAGTGAGTGGTAACTGGGAATTGTGTTTCTGGTTGATTGACAGGCCCCTCTAACCACTTTCGCCAACCCATCTCTCGGGAGCTGTAAAATCTTGGCCCATTTGTGTCCTAAGTCCCTAACGTGTATATGGCTTTGTTCGTTGGTGGATTTTTCATAAAAGTGAGAATGAGGTTTCAAAAAAAAACTACAGAGAATGGAAACTGAATCCATACATAAAAACATTTTATTGAATAGTATCATATAAATAATTTTGGTACAAAATGTTACTTAGCAAAAAAAAGACTCCGATTTCTTTTCAGTTGCTGGACAAACTGGATGCTGCTAACAATGACTATTCTTTGCAAATCTCAAACCAGGAAAAACAATTGTCAATCAGAAACATAAGCAAAGATCCTGTATTGACATCAGCAATTTTCAGTTTTACAAACTGGCCCCAGTCCGATTAAAGTATTTCCACACGGATGGAAAATTTTAATAGCCACAGAACTATTTCGACAGCAGGTCATAATTTCAAAGTATCTGACTGGGGCTATGGTACAACCTGGGAGCTTTTAGCCTAAAGATAAAACATGATTTCGGATAAGTATACAAAAAAACTCAGTATGGGAGGAAGTGGTGTTCCAGGTGAGAAGTCCACATGATTTGACTCCCTTATACATCTTTCCTCGCCACTTGGTTTCCCTCATCCATGTTTACACAATTGCCAGCAGACCATTTTACCGTCACAGTCCTTCATTACCAGACCCTCCTATCAAGCCAATAAGAGTACAGGGATTAGTGCAGCTCAGTCCAAACTGGTGTCTCTGAACAGAGTAACTTCAGAATTAGTCAATGGCAGCTGATTTCATCCCCTTATTCCCACCATCCCCTCAACCAATAGTTCAATGGTGGCCAATTATATCACTCCCAGTTTGTATGGAGATTTCCGATACATGTTCTCTCTAGATTACCGAGCAATGTGGATTACTGACAAATATAACCTAGGGGGAAGAATTTAAAAAAGAATACAGCAATACTTGGAAATGAACATACTGGTCTTACTGGAGCTCCATGTAGAAATATACAAGGCAAGTTGGACCATTATGTGTCATTCACCAGTTATACTGGTTTCTCCTTTAGGGAAATGGAAGCATACAAGTAAGAACCTGGATGCAGCCATTGCCCCTGCATTCGCCTGTCATGTAGCTAATTACATCAGCTGTAGATCAATTCTGTGGGTGCAACCCTTCCTTGAACCAGTCATCCAAAAAGCTACAAGGTTCTGCTAAGTGACAAATACAGAAATTGATTCTTTCTTCCTCTGTAAGGATTTAAATCACTGCTTTCGTACTGTTTACTTTTTTGTACTGGATTAGATTGTGATTTTCAACTGAACGAACTTCAAACACTCAGTGCCCAAATGACTCAAACAAGTCTTTCCTAGTTTCATTACACAAACATTAATTAGTCTTAAGATTGTCTAGGTTAACCCTAACTGGATAATTAGCCCAGTTCTGAATTCTGAAATAATGCAAAGCTTACAGAATTGCTATTCTATACATGACTGAAATAGAACCAAGGGAAACAGAATATATTTTATTCTCAACTTGTTCAGTTGCAATTTTCAAACATGTGCAAGAAATGTAACCATTATGTAATCCAAATTCAAATAGTTTTAGATTAATTTGGCAAAAGAAAATGCAAATATTGGAATGTTGGTGAAGTTCTGTTACAGTCCTCTTATTTGATCAAGATTCTCATGTATATGTGGGATATTTACAAAGTTTTAGCTTTAAGCTCTCAATCTGCTGTTGGCCTGATAACCTTTCATGCTGTTTCACAAGAGAGCCTCAGATGAGACTGGGTGCTGTTTGTGATCTTTCTTCAGTTAATAAGAGGTGGTGCAAACTGTTCCTTTCATTGAAATCCATATTCTGGTCAAGGCAATGTGTATATGCAATGGCAAGATATGAATAGTATAAAGATTGCTGCTGTTTGATACCACTCTATTAATGCTAACCCTCTCCATACTGAGATAGCTAGTATGGCTACTAGTTTTGATGGCTACTAGTTTCAAGGCTCCATTAATTCCTAACCAGGGCCACTTCCCGATGGTGACTGAATAAGAACTAGTCCATTTTAATTGAATGGAATTCCATGTTCTTGGGATTATTTACACAATTCCATCCATTTTCCCGGTACTGAATCTTCTCAGAATTATTGATTTATTATCGACATAGAATAATCCGGCTAAGACTTCCACACTTGCCTTCTGAACATTACTTGGCTTCAGGGAGGTTCAGCTGCATCAGTATTTAATGGATTATCTTTATACACCTCAGGGGACAACCCACAATTAAGCAAGTATCTAAAAATACATTTGGTCGGTATCCTGGTCTACTGATAGCTTTACTCAGCTATCTGTTAAAACGCTGCAATTAAACATTTAAGTTACTAAACTTCTTTGTTCATAAACTTGAAACTTGCTGAATTGATTTTTTTTCTTTTGGAACTCACCTCATATAGTTTTTCACTCAGCACAAGTTGATTTGTTAAAAAATTAAACCCAAGGGTATTAATCCTAAAGAATAGATAAACTGCAGCTTTGGAATAGCAAAGAACTGTCACAGGCCAAATAACCAAACAAAAGCCGAAAAAAAAAGTAGCAAATATTTACTCTTCTGATTGTTTTCATTGCAACAATTCTTGGGAAACGGTTGAGTAACTTTGATTTCTCATCTGAAAAAAGATGGGAAGCAACTCACTTCTCCCAACTCAGGTGTGACATATTAAATAAAAACCGAAAGAACTGCAGACGCCGTAAATCAGAAACAAAAGCAGAAATTGCTAGAAAAGCTCAGCAGGTCTGGCAACATCTGTAGAGAGAAATCAGAGTTAACTTTTGGGGTCGAGTGACCCTTCCTCATGTTCTTAGCCCAAGCATTGTGAAGACAAGAAAACAGGACTCTACTCAGCCTGGTTGAATCTGTGTCCTATTTACGAACAGGAAAAGTATGCAGAGATTTCATAAAATCTCCTTAACTTGTTTGCCCAAGAGAGGAGCTGGAGCTGGAGCTGTGAATGCACATAAACAAGCAAGAATTGTCAACTAATGGATTTTATTTTAATGTTTTTAAATTATCAGGTTGAGTATCTTTCCTCAGATACAGGTTGAAAGTTATTAATTCTTGAATAGCGATTGTTTATCTTCGCTCACATTCAGGTTACAAACTGCCTAATAACAGTCAAACGTCAGAAATCCCCATTATCCAATTCTCTGGTTACCATTAAAGGAGTATAATCTGATGCTGAATATCTTTAGCAAAAACAGGAAACTGCAGGGAATTTTGAAGTAAAAAAAAATTAATTTTGTTGTTTGATTTAGCATTTCCCTTTCATTCGAACAAATCCTCAATGGTCTGTGTCAGACTGAATTGAAGAATCTGGCAGTATAATTGCAAACGAGAAGTCCGATCTGACAGGTTTATAAGATTTATGCAGACAGGTTCTGCTGCATCATTAGGACCTGTTCACAGAAGTTCAGTGCCTTAAACGTAATTGTATGTTTATATTTTAGTTGGTGCAAAGATCATCAAATGGGTCAAGGGTAAGGAATAATAACAATAAGGTTGATCTAAATGAAAATAGTCTTTGAAATACGTTGAATATTCTTCCAGTGATTATCGCTGAGTATTGACAATGCCATTAAGTTTAACGGCTAAATTCAGAAAACATTAGAATGTTTCAGCTTCCTGTACTTCCATTGCATTTTGAATGAAATTTGCTGTTGTTTAATTCTATCCGGTCAGTGCTTACATTTCTAATAGAACCCATTCCGTTATCTGCACCAGCAGTTGAATTGCCCTGCCATGGGTTTCACTTGTACATCCCTCAGTAATGTGTAAGAAATTAAAATACAAAATGTGAGATCTTTAAAGACTTTATAGACAATAAGTGCAGGAGTAGGCCATTCTGCCCTTCGAGCCTGCACCACCATTCATTATGATCATGGCTGATCATCCTCAATCAGTATCCTGTTCCTGCCTTATCTCCATAAACCTTGATTCCACTATCCTTGAGAGCTCTATCCAACTCTTTCTTAAATGAATCCAGAGACTGGGCCTCCACTGCCCTCTGGGGCACAGCATTCCACACACCCACCACTCTCTGGGTGAAGAAGTTTCTCCTCATCTCTGTCCTAAATGGCTTACCCCTAATTTTTAAGCTGTGTCCTCTGGTTTGGGACTCACCCATCAGCGGTAACATGTTTCCTGCCTCCAGAGGTGTCCACTTCTTTAATAATCTTATACGTCTCAATCAGATTTTAATTAGAACAAGGCAATGCTTCCAGCCGCTGCATGGACATAGGTACAGATCTGGTGGCTCTCTCAGCCTTCCGCACCCCCCCCCCCCAAAAAAATCATACCAATTAAAAGTTACAAAAGATAACTTTATGAATTTGTACTCTTGACATGGATTATGGGCTGAGAATCCTAGCTTTCATCAGTATATTTTATCAGTCAAAACTAAAGTTGTCAACTTATCTCTTTGGAGTTAATTCTTCAAGGTGCACTGACAGGTCTAGATCCCAACAACTTTCTTCCAACAGTGAACAATGCACTGGATTTACATAAGTACCCAACTAGTACTTTTATTTAAAAAAAATACTGCTTGCAGCCTGGAGATAGCAGGTCAGATCAGACCTGATGTTTCTGATCTTAAAATTCTATAGACTGAAGACCTTGAACATATCTCTCTTATACAAGCTTTTGTGATACTGAAGTCGCGTATAATATCTCCCTCCCCACTCAGAATGTACTGTCAGGAAAATGGGTCAGCTGTGTGTCTGTGGGATGACTGTGTTTAATTGCCTCTGAGTGTATTGCATTCTGACAGTTCGTCGTGCTGAGGTGGTGTCACTCTGAACTGGAAAAGCTGAATCTGTGGAACATTTTCCTCAGTGTCACAGGCTGCAACATTATCCACAGCTCGCAGCAATCGGTGGTGAAAAATGTTTCTGGTGCTTCCTCGGGAATTCAAAGTTCTGAAGTGATTTTTAGCTTTGCAATGTTTCGGACAAGAAAATAAAAGAGGATGATCTGTCTTTACGGGAAGGTGTGCAGCTTTGAAAACTGCTGCAGTATCAAACTGTCAACAACACCAAGCAGATTAACTCTGTTTTCAGACGTACCTGTAGTGATTCACATCGACACTACATAATACAGCTCTGCATACAATATGTATGCATCTTTGTATACTGAATCTAAGTTACAGTACAGTACATTGTGAAAGAAACAGTTGACTCAACCACATGTTCAGCTCAAACATCTAATTCACTAATTTTACCAAAGGGATGTGCTGGCCAATAGTCGTTAGGGTCTAAGGCTGTAAATAAACCTGGAGTGAATCCAGCAAGTTTCTGAGTAGACCAAGGCTTGTTGTCCAGTGGCGTGAGTGTAAATCTCATAACCTTTCACCTCTTCAGCAAGCATATGTTGTTGTGATGCACATTATCACAAGCAGCTCAATGGACACCACTTGTTGCATGTATAACCACTCCTGCAAATACACGGTTCTCCTTTTCTTCAGCAAGCAGTTCCTATCCTGCATTCACATATCATGAGGACAGCAGCCCAAATGTGTCTTCAGCCTGAACCGTGCATCCGTTGTCTAATGTTTGGATCCAACTTAGATCTTCCATAAAACCATCAAACGTTTGCCTCAGGCCATTTTCAAGAACTTGCTCTACGCACATCCCTATTTTAACACATTTTCTATTCCTCTGTGCAGACAGTATTACCTGTGAAATATTTCTATATGAGAAACAGAATGAGCAACATAACCTGTGTCTCCACTAGTGCACCAGTGGTTAGTGTAGGTATATAATTACGGTTTAAATTCCCATAGACACTGAGTCGGGCTCTTGTGGGCACTCAATAAATGCAGGGTAAATGACACACATATCACACTGGTACCATTCTGAGACCATGAATATTATGGAATAAAGTCCAACAGTTCACAATAAATGTTTGCTTAGTGGGATAGGTTTTGAAAAATGGCCCCTTTGTGTTTACACAGCAACACTTTTTTTTGATAGCTGAATTTAAAGGGATGATTTGTTTGTTCCCTTGCTAAGAGTCTCTGTCACTGTCCTCTCCTCCGTACATGTCTGACAGTTTTTTGAACCGAGGTCCCCAGTCACTCAAGTAATCGTAATCCTGGTCTGTCTCTGTGGTAACTGATTCTAAGGAACTGAGAGACTCAGCAATGGACCCATTCCCCTCATAGGCATATGTCGCCAGTGAATCATAAGGAGGTGCTCCGGGGTCTGTGTCGTTCTCCTTTAACCTCTGGTTAATGAAATCTCTCACGTCGGTGTTATCTGGTATGGTTGGAGCTGGTCGCGGGAGAAGGAGGTTTTCTGGTTTAATGTCTCTGCGTAACTGGGTGTCTTCGATGACCTCTGGGTTTCTCAATGTGCTGATGTCAAAAGCCTGAGTATCCTCCTCACCACCTCCCTCATCATTGTAGCTGACAACGTTGTCCCGGATATCCTCTTTGGAAATAATGAGAGGCTCCTTCTTTCTCTGTTTCCTCATGGCAGCAAACAGCACTACAATAACTGAGAAAGGACAAGAATATAGTTTAAACCATCTGTTATACCCCAAAACTGAAAAAAAAGAGAGGACAGAGCATTGCTTAAGTAAATCCTCCTCTTTTGTTTACACAAAAGGACAAACTGTCCTCTTACTGTTTTTTACAAGTGACCCGACTCTTTTGTTTTATTGAAATAAAACAAAGAACTGTGATACTGGGGATCTGAAATGAAAGCAGAAACTCAGCATCTCTGGAGAGAGAAACAGGATTAACGTTTCAAGTCCAGCGATCCTTTACCAGAATTAAAAACCTATTTTATTGACTTCATTCCTCCTACAACACCTTCTTGAGGGCTGCATGGTGGCTCAGTGGTTAGCACTGCTGCCTCACAGTGCCAGGGACCTGGGTTCGATTCCACTCTCGGGCAATTGTCTGTGTGGAGTTTGCCCATTCTCCCTGTGGATTTCCTCCGGATGCTCCAGTTTTCTCCACAATCCAAAAATGTACAGGTTAGGTGGATTGCCCATAGTGTTTAGGCTTGGATATGTTAGATGCATTAATCAGGGGTAAATGTAAGGGAATGGATCTGGGTGGGTTACTCTTTGGAGGGTCAGTATGGACTTGTTGGGCCTAACGGCCTGTTCCCACACTGTAGGTATTCTATGATAAACCCAGAATCACTTCCATCTAGAAGGACAAGGATAGGAACACCATGCTCGGCAAGTTCACCTCCAATCCACTCACCATCCTGAGTTGGGAATGTATTATCATTCCTTCACTGTGTCTCTAATGGCATTGTGGGTGTAGCTACTGCAGCTTGCCACTATATCTGAAGGGATGATTGGAGATCAGCATAGCAAAAGCATTGAGCCCCATCACTGATGCCCACATCCCACGCTCAAGTGAAAACAAATAAAGTTATAGAGTCATAGAGATATACAGCACGGAAACAAACTCTTCGGTCCAACGCGTCCATGCTGACCAGATATCCTAAAATAATCTAGTCCCATTTGCCAGCATTTAGGCCCATATCCCTCTGAACCCTTCCTATTCATATACCCATCCAGATGCCTTTTAAATGTTGTAATTGTACCAGCCTCCACCACTTCCTCCGGCAGTTCATTCCATACACACACCACCCTCTGCGTGAGAAAGTTGGCCTTAGGTCCCTTTTAAATCTTTTCCCCTCACCTTAAACCTATGCCCTCTAGTTCTGGACTCCCCCACCCTAGGGAAAAGACCTTGCCCATTTATCCTATCCATGCCCCTCATGTTGAATCAAGATCCTTTTGAATCTCCTTCAAGGCTGGAGCTTTTTTTTTTGCAATCTCTTCCTAATTAACTCATGGCCAAGTGAATTTGCTACATTACAGGGTTTGGAGTTGCTGATACAAAACACAATTCAGTTTGGACAATTCACAGGCAGAAAATAATCAGAAAATTTACACCTCAATCCTAGTGACAGGCAGCCATTGTCAAAAGATTGCAATGACAAGAGAGTCATTAGTTCATATTACTGCTGCTCTGTGACTAAAGGGAACATGTTTAGATTCATATCCATTCCCTTTCCAGGATTTGATGATGCAACTGTAGCTGTTCACTGGGCAGTACAGGGGATAGTTTGTGATTGAAGTTGCTGCTCTTTGTGGATGAGGTATGGAACTGGGGAATGCAGATATGCTGATTACCTCTTCACAGGCAATGGGTTACCTGTTTAAAATGCCACAGGTTGAGTTTAGACATCTCCTAATTCCCTGTCGTGGCAATCTCTGAGCCCATAAAACGTAGCAATAGAAGTAGGCCATTCGGCCCATCGAGTCTGCTGTGACATTCAATAAGATCATGGCTGATCTGATAATCCTCAACTCCACTGTCCTGCCTTATCCCCAGAATGCTTGATCATCTTCCTGATTAAAAAAAACGTTATATTATCCCTCAAATGGCTCCATCACTAAACAAAAATGGGCTTTAGTCTTATGAACAGTGACTGATAAAGAACAATTCCAGTCTGAAAATACAATTGTGACAGTGTGTGTATCACGATAGTTAGACTTCCCAACAGAAACTACAGGTGAGTGTTTGGGACATTCCATTGGAGCTGTCAGAAAGTCTGATTGAAATTCCATTGTCGACGATCAGCAGGATATTCTGGGTCACTCACAGGTCACTGTTGAGCACACCAATTTCCAATCTTGTTAAAGACGATAGATCTCCCTCTCTTACCTATGCAACAACACTCACTAAACTTCAATTCATTGTATGTCAGACATTTTCACACATTTCAGAGACATGGTAAGGTATTATATTAATATCTGGGAAATCACTGACTTGAGAAAGCACACGAGATCTGAATATGTTTGTTTTAATATTGTGCTTTCACTGGGGAGCATCTCCCACTCAGAATGAATACTGGCATTTGCCAGAAGTTTCCATATGCCCTTGTTACTCCTCATGGGGAATGCAAAGTCAGAAAATAAATCAGAGAAAAAGCAAATAAACTCAATAATAGTGAGGCCTACAGATTTAAAATTATACCTAAATCATTTAAAGAATACGCTCTGAGCTGAGGTGGCTATACTCCAGAAAAGAAAGTGGTGTATTGGCAATGTTATAGAACATAGAACATAGAAAAATACAGCGCAGTACAGGCCCTTCGGCCCTCGATGTTGCGCCGATCGAAGCACAGCACTATTAATCTCATGATCCAAACTAATGTTTTGTTAAGGAGAGTTTGTAGCCAACAGTTGGTGCAATTTCAACTCAACTAACTAAACTAAAAAGTTAGTCATCAGCAATTATCAAACTATCATTGTTAGTTTAAAAGCCATTGGGTTTACCGAGAGAATTTTGCCCTCCTTACCTGGTCTGGCCTAGGTAAGCCTCCAAATGTGCAGAAGTCTGGTTGACTCATAACTGCCCTCTGAAATGGCCCAACAAGCCATTCAGTTCAAGGACAATTAGAAAAGCCCACATCACATGAACAGGAAAAGAAAGCTCCTTTAACTTTACGATTGCAATGCTGAGATGGGTATGCTGCAACACTTCAATGTAATTTAAAATCTGGGAGTTGTTGGTCTAATGCAGTAAAGTTGAGTATTTGGGCAGCAGCTAAGGTGTCTGTATAATGTAAAGTAATATTTTACAAATGTTACTGCAAAACCTTGGAGTAGAAATATAAGGCAGATTACTGAATGAATTGTACAACATGCATACGATCTGATGCCCTTGTGATAACCTGCTTTCTATATCCCAGTTTGAGCTGCATAAGTGACTTTATTAAAAATGCCTTCAGGGATGTTGCTCAGAGGGCATTTAAGAGTCAACCACATTGTTGTGGGTCTGGAGTCACATGCAAGCCAGACCAGGTAAGGGGTTGGCAGTTTCTTTCCCTAACAGAGGATAGTGAACTACATGGGCTTTCTTCACAACCAGCAATGGTTTCATCGCTAGCAATTGCATCTCAATTCTGGAGTTTTAATTAATTGAAGTTTCACCAGCTACTCTGCTGAAATTTCAACTCAGGTCCCCAGAATATCACATCAATCACGAGATTAACAGTCTAGTGATTATACCATCGCCTCCCTGTGGTACAACGTACTCACTACATCCTGTTCCAGAGTTGTGTTAACCCACCACAGATGTAGGAGAGATCATTTCAGAACAAATGGTGCTGCATGAATTTAAGGTTCATTTTGTTTTGACTGGAATTGGAGATGTAAGGACAGTGCTGGTGAGGATCAGGACACTTGAAGCCCCACCCGCCCCCCAAAACTCCGGCAAGCCATTCATCACTGTCAAATGGGGTGTGGGGAGGTGTAGCTGGTGCCCCACAACTCTCCAGCTCTTACTTCTGACTCCAAATAGCTGGATGTACAAACCAGTATCCATACCCTGGGAGTTCAGTTCCGTCGCTGTACAAAACTGAGTCGGGCAGGGGGATGTCAGATTCTGTTTGTGTGCCATGGGGAATGTCACATAGTTCAAGATGAGGATGGGGGGGGCATGGGGAGGAATGTCGCATAGTACACAATGGGGGCGGGGTGAACGGGGAATGTCACATAGTACACAACGGTGGAGGGGAGGGGAAATGGGAGGATGAGGCAGTATATCCCAATGAGTTAGCGGGACAAGGACTTAGAAGAGATGAGCAAGTTGTCAGCTCCCAAAATAGCAAACCAAAAGCAAGCTCAAATGCAATGCATTGTTCAGCATTTAGCCATCTACATCAGCACTCATTTAAACTGTGGTTGTAAAATGGCTAATACTGAACTGATGTCAGCTAAAGGGGAAGGTGGAGAGGGTACCTAATGAATGGTCAGTTTAAAGGAGTCTTCCATACCATCATTTAAATTTAAAATAATCCCCACCAAGTAAAAGGTACATTCTTGCTGTTCAGTCCAACTTTTAAATGTGAAAATTGCATGATTATGTTCTGATGTCCTACACTTCTTACAAACTTAATATCCATGTATCATTCAGAAGTCAATTTATTTCACATTCCCTCCTTTGAGATGTTCTACATTAGTTTTTCTTTAATTTATTTTCTCTCTGCCTTTTTCAGACTGTCGCTCTTATTCCTTTCCTGTCTCTGTTTCTCCATCATTAGTTTAGTCCTTTTGTTCCTTCAGCTTGACCTGCCTTCCCATTGGAGCTCCACAGCTTCTAAAAGGGTTTGACAGAGTCAACACTGAGACGATGGTTTCCACTGGCTGGGACATCTAGAACACAGCGCACAATCTCAGGATAAGGGGCCAATTATTTAAAATTGAGATGAAGGTTTGTGAATCTTTCGAATTCTCTCCTCCAGAGGGTTGTGGATGCTTCATTGATGAAATACATTAAAGGCTGGGATAGACAGACTTCGGGCCTCTCTGGAAGTTGAGAGATTTTGGAAGCAAATGGAAAAATAGAGGTGAAACCCTAAGTCAGTTGTGATCATATTGAATGATGGAATAGGCTTGATGGGCCGAATGTTCTACTCCTATTCCACTTACGCTAATGTTAAAATGCTGATTGGAGAGTGTGATTTTTTATTCTTCTCAAGCTAAGCAAGAGGTTTAGCAAATTCTTTCTCTAAGGAGTAATGAATTACTCCACTCAATCTGGTATCTGTTCATTGCTCTGTAAAGGAAGAATTCTTGAGACTGCCAGGGTTGGAGGGTTTCAGCGAGAGGGAGAGGCTGAATAGGCTGGGACTATTTTCGCTGGAGCATCAGAGGCTGAGAGGGTGACCTTATAGAGGTTTATAAAATCATGAGGGGCATAGATAGGGTGAATAGATGGGGGTCTTTTCCCCAAGGTAGGGGAGTCCAAAACTGTAGGGCATAGATTTAGGGTGAGAGGGGAGAGATATAAAATAGATATGAGACCTAAGGGACATTTTTTTCACGCAGAGGGTGGTGCATGTATCGAATGGGCTGCTATAGGAAGTGGTGGAGGCTGGTACAATTACAACATTTAAAAGACATCTGGATGGGTATATGAATAGGAAGGGTTTAGAGGGAAATGGGTCAAATGCTTGCAAATGGGTCTCAATTTATATAGGATATCTGGTCGGCATGGACAGGTTGGACTGACAGGTCTCTTTCTGTGCTGTATATCTCTATGACTCTATGACTGTAAATGCAATGGGAGATTGTGCACAGGATCTAATTTCTCAGTGAGGTCAGGTGTTACTCAGCAGTGTATTTAAGCCCAGTGCTGGTACCCATTATACTTACTCTGGCTACAGCAATATGCATCATTTCAGACCAGAAATCCTATTTTTTCATTTCAATTTATATTCTCCATCCAAATAGAGAGGTTTTATTTTAGCTCGTTCACGTCATGAAATTATTGCACCTCACCTTGGGGAACAGAATCCAAATGTAATTATCTCTGGATTTGCATATCAACAACTTCAATGAGCCTGCACCATGTACAACTCAGTTTGAAGTGCCCCATTTCACCTGCTTTAATTATGTTTTGTTTTTAACAGCTGGAATTTTAAACCCTCAGATATCTATAATCTCATCTGGCAGCTTCTGTCTTTGCCGAAGACCTTTGAAAAAGTGCCTCCAATTTTGCGAGCGATCATGCCGATAACAAGCAACGGCTGTGATCAGTCCCATTGTGGAACACCGGACAGATGTTGAACAAAGACTAATTCCGGATAAAAGAGTCCCAAGGTGTCACAGGGAATGTATCCAGTGGCCCTGTGAGCTGTTGGTGAGTGAACCATTCATTACACAGGCCAACTGAAAACACTGAGCTGAAATTGGCTGTGTCATTCTCACCAGTTTTGTGCAGGGTTTCATTCTTTGATTTGATTTGATTTGATTTATTATTGTCACATGTGCCTAGGTACATTGAAAAGTCTTGTTTTGCGTGCAGTACATGCAGACCATACAATACAAAGTGCATTGGGTAATAGGAGGGAGGAAGTAGCAGATGCGGCAGAGACGAAGGAATTGGGAATATGGGATGGCGTTTTTACAGGGGGCAGGGTGGGAGGAGGTTGCGGCGGAGACGAAGGAATTGGGAATATGGGATGCAACACATTATCAGCATTTGATAATAGAACAGAGTGAGGAATACAACATTACGGCCCCTAGTGAGCTTCTTCAGATATTATCTAAATAACCAGTTCAGTGACGTGGTTGGGATTAAAACCTTGCCCTCTTGGGTCAGAATTAGGGACATTACCACGGAACCACAAAAGCCGTCTTGTGAGTTTTCTCACATTACGTTCCCAAGCATGCCTCATTATCTATGCACCATGCTGCAAGGGTAACCTGCTCATCTTGTTCTCCTACTTGCCATTGGTGAACAGACTGGCCACTTCTGGGACATCCCAGGATTTCTAGCACTGGTGCCATCTTTAAAGGTCAGACGATCACCCGTTCAAGTGCTGACCCTGCATGACTCCTGTCAATCACCCCAGACATGGTCAGACAGAATGATTTAGCACCAGCATGGCAGAGAGACACCGGGGGGGTCATGGTGGATGGGAGAGAGGAATTTGTGCATTTGTAGTTCAGGGAGCTTGTCCTGAGATGTTGGCACCTATGGACCAAGATAGAGGTCTGGAGGAACAACTGGTGAGTTCGAGATGACCCTCACTTTCATGTCAGGAATTGTCACCATCTAGTTTCTGTCTGCCGAGAATGGGAAATGCATATTCAAGAGATGAGATAACATCACGATGAGGACATTAATGCATATTAATACATGCATCATCAGTCCATCTTTGATAAGGTGTTGGTGCTCTGTCCCATCTGGTATTTACATCTCTGTTTGTTGGTACTTCCGGTTCTGTATCTGAGTGGATTGTTTACGGGGTCCAGTTCAGAAATCTTTATTCATGAACTCATCCAGATTCCTCCCATCCCTCAGGAGAGCAGGCTTTGGACCAGTGAGGATGTAGGCCATCCCTTGCTGAGTGTGAATCAGTCAGAGAGTCATACAGCACAGAAACAGACCCTTTGGTCCATGCTGAATATAATCCCAAACCACACTAGTCCCACCTGCCTGCTCCTGGCCACGATCCCTCCAAATCTTTCCTATTCATGAATCCATCCATATATCTTTTAAACATTGTAACAGGACCCACATCCACCACTTCCTCAGGAAGTTCATTCCACACGCAAACAATCCTCTGTGGAAAAGATATATCCCTCAAGTTGTTTTTAAATCTCACCTTAAAAATGTACCCCCAGTCTTGAAACTCCCCATCTTAGCGAAAAGACAACTGCCATCAATTCCAACTATATCTCTTAATATTTTATGAACTTCTATCAGGTCACTTCTCAAACTCCTATGCTCCAGTGACAAAAGTCCCAGCCAATCCAGCCTTTCCTTATAACCTTCCATACCAAGCAACAACCTGGTCAATCTCTTCTGAACCCTCTCCTGCTTGATAATATCCTTCCTATATCTGGGTGACCAGGACTGGACACAGTATTCCAGAAGAGGCCTCACAATTGTCCTGTACAATCTCAACATGACTTCCCAACTCCTATACTCAAAGCACTGAGCAATGAAGGCAAGTGTGCCAAATGCCTTTTTAACCACCCTATCTACCTGTGACACATTTTAAAGAATTGTGTACCTCTCTCTGTTCTACAACACTACACAAGGCCCTACCATTAATTGAATAAGCTCTACCCTTATTTGTTATACCAAAATGCAAAACCTTGCATTTATCCAGGCTGACCTCCATCTATCATTTTTCAGCCCACTGCCGATACGGCGAATTTGGAAGTTCTTGCATTCACTGATCCATGATGCAGTTGGGATTCCACAATGCAGTCAAGTTGAGTAGCTAGATCTGGTTTGGAAACTGATTTATTAGGAGTATAAGAGTGTGGTAGTGATGAGAATATAACAGCTTGACAAGAAAACACATCACATTGGGCTGGTGGCTGGGGCAGGCAGAAACAAAAGGCGAAAAGTGGAATCCTGAGAGAGGCTGTTATCACCAGGAGGAATTTGGAGCAGGTGGTGAAGACAAAAGTCTAATTGAATATAAACAGAAATGAGAGGAGCTGATTAGTTCAATATGGTTCAAAATAAGACCAACAGCATAGTGCAAGTTCTGTTTGCGCTGAATTGTCCTAACAACAGTCAGGGATAGGTTCACAATCAGCATTACTGAGATTATTCAATTCAAGCTCCACCAGCTGCCCATGTGGCGTTTGAACTTCTGTCCCTCCAGGGTAGTAACCTGGGTCTCCACATTACTAGGTACTGCCTCAGCTTAATCATAAGGATCGACAAGTTAAAGCAGGAGTGTACTGAGCCAATCAGCCTCTCAAGTTTGGGGCATCATCGTCTTCATAGAATCATCACAGAATCCCTACAGTGTGGAAACAGGCCCTTCAGCCCAACAAGACCACACCGAATCTCCAAAGAGTATCCCATCCAGACCCATTTCCCTATTACTCTACAAATGCAGAGGGTGGTACATGTATGGAATGAGTTGCCTGAGGACGTGTTGGAGGCTGGTACAATTGCAACATTTAAAAGGCATTTGGATGAGTATATGAGTAGGAAGGGTTTGGAAGGATATGGGCTGGGTGCTGGCAGGTGGGACTAGATTGAGTTGGGATATCTAGTCGGCATGGATGGGTCGGACCAAAGGGTCTGGTTCCGTGCTGTATATCTCTATGACTCTATTTAACCCACTCCAAATGCATCTAACCTATACTTCCCTGAACACTATGGGTAATTTAATGTGGTCAATTCACCTACCCTGCACATCCTTGGACTGTGGGAGGAAACTGGAGCACCCGGAGAAAACTCACACAAACACGGGGAGAATGTGCAAACTCCACACAGACAGTCACCCAAGGCTGGAATCAAACCTGGGTCCCTGGTGCTGTGAGGCAGCAGTGCTAACCACTGAGCCACCGTGCCACCCGTCTTGTGGGAAGGATGAGGACCGTGGGCAGGAGCATCTGTTAAATGGCTATGGCACTTCAACACTACTAAAGTTGCATGTGATATGTGCCACTTTTTTGATTACATTTTAATTAAATACCCCCAAGCATTCAAATTCTTCTTTTCTTTTGGTTAGAGTTGTCTTCAAGCGATCACAAGGTAGAGGGAGCAGATTGCACCTACACTGCATGTTTATAAACCCACAATGTTTATTATACTGTTCAAAACAAAGGAAGTGAAAACCAGGCTGCCTCTATATTAGACAGTGATTTGTCTGTATCAGACAAAGTGAGTGGACAAAAGACAGGGAGGCAAGAATAAGAAATTCTTAGTACTGCAGGAGTTGGAATAGTGAGAAGGAAGATATGGAATAAAGTTTGGAAAAGTCCAAGGAAGAGGAGAGACAGCCATCAATCATTGTGGTCCACATGTGAATCACCAGTAAAGGAACGGGCAGGTACGGACGATGTCAGAAGGGGTGTTTTTGACAACTACAAGGCAAGATTGGAAGCAGGTTTATGAGGGTGGTAAGGAGAGGATTACTACTTGGCTGGAAATCTGATACTTTCACCTTAACACCTCCTGCCCTACCCTCAGCTCAAACACCTCCTGCCCCACCTTCACCTCAACCACCGCCTGCCCTACCCTCACCTCAAACACCTCCTGCCCTACCCTCACCTCAACCACCTCCTGCTTCATTCACCCTCAAACACCTTCTGTCCCGGTCTCATCCTGAAACAGACTTAAAGAAAGAGAAAGGCAGTAGGAATACACCCCAATGCGATGGCTTCCAAATGAATTAAGGTCGTAACATTTTTTAGTGAATCATGCAAATAAAGCCTTTGCAATAAGAATTTATAAACAGGGAATGGGTTTCTGAGGAACTGTCATGAATGGAGAGCATTTGCTGATCTTCACCTTCCAAGGCAGTCTCTGGGGATCAAGAATGACCTCCTTCCCCTCTGGAGTTGTAGGTCCTCAGGTGACTGTCCCATCTCCCCTCAAACACCACCTACCCTACCCTCATCTCAAACACCTCCTGCCCCACCTTCACCCCAAACACCTCCTGCCCCACCCTCACTTCAAACACCTCCTGCCCCATCCCCTTCAAACACCTCCTGCCCCATCCCCCCCCCAAACACCTCCTGCCTTACCCTCACTTCAAACACCTCCTGCCCCATCCCCTTCAAACACCTCCTGCCCCATCCCCTTCAAACACCTCCTGCCCCATCCCCCCCCCAAACACCTCCTGCCTTACCCTCAGCTCAAACTTCGCCTGCCCCACATTCGGCAGGGTGTGTGGTTCCGGCATGGCTCCGTTTAGTCACCCGATTCATCTGTTTCAGGATGAGACCTACCAGATCACCTGCCAGGTATATCACACCACATCATCCCATAATCCAGCCCCAAGCACAAGCACCTGACACAACCTGTTTTGGGAAATGAAGCATGGGAAGGGGAATAAATGAAGTGGAGGACAACGCAATAGGAAGGACACATCTCGATGCAAGTCTACGTTTCATCGCCTGCCACATAGAGGGGGTTTATTATGCTACAGGCCACTCTTCAAGTAAACTTTAATGTGAGGGCAAAGGCTTTTGCAACACCCTATGAGCTCACCTTGTAGCTGCTGCAAACTATGTATGAATGGCAATATGCACTTCTATAGTGTCTTTAAAATAATAGCAAGCTCCCAGGTGCTTGACAGCAAGTCAAGCAAAATTATTATCAATTATTATCAAAATTATTATAAATCCAACTCCAGGTCACATGTGGAAGTATTAGGTCAGTGTCCAAATGTGTGGTTAAAGAGAAAGGTCTTAGGGCACGACTTTAAGAATGACAGGGAGGTAGAGACAGAGAGGTTAAGGTGAGGCTTCCAGACTTAGAAGCACCTTGGAGACAGGACCACTAATGGTGGAGCAATTAAAATGGGAAAGAGGATCTCAAAGATTCTGGATGGCTGCAGGTGGCTGCTCAAACAGGCAGGGATAAGGCCACAAAAGGATTTATAAACAAAGATCAGAATTTTTACATCGGGGTCTTGCTGGATCAGGTGTTGGTATATAGAGTCATAGTGATGTACAGCCTGGAAACAGACCCTTTGGTCCAACCCGTCCATGCTGACCAGATATCCCAACCCAATCTAGCCCCACCTGCCAGCACCCGGCCCATATTCCTCCAAACCCTTCCTATTCATATACCCATCCAAATGCCCCTTAAATGTTGCAATTGTACTAGCCACCACCACATCCTCTGGTAGCTCATTCCATACATGCACCACCCTCTGCGTGAAAAAGTTTCCCCTTAGGTCTCTTTTATATCTTTCCCCTCTCCCCCTAAACCTATGCCCTCTAATTTGCTCATTTGCTTATGCAATTGAAGCCCTTACCCCAGGGAAAATACTTTGTCTATTTATCCTATCCATGCCCCTCGTAATTTTGTAAACCTCTATAAGGTCACCCCTCAGCCTCCGACACTCCAGGGAAAACAGCCCCAGCCTCAACCCCTCCCTGTAGCTCAAATCTTCCAACCCTGGCAACATCCTTGTAAATCTTTTCTGAACCCTTTCAAGTTTCACAACATCTTTCCAATAGGAAGGAGACCAGAATTGCACGCAATATTCCAACAGTGGCCTAACCAATGTCCTGTACAGCCGCAATATGACCTTCCAACTCCTGTACTCAATACTCTGACTAATAAAGGAAAGCATACCAAACACCTTCTTCACTATCCTATCTACCTGCGACTCCACTTTCAAGGAGCTACAAACCTGCACTAGGTCAGCAAACACAGGCTGATGTGTAAATGGGATTGTACACCAGTGTAGCCCCAACATTACTCTGGTCGTGATCAATGTCAAAACACTACCGAGTGAGTGTGATCTTCACAACTGTCGGCAGAAAGCAGAGAGAAAACAATTTCAGAACAGCAGGAATAATATTCGCTGGTGACTGCCATCTTTGGGACCTTGACAGTGACAGCAGTCTGTTACAGCTAATTGTGACAAAACTGGAAGGTCATTTTGAACGAGCAGCAATGGGAACACACTCTCTCACAATTGAACACACTCTCACCATGGGAACACACTTTCTCTCTCACAATAAACACACTCTCTCACACAATGGGAACACACTCTCTCACAATGGAACACACTCTCACCATGGGAACACACCCTCTCACAATGGGAACAAACTTTCATACTCAAAGCAGGTGCATCCAAGTATAAAGCTGCTGCAAATCAGGCCAGCACTGGCAGCTAAGACATTGTCTCACATCATGTTTACTGTGGAGTCACAGAATCTTTCATCTGGATCAGGTATTGGTATAGAATCATAGAGTCATAGTGATGTACAGCATGGAAACAGACCCTTCAGTCCAACCCGTCCATGCTGACCTTAAATCTCTGATTTAAGGCTCTGATCACTCCAACAAGGTTTCACCATCTCCCCACCTCAATGTCCTTCCACACAGAGAGCACATTGACACATGATGAGCATCAAATTAAAACAAAGGCAATGGGCTTAGATCACGTAAGGGATCTAGGAATCAAAAAAAGACTATTGATCCTTTTTAAGATGAGGTGTGAGGGCGAGTGGTGTTGTTAGAAATGGGGTAAAGTGTTGTTTTTGCAGATATAGAAAAAGCATACAGAAAAGGGGTACAGCAAGAGAACGATTAACCCTGCAGGTATTTAGGGACTTTTCAGTGTATAATTGTGGTTAATTAAATACTAACTTTGGTGTGTAATTACTATAACAAAAAGTTCTTTTTGTAAAATTATGCTTTCATCAAAGAGCTGAGAGAACCAAAATGCTTGAGCTATACAAAATGATACAAGGTAATGTAATGTCCGAGGATGGAATGTACCAGCAGAATTGATACAAAATGTTAAACCAGATCTAGATGTACTGTCGACAAAATAAATGTATGTGTCAGCACTTACAGAAAGGAAGGTTGCCAACCTGGAGAAGGGGGAAGTAATAAGGGTGGAGCACAACTGGGCGGTGGTCTGGCACAGTAAGAGAGATTGGGTAATTAGGAGTCTGGAGAGATGACCTCACTCAGCTCAAAGGGTATAACTGGACACTAACCTCAGTTCTAATTTGCTCATTTGCTTATGCAATTGAAGCCCTTACTTGCAAGTTCGTAATAAATTGTCTTGTTTCTAGATTTGTTGGTCTCGTCTAAAATTTTATTGATTTTGCTCCTAACAGTGTCAATCTGTGAAGGAAATTATAGATTGGGCAAGGGTTAACATATTGGCAGCTGAGTTTGAGTTGGAGAAATATCTTAGAATGCACAGGATATGTTTGAAATATAGTAAATAGGAACAGGAGAAGGCCATTTGAGCCTGCTCCACCATTCTCTCTGAACACTGTTGAACATCCAGCTCAGTCTCCTGTTCCTTCCCCTCCATACCCTGTGATCCCGTTAGCCTGATTCCTTCTTGAAAACATTCAATATTTTGGCAGAGAATTCCATTAGGCTCACCACTCTCTGGTTGAAGAAACTTTTCCTTATCTCAATCCAAAACGGCCTATGTTGCATTTTATACAATGAACTCTGGACTCCTGAGCCATCAAGAACATCTTTCCTGTGTTTATCCTGACTAGTCCAGTTTGAATTTTATAGATTTCTATGAGATCCTTGCTCTTCCAAACTCCAGTGAGTATTATCTTAACTGATCCATTCTCTGTTCACGCGTCAGGTCTACGATCCCAGGAATTAATCTTTGCTGCACTCCCTCCAATACTAGATCATCCTTCTTCAGATTGGGAGATCAAAATTACACACAATACACCACATGTTTCCCACCAATGCTGTGTACAGTTGCTCCTGTACTCTAATCCTCTCATTATGAAGACCATTCTCTTATAGTTAAAGCACAGCTAAGAAAATTTGAAACAGTTTTAGGCCACTGGGCCCCTTGTACTTGCTCCACTATTCACTAACAATACAGCTGATCTGATCTGTGTGGCCAACTCCGCATTACTGCTAACTGAGTGTTGATAGTCAAGAGTTTATCCTTTAGTCTTAAAAATATTCAATGATCCATTGATCACTGCTCCAAAGACTCAAATCCCTCTGGTACAAAGTAATTCCTCCTTATCTCCATCTCAAAGGAAGAGTCTTTAATTTTAAAATGTGTCCCTTGTTCTACTCTCTCCCACAGGGGATATATCTTTCAGTATCGACCCTGTCATTCAGCGTTTTTGCCAAAAATCACAGAATCGTTACAGTATTGCGGTAAGAGGCCCTTCAGCCCATTGTACCTGCATTGGTTCTATCCCTTGTACTAGTCTGCTGTTTTTTTCCCATATCCATGCTCACCATTTTTACCCAAATAACTAAACTCTCGAATACCTCCAATGAACCTGCCTCTGCCACATTTCCAGGCAGTACATTCCAGACCCTAACTACTGCCTGCTTGATAAATTTTTATCTCCCATCATCCTTGCTTCATTTGCACATCACTTTAAAATTGTGGCCCTCTCATTCTTTTCTTCTTTTATGAGGAGGAGCAGTTTCTGCCCATCTACCTAGTCCAGCTCTCTCATGATTTTGAAAACCTCAGTAAAATTTTCTCTCAACCTTCGTCTCTCCAGGGACACGATAGTCAAGAGTTGATCCTTCAGCCTTAAAAATATTTAATGATGCACTGCTCATTGCTCCAAAGACTCAAATCCCTCTGGTATGAAGAAATTCCTCCTTATCTCCATCTCAAAGGAAGAGCCTTTATTTTTAAAATCTGTCCATTGTTCTACTCTCTCCCACAAGGGGATATACCTTCAATCTGTCCTCATCACTCAAGTTCCTCATTGATGGAGCAAACAAAATCAAAAAGTGCTGGAGAAGCTCAGCAAGTCTGGCAGCACCTGTGGAGAGAGAAACTGAGTTAGCACTTCGCGTTTAGTAACACTTTGTCAGTCTGCTTTTCCTTGGTTTTCTCTCCACAAATGCTGCCTGACATACTGAGCTTCTCTGGCACTTTGTTTCTTTTTTTTGTGTCAGTTCTTCATTTTATTCCTAAAGCTATTCTTTAAAATAATTGCATTTGTTTGAAATGAAATGCAATAACAAGAGAGATATTAATTAAACTTTTACAAAAACACACTTACCGAGCAGAATAATGATACAGAGCAGAATGGCTATGAGAGCCCCAGTGCTGAGACCAGGAGGGAGGATTATTGCTTCTGTATTACAGGATTGCATAGTCCCGTCACTGTCACAGGCACACACTCTGATCAGCAAGGTATTTGTGCTGCTTTGTATGGGATACTCCTTGTCAGCAATCAGGACAGGCAAAAGGTAGGTACTCATGTCTTGACGACGAAATCCACCTCTCCTGGTTAGAATTCCTGCTGTGTTATCTGAAAGGAACATTCCATATGAAAGAGTTAAAGCATTTACTTTGTACAGGTCCCCTTCACTCCTTTCACAAGTGGAAGTTTCACATGTCTTGTTTGATTGTTACATTTGGATCATGCCTTAAAAATCTGTCTTCTTCCTATCTGCTGTGCTTCATGCATTCATTTTATCTGGTAACTTTATCATTTTAACCTACTTTTCTACTTCTGTGCAAATTGCATTTTATGTGACTAATAAAGATTACTAATCGTTGTTGTATTAGTTTGCAGTCAGTCGTGTTATTTAGATTAGAAACATTGTGCATTATTAAAGAATATTGACAAAGTTCAAATCTAAAAACGAATCGAATATTGTTGCTTTACAATGTACACAGCCAAATACGTTTTAGTATTCTTTGTTTCAACAGGTTGGGCTCCTGTTTAAGTGAATAGAATTGACCATTATATGACCATCATACATTGTAACTTTAGCAACATGTGATGACTTTCCTTTCCAAAAAAACTGGAAAGGCTCAGTTATCCGAGGTTGAAGATTCAAGGATATGCAATCGGGGAAATGGTCACACTCTCTCAGATCATTGTGGTCCTACATCCTGGGAAAGGTGCAATGGTCCCATGACTGCATGTTCCTATAGAATGAGATGTTTGTGCTGCCGGCATTTCTCAAAGATCAAATGACTTGGATTTTCCCGTAAGTGAGATGGTCAGTTATTCCTTTAGATGAGATGGTCCTATTGGTGGGATGGTCAGGTTTTCCACAGATAAGATAGTGGGGTGTTCCTGTAGATTCGCTGGTTGGGTGTCTCTATAGGTGAGATTTTTCGTAAAATGGTCAGGGTGTTTATATATGTGAAGTGGTTGGGTGCACCTATAGGTGAGATGGTCAGGTGTTCCTGTAGGGAGATAGTGAGGTGTTCCTGTAGGTAAGATTCCAAGGTGATTCTATAGATGTGATGTTTAGGTATTCCTATTGGTGAGATGTTCAGGCATTCCTATGAGTGAGATGGTCGGGTTTAGTACAGGTGAGATGGTCGGGTATTCCTGTCGATGAGATGGCTAGGTATTCCTACGAGTGAGGTACTGATATATTCCTAAAGGTGAGATGATTGGATGTTTTTGTTCAGTGAGATGGTATGTTTCTGTGGAGAGAAATGGAGTGGTGGCTAAAGTGGGATGGGAGGGATGGTACATTTTCAAAGAAAGTGAGATGGCCTTAGTGGGTCTGCTGGAGAGTGGAATCTCTATAGTCTGGACTTAGGAGGATCAGCCACAAAAACTTTATGGTGGTTCTCCAAATCCTCTGTCAAAAATAAGAGTGATTGGTGGGACTAAGTGAAAAAAATGGAACGAGGAGTATTACTGTCTTGGCATTGCAGTGCTGTGAGAACAGGAAAACTTATTGTGAGACTTCACTGCTTTGGCAGGTTTGTGTAATTCAGAAGGCTTAAGTTTAAAATTGTACAGTAGATAAACTTTATACTAGAAAGGCTTAATGTATTTTTATTAGGATGCTATTTAAGACGGTGCGAAGGTTGGTAGTGCTTTAACCATATGGCTAATGGGGAAGAAACTTATGAAGTTCTAAGTGGGAAATTTTCATATTTGTGTTCCATTGCTATCTAGGGATAGCAGTAAAAAGAAACTGAGACTACAAGACTGTTTGAAATTCCTTGAAGTTACCCAAGGCCTCTTGTCAAAATTGTAAAAGGGACAATTAGATAGTTGTGGGAAAGCCATGAGCACGCTTCCCATTGGCTAAGACTTGCTAATACTTGTTAGAAATTGTTAGATTGTGTTGATGCAGACGTGTGTATCTGGATAAGACTTTGCAGAGGCTACCTGTAAAAAGGATATAAAAATAGAGACACATCACTGATCACTTAGCATCTGTCATAGGAATCGTGCTGAGGATCATTTATTCAGACAGACAGAGAGAGCAAGAGTGTTGCTGGGTAGTAAGGATTTGTGTAGCACATTGTCAGTCAATGGGTATTTGAGCGGTGTCTTAAGAACGCAATGATGACCAATGTATGTGTCACAAGTTGAAGACTGTCATAGGAATCCAGTACAGGAGCGTGGACTAAAATCCAATGGTAAGGCTAAAGTAACTGTCTTAAATGAGATGATTAGTCTTTGTCAGAAAATAGTCTGCATCTGAGAGAGAGAGAGAGGAAGAGGACAAAACATTTATCAGCAGGTAGCTGAGTATTGTGCACCTTGGAAAGTTGTTGGTTGTAAAATAGAATCGACTAGAGTTGAAGGCTTAAAGCTGCAAAGGAATTTGTATGTCATGTTGACTTTGCTAAAAACTCAAAAAGGTATATTGTGAGTCAAGAGATCGAGTTTAAGGAACTAAGAGGAAGATCACAGAAGTCCAGGAATCTACATAAAACAATAAGGTGATACTGCATCCTAAACTTACTAATGAGTGTATTTGTGTGAGGAAACTGCAAGTTGTCAATACAACAGATCAGAACCTTAAAGTATCTGTGGACATGTTTATTCGTATTGAAATTTTTAAATTCACTGATGGGATGTGGGCATTGCTGACTGGCCCAGTATTAATTGATCATCCCTAGTTGCCCTTTAAGAAGGTGAACTGTACAGTCTATGTGCTGTAGATAGACCCACAAAGCAGTAAATGAGGGAGTTCCAGGATTTTGACCTAGTGATACTGAAGGAACAATGATATATTTCCAAGTCAGGATGGTGAGGGGCTTGGAGGGGAACTAGTACATGATGGTGTTTCTGTGTAATCTCAGTGGAATGTTACATTCCACCATGAGTTTTTCTTTTAAAAGAGGGCTGTATGGGTAAAAGGTGCTGTAAGTGTAAATTTAGTGACTGAGTGAATGAGATAGCAGGAGGCTGACTACACATCCATTTCTCAGCAGGAAGCCATCTCCTGCAAATACGTATGTGCTTTTCCCTTCTGGTGACACACAAAAAAGCTTTAAAATTATCTACAACCCCTAGATTGTGTGTATTATTGTCCTGAATTATTAGGGTGTGGATTAGTGCACTGTGACAGTCACAGTTTGAAAGGAGATATGAAACATCTCTGCACTTCAAGTGAAAGAGGAAAAGGAGTTCCTCACCCTGCGCTCTACCAGACAGCCACAGATAGAAAAATCCAACTGCTCACCTACCAACAACGGCATAACGAGTCCACAATGTGACAATCACAATATTCTAATCTACTCTTCAAGAACTGCTCAGAGGCTGATTTCTTTTAAACTTCCATCAATTTTTTGGATTCACTCTTTGTTCTTAATCTGTGTGTTTATACGGTACGTTATTATTTCTTCTTTCATTTGGTAACTGATAAACTTTTGTTAACTCAAGAAGGCTGAGTTAAACGGACTCCTTTTAAAAACATGAATTCAGTCGGTCTAGGAGAAAGACATGGCAAAGTGAAGGGATGATTGCTTAAATTAACCTTCGTGCACCCAATCGAGAGGAGGGGGGTGGGGAGTTGGTTGGTGGGATGGAGGGAGAATAAAGAAGAGGCATCAGTTCATTCCTCCCACCCAGGAGCTGAATGACTGGGGGTAGCCTGACTATAGCTGTTGGTGCACTGAGGAATCTTGCCTGGGGCTTATCCATAATAAGGCACCAAATAAGATGCGATGTGTTATACCCCACGATTGTGTAATTGCTGCAATCTTGGGTTAAGTGTCACATTTATAATGGATGCTCCTGGTGAAATTCTGGAAGCTGGGTGGGTGGTTAAGGTGAGAAACCCTCAAAAAGAAGTTGGATAAGCACTTGATGTGTCATAACATGCAAGGTAATGGTAAAAACAATGACTGCAGATGCTGAAAACCAAATACTGGATTAGTGGTGCTGGAAGAGCACAGCAGTTCAGGCAGCATCCAATGAGCAGCGAAATCGACGTTTCGGGCAAAAGCCCTTCATCAGGAATATTCCTGATGAAGGGCTTTTGCCCGAAACATCGATTTCGCTGCTCGTTGGATGCTGCCTGAACTGCTGTGCTCTTCCAGCACCATGCAAGGTAATGGGCCTAATGCAATGTAACGGTACTAAGTAAGCATATATTTTTTGCCAGGACAGGCTGGATGGGTGAAGGACCTCTTCTGTACTGTATCATTCTACGATGCTAGCAGGCAGGATGGATCCAGGCCATTTCATTCTGCTGTCAAACATTGCTGAAACACGCTTGGATGTTGCCAGTTTATTTCCCGAAGTCCCTCTTTCTGGCACACCACTTGCAGCTTGCCGTTTGAATCTGCCATCTGAGTCAAATTTATATTTTCAAAAGGCTGAACTGGGAGGTGCTGTGGTGAAAGTTCACACTGGGCCAGATGCTCCTTTTTATGCAAAAGCTGACATTAGACTGGTCGAGGGAATTAATGAAAGGCACAATTGGAAGATTCTTAAATGGCTAAAATTAATTATGCCAAGGCTAAGAATAAACTGCTTCATTTCCACATGTATCATGTTTCATGTAATACATATTCAAGATAATAAAAAGTGTAATATTTCACTCTGAGGTATAAACATATCTTCTGAGCCACATGATCAATTGACTTACTGTCTTTATGACACAATGTTCTAACTTAAGCTCCCTGACATTATCTGGAGCAGAAAAAAAAATTTTATGTACAAGTCGCTAGTAAACTGAGTAAAAATAAAATGTATATTCCTGTGTTTTGTAACTGTAATGCTGTTCCTAGATTAAAATGGAGGTAACAGTAGTTCCAGAATTTATTGGATTTAAAGTTTTAATGCCATAATTAGTGACACCAGTTGGAATCCCTACAATCACATTTCTGAGTTGTAACACATGAGCTTACAATGGATAAGGAGCAGGAGTGGACCGTTCAGCCCCTCAAGCATGCTCTACTACTTAGTCATATCGTGGCTGAGCTGATTGCTTCATATTTCTGCCTACCCTGATCGCCTTTCGCAGTGTTGCTTATCAAAAGTCTTAAAAATATTGATGGTAGCCACGATGTGGAACTGCTGGTGTTGGAACTGGGTTGGACAAAGTCCAAAACCACACAGCAGCAGGTTAAAGTCCAACAGGTTTATTTAAAAGCTTTCAGAGTGCTGCTCCTCATGAAGGGGCAGCGTTCTGAAATCTAGTGATTTCAAATAAACCTGTTGGACTATAACCTGGTGTTGTGCGATTTTTGATCTTAAAAATATTCAAATACTCTGCTGCCATTGATGTTCTGAGGAAGGGTCGCTGGACTTGAAACACAGATGCTGCCAGTCCCTGCTGAGTTTCTCCAGCAATTTCTGTTTTTGTTTCAGATTTCCAGTACTGCAGTTCTTTATTTTAATTTGCGCTGACACCCAATTGCATTCATCTTACTGACCAAGTATAAGGCAAAACGTAACCTGGAAGGAAAAATCAACACTTATCTCAGCAAAGGCTAAATACTGGAGGCTGGCAAACTGGAATATGAGAAATAAGTGCTGGCACAGATTTAAAACCAAACAGACCTGTACCTTCAAGAGCAGTTACATGCCATCATAATATGTGATACTTCAGTCTGAACAGACTCCCCCCAGCTTCAGTCATGCTCTCTATATAATGAGGTCAGTGTAGTATCTTCAGTAAGTCAGTTTTGTGTACATAAATAGTAACATCCATAAGGACAGTAGTTAGGCTATGTTCTGATTATATAATTAGGGTTTTAAATAAACTTCTAGATATCTGTCTCAATAGCAACCTGATTCTCTGAATTGTTTGCTACATTGGCTCACATATAAAAATGACAAATCACATCAACAAACCCTCAGTTATCCAAGCAGATGTACGTTAACTGTTGGAGCCTGGTCTGCTAAGTATTTCCAGCAGTACTCCAGTGCATCTCCTCCACTCCCCGCACCTCCATCCTTGAAGACCACCCTTCTAATTGCAACAAGGATAGAAACCCATGGTCCTCACCTTACACCCCACCAACCTCTGCATACAACGCATCATTCTCCGACATTTCCGCCACCTACAATCAGACCCCACCACCAGAGATATATTTCCCTCCCCACCCCATCTGCATTCTGCAGAGACTATTCCCTCCGTGACTGCCTTGTTAGGTTCATGCTCCCCCCCACCAACCTACCCTTCACTCCCAGCACTTTCCCTTGTCACCGCATGAGGTGTAAAGCCCATACCCACACCTCCCCCCTCACCTCCGTCCAAAGCCCCAGAGGATCCTTCCACATCCAGCAGAGATTTTCCTGCACATCCAAACACCTCATCTACTATATCCATTGTTTTCGATGTGGTCTCCTCTATATTAGAGAGACAGGACACCAACTTGTAGAAGGTTTCAGAGAACTTCTCTGGGACAAACACACCAATCAACTCCACCACCCTGTGGCTGACCACTTCAACTCCCCCTCCCACTCCGCCAGGGACATGCAAGTCCTGGGCCTCTTCCACTGCCAAATTCTAGCCACCCAATTCCCAGAGGAAGAATGCTTCATCCTCCACCATTGGATCCTCCAACCACCAGCATCAACGTTGATTTCACCAGATTCCTCATTTCCCCTCCCTCCCAGCTTATCCCAGATCCAACCCTCCAACTTGGCACCGCCCTCTTGAACTGTCCTACCTCTCCATCTTCCTTCCCACCTATCCACTCCACCCTCCACTCTGGCCTATCACAATCACTCCTCCACCTTCATCTACCTATCGCATTTCCAGCTACCATCCCCCCAGCCCCTGCCATTTATCTCTCAGCCCCCTTGGGCCTCCCCCACATTCCTGATGAAGAGCTTATGCTCGAAATGTTGATTTTCCTGCTCCTCGGATGCTGCCTGACCTTCTGTGCTTTTCCAGCACCACACTCTTGACTCTGATCTCCAGCATGTGCAATCCTCACTTTCTCTGAAGTATTCCTAGCACCTTCTGCCTCTATAACACTTCACTGTGTCGCCCCCATACTTGGTCCTGGGTTAAATCCCTACCTTCGTTATCCAGAACTGTAAAATTAGGATTGTTGGCAGATTCTGGGGTCAAACTGAAGAAGAATCTGGATCCACTTGGTGGTGAGTCCTTATCCACAGCTCCGACAGTTTGTATAAGCTGCATGTTAGAGCAACATAAAGATCAGTTCTAAAAAGCTAGCTATAATAGCTGAACATGCATAGATACAGCTGTCTATAAACAAAACATGGAGCAAAACCTGAGTGGTCATATGGTTTAGAGCTACATACCATTTACACCAGTTTTTAAATACTATATTCCACAGAATATATAACTTGTATTTATATAGCACCTTTCATATAATTTGACTTCAAGCAGGGATTTGGTTAAAGAGATAGGTTTTGAGGAAGGTCTTGAAGGAGAAGGATTCAGGGAGGGAATGGTAAGGCTTAGGGTCCAGGGAAATGATGGCATGGCTAAACATGCTGCCAATAATTCTGATCAGGAATGAACCAGAGGCCAAAATAGAAGAAGCATCAAAATTGGCGAGTGTTTTCAAGGCTGGAAGAGGTTATGGGTGTACGAAGCCATGTAAGAATTTGAAAACAAAGGCGTGCAAATTTCAATATTGAGATATTATTTGAACCAGAACTGATGTTGATTTAGTCAGGTGGATTGCTAACAGTGTTATTTTAAATGATCAAAAGTGACATGGTCAGACACATGTTAAGTACACCTCTGCTGATATAACCACCTGTAAATGTTAGACTCATGTACAGTGTATCTTGTTCATCAGTGTCCAAATGTCAAAGCTTGAAGTGTATGTCTCTGGAGTGTTATGCTCCCAGCTGATGGTCACACTGGACATCAGTTCCCACAATGAAAGCTGGCTTGATGGGGCATACGTTTAAATGCTGCATTTAGTTAATATGGTGGATTAGTCACAGAAACATATTCACATAAAACTGCAAATATTCTTTAACAACAGAACACACATACATTTTTTAAAAAAAAGCAAAAACAAAATCTATATCTCTAAGATAACACAAACAGCAAAACAAAGTTTAAACATGTTCCTAACACAATCTTATTTTAGATACTCAATTCCAGAGAAATCTAACTCCCATCTCAACTCTTCAAGTATTAACTTAGAGTCTTAGAGCCAAATGGTGCAGAAACAGGTCCTTCATGTCTGTGCCCAAATTGCCGTCTGAAATGGCCCTAGGAAATCACTCAAGGGACAATTAGCGGTGGACAACAAATATGCTGGCTCAGACAGTGACGCCCACACATCCCATGAATGACTAAAACAAAATGTGACAATGACTTCAACTCTCACACAAAAGAGACCTCTTGAAGATTGATGAAAGGCTTATGCCCGAAACATTGACTCTCCTGCTCCTTGGATGCTGCCTGACCTGCTGTGCTTTTCCAGTGTCACACTTCTTGAGTTAGAAAAGAGAAATCAACTGCAAGATGATCAGGTATGATTAAATATTGTCTGAAGAAATATAGTGAGGTCTAACTTGAGCATATTACAAACTTACACTAAAACAGCATTCCTGTCCAATGAGTGAAATCACAGAATATGTGATCTCAAAAATAAATCATACAAATGCTCTAATTTCATGAAATAAGAGTGGGATTTCAGTGTTAAGACACTAGAAATCAATGGCCTTGATTTCAAGTTTCAAGTAGATAGAGTTATAGAGTTATACAGCACAGAAACAGTCCCTTCTCATCCAGGTCGACCAAGTATCTGAATATGAATTGGTCCCATTTGCCTGCGTTTGGCCTGTTTCACTCTAATCTTTTCTTACTGAAGCACCTGTCCAAATGACTTTGATGTTGTAATTGGCCCAACTCCTACCACTCCCTCTGGCAGTTCATCCCACATATACATCACCCTCGATGTGAAAACGTTACCACTCAGCTCCATTTGAACTCTCTCTCTTCTCACCTGTCATGACGAGTTTTGATTCCTAACCATGATAAAGACCAGGACTTTAGCCTTCAATGTCACGATTACTTAAATGGAAGCATTTCGGCAATAATATTTCAGTGCATTACAGAGGCAGTAGTGCACTGCCTGAGAACTAACCCTTGACATTATTTTAAAGCTACACACTCAACTTAACTCTGTGGCTAAAATAGATGTGAAAGGATCCCTGATACTAGCAACATTGGAAATGGTTACTTATCCCCTTGAGCTTGTTCTGCCATTCAATGGGCTCATGACCTAACTCCCACTTAACCAAATCTTGTAATTCCTGGGAACAAAACAATCAAACACAGATTTAACACTAGTGCCAATTGTCATTGCAGAAGAGAAATGCAAATTTCTCTCACCCTTTCTGTGCTCTTACTATTCAAAAAATGGGGAGGTCCTCTCTGTGACGTGGAGAACATCGATCCCTCAGTCAACACGATCAGAAGATAGATTAGAGTCATAGAGATGTACAGCATGGAAATAGACACTTCGGTCCAACTCGTCCATGCCAACCACATATCCGAAATTAATCTAGTCCCATTTGCCAGCACTTGCAGGTTTTACTGATAAGCCCAGCTTTACGTCCATTCCTAATTGCCTTTCAGAAGGCAGTGGTGAAAACAACTGACTGACTTGACTAATTTCAGAGGGTAGCTAAGAATCATTCACATTCGTGAGTGTTATGTACAGATGATAGATGTCTTTTCCTCAAAGGCATTAGTGAATAAGACAACATGACAATGTAGTAGTTTTCTGTTACTGCAAATGATTTAAGCTTTTCAATCTAAATTTATACAGTTAATTAAACTTAAATTTCCCAGCCGTCATGGTGGGATTTGAACATGACTGTCTGGATTATAAACCAACGTCTCTCAATTACCAATCCAGTGACATAACCATAATGTCGTTATAACTTCAAATTAAAGCGCTGGGGTTCTGCTGCATGCAAATTGGTTTCTTGCTTTGATTAGATTCCCTACAATGTGGAAACAGGCCATTTGGTCCAACACATCCACACTGACCTTCCGAAAAGTAACCCCACCCAGACCCATTTCCCCACATTTATCCCGAACTAATGCACCTAACCTACATATCCCTGAACACGATGGGCAATCTAGCGTAACCAATTCACCTAACCTGCACAGCTTTGGATTGTGGGAGGAAACCCACGCAGACAGGCGCCCGAAATTGGAATCAAACCCAGGTCCCTGGTGCTGTGAGGCAGCAGTGCTAACCATTGAACTACCGATTGTCATGAATAATTAAAGGGAAGCATTTTGAGGCATCTTCAGTGTTCGATAAGGTGTTAAAACTTTATAAATCCAAGTTCTTTTAAATATCTATTATTCTATCCTGGAATCCTGTGCAATAAAGATGGAAATTAATTAAGTTTGTCACTGTACAACAGCTGTCCTGGTTACTAACTTGATTATTTCAATAGTCTTCACACTAACCTAACATCCTCGCACTATTTGAAAACATCAGGCCATCAATTTTACAAGCACATGTAATCCACTCTGCATTGAATCCTTCATCTCACCTGTCAGTTATTACTGGGATAACTGTCAGTCCCATAATGGCTACAATACAGGAGTTCCTCAAGATAGCATTCTAGAATCTTCAGCCAATAGAAAATTACAGTGCACCCTCACACAATAGAAAATCACGCTATGGAAAGCTGCTATAGAAAATTGTGCAGTAGAAGCTCACTATAGTAAATTGCTATACCTATTCAGTAGAAAGTTTGCATTATCCAACCAGTGTCCACAATTCCTCAATCGCATTATAGCTGATTCGCATTGATGAAACACCCATTATACCAGAACAAACTGTACATTCCTTGCATCGGATGAAGCACTCACTCTTCACGAATGGTTCAATCCTTCAGAGAATGAAGCAGTCTGCGCTCTCACACAGGAAGACTTGAACAGTTCCCAGGCTTGGGTTGATATCTAACAATCATGCCACAAAAGGGCCAACCAAAAAACATCTGCAAACAGCTAAGCAGCTTCTCTTCATCATTCAATGGTGTTGCTATCGTCAACTTTCTCATACTCAGTCTCTCAGACTGTCACCACTGAATAGAAGCACAGCTGGTGTGGCTACAAACACATCCTAATCAGTAAACCAAGTCAGAGGTTGAATGTTCTACAGCAACTGGCTTACCTCTTGACTTTCTAGAACCTCATCATTCCCCAAAAGATGAGGGAGTTTGAAGGAATTCTGTCCAAATTGGCAATCCAGCTACAGCAACATTGAAGACCCTCAATATCATCCAGAACAAAGAAGGAGATACATAAGAACATCAGACCTAGGAACAGGAGTAGGCCGTCTGGACCTTCGAGCCTGCTCTGCCATTCAATAAGATCATGGCTGATCTTTTCATGGCCTTAGCTCCACTTAGCCGTCCTTTACTATTCAATTCCTTTACTATTCAAAACGTTATCTATCTTAGCTTTAAAAACATAGTTGATCCCGAGAGTTGAGCCTGGACTTCATCCACTTTAACTGCCCCACTACTGATATTGTACCATCTGTATCATCTACAAAAGAGTAAGTTGATTAGGGATAGTCAACACAATTTTGTGAAGGGTAGATTGTGCCTCACAAACCTTATTGAGTTCTTCGAGAAGGTGACCAAACAGGTGGATGAGGGTAAAGTGGTTGATGTGGTGTATATGGATTTCAGTAAGGCATTTGATAAGGTTCCACATGGTAGGTTATTGCCACAAAATATGGAGGCATGGGATTGAGGGGGATTTAAAGGTTTGGATCAGAAATTGGCTAGCTGAAAAAAGACAGAGGGTGGTGGTTGTTGGGAAATATTCATCCTGGAGTTCAGTTACTAGTGGTGTACCACAAAGATCTGTTTTGGGGCCACTGCTGTTTGTCATTTTTATAAATGACCTAGATGATGGCTTAGAAGGATGGGTTAGTAAATTTGCGGATGACAATGAGGTCGGTAGAGTTGTGTATAGTGACGAAGGATGTTGTAGGTTACAGAGAGACATAGATAAGCTGCAGAGCTGGGCTGAGAGGCAGCAAATGGAGTTTAATGTGGAAAAGTGTGAGGTGATCCACTTTGGAAGGAGTAACAGGAATGCAGAGTACTGGGCTAATGGTAAGATTCTTGGTAATGTAAATGAGCAGAGACATAGATCCCTGAAAGTTGCCAACCAGGTTGATAGGGTTGTTAAGAAGGTACATGGTGTATTTGCTTTTATTCGCAGAGGAATTGAGTTTTGGAACCATGAGGTCATGTTGCAGCTGTACAAAACTCTGGTGTGGCCACACTTGGAGTATTGCGTACAATTCTGGTCACCACATTATAGGAAGGCTGTGGAAGCTGTGGAAAGGGTTCACAGGAGATTTACTAGGATGTTGCCTGATACAGATGGAAGGTCTTCTGAGGAAAGACTGAGGGACTTGGGGCTGTTTTCGTAAGAGAGAAAAAGGTTGGGAGGTGACTTAGTTGAGCATGTAAGATAATCAGAGGGTTAGATAGGGTGGACAGTGAGAGCGTTTTTCTGCAGATGGCAATGGTTAGCACAAGGGGACATAGCTTTAAATTGAGGGGTGATAGATATAGGACAGATGTCAGGGGTAGTTTCTTTACTCAGAGAGTAGATTAGATTAGATTAGATTACTTACAGTGTGGAAACAGGCCCTTCGGCCCAACAAGTCCACACCGCCCCACCGAAGCGCAACCCACCCATACCCCTACATTTACCCCTTACCTAACACTACGGGCAATTTAGCATGGCCAATTCACCTGACCTGCACATCTTTGGACTGTGGGAGGAAACCGGAGCACCCGGAGGAAACCCACGCAGACACGGGGAGAACGTGCAAACTCCACACAGTCAGTCGCCTGAGGCGGGAATTGAACCCGGGTCTCTGGCGCTGTGAGGCAGCAGTGCTAACCACTGCCGTGCCTGCAACAGTAGTAGATACACCAAATTTAAGGGCATTTAAATGGTCATTGGAAAGGCATATGGATGAGAATGGACCAGTGTAGGTTAGACGGACTTCAGATTGGTTCCACAGGTCAGTACAACATCGAAGACTGAAGGGAAGGGTCTGTACTACCTTGTAATGTTCTAAGATCTATGTTCTATGTAGATACACTGGAATAACTCACCAAGCTTTCTATAACAGCACCTTTCAACCTTAAGATTATCCAACAGAACAAGGCAAGAACTGGATGGAAGCACCACCAGCCTCAATCATCCCATTCAGTACAATGTCTTAATGCTGAAATAACCTGTTCCTTCATTGTCACTGAATCAAACTCTTGAGGTTCTTCTTAACAATAAAGGTGCGGTTTCCCTATGCTCGATGCAGAAAGTGCTCATTACTACTTTCTTACGGGCACAAATCAAGGCTCCTCTGATCAGCAACACCCGGCACATCCAAAAAATGAGTTTTCTTTAATAATGATTATTGTTTCTGAAGGCTGCAGGATACTTAATACGGAAATAGTTAACTGGGTGCAGGTGAAGTGCCTCCCCTGAGATACAACTTAAGGGAGACCACAAATATCCAGGTCACTAGTCAGGAGGTTAAAACATGTAATTACATGTAGAATTACAGACCCTGACCAACACTTAAATGTAGATGTATCCTTATTATAATGGGTCTCATTCTGAACTCAAATAAAACTACTTGCAACAAATTTACTTACAAGTAGGTTAATTTTAAATAAACAATTTTTTCTTCTATATTTTTGTTTTTCAATTACAGTGTAAGGTTCCTTCAGTTCCTTTCAGCTCTTCTTTCTTCAATTAAAGGACAAGAATGCTTTACTTTATCATGGCCCAAATTGTTGGCTGTCTGGATTAGTCACCCAAGATGGGTAATCAGGGTATTTTCAATACTGTAAGGATAATGACATGTCCCTTAAAGTTATACTTACTGTGAGACACAATACAATGTCCCCACTTTTCCAATAAAATAATCCCAAACAGATATACATGGCTGGATACAGATGTATGTTATCAGTTTAATAATTAAACAAACATATAATACAGGGTTTGTAAGATTAAAACTTCAAACTTCAGTGCAAACTTTGGAGGCTTCATAACATTATTACATTAGATTACATTACATTACTTACAGTGTGGAAACAGGCCCTTAGGCCCAAGAAGTCCACACCGACCCTCCAAAAAGCAACCCACCCAGGCCCATTCCCCCACATTTACCCCTTCACCTAACACATAGGACAATATTAGCATGACCAATTCACCTAACCTGCACATTTTTGGACTGTGGGAAGAAACCGGAGCACCCAGAGGAAATGCACACAGACACAGGGAGAATGTGCAAACTCCACACAGACAGTTGCCTGAGGCAGGAATTGAACCCAGATTTCTGGCACCGTGAAGCAGCAGTGCTAACCACTGTACCACCATGCCACCCATTATTGTCAGAAAGTTCAGCCTCACTGTCTATGTGTACGCTTAGTGCGTGTAGTTGGTCTGAGCTGGCTTCTGTTCCTTTGCAATGTAGTAGAATGATGATTTGTGACTTTTTATGATCTGGACAGATTGCATTTTCTAAAACCTTTTGCTGGTATCTGAGCATTTATATTTACATTGGTGTTACTAATTCACAGTCTCTGTCCAGAACAGGTTTGGGAGTTTTTTTACCTTCTGGCTTATTGTGTATCGCTTCATTTGCTCCTGTTCTTGCAATGCAGCTTTTTAATGTTTTGCTTTGTCTTAATTGAGGCAAACATAAACATTTATTTTATTTAGAAAGAACTAATAGTCCAACCAAAAATAAATCAGCTCTGTTTTCTTGGCAATTAATGCCCTGTTTGCAGACTAATTAATGTCCTTGGAAACAGATGCAGTTAAGAGGTAAAATTCTCTTCTGTCCAAAGCTAATCTCTGTTCGTCATCAACTTGATTTCCCAATAACCACCACTGAAATGATAGAATCTTTGATAGATAGCTATAGTTCATGGTTTGAACTTTCCTCCAGCCGGGCATTTTGCTGGCTGTGGCAATGTTTATGCAATCTCCCGTAACATACAAAATTGGGTGTAGATATTGTGGTATTAAAGAATGTTATAAACATTTGTTACAACTAACTATTAATTATAAGCATTACATTCCACAGGCACACAAGTATCTTGGGCTAATATTAAGCTTCTAGTTACACATAGGAACTTGCTTACACCAAAGTGTCATGTTGCAAATGCACTGAGGTAGGATGGACTATGAGACATTTATACCTCCTGTTTATTTACTATGATATAATGATATAATGATGATGATATGAACATCTCTCTTAAAGGTACATTGACATACTAATCACGAGACACAAAGACCTTGTGGAACTCCAAATGCACTGACCCTGTGGGCTAATTGAACTTCTAAAGGGTAATTCTCCAGCTCTCTGGAACTCTCTGAAAAAGGGTGTTTTAAGTCAAAGAATTCAGATAATTCTTATGTACTTGAATAGTTACTCAGGAAATGTTTCATGAAAAAAGTCCACATCCAATCCTGGGTGACTACATACCTTCAACTTTCCAACCCTGTATATACTTCCCTCCAACCCTTCCAGCTACCCCCTTGAGGCCCAAATCCACCCAATCCCTTGATCATAACCTCTGAGCCACCATCTCCTCTCCAACCTTACCTGAATGGCCACTATCACTTGAAACTCTCTCTCCCCCAATGCTTATAATACCCTCCCTCCTCCCCAGTAGTCTAACTCCTTCCCATCTGAACTGGACTAGCCCCTACTACCGGAGTCTACTACTCCTGATCTGACAATCTAACCCATCACCTGACACTCCAACAGGATTTAACCAGCCCCCAACCTGACAACATTCCCTCCACCTGACTGCATCACCCTAACCTGTTAGCTATTTGCCCACCTCTCACCCAATCCACTTACAAAGCTGCACACTGGGGAGGCCATGGACTGTTAATCCAGAGGCCCAGGTAATGTTGAGGAGACCAGGGTTCAAATCCCATCGTGGCAGATGGTGCAATTTGAAAATGATGATAAAGGAAAAACTGGAACTGAGAGTCTAATAGTGGCCGTGAAGCCTTTGTTAATTCTCGGGAAAACCCATCTGGTTCATTATGACCTACATGTGACTCCAGACCCACAGCAATGTGGTTGACTCTGAACTATCCCCAGGTAATAAATGCTGGCTTTGCTAATGATGCCCTCATCCCATGAATGAAAAAAAAGACTCTGACCCTTAAACTATTACATATCAGACCCTTTGTGACCCTTAAACTATTGACTACTGCAATAAAAAGGGACTTGGCTTCTGTGCAGATTCTCGTTAAGGTTTTCTACAGTGAGGGAGGTTCTGTATGAGTCCTGATTGGACAGGAAAATATTTCATATAATTCAGTGAATGTGGGCATCACTGGTGAGTCCTGACTCTCCTGGTCCTCGGACGCTGCCTGGCCTGCTGTGCTTTTTCCAGTGCCTCATTTTATCAACATTTTACTGCACATCTCTAATTGTCCAGAAGACAGATAAGAGTCAAACACATCACTGTGGGTCTGGAGTCACATGTAGGCCAGATCAGGTAAGGACAGCACTTTCCTTCCTGAAAGGACATTAATGAACCAGATGGGTTTTACGTCTGACAACAGGTAACACTTTTAGGGTCACCGTTACAGTTCTTAATTTCTTTTCATATCCAGAAGCTCTTACACACAACTGAACAATATTTTTTCCATCACCAAATCACCTGTGGGTTTTTTTAAAATCATCTATTCACCACCACCAGTAAATCTCCCACATTTGCCAGGTGATTACTTTCCATGCAAAACCCATTAAGGGCCAGGTAGACCACCAAAGGTGAGGGAGAGGGGGCCAAATGAAAATGGAGTTGGAAGGAAGCCATTAGACTTTTGATTCCATATTTTATTGACTTCCAACTTCATCATTTGTCATCTCAGCGTTCCTAGAATTTACTGGGGTCGTTGATTTAAAAAGCTAATGATAATACCCAGAGGCCATTGCTTCCCCAGTTTCCTGTCCTGTTCGCACAGGGAGAAAAAGGAGTTCTGATGCTAATTGGAAGATTGGTCCCATGATATTGCCAAAGTGGCAAGGTGGAGTAGGGCACAGATAGCTCTTTAGCCTTAAGAGAAAAGAATATGAAATAATGAGCACAGATTGCAAGGTGTGATTGAACAGCCCTCTCTCTTGGCACTGTGGGGGTGAGCTGGGAAAAGCCAGCCTGGTGGCAATGACAGGGCAATAAAGCTACTTCTCAATTCCAAATTCTCAATCCTACTCCTCTTCAACTCTGAAAACAACTTACCTGGCCAGCCTTTGCATTCTCACAGACAAAAGTCTCATAAACCACAGGAAACTCTGGAGCATTATCATTGATGTCTAAAACCTTAATAAGTACTGGCACTCGGCTAGTTTGTCTTGAATTTTCCAAAACTGCAAAAAAGCACAAAGAAACATAATTCAAAATGGCCTACACGGATTCTACTGAAGGATTCAAGAATATTTAATCTGACAATAATTCTGATATGAGACCAAATCTACTTAAAAGGAGGAATCCTAGAAAATTAACTGTTCAAATTCAAGAATATATAACTCTGTAGCCGTGAAACAGGAGGAGGCTATTCAGCCCCTCAAGCCTGTTGTACCAATAAATGAGATGGTGGGGGGCTGATCTATACTCTACCTCCACTCACCTGACATGGGTCCAAATCCCTCAATAACCCCTGCCTCACAAGGATCTATCAATCCCACATTTATCCGACTCAATTAAAACATGAATCTTTGTGTTCTCTGTTACATGTGCTAACATACATTGGTCAGCATTTGTTGCCCATTCCTAATTGTTCTTGAACTGAATGGCTTCAAAGGCTGTATCAGAGGCTAGTTAAGAGTCAATCACATGACATTTAGTCCAGGAGTCTTATGCAGGCCAGAGTGGTTAAGTATGGCAGATTTCCTTTCCTCAGAACATTAGTGAACAAAATTGCTTTTTCACAAACGTGACCGACACTAGATTTGTATTCCAGATTAATTAATTAATGTTTGTTGCCAACACCACCACTAGTTGACGCACCGCCTGCAGATGTGTACAATCAAAGTGCTACTGTTAAACTTACAGCCAAAGCAAATTCTGTGTGCTATATATGAATGTAAACAAGGTAATCAGGGCCAGAGATATACAAGTATATTTGGGAGAAATTGCTCATGGTAAAAATAACATCAAGGGTTTCTGATCTATTTTGCCGCCAAACAAAATTCCATTAAAGCTCTCCCTCTAGCTATTTACGACTTGAGTCTTTCATATTTTAAATAACCACACAAAGACACTTCAGTTACAGTGGATACTAGAAAGCTATTGCATATTTGATATGAATGAGCCTTCAAATATTACAAAGATTACTATTTTGGATGGTTTCAACTATCACTGAGACCTTGGTTTTACACAAATGCTGTAACACTAAAGGTACAAATGCACATGCTCAGAAACATATGACAACACGTTTAGTGGTGGTGCCTTATCTTCTGCATTGGGAACACACACATCCTGTTAACACAAAGAAATTAAATTCTACCAGCTGCTTGTAATGGAATTTGAACCCAAGCTCTTACAGCATTAACTCTGGGTTTCTGGATTGCTAGTGTGGTCACATCAGTCGTACATCAATATCTCCCTTGTAGCATATTGCTAATCTCAGTGAACTGGTAATCCAGTCTAGGCTAGTGTTCTGGACAATGGCATTCAGATTGACAGCTAGTGGAAATTAAATTCAAATTAATAAAATTGGGAATGGTGGCCTCTAGTAGTTCAGTGGTAGTGTCCCTATGGTTGGACCAGAAGGCCTGGGTTCAAGTCCCACCTGTTCCAGGGGTGTGTAATAACATCTCTGAACATGTTGATTAGACACTAGCTAAAATCAGGAATTGAAAGCTAATCTTAATTAAGGTGACTATGAAGCTGTCATCAATGTTAAAAACTCATCTGGTTCACTGCTGTCCTTCAAGAAGGGAATTTTCTGGGCTTAGTCAGTTCAGCCAACATGTGACTCCAGATCCACAGCAATGTGGATAACTCTTAAGTGACCTCTGAAATAGCCCAGCAAGACAGTCAAGGGAAATGAGCAATGGACAACAAAAGCTGTCCTTGGCAGCCATGTCCACACGTCAGAAAGAATATACTGGAGGAGTAGTTTTGGAACATTAAAAATTAAGTTCCAAAAAATCCATCTTTTACTTCACGTGGAACAGTATGGAATGTGAGACCAGTATGTTGTGTCTTCAAAGGCTGCAATTCAATTCAGGAGTTCAGCTTCGTTTGTTGGAGGAGGTGAGGCTTAACGTTGGATTGGGAAGTTGGATGTTAGTCATTTTCACCCCTGCTGTGAGAGCCAACACTTTATCCCCGAGTGAGGGGACCAGCTGTTTCAGCTGTTGACTTGTCTGACCGTGAGGTTTAACTCTCAGTGCTCTGTGCCCCCACTGACTGCACTGACATTGCTGACTGGGAAATGGGCAGGTCTGTTACAAAGAACATCCTGAAACCCAAAGACCGAAAAATGGGAGTGGCTGAGCATTGTCGATTAATTCAGTGATGCAAGAAAGCTGATTGGGGGCAGGCGTTCACAGGTATAGGGATGGCTGGATGACTAAAGAAATTGAGGGTTTGGTTAAGAAAAAGAAGGAAGCATACGTCAGGTACAGACAGGATAGATCGAGTGAATCCTTAGAAGAGTATAAAGGAGGTAGGAGTATACTTAAGAGAGAAATCAGGCGGGCAAAAAGGGGATATGAGATAGCTTTGGCAAATGGAGTTAAGGAGAATCCAAAGGGTTTTTATAAATACATTGAGGACAAAACGGTAACTAGGGTGAGAATAGGGCCCCTAAAAGATCAGCAAGGCGACCTTTGTGTGGAGTGGCAGGAGATGGGTCAGATACTAAATGAATATATTGCATCAGTATTTACTGTGAAAAAGGATATGGAACATATGGAATGTAGGGAAATAGATGGTGACATCTTGAAAAATGTCCATATTACAGAGGGGGAAGTGCTGGGTGTCTTGAAATGCATAAAAGTAGATAAATCCCCAGGACCTGATCAGGTGCACCCTAGAACTCTGTGGGAAGCGAGAGAAGTGATTGCTGGCCCTCTTGCTGAGATATTTGTATCATCAATAGTCACAGGTGAGATGCCAGAAGACTGGAGGTTGGCAAACGTGGTGCCACTGTTTAAGAAGGGTAGTAAGGACAAGCCAGGGAACTATAGACCAGTGAGCCTGACCTCAGTGGTGGGCAAGTTGTTGGAGGGAATCCTGAGGGATAGGATGTACATGTATTTGGAAAGGCAAGGACTGATTAGAGATAGTCAACATGGCGTTGTGCATGGGAAATCATGTCCCACAAATTTGATTGAGTTTTTTGAGGAAGTAACAAAGAGGATTGATGAGGGCAGAGCAGTAGATGTGATTTATATGTACTTCAGTTAGGCGTTTGACAAGGTTCCCCATGGGAGACTGGTGAGCAAGGTTAGATCTCATGGAATACAGGGCGAACTAACCATTTGGATACAGAACTGGCTCAAAGGTAGAAGACAGAGGTTGGTGGTGGAGAGTTGTTTTTCAGACTGGAGGCATGTGACCAGTGGAGTGCCACAAGGATCGGAGCTGGGTCCTCTACTTTGCATTATTTATATAAATGATTTGGATGCGAGCATAAGAGATACAGTTAGTAAGCTCGCAGATGACACCAAAATTGGAGGTATAGTGGACAGCGAAGAGGGTTACCTCAGATTACAACGGGTCTTGATCAGATGGGCAAATGGGCTGAGAAGTGGTAGATGGAGTTTAAGTTAAATAAATGTGAGGTCCTGAATTTTGGGAAAGCCAATCTTAGCAGACTTATGCACTTAATGGTACGGTCCTCGGGAGTGTTGCTGAACAAAGAGACCTTGGAGTGCAGGTTCATAGCTCCTTGAAAGTAGAGTCGCAGGTAGATAGGATAATGAAGAAGGCATTTGGTATGCTTTCCTTTATTGGTCAGAGTATTGAGTACAGGAGTTGGAAGGTCATGTTGCTGCTGTACAGGACATTGGTTAGGCCACTGTTGGAATATTGTGTGCAATTCTGGTCTCACTCCTATTGGAAATATGTTATGAAACTTGAAAGGGTTCAGAAAAGATTTACAAGGATGTTGCCAGGGTTCGAGGATTTGAGCTATAGGGAGAGGTTGAATAGGTTAGATTCCCTACAGTATGGAAACAGGCCTTTTGGCCCTCCCAGTCCACACTGACCCTCTGAGGAGTAACCTACTCAGACCCATTTACCTCTGACTAGTGCACCTAACACTGTGGGCAATTTACCTGGCCTGCACATCTTTGGATTGTGGGAGGAAACCAGAGCACGAGAGGAAACTCACGCAGACACAGGGAGAATGCACAAACGCCACACAGACAGTCGCCCGAGGCTGGAATTAAATCTGGGATCCTAGTGCTGTGAGGCAGCAGTGCTTACCACTGAGTCACTGTGCCACCCCTAGGCTAGGGCTGTTTTCCCTGGAGTGTCAGACACTGAGGGGTGACCTTATAGAGGTTTGTAAAATCATGGGGGGCATGGATAGAATAAATAGACAAAGTCATTTCCCTGGGTGGGAGTCCAGAACTAGAGGGCATAGATTTAGGTTGAGAGGGGAAAGATATAAAAGAGACCTAAGGATCAACTTTTTCACTCATAGGTTGGTACGTGTATGGAATGAGCTGCCAGAGAAAGTGTTGGAGGCTGGTACAATTGCAACATTTAAAAGGCATTTGGATGGGTATATGAATAGGAAGGGTTTGGAGGGATATGGCCGGGTGGTGGCAGGTGGGACTAGATTGTGTTGGGATATCTGGTCGGCATGGACGGGTTGGACCGAAGGGTCTGTTTCCATGCTGTACATCTCTATGACTCTATAACACATGATGCGTCAGCTCCTAAATTATTCACATTGTAACTAATAGTTGGTGTTACATTGAATTTTTGATTCATGGAATGATTATAGTACAGAAGGAAGCCATTTATACAATTGTGTCTGTGTCTCTCCATAAGAAAAACCCACCCATCTCACTCTCCTGTCTTTTCTCAAATGCTCTCCAAATGTTTTCTCTTCAGATAACCATCCAATGCTCCACTGAAAGTGATTATTGAATCTGTCTCCATTGTACTCTTAGGCAGTGGGATCCATAAAATATTCCCCCCACACAAAAAAGCCTAATTGGGAAATAAACTAACAAAGGTACAACCTTAAGAATTAGTGTTGAGATTAACTTTTAAAGGATGCAGAACTGTAACTGACACTCCTGTAATTTTTAAAGGCAAACAAGACCCAATATGAATATTGAACCTTGATTTTTTTTTCAAATCATCATTACTTACTTTGTGTAAGTTGATCTCCCATTTGCTTCAATGTTAGTAAATATTGAAATATATAAATTAGGTTCTTGATTTCTGTAACCCATGTTACACTAGTTTATCAAGTCAAGATCAGTGCCTGAGCACCAAGATACAATCAAGCTCAAGCAGAATTCAGACAACAGTGATGGATAAGCAAAGTAGTCTAGATGTAATTTTGTCCATTTTGAAGCCATATTTTGTATTAGTTTTGTGTTATGCTTTGAGGTTATGATATCATTTAAAGCTAAATTGCATACCTTATAGCATTGCTCATCATTTACATGACAGAAGTCAGGAGTGGGATAGAACACTGTTCACTTGCCTGGATGAGTGCAGCTCCCACAACATGCAAGAAACTTGATCGTATCCAAAACAAAACAGCCCACTTAGTTGTCAATCCATACACCCTTCACTATTCACTCCCTCCACCAGCAGCAGCAATGTGTCCCACCTACAAGATGGACTGCAGCAATTGACCAAGACACCTTTGACAGCACCTCCAACCTCTACTGTTTAGTAGGACAGGGGCATCAACACATGGGAACACGACCCCCTGCAAGTTACCCTTCAAGTCATTCATCATCCTGACTTGGAAATCTATCGCTGTTCTTTCAGTGTCACTGGAAATGAATCCCAGAACTCCATCCCTAGCAGCTCAGTGAGTGAAGCTACGCATCACAGACTGCAGCAGTTCAAGAAGGTAACTCACTATCACCTTCTCAAAGCCAACCAGGGAGGGGCAATAAATGCTGGTCTGGCCAAGTGCCCAGAACTCCTGAACAAATAAATACTTTTAAAAAATACATCCATATTGGTGGGAATTATTCTGCAATGGAGGCAGCAAAGCTAGAACCGACATTCCGAATGAAGGGGTTTTGCCCAAAACATCGATTCTCTTGCTCCTCGGATGCTGCCTGACCTGCTGTGCTTTTCCAGCACCACACTCTGGACCCTACAAACTACTGCACCGCCAACAGGTGAGAGGATGTAATTGAACTCGACCGGCAGACCATACAATGAAGGAGCAGAAGAAAGCCATTTAGCCAATCGAGCTCCAGCATTCAATGAGACAATAATTAATCAGTTAATCCTCAACTTAACTTTCCTGCTGTTTTTCTATAATCCTTGACCTCTTTACTGATTAAGAATATATTTATGTCAGCCTTCAATACACTTAATGACTGAGCGAGAAGATTTGTAGCTCAGGTTGAGGTTCTGGATATGAGTTGCTCCCTGAGCTGGAAGGTTCGTTTTCAGATGTTTCATCACCATACTTGGTAACATCTTCAGTGAGCCTCCCGTGAAGCTTCATCTGGAGGCTTACTGAAGGTATTGCCTGGTGTGGTGACAAATTGTCTGAAAATTAACCTTCCAGCTCAGCGAGCAAACCTACATCTGGAACCTAATGACTGAGTCTCAGCAGCCCTCTGTAGTAAAGAATTTCATAGGAACACTACCATCTGAGAGAAGAAATGTCTCCTCATCTCTGAATTAAAGTACAACCCCTAATTCTGAGATAATGCCCTTGGATCCAAGACTCTTCCAAAATGCGAAGCAATCTTTCTCCATCCACACTGCCAAATCCTCTAATAATCTTGTAGACTTCAAGAGGGTCTTCCTTTATTTTTCCAAATGCCAATGGGTAGTGGGTCTATGAACTTCTCCTCGAAAGACAGTCCAACCATCAGCTCAGTCAACCTAATCTTGACTGCCTCCTAAACCAGTATACCTTTCATTAAATCAGAAGCCCAGCTCAGAGAATTCTAACTGTGGGTTAATTTGTGCTTTGTGTTAGTTTAACAAAAACTCTACTCTGTTTCCTTTGAAATAAAGGCTAATATTGAATTTCCTCCCCCTATCTCTGCTGAACTTGGATGCCAGCGATGTGTGATTCATGGGTGAAAACTCCCGAATCCCTCTATGCTGAAGATTTCTTCAGTCTTCCTCCATTTAAATCATATTTAGTTCCACTCTTCTTCCTCCCACATAATGGTCCATATATCAGTTTTTGTCCCCTCACCTGTCTGTATCCCTCTGCAGACTCTCTGTGTCATCGCAACCACTTGCCTTCCCATTTATTTTTGTGTCATCCACAAACTTGATGAGAGTACATTCACTTCCCTCATCTAGTGTGACAAATCTGTGGAGAGATTGCATTTCAAACATAAACATTCATCCAGGAAAATGTTTATGTGAGTTGTGCAGGGAGATGTGATATTTCACACCCAGGCGAATTATCCTATTCACCTTTTCAGTTCTTTCCCCTTGGCTCATGTGCACTGCCATCATTCTCGAAGATGCGTTGGCACAGTTTCAGTGCCAGTATTCTGTCTTTCATGCTCAGAGCTGGTAAAATGGGTTAAATGCTGTATTGGATGGGCCAAAGGGCGACAGGTTAATACTCAACAGTTGCATGAGACAGTAGATTTTATCAGATGGGCTGAAGGGCTGCCATTGTTGATGATGCTTGATAAGCTGCATGAGTTTGAATGAGACGGCAGCTGCAGCTTGTTTTTTCCTCCTGTATCTGTACTAGCAAGCAGCTTTGTCTTCTGTCTTTCTGTGCTGGTTTTTTGTTACACTGTGTAAGGGAGAGAGTTTCATTCCAAATGGTTGGGACTTCCCCTCGGACCGGGATTGTGAATGGTGTAAGGAGGGAACTTAAGCCCCAGACCAGCCATCGATCGAGGGGTCCCCGATGGGCAGGAGGGTGTGAGGCTCATTGCTTACCTTTCCATAATTTTTTATTACTTAACAGATGTTCATAGTTTAGTCTTTTATTTTTCCTTCCTTTTCTATCTTTTATTATTAATCAATAAATGTTCAATATTATACAAATTGCTATTGTTTAGTTTTCTTTTAGTTAAATTTAACCAAATCTGTAACGAACTGCTTGGAAACACCCTGATTTCTCACTGTGAATTGTTCACACTGCTAGCAGCAGCTGCAATCCTGTACCTCACAATTATCTTTCCAGATACAAACCCAATCGGGAAGTAAGAATTCTCAAGCTATTTGGCTGGGAGCTTTTCACAATTCAAATGGACATCAGACATTTCAGATACCACTTTCAGATTTATGAACACAGTGTAAAAACTAGGAGCTGGAGTAGACAATTCAGCCCCTTGAGCCTACTCCATCATTTGATACGGTCTCATCTCAGCCTCAACTCCACTTTCCTGCCCTCTCTATTATTCTTTTACCTGTTACGAATTAAAAATCTGTCTATTCTCTCCTCAAATGTACTCAATGTCTAGGCTTTCACCACACTCTGGGGGAGTGAATTCCACAGATTCATGACCCTTTGAGAGAAGTTATTCTTCATCCTCTCTGTTTTAAAACTGCTATCCCTAAAACAATAATTCCAGATTGCTCCACATGAGGAAACATAGCTCTACATCTGTTTTGTTAAGCCCCTTTAGCATCTTGTAGTCCTCAAATGGGTCTCCTCTCATTCTTCTCTTTCCAGACAGCACTGGCCTGAACTGCTCTCTGCAATTCCTCTGCAGCTCTCTTCTATCTACAAGATGCACTGCTGAAATTCACCAAAGATCCTCAGACAGCACCTTCTAAGCCAACAACCACTTCCATCTAGAAGGGCAAAGGCAGCAGATACATGGGTACACCACCACCACCTTCAAGTTCCCCTCCAAGACATGCTGGCATGGACATATATCACCGCTCCTTCACTGTCACCAGGTCAAAATCCTGGAATTGCCTCCCTAATGGCATTGTGGACCAACTTATAGCAGGTGGACTGTGGTCATTCAGAAGGCAGCTCACCACCATCTTCTCCAGAGCAATTAGGAACGGGCAAGCCAGCAACACCCCATCCCACAAATGAATAAAAAACAATACAACCCCTTGTCGCTTGTAGTGGCATAGAAAACTTCACAACAGAATTTCACTGAGAAATAATTCATTACATAGGCTATTGGTGTTTTATGGTGATTTAAAAGTATGCAATTTTTACACCCTGGGTGCTGTCCTTTAGAAGCATGCTCCCTTTTTATCAAAGGAGCTTATATATCAATATAGCAGTTTGGAGTGACTACAGTTTACAGAACCCTGAGATGCAGAGGCATCTGGGTGTTCTTGTGTATGATTTGTAAGAGGTTAGTGTGCAGGTCCCGGCAAGTACTTAGAAAAGTTAATATAATGTTATCATTTATCATGAGGGGAAATTAATGCAAAAGTAGGGCCATTGTGCTTCAGATAAATAGGACACAGATGTGATTGCATCAGGAATTTCTTGGCTCAGAGAGAAGTGAATCTGTGGAATTCATTACCACAGAGCACTGTAAAGGCTGGGTTTTGAATATGTTCAAGGGTGAGATCAATAGCAAGGGTTGTGAGAAAAAGGCAGGAGAGTGGAGTTGAGGATTATCAGATCTCATTGAATGGCAAAGCAGACTCAATGGGCTGAATGGTCTACTTCTACTCTTACGTCTTATGGCCCATTCAATGTCAGTATTCTGTCAAGGTTACTCAAAGCTATTACAGTTAAACATTGGAGTTAAATACTGCATATAGCATTTGTCCCTTTGTTTAAGGAAGGATGCAAATGCTTTGGGGGGTGAAGTGATTGTAAAGAGGTCAGCCAGGTGGATCTTATAGAATATGAGTTTCCTGATTGGGAGCCCTGGCTGACGGATAAGAACAGGAGCGTCAGAGATTCTACTCACTCTGCGGGCTGGCTCTGAGGGAGCTGGATCAGGGTCAAGGACTCTCGAAGTGTAAATAAAGGGTGACATGCTGACGGATACTGGTCTCTGCGGAATTGATTCAGGAGACAGTTCGGAGATGTTTTACCAGACTAATACATGGAATAGACAGGCTGTTTTACAAGGAAAGGTTGGACAGATCAGACTTGTATCTGCTGGAGTTAGAAGAATTAGGGGTAACTTTATTGAAAGATATACCATCCTGATGGGATTGCTCAGGTGAATGTGGAGAGATTATTTCTTCTTACAGGAGAATCGAGAACTTGGGGCTATGGTTTAAAAACCGCACATTTTGAACAGAGATTAGGCAAAATATATTTCCGTGAATCCTTAGAACTCTCCCTGATAAGGTGGCGGAAATGGGGTCCTTAAATATTTTAAAGGCAGATGTGGACAGATTCTTGCTAAGCAAGGGATGAAAGGTTATGTCGGGTAGGAAGGAATTTGAAATTACAGTCAGATTGTGCATAATGTTATCACAGGCTCACAGTGCTGAAGGACTTCCTCCCACTGGTTGTTTGTATGTTGGTATATAGATTAGATTAGATTAGATTAGATTAGATTACTTACAGGGTGGAAACAGGCCCTTCGGCCCAACAAGTCCACACCGCCCCGCCGAAGCGCAACCCACCCATACCCCTACATCTACCCCTTACCTACGGGCAATTTAGCATGGCCAATTCACCTGACCTGCACATCCTTGGACTGTGGTGCAAGAATGGCTGTCACAGAGGGTTCTGAATTTGATCATACAGATATCATCTCGTAGTCGCTACACACACATTTACGTTATGTGACTGTTCTCTCACCAGAGAGGTATACGCCACACATTTTGGTAAATGTTTTCATCAAGCTCAGCAAGAGGCTGGAAAGACTTCTCACTTCGAGGCAGATTCTCGAACAAAGCGAAACTCACGCTAACGACCTTGATAACCCTCAGTTTGATGATAAAAGCATCCTACTCTTTGCCCACCACTGGTTTAAGCAATGTTCAATTGGAGGAGCAGTGCAAAGAAACTGAAACAAAGCAGCAGCAATATTGACACTGACCTGTCTCGATTGCTATGACAGTAATATTATGCCAAGGCATTTCTTCTCGGTCAAGAGGTTTCAAAGTTACAATTGATCCATTGGCAGAGTTTATGTTGAAATATCTGTCCAAATCAGTGTGCCGATCGATTGAGTAACTGAAAGAATCAAGAAAAAAACAAGTAATTTATGTAACTTATCACCAGCTTCCAAATAAGCTCATAAGATCTACATTGTTGGTCTATTTTCTTTGTTGATCTCTGATACATCTCAAATGCAGTTGTCTCTCACCCAGCAATTGGCTTTCTGACTCAGTGTGTTGTTCACTACTCAGGATCTAGTCAAATGTCAGCAAGACCATTGGTGCCAGTGAATTTATCTGTAAAACCCTTCAGAAATAAACATAAATTCTGGTGATTGTTTGAAGATTGGCATGTGTCCTGATGAGTGCAAGATGAAAAGCTTCAGTGACATGTGTCTTTTCACCAAAATTCACTTAGCTGTCAAGAAGGCATCAACCAGTGATGATCAGAAAATATTATCTGTAGATAATGCTCACATCCTATAAAGCTATAAAACAAAACGTGGATGAGGAACAATTAGAGTAAAGGTCAGTTACTATAGCCTGACCAGAGCAGAGAGCTGCTCTCTCATTAGAGACAGAAAACTAGTTATGGTGAAGGGTCACTGGACATGAATCATTAACTCTGTTTCTCTCTCCACAGCCCTACTGAGTTTCTTCAGCAACTTCTGCTTTAGGTTTTCAGCATCCACAGTTTCTTGTTTTATTTTACATGAGATGAAACTGGTGGCAGTCTCAGGTGAGGGGAGAGGTTGAGAAGGAGAGATGTTCATGGTAACCTCAGCTGGAGTAGGCATTGAGCCCATGTTAGCGGTGTCACTCTGCCTTACTAATCAGCTGTCCAGCCAACTGAGCTAACCTAACCCCAATCGAGGTACATTAGGTCCCATGAAGTTACACCCCATCATGAAAATAAAGTCTACATGGAAGGACAGGAGGAGAGAAAACTGCTAGTAGTAATAAAATAAAATGTGTCTGAAGATCAAATAAAATGTGTTGAAACATAAATTTACAAAGAGTTGTTCTCCGGTGTGTGATGGCAGTGAGTGGGAAGCAGCAGGTTCCTCACGCTGTGTGTTCTGATCAAAGCCATCTGCCAGCGATGAAGTGCTAAATGCAGGAAAGATCATTCCCAAAGCGGGGAAAGAGAAAACCTGGGAGAGTGAGTCATGTTTTACCCTGTTTGCATGCACTTCCTTATTGCATTTTCAGAAAGCTCAGAGCTGGAGGACCAGCTCAATTGATATACAGTTTCATGAAATGAAATATATTTAATCTTGAGTTGTGAGATAGGTTGAAATCAAGGCCCGTTACAAACATGCCTTTAAAGAGCACAAATTACATAATCTACTTTATCCCTCAAAAAATTCTCTCTGCACAAAGTGGAGTTGTACTTGAATGCAGTAACTGAATTTCAATAATCACATCCACTTCTCCGCTTCCCCATATTCTCTCCATGGTACCAACATCCTTTTGCACATTCATGCTAACCATTCAGTTCTGTCTCAAGGTCAGTTCACCTTGAGGATTACGCTCAGTGGTATAGTAAAGTAAGCGACCTGAGGATACAAAGATCTCATACTCCATCTTACCTCAGATCACTTGAAGCATGACATTCTACTGGAAGCATAGTCCTCTGTTGAATCCTTTTGCCCAATTTTAACCCAGCCACTTACATGCAAGAGGAGTGTAATGTTTGCACATTCAGATAGTTGTAATAAATGTCCAGGAGAAAGTGAGGACTGCAGATCCTGGAGAGTCAGAGTCGAATGCATAGTGCTGGAAAAGCGCAGCAGGTCAGGCAGCATCTAAGGAGCAGGACAGACGACGTTTTGGGCATAAGCCCTTCATCAGGCTGCTTGGATTCTTGAATACCATGATATCTGTACTCAGTTTTTAATCCACACTCAATAATGGGAAATAAAGACTGAGATGTCCTTTCCCAGAGAGTGGTGAGCTTGTACAACTCTCTGTCACTGAAAGCGGTTGAGACTGAAACAGTGAATGCTTTTAGGAAAGGGTTAGATGCAGTTCTTAGAGCTAGAGGGTTCAAGGCGTATAGGGAAAAACGGCATAGGGTACAGAATTGAATGATCAGCCAAGACTATACTGAAAGGCAGAACAGGTTCAAAGGCCTACTCCTGCCCCTATTTGTTTCTATGTTTCAATCACAAAGGGATTATCATAAAAAGTTGGAGTCAAGCTCAGATCACAAAGTAAACCAGCTTCCCTTGGACATTTTAAAAAACAAAGAACAAAGAACCTTACAGCACAGGAACTGACCCTTCGGCCTTCCAAGCCTGTGCCAATCCACATCCTCTATCTAAACCTGTTGCCTATTTTCTAAGGGTCTGTATCCCTCTGCTCCCTTCCCATTCATGTATCTGTACATCTTAAATGACGTCACTGTGCCCACCTCTACCACCTCTGCTGGCCATGTGTTCCAGGTACCCACGACCCTCTGTGTAAAAAACTTTCCATGCATCTCTCTCTTAAACTTTTTCCCTCTCACCTTGAACTTGTGACCCTAGTGACTGAGTGCCCCACTCTGGGAAAAAGCTTCTTGCTATCCACCCTGTCTATACCTCTCATGACCTCAATCAGGTCCTCCCCCAACCTTTGTCTTTCTAATGAAAATAATCCAAATCTACTCAACCTGTAACACCCGCCATACCAGGCAACCTCCTGGTGAACCTCCTCTGCACCCTCTCCAAAGCATCCACATCCTCTTGGTAATATGGTGACCAGAACTGTACGCAGTATTCCAAATCCAGCTGAACCATAGGCTTTTACAACTGTAACATGACCAGCCAACTCTTGTACTTGATACCCCGACTGATGAAGAAAAGTATGCTGTATGCCTTCTTGCCATCTTCAGGGAACAATGAACCTGAACACCCAGATCTCTTTGCACATCAAATTTCCCCAGGGCTTTTCCATTTACCATATAGCTTGCTCTTGAATTGGATCTTCTAAAATGCATCACCTCACATGTGCCCAGATTGAACTCCATTTGCCACTCCAACCTCTTGCCAACTCTCCAACCTATTTATATTCTGCTGTATTCTCTGACAGTCCCCTTCACTATCTGCTACTCTGCCAAGCTTAGTGTCACCTGCAACGTGCTAATCAGACCACCTATACCTTCATCTAGATCATTTATGGATATCACAAACAACAGTGGTCCCAGCACGGATCCCTGTGGAACACCACTGGTCACAGGTCTCCATTTTGAGGAACTCCCTTCCACTACTACTCACTATTTTCTGTTGCCCAGCCAGTTCTTTATCCATCTAGCTAGTACACCATGGACATAGTGTGACTTCACTTTCTTCATCAGCCTACCTTATCAAATGCCTTACTGAAATCCATGTATATAATACCTACAGCCCTTCCCTCATCAATTAACTTTGTCACTTCCTCAAAGAATTCTATTAAGTTGGTGAGACATAAATTCCCTGCACAAAACCATGTTGCCTATCACTGATAAGCTCATTTTCTTCCAAATATATATAGATCTTATCCCTCAGCATCTTCTCCAGCAGCTTTCCTACCACTGGCATCAGGCTCACTGGTCGATAATTACCTGAATTATCCCTGCTATCCTTCTTAAAGAAGGGGACAACATTAGTAATTCTCCAGTCCTCTGGGACCTCACCCGTGTTCAAGGATGTTGCAAAGATATCTATTAAAGCCCCAGCTATTTCCTCTCTCGGTTCCCTCAGTAACCTGGGATAGATCCCATCAGACCTGGGGACTTGTCCACCTTAATGCCTTTTAGAATACCCAACACTTCTTCCCTACTTATGCTGATTTTCTCTAGAGTAATCAAACAACCATCCCTAACCCCAACATACATCATGTCCCTCTCCTCAGTGAATACTGATGTAAAGTACTCATTAAGAATCTCACCCATTTTCTCTGCCTCCATGCATAACTTTCCTCTTTTGTCCTTGAGTGGGCCAACCCTTTCCCCAGTTACCCTCTTGTTCCTTATATACAAATAAAAAGCCTTGGGATTTTCCTTAACCCTGTTTGCTAAAGATATTTCATGACCACTTTTAGCCCTCTGAATTCCTTGTTTCAGATTGGTCCTACTTTCCCAATATTCTTCTAAAGCTTCGCCTGTTTTCAGTCGCCTAGACCTTATGAATGCTTCCTTTTTCCTCTTAGTTTCACAATTACATCTGTCATCCCTGGTTCCCTAATCTTGCCATTTCTATCTCTCATTTTCACGGGGACATGTCTGTCCTGCACTCTAATCAACCTCTCTTTAAAAGTCTCCCACTTATCAAATGTGGATTTATCTTCAAACAGCTGCTCCCAATCCACATTCCCCAGCACCTGCTGCATTTTGGTACTGTTGGCCTTTGCCCAGTTTAGCGGGGTCTTCCTTTAGGACCACTCTCGTCTTTGTCCTTGAGTATTCTAAATCTTGTGGAATTGTGATCACTATTCCCAAAGTAATTCCCAACTGAAACTTCAACCACCTGGTTGGGCTCATTCCCTAACACCAGGTCCAGTATGGCCCCTTCCTGAGTCAGACTATTTACATACTGCTCTAGAAAACCCTTCTGGATGCTCCTTACAAACTCTGCTCCATCTAACACTAGGTGAATCCCAGTCAATGTTGGGAAGATTAAAATCTATCACCACCACTCTGTTGCTCCTACATCTTTCCATAATCTGTTTACATATTTGTACCTCTATCTCACACTTGCTGTTGGGAGGCCTGTAATACAGTCCCAACATTGTTACGGCACCCTTCTTATTTCTGAGCTCTGCCCATATTGCCTCACTGCTCGAGTTCTCCACAGTGCCCTCCTTCAGCACAGCTGTGATATCCTCTCTGACCAGTAATGCAACTCCTCCACCTCTTTTACCTCCCTCTCTATCCCGTCTGAAACATCGATATCCTGAGATATTTCGTTGCCAATCATGACCTTCCCTCACCAAGTCTCAGTAATACCAACAATCACATACACTAAGGTACTATCCAAGCCCTAAGTTCATCTGCCTTACCGACTGCACTTATCCCATCAAAACAAATATACCTGAGACCACCTGTCCCTTTGCGTTCATCATCTGCTCCCTGCCGACTCTTCCCCTTAGACACGCTGACTTCATTATCGAATTCCTTACAGGCTTTAGTTACCACCTCTTTACTGTCCACTAACCTCCTCATTTGGTTCCCATGCCCCGGGCCACATTAGTTTGAACCCTGCCCAACAGCGTTAGCAAAAGCACCTCTAAGGACATTTGTTTCAGTCTGGCCCAGATATAGGCTGCCCAATTGATAATAGTCCCACCATCCCTAGAACTGGTCCCAATGTCCAAAATATCTGAACCCGTCCCTCCTGCACCTTCTCTCAGGCCTCGCATTCATCCTGCCTATTCTTTCATTTCTACTCTGACTAGCATCTGGCATTGGTAGCAATCCTGAGATTACTACCTCTGCGGTCCTACTTTTTAACTTGGTTCCTGACTCCTTAAATTCTGTTTGTAGGACGCCATCCCATTTTTTTACCTGTATCATTGTCGCCTACATGCACCACAGCAGCTGGCTGTTCACCCTCCCCCTTCAGAATGTCCTACAGCCAATCTGAGACATCCCTGACCTGTGCACCAGGGAGGCAACATAACATTCAGGAGTCTCGTTTTCAACCACAGAACCGCCTATCTACTGGCCTTACAATTGAATCCCCTATGACTCTAGCCCTTCCACACTTTTTCCCGCTCTTCTGAACAGCAGAGCCAGCCACGGTGCCATGAATCTGGCTACTGCTGCCTTCCCCTGGTGAGCCATCTCCCCCCAACGGTCTACATGTTTTAGAGGGAGATGACCACAGGGGACACCTACACTGCCTTCCTGTCCTTTCTCTGCCCTTTGGTCACCCATTCCCTTTCTCCCTCAGCAATCCTAACCTGCAGTGTGACCAATTTGCTAAATGCGCTATCCACGACCTCCTCAGCATCGTGGATGCTCCAAAGTGAGTCCATCGACAGCTCCAGAGCCGTCATGCGGTCTAACAAGAACTGCAGCTGTACACACTTCCTGCACGTGAAGGCGTAAGGAATATCAAGTGCATTCCTGAGCTTTCACATTCAGCAAGAAGAGTATAACATTGGTCTGAGATCTCATGCCATTTTTTACTCTTAAACTTAACTTAGTCTAACTATAATATCAAATGATGGATAAGTGAAAAAATTAAAAAAGAAACAGTTTTTTTAAAAAGTCACACAATAAAAAAAATAGAAAAGCCTTACCATACCAAAACACATTTAGGGTCCCCTTGCAAGTGGATCCTTCTGCTCAAGATCTTGCCCTAATTTTTCCAAACCAACATCTCCAATATTTTCAATGGCCATCCCTTGACTGCCTGTTGCCCAGTGTCCAAACTACTCCTTCTCTTCAAAGTCATTGCCTCCCTCCAAATCAGTGCCCATTTCTCCTATAGCTCTACACTTCATATCCTTTGACAGAACCTGAAGAAGCTGCTTTCTGTCATCAGGAAATGTTTGCTTCCTTTCATCCCTGATTTATCTGAAGCCTTTGATGAGTTCATTCACACTGTTCTTCCCTTCCAACATCCCTCCTCTGATCAGTCATTTTTTTGCCCCACTATTGGGAGTCCAAAAAGGATTCATCTTAAGTAACTCCCTCTCATTATATGCACTGCACATCTGTTAAATCCCTCTCCTTCCAAAGACAACTACATTTCATTTTGCTGTGATTCTTCATTCCTGATCATCCTGACTCAACCTCTTGATAATCTGCATTAATGTCATAGCATTGGTCATATTTTCTCTCTCTTTCTCTCTATGGTATTATCATTGCCAGCCCACTGCCTTTCTATCACTTTCAATTACGTCCAAAATCTCTGTAAGATTCCCCATTTACCTTTGTTCCTTGGGTTCTTAATCCAACATCTCTAGTTAAAGCCCCATAACTCCCCAGCCAACCACAAATTCACACCTCCTATATCCATGCTGCCCCTGTCATTCCTGATTTATTGACCCTCTCCCATTCTTTTACACTCCAGATGAACTCCAACAGAGATAGCCATTATTGATCTTTGAGTGCTCTTTTATTGGTGACCTCTGTCCATCTTTGTTTCTCTCCCAAAGATCTTCCTCCTTACCCATGTGGGTAAAGTGCTATATTCTATGTGATGCTGTGTATTGGAATTTATTCAGGGGATCTGGGTTATTGTGGTAATCCACACCTTTACACACATGTTGTTGTCTGGAGCAATGGATGGTGACTGAAGAGGTTCCATTTTTATTTCTCACAAATGATGACCAGAACCCTCTCCTGCTCTTTGCACCTGCCATTGGTGAGTGTTGGCTGGAGCTACAGGTTGTTTGTTTGGTTGTGTTTTGCTTCAGCTTTGGTGGACCATTGGGTCCTGGGGTAGGACCTGAACCCTGCGTTTAGAGGTGGGGTCACTACCCACTGCGCCACAAAAGTGCTGAACATAAACAGAGTTAAAAATCACATAACACCATGTATACTCACACTCACATGCACACACCTACATGCACACACTCAGTCTCTCTGCCTCATGCATGCACACACATATATAGGTCTATGGGGTGAATTTGCTTTTGCAGAGTTATATTTGCAGATACATTCTGTTTTGCTTAAAAAATACGCAGTCTGCAGGCAGTCAATCCTTGTAATATTTCATGAATTCCTACTTTGGAAATAAAACCAGTCTGACTCAAAATTGGGATACACACAGACCCTAACCTACACCTTTAATGCATTGTCTGAGCTGAGATGTCACATTTTTTTAATAAAATCTTAAGTTAAATCGGGAATGTGACTTGAAAGAAGTTCTGGGATTTACATATTAATGAACTGAAACCTGCAACCCATTTGAAAAGATGAAAGACTTAACAGCAATCTAGGTTTGTTCAATATATCATTTCAGTTGCATGACACTGTAATCTTTTGCGACAAATTCTGTGTTTTATGATCCTGTTACACAGCTACCTGATAAAGGAGCAGTGCTCTGAAAGCTAGTGCTTCCAAATAAACCTGTTGGACTATAACCTGGTGTTGTGTGATTTTTTAACTTTGTACACCCCAGTCCAACACCGGCATCTCCAAATCATGAATATAAACAGGATATAGCTACACACAATGGAGCCTTGCTTTGTGAGCTGGAACCTATTGTTTTCAGCCGATTCCTTTGTGATGTGACCAGAGCACAGAAACAAGGAATCGTAATGGTGCCACTGGCAAAGAAAAAATGAAATGTTTCAATTTTTTTGGAAATAGTTCATGAATAGAACCGGTTTGAAGTTAAAACAGAATGCCTTTAAGGCTGATATGGCAGTACAAGGCCAGCTTGCCAGACACAGGGGAAGAGGCAGAGTGCATGAACCTGTGGGACGAGGTAGCTGGGATATACAGAGAAGGACATGGAAGAGAAACAAGACTCAGAATAGTTGAGAGAAAACAGTGCCATTGGTGGGAGGAAGCTTGCAATTCCTCAATGACATTTCACTGCATCTTTTATCGGAAGCGTTGCAGATTAAGGTGGAAAATTTGACCAATGTTTCACTTCCTTGCATTTTCTGGACATAATATGAGAATGTATAGTCTACTAATTTAGACATCTTAGTGCCAAATGCTTTCATCGTACGGAATGTATTCCTCATTTGAATGCATTACAGACATAATTCTCTGCACATACATTCAGAAGACATATCGCTTGGAAAATCTGTTGTCCTTTCATTCTTTTTACCCTCAATCCTATCAAAAATGTTGTTGTCTGCTCACCCCACCACCCCTCCTCCACCTCCCCAGCCTCTAACAGCCTCTGTAAGCCATTACATCTCGAACCTTTTCAAATTCTGATGAAAAGTTACTGACTCTGTTTCTCCCCTCCACCAATGATGCCTGATGAGCATTTGCAGCTCATTCCTGTTTTTATTTCAGATTTTTTTCAGAATTTTGTTGTTTTTCATTTGCATTAACACGCACGCCAGTCGGGGAGAATGGCATAAATAATCTCTGGGACCGATTAAACTAATACCTCCGCAAATGGAATGACTTAAGGATTTTGGGCAGTGGTAAGTCACTAATAATGTAATCAACCACTTCTATCAATCACAGTCATAGTATTCCAACAGTGTAAAAACAGGCCATTTGGCCCAACAAGCCCACACTGACCCTCTGAAGAGTATTCCCCCCATCCTATCCCTGGAACTTGCATTTCCCCTGGCTAATCAACCTAACCTACACATTAAGGACAATTTAGCATGGCCAATCCACCCTAACCAGCACATCTTTGGACTTTGATAGGAAACAAGAGCACCTGGAGGAAACTCACACAGACACAAGGAGTATGTGCAAACCCCATATAGAGAGTCACATGAGGCTGGAATTGAACTTATGTCCCTGGTACTGTGAGACAGTAGTGCTAACCACTAGGCCACCATGCTGTCCCAATCTGTGGTGGAATCTCACAACATTTACAAAAACACAGCATGCAACTGTTAAGTAGCCAGACCATTGTTTACCCACAAGCGCACTGAAAATGATCCTCCAGATATGGTCTTGTTTTGTGGCTTTCCCTGGTGTCAGTAAAAGTATATGTGAAAGGAAATTAGACCAGAATGTAATTTCAGCTGCAAAGCATTTTTCTGTTCTTGAACAGACAAGCGTTGAGTCCTGTCTCACTGTGATGTAGACATAGAGTCATAGAGATGTACAGCATGGAAACAGACCCTTCGGTCCAACCTGTCCATGCTGACCAGACATCCCAACCCAATCTAGTCCCATCTGCCAGCACCCGGCCCATATCCCTCCAAACCCTTCCTATTCATATACCTATCAAAACGCATCTTAAATGTTGCAATTGTACCAGCCTCCACCACATACTCTGGCAGCTCATTCCATACATGCACCATCCTCTGCGTGAAAATGTTGACCCTTAGGTTTCTTTTATATCTTTCCCCACTCACCCTAAACCTATGCCCTCTAGTTCTGGACTCCCCAACCCAGGGAAAAGACTTTGCCTATTTATCCTATCCATGCCCCTCATAATTTTGTAAACCTCGATAAGGTCACCCCTCAGCCTCCGATGCTCCAGGGAAAACAGCCCTAGCCTGTTCAGCCTCCCCCTGTAGCTCAAATCCTCCAACCCTGGCAACATCCTTGTAAATCTTTTCTGAACCATTTCAAGTTTCACAACATCTTTCCGATAGGAAGGAGACCAGAATTGCACACAATATTCCAACAGTGGCCTAACCAATGTCCTGTACAGCTGCAACATGACCTCCCAACTCCTGTACTCAATACTCTGACCAATAAAGGAAAGCATACCAAACGCCTTCTTCACTATCCTATCTACCTGCGACTCCACTTTCAAGGAGTTATGAACCTGCACTCCAAGGTCCCTTTGTTCAGCAACATTCCCTAGGACCTTACCATTAAGTGTATACGTCCTGCTAAGATTTGCTTTCCCAAAATGCAGCACCTCGCATTTATCTGAATTAAACTCCACCTGCCACTTCTCAGCCCATTGGCCCATCTGGTCCAGATCCTGTTGTAATCTGACGTAACCCTCTTCGCTGTCCACTACACCTCCAATTTTGGTGTCATCTGCAAACTTACTAACTGTACCTCTTATGCTCGCATCCAAATCATTTATGTAAATGATAAGAAGTAGAGGGCCCAGCACCGATCCTTGTGGCACTCCACTGGTCACAGACCTCCAGTCTGAAAAACAATCCTCCACCACCACCCTCTGTCTTCTACCTTTGAGCCAGTTCTGTATCCAAATGGCTAGTTCTCCCTGTATTCTGTGAGTTCTAACCTTGCTAATCAGTCTCCCATGGGGAACCTTGTCGAGCACCTTACGGAAGTCCATATAGATCACATCTACTGCTCTGCCCTCATCAATCTTCTTTGTTACTTCATCAAAAAACTCAATCAAGTTTGTGAGACATGATTTCCCTGCACAAAGCCATGTTGACTATCCCGAATCAGTCCTTGCCTTTCCAAACACATGTACATCCTGTCCCTCAGGGTTCCCTCCAACAACTTGCCCACCACTGAGGTCAGGCTCACTGGTCTATAGTTCTCTGGCTTGTCCTTACCACTCTTCTTAAACAGTGACACCACCTTTGCCAACCTCCAGTCTTCCGGCACTTCACCTGTGACTATCGATGATACAAATATCTCAGCAAGAGGCCCAGCAATCACTTCTCTAGCTTCCCACAGAGTTCTCGGGTACACCTGATCAGGTCCTGGGGATTTATCCACCTTTAACTGTTTCAAGACATCCAGCACATCCTCCTCTGTAATCTGGACATTTTGCAAGATCTATTTCCCTACAGTCTATATCTTCCATATCCTTTCCACAGTAAATACTGATGCAAAATATTCATTTAGTATCTCCTCCATTTTCTGTGGCTCCACACAAAGGCCGCCTTGCTGATCTTTGAGGGGCCCTATTCTCTCCCTAGTTACCCTTTTGTCCTTAATGTATTTGTAAAACCCCTTTGGACTCTCCTTAATTCTATTTGCCAAAGCTATCCCATGTCCCCGTTTTGCCCTCCTGATTTCCCTCTTAAGTATACTCCTACTTTCTTTATACTCTTCTAAGGATTCACTTGATCCATCCTGTCTATACCTGACATATGCTTCCTTCTTTTTCTTAACCAAACTCTCAATTTCTTTAGGAGAAAGCGAGGACTGCAGATGCTGGAGGTCAGAGCTGAAAATGTGTTGCTGGAAAAGCGCAGCAGGTCAGGCAGCACACAAGGAGCAGGAGAATCGACATTTCGGGCATGAGCCCTTCTTCAGGATAGCGCTGATTTCCTGAAGAAGGGCTCATGCCCGAAACATCGATTCTCCTGTTCCTTGGATGCTGCCTGACCTGCTGCGCTTTTCCAGCAACACATTTTCAGCTCTCAATTTCTTTAGTCATCCAGCATTCCCTATACCTACTAGCCTTCCCTTTCACCCTGACAGGAATATACTTTCTCTGGATTCTCGTTCTCATTTCTGAAGGCTTCCCATTTTCCAGCCGTCCTTTACCTGCGAACTTCTGCCTCCAATCAGCTTTTGAAAGTTCTTGCCTAATACCGTCAAAATTGGCCTTTCTCCAATTTAGAACTTCAACTTTTAGATCTGATTTATCCTTTTCCATCATTATTTTAAAACGAATAGAATTATGGTTGCTGGCCCCAAAGTGCTCCCCCACTGACACCTCAGTCACCTGCCCTGCCTTATTTCCCAAGAGTAGGTCAAGTTTTGCACCTTCTCTAGTAGGTACATCCACATACTGAATCAGAAAATTGTCTTGTATGCACTTAAGAAATTCCTCTCCATTTAAACCTTTAACACTATGGCAGTCCCAGTAGATGTTTGGAAAGTTTAAATCCCCTACCATAACCACCATATTATTCTTACAGATAGCTGAGATCTCCTTACAAGTTTGTTTCTCAATTTCCCTCTGACTATTGGGGGGTCTATAATACAATCCCAATAAGGTTATCATCCCTTTCTTATTTCTCAGTTCCACCCAAATAACTTTCCTGGATGTATTTCCAGGAATATCCTCCCTCAGCACAGCTGTAATGCTATCCCTCATCAAAAATGCCACTCCCCCTCCTCTTTTGCCTCCCTTTCTATCTTTTCTGTTGCATTTGTATCCTGGAACATTATGCTGCCAGTCCTGCCCATCCCTGAGCCATGTTTCTGTAATTGCTATGATATCCCAGTCCCATGTTCCTCACCATGCCCTGAGTTCATCTGCCTTCCCTGTTAGGCCCCTTGCATTGAAATAAATGCAGTTTAATTTATTAGTCCTAGCTTGTCCCTGCCTGCCCTGACTGTTTGACTCACGTCTGTTCTCAGCTGTGGACTTTGCACCCCACTCTGGCAGTTGGCTCCAGACAGCTGGTTTCTAATGAAGGAACTGTATTAGCTGTTGTGCTGCTGGTTTCAGCCCGGTAAGGGTCCATTGAAATTCCTGCACTTGATATTAATTCATCATTAACTAGGCTGATAGCATCACAAAGAATCACAGAATTGTTCCAGTGCAGAATGAGGCCATTCAGCCCATTGTGTTTGCATCGGTTCTATTCCCTGCAGACAATCTCCTGCCTTCTCCCAATATTCCTGCTTACCATTTCTTTCCAAATAACCATCCAATGTCTCCCTGGAATGCCTGAATTGAACCTGCCCCCACCACATTTCCAGACAGTACATTCTCGACCCTAGCCACTCAATGTGTGTAAAAGCTTTTTCTCAATTCATCCTTGTTTCACTTTAAACATGCTGCAATTGGCGTACTTTCATGACATATCTATCCTGCTAAGCTGAGGAACTGGATCTGTGTAATTTTATAACAGATAGCGATGGGTTCATCTCCCCCATCTTTCCGGAGAAAAGGGAACGCTTGGAATCCACTGCAACTAGGTATTGTTTCCTGTAAGCCCCATGCCGTACGTGGCTCAGGATCCAGGAGGAAGCTTCACACAAGATTGATTCCTGGGATGAGAGGGGGATCCCTGTCCTCCAAAGGGACATTATGTCAAATGAATCCATATTTGAAGAATGAGAGGCAATTGCAGGGTGATGGGACAACAGCAGAATGGTGAATGATGAGAGTGCAGGCTGATGTGATGATGATGTCAGTGAGACATGATCAATTATAGAAAATTGGAGGGAAGCAGAGACTTAGACCATGAGACCATAGCCCAGAGAGCAGGAAGCCTGTGGGATTCTCTTCACAGAAAGCAGTAAAGACCAAAACACTGAATGTTTTCAAGAAGGTGTTAGATAGAGTTTCCATGGTTAAAGGGGTCAAAGAGTATAGGTAAAATCAAGAACAGGGGACTGAGTAGGATGATCAGCCATGATTACATTATATTGTGGAGTGGGCCCAAACGGCCAAATAGCCAACTCTTTTTCCTACTTGCTAAGTCTCTATAAGACGTCGGAGCAGGATTAAGCCATTTGGCCCATTGATTCTGCTCCACCATTCGATGAGATCACGGCTGATCTGATTATCCTCAACTCCACTTTTCTGTCCCACAAACCTTGCTTCCGTTACTGATTACAAATCTGCTGATCTCAAGCTTAAATAGACCTTAATGACCCAGCTTTGACAGCTGGGTAAGGAATTCCATAAATTGACTACCCTCTTGAGAAAAAAATTCCACCTCATCTCCACCCTAAATGGACAAACCCTTACTCGGAGATAATACCCTCTGGTCTGAGACTCTCCTAAAAGGGGAAACCATCTTGCTGCAGCTACGGTGTCAAATTCTCTCATTCTACTGAACTCTGTCCGGTGTAAGCCTATCCTACTCAATCTGTCCCTGGGAAAATCCCTTTATACTCAGGCGAGTAGTGGGTTCACCAAAGTGGATGCTGAGAGTCTGTTTGCCCCCGTTTGGAGTGTCCGGAGTTAGAGGTCACGATCTCAGGATAAGGTCAGTTTAAGATGAGAAGGATTATTTTCAGTCAGAAGCTGTGAGTACTTCTACCTCAGGGAACTTTGGATGCTCAAGATGGGAGCAACCGATTTTAGGAAACAGCATATCAAGGAGGAGAGGGATAAAGGTGCCACAGTGGCTCAGTGAGTAACACTGCTGCCTCACAGCACCAGGGACCCAGGGTTGACCTCAGCCTCGGGCAACAGTCTGTGTGCAGTTTGTATGTTCCCCTCATGTCTGCGTGGGTTTCCTCTGGGTGTCCTGGTGTCCTCCCATAATCCAAAGATGTGCAGGTTGGGTGGATTGACCATGCTAATTCAGGGATGTGTAGGTTAGGCGCATTAGTCCGGGTAAATATGGAATGGGTCTAAGTGGGTTACTCTTCGGAGGGTTGATGTGGACATGTTTCCACACTATAGGGATTCTATGAAAGGGAGTTGGGGGAAAGTGTTCTGTCATTGTCTTATTGTATGTTAAACCAGCTGAAGGGGTTGAATGGATCACTTCTGTTGCTGTTCCTTACGAAGGATGTTAGGGTCCTAGAGGGATCTGATGGAACAACAGTGGCTATTGGTCAGTAAGCCTTTCCTCTTATCCTTGGGAAGCCATGAGCTGTTTCCATCAGGGTGGAAAGGGATGAACTTTCAGTTTCGATGATGTGTTTGGGGTGTCTGACTGCTCATTGAAGTTGTCAGGCTCACTGCAAACACAGCCCTCTCAATACTCAGTGCATGGACTGTCTGCCAAGCCTGACAATGTCTCTCAGGATCAATAAATAAATAATATTCACTGGTTATCCTCCATTGTGACTATCAGGAGCTACAGGTGAGACAGCTGCCTCCATTAATATCTCTGTCAACCTGCCAGATTCCGTGTTACATCATCAGATTGGGAGAGGCTAAAGCTGCTGCAAACTGAACTCTTTCAGAAGCGTGACCTTACACAACTATATCTCGATGACAGGGTCACCTCTGGTACCCTACTGACTCAGGACTCAACTGCGTGTGATCTGAAATCACTGTGATATAGGTTCTTACACACATGCTCAATGACAGTCGCTAAAGATCGAGTTAAGCCTTTACCTGCCATTCTAGACAAGTTCACAGCTTACTTTCTGTTTTCCAATTCCATCCCTTTAGAAATCATGGCATCCCCATAGTGCACATAGAGGCCACTCAGACTGAACTCACTCTCTAAAGAGCTCACTCTCCAGTCCCATTCCATCCCTACAACTCCACAGTTCCCATGGTTAAACACCTAGTCTGTACATCCTGGGCACAGCCAATCCACCTAAACCTGCCCATCTTTGGACTGTGGGAGGAAACCAGAGCACCCAGAGGAAACCCACACAGACATGGGGAGAATGTGCAAATTCCATACAGACAGTTGCCCAAGGCTAGAATCCAAACTCGGTACCTGGCGCTGTGAGGCAGCAGTGCTAACCACTGAACATCGTGAGCCCTATTTATTATTTACCAAGAATTGTATAATCTCCTTCTTTGTCCAATGTATGTTAAACATTTGGGAAACAAAGTGTTTATAACAATTTAAATTAGGCAAAACTTGCTCTTGTGCTTTGAGTGTTCATTGTCTGCTGATGTACTGGTAGCCTGACCCCATTGTTATGCAAACACCTTTCCTGTGTTTGACCAAGTGTCATTTGAAAAGTGCAATGTATTTTCAAAAAGGGGAGCACTGATCACCTCCATGCCCCTCCCCCCCATTTGATAAGCAACAGTGGATTCCGTTTTCAAAATCACATTTATAAATTGTGCTATGTTTTAAAATTCACCCTAGAAATTGGATGCAAACTTGGGCGCATTGATTGTGTAAACTCTCCACTGCACTGAAATCTCACAGGGGGTATTTAATATAAATTTGTGAAACATTGTGATAAAGTAGCATGCAAGGGGAACTGAACTCAATAAAAAAAAGTAATATAAAAGCTCAAGGTGTAATGCATCTTTTAATATTCAAGCACATTATTATTACATACCTCCTATTTCAAGAGTCTATGTTTTATGTTTAGTATTTGTTTGAGGGATGTGGGTGTCTTTGATTAGGTCTGTATTTATTGCCCATCCTTAGTTGTTCTTGAGAAGGTGATGGTGAGCTGCCTTCTTGAACTGCTGCAGTCTATTTGGGGAGTTAGGACACCCGTAGGGAGGGTGCTCAATGGCACTGAAGGAATGGTGATATATTTCCAAACCAGAACGGGGAGTGGCTTCGAACTGGAATATGCTGGAATTGGTGGTGTTCCCATGTATCTGCTGTCCTTGTCCATCCAGGTCAGAAGTCACATGACACCAGGGTTATAGGTTTAGTTGAAGTCCTAAGCATTCGGAGCACTGCTCATTCCAGGTCGCGGAGGTTGTGGGTTTTAGACACCACTGTAATACACACACTGTTGCCACCATACATCATTGGTGAAGGTGGCTTAGGCTTCAGAGTTGAGCAGTGAATCTAGGGCAATTTCATAATAAATTTTTCTGATTCTTCAAAAGAACAAACAAAATCTCTTCAGGTCTCAGTAGCTAAAAGGAATGGACTCAACCCAGTTATAGAGTCATAGAGATGTACAACTCGGAAACAGACTGTTCAGTCCAACTCATTCATGCTGACCAACATCCTAGATTAATCTGGTTCCATTTGCCAGCACTTGGCCCATATCCCTGTAAACTCTTCCTAATCATGTACCAATCCAGATGGCTCTTACATGTTGTAATTGTACCAGCCTCCAAAATTTCCTCTGGCAGCTCATGCTGTACACGCACAACCCTCTGCGTGAAAAAGTTGTCCCTTAAGTCCCTTTTAAATCTTGCCTCTCTCACCCTAAAGCTATGCCCTCTAGCTCTGGACACCCTCGCCCCACGGAAAAGACCTTGTCTATTTATCCTATCCATTTTCTCACATTCCAGTCAGAGCTAAAGTGCTATTATAACTTACATTTACATAATGCTTTAATGTAACAAACCATCCCAAAGCGTTTTACAGAAGCATGATAGAGACACTGAGCCACATGAGGTAAGTATTTGGGCAGATGGCCAAACTTTGGATCAACATGGTTTTAAATGGATTCTTATAAAAGAGCTAAGAGAGGTAAGGGAGTGTAGGGAGACAGAATATTACAACTTAGGGCCCAGCTGTGAGTGGAGCTGTGAAAATTCCAAGAGGCCAGGGCGGGGGATGAGTGTGGACATTGTGGTCCTTGAGGAGATCACAGTAATGGAGAGCTGCAGGTCCATGGAGGGTTTGAAGCTATGGTTGAGAATTTTAAAATGGAGGTCTTGCTTAAACAAGAGCCAGTGCAGGTCATTGGGCACAGGGGTGATTAAGAGTAGAGTCACAAGGAACTGAGATTTAGAGAATCTGAGGTTTATGATGGGCATAGTGTGGGAGACCAGTAGGGAGTGAGTCTGGAATGGCAACGTCTCGAGGTAACATGGGCAAGAATGAGGGTTTCAGGAGCTGGTTTGTTCAGGTCGGGGCAAGGTTGAATAGCTTTAAAGAAAGACATTGTTCGCTTTAGCTCAGTGCGAGTGTTGGATCATTTCTGAGTCAAGAGTTTGTGGGTTCCGAGCATACTGCAGAGGCTTGTGCATAGTATCCAGGCTGAACGCACATTTGGAACATCGACTTCTCCACCTCCTGGTGCTGCCTGGCTTGCTGTTCCTCCAGCCTCCTGATTGTCTACCTTGGATTCCAGCATCTGCAGTTTTTTTTGTCTCTAACTTTTGGCTGAGCTCTCTCCGTCTTCTCAGGTGGATATAAAAGACCTCATGTTGCAATTTCAAAGACGAGTTTTCACTGGTATCCCAACCATCTTTTATTCTCCAGTCATGACCATTGAATGAGGTTACTTTGCCAATTATTTAATTGCTATGTTTAGGAATTTGCTCTGCACCAATTGGCTGCTGAGTTTTACACATGCCAATGGTAACTTTACATCAACAATCTTACTTCCTTATCCCCTGTTTCCTGACAAGGATTCCATCCCAATTTCCCAGTTCCTCCTTCTGGATTTTCTATTCCAATGGTGCTGTCTTCCACAACAATGTTTCTGAAATATCACCTTGTTCTTCAAGCAAGGATTCTGCACACAGCATCTATAGCTAATTCCCAGGTTTGAATGGAATTGCATTGAGTTAAATTAGCTTTATTATCATATGTTTTCAAATGAGTGCAGTGAAAAGTTTGTATATGCAACATCTTAGATATAAAGGTACCTAGCTTCTTCAGTTACAAGATCTTAGAAAATAGTGAAATAAAAAGTTGAGGACAGCGGTTTTCAAACCCAGACCACACTAGCACCTAGTCTCCAATCCACACAGGTCTGTCCTCCAGACTGTGCTGGGTTTCACTTCGAGGTTCATGAGGCTGGGAAATCGCTCTGAAATCACCTCACGACTGGTAGACCATGCTGAGATAACTCTAGGGCAAGAGATTGCCACGTACAGCCAGAAGACTCCCATGCCACGTTGGGCCTGGCCAAAGGGAAACCGTGCTGGGGTGCCGCTATGCCAAGCCAGGAGGTTGCTGCACCCTTCCTCGGAGGACAGTGAAAGGGTCCTCCTGCAGCCTCCACATTCAAAGGACAATCCTCTCGTATTTCCACTGGCTGGAGCATGTTGCCACCACCAGCCACATCTTTTCCTCCCCTCCAGGGGACCATAGCTTCTGTGATACCCTGGTCCACTCCTCAACCACCCTCACCCCCAAACACCTTGACCCTTCTTGTTTCACCTTCCTCGACAGTCAGGACACCAAACACAGTGACCATGCTGCAGAATATCTCTGGTCAGTCTGCAACTATCAACCCCATCTTCCAGTTATTTGCTATTGTAGCTCACCAGCTTGCTGTCACCCTGACATCTCTGTCCTTGGTTTACTGCTATGTTCCAATCAATCTCAACAGAAACTAGAGAAACAACACCTCATCTTCCCAGTATGTACTTTATAGCCTTCACTACTCGGCATTGAGTTCGATCATTTCAGGCCATGTACTCTGTTTTCCACTTCAATTTTATTTGCTATGCATTTGTCTGAAACATATTTTTCCAGCTTTAGCTTTCAGACAAAGCTTTCCTTTATTCTGCCATTAACATTCACTCTGGATTGGTGTTTTGTTCCTTTATTAACATCTTTATCACTCAAAAATAACTGCACTGACAGCAGTTATCCTGTCACCAAGTCACCCTTTACTTACATGGGCTCTGACCAGCCAGCTCCAAGCTAGTCCCTAGATAGAGAAGAGTCTCTGAATCTCCTGTTTATTTTTTTCTTTTTTCTTTTTATTTTCCCTCACACTACCTCCTAACAGCGGTAGTGCTTATTTTTTCCCAGCACCCCTGTTGTGTGTGCGTGCAGGTGTCGGACACAGTGAAAAACAACAAATATGTAAATCTTTATTTCTATTCCACCACCAGGAAGAAAGGAAACACCCTAATGGCCAGTGACAAGCAGTGCCCTTCACATCAAAGGGCAATGCTGTATGATCAAACAGTGAAGGGGCGGGCAGGGATTAAATCAAAATAGAATTGGAGGGGAAAATAAAACACTCCACTCCCCGCGGTGCCCGCCTCTCCCTGAAAATCTTGAGGACGTTTCTCCTGTTTATTTCATCGTCAATAAGATCCACTTGGTCCTCGTTCCAATCACAACACACTTAGCTTTCTGTTCCCTGACACCTTTGTCACTTAATCTTTTCCACCTCTAAATTATTCCAAGACTTTCCCATTTTCAACAGCTTTAAACACTTCCACCTTCTTTCAGTTCCAAAGCAGTCGCTGTCAACTCAAAACATTAACTGTTTTTCTCTCTCTGTTGTCAGACCTGCTGAGCATTTCTCACACTTTCTGTTCTTATTTCAAAGTATGCCATTGGCTGCTTTGGGAAGTCCTGAAAGGTGCTACAGAAATGCAGAGTCCTTGGATTTCTCAGAGCTGGATCCAAATGAAAGCCTTTGCCATCTTTTCTTTTTGTTAAATTCCAAATTGTGTGGAACAGGAGTTCAATAAATAATTGAAACTCACAGTATACCGAATACTTGAGAGTACAGTTGTGGTTTCTGTGGAAGTTTGCTAGTGGGTGCAGAGTCAGTAAGAACAGCAAGGTTCACTTTCATTTTGGTTTGATTGAAATGTTAATTGTATGGGGGGGGTGGTGCTGGTTTGGTTTCACCAGCAGATGGCAGTCAAACACCAAGTACTGATGATTTGGAGATGCCGGTGTTGGACTGGGGTGTACAAAGTTAAAAAATCACACAACACCAGGTTATAGTCCAACAGGTTTAATTGGAAGCACACTAGCTTTTGGAGCAACGGTCCTTCACAATCACCTGATGAAGGAGCGTCGCTCCGAAAGCTAGTGTGCTTCCAATTAAACCTGTTGGACTATAACCTGGTGTTGTGTGATTTTTAACCAAGTATTGATTGCTTCTTGCCTGAAACAGCAGATGGTGATGTGGTAATGCCTTTGGGTTGGTAATGTTCTCAGAACATAGGTTCAGTTCCCACTATGGCAATGAGTGAAAATTAAATCCAATTATTTAAAGAAAGCTCCATTGCTTTCAGACAAAATCCTTTGGGAAAGGAAAGACGCTGTCTGATCTACATGTGACTCGAGACCCAAGCAAAGTGTATGTAATAAGGTGGAGGAGGTAGTGGAGGCTGGTACAATTACAACATTTAAAAGACATCTGGATGGGTACATGAATAAGAAGTGTTTAGAGGGATATGGGCCAAGTCCAGGCAAATGGGACTAGATTAATTCAGGATATCTGGTTGACAGAGACAAGTTGGTCTGAAGAGTCTGTTTCTGTGCTTTACATTTATATGAATCAAAGAGGTTAACTCTTAATTGTTTTATGTAACGACCTTGCAAACCACTTAATTCAAGAGCAGCTAGGGCTGGATGCCAAAAGAAGTGCAGTCACTTGTCACAATATCAGCAGCCAATCTGCCCACAGCAAGTCCCTGCAAACAGCAATCACAGTGATTGGTTTATCTGTTTCTTTGTGACAAGGGTTAGGTACTGAGCAGGATACCAGGGAGAAATCACTCACCCTGTCTTCACAATTGTCGCATGTGATCTTTTATCCCCCACCCCCACTCCCACCCCCACCCCCAAGACAAGGGAGATGGGCCTCGGTTTAGCAATGTTAATAAAAGGTAGTGTCTCAGAGAGTGCTCACACTCCCTCAATACTGCACTGAAGGTGAGATATTTTTCTGTTCAAGGTTATGAGAGTTGCTTCCTAAAATTGAAAGATAGTGCCCCGTGATTCTATATGGGGGCCCTTCCCACCTTTCAAATTCTAATTTAGTTTTGGTTTAGTCTAATTTTAATTTCACAATAATTGGATAATGAAGAGGGAGTTTCGAAGAACAGTGTGATTGACATCTTACAGTTTCCAGTGTTAAAACAGTGCCTTGATGTCAGAGTGGAAGTGCTTTATTGATTGGGAAACGCGTTGGGACATCCGAAAGGCATTGTGGAAATGCCTTTTTCTCTGGTTCACCAGAATGAGCTGAGGAGATTACAGAGAGCTGAGGGGTAAGTCCCCTCTGGAGTATAAATAATTGTAGAGGGATGTGGTCGGGGGATGCTGTTTTAATGTATATCTGGAATTCTGGTGATACCTCTCAGGATAAGTGGTGGCTCAGTGGTTAGTACTCCTGCCCGGGACTTGGGTTCAATTCCACCTTCACGACAACTGTCTGTGTGGAGTTTGCACATTCTGCCTGTGTCTGTGTGAGTTTCTTTCAGGTGCTCTGGTTTCTCCCAAAGCTGTGCAGGTTAGGTGGATTGGCCATGGGAAATTGTCCAGTCATGTGCAGGCTAAGTGGATTGGCCATGGGAAATTGCAGGCTGGGTGGGTTAGCCGTGGGAAATGCAGGGTTACGTGGAGCATCAGTCGGGATGGGATGCTGTTCAGAGGGGTGGTGTGGACTCAATGGGCCAAATGGCCTGCTTCCACACCGGAGGGATTCTATGAGTGGCTAGGCCACTGAGTTGATGCACAATCCCTCCAGTCCACCTTTCCCTGTACGGCGTCGCTGAAAGACTCTGTGTTCTCCAATTGAAATGCCAAGCCATTGGCATCTGTTGCTGGAAATCGCTGCTCTGAGTGAGTTGGAGGGAAATATTGTTCAGAACTCCTCACTGTCTCTGACTAACAAGCAAAACTCTGTCACCACTGAGTGCAGCGATTGCAGGGTCAATTTGCAGTCGGGCGGACTTTATCTTCATTCATTCGAAGAATGTGAGTGTCGCTAATCACTGTCAATCCTGAGTTGTCCTTGAGGAGATAATAGTGAGTCATTTTGAACCACTGCAGCCCATCTCATGTATAATACATCTAGACAGCAGTAAGAAACACTGAAAGCTGAAAGGAGTTTGAGGGTTTTGACCCTGATGAGAATACTTAGCTTCAAGTTGAAAATGAAAATGAATGATTTTATTGTCACCTGTATTTTACAGTGAGAGAAACAGTAAAATACAGAGGGACCTCAATTATCCGAAGGACACAGGCGGGGAGTATTTTGTTCGGTTAATCGAATTCTGGATAACGTAGTTGGCCAAGCATCGAGACCTTGCAATCTTGTTCGGATCATCCGAAGTTCAGTGAATCGAATGCCGGATAATCAAGATTCCTCTGTACTGTGAAAACCTTTTCCACTGTCACCATGAGCTATCAAAAGTTGCTGAAGATTGTGAATTTCTCCATTGAGTACTTGATTAATAATAAGCATTTATTTTAAGACCCGTGTTACGTAAATTCATTGATACTGGTCGAAGATTCAGCACTATGAAATTAAATTTGCAACATCACAGTAAATATAAGAACCATTCCCACTTATTCAATCACACATTATTTACATTTTTTTTGTAGCTATCATCAGAAATCCTGGTTTTGAATCCAATTGTCAGTGCTTGAGTCAAGTTTACCACGACCATTAGTTATAAGAACCTAACAATAAACAATCTCAGGCCCAGCTCTCTCCAGTTTTCAGGTGTTAAGGTTAACGGCACAGAATGGTCCATTATCTGCTACTCGAACAGTACCAGGCTCGTGTTTAGAGATTAGGGGTTAAAGGTGGAACATTGTTGAAGCAGAAAAAAAAGGGAGCTCTACTCCTCAATTGCATGTTTTGTAGTTCACCTGACTGTACACAATACTGACAGTGAGAGGGTAATTTCCTGACCTTACACTCGCTGTATGGCTAGAGAGGAGAGATAAACTGAATAGAGAGAGATAAAAGAGATTGAGGCGATAAGAAGTCGAGAGGCCAGGGAGAGGGGAAAGAGTTGAGAGAGAATAAGAGTAAGGTGTCAAGAAGATGGTGGAGAGGGAGGGATCGAGATCAGAAACATGGAGGAAAAAGAGAAAGAAGCCATTGATTCTTGTATCCAATAATCAGTGAGTCTCTGTGGATGCTGATCCAGTTGCTCTCTGAATTCAATAAACTGTAAATCTGCAGTTTAATAGAAATCTAAATGTTGTGCTTTGTGGCCTCATTGTTCTCAATGCAAGCTTTGCTCACAGCGACAATGTGCTCTCATTCATTGTAAAGGGCTTGTGAAAGTCAATGACTGTAGGAGAATAGACTGAAAGTTCTGGGTCAATCAGTAGGAGTTGGAAAGGCACTTCAACTTGCAATGGAACATGGCAGCAGGTATCTTAAAGCCTGACAGTAAACTCAATAAATAGCGCTCACTCAGATTGTACTAAATAGAAGGTACTGGAGCGCAAAACATTTGAAAACATGTCCGGTATCACTTAAGAATACAGCCAGACTGCTATTTCATTCTGAGTGCTAGTGTAGACCTTTTGTAATGGATGACTGGTGATACAGAATATGTTTCAAAATACATTTGAGGATCACTGTTACCTGTGCAAGGCAAAAGCAGGTAAGTAGGTCATCAATATTTTCTTTTAAAATTGGTTGTTATGGTATTTTATTTCATTTATTGCGTGGTCTCTATCCATGCTTTTTGCACACCTGCATTATCGCAGGGTAAGTCCTGCATGCCTGCATAACCACACACTTTAGCAGAAATACTACAAGTTCCTGTGATGTAATAAATTGTAAGTAAAGCCCAAGGTGTTAAGGTTGTAACAGTAACTCAGCTGTGGGACAGAAGGTTGAGAGTGTAATTTCAGCTGTGGTTCCAGCGCAATATTAGAGATCTACTCAATGCAACTCTGACAAAGTCAAAGATCTTCCACTGACTCATGCACTAGAAATACTGAAGAAAACACTTACTAGGATGTTACGTGGACTGGAAGGGTTGAGTTATAAAGTGAAGCTGAAAAGGCTGGGATTTCCTTCCCTGGATTGTAGGAGACTGAAGGGTAACCTTATAGAGGGCCATAAAGTCATGAGACACAGAGATAAAGATAGCCAACAGCTTTTCCCCATGGGGGAGGAGTCTAAAACTAGAGGGAAGAGGGTTAAGGTGAGGGGGGAGAGAGACAAAAGGGTCCAGAGGGGCATTTTTTTCACACAGAGGGGGTCTGGAATGGGCTGCCAGAGGCAGTAGTGTAAGCAAGTACAACTTCTTCATTTAAGAAATTTTTAGACAGGTACATGGATGGGATAGGTGTGGAGGGAAATGGACCAAACACAGGCAAATGGGACTAGTTTAATTATAAAACTGAGCAGCATGGACAAGTTGGGCTGAAGGGCCTGTTTCCATGCTGTAAACTTCTATCATACTGTGTCCCTGACCCATGACTGCCCAAAATGAGGAGGATTCAGTCAGGAAGACATTGGACACATTGGGAACACACAGAGGGAAAGGAGTAACATCTGAGAGAGAGAGCACTGACCTCGAAATAAATCTTATCTACCTGGACTCCTCATGCATCTCTGCCCCACATCCTGCAGGTCGTGTATTGGCCCGTCGATGTTGGATGGAGGCAAGTCATCCTGGTTCTGAAGGGACTGTCTGAGAAGGGGCAGTAGGAATGAAGTATTCAACTGGTGGAGGTACAGCCTTTGGATGGGGTCATTAAAACTGAAACCCTGTCTTGCCCTTTCATGCAGATGTCCATGATTCCACGCCACTATTTTAAAGAAGACAAGGGGGATTTGTCCCAGACTCCAGGCCGAAACCAATCCTCAGCCCACATCACTGAAAAAAAGTGATAACTTGGTCATGCAGTTAATTTCTGCCTGTGGGATCTTGTTGTGCAAAATAATGGCTGCTGCGTTTCCCACATCATCACAGAGATTACTTTTTATAAATTACTACGTTGGGTGTAAAGTGCTTTAAGGTTCCCTGATGGTGTGAAAGGGCTGCAGAAGTAGGCCATTCAGCCCTTCAAACCTGCTCTGCCATTCTCGATCATGGCTGATCATCTATCTCAATGTCATGTTTACTTGCTATTTCCCACATCCCTTGATGTCAATGCAAATCTATCAAGCTCTGCCTTTAACACACTCAAAGACTGAGCTTCCACACAACGTTTCATTAGCTTCTGAGTGAAGATATTCCTCCTCACCTCAGGAGGTATGGAAATGACAGTCTTTCTTCATTGGACATGAGTTAACAATTCAATTGTCTTGAGTCTCTTGGGATAAACCTTTTCCATTTGTGTCTGTCAATGTTCTCCAAAGAGACAGTTTACCTTCTTTCTGTTGCAGCACTGACCTATCAGATAACTAGTCAAACACTAGTCGAAGAGAAAGCAAAGGACCAGTAAGCCTGAATTAAAACAAGTCCCTAGCACGGGGGACCTAGACAGTGCCTTGAGATCCGTCTCAAGACGAGACCTTTTACAAGGTAAACAAAGGATGTGGAGCTTAACTGTGGCAAAAAAGTGTGTGCACTCAGTAATGTCCCAGTGAAGCTGAATCTCCAGAGTCAATATGGTTCAAGAAGCTGAGAGGTGATCAGTGATTGGAATTTGCATTACATTAGGGCTCTGGGTTTTGAACAAGCTCAGGTTTACAAAGGCTGGAAGATAGGAGGCTACCCATAAGTGCACAAAGTTAAAAATCTTACAACACCAGGCTATAGTCCAACAGGTTTATTTGGAAGCGCAAGCTTTTGGAGTGTTGCTCCTTCATCGGGTGGTTGTCAGATGAGTGTAGCGGTGACCAAGGAATGGATAAAGATTCCAGCAACAGATAAGCTCGGATCATGTTGACACCTTGACATTGTGCCTCCTACCCACAGCAACAATGTCATGTTCCTTCCTCATCATCAGCCATTATGCACAAACCTAAACGCCAATACATTCTGCTTATTCTCATACTCCCCTCTCCGTCCCACACAGCCAGGGTCCTCATTGTAACTCTAGCATGACACTAATGAAAAATGCTGTATTTTTTAAAGGAATTTTTTCAGGTTTTGTGGGTGTCACTGGCAAGGCCAGCATTTGTTGCCCATTCTGCGGCTTTTAGCTGAGTGTATCTGAATATGAAGCTGACTAGGCTGCTCAGATAATAATATCCACTTCACCATGGTCTGGAGTCACATGGACATCAGATCTAGTATGAGTGGCAAATTTCTCTCCCCTAAGGGACACTAGTGAACCTTTTTGTGATAATCCATGATAGTTCCATGAGATGAGATTGAATTCTAGATTTAAGGATTGAATTAAAATTCTTTCAGCTGCCAATGTGGGATTTGAACTTATATCCCCAGAGCATTACCTGCTATTGTGTTATGTCTTACAGCTGGTGTGCAGTATACCTTTAAGAGACATGCTTATGAAATCACACCATATCACATCATATGATCTGACCGTGTAAAGGTCTCAGTCTCCATTTTAACTGGGGCCACTTGAAGCATGGTGTGCTACTGGAAGTGTACTACTGTTGGTGACTAAATAACTTAAAATGAGCCTAGAAATTGAAATGTCTGGGACTGTAATATATAGCTCAGGAGGTGGAATAAAATCTTTTGAATTTCTCTGTATCACAGCACCTTCATCCTATATAATGGGAACTATCATAAGAGTTGCCTCATCATGTACAATTACCCTGCTGGAGGCAACAACACACAATGGGAGGTAATGACCTAGTGGCATTAACGCTGGACTGTTAATCCAGAGAGGAGAAAGTGAGGACTGCAGATGCTGGAGATCCATATTTTTAATCAACCAATTCCGTGACATTATTACACACCTCAGGAGGGACTGGGACTTGAACCTGGGGCCACTTGGTCCATGGGTAGGGACACAACCACTGTGCCACAAGAGGGCCTGCCTTGTTAATATTGGTAAGCCAATGTCCCCCTGATTGGTCCACATTAACAAGCTCAATCAAGAGCTCATAGTTACCGATGTCTACCTGGTTTCAATCACTACTGTCCTTAACTGGTCTGTTGGGCACGTGAATAGGAAGGGTTTGGAGGGATATGGACCAAGTGCTGACAAATGGGACTAGTTTAATTTAGAATATCTGGTTGGCGTGGCCAATTTAGGCTGAAGGATCTGTTTTCTGTGCTGTACATCTCTGTGACTCTATGACTCCATGTGATCCCAGACCCACAGTAATGGGGTTGACTCTTAATTGCCCTCTGGGATGGTTAATGAATACTGGCCTAGCCAGCAACACTGTCATCCTGTGAATTAATAAAAAAAACACAAGGGTAGATTATCTGGTTAACTAACTCAGTGACAGTACCACTGCACTGTTGTCTCCCCTGTGCATTGTCGATTAATTGCTGTACCTGAATAGTAATCAGGCTGTGCGTGGCCCCTGTGGAATACTGCAGCTTTACTTTCCAAACAACGATGGCTTTGTATAAAGGTTTTTCTTTGATATCCTCAAACATGAGGAAGAGAAACCCACTTAAATCTGTCACTGAGAGCCGTGCCTTGCTTTAGCTGAGTATTTGCATGGCACTTCTTTACACTTGGGAAGTTTTCTTTGGTTTCAACAAATCTGTTGATCAAGGAATAGAAAAATAAATGCCAGCCTCTGCGGTGAGAGCAATGCTTTAAGGAAAATTAAATTGGTGAACTGTCATTAACTCTAACATCACTTTCCTCCATTTAATTTTGATTCTATTTGTTTCCGATGTTCATTTAAAGAATGAAGATTAACGCTAGCTTTGGACAGTTGGCTTGGGGTGATCGCTGGCTGTGCAATGAAACCAAATCAACATCAAGAAAAGATATAATCACAGAGACAAGAATGCTTCAACTTCAGTTGTGTACCTGCCAATTCAACTGTCACACATTATCAGACTCAGCAACCTCTCTCAGGCAGTGATCTCCTCTGGTGCCATCAACAGTCAACATTCAAATAATATTTAAAAAATATCAGCAGCAGAGCGAAAATAAATAAAAGGGGCACAAAGCAAAGTGGCGTGGTGTGCCATTGTTCAATTTGACAGGAAGGATTATTGGCAGGAGGCAGAGGTGATGTTACTTAGCTGCTCTTGTGTATGGATTCCTATGCCTTTGAAGTTGGCTTCTTCCTACGATTACTGAACAAAAGCTTGGCACATTCCTCCAGCAATCCTCGCTTTGCTGTCAGTGCATGCAATTCCTCTCTGTGTTATTTAACTCTCTTACCACAATATCGCTTTTGCACAAACATATTTGAAGCTGATGGTCAGAAAGCTAAATTCAAGCCTTTAAGAGTGTCCTGTCGAATTCCTACATATCTAGTGGTATTGTCAGTACTGATATATAAATAAGCATGAAAACCGCTGCTGAGGTACTGCCTCAACTGGAAAGTTGACCTGACAACCAGGCAGTTTTCACATCGTCCGAAAAGTGGACTGATCTGAAAACGATCATTGTAACTGAGAGTGCTGTTCTGCTGTTTGAGGATTTTATGAGTCTGAATTCCAGGATTCTGCAGTGGCAGCATGTACTTACTTTAATAAATCAATGGGGTGTTAATGGATGGTGCACTATCACACAGAAAAGAGCAATTGTTGTAGCAATGTGCAGGGCTGTGCTACAGTAATATTTGGAAAAGCTAACCCGGTAGTCATAAAGACTCAAAACCAATACCATCCACATGAGGATATTGAATCTAAAACTCAAATTTAGACATTGCTACTTTCTGGCACATGTAGTCAACAAATATAGTTCTTACACAATGTGTATATCTAAATAAGGACTGGGGCTGAGCAAATCAGGTTCATATTCTCTGGAGTTCAGAAGAATGAGAGGTCATGTATTGAAATGTACATAATATAGACAGGCTTAACACCTTGTTTCAACTGGTTGACAAATCTGGAATAGAAGAGCAGAATCCCAGGATATCATTTAGGATTGGGATGGAACGAGGAACATCTTTACTCAACATTTGTGAATGTTTGGAATTCTCCACAGTCATTGTTCCTTGAGAATTGAGGAACATGGAGAGCAAATGGGACAGTGGGAATGAAGGTCAAGATTGGCCATGGCCTCATTGAATGGTAGAACAGACCCATTGGACCAACTGGTCTACTCCTTCTCCTATTTCTTAGGTTTTATATTCCCAAGTTTCCACGTCACTCTGCATTTCACAATGGCCACCTTGTTCTGGATTAACCCAACTATGGCATTTCTTGCACTATATCTAACCTATCAAATCCTTTAATCATTTTAAAGTCTCCAATTAGATTATAGAATCAGAGAATAGAATTATAGAAGAGCTACAGCCCTAAGAAGTCCATTGCATCCATAGTGGTTCAGCAAGAACAAGCATGGTTAGTAGTTAGCACTGCTGCCTCACAGTGCCAGTGACCCAGGTTCGATTCCAGCCTCAGGTGACTGTCTGTGTGAAGATTGCATGTTCTCCCCATGTCTGTGTGGGTTTCCTCTGGGTGGCTCTGGTTTCCTCTCACAATCCAAACATGTGCAGGTTAGGTGAATTGGCCATGCTAAATTGCCCATCATATTAGGTGCATTAGTCAGAGGGAAATGGATCTGGGCGGGTTACTCTTCGGAGGGTGGGTGTGGACTTGTTTCCACATTGTGGATAATCTAATCAGCTAGTCATAATCCCTTGCCCTTTCCCTGTAGCCTTGCAAATATTTTCACTTCAGATAATTATTAATTTTGAAAGTGATGATTGCAGCGGCCTGCAACACTCTCTCAGGCTGGACATTACAAAGCCTAATCACTCATTGTGTAAAAGCATTTTGACCTAATTTCTTGGCCAATCTTGGTGATGCCCTCTGATTGAACCTTCTACTAATGCCAACAGTTTCTCCCTGTCTCTGCTGTCCAGCTGCTCTTGATTTTGAACACCTCGATCAAGTCTCCCATCAACCTCCTCACCATCTTCTTCAGAGCTGACGTGGAGGAGCCGGTGTTGGACTGGGGTGGACAAAGTTAAAAATCACACGACACCAGGTTATAGTCCAACAGGTTTCTTTGGAAGCACTAGCTTTCGTGGCGTCGCTCCTTCATTTCTGTGCTCTATGACAGACTCCTGACAGGTAGTGCTCCAAAAGCTTGTACTTCCAAATAAACCTGTTGGGACTAAAACCTGGTGTCGTGTGATTTCCAGCTTTCTTCAGAACTGAAGTCGGATCACTGGACCCAAAAGGCTAACTCTGTTTCTCTCTCCAAAGATGCTGCCAGACCTGCTGAGTTTCTCCTGAAATTTCTATTTTTTTTGTTTCAGATCTCCAGCATCTGCAGTTTTTTGTTTATTTCAGTTCCTTGTTCTTGCTTTCTTCCCACACCCTTTGATCCCCTTAGCCCTAAGGATTACACTTAATTCCTACCTGAAAATGTTCAAAGTTTTGGCCTGAACTATTTTCTGTGGTGGAGAGTCCCAGTGCTCACTGCTCTCTGGGTGAGGAAATTTAATCAATTCTACAATAAAGATCAGACACTTGTTCTTCAGACTGCTGTACTGCTTGAAGTTGTAGAGATGTACAGTATGGAAACAGACACATTGGTCCAACTTGTCCATGCCGACCAGATATCCTAACATAATCTAGTCCCATTTGCCAACATTTGGCCCATATCTCTCTAAACCCTTCCTATTCATATACCCATCCAGATGCCTTTTCAATGCTGCAATTGTACCAGACTCCACCACTTCCTCTTGCAGCTCATTCCAAACATGCACCACACTCTGGGTGAAAAAGTTGCCACTTAGGTCTCTTTTAAATTTTTCCCCTCTCACCGTAAACCAATGCCCTCTAGTTCTAAACTTCTCCACCCCCGGGAAAAGGCCTTGTCTATTTATCCTATCTATGCCCCTCATGACTTTATAAACCTCTATAAGGTCACCCCTCAGCCTCCGACACTCCAGGGAAAACAGCCCCAGCCTATTCAGCCTCTCCCTATAGCTCAAACCATCCAACCCTGGCAATATCCTTATAAATTTTTTGTGAATGCTTTCAAGTTTCAGAACGTCCTTCCGATAGGAAGGAGACCAGAATTGCACACAATATTCCAAAAGTGGCTTAACTTCTGTGCAACTGCAACATGTCTTCCCAACTCCTTGACGCAATGGTCTGACCAATAAAAGAAAGCATACCAAACACCATCTTCGCTATCCTACCTACCTGCGACTCCACTTTCAAGGAACTATGAATCTGTACTCCAAGGTCTCTTTGTTTAGCAACATACCCCAGGACCTCCTATGTGAAGATGGGGATCATTCAATCAGTACTTGGCAGGCAGATCTGTTGGCACATCAGTTATATTCTGTACTTATGCAGCAAATAGCAATGGTAACTTCTCGAAGTAGGGAGGTAGTTGAACTGTTCAAGCATCTGCTTTGAGGGCAGGGGTTAAAAGAATTAAATGCAAGGCTGGAAAGTTTGCATTCATTGACTGCTGAGATAGAGATCATCTCGTAATGTGAGCTGGTCTTCCATGGATGGAGGTGCCAAGCAAGGTACTGATTCCAGCAGGGCCACTATTTCAGTGCTCTCACAGGTGTGTTAACAGGTAACCAGGTAACCAGCACATTGTAGGATTCTGAAAGCCTGAAGGAAGGGGTGAGGAGGTCCCCTCAGATTTCCCCTGCCCCCTGAGTGTGCAGGGACTGTAAATGTCTCCATTTGTTGAAAGGGGTTTCTCACGTCACAGCTGATGAACTGCAAGTAGCCTATTTTCCCATAACCAAGTCTCTGGTCAATGAAACCAAAGCGGAAAGGTACATTAAGAGAGAAAAACAACATTTTGAGTCTGGTTCAGAAGAAGGGTTTCTCCAGCAATTTCCATTTCTGTTTCTGACTTCCAGTATCCACAGCTCTTTGTTATGTTTTCTCCAGATCATGACATCCCTGCACCAGTCAGCGACAGAGCCGGAATGAGGATGCAGCAAAGCACATTGACTGTCCAAATCATTGTGCAGTCTTCGGCTTATACATGGAAACTGTCGCTCCAGGAGCGTGACGGGGAGGGGCTGTTGTATAGTGGTACTCCACCGTCATCATCTCCAATGACTACCCGCTGCAGGCTGCACAACAGAACAGTGCAAAGGGGACATTTCTCCTGGTCACAAGCACAGCAAAATGAAGAGTTCACTACAGGACCAGCATAGACAACTGTTGCAGCACACACCAATCCAAGGAACAAAAGTTATATCAAAAGTGGTGTGAGTTATTAACCACCTCACCACTACAACCACTTACAAGCTCTCATGTTTAATATTGTATTTTCATGAGCAAATGGAGACTCTCCAGTAAAGCAAAATGGAACCAACTGATCACCTTTTTTATTGTTTGTGAGCTTTTGTTTTGTCCCATGGTATAAATGAGGCAATGTACATCTCTATGCTCTTAAACTGCGATCCTTACATCTGGAGGCTTCTGCTTGTTTCCAGCCCCATTACCATAGTTGAACGGAGGGGAATGTAGATATGTCAGAAGCCTTGAGAGACAGTAAGCTCTTCTCCTGGTCATGGTGAGGTGGTAGCTCCACTGAATGACATGGGATTGGATTTGTAAACCACAATGTGATTGGTCATGATCATTCTGATGGATTTTTCTGCTGATTCTTTAACCGTATGATCTAATGTATCACAGTTTGGTGTCACTGTGTTGGTACTTGCAGCAGATGGTGTGAACAGCAAAAGTTCTTTTCGCTCCTGTTAGCTTCTGTTCACACTACAAGTCTACAAAGCTGGCAGGAGGAGCTCGTGTTGCAAATGCAACAGGAACAGCTTCAGATCTCCCATCTTTCCATTTCCCCCATCACCTCTGACCAGCTTCCTCTCAATTTGAGCACATCTATCAGCTCTCCTCTTAGCCTTCTCTTGCCCAAGGAAAACAGTCCTGCACTCTTCAATCTGGTTTTGTAACTGAGGTTTCTCAACCTTGGAACTTTTCTTGTGAACTTCTTCTGTACTCTATCCAGCGCATTCACATCCTTCCTAAAGTGCAGCACCTAGAACTGCATACATTGTTCTAACTGAGGTCTGACTAGTGTCTGACACAGTTCAGCATTGCCTTCTTGCTCCAGAAATCTATGGCTCTGTTAATAAAGCCTCAGCTATTGTATGCTTTATTAACTGCTCACTTTTTCTGTCCTACTATCTTCAGTGATTAATGCACATATGTATAAAAAATTACAAGAGAAAAAAGAAAGACACAATAAATGAAGCATATCTTCATAAAATCCCAACAGTGGAAACAGGCCATTTGGCCTAACAAGCGCACACTGTAGTCAGACCACATGGAGAACTGTAAATGCAATGAAAGCAGTTCCGAGAAGATTTACTGGAGTAATATGTGGTATGGGCAGGATGTACGGTGAGGATAGGTTGGACAGGGTAGGTTTGTATCTGCTAGAGTTTAAAAGAGTAAGAGGCAGCTTGTTTGATTCTTTGATTCTCTGAAAGTTGCCACCCAGGTAAATAGTGCGGTGAAGAAGGCATATGGTGTACTGGCTTTTATTGGTAGAGGAATTGAGTTCCAGAGTCCTGAGGTCATGTTGCAGTTGTATAAGACTCTGGTGTGGCCGCATCTGGAGTATTGTGTGCAGTTTTGGTCGCCATACTATAGGAAGGATGTGGAGGCACTATTTGGAGGAACGGGTGCAGAAGGGGTTGACCAGGATGTTGCCTGGTATGGTAGGAAGATCGTATGAGGAAAGGCTGAGGCACTTGGGGCTGTTTTCATTGGAGAAAAGAAGGTTTAGGGGTGACTTGATAGAGGTTGTCAAGATGATTAGGGGTTTAGATAGGGTTGACCATGAGAACCTTTTTCCACGTATGGAGTCAGCTATTACGAGGAGGCATAGCTTTAAATTAAGGGGTGGTAGGTATAGGGCAGATGTTAGGGGTAGATTCTTTACTCAGCGAGTCGTGAGTTCATGGAATGCCCTGCCAGTAGCAGTGGTGGACTCTCCCTCTTTATGGGCATTTAAACGGGCATTGGATAGGCATATGGAGGATAGTGGGTTAGGTGGGCTTGGATTGGCCAAAGGGCCTGTACTGCACTGTATTTTTCTAAGATCCTGAGGGGTCTTAATAGGACAGCTGTAAAGAGGGTGTTTCCCTCTTGTGGGAGAATCCGGAACTGGAGATCTTCTGGTTACAATTTATCAAATTCTTTTGTAACAGCCCCTGAAACTTTGGTTCGCAGGTGGTAGTATTCCCATGTATCTGATGCCCCTGTCCTTCTGGATGGAAGTGTTTGTAGATTTGAAGTGGTGTTTCAGTGGTCTTGGTGAGTTACTGCAATGTATCATGATTGCGTTAATGGTTTGCACACAATGGTAAGACAGCGTCTGAAATACCTTGTTCCCCTTCTAGCAATCCTGCTGCTTTTAAAGCCATGTATGAGAATTTGCATGGAAGTTGGCTTCAGTCATCTGTACTTGTGAAAATAATGCTGAATTCACAGTGACAGTGGGACTGTCTATCTGAGCTGGATCTTCCTCATTAACAACACCTCTGTTCCGAAATTAAATCAAGGTTTGCTTGATGTCTAGGGCTATCCCTTGAAGTGTTAATACCAGCGGATCAGCAGACTACAGAACACAGACATTCAGTTATTCTGTTTGCTCGGCAGTTGCAGTACGATCTGTTCAGAAGTGTTTTATTAGCAAGACATCAAAACCCACACACTAGGTGTGAACACTGACTTAAAATGTTTGATTGTAAACTGAAAGGATTCCCTTGGCACTAAAATTACTTATCTTAAAATTATTCATGTTAAATTGTGTTTGGATTTTTGAATTTTCTAATTTGCAAAAGTACATGATTCATCCAACTTTGTAAAGATCCAAAAAGTAACTTGTTGAGCCAGGAGTTTTGTTATTTATTAAGTTGTGGAAGAAATGTGTACTAATAACATCTACTTTTACTTCTTGAAGACCAGTTCTGCCTTTATGGTTTTAAGTGTTCAGTAAAATATTGTCTCGACTATTCTTCCTGTTAATAAAAATAACCAATGCTTTTAACATATAATGTTCACCTCACAACATGGTACAGTGTGGTTTTCAAAGCAGTAAGAAGAAAGTTGAAGCTGATATTTTAAGCTAATAATTAATCCTGGATTCACCTTTTCATTCACCTTATGTGGATGGGTACAATATTTACTTCTTAACAAATTTGATTTTCCTATGAGAATTGTCTTTATTGTTTGTTGGAGGTGTAAGCAAAAAGTATCAGGATAATACCTGAACCATCACATTCATTCATATAGTAGGAGTAGGAGTAGGCCATTCAGCCCATCTGATACAATCCTGGTTGATCTCATCTCAGCCTGAAAGCCACTTTCCTGCCTGCTCTCCATAGCCCTTCAACCCATTACTAATCAAAAATCAGTCTAACTCCTTCTTAAATTTATTCATTGTCCCCACACTCTGGGGGAATGAGTTCCATGGATCCACCACCTTTTGAGAGAAGTAGTTTCCACTGATCTAAGTTTAAAATATGCTGCTCCTTATTCTAAAACCATGACCTCTTGCTCTATACTGCCACATATAAGGAAACATCTTTTCTCCTTTCACCTTGTCAATTCCCTTTAACATCTTATACATCGCAATCAGATCTCCTCTCATTCTTCTAACCTCCAGAGAGTTTAGGCCTAAACTGCTCAATCTCTCTTTGAAAGACAAACCTCTCATTTCTGGACTCAATCTGGTGACCTTCTTCTGAACTGCAACTACATCTGTCCTCAAGCAAGGGGACTGAACTTGTAAGCAAAACTCCAGATGTGGGCTTACTAGTGTCTTGTACAGTTGTAGCAACACTATTCTGCTTTAGTAAAACAAAGGACTGCAGATTGAGCTCTGAGGAAGGGTCACTTGAACCGAAACGTTAACTCTGATTTCTCTCCACAGATGCTGCCAGACCTGCTGAGCCTTTCCAGCAATTTCTATTTTTTGTTAAAGAACAACAGATAATGGAGATTTGAAACATCAACAGAAATTGCTGGAGAAACTCAGCAGGTCTGGCAGTATCTGTGGGGTGAAAGTAGAGTCAACATTTCGAGTCCAGTGACCCTTCCCACCTTTTATATTCTACATCTTTGGCAATAAATGCCAAAAATCCATTTGCCTTCCTAATCGTCTGTTGTACCTGGATGCTTGTTTTCTGTAATACATGCACAAGGACATCCAGATCCCTCTTTGAAGATGATCTTTGAAGTTTCTCTCCATTTAGATATGCAAAACACCAGTAATTGCTCTAAATACTGCATCCCTTCATATTGCAGCATGTGATTTGCCCGATCAGTTCAGTGCCCTTGTCCCATTGCAGAAGAGTATTTTTTTCAAACTTTGGTATTTCAGTTTTGCCCTAATCTCTTTGATCAATTGTCCAACATGTGAGTTACATGTAGGGATACCTCTCGGAAACTAAATCGGCACAAACAGCATTGGTATCCCAAAGGGCTCGGTGGTATGTTTTGATCCACATGCAATGCAATTGGCACAAAATGATGACAATAACCGCAAATTATGTTAAATCAGGGTGCATTATACTTCCAGAATTCTTATGTGGAATTGGCCGTTTTCCCTTTAGAAGATAAAGCCTGCCTCATAACATTGTGTCACACACTCAGGACATTAAGTGATAATAAACATATAAGTATTGCTGAAAGAGACACATTTTATCAAAGATTTTCATCTTGCATTAATCAGGACAACTTGCAAGAAATACGAATGGTGAAACATTTTATGCATGAGAGGAGACTGCTGATTGTTTGGCACTCATACCAAGTCATTTGTGTCAATTGTAAATAGTTAAGGACTCAGCTATGATCCCTATCTCTCATTAAACCTTACCAACTAAAGAATAGTTCATTTCAGCCTGATGTCTATTTTTTTGGTCAGCGAGTGAATCTTCTATCCATGCTGATATAAGCATGAGCTTTTATACCGCAACAACCTTTGATGTAGCACCTTATCAAATGAATCATAGAAATTTAAACACATCACATGGACTGTTCCCCCTTGATCCACAGCGTGTGCTATTTCCTCACAGCACTCCAGCCGAGTGGTTAATCATCATTTTTCATATATGAAACCACACTGCCTCTGCCTAATTACCTTGAACATTTCAAAGTGTCCTGTATCATGAAAGGTGTGTTATGTTATACATTAAAAACATTTACTCGACTTTGGATTCCATACTAATGCAATATAGGCGTTGACCTATTGTCGTGAAATGATTTAAAAAGTAATTAAGTCAGACTTTCTAAAGCCATGGTTTTTGGAACAGTGTATGCTAGAGAGCAGATAACAGAAAGCTCCCTGAGATGTTAATAGAAGTTAATTTATGCTGTGGCGCTTACATCTGAAGAGAGAAAAAAAAACAACAACCATTAGTTTAGTAGTACCTAACATGACCAAGTGTTTGTTTTGAAAATATCGTTTAAAAAAGTTAATGGTTCAGTTTGAAGAGGAACCTGATTGAAATCACGTACAAGTATAGTCTCTCCTCGAGAAAGGAAAATTTTCAGAGCAGTTAAGAATGTAAGTTTCCTAAGTGAAAGTGTTTAGCTTGTGAAATTTTCAGACCAGGAGTATTTGGTTAGAAACTTGTATTGTTTATTCAAAGCTGCGAAAGTCTAAGCTCACAGTGTAAATGGTCAAGGGAAAAGGCCTCATAGGACCAAAACTGTGAAGAAGTAATTAAGTTAAACCTATAGAATTTGATAAGGAAAAAACAGTCTAGTTTTCTGACTAACAGTAAACTTATGGTGATGGGGAATAGGTAGACTTTTATCTTGTTATGTTTTGAAACCTTTCAAATTGACTTGCATTTAGGTAGGTTGATTGGCTTTACTTTTCTTTCTTTTGTGCAATAAATTTCTGTTTTATTGTTAAATGTGAGACTGCAGCCTCGTGTGCTTATGTATCAGGGAAAGATGGCTACATTAAATTAAAAAGAAAAACAAAATATGATCTATCATGCCAGAGTTCATTATGGGCTTTGACTTGTCCCAGTAACATTGGCTGGAGTCACAATGCTGCTATCGGTCCAACATCGCTTTGCAAATTCTTATCTGTTTTAAATGTCTGTGGAAAGTCTTACTATTTGTTGTGTATTTCTAGTCAGTTTTCTCTAGTACTCTAATTGATTCCCTTTTTATTAATTTTTACTTTTTTTTGTTCTTTCTTACATTCCATTTAATTTTCTGAATTCAAACAATCTTTGCATAATAATACACTTTGTTTAATGTTAACGTTATTTTTAACTTTTTTATAACTACAAGTAGTAGTTCCTCCTCTTGGATTTTTTTCTTACTCATTGGAATATATCTATCCTGTGTATTCTGAAATCTCCCCTTAAATATTTGCCATTACACCGCCAATAGCTAATCATTTAGCCTAGTTTGCCCAATCAGTTTTACTAATCCTTCATTCATTCATTTATTTTTGCCCTTATTTAAGTTTAAAATATAATTTTGGACTTTTCTGTCTGTCAAACTAAATGTAAAATTACACCATGTTATGATCACTGCTACCTAGGAGCACAAGGGCACTAATTAATCCTATCTCCTGACACAGTACCATGTCTTACATGGTCTGCTCCCTCATTGGCTCCAGAAAGTGCAATTTTAAGAAATTGTCCCAAAAACATCCTATGAACTCTTCGTCTCTGCCCATCTGAGTTTTCCAGTCTAAATGTAGGGTAAAATGTCCCATGATTATTGGCATATCTTTCTGACAAGTTCTCATTATTTCGTCCCTTGTACCCCATCTTACTGGGTCGTTAATATTAGAGGACCGTATATACTCAAAGAAGTGAATTCTTGCCTTTATCTCTACCCAAACTACTTCTACACCCTGGTTTCCTGAATATAGGACATCAGTCTCTATGGTGCTAAAACCAACATTAATCAACAAAGCCACATCTCTACCTTATCTTAGCTTCCTGTCCTGTAATGCGAACACCCTGCACTCTAAAAAGATGGTAAAGCTTACCTAATCAAGCTATGAGATGCGTCAGGATCTTGTGCAGTTATGGTACCGATGATAGTCCCCACATCAATGTCTTCATATACATCGAACATGTAGAAGGGTCTACTGAACACTGGGGGCTCATCAACATCTTCAACAGCAATCCTCACAGTGGCTACATCTTTGTATGGACCCAGGTAAAGGAATCGCGGGTCAAGCCGACTGTTCGTTGCCTCAACTTTTAAGGTATAGCTTTTCTTGTTCTCATAGTCCAATATCTGTTTTAGAAGAACAAAGGTTTAGATAATCTGATTGCAAATAAAAAGAATCACAATGGAGAAATGCCAGAAGAAAGAAAACTACTGAGTGTGTCTGCACCTTTTTGACCAACACGACACCCTCTTGTGTGGCCTTGTCTGTAATAATGTCAAACATATTCATCCCATCTCCATCAATGATGTGATAGGTTATTTCTGCATTTTCTCCGATATCTGCATCATAAGCTTTAATTCTGCCAACAGTCCCACCTTCTGGGGAAGACTCCTTGACGCTCATTTGGTATAAACCTGAAGAGACAAGACATTCTGATTTATAGGATCAGATATTACAATGGGTTACACTCAAATAACACTCAGCCAGGTGTGTATGAGCCTGGGCTTACAATGAGTCATTGGTCTACATTGAAAAGTGCACTAAATCGAGTGTGAAGTTGGCTTAACACAGGGGTGTAATTGTAAAGGTGACACGTATTTCACAAGGACTGGTCCTCTTAACTGAGGATCGCAAAAACTCTCCAGTTTCAGTTGGCATAGACAATGGCCCATTGAGGAGTAAAGGTAACATTGCCATAGTCGGATTAGTCCATAGGACTACCCTCACATTAGAGAGAGAGAGACAGTTAGTGGTGGTTTAACCTGAAGGTCAGCATGCCTCAGCCATAGGGAGAGGTTGAGAAAGACAGGTCCTTATGGTAACCTCAGCCAGTGTAGGAATTGAATGCAAGCTGTCAGCATTACTCACCAGCTGTCCAGCCAACTGAGCTAACCAACCTCACTGAGACACATTTACTGAGTGTCAAAAGGTCAACTTATACCCATGAGCAAAGTTTTACCAACACAATAAACATTACAGGATGTTAAATTTGAAATGAGAGTATAATGACACAAATTGATTTCTTGTGCCCGCAATCATTGTGTTTTTCTAAAAGCAAACTGTCTTTTTTTAAAGTTCATTGTCAAGTTGTTGTGCCCATTATTTGACTTGTGAAGATTTTAGTAGGTCTTCCTCTGAAGACTTGGAGGTACTGGTGTTAGACTGGGGTGGACAAAGTTAAAAATCACATGACACCAGGTTATAGTCCAATAGGTTAATTTTGAAGCACTAGCTTTTGGAGAGCTGCTCCTTCATCAGGTGGTTGTGGAGGTTAACCCCTGAATGCTCCGAAAGCTGGCGCTTCCAAATAAACCTGTTGGACTATAACCTGGTGTTGCATGATTTTTAACTCCCTCTGAAGACACTTGTTGGATGTGAAAGACTTGCTAAGCTACTGAGCCTGTAAATTTTGCAAACATGAGAATACAGCCAGAACAGATAAGACCCATTCATGAACCAACTGGGATTTCACAACAATCAATAATTTCATAGTCAGTTCATCAATAATTTAGTTTCTTCACAGTTACTTTTTAACCAAATTCAATTTCCTGACATCCCCATTTGATATGAAGTGGAAACCAGATGAAGAATATTCATCCAGTTCTGAAGAAGGGTCACTGGACCTGAAACGTTAACTCTGAAATGTTTCTCTCTCCATAGATGCTGCCAGACCTGCTGAGTTTCTCCAGCACTTTCAGACTTCATTTATTTCAGATCTCCAGCATCTGTAGTTCTTTGTTTAATTATAGATGAAAGATATCTTTTTAAAAAAAGATTCCGAGGAGATATGTTTTCCGAAGCTGGATTCTACGTTGGTTTCTGTTTGCATTGCCAGGTGAGGGAACTCCAGAAGTGAGTTCTCTGTCTGCCCAGGAGTGACAGGGGAGTTAGGACGGTGTTAATGACTGGGCGTAATTAGCCTGTCTCCTCTGATTGATCAGTGAGTAACTGGGATATCATTGGGAAGGCTATCTTTATGGGTCCATGGGAACATGCTCAACACAGTCTGAATCCATTGATTTTGGGAATGGGGACTCAGGATTCAAAGAAGTCTAAATAGGTGTTGTAGATTGTCAAAGCAAAAACTCTGACCCTCCTATTACAACAGGAAATAAATCAGACTTTTTTTTGAAAAGGGTGATCTTGTTGGACTTCTGCTTGCCCTTCCTGCTCAACACTTTTGACAGATTTCGTCCAGTAGAAAACCAACCCAGCTTCACTCAAGTGTCATTGACTTCAGGCTGGTATCCAAGCCAATGAGATTAAAACTAGGAAAGATGGCATGGCACTACTGCCTTGTTACCATCTGGTGAGGGTTGAGGAGGAGAAGTACAATGACCGTCCATGTTATTTGTATGCATTACTGGGGTATATATGTTTGAAAGTTTCATCAAGGGTCAAAGGTTCAAAGGTGGCCAACAAAGAGAGGTTGGGGGTTCCAGGAGTAGTTTAGAACAGATTATTGAGAAGCAACAGTCCAAATACCACACAGCATCCAAATGGACACAGTCAACATATGACATGTGACTTAGGTGTGAAGATTTAGTGACCATGAATTGGAATGACAATACGCCCTGGTCTCCAGTGTCTGCCCTTATCCATCTCTTCGACCCTTTAACATTGATAAGAATATTAAGCCAAAGCTAGGAGAAACTGAGGACTGCAGATGCCAGAGGTCAGAGTTGAAAAGTGCATCACTGGAAAAGTACAGGAGGTCAAGCAGCAGACGAGGAGCAGAAGACTTTATGTTTCAGGCATAAGCTCTTCATCAAGAATGTTAAGCCAAGGCTGTCATGAATTGATCCTACCCCTTCACCCTGATCCATGATTCTTCCTTGATGTCTGCTCTCTTTATTTTTGAGAACTGGTGGTTATTTTATGTCAATCACCTTCCAGCTCAACATACCTGGGATGGGGTGACTAACCCCACTGCTGTAGATCTTAACTCTTTGGGAACATCTTTGCTTAATTCTCAAAAGGATACCTTACCACCTTCACCCAGCCAGCTTAGTTCAGATTTGTGGATATCACTCTTTCTCTCAAATTCTCATTATGCTTGATTATACTAACAGAGAACTGCTCTTACACTGAGACTTTGGTAAGGCATTTGGCCTTATTTATGTTGCTGTGTAGGCTTCCATTATTGGTATTTTGTTAAGGACTCACATATGAGGAGCTGTGAAAATGATCTCATTTGAGACCTTATGAAGAAATCTGGACTTGTCTTTTTTTATAACTCATTGAAGGAACGCAGTGGAACACATTAATAAAATATGAGTCAGGTGACTTCAGCTAACTGTTCAGACTTACTGGAAGTCACCTGTCTGAGAATATGGCTGTCAGGTGTGTGGCTATTTGATATTTTTTGAGCTCAGATGGTGTATAGTATGTGAAGAGGTAAGACCCCCCCAGCTCAACTTTTGCCATTTTTCTGAGAGACCCTTTTGAGGGTTATGTGTGATAATTAAAAAGCTAAAAATGACTATTCAACCCGGAAGACTTTGAAAAGATTTCCTCTCAAAATCCTGAATAAACTGGCCTGAAAGGATCTCAGGAGGACAACTGCCTGTGTTCTGGTGACACTCTTTCATGTCTAGTCACCTGCCATATAAAAGAACCCTGGACTGAAAGCAATCTGGAAATTTCATATCCTAGCCTTTTATTTTCCAAAGACTGACAACAATTTTGGCCAAGGTATTTTTTTTCAAAGCTAATCTCTGCAGAGAAAGTTTCCTTATTTCTTTCTTTAATTTGTGTGTGTGTGCATGCAAGTATCAGGCTAATGTTTGTATGTGTGTGTACATGCATGTATTGAGGTTATTGAGAAGGGTAAATACTGATAAAATCATATTTCAACCTGTACATTAGTCAGTTTTGCATAGAGTCTCCACAGTGTGGAAGCAGGCCATTTGGCCCATCGAATCCACACTGACCCTCTGAAGAGCATCCCATGCAGACACACACCCCCTACCTAACCCTGACTAATCCACCTCACCTGCACATCCCTTGGCACTATTGACAATTTAGCATGGCCAATCCACCTATGCTGCATATCTTTTGATTGTGGGAGGAAACCAGAGTACTTCAAGGAAACTCACACACTCAGGGGGACAATATGCAAACTCCATACAGACAGTTGCCTGAGGGTGGAATCAAACCATGGTTCTTGATGCATTGAGGTAGCAGTGCAAACCATTGAGCAACCATGCCACATCTTTGTCAACAATTGTGTTGCTCAGTGAAGAAACCTGATTGGTGGATCTTTTTATTCTGAACGTACTATAGATAAAGCAGATAATTGGCTGGATCAGTAACTGGGTAAAACATTTAAATTTACATTGTGAGTGTTGGAGTCATAGGACTAGAAATAGGCAGTGTATTCCTTTCATCTTGCTTGCCCATAACAAGGTTAGCAGATTGTCAAGATTGAACAGAGATTGCTGAGACACTGAACACTTGTAACCAGAGGTCAGGAATTGTTGTACTCTTAAACTTCTCAAGGTCATAGGACAGTCAATTCTTACCGTAGACAAGGCTTTCTGTTTCCACTCTGCCTGTGTAAACAAAGTATTTTGATTCTCAAGCATTCATTCTATCAAAGGAATATTTAATAGAATACAATTTAAATAGCCAGGCTATATTTTTCTGAATAATCAAAAACTATTTTTCCAATAAGTACATCACTTGTACATTATTCTCTGACTTGAAAGTTGGATAATGTGTGTGGGTAGTTAGTAAACTATGGATTTAATATTTTCAAAACCCTTTGTTTTAATCAGCTTTATGTAAATCTTGCAAAAGGATGTTTTCTACATTGGATGTGAATATTATTTGAGTAACATTCCTAACTGTGTAGACACTAGACTCATTCAGACTAAAAAGGTGTGATGGCGCTCAAATAGGTTTATGCTTTTATTCATTAATGCTACATACTGATAAATTATGGATCTAAATTTAGCAGCAAATCATTGACTGTAACTCACTTTGAGGAAATCTGGGAGGATTGTCATTGACATCGGTGAGGGTGATGTTTACAGATGTTGTGCCTGATAATCCTCCCATCTGTCCACCCATGTCCTTTGCCTGGATGATCACTTGATACTGCTCCTTTGCTTCTCTGTCCATGTTTGGTAAAGCTGTCCGAATAATACCTACAATAACCCACAAGGACAAAAATAAATCAAATTAATCAGAGTTGCAGGGAATTAATAAAACAGCAGAAAAAAAAACAATTACCAGATTCTTGGGGGATTTTACTCTCGTTCAGTCACTGAAATCTAAGTCAGCATCTTACATTGTCTGAAAAATTACAAACATCTCTGTAATAATTACTAAACCATGCTGTGAAACAATAAAGTAACACGTTAGCCTAACCAGCAAAATCTAGCTCCCGGAAGGTTCAGATTGCTAACTTTGCTGATGGGTGTGAAACTACAATAGATAGATCACAGGGTCATAATTTTGATTTCTGAACTCTGTTGCATTAGTTGATCTCAGCCAAGGTGAACGCATGATGTTAAGGTTGCTTGCAATTTTGTTGGGCTCAGAAGGAGAATATGTTCAGCCAGATTTATTATAACTGACAGAATCATAGAGTCCTACAGCACGGAGACAGACCCTTTGGCCTAAACTGGTCCATGCCGCCAAAATATCCAATCACACTAACCCCATTTCCCTGCGCTTGGACCATATCCTTCTAAATCTTTACTATCCATGTATTAGTCCAAATGCCTTTTAAATGTTGTTAATGTACCTGCCTCAACCACTCCAACTGGCAGATCATTTCACATGTGTATCATCCACTGTGTAAAAACGTTGCCCCTCAGGTTCCAATTTATTCTTTCCCCTCTAACCTTAAACTGATGCCCTCTAGTTCTTGATTCCCCAACCATGGGAAGAAGACTGAGTACATTTAATGGTATACTTGTTATGAAGATGTGGGTGTACCATACCTTTAAGGAAGTTAAAAGCTAGCAGAACTACCTGACAGCACCAAATATTCTGAACAAAATATAACGTAACCTTCTGTCCAGCAGTTAAAGTAGATGGTTGCCTGGAGACAAAAACAACTTTGTATTCGGCCAATCAGTTTAAATTATACCCCAAATACCAACTTCCAATCAAGTTTGAATTTAATATATTGACAATATTAAAAACTAATGACACATCCAATGCTTTGGGGGTATAAGACTGGGGAAAATCAAACAGTTGGAGGAGAACTGCCAAGCCAACGACATCTGCAAACAGCCCAGAGAATAGCTCTCTTAAAGGTACCTTTATCGAACAGCAACCTGTGAAGCATAATCATGAAGAAGAAAACAAGACACAGGAAGATCCAAATAGAAAATTCGACAGATGGCTGGTTTTGTAAACTTGAATTTTTGGTAAATCTTAATCATGGGGTTTTATTGGACTAGTATTATAGAAAGGAAAAGGTAAAAGATAGGTTAGAGGAAGGAGTTGTAAATAGTTGTGTTAATTATTCTCTGTTATATTTTAAGACATAAAGTTGTTAATTTCTACATTAAGTTGTTCTTGGTCTCTCGAATTTTCACAGATTACTGCACGGGATAAACCTTTTCTGTGTTCCTGGTTTAAATTAAGAAGGAGGGTTTACCCCGTGTCATAACACACTGTAAGGGGGCAGAGTCAGCTAGGAGAAAGTGAGGACTGTGAAATGGAAATGGATAATGATTCTGGCCATTCATGAAGATTGCACACAATGATAGCCATTGTAAAATAATCATTACTTTGCCCAGGTTATTCCATTCATTAAGAAATTAAAAGATATTCCTAGATATACAAACAATTTTGGTAACTTGGTACAACTTGATTAATACAACAAGTAACAGGTTAACCACAAAAGGAAATTATTTATAATCATGGTCTCATGTCCATCACTTGTGGAGAATTGAAATTACAAACAAGAGTCGAAAGTGCATGCTGGAAAAGCACAGCAGGTCAGGCAGCATCTGAGGATCAGGAGAAACGATGTTTCGGACATAAGCCCTTCATCAAGCTTATGCCTGAAATGTCAACTCTTCTGCTCCTCGGATGCTGCCTGAGCAGCTGTGCTTTTCCAGCACCACACTCTCGTCTCTGATCTCCAGCATCAGCAGTCCTCACTGTCTCTCTGTCCTGAAATTACCAACATACAAATAAGGGACAAGAGGAGGTACCTGTTCCTTTGAGCCTGTCCCACCATTCAATAAGCTTACGTCTAATTTGATTTTAACCTCAACGCTTCAATCCTGCATTCCATTCCCTCTTCCAATAATCTTTCATTATGCTCAAGAATCTAAGTCCTTTCACTTTAAAACTTATCTCATACCTTTTATGGACATAGGTATGAGATTTATTTAGAGTTATATTGGTTTACAGCAGCCAGCTGTGGACCTTTAACACTTTAATATTTTTAAATCACTCCAGTTAAACATCACAGCACTCAAAAACATGTAACTTTATTTGGAGCATCTGCCCTAAGTTCACAGGTTGGTTCAGTGAGTGGAAACTTGCCACATGTAAGTTGATTTGGGTGTTGCCACTTTATGAGCAGGGCATTTTCTAATGAGATACTATAAAAATTCGTGCTAACAGATCATAGACACTCAATTTGCACTGGGCGTAATGTGTGTGTGGAATTCGGCAGTCACTCACAATGGCTTGATTGATTGCAGATGAGCAAAACCAGCAAAATCTAGTGAAAATTCCATGCCAAGTATATAATATTCCCACTGGCCTTTCACTACGTGGAGGTCCTGCAAGTGGCTTTGCCTTTCAGAATCTTCCGTCTTTGCTCAGACATTAAAAGAAACAGCTGTTCTGGTGAATGTTTTTTCAGATTAGATTCCCTACAGTGTGGAAACAGGCCCTTCGGCCCAACAAGTCCACAACGACCCTCCAAAGAGTAACCCACCCAGATCCATTTCCCTCTGACTAATGCACCTGACACTACGGGCAACTTAGCATAGCCGATTCACCTAACCTGCACATCATTGGATTGTGGGAGGAAACCCCCACAGACTCAGGGAGAATGATACAAACTCCACAAAGTCACCCAAGGCTGGAATTGAACCTGGGACCCTGGCACTGTGAGACAGCAGTAGTAACCACTAAGCCACCGAGCAATTGCTGCCTGTGCAATAAAAGCCCAAACAGAAGCTAGCACCTTCCGATCAGAAGGGCAAATACTCCAGCATTAATTCAGTACCATTGAATTTAGACCATTTAAAATTCTGCACTGGGAGCCTGGACTTAGATTTTACTGTCACTCAGATTATGTTAAACACCATCTTTCAGACATTGCCATCCCCCAGACAGCTATAACTCTCCTTTAAAAAACATTGAAAATTTAAAGACCAGATGGAAGCTATCCAGCCCATGTATCTGTGCTGGTCATCCAAGAGTTAACCTAATCCCTTTTTTCTGACTCTTATTGTATCACTGGAGTCTTTTTTATATTCCATGCTGCTCCATTAAAAATAAATGCAAATTGATAGATCTATGGGAACAGTTCAAATAAATCCAGAGAAAACAATTTTCTTGCTCAACAAAACACATGAAAATAGCAAATGTTGCTTGGCAGAATGCCTTGCTTATGACTCACACCAGACCAACATCTTATTCATCTGTTTCGTCATGTTATTTCTCAACAGATAAAACATTATGGGACAATGCTGACCACTCACTGGCAAACACTCCAGCTCTGTTTCTCTGGCAGAGTGCAACTGTGATCACAAACCAATTACCATAAAGATATTGCATCCGTTATACATCCAGTCAAGATGACGCATGTCACTGTGAATATCTGGGGGTTTCTTAAGTAGTTTCAGAATTGTAACCTCTGTCTGGATGTTTATTTAGCATATTGCTTGTTCTTCAGAGTGGATCCTAATTTTCCACAATGGTGTAAAACCAATGAGGAGTCACCTGCCTGGTTTGCATTTCTCGTGCATTTTATTTTGTTTTTTTTAGATTACTTACAGTGTGGAAACAGGCCCTTCGGCCCAACAAGTCCACACCGCCCCGCCGAAGCGCAACCCACCCATACCCCTACATCTACCCCTTACCTACACTACTGGCAATTTAGGATGGTCAATTCACCTGACCTGCACATCTTTGGACTGTGGGAGGAAACCGGAGCACCCGGAGGAAACCCACGCAGACACGGGGAGAATGTACAAACTCCACACAGTCAGTCACCTGAGGCGGGAATTGAACCCGGGTCTCTGGCACTGTGAGGCAGCAGTGCTAACCACTGTGCCACCGTGCCGCCCAACATGTTTCCCAAATTATTTCCTTTTGCTGCAACCTTATAGCATTGAACTTACATTGTTTAGAACAGTGCACTAGACTCCTGGTGTTAGAGATTGCTGACACTCAGATTACACTGAACCTCCTCTTTCAGTTGTTGCTGTCCCCCCGAGAGTTGTAACTCTCTTTCAAAATAACATTGAAAATGTAAAGATCAGGCAAAGCCGATTCAGCCCATTGTATCTGCTGACTTCCCAAGAATCAACCAACCTAATCCCTTTGCTAACTCTTGCGGTATCGCTCTGTATAACTCAACATCTCAGTACATGTCGAAGTCCTATGAAATGAAAGGGTTTTTTTGCATCTCCAAACATTTCAGGAAATGGACTTCAGAATCTGGTCACATGTTGAGTGAAATATTCTCCCTCAATTCACCTCTAATCTTCCCACTGGGTTAGGAAGCAAAAGAGAACCATATCGTCCGTCCCCCAATTCCAAGGTATTGGGGTATTCTCACTTTATACAAGGTCAGTCTCCCATTGGAATAACATTGCAGATCTCTCACATCTTTCTCATCCATCCACAGAGGGAACGAATCTTCTTACACTGACTTGAAAGTCTGCAGCATAACTCTGGAGTTAGCTTTGATTTATTTATGCTTCAATATGAACAGCCAACATTATCTATTTTGTATTTTTCTAGCTTCTACCACAGAGTAGACCATTGTTGCAGGGATGTGGGATGGAAGCACTTCTTCTATGCTTGTCCAGTGTTGCTCATGATCATTATTATGATTGAGATGGGAGGTATGCATTGTCTCTCTTTAGTCCCAACATTCCAGGAATCACACTTCAATATAATTGCTTCACCAACTTCCCAATACAGACATTTACATTAAAACAGACTTAAAATAAAAATGTTGCCATGAACCAGGTTTCTTCAACAAACACAAAATTATTGATATATTGAAAAACAAACCTAATGACTTAAAACTGTAAAAACGTTACACATGTAGTTTGTAATATCAGAATATAAATGTTTGCCTCCATAAATGGCCCAAAAGATGCATGCACTCTTAAATTCTGTTTTTAAAGAGAATTTTTTAAAAAATCTGTCTACAGAAATAAACAAAAACACTTTTGGTCCAAAAGTCTTCGGTCTTGAAGGTAAAAAAGATAAGGTTTGAGATATTCTGATGGCTCTTTGTCTGACTTTCCAGTGCACAAGGACAGGTGGACCTTGACACATGTAGTTGTCACTGGGGATCTTTGATGATTCAGTCATTCAGGAGATATCAACAAAGGCTTCTCATATGAGGGCTGTCGGACCCCGGGCTCTAGGCACCACATGGGAATTATGGGGCTGCTTTTCCAGAAATGGGAGAGCTGAGCTGGGAAGGTCCTTCTCCTTTAGCTGGCTGGTGACCAATGGAAAATCCAAACAATCTCTAACCATGTTCAAATGGAACAGCCACAAAATCCAGGCAAAAGAAAAGTTCAAAGGAAGAGTTTTCACTCGAGTGAGTTTAAGGAACAAAGATCAACAAAACTGTATGTCTTCCAAGAAAAACCTTCTTGAAAATAAATTCCAAAGCTTTTCATTGACATTTTTAGAAAGTGCACTAATCAAGGTATCTCTACAAGGCTTCAAGCTCACGTCCATAAATGAGATGAAATATGAACTTTCATAACAACTTTATGGAGATTAGATTAGATTACATTACAGTGTGGAAACAGGCCCTTCGGCCCAACAAGTCCACACCGCCCCGCCGAAGCACAACCCACCCATACCCCTACATTTACCCCTTACCTAACACTATGGGCAATTTAGCATGGCCAATTCACCTGACCTGCACATCTTTGGACTGTGGGAGGAAACCGGAGCACCCGGAGGAAACCCACACAGACACGGGGAGAACGTGCAAATTCCACACAGAGAGTCACCTGAGGTGGGAATTGAACCCGGGTCTCTGGCACTGTGAGGCAGCAGTGCTAACCACTGTGCCACCATGCTGCCTAGGTCAGTGTCAAACTGGCATTGTTTCCAATCTTCTCAGTTTCCTGGTCATCAGGATGGAGTTAAATTTGCCCCTACAAGGCATTCCATCTGATCCCTGTGAGTTTCTCATTGGCTCATTTGGTTAAAATTGTCCTTTAAATGCCTCAATGAACTGACAGTAGCAGATGTCAGCCTACTGGGAAAATCATTAAAATAGCTGAAGGCAGAGAACATGTAGTTGAAGTCATTGTGTTACACAGCATGGAAACAGGTCCTTCAGTCCAACTTGTCCATGCCAACCAGATATCCTAAATTAATCTAGTCCCATTTGCCAGCACATGGTCCATATCACCCTAAATCCTTCCTAATCAAGTACCCATCCAGATGCTTTTAGGTGTTGTAATTGTACCAGCCTCCACCACTTCCTCTGGCAGTTCATTCCATTAATGCACCACCTTCTGTGTAGAAATGTTGCCCCTTAGGTTCCTTTTAAATATTTCCCCCCTCACTTTAAATCTATGCCCTCTAGTTTTGGACTTCCTACTCTGGGAAAATGACAATGGCTATTCATCCTATCTATGCCCATCATAATTTTATAAACCTATATAAAGTCACCCCTCAGCCTCCGATGCTCAGGGGAAAACAGCACCAGTCTATTCAGCTTCTCCCAATAGCTCAAACCCTCCAACACTGGCACCATCCTTGTAAACCTTTTCTGAATCATAAGAAGAAGTACATTAGAAATAGGAACAAGAGTAGGTCATCTGGCCCTTTGAGCCCATTCTGCCATTTAATAAGATCATGGCTGATATTTTCATGGCCTCAGTTCCACTTACCCACCCTCTCACTGTAACTCTTAATTCATTTACTTCTCGAACAATTATCTATCTTAGCTTTAAAAACATTCAATGAGGAAGCCTCAATTATTTCACTGGGCAGGGAAATCCATCGATTCACAATTGTCTGGGTGAAGAAGTTCCATCTCAATTCAGTCCTAAATCTGCTCCCTGTAATTTTGAGGCTCTGCCCTCTTGTTCTAGTTTTAAGCTTCGAATTTCACATAATCTTTCCTAAAGCAGGAAGACCAGAATTAAATGCAGTATTTTAAAAGTGACCTCACCAATGTCCTGTACAGCCATAATGTGACACCCCAACTCCTATACTCAATGTTTTGACCAGTGAAGATAAGTATGCCAAAAGCCTTCTTCACTATCCTATCCACCTATAATTCCACCTTCAAGGATCAAAGAACCTGAACTCCAAGGTCTCTTTGTTTGGTGCACTGCCCAGGGCCCTACTGTTGAGTGTATAAGTCCTGCCCTGATTTGCCTTTCCAAAATGCAATGCCTCATATTTATCTAAATTAAATTCCATCTGTCACTCCTCGGCTCATTGGCTCCTCTGACCAAGGTCCTGTTTTTCCTGCATGTTCTGTTTCAGATACAGAAAAATTAGCTAGTTTGCGTAGTTTTGCATCTCCACGGGCATTTACTGATTGTGAAGATGCAGGGGGAATGGTGGGGTCACTTAACAAGAATGAATAAGTAAAACTATCCCCTTCACTGATTTCACTCTATTGTACCAGCTGTGGACTGGAGGATATTCCAACTCACAATGCTAGATTGTCTGGTTTTGTGACATGTTGAGATGTTGTCATGTTAAAAAAATGTTCATGATGTAGCCAAGAATTTTCTGGGACATTTTATGGTATCACGATCAATAGTCATCCCCTCATTCCAATATCCTCAACCAGGAAATGCTCAAAACCACCAGAGAATCAACTTCATGGCTACGTTTCAAAAGAATAGGCCTGGTTATTACCAAAATCCTTCTCATCTTACACTCATCAGGACAAATGCAAGAATGCCAAATTTCAAACAATCAGAACAATTTCCATCACAGGAGAAACTGGTTGGCAAGCCACATCTGAAGACTGAAGCAATGCCATGGAGAATCCAACTGGGAACTATACATTTCTGAATAATTCAGAAAATGTGCAAGGCTTGAACTTTTGTTTTGCAATGGTGTGACCCTGTGTATGAATGTATGTCACGTCTTGTGGTAAATGTAAGTGAGTTGCATTCTGGGCTTACCTGATTACCTTAAATTGGTTGTTCCTGTTCTCATAGACCTCAACAATCCTTCCTTAGTCAATACTCCAGGAGAACTATTTCCCTGTCGACCATCACCAACTCACACTGACAGCCCAGTCCTGACACTACCAGTCCTGAAGAATGACTATGCCCAATACGTTGCCTCTCTTGTTCTGATGCTGCCTGACCTGCTGTGCATTTAACTGCGCCATGTTTTATCAGCTCTGACTCTGCAGCATCTGCAGTCCTCACTTTCTCCAAATTGAAGGGTATCTAAACATGACTCAGATTTCCACTTTCTGAGGAGACCCTTCCAATGGAGCTTGTTTTCTCGTGATTTACACAGGAGCCATGCTTTAATAGATCTCATTTTAAAAGAATCAGTTTACTAATAACCGATGTGGGAGCATCAATTAAGCTAGCAAATGGCTCAATACACCTTTTAAGTCATTTTCAAAGATGCTTCTTGCCCGGATCCATTTTTGTAGTCTCGTCCAGCCCTACTGCCGAGCAACATATTTGTGTTCATCCAATTATAGTTTCTTCAGCACTGTGACAATAATCACTCCACCACTAGTGACTATACCTTCATCTATTTAGAACCTGAGATTTTTCCAAAATCATCTCCAAAGCTTGATCTTTCCCCCCTCTCCTTATAATCGACCTCTTCGACTGACCTCTTGGTCGTTTGTCAGAGCATCTCGATATAAGACCAGTGTCAAATCAGATGGTGACAACCTAGTGACATTATCACTGGAATTTTAATCAACTGACCCAGGCAATGTTCTAGGGACCCAGGTTCAAATCTCACTCAAGCAGATGGTGAAGTCAACAAAAATCTGGAATGATGTGTTTAATGATAACCATGAAATGATTGTCAGGTGAAGAAACCCATCTGGTTCACTAATGTCCATCAGGAAAGGAAACAGCTGGCCTACAAATGATTTCAGACCGACACTAATGTGGTTGACTCCTAAGTATAACTTAGGGGCGGGCAATAAATGCTCAGCCAGCCAGCAATGCCCTGAGAATGAGTAAAAAATACATTGATTGATAATCACTATGTGAAGCAGTATGTATCATTTCATTGGAGCAAATTTGCTGTATAAATGCACGCTGGTGTTGTACTCATTAAGGTGTATGGAGAGTGTAATTGGTTTGGAGAGGCAGAGTGCAGACTGCATCAACCCAAGAGCAGCTTTCGCAGCCTGACTGATTTTGCTTTCCTGTTAACCTCACTGGCATGGTGGCACCAATCCATACAACCCTGGAGGCTGTGACATGTTAACTCGGTCCAGAGCACTCAGTGTATTAGACCCCTCACAGCAACTCCACCCCGATTGCATGTACCTTGTAAGGAACAGATGGAGGCTCCAGTTCTTAACAAAAGGCCAGTCGGAAACTGCTTGGGTTCACCACAGGACAGCAGCTGAACTGCTGAGACATTTCAGTCCCTCCAGGTGAATTCCTTCAGCTTCATCACACGCTGATCTCAGCAATAGTCTGAACAACTTACTTTCAGACAGCATTTTGCTTCTTAAGAAGCGTCTCCTCCTGTACAGGGCGTCACATTCAAAAACTGAGAAGCTTTAATTTACAAATGATAATGATCATTTATTTCGCTTCTCCCTCCCAGCTGTATTCTTTCCCCCATGAAGACAGCCTGCTAATTACAGGGACCATTTAGCTAACTGGATTTTTAGGTGTGCAGATTTGTAAAACACTGAAATTATTATCAGTTCTTGGGACATTTTTTGGTCTTTTTTTTTAAAAGACAACCACAATGACCTACTTTCCAGATTGCTGTCTGTGCCAAAACATCCGATGTTGCAATTTGACTAAAATGAGCTGTCGTTTTTATTTTGCTCTCAATTTTTTGATCGTATTACTCTCTCAGTACTTATCCACTCATGCGATCAACATTAGCTGAAGGATTTGGCAGCTTGAATACGTGATACCTGGGGTTTCACTAGAGCTGCAATATCAGTGATGCCTTTCACCCAGTCAGCCAGAAGTGGCTTTACTGTATAGGTGGGGGCTGGGAACATGGAGATGTGGAGGTCAAATGCTTACAAGCAGCGGCTTGGGTTAACAGAATTCAATAATCAATTTATCTGATGGGCTGGACATGATTTGAGAGAAACATTCTGTCTCCCACTCCCTACAGCCTCCTCCAGTCTCACACCCCTCTGAGATCAATGAACTCCTCAGATTCTTGACTGTAGAGCATTCCTGATTTTAATTCCTGTACCACTGGGCAATCATGGCTTTAGATACCAAAGCCCCAGATTCTGGAACATCCCTTACCATCTCCTATTTTTAAGATTTTTCTTAAATCCTCTCTCTCAGATGGAACATCGGGCCAGCAATTCTAATATCACCTTTTGTAATTCAATGTCAAACCTCATCTGATAATGTTTCTGTGAAGTGCCTGAAAATGTTTGACTCTGTTAATTAGGTGCCATATGAATGTATTGCTGTTGCGCACAGTAGTTCAAAATAAGTCAAAGCAAACTGCTGAGGAATATAGAGTCTTATAGGCCAGGCTATATCTATAATTGAGTAGTGCAGATAACTAATATTTGATTAGGCTAGTTTCTCCTGCAATTTCTGAAACCAAGTCTAGCCATGAATTTAAACATTGCCTCCCAAAAACACTGATACGTAAAGACTTTGAGAATATATTGAATTTTCTAAGTACAAGTAAATGCAATTGAGTTTTGATCAGGTTTATACATCCATATCTCAAGTAAAACATAGAAACAGGAGTAGGCTATTCAGCCCCTTGAGCCTATCCCACCATTCAATCAGATCATGGCTGATCTGTGGCCTAACTCCATATACCTGCCTTTGGCCCATATCCCTTTGCTGAACAAAAAAAATCTATCTCAGATTTTTAAAAACCACCTGATCCAGATTCCATGTCATTTGTGGAAGAGAGTTCCAAACATCTACCATCCTTTGTGTGTGGAAACATTTCCTCCCATCTCTCCTGAATGGTTTGGCTCTAATTCTCAGACTATGCTTTCAAATCCCCAACTAGTGGAAGCATTTATCTTTATCTACCCTGTCATTTCCTTCAATCAGATCACTCCTTAACCTTCTAAATGGTAGAGACAACAGGCCTGATTGGTATAATCTTACCTCACAACCCCTGAATGCTGGTTTCATTCTTGTAATCCTGCACTGTACTCCCTCCAAGGCCAATAAATCCTTTCTAATGTGTGGTGCCCAGATGTGCTCTTAGTACTTTGTTTACATGTACCATGTGTGAATGTTGGTAGATTTCAAGACAAGGTGAAGGTGACCATTGCATAAGCTGAAAGTGGGAGAAGTTGAAGACTGCAGATGCTGGAGATCAGAGCCAAAACATGTGGCACTGGAAAAGTATAGCTGATCAGGCAGCATCCAAGAAGCAGGAGAGTCGACATTTTGAGCATAAACCCTTCATCAGGAATATGCTGGAAATGGCTGACTGGATTGATCCTAGTCTCTCTATTCTCTTTGGATTTCATGTTTCATATCTAGAATTTTAGCTTCATTTCCAGACATTGTTTATTATTAATGGCTTAAAAAATTGCCTGCCTTTCTGTGGAAACCCATAATCTTCAGTATCAAATGTAAACCGTTGCTTAATCTCTTCATCACTAATATTTGATGAAGTGAGCAATGGCGGGAGTTACAAAACAGCTCGTCATGCTGTAACCCAAAAGTCCCCGAGCAATCACATTACAGCTGTGCAAAAGCACCATTTCTCTGTTCCATTCAGGTTAATCCAGCGTATTTTGTGCATAAAATCCCATTAGTGTTGGGATATTTGAGGCAGCTCAATTACTAAAAGATTAGACCTGTACAGTGCGGTATTCCAGATCTCATACTGCAGAGGTCTGCACTGTTATATTGTCAGACATGTAATGTCCTGAATAATTGAAAGGTGATGCTGGTCAAAAGCAGATCATCAATCCCTTGTGAGTTCTGACATTTCAAATATACAGGCCACACTGTGGGAAAGGTGACATTGGGAAGTGATATATCCACAAAGAAGGCAAAGTCCATTTGTACAGAAGCCATATTCCATTTACATGGCTCGTTTATCTATCTGAAATATTGACAGATTCCTCCATCACTAAAATAACCTGCCCTGTTCTCAAATGCCAGCTTTTCGATCACCACCTCAACTTGTGTTGTTTTTTTACAATGAGACGCACTGGTTACATGATAACGATTTTTGCAGAGATGAGGCATACTGTAACCAATGAGACACACCTCCTACATGCTGTCAAATGTCCATGCATCACGATAACTTTACTAGACAATACTGGATTGAATGGGTGAGTTGCCTTATGAGGAAAGGAAGGACAGGCTTGGCTCATATCCACTGGAGTTTAGTAGAATAAGAGGTGACTTGGTTGAAAGAAACAAGATTGTGAGTTTAAAATAAAAGCAACGAACTGTGGATGCTGGAAATTAAAAACAAAAATCAGAAGATGCTGGAGAAACTCAGCAGATCTGGCAGCACCAGTGGAGAGAGAAACAGTGAATGCTTCATGTCCAGTAATTCTTCTTCAGAGTCTTCTTGAGTTCTGGTGAAGGGTCACTGCACTTGAAATTTTAATTCTGCTTTTTCTTCGTCAATGATGCCAGATCTGCTGAGTTTTTCCAGCAATTTCTGACGTTGTTTAAGATCCTGTTTAATAGGTTTACATAATCACTTTATTCCAAGAAGCATAAGTGATAGCCCTTAGAGTGAGGTTACCTGATTTGGCCAGTGTTTAGGAATAGGGGGGGAGTGACTGTACATAAGGTGGGTAAGGGGGAGCCAGGAGCATGGGCATAAGAGCCTGAGCCATTGCAATTGTCAAATAGAGTTGAGTTTTTTCTCCACTTGACTGGGTGAAAGTGAAATTTAGAGTGAGCAGGACACCCTGGTGGAGGAATTAATACAATTGAGGGGAGCTGAAAGGGATATGGTGTAATTGGGAACAGAATAGTGAGGGGGAATTCACACTGGAATCTGCAACAAAACGTGTGAGTCCAGATGGGGTCATTTTCAATCAATGCCTGAGTTCAGGGTATCTGCTCTGGGCTGGGGAAAAACTGTCAATGAAAGAGGAAGGATCTAGCTATTGTCGTCCACACAGATCCTGATGACATACAAACAACTGAGGAAGTGTGAAAGGCTCAGGGCTAAATTTATAAGAACTTTAAAGGTATTAATCTCTGGAACACTATCATAGACATATGCAAAGGGTGATTTTTTTTGAGACATGAACTTATGATGTAAGGGCTGTAGTGGGAGCAGTGCGTTCTAATTCATGGGAAAGTGGAATCTGTACCATTGGAATGGTCTACATGTGAGCAGCTTAACTAGACAAGTCAAGAGGGTGGGGAATCATGCTGGGGTCAATGTAGCAAATCAAGGAGGAGAGTCAAGACTGCAGAACAGAATGTTATTATGGGAATGTAAGGTCAGAGAATAGCAGGAAGGGACAGAGAGAAAAGTTCTAAGAAAACACCAGCAGTCAAGGCTAGATATTACAAAGACATCAAAAAGGCAAATACTTCCAAGATAATTCATTAAACTTCAGTTTGAAGAAGTGTCTGACCTGTGTCCGATTCCACTGAGAAGTAAGGCTGCCCTTGTAAGATGCTGTATGCCACCCGGGCACTGTACCCATAGGTAGGGTCATCAGCATCAGTTGCAATCACTTGAATTACAGACGTACCTGGAACATACATAAACAGATTAAAGCAGTTCAGCAAGACCTTTTTTTCTGAAAAAAAAGCATTGTCATCAGTGCAAACCTTTCCCAAATTTCAAGTATTTTGTTTGGCAATAATGAGTTTTTTCTGAATGTACCGGACAGTGTCTTAGTCTGTGCATCTCAAACCTTTTCCCATTGTGACCCCAATTTGAGGCTTGAAAGTTGAGATGACCATTCAGTGAAAAACAAGGAACGATGGTTCCCATGTACAGTCTCCATCAGAATACCTCAATTGGAGTTGACTTCCCAACTAATCAGCACTCTTGCAATACAAATTGTTTGTCCCTTTGAAATTTAGCATTCTTACATAGCTCTAGATGGGTGTAAAGCTTTCCCAGGATATCTCACTTCTAGCTGCATTGATGTGAAGTATTGTTGAAAACACACAAAGTCAAAATCTTACACTTGTTAGAGTAGGTATACAAGAAACTTCCAAAAGGATCACCAATTTAGATAGCAAAATGCTGATCTGTTGGATTGTGGTTGACATGAAGATGTTTCAAGAATTATTCACTCACAATCTGATGGAAAAGGAATTATCACAGTGAAGAAGGAGGTCATTCAGCCCATCCTCATTAAGTTGTATCATTACCTGGTGCCAATCTCCGGCTTTCCCTCTCCTACCCTTACACATTATTTTTATCCAAACAATCATCAGTACACTCAAGAACGCTCAAATGAACCTGCCCCATCCCATTTCCACGCAATGCATGCTATCGGCTAACTGTTCGCAGTATGAAAAAGGTTTATGTCCTCACATCACTCTTGCTTCTTTTGCAGATCATTTTAAATATGTGCTCCCTCATTTTACAAGTGGGAACAATTTCTTCCTATTCAGCCTGCTCATTATTTTGAAAATAATTGTTCCTGGGGATTTCCTTCACTCTCTATGTTGCCAGGTTCCTGACTCTGAGATAGGATTTGCATTGACTGTTGGATCAGCTCAGCCGAAGCGTTGTAAACAGATGAAGAGGGCATCACATCACAACTTCACAATTCTCACCCGTACAGAAGGTGATGCTGGTCTTCAGTAGGAACACAAAATGGGTGATAGTGACTCACATCCCCATTCCATTGGGGAAAGGAAATCAGATGAGGCGCTATTTCTGCAATCAGTCACCATATGAACTAACTAGATTCATGCACAGAAATCAGACAAGGCAGGATGCAGACAAAACTGCGCAAGCTTATCTTTACTGACAGCAGAAAACTTGCCAAGTCTTCGAAATTTGCAAGTTCCTACTCCAGCTGTCAATGTGAAGGACCACATTACCAAATGTCTATAGCATGTTCCACAGCTCGCTCTGCCTCTCTTTCTCTCTCTCAATTCAGTGCCACTCTGAATCACTCTTTTTCTGCAATTTTCATGATTCAGGTCTCTTTCTCTCTCTCTCTCTAAAGTTCTCTGTATCTCAAGCCACTGCCTTTCTGTATCTCATTAGCCTTTTGATCTCTTTGTATTGCACATGGATTGATGCTTTCTCTAAGTCGGCCCGTTTTCAGTCTGAATGATCCACAGATGGTGGGGGGTCGTGATGCCAGTGTTCCTTGCATTTCCAGGTCATTTATTCCTGGCTGCTTCATAAACACTTTAATCCAGTCTGGAGACAGAAGAAATCATCTAGAAATCAGACCAGGTGCAATGCTAATTCAGAAGGAAACACCAATAAAACTTGTGAATGCTGCATACTGGACCAATTTGTCATGTGTATTGCAGAACAGTGACCAAGCATTAATGTTTATTTTACTGTATTTTTTCCACCTGGACTGACCCACATCTGCGATTCCACATATGCAACAGCACCTCTTCCATGACAGTCCTTAACACTGGTGCCTGGAAAGGCTATATACTCAGCCCCTTACTGTACTCCCTGTCACATTCATGACTGTGTGGCCAAACCCTATCTACAAGTTCACTAACGACACCACCGTCATAGGCTGGATCTTAAACAATGACATGACAGAATTCAGGAAAGTGAGAGAATGCTTGTTGGTGTGGAATAAAGTTAACAATCTCTCCCTCAACACCAGCAAAATGAAAAAGCTGGTCATCGACTTCAGGAAGCAGATTGGAGGGCACGCCCCCCTGTCTGTATCGATGGTGCTGAGATGGAGATGGCCAAGAGTGCCACATTCCTAGGTGTGACGATCACCAACAATCTGTCCTGGTCCACCCACATTCATGTGATGGTCAAGAAAGCACAACAATGCCTCAACTTCCTCAGGAAGCTCAGGAAATTCAGCATGCCCATAAAGTCTCTTACCAATTTCACGGATGCACTATAGAAAGCATTCAATCTGGGTGCAACACAGCCTGGTATGGCAACTGCTGTGCCCGGGGCTGTAAAAAACTACAGAAACTTGTGAACACAGGCCAAACCATCATGCAAGCCAACCTTCCATCCACTGACTCTATCTACACTTCCCACTGCCTTGGAAAGGCAGCCAACATCATCAAAGGCCCCTCCCACCCCGGTTATACTCTCTTCCAACCTCTTTCGTTGGTTAGAAGATACAAACATTTAAACACATGTATCAACATATTGAAGAACAGCTTCTTCCCTGCTGTTATTAGGCTGCTGAAATGGAGCTCCTAACTTTCAAATTTATCTTGATCTCATTCTTTCTGCACCTTCTCTGCAGCTGTAACCTTAGAACATAGAACATAGAACAATACAGTACAGGCCCTTTGGCCCTCGATGTTGCGCTGATCCAAGCTCACCTAACCTACACTAACCCACTATCCTCCATATGCCTATCCAATGCCTGTTTAAATGCCCATAAAGAGGGAGAGTCCACCACTGCTACTGGCAGGGCATTCCATGAACTCACGAATTGCTGAGTAAAGAATCTACCCCTAACATCTGTCCTATATCTACCACCCCTTAATTTAAAGCTATGCCCCCTCATAATAGCTGACTCCATACGTGGAAAAAGGTTCTCATGGTCAACCCTATCTAAACCCCTAATCATCTTGACAACCTCTATCAAGTTACCCCTAAACCTTCTTTTCTCCAATGAAAACAGCCCCGAGTGCCTCAGCCTTTCCTCATACGATCTTCCTACCATACCAGGCAACATCCTGTTAAACCTCTTCTGCACCCGTTCCAGTGCCTCCACATCCTTCCTATAGTATGGTGACCAGAACTGCACACAATACGCCAGATGCAGCCGCACCAGAGTCTTATACAACTGCAACATGACCTCAGGACTCCGGAACTTAATTCCTCTACCAATAAAAGCCAGTACACCATATGCCTTCTTCACCGCACTATTTACCTGGGTGGCAACTTTCAGAGATCTGTGCACATGGACACCAAGATCCCTCTGCTCATCCACACTACCAAGTATCCGACCATTAGCCCAGTACCCCATCTTTTTGTTACTCATACCAAAGTGAATCACCTCACACTTACCCACATAGAACTCCATTTGCCACCTTTCTGCCCAGCTCTGCAGCTTATCTATATTCCGCTGTAACCTGACACATCCTTCCTCACTGTCAACAACTCCACCGACTTTCGTATCATCTGCAAACTTGCTCACCCAACCTTCTAGCCCCTCCTCCAGGTCATTTATAAAAATGACAAACAGCAATGGTCCCAAAACAGATCCTTGCGGAACAACGATAGTAACTGCACTCCAAGATGAGCCTTTACCATCAACTACTACCCTCTGTCTTCTTCCAGCCAGCCAATTCCTAATCCAAACCTCCAACTCACCCTCAATGCTATACCTCCGTATTTTTTGCAGTAGCCTACCATGGGGAACCTTATCAAATGCCTTACTAAAATCCATATACACCACATCTACCGCTTTACCCTCGTCCACCTCCTTAGTCACCTGCTCAAAGAATTCAATAAGGTTTGTGAGGCACGACCTGCCCTTCACAAAACCATGCTGACTATCCTTGATCACATTATTCCTATCCAGATGTTCATAAATCCTATCCCTTACAATTCTCTCTAAGACTTTGCCCACAACAGAAGTGAGACTCACCGGCCTATAGTTACTAGGGTTATCCCTACTCCCATTCCTGAACAAGGGAACCACATTTGCTATCCTCCAGTCTTCTGGCACTATTCCTGTAGACAACGAGAACATAAAAATCAAGGCCAATGGCTCTGCAATCTCCTCCCTTGCTTCCCAGAGAATCCTAGGATAAATGCCATCAGGCCCAGGGGACTTATCTATTTTCACCCTTTCCAGAATTTCCAACACCTCTTCTCTACATACCTCAAAGTCGTCCATTCTAATTAATTGTGACTCAATATTCACATCGGCAACAATGTCCTGTTCCTGAGTGAATACTGATGAAAAGTATTCATTCAGTGTCTCCCGAATCTCTTCAGCCTCCACACGCAACTTCCCACTACTATCCTTGACTGGACATATTCCTACCCTAGTCATTCTTTTATTCCTGACATACCAATAGAAAGCCTTTGGGTTTTCCCTAATCCTACCAACTAAGGATTTTCATGTCCCCTCCTTGTTGCTCTTAGCTCTCTCTTCAGATCCTTCCTGGCTACCTTATAATTCTCAATCGCCTCAATTGAACCTTCACGCCTCATCTTTACATAGGCTGCCCTCTTCCCTTTAACAAGGGATTCCAATTCCTTATTAAACCATGGCTCCCTCACACGATCCTTTCCTCCCTGCCTGACAGGTACATACTTATCAAGGACACTCAATAGTTGCTCCTTGAACAAGCTCCACATACCAATTGCGCCCTTGCCTTGAAGCCTACTTTTCCAAGGCACGCATCCTAAGTCGTGCCTCACCGCGTCATAATTTCCCTGCCCCCAGCTATAATTCTTGCCCTGTAGTACACACTTATCTCTCTCCATCACTAGAGTAAAAGTCACCGAATTGTGGTCACTGTCCCCAAAGTGCTCACCTACCTCCAATTCTAACACCTGGCCTGGTTCGTTACCCAGAACCAAATCCAGTATGGCCTCACCTCTTGTTGGCCTGTCTACATATTGTGTCAGGAAACCCTCCTGCATACATTGGACAAACACCGAGTCATCTAATGTACTCAAGCTATAGCTTTCCCAGTCAATATCTGGAAAGTTAAAGTCCCCCATAACAACCACCCTATTACTTTCACTCTTCTCCTGAATCATCCTCGCAATCCTTTCTTCTACATTTCTAGGACTATTAGGAAGCCTGTAGAAAACTCCTAACAGGGTGACCTCACCTTTCCTATGTCTAACCTCAGCCCAAACTACCTCAGATGGCGAGTCTTCATCCATCGTCCTTTCCACCGCTGTAATACTATCCTTGACAAGCAATGCCACACCTCCCCCCCTCTTTTACCCCCACCTCTGACCCTACTAAAACATTTAAACCCTGGAACCTGCAACAGCCAATCCTGTCCCTGTTCTACCCGTGTCTCCATAATAGTCACAACATCGAAATCCCAGGTACCAACCCACGCTGCAAGTTCACCTTGTACTCCTCACTTTGTTCTATCACCCAACACACTTTATATTCGCCTGTACTGCATGCAAAACAAAACGTTTCACTGCACCGAGGCACATTTTACAACAATAAATCAAATCGAATAAAATCAAATATATAGAGCATGGCACCACTTGTGTTGGTAACAAAGCTAGATTTCCCTCAGTTAATCTGTGCACTCAGTTAATCCTTACAATACCAGGAATTTGTCACAAAAATAACCAAAGTCAAGCTAAGCACATAAATCGAATTGTCCTCCCAAAATACCTTGATGGCTTCTTTCTCAACAGTTAACACTTTTAATATCCTGCAAAAGATTTATAGCTTAATAGAGACAATAAAGCTGTGTATGATGTAATAATACTGTATATTGTTTGCTCAGACAGTTTCATTGATAGTTTAATAGGAAGGGCTTGAAGATGTATTTGAGCCCATTCATGGAATATGGATACAGCTGACGAGGCTACAATAAAGCCCTTCACTTGAGAGATGGTGGCGCGCTTTCTTCTTCATAAACCGCTACAACATACATACAACGCTGACAGGGTGACTTTCAGATACTGCACGGTACCTTCATAAAAACTTGAAAGTGAGCAAGATACGGTAAAGAAGTTAGACACCACACATAGCAATAAGAAGCAACCTCCATCATACTTTTCTTAAACTTGTCAAAAAGTTAAATCTATGACTTCAAGTGTGTTCTTTTAGTTTGAGCTTAAACACTGTTAGGAAGGGTTTTCTAGGAGATTTGACCACTCAGTAATGAACCAATGGTAATAATAGTTTCATGTATGAGCAGGGCAAGACAATGTTAGTGATGTATCAAATGCCTTTGTCTTTTTAAATGGTAGAGGCTATAAGATTGGAAGGTGCTATTGAAGGAGCCTTGGCAAGTCACTGTAGTGCAACCTGTAGATAGTACACACTATTGCCACTGTGCGACAGTGCTGGATGGAGAGGATGCTCGTGGATGTGATGTTAATCAAGTGGGCTTAATTGTCCTAGATAATGTAAGGCTTCTCGAGTATTGTTGCCATGCAGGTGAGTGGGGAGTACTCCATTACCCTCCTGACTTGTGCCTTGTAGATGGTGGACAGGCTTTGGGGAGTCAGGAGATGGATGATTCATTATAGAATTCACAAACTCTGATCGGTCATTGTAGCCATAGTGTTTTGATTAATTTATCAAGCCTGCAGTATGTTGATATCATGACCAATACTCTGGCGCTGTAAGGAGAGGAAAGAATGACAGACTGAGCATGTGCAACATCAAATTATTTCCAAAATGCAGAATATACAACTAATGTCTTACCTGGTGTTACCTCAGATACCTTCTTTCTGTGAAATATTTTAAAAACTACATCAAGAATGCACTTTCTAATTTTCTTTCTCCAAGTAAACTATACCTTTCAATTATTAGACTGCATAAAACTGTTTGAGCTTTACATTAGAAAAAACTCTTTAGTCTGGAGAGTGGTAGATTATGGACCAGTCTATAACAGGGAGTGTGTGATATAAAAATCCTTGATGTATTCTGTTTAAGCAGAGATTTCTCATACAATTCTCAGGCCAAAGGTCTGTGTTTCTTTTAAAGCAAATATATTGACAAATATAAATGATGATAAAGTTATAGGTTTCAACCTTCCAGCAGAGTCCTGTCACATGACTATTGAAGTCACAGTTACAGCACAGCTTGTCTCATCAATATATTGCAAATATTTAACTTTATCTTTGCATATTTAATGGGAAACACAGGAATGAAAAGGGAGTCGAGGGTTACAATAACAAATTTAGATGAGACATTTTGTGAGGAGGCTCAAATAGGGAGTATAAACATGGGCATGGGTTATTTGGGCTGAATGGCCTGTTTCTGTCACATGCATCCCAGACAAAATCAAGACAAACTGCATCTATCCCTTTTTCAACACTGCCACCGCCCCCCCACCCCCCCGACTGTTTGCAGAGTACAGAAACAGAGACAGGAATAAAGAAACTGCAAAGAGCACATGTATGGAAGAAAATATCAGACACTATATCCATCATTTCCATAACTTCGTTCAAAACCTCAGGACAACTCAACATGATCGAAGTTTGAAGTGTAGCCACTGGGGGATAATGTTGGATGCACACAGCTCCCACAAACATCAAATTGACAACTGATTGGGAGAGTCGTTACCATGGAGAATGCACTACCTAGATGTTATAACTGACAGATAACTGCCAAGAATTGTTTAAAATTTAACTAGTCAGGATCCATTTACCAACCAAGCAGCCTTGTCATTCAGTACAATGTCAGTTTATATTGACTTTGGTATTTCTTGTGAATTGGCGCAAAGGATGCAATATGAACAGTTTTGAGAAGTTTGTCTTCTTTCAACAGTATTCAGGTTTTTTTTTTAACTACCAAACAAGTATTAGAAGTTATTGATAGGCTATTGAAATTTCCAGAACTTTTGGATGTATCAATTAGACATAAGCAGACATACATAAGCTCAATTGTGTTCCTCATTGTCGTAGGGGGGAATCTGTGAAGTGAACAAACGCACAACGAAAAGCTGTAAGGGAAAGGATGTTCCTACAAGTGACCAACAAGAGAACAGGCAGTGATGTCAGTCGGATGACCATCGTTGTTGTAAATAAATTAGGAATTAGGCAGATAATCGTGCCAATCTGAGACCTATCATGTGTTGTTTGTGTGTTGGCAAATCAATGAGAGTTCAGAGATTCTGCCCCTTCATGGGAGAGTCTAGGACCAGAGGGCAACCCCTCAGTGTAGAGAGGCACCAATTTAAGACTGAGATGAGGAGGAATTCCTTCTCTCAGACGACTGTGAGTCTTTGGAACTCCTTGCCACAGAGAGCAGCGGGGACAGAGTCCTTGTGTATATTTAAGGCTGAGATAGAGAGATTCTTGATCAGTCGAGAAATCAAAGGTTATGGGGTAAAGGCCGTAAAGTGGACTTGAGGAATGTCAGATCAGGCATGATCCTATTGATGGCTGAGTAGGCTCATGGGGCTGACCTCTCCGCCCCCACCCCACTCCGGCCTATCACCCTCACCTTGACCTCCCTCCACCTATCGCATTCCCGACGCCCCTCCCCCAAGTCCCTCCTCCCTACCTTTTATCTTAGCCTGCTGGACACACTTTCCTCATTCCTGAAGAAGGGCTGATGCCTGAAACGTTGATTCTCCTGTTTCTTGGATGCTGCCTGACCTGCTGCGCTTTTCCAGCAACACATTTTCAGCTCATGGGGCTGAATAGCCTATTTCTGTTCCTTTTTCTGATGGTTTTACGTCTTAAGGTTTTATGCAATGGATTATGATCCAATGTGCAGCAGTAAGAAGAGAATGCAGAAGAACAGCTTCAGTCAAAAAGACCAGAACGAGAAATCAGTCAGCTAGGAGCCATGAACTGGTCTATCAATGTCAGCTGACTAATCCACTGCGGATATTCATTACTATTCTTTCTAACTTGTTGTAATAATATTGTGAAAACAAAACGTATACCTGGAGTGATCTTGTGGTTAAGTAATGCTGAAGGACCTTTTAGAATGGGGTGTATAATTGAAACTCATGTAAGCCTTGCAACTAAAGTGAAATTGAACTCTCCAGATCTTACATCTGAGATTCTGAAAGGCTTTGTGAATAACAGCCTTTCTTTCTGTAAACCTCCTTCTACCCAACATAGCTCTGCCCAAACCTTCGCAAAAACGTCTCCACCACTCTGACCAGTGTCCTGCTACTGATACACCTCCTTTGGCTACTTTGGGATCTTGGAGAAAGTGAGGACTGCAGATGCTAGAGAGTCAGAGTTGAGCAGTGTGGTGCTGGAAAAGCACATAAGATCAGGCAGCATCTGAGGAGTTTATGCCTGAAACGTTGATTCTCCTGCTCCTCGGATGCTGCCTGACCTGTTGTGCTTTTTCCAGCGCCACACTTTTCCACTTTGGGACCTCACTGAATGAAAGATGGTTGCATGTAGGCACCACCAGAGGGCAAGTTTGCATGTTTTTGTAATGCCTGTACTATCAAATAGTCTGTTCGCGAAGGCAGCTTACAGCGGCAGAGTGGAGAATGGGAAGCGAGATCACAGAGTGACACTTGGTACTAACTGGCAATGGATCTGCAGTGTCCCTTTTGTCTCAGTGACACACCATCAATTCAGAACGCGTTCTCTGCTGAAACCCCATTGATAACTCAAGCAAAGTAGCCTTTGATTCTACTTGACAGGCTTTATAGGCAAAAAAGCACATGATTTATAACACATAATCATGTCCTGTGTTGTTTCGATTTTTGCTTACTTTGTTGATTTGTGCAATTTGATGCTAATAAGTGAGGACCAGAGTATTGACGCTCACCATTGTCAAGCTGAATGTTGACTTTTTTTTATATAAGTTCTCTATTCTTTCTCAGCAGGGATGATAAATGTACTCTTACACTAGCAAGACCCCGCACACTCAAAACTGAAGCTGACGAGCAGTTGCATCAATAGCAAATAGAATCTGAATCCTGGCACGAGCATTCTTAGACAATGGTCTGCAAATCAGCAGCAAGACAATGAAAGGAAGAGGTTTGAGATCCATTTATAACAGCTGAAACTTGCTTATACCTGGCACATTGTTACATTACCTTGAAATCTGTTTGTATCATTGTTGCTGTATCACCATAGTCTGGAGCAGTGTATTCTGTAGCAATGTGTATAACTGCTCTTAGGTTTTATGCTGTCACATCACAGCTTTTTCTAGTGCTGTTAAATGCTTCAAGGTTCAGTACCTGGGATGCCATGATGTGGAGGTTCCGGTGTTCGACTGGAGTGGGCAAAGTCAAAGGTCACACAATCTTTTGGAGCTTTTGCAGTGCACCCGAAGAATGGGCTACACTCCAAACCTTTGGGTGATTTCAAATAAACCTGTTGGACTGTAAGCTGGTGGGGTGTGACTTCTGACAGTATCTGGGATGATCTTGTGTTAAAACTGTGAGAAATGAAAGGTCACCAGTCTGACTCAGTGACCCTGAGTTGGGAGGTCACAAGACCTCATGGCCTCCAAAAGCCTTCCGCCTTCTGAAGATGTCTGCCTGGAGCTCACTCATCTACAATCCAGCTGTGGCCCAGCCATTTGACACTCTATGGGGGTGAGGGGGTTCCATGGTTCAAGGAGAGACATCCCCTTCTTCCTGCTCAGGCCAGGGAGGAGATCCTGGCCTTCAGAAACTGCCAGTCAAACTGTTTGGCGGATGATTCTCAGATTGAGCAGTGGCTGCTGGTGGCCCCATCGGTGATTTCTCCAAAGAAGAGGATGTCATGGTAGGTGGCCAGTTTGGAAGATTGAGGTTTTAGCAGTACACACCTGGCAGCTTGCAACAACAGTGTGAAGGAAGGGGGAGGAAATGGGGTGAGGTAGGGGGCTTGGGTGTGCATTTCAGAGGCTGGTGTTGGCGGGGGAAGGGGGTGTTGGGAAGGCAGATGGTTTGGTTAAAAGAGTGGGTATGAAATTAAAGGGGCTGGCTCCAGGGAGCATGGGAAATCCCGACAGAGGATTCCTATTCCCCCAGCGACCCCCACACTAGCTCGCTCAGTAAATGTTGCCAGGCTACCGGCTTGACCTGGTTCCCTCCTCCCCACCAGGGTAAAAGAACTGTGGAGGTGAAGAGGACAATTAATGGCCATTTGCCATATGCTGCATAGCACACTCAAACCTAACCTTCAAACATGCTGGGATCTGCATAGTCTGGATTGGAGTGGTGCTGGAAAAGCACAGCAGGTCAGGCAGCATCCAAGGAGCAGGAAAATCGATGTCCTAGGCAAAAGCCCTTCATCAGGAATCTGCATAATCTAATGTCCTGTTTCTCTCCCCGTAGAAGCTGTCTGATGAAGAATATCCAACATTTTCTGCTTTTGTTTAGTAAAGCTGCCATGGAGTATGGGGCAGTAACAGTAGGATGAATAGTTTCCTTTTGTGCTGTATTACTTTTCTTTGCATTTATGGGATATGGGTATCGCTGGCTGGGCTAATATCTATTGACTGTCCCTAGTCATCCTTGAGAAGGTGGGGGTGAGCTGCCTTCTTGAACCCCTGCAGTCCATGTGCTGTAGATAAACCCACAATGCCCTTAGGGAGGGAATTCAGGATTTTGACCCAACAACACTGATGGAACAGCGATATATTTCCAAGACAGGATGGTCAGTGGCTTGGAGTGGAACGTACAGGGGGTGGTGTTCCCATGTATCTGCTGCCTTTTTCTTCGAGATGGAAGTGGTCTTGGGTTTTGAAGGTGCTGTGTAAGATGTTTCAGAGCTGAAATGTCTGACCTTCAACAAACACAACAATCCTCCTTTGTGCCAGATATAACGCCAACCAGCAGAGACCTTTTTCCTGCTGGTTCCCATTGATTCCAGTTTAGCTAGGGATGCCAACCTTGATTAAATGCTGCCTTGATGCCACTTAATGCTGAGCTTCTATTAGACAGTTGTTCACACCTCAACCTGAGTATTGTGGGCGCCACACCATTGCGAAGATGTGAGTACGTTGGAGACAGCGCAAAAAAGATTTCCAAGAATAGTTCAAGAAATGAAACACCTCACATGATGGAGACATCAGGAGTGTCGTCCTTGGGGAGCAGAAGGCTAAGAAAAGATCAGATAGAAGTTTCCAAAATCTTGACCACTCTTGACAGAGTGCATTGGAAAAAAAATTATTTCTGATCCTAAACTAATCAAATCAACAAGAAATAAGAAAGAAACCTTTCAAACAGGTGGCTCGGGTCTGGAAGGCACTGCCTGGAAATGTGGTGGAGACATGATCAATTGAGGCATTCAAGAGGGGTACAGGTTACAGAGAAAAGGCAGGAAGGCGTCACAGGATACACTGTGATTTAGCAACTGCTCTCTCCACTTGTTCTACCCTTTCCAATGATCCATGTACATATATCCACAGATCTCTCTCCTCCAATACATCCTTTAAAATTATAGCCCTTAATGTATTTATTGTATATTTTATGTTGTGTGTTATAGTCAAACTTCATGTCCACGTGCATTGTCAGGAAATACATTGTTTGAGTTTTACATTCTCTCTAATACAAAGATCATTCTGTTAAAAATTACCAAACAATGTGTCCAACTATGTTAGATTCCTTTCAAGCTGGTCTGGATGCTTCTTGTCACCCTCGGTATTATTCATTTCTCCATCACCATGGTGGAATCCTTTGCTAAGTACTTTAAGAAGAGTTGACATAATCTTATAAACCTTGTAATCAAATCCCAGGTCAGCAATCTCTCAGCAACCTGAACTGAGTCATCCTTCACATGCCTTTCTGCTCTTCTGCTTTATGGCTTGTTCCCTATCTTGCTTCATTCTAACAGGAGGTCAGTTAGCTCAGTTGACTAGTCAGCTGGTTGTGATGCATGGCATGGGTGAGGTTACCATAGACGACTGCCCTTCACAATCTCTCCCCTCGCCTGGGGCATGGTGACCCTCAGGTTAATTCGTCACCAGTTATTTCTTTCTAATGAGAGAGTAGTCTTATAGTCTGGTAGGACTATGGTAACTTTACCTTTAGCATTCCAATGCTAGGGAATAGCCTTTCAGTTTATGTGTCCCAGTGACTCAGAATTCTCTCATAAACCAATTCACTTCATAATCTCTTTGCTGAATTTTGGTGGCATGGTGGCTAAGTAGTTAGCACTGCTGCCTCACAGCACAAAGGTCCCAGATTCGATTCCAGCCTTGGGCAACTGTCTGTGTGGGTTTCCTCCGGGTGCTCCGGTTTCTTCCCACATTCCAAAAGATGTGCAGGTCAGGTGAATTGACCATGCTAAGTTGCCTATAGTGTCAGGTGCATTAGTCAGAACGGGGATGGGGGGGTGTGTTGGTGTGGACTTGTTGGGCCGAAGGACCTGTTTCCACACTGTGGGGAATCTAGTCAGAATTTCCCTTGATAGTGATGTTGACTTAATTCTGAATGCTGCACCATTTCACCTTCATAGAATCCTTACTGTAAGGAAACAGGCATTTTGATCCAACAAGTCCACACCGGCCTTCCAAAGAGTAACCCACCCCGACCCGTTCCCCTACCCTATTACTCGACACTTATCCCTGACTAATGCACCTAACCACCTGAACACTATGGGCAATTTAGCATGGCCAATTCATCCAACTTGCACATTTTTGGATTATGGGAGGGAACCAGAGCAGCTGGAGGAAACCCATGCAGACACGGGGAGAATGCGCAAACTCCACACAGACAGTCACCTAAGGCTAGAATTGAACCTAGGTCCCTGACGTTGTAAGGTAGCAGTGCTAACCACTGAGCCACCACTGTGTTCCTCACCCTGATAAAGATTTCCCAAGCATTGCTTCCCTACAAAGAGAAATAAACCTGTACATGTTGCATTTCTTTCTTGTTAACTAAAATAGTAGGAGTACACCATTCAACTCATCCAGTCTGCTCCAATTTCATAGCTGATCTTAAACTCTACTTTCCTGTCCTATACCCAGATACCATTGTACTGTCTGTCTTCATCTGTGTTTAAATATGCTAGCCTGGTAACTGATCCTTGCACATCGCTTGATTGCTTTAATCTGTGGGCAGAGATAGAGTATAATGTGGTTCATTCCACAGAGAGTTCTTGTACGAGCTCTAAGATATTTAAAGTTCTGCAAATGAACTGTTTGGATTTAGATTAAGAGTCACCATTAAATTGTTCTTCCATGAATCAGATACCTGTGGATAGTATTGATAAGTTAGATTGGATACACACTTACTGAGCTCAACACCATCTTTGATTCTCTGAATGACCAGGTATCTCAATCTCAATCTTATTTATTTTTAACATAGATAGAATTAATGATAGTTGTCTCTTCCCGAGGATGGGGAATTTCAAGACATTCTTAAGGTGAGGGGGAGAGATTTAAAAATGACACGAGGGATTGTGTGTGGAATGAACTTCCTGAGGAAATGGTGGATGTGGGTATAATTGCAATATTTAAAAGACATTTGGATAAGTACATGCATAGGAAAGGTTTGGAGGGATATGAGCCAGAAGCAGGCCATATGGGACTAGTTTAGTTTGGGATTATGTTTGGCATGGACTGGTTGAACTGAATGGTCTGTTTCCATGCCGTTTGATCCTATGACTCTGTGACTTTAACAACAGCCACAACTCTCTGGAGAGAGAGAATCCAAAGATTTGTAACTCACCAAATGAAGACATTTCTTTTTTTCAGTTTTCAATGACCCATATCGTGAAATTGTGTCTCAAGTTTAATATGATTTGATTTGATTCAATTTATTATTGTCACATGTACCAAAATACAGTGAAAAATATTGTTTTGTGTGCTAACCAGACAAATCGTACCTTACCTAAGCATAATAGAATAGAAGGCAAAATATAGTGCTACAGCTACAGAGAAGGTGCAGAGAAAGATCAACTCTAATATAAGGGAGGTCCATTCATAATTCTGATAACACTGGGGAAGAAGTTGTTCTTAAATCTAATGGTATATGTTTCCAAACTTTTGCATTTTCTGCCCAATGGAATAGAACATAACCGAGGTAGGAGGGGTCTTTGACATTGGCTGCTTTCCCAAGACAGTGGGAAGTGTAGACGGAGTCAATGGATGGGAGGCTGTTTTCATGAAGGACTGGGCTGGGTTCCCAACTTTCTGTAATTTTTTTGCGGTCTTGGGTGGAGCAGATGCTGTACCAAGCTGTGATGCATCTGGGAATAATGCTTTCTATGGGGATCTATAAAAATTGGTAAGTGTATTTGTAGATATGCTGAACTTCCTTCACCTTCAGAGGAAGTAGAGCCATTGTTGTGCTTTCTTGACTGTAGTGTCGACGCGGATGGACCAGGACAGACTGTTGATGATACTTACTCCTAAGAACTTGAAGTTCTCGGCCATCTCCACCTCAGCACCGTTGATACAAACAGGGGCGTGTCCTCCACTCTGCTTCCTGAAGTTGATGACCAGCTCCTTCGTTTTGCTGACATTGAGGGAGAGATTGTCGTCTTTTCACCATGCCGTTAAGCTGTCTCTACCCTGTACTCTGTCTTGTCATTGTTTGAGATCTGACCCATTACAGCAAACTTGTAAATGAAGTTAGAGCTGACTTTGGCCAAACAGCTGTGAGTGAATAAGGAATATAGTAAGGGGCTGGGTAGCTGGGCATGGGTGCTCAGGACTATCATGGAGGAGGCAGTGTCGCTATCCTTATTGATTGCAATCTGAGGTCAGGATGTTGAGGATCCAGTTGGAGAGGGGGGAGCAGAGTTCTAGATCTCGGAGTTTGGAGTTGAGTTTGGTTGGAATTATGGTATTGAAGTCAGGGCTAACATCAGTAAAGCGGGCACTGACATAGTAAACTTGTTATCCAGAATATCTAGGGATGAATGTAGGGCCAGGGAGATGGCACCTGACATGGATTTATTGTGATGGAAGGTGATTTGTAGTGGATCAGGATAATCCAGGAGGATGGAGTTGTTGTGTACCAGTCTGGACTCTCCAGACAGGCAATTGCCTCTCAGGATTCACCTTGTCAGGTCCACTTGAAGATTTTATTCCTCTGACTTCTCCACCCTCCAAACCTTCTGAATTTATTCTACTCAATGCAATAGAATACCATTTTCCTTAGAGATTGCTTTCACCAAACAAATGAATCTCATTTATCATTCAGCAGAAAGGTTGTGGAACACCAGGCTTCTACTGATAGCGAGTGTATGATTTTGTTTTCACAATTTGCTCTCTTGTCAGTCATAAAACATTGCACACTATTTTAAAGAGTAGGAGAGTTATCCTCAATATCCTGGACAATATTTATCCCTTGATCAACGTCACAAAAATAAATGATTAATTCATCATCACATTGTTGTTTGGGGGGTCTTGCCGTGGTCCCAGTAATTCCTTTATCACAAAACTTTGAAAGTACTTCACTGACTGTAACACAGTTTGGTACATTCTGAGGTGGTTAAAGATGCAAATATAAATGCAAACCTTTCCCCCTTTTCAAATGAATAATGCATTTGAGTACTTCCCATTGAGTGGGATTGGCTTAGTGCTGATCACCAATTCCTACAGATTGGAAACAGTGTTGGGGCAAACTGAAATGGTGCACTGGAATGCTATTCTGAGGTTAGGGTAGCACATAAAGATGCACAATAGAAAGTTTTATTGCATCCTGGGGACGATCAACGTTATTCTGATATATCAGAACATGAGGTCTTTGTTAGAATGGACACATTGAGTGGGAAATAGATTTATTTCTGATGAAAATGGTTCCATCGAGCAGTTTATAACATTGCTAATTAACAAAGTTCTATTCCGATTGGGATAATTTATAGGTATTGAATATTTTTCTACTTTTTTAATCCACATAATGTCCTTACTTAAACTTACCAACATCAGACATTTCAGGAACAGTGGCCATATACAATTCCTTTGAAAACTTTGGTTCGTTGTCATTAATATCATGGATCTTGATAATAAATTCAGATTCTGGTTCCACGGGCCTCCCGGTCCGTCTTTCAATGGCTTGAGCACGCAATGTATAAAAAGATTTCTCCTCCCGGTCCATTTTCTTTAAGGCGTGAATGTCCCCAGTGTTCTCATCAATGGTGAATACTGTTCCAGCTCCATCGCCTGACAGAATGTATTTAAGAGTGCCGTCTCCTTTGTCAACATCAGAGTGAAGCTGGAAATGCCAAAAAGACAGAACAGGAGTTACAAGTCTGGCACGTATGAAAAAGACGTTTATTTTGTTGGTGGGTAAGTACTCGACAGCTGACAAACTCGTATAGTGAAAAGCTTCTTACAACATATTAGCAAATACTGCACATAAATCTGTTCTGATGAAAGATTATCTCAACCCAGAATGTTTCTCTCCACAGATGCTGCCAGACCTGCTGAGTATTTCCAGCATTTATGTGATTTATGTTATACAGTGAAATTCTCATAAAAAATTATGACAGTCCCAACCTGCCCATTCAGTACAATGGGTTTGCACCAATGGTTAAACACCTTACACCTATGCCCTCTAGGTTTGGACTACCCAATCCCAATTCACCCTATCCATGCCCCTCATATTTTTATAAACCTCTATAACGTCAATGTACCAGCATCCATTGCACCCTGGATACCATAGATACCATAGATTCACAAACCATTGAGAGGAATAATGCCTCCACATCTCTGGTTAAAACTACTACTGTTATCCTAAAACTATGACTGCTCATTGCTGCACATGAGGAAGCATCCTTTCTATGTCCATGTTCAATCCTATTTAGCATCGGTGTGTATACCTCAATTAGATCTCTCTCACTCTTTTAAACTCTAAAGAGTATATGCCTAAACTGCCCAACCTTTCTTCATAAGACAACCCCCTCATCTCTGGAATCAATCTAGTGATCCTCCTCTGAACTGCTTCCGATATTCCCAAGTGTGTAATATTTGATTCAATGAAAGGTTGTTTGGAAAATTAAATATGTCACTGTTAGAGTTTAAATCTCAAATGCTTGATATCCAGTAAGCATATTGAAGTATGTTTAACAGCAAGAATGAATGTTGGGGGAAGCTGAACAAGCACATGAGGAAACACAGGAATATTCTGACAGATGTGGATAAACAGAAATGAGAAGCATGGATTGGCCATGCTAAATTGCCCGCATAGGGTCCAGGGATGTGTGGGCTGAATGGCCTGCTTCCGCACTGTTTGGATTCTAAATCTAAACTGAATTAACTTTAAAGTTTAGGGTTGCATTCATCAAGACAGAACATCACATTGTAAAATATTATTTACTTGGGGCATCCTATATTAGCATCAAAATAACTCAGCAACCTAATTACATGGAAACCTATGTTCTACACAACCTTTTGCCAACAATGCAGTTTAATCTCAACAGCAAAATTCTCTATTGCACCAGTCTCCAGTGTTTCACATTAACCACCTGAAACATCTTTGTTTCTTTGCTGAACTGGGGGATATCTTGAGAATCAGACTGGCACTCAGCACTGGAAATAAAAACAGTGAGTCCTGGAGAAACTCAGCAGGTCTGGCAGCAACTATGAAGAAAGAAACAGTTAACATTTTGAGTCCTTCAAGTTCAATGTGACTCTTCTTTCGAACTTGGCTGTAAATCCTGTTCACTGATTGGCCAAGCTCATGGACAATCCTTGTTTTCCATTTGGAGCCAGCAGACAGGACAAGAAAATTAGAATTATAACCAATCACCTGGTTTGATTTTCCTTTGCTGATCAAACTCTATTTTTAGTTCATCTGTGGGATGTAGGCCTCTGTGGCTGGTCTAGCATTCATTGCCTGTCCCTAGTTGTTCTTGAGAAGATGAGCTGCTTTCTTGAACTGCTGTGGTCCATGTGCTGTGGATAGATCCACGATGTCACTGGGGAGTAAGTTCCAGGATTTTGACCCAGCAACAGTGATGGAATGGAGATATATTTCCAAGTCACTATGGGGAGGACCTTGCAGGGGAACCTGCAGGGGTTGGTGTTCCCATGGAACTGTTGCCCTTGTCCTTCTAGATGAAAGTGATTGTGGGTTTGAAAGGTGCTGTCTATCTAAGGAGCCTTGGCGAATTTCTGCAGTGCATCTTGTGGATGGTACACACTGCTGCTACTGAACGTTGGTGTTGGAGTGTAGTGATTGAAATGAGGGTCAGGTGGATCTCATTGACTATGAGGTCCATTATTGAGTTGTTAACCTGGGCCAACCAGGGAGCCCTGGCTGACAAATGTAAACATGAGATGGGATTTGAGGGTTGTCCTCATTTCCCTGAAAACTGGTTGAACGTCAGGGTTTGGGGCCTGGCTTTACCATTCCCCTTCCTTGTAAAATTGCTATTTCTTTGTATACAGCTGTTAACGTTAATTGTTTTGTAAACTGCGAATTGTTTAATTAAAAAAATAAACATGAGATTCAGAGAGTCTCCTATATCAAGGACTGGCACTGAGCTGGTTGGTCAGAGCTCATGCATTCTGCACATGTCAATGAAGGGTGACTTGCTGATGGAAAACTGGTCTGTGTGCAATTGTTTCATGGAAGGAGTGGGTGCTTGTGGATGTGGTGCCAATCAAATGGGTTGCGTTGTTCTAGATGGCATCAAGCTTCTTGAGTGTTGTTGGAGCTGCACTCATTCTGGCAGGTGGAGAGTATTCCATCACACTCCCGGCTTGTGCCTTGTAGATGCTGGACAGGCTTTGGGGAGTCAGAAGGTGAGCTACTCGCCATAGCGTTCCTAGCCCCTGACCTATCCTTGTCGGCACTGTGTTTATATGGCGGGTCCAGTTCAATTTCTGGTCAGTGGTAACCCCCAACATAATGATTATGGGTGATCCAATAATGGTGATCAAATTGGGTGTCAAGTTGGTCAGTTTTCATGGGCTGCGACTCAGGCTGCCCAGCTGCTGTGGTTCAGAGACTGTCCTTTGCACCACACTGTCTCCACTTGAGATTTTTCTGGCCTTACCATATAGTGAGTACTGTCTGATTCTCGGGGAATCCCAATAAATTATTTTATTTACAGATTATTAAACATTACACTCTGTAATACAACTCCCTAACACGTTATTCCATCATCTCTGAGTCTGAGTTGAATGGGGTTGCTGATGTCAATATTGCTTACTTTATACATCATCATGACATTACTGTCTGACCTGTATTTAGACCTTTACAAAAGCAAATGGTTTTCTCCTACCAACCTTTTGGGAACCATTACAATGTTGCATTTTAGAACCAATAGGAAATGCCTCCCTCTGTGCACTGCATTCATTCTCCGATAGTCAGAGGCTTTGCACTTTTACTTTTATTTATTCGTTCATGGATGTAGGCGTCACAGATGAGGCTACTTTATCGCCCATCCCTAGCTTCTTATTTCTGCCATTTATACAAAGGCAAGGCCTTGTTTAACTGAGTTAGAAAAGTAAAACATGTTCCCCAGCATTAAAGGGTATTGTTCCCGATGTGACTGTAACTTCTGCAGGAGAACCATTTCCCACAATATGCAACAAAAACAGAAATTGCTGGAAAAGCCCATCAGTCCTGACAGCATCTATGAAGAGAAAGCAGAGTTAATGTTTCGGGTCGAGTGACCCTTCTTCAGAATGCTCTTTGTTTTTTTTTTCTCCTAAGCTTAAAATACCAGTTATATACACACACACACACACACACACTGGTGATTTTGATTTTTACCACAGTGTAGTTATGAATTTGAAATACTGGTGTGCTTTATGTGTAAGATACCTTTTAACGCTCAGCTTGCTAGGACCTTTGCTGGATTTCAGGGAACTAGGAAAGAGACTACAGCGTGACACAATGAACATGCAATCAGAACATTGCAGGGATTTTCTCAAATCCAGTTAATGCAGCTTGGAAAGAGATGAAAATTGACAAATTGGAAAATGCAATAGGACAATTGCATGCAACAATTTACACTTCAGTTCCAACCTCATCCAGTGAAAAGTCAGAACTTGAAAAAGATGATTAAGCATTTCCAAGAATAGTGCTCATTAAGATTCCAATATGAAGAAGATTGCAGTGGAGCATTGCTCTGATAAAGGTCATTACAGAAATGATGGCTGTTAACACTAAATGGGAACTAGCTGAAAAATAATCTGTGTGGGTGGGTTTCGGAATGCAGGGCTAGCTGAGGAGAATAGACTTTGAATTAATCCATTTGACTGTATTTCGACAGAGCTGTTGAACAATTGCAATGTGAACAATTGCCGTCATTCTAAAATCCAGCAGATGGACATGTTCAATTTGGCAGGTTTTTTTTGGATGAGATTTTGCACTTAAGCTATTTAGTGTAGGAGAATGGAACCTGTGCAGGATTGGAGCAAGATGAATAAAGTTTCCTTTATTGTTACTGCTCAGCAACCCTTAACCATAACTTAAACCTCAGTCTCATTACAAATTCCTGGGTTCATCAAAAAGTGAACATTGTACTTTAACCCGTGTAACTCCTTAAAATAAAATTCATCACTTGCAACAACTTGCGTTACACTTTGATTCATGTCGGTTTGGAAATGGGTTTAAGCAACTCATGTTGCATTTAACACATTTCAGGGAAGCAAATTTGTTTCTACTGTTACTCAGCAGGCAGTATACTCAACCCTGAATCATACGGCTGGAGGTTCAAGTCCTGCTCAAGGCATTTGGGTTTTGAAATCACATTAGTGTAATTCTGATGAAGTCAGACACTGTCTTTCAGATACTATTTAAGCTGATTCCCGGTCTGCCCTCTCTTGTGGATGGAAAAGATCCGATGACTGCTATTTTGAAAAGGAGCAGGAAGTTTAGTCTTGAAGACCCAGTTGAGGCTGGGTTCAAAATCAATGGCTAACTGGAAAAAGAACTCTGTATTCCAGTCCATGGATTTTTTGATTTTTTGTTGTTCATTCATGGGAAGTGGCGTCACGGGCTGGGCCCAGCATTTATTGCCTGCCCCTGGTTGCCCTTGAGAAGGTGGAGGTGAGCTGCCTTCTTGAACCGCTGCAGTCCATTGGCTGTAGGTAGGCAGACAATGTCACTGGGGAGGAGGTTCCAACACTTCGACCCAGCGACAGAGAAGGAATGACGATATATTCCCAAGTCAGATAGTGAGTACGTTGGAGGGGAACTTGCAGATGGTGGTGTTCCCATGCATCTGCTGCCCTTGTCTCTTTGGATGGAAATGGTTGTGGGTTTGGAAATGTTTTCACCCAGAGGCTGATGGGAATCTGCAACTTGCTGGCTGTAAGGTTAATAGGGGCAGAAACCTTCATAATATTTAGAAGTATTTAGATGTGCACTTATGATGCTAAGGCAAACAAAGGTTGTTGGTCAAGTGCTGAAAGATGGGACTTGAATAGTTAGGTGCCTGTTTTTGACTGGCACAGATATGATGGGCTGAAGACCCTTTTCTGTAGCTCACTAAGGTGAAGTCAGAGGAACCTTGGAGTGCTGCCACAGTACGTGATATAGTTGGAACACATTGCTGCTACTGTGCATCAATGGTGATGGAAGTGAACGTTGAAGGTGGTGGACAGTGTGTCAATAATTGGGCTGCTTTGTCCTGGATGGTGCCGATTTGCTCATCGCATCTCTAACCTCACATCTGAGAGGTGATACTAAACCCCAAATCTACTTCAGTGAAGATGTCCAACTCTAGACATGGAACGAAACACAATGTGTGCACTTTAGCTGCTCGGAATATTTTCAGGGAAATTTTTACTGTCCATTTCTTTCAGGGAAGGACTCTTTGTAATTTATAAGGAATAAATGGATATTCGGCTCGGTATTATAGAAAAAAACTGAAAACTGGTCTCTTTTTGACTCACTTCAGTGTAATTATGAGCACTTAAGTCACTTGTGACCAGAAGTTTTAGATGCTGCCTAAGAGTTAATGATTTTTTATCTCCTCTGCACTGCGTTCATTACTATTCAAAAGCTGATAGCTTTGAAACACTTCTATAAAAGGAATAAGCTGCCTCAGTAGATTCATTTAACTTCATTAAATCTAATAAAGAATCACGTATTTGGCTGACAATTCTACTTCTTTAAAATGTCATAATTCTTGATTGATCAGGCTTTTAAAACTCAACTGGAATCTTTCTCATCCGAAGAGCAGAATTAGCTTGAGTTGTTTCTATCTACATTCACCATCCATCAGACATCAACTGAGCTAAGATTCAAAAAGAAGTGCCAGATGTTCTTTATTAAAAACTGCATTTTGTTTGCTCATCCCAACATTGTGAATAATTTGAAAATTAGCTCGTAGGAATGCAAGTTGTTTTTAATTTTCATTCGAAACCAACTGCACTGACGGGAGATGGATGTTCTGAGAACCCAGGAACATTAAACTAATTGCACCAACTGTACAAAGCTGAGCTCAGTACTGTACTGCACAAGAAAAAGCCAGCAGCAATTCTAACTGATGTCTCTCAATACAGAGTTACTAGCAAAACCCATCCTATACAATGCAAACATCTGGAACATCAGCACGATTCTTCAGTGAGTACTTGGGGGAGACATTTGTCTTCATTTCTTTATCTACTGTTATTAGTATGGGACAATTAAGATGTACTTCAGAACAGAGGTACGAAATAAATTAGACAAATTTATCATAAAGTGCTGAGTGAGTCATAGGGTGGAGAAGGAAAGGGTAAAAGAACTCACAGTCACAGATTAAAAATAAATCTGTTGGAAAAATACTAAATGGAGTATAAATGTAGAGATTGGGAATAGAAATAAAGAAGCTCGGAGCAGGTTTAGGCTGTTGTGGTTCTGTTCATCAAACTGGGAATTTGTGTTGCAGCCATTTTGTCCCCTGTCTAGGTGACATTCTCAGTGCTTGGGAGCCTCCTGTGAAGCGCTTCGGTTCTCTTTCCTCCGGCATTTATAGTGGCGGAGGAAAGATCACAGAAGAGCTTCACAGGAGGCTCCCAAGCACTGAGGAAGTCACCTCGACAGGGGACAAAACGTCTGCAACACAAATTCCCAGCTCGGCGAACAGAACCACAACAACGAGCACCCGAGCTACAAATCTTCTCACAAACTTTGAGCAGGAGTAGGCCATTCAGCCATTCAATGAGATCATGCCTGATTTTCCGTCGCAATACCATTGCCCTGCTTTCTCCCCCTCCTCTCGATGTCTTTGAAATCAAAATGTTTATCTCTTTTTTGAATACTTTCAGTGACTTGCCTCCACAGCCTCCTTTGCTTGTGAATTTCCTAGGTTCATTACCCTTCGAGTGAATGATATGTTTCCTCATCTCAATCCCAAATGGTCTACCCATATCCTGAGGCTATGTCCTCTGGTTCTAGACTCCTCAGCCAGGGAGAACATCCTCTTTGCATCATGTCTGTTCAGCCCTGTTAGAACGTTATACATTTCAATCAGACCTGCTGTCTTCTTCTTAAACTCTAGAGAATACAGGCTTGAAATGTGGCACTGAAATGCAACAAAGAGAGCTAATAAAAAAGCATTAAGATGCAAAATAATCACAAACAGAATTACACTGAAAGAAGCTAAGTAGATCCAAGATGTACTAATGTATAATGTGCTTAGGTTAATGGGCCATGTTTGATTTAAAGTGTGAATATTTTTGTGTTTTTTAAAATGGGATGCAAGTAACACTGGTTAGGCCAGCACCATTGACCTGAGGGAGTTCCTGGGCTATTTCAGAGGGCAGTGAGGAATCAATCACATTGCTGTGGGTCTGGAGTCAGATATTAGCCAGATCAGGTAAGGACATCAGTGGATCAGATGGTTTTTGTAACAATTGATGCTAGTTTCATGACATATTACACATGTTAACTTAATTTAAATTCCACCAGATGATGAGTCCAGTGACTTACCACTACATCATCTAATTGTCCAGGAAACATTGATTGTTGATGAATCAATATGCTGTGTCAAATACAGTCAGTTCTGCTATAACTCAGTAGTTCCATTCCCCTGTGATCTCGTGTTATAAGAAAATCAGGTAATAGCTGCACCATTTAAACTAATGGGGTCAGAATCATGTTATAACCAGTACTTGCCTCAAAAGTTGCCACTTTAGAAATAGTGTCCCCAATTCATCAATCATGTTGTAGCAAATTCGCATTAATGAAACACGGGTTATAGCAGTACAACCTGTACTAACTAAAAACTAAAGAACTGTGGATGCTGTAAATCAGACGCGTCACCCAACCCAAAACATTAACTCTGATTTCTCTCCACAGATGCTGCCAGACCTGCTGAGCTTTTCCAGCAATATGCTGCGTCACTGGCTGGCAGCAAGAAATTGGATGTCGTAGCACTTTCAAGAAAACCATTTACTTCTCGAAAGGGTTCGCAAGAAGTGAAAAAGTGGATTCTTGTTGCTCTAACTCTTGTCACAGGACAGAATACGTAAATTCAAGCCTGCTTTCAAAATCAAGTGAATCATTTCAGTGGTAAAAGGAGGAAACGCTGGAAATAATAAATGAGCCTTACAGCATCTGTGGAGAAAGTTGATCTTACAAGTTGACTTTTCACATGAGCATTTTCAGCATCTTTAGATCTGACTTCTTAGTTTCAACATTCTCAGTACTTTTGCTCACTTATTTTTAAAGGTATGTTGTAATTAATAATCAATACTTCAGAATGGTGACAAGTTGTTGTATATATTCATACATTGATAGATGACCAGGGATAACGTTGTCATATCTAATATTACCTTGATCACTATACTGTGTCAAGGGTTGAATGTCAAATATCTATTGAAGGAGGAAGAGTATTCATAATGTAATGAACTGCCTTAAAAGGGTGTAATGTTATCTCAGTGCTGGATATACCTTTCACAGTTTCATAAACATAGCTCTCATTGTATTTTCAGTGTGGTTACAATCCTCCTGTTGATGGAGATCATTAAACAGCTCGAGAACATTTATTTTATTCACTCAGCATCACTGGCTGGGCCAGCATTTATTGTTCATCTCTAGTTGTCATTGAGAAGGTGGTGGTGAGCTGCTTTCTCGAAGCACTGCAATCCATGTGCTAGAGGTAGACCATAATGCCATAAGGGAGAGAATTTTGACCCAATGAAACTGAAGGAACAATGATATATTTCCAAGTCAGGATGGTGAGGGGTTTGGAGGGGAGCTTAAAGGAGGTGGTGCTCCCATGTACAGAGGAACTTCGATTATCCAAATATCAGATTATCTGAAGGAGATCTTGAGGTCCCGATAGAAACATCACATCAAAGACGTGTTTCCAACACTGATTGTGTGTTTTGTTTATAATGATTAAAACCGAACTCCACTTCCTGAAATGCTGCTGAGAACAGTTCTGGATTGATGGGAGCCCAGGCACCGTCTCCAAATGACTGACCTCCTGCCTTCTCTCTCCCCACACTTTCCCTGGAGTTCTACATAGGCATGTACCCTAAACCCCCCCTTCCCCTGATAATCTCTCCAACATTGTCCTTTTCAGGGCAAAATTGTGTGTGTGTGTGTGTGTGTGTGTGTGTGTGCGCATGTGTGTCACCCACCCCTCCAAAAGGCAGCAGCAGTAGCAGCAATCTTCTTGTTGGTGTTCAGTCTGGCTGCCCCAGAGAGGGGGGTGGTTGGGGGAGGACAGTGGGAGAGTGGCTGGTGGAAGGGAGGGGCATCAAGGGGGCGGTGTTGGAGGGGCTTGGGGGTGGTTGGGGTTGTGATTTTGGATGGGGTTGGTGGGCAGGGGAGCAATGTTGGACGGGGTTGGGGTTGGAGTGTGGTGTTGGATGTGGTTGGGGAGTGGGGTGCAGTGTTGGACGGAGTTGGGGGTGAGGTGCGGTGTTGGATGGGGTTGGGGGTGGGGTGTGGTGTTGGACGGGGTTGGGGGGGCAGTGTTGGATGGGATTGGGGTGGGGTGTGGTGTTGGATGGGGTTGGAAGGTGGGCTGTGGTGTTGGACACAGTTGATGGGGGCGGTGTTGGACGGGATTGCGGGGGTGGGGTGCGGTGTTGGACAGAGTTGAGGGGGTGGGGTGTGGTGTTGGATGGGGTTGGGGGGGTGGGGTGCGTTGTTGGACAGGGTTGAGGGGTGTGGTGTTGGACGGGATTGGGGGGACTCAGGCATGGTGTGCTGCTGCCTCGTCTCCTAAACAGGGAGCGGACTTAAACAAAATCTCAGAGTCCCCGAGGAAAGGCATTGAATCAATTAACTGAATAATCAATTATTCGAACAAAATAGTGCCCACCCATCTCTTTCGGATAATTGAGGTTCCTCTGTATCTCTGCCCCTTTCCTTCAAGGTGGAAGTGGTTGTTGGTTTGGAACGTGCTGTCTTAGGATCTCATATGAATGTCTGCAATGTATCTTGTAGATGGGACAGATTACTGCTGGTGAGTGTGGAGGGTGTGGATGTTTGTTGATGAGGTCCACAGATGCTGCCTGACCTGCTGTGCTTTTCCAGCACCACACTCTTGACTGTCGATATCTTGCCAATCCCAAGCGGGGTGCAATATCCTGCATGGTGTCAAATGTTTTGAATGTTGATGGATCTGCACCCATCCAGGCAAGTGGGGAGTATTCCAACATACTCCTGACTTTTGGTGGACAGGCTGTGGGGAGTCAGGAGGTGAGTTACTCACTGTCCAATTCCTAGACTCTGACCTGTTCTTGTAGCCGCTATATTTACGCTTATACACATCATCTGAAAAGTGTGTAATAGAAAGTGCTCACTAATCAAAAGGGTGCAACTGAGGAAAAGCAAGGAACAAAAATTAATGATGCTGATAGTGGGCGTGAATTGCAAAGAAGGAAAAAGTATCTAGACAAAGTAAAGAAAAGAGATGAAGCTAGTTTATTTTGCTTCCAACTGGACAAAAGTGTCAATGCTGTCCGTGTCCCTTTGTGTCTAATATTCACAATTAAGCACAACATAATCTGGTCCTGGTGTCTTAGAGAGTCATAGAAGTCATACAGGATTAAAACAAACTCTTTGGTTCAACCAGTCCATGCCTACCATTGTACCAAACTAAAACTGATCCCATCTGCTTGCGTAACCCTCCAAATCTTTCTTATTCATGTATTTATCCAACTGCTTTTTAAACATTGTAATTCTATCTGCATCCAAAACTTCATCTGGAAGTTCATTCCATATACAAACCAGCCTATGTGTAAACAAATTGCCCTTCATGTCTTTTTAAAAGCTTTCTCCTGTATATATCCCACAGTCTTAAAGTCCCCACCCTAGGGAAAAGATACCCACCATTCACCCTTGCCATGCCCCTCATGATTTTATAAACCTCTATAAGGTCGCCCCTCAATCTCCAACATTCCAGTGAAACAAATCCCAGGCTATCCAGCCTCTCCTTAGGACTCAAGCCCTTCATACCCAGCAACATCCTGGTATATCTTTTCTAAACCCTCTCCAGCTTCATAACATCCTTCTTATAACAGGGTGACTGGAACTGGATACGGTATTCTAGAAGAGCCCGCACCAACATCCTGTACAACCTCAACATAATGTTCCAACTCCTACACTCAAAGGTCTGAGCAATGAAGTCTAGCATGCTAAACGTCTTCCTAACCACCCTCTACATGTATTGCAAATTTCAAAGAATTATGTACCTGAACCCCTAAGTCAATTTGTTCTACAACACTACCAAACTTACCTCACATTTATGCAAATGAAACTCCAACTGCCACTCCTCAGCCCATGTTTATAATCTTAGATCATCTTCTTCAGTGTCCACTATACCACTAATGTTGGTGTCCTTCGCAAACTTACAAACCATACCTTCTTTATTCTCATCTGAATAATTTCTGTAAATGACAAATAAAAGTGGACCCAGCACCTGTGGAACACCACCGGTCACAGGCCTCCAGTCTGAAAAGCACCCCTCAATCATCGCTCTCTGTCTCCTACTGTAAAGCCAATTTTGTATTCAATTGACAAGCTTACCCTGAATCCCATGTGATCTACCTTTATTATTTAGTCTACCATGTAGAACCTTGACAAAGCCTTTACTAAAATAAACAATGTCTACTGCTCAGCCCTCATCAACTTTCTTGGTTACATCCTCAAAAAAGTCAATCAAATTTGTGAGACCTGATTTCCCTCACACGAAACCATGCTGACTATCCCTAATCAGTTCTTGCTTTTCCAAATGCACATAAATCCTATCTTTCAGAATCATTCCCAACAACTTACCCACCACCAATGTCAGACTCACAAGTCTGTAGTTCCCAGACTTCTCCTTACATCCCTTCTTAAACAAAGGCACAACATTAGCAACTCTCCAGTCATCCAGCACCTTACCTGTGATTATAGATGATACAAATATTTTCAGCTTGGGGTCCCACAGTTTCCTTCCTAACTTTCCACAACGTCCTGGGACACACTAGATCAGGTCCTGGAGATTTATCCACTAATATATTTTCTAAGATCTCCAGCATTTCCTCTTCATGGAATGCCCTGCCAATAGCAGTAGTGGACTCTCCCTCTTTATGGGTATTTAAGCGGGCATTGGATAGGTATATGGAGGATAGTGGGTTAGTGAAGGTTAGGTGGGCTTTGATCGGCGCAACATCGAGGGCCGAAGGGCCTGTACTGCGCTGTATTCTTCTATGTTCTATGTTCTATGTTCTATAGTGTGGATTGCTTTCAAAACATCAATATTTATTTCCCTGAGTTCTCTAGCCTCCATTTCTTTCTGAACAGTAAAAACAGATATATATTCAGTTAAGATATCTCACATCTCCTGAGGTTTAAGACAAAGGTGACCTCTTTGATCTTTAAGGGGCCCAGCTTATCTCCAGCTGCTGTCTTGCTCTTAATGTACTCGCAGAATATCTTTGGATTATCCTTAACCTTATTTGTCAAGGCTATCTCCAATCATCTCTTTACCTTCCTGATTTCCCTCTTCTGAATAACCCTATGCTCTTCACACTGTTCAAGAGATTCATTTGAATCCAGCTGACTATATCTAATACATGATTTATTTTTATTCTTGGCTAGAACCTCATTTTTCCAAAGATGCTATCTGACCAACCTTGTCAGTTCATTTTTTAAAAAAATCACAAAAAAACAAGGGGCAGCCTTTTGGATTGAAAGTTATTGCAATCAACAATAACTGTACATGCTGGTAAAGCATGTCAACAAGTGTGGCACTGGAAAAGCACAGCCAGACAGACAGCATCCAAGGAGCAGTAGAATTGACGTTTCGAGCATAAGCTCTTCATCAGGAATGAGCCTGACTGGCCGTGTTCTTCCAGCACCACATCTTTTGACTCTGATCTGCAGCATCTGCAGTGCTCACTTTCTTCATGCTGGTCAAGCACCTGATTGAAATCTGAAGTGTTCCTCAGGATGAAGGTCCAGGAAGCTCTTATTGGCATGCACCCTCATTCCCAGCCATCATCATTAGACCCATTTCACAAGGGGAAGGAACCTCTTCACATCTACCCTGTCAACTCCACACTCTGGAATCTTACATGATTCAATAGGGTTGTCTCTCCTTCTTTGAAATTCCAATAAGTACAGGCCCATCTGGTTCACTAATGCCGTTTAAGGAAGGAAGCCATCGCCTTTACCTGGTCTGGCCTAAGTGTGACTCTAGACCACAGCAATGTGGTTGACTCTTAACCACCTTCTGGGTAATTAGGGATTAGCAATAAACTCTCTTCCTACCAATGCTGTGGGTGTGTCAAAGCCAGATGGAAAGCAATGATTCAAGAAGGCAGCTCCCCACCACCTTCTGAAGGGCTGGCCCAGCCAAAGACATCCATATTCTAAAACTAATAAAGCCAACGCCATAGACAAGGATGAGACCAATGACCATATAACCTGCCATAATGACATTATATATGTTGGTTATAATATCAGGGAGAACTCTTTGTCCAGATAGTGTCATGTGATTTCATTCATCTTGAGAGAGCCATCAAGGTTTTGTTTTAATGAAAGACAGCACCTTTGACAGTGCAGCACACCCTCAGTACAGCACTAGAGTGCAGGACTAGATTCTGCACACAAGGTTCTGGAGTGGGATTTGAACCGACAAACTCCATAGACAAAAGGACTGCCCGCTGACTCGGAGCTGACACCTGGGTCAATCCGAGATTCATATGTCGCTATTTTAAAACCGATCCTTCTGCATACCGAACTTTCTCTGAGCTGCGTTGGCTGTGGGTGTTTTGACATTTGTAATCAAAACAGTGCAGAAGCTTTACACACACAGAATTACATTGTGTGGAGCTGTTTGTGGGGAGAATGTACTCAGTGCAGCTGTGCAGAATCACACCCACCCCCAATAAACGCTCACTGATAGCACCCCGTGGACATCAGCAAAAATCTATCTAAATATGTGCAGGAAGGAACAAGGAGGCTGAGAGTGAGAGGAAAAACTGCCAGAGATAGAGAACATCCACAGTGAAGTGGGAAATAAAAATATACCCAGAGAAAGATTTATTTTCTTAGGAGGAACACAGAACTTTTAAACATATTATTAATCCGCGTTGCATTCATTAACCATAGAATCAAAGGATCAAAGTGGTGATGGTAGAATTTATTAAATCCTTGTTGTTTTAATTCTGGTGAATAATCCCTTCTCATGCTCCTTATCACTATGCCATCCTCCTCCAAAGTCTCTCCTCCATTATGGAACAACATGGATTTGCCTTCATACTGTTCCATTATTTCCAACACTGCCTGCTCTTGTGTCCCAGTGCAATCACTTCCGACTCCTTCAAGGATCTATCTGGGGCGCCATTCCGAGTCCCAAACTAAAGACTTTTTCTTGATGATGTTATTATGAGGATCACATGCAATAAAACAGACAATAGCTTGCTTCACAGATTCACCACATCTCTCAATCCCAGGCTGTTTCCGCATTGATCCACGCCTGCGTCTACTTGCTAATCTCAAATGTTCTAGCTTCCTATTTCCCAACTCATTGAAAGTTGGATCAAAGATATTTAGGAGCCTCCTCCCCTCCTGGCCAAGACTTTGAAGGCTTTCTGCTCTCGAAAAACATGAGACAAATAAAACATGCACTTATGCCAGTTTCTGTAGCTGTTTTTACATCTAGGACTGGACTGAAACCAAAGTCTAGAGTTTGATGGGTGCCACACTACATCAAGAATGGCTGACTTCAGGACTGTCCCCACCACCTGTCACAGGTGCGTTGGAAGAATTTGGACATGTTTGGCTGTGCTATGAAAACACCTACTTTGGCCGTCAAATCCTGGGATTGGATTCAAATCTGGGGCTTCGAACTCAGAGGTAGGAACACTACTCACATCACTACAAGGTTCCCATGCTACCATCTAACTTTCCATTGAACACCTTTTATGAGGAGGGTATGCTGTAAATGGAAGTTGTCATTGGTAAATAGAGAATGGTGGGAGACTGCAAAAAACTGCAGCTGAGAGTTGACGGATTTGGAAATTCTTGCGCGTCAATTATAAAAAAAGCGAGCACCCAAGTTCTGCAGGCAGTAGGGAATGGAAAAGGAATGTTGGCCTTTATTTCAAAGGGAATGGAGTTAAAAAAAGAAAGTCTTGCCAAAATTACACTCAGCACTAATCAGACCACAGCCTTATTCCCCTTGTTGAAGGGACAATATGCTGGCATTGGAAGCATTCCAGAGAAAGTTTACCTGATCTTGAGTACGCAGGGACTGTCTTATGAGGAGCAGGTGATTAGATTGGGTCTGTACTCATTGGAGTTGAGAAGAATGAGAGACAACCTAATTAAAATGCATAAGATTCTCAGGGGGGCATGGCAGGGTAGGTGTATAGAGGTTGTTTCCCTTTGTGGGAGAGTTTAGCACCAAAGGGCATCATCTAGAATAAGGGGTCACATATACCAGACAGAAGTGAGGATTTATTTTCTCTCAGAGGGTACTGAATCTGTACAACAGTAAACTGTAGAGGGCTGTTGAGGTTGAGTTGTTATATTCAAGGTTGAGATGGATGTTTAATCAATAAGGGAATTCAGGGTTATGGGGAAAAGGTAGGGAAGAGGAGTTGGGGATGATCAGATCAGCCATAATCCCATTGAATGTCGGAGCAGACTCGATGGACTGAATGGCCTACTTCTGTTCCTCCATCTTAAGATTTTATGCATCATAACAATCGGGTCACATGTCGTTGCTGTAATTGGCTCTCAGGCACCTCCCAAAATAATTACCATAAACCAGAAGAGTCACTGACATGCTCTTGTTCTCTCTCCTTAATTTATCAGTTAACCATTTTACTATTTTTATTTTAGTAGAGAATAGCGATCACCATCATCATCATCATCAAGGGACCTGACTAAGCGAAGGTATTGTATCTGACAGTATGAGAAAACCAAATTACCACTGGGGAATTAAAATTATATTCTATTTTTAAACAAGTGGGTTGATACATTCTCATCAAAATTTTGTGCACTCACCACATGGAGAAGTTATTTTAGAAAATATAAGGAGGAAGGAACAGGAGAACGGGCAAAGAGACAATCATAGAGTCATAGAGATATACAGCATCGAAACAGTCCCTTCGGTCCAACATGTCCATGCTGACCAGATATCCTAAATTAATCCAGTCCCATTTGCCAGCATTTGGCTTATATTGCTCTAAACCCTTCCTATTCATGTACCCATCCAGATGCCTTTTAAATGTTGTCATTGTATCAATCTCCACCACCTCCTCTGGCAGCTCATTCCATACACGCACCATCCTCTGCATGAAAAGGTTGCCCCTTGGGTCCATTTTAAAATCTTTCCCCTCTCACTTAAACCTATGCCCTCTCGTTTTGGACCCCCCTGCCCTGGGAAAAATACCTTGTCTATTTACTCTACCCCTGCCCCCTCATGATTTTATAAATCTCTTTAAGGTCACCGCTCAGCCTCCGACACTCCAGGGAAAACAGCCCCAACCAGTTCAGCCTCTCCCTATAGCTCAAATCCTCCAACATGGCAACATCCATGTAAATCTTTTCCGAACCCTTTCAAGTCTGGCAACATCCTTCCAATAGCAGAGAGACGAGAATTGCACTCAATATTCAAAATTGGCCTAACTAATGTCTTGTACAGTTGCAAAATGCCCTCCCAACTCCTAGATTCAATGCTCTGACCAATAAAGGAAAGCATACAAAATGCCCTCTTCACTATCCTGTCTATCTGTGACTCCACTTTCAAGAAACTATCAAACTGAACTCCAAGGTCTCGTTGTTCAGCAACTCTCTCCAGGACCTTACTGTTAAGTGTATAAGTTATGCTCTGAATTGTCTTTCCAAAATGCAGCACCTCACATTTATCTAAATTAAACTCCATCTGCCTCTCCTCAGCCCATTGGCCCATCTGATCAAGACCTCATTGTACTTTGAGGTATTCTCCACTAAGCCTCTAATTTTGGTGTCATCTGCAAACTTACTTATGATACCTCCTATGTTCACATCCAAATCATTAATATAAATGATGAAAAGCCATACCCAGCACCAATCCTTTGGCACTCCACTGGTCACAGGCCTACAGTCTGAAAAGCAACCCTCCACCACCACCCTCTGTCTTCAAAAGCCAGTTCTGTATCCAAATGGCTAGTTCTCCTTATATTCCATACGATCTAACCTTGCTAACCAGTCTCCTATGAGGAACCTTGTCAAACTCCTTACTGAAGTCCATTTGGATTACATCCACTACTCTGCCCTCATCAATCCTCTTTGTTACTTCTTCAAAAAACTCAATCAAGCTTGTGAGACACAATTTCCCACACACAAAGCCATGTTGACTATCCTAATCAGTCTTTGCCTTTCCAAATACATGTAAATCCTATCCCTTAGGATTCCCTCCAAAAACTTGTCCACCACAATGTCAGTCTCATCAGTCTATAGTTCCCTGGCTTTTCCTTACCACCTTTCTTAAAAGGTGGCACCACATTCACCAACTCCAGTCTTCTGACACCTCACCTGTGACTATCAATGAAACAAATATCTCAGCAAGGGGCCCAGCAATCACTTCCCATGCTTCCTGGAGAGTTCTCGGGTACACCTAATCAGGTCTTGGGGATTTATCCACTTTTGTGGGTTTTAAGCTGTCCTGCACCCCCTCCTCTGTAATATGGACATCTTTCAAGATGTTGCTATTTATTTCCCCACATTCTATACCTTCCACATCCTTCTCCACAGTAAACACTGACACTAAATACTCATTTAGCATCTCCCCATCTCCTGTGGCTCCATGGATAGGCTGCCTTGCTGATCTTTGAGGGGCCCTTTTCTCTCCTGAGTTACCCATTTGACCCTAATGTATTTTTACAATCTGTTTAGATTCTCCTTAACTCTATTTGCCAAACCTATATTATGTCCCCTTTTTGCCCTCCTGATTTCCCTCCTACTACCTTGATACTCTTCTAAGTGGTGGAGGTTTGATGGAGAACTGTAAGTCGGAGGCTTTCTGAAAGCAGCATGGCAGTTGACATGGTGGAGGGAACCGACCCGCAGTCCAGAAGGCAAGGGTACAAGGCTGGGCTGCAAGGGAGGGATAAGGAGGAATAATTTGAAGAATATTCAGGTGGATCCATGGATATAAAACAAGAGTAGATCATTGAGACAGAGTTGGCTGAGGCCTTGGGAAACCTCAACAGCAGAGAAATAGAGTCTGGAGGAATGTGGGAGAAGGGCTGCTGAGGTAGTAAGGTTTAATGGGATGAATTTGTCAAGATTTGATCAATTAAAGCTGGTTCATGAAGGGGTTTGAAGCAGTCAGGCACTGTGGAGCAATGAAGGTACAGACTCCCTGTAGCATTGGACGGGGTGGTTGGGGGGGGGGGGGGGGGGGGGAAGAGGTGGGGGAGGTGTGGGGAGGTGGGCAGTAAGAGGTGGACAGTGTTCATTGGTGGGGACAGGGAGTTCACAAATGTTGGGAGAGGAAGCGGCATTCTGTCGTGGGCTGCCAAGGTTATTGACTTTCAGCCCGACTTGAAAAGGTAGAGTCTGAATGAGTGGAATCATCGCGACTGAAGCAGGGCGGCTGAAGAAATGATGTTGGCCTTGTTAACATGCAACTGACAACCTTGTTCACTCAGTTAAAGTTAATGACTGTGGAAATTGAAACACAGAGGGATTTCATGAGCTGCTTAGGTATGTTCCATGGTGCTTTTCAATAGAATTAAGTTCACTTTCCCATTGTATATTGAAAATTGCTGCTGTTAACTTACCTGGCTTTACTCATTCAGAATTGAATGAGGAAACAGTTAGCACTTTTCAAGCTTCCAGACCTGAATAAGAAATCGATGAATGTTCAGGGAGAGCTGCTGGACCTTTTAGATTAGATTACCTACAGTGTGGAAACAAGCCCTTCGGCCCAACAGGTCGACACCGACCCTCCATAAAGTAACCCACCCATTTCCTTACACTTACTCCTGACTAATGCACCTAACACAATGGGCAATTTAGCATGGCCAATTCACCTCACCTGTGTGTCTTTGGACTGTGGGAGGAAACTGGAACACACAGAGGAAACCCACACAGACAGTCACCCAAGGCTGGAATTGAACCCAGGTCCCTGGAACTGTGAGGCAGCAGTACTAACCACTGATCCACCAATCCCCCCCCCCCCCCCCCCATTTGGTACAGCTTTTATGTTGAAGTCAAGTCAAAAGACATAGCACAAATTTCAAAAAGGATGACTGTCCTTGGTAAATCTTTTAAAATACCTTGAAAAGGCAACAGACATGGCATTAAGAGGGTGATACAGTGAAGGTGAAATGTTTTTACAAGGCACTAAATGTGAGATTTTGTTTATCACAGGAGATTAAGGAAGATAGAATTCACAGGAAGAATAGCAAACTGGATTGAAATTGTTTCAAAGGGAAGAAAGTAGAGGTCAATAGCATTGAATGTTTTCAAGAAGATTTTAAGTATAGTTTTTAGGGCTAAAGGGATCAAAAAGTCTGGAGTGAAAGCCTGAACAGGGCATTAGGTTATATGGTCAGCCATGATAACATTGAATGGTGGAGTAGGTACAAAGGTCCAAATGGCTTACTCCGGCTCCTACTTTCTATGTTTTATCCACATTAGAGCGTTGTTTCAGAGTGATGGGAAATAGCTATTGGGTGTACCAAGAGGTTACTTTCTCAGGTCACTTCTGTTCGCCGCATATTACAATGATTTGAAAAAAGGCTAAGAAGCTGGGGTACCAAATATTCTACCCATTCTCAAAATAGAAAGTGTGACTAATTCTTTTGATGACTAACAAATAAGAATTGGAATGGATTATTAATAAAGTGGGGGAATTGATGAAATAAAGCACAGATGAAATTCAATGTAATAATGTGATGTGATTGACATTAGATAAAAACTAACGACAGAAGTTCTACTCTGAATGCTGTAATAGATTTCTAATTTTAGAGTCCATTTCATTCAAGGCTGCACTTCAGGTTAATAGTAATGTGAGGAAAAAATCAGATTGCTCTAGGTTATAAAAGTAGAGATTGAATATAAAGATATAAAGTGATAAACCTATGTAAACTTTCATAAACTCTCAGTTAATATACAGTATACAAATCAGGTACTGTGTCAAGTAGGGTGTTTCTGCTTAATCAGTCTATAATCCAGATTTGTTAACTCCCCAGCATTATGAGAAACAAAAAAAATGTAAAAACTGCTTATTTTTAGATCACCGTTTACGGAGCAAACTAATGTATTCAAAATTAAAGAAGTATTTAAAATGGAATAAGACTAAGGCAGGGTATTAAAACAATGGCACAGCAATACAAGATGCAAGAGATTTACAATAGAAAACAGGAAGAGGTTTTGTTACACAGGTGAGTTATAAGGTTGTGGACGTCACTTCTAGTGTTAGTGAATGGGGCAGAAATAATATCAACATTTAAGAACAGAGGGGAAAAGTGGATAATGGAAAAAAAAGAATAGTGGCCAATTGAAATAGAAGAACATAAGAAGCAGGAGCAGGCCATTCTGCCCTCTGAGCCTATTCCATCATTCATTGCTGATCTGCCCCAGGCATCAACTCCTCTTTTATGCCAACTGATCATAGATAGCCCTCAGCTCTCCAATATTTAAAACAAAATCTATCTCTTCTTCAAATAATTTCAGTAATTAAGCCTCCATAACACTCTGTAGTACAGAATTTCAGACATTGACTACTCTATGTGAGAAGAAATCCCTTTTCAGGTTGTTATGGACAAGATCAGACCCACCTCAAAACTTATCAAGGAGATAGCATGGACCCTAACCTTTATCTTATTTACAGGCAAGTGTCAGGTGTTGCACTCCAGATGTGATTTGATTGGTCACACTATTAGGCTTTAAACGAAACATACTTTATTCTTACACTACATTAAAAAAGAATTGATATAATTTTAACTCTACTGGGAAACCTAACAGAATAATAGATTATTTACCTACGAAACAGGAACAGTTCCAATATAGTACTAACCCATAAACACACATTTGGCAATGACAAAGTCATTAAAATAGATTATCTCATTTGCAATGTTCTCCAGCCCAGGAGGAAAGAACATCAAGAGAAAATTCGGGTAAAGAGGTAATGCAGCTTCCACAGCCAACTTCAAAACCCCAGCAACTACCGAAACTAAATCCCTGGTTCTGTGGGAGCCTGACTCCACCCATTCAGGCTGCTTCTATTGTTCCATTTAAAAAAAAATCACCCTGAGTCTCACAAGCTGATTATTTTATTAGCTTGGAAGATACAGCTGATAACTGATAGCTCAAAACCTGTCTTTAGGAAAACAACAAGGACAAAATAGACCCTTAAAGTCATAGTATCGTCACAGGGATTTGAAGAAAAAATGCTGACTTGGGCTGAATGGACCAAATAGCCTGTTACATTCTATGTATTGGGCAATACAAATAATTTGAACTTGATCTTACAAGAAGAACTATGTTTAAGCTGTAAATTCATCATCAGAAAGTAATACATTAGAAATCTCAGGATAGCCAGGACACCGATACCAGTAAGCCATTACGTAAATAAATTAATAAGGCTTATGTCTTGAAGTAGTGAAACCCTGCTGTGTCCTAAGCTCTGACTTAAGATTGGTGTAAATCAATGCTGAATGGTTAGATCTGTCTTTACAGATCGAAGCTTTTGTCGTTCAGTTCTCATGTAGCAAGCAGCCATGAGGTTTAGAACTTGCGGTTTGATCCTCTACTGACTGTACTCAGTCTCCAGTCTGAGTATGCTGCCTCTCAGCCTTTACCTTAACGAAGACTGAATAGGACTCTTAGGAGCTCCAGACTTTTTACACACATACAGACTGTTGGAGATCATAGTGAGCTCTGCAAAAGTAATAAGAGAGGTAGAGTCACCAAAGTCGTACCAGATCACAAGGCTGCTCTCTCAATAGAGACAGGGGACTGCTGATGATCTAACCTGAGCGTCAGCATACCTCCAATGATGGGAGAGGTTGAGAAGGAGAGTCCTTTGTGGTAACCTCAGCAAATGCAGGAATTGAACTCACGCTGTTAGTGCCATGTCACAAGCCAGACATCCAGTCAACTGAGCTAGCCAACTCTTTGATCTCAGTAACAGAGCTGTCCAGCACACCCTATTCCATGCTCTCTTCTCAGGGTCTGCACAGGGTGTGATTGTTGATGTCAATATTACACAATCTCATATAGCAACATGTCACTAACATATGCATTCTCATTACTCTACACTAAAGATCTTTGTCTTTCCTTCTCCCTGCTCCAGCCCACAGGGGAATGAAACATCAGCCCCAAGTGTGTAAAACAAGAGCAGTACACTCTTCTCAATGCAATGGCCAGGATCTGCATGGATCAGGCAGACTATGATTTAGGCTCTATTTATCCCTTTCACTCAAAAATTAGTAGTCATTTCTAACGAACTGTAACTGATATAACACAATCACGGAAATGCTTTGAATTATTGACTGTCTCTCCATTGATCCCACTTCAGCTCATTCAAACTTCTTTCTTCAATTAGGTCATCAGCCATGAAAAGTATGCAAAAAAAAACCTGACAGTCAAATTAATGATTACTTTACAAAACTGAAACTCACGAGTTAGTACACATTACTACACATGCAGAAGTTGTGAACAATGCACTGGTTATTTAACATGAGTTCCCATTCCACAAAGCACCTTTGTCCTGAATCTGGGTTGTTGGAACGTTAACAGGTTTGATTGGCATTTTCTAGTTCCACAATCACAAATTTCTCTGGAATCGCAGCCACAATTTGAAAGAAATATACAGAAATGTTTTCTCCCAGCTTCAGTTTCTTTTGCTGAAAGCTTTCACTGAAACTATTGCCATCTCCCCATGGCCAAACATAGCTTCATCAGAGCTGATGCAACAGCTTTTCCTTCTGCTAATTACAATCTTGTCTTAAATCTGCACTTTATATTTTTGAAATGTCAATGACTATTTCTGGGAAGTAGACCTTTATTCTGTGAAGTACTGTTGATTGTATCACGGTCTTTTATTTTAAAAAAAGCAGTGATGACAAAGAGTTATATAACACCACAATAGTAACAGCTGAACAGGAAAGGTTCCATAATATTATTCCACTAATTGTTCTAAGGTTTGGAGAGCATGCAGGTTGTGCAACATGGTTAAATCTATACATGTTCCAGATGTCTGGAAAAAAAACCGACTGTGAACAATGCTAATTCGGCAGATGGTATACAGTAGCTAGGTAGTTACTCATCTCAATGTCACTGCTGAGGAAGTTTACTGCAGTTGCTGTTACTGTACAAGTGAGCTGAATTGTTTAATGAGTTTTCTCTGAGCCAATATATCAATGGGTGTCCACTGTGGTCCATGGTCTATTGCTGGTGGGGCTAGAAAACTGTACAAATTGGTTTGATAAAGATAGAACATAGAACATAGAACAATACAGCGCAGTACAGGCCCTTCGGCCCTCGATGTTGCGCCGATCAAAGCCCACCTAACCTACACTAACCCACTATCCTCCATATACCTATCCAATGCCCGCTTAAATACCCATAAAGAGGGAGAGTCCACTACTGCTACTGGCAGGGCATTCCATGATCTTACGACTCGCTGAGTGAAGAACCTACCCCTAACATCAGTCCTATATCTACCCCCCCTTAATTTAAAGCTATGCCCCCTTGTAATAGCTGACTCCATACGCGGAAAAAGGTTCTCACTGTCAACCCTATCTAACCCCCTAATCATCTTGTACACCTCTATCAAATCACCCCTAAACCTTCTTTTCTCCAAAGAAAACAACCCCAAGTGCCTCAGCCTTTCCTCATAGGATCTTCCTACCATACCAGGCAACATCCTGGTAAACCTCCTCTGCACCCGTTCCAGTGCCTCCACATCCTTCCTATAGTATGGCGACCAAAACTGCACACAATATTCCAGAAGCGGCCGCACCAGAGTCTTATACAACTGCAGCATGACCTCAGGACTCCGGAACTCAATTCCTCTACCAATAAAAGCCAGTACGCCATATGCCTTCTTCACTGCACTATTTACCTGGGTGGCAACTTTCAGAGATCTGTGTACATGGACACCAAGATCCCTCTGCTCTTCCACACTACCAAGTAGTCTACCATTAGCCCAGTAATCCATCTTTTTATTACTCTTACCAAAGTGAATCACTTCACACTTAGCTACATTGAACTCCATTTGCCACCTTTCTGCCCAGCTCTGCAGCTTCTCTATATCCCGCTGTAACCTGCCATATCCTTCCTCACTGTCTACAACTCCTCCGACTTTCGTATCATCCGCAAACTTGCTCACCCAACCTTCTAACCCTTCCTCCAGGTCATTTATAAAAATGACAAACAGCAATGGTCCCAAAACAGATCCTTGCGGAACACCACTAGTGACGGCACTCCAAGATGAATCTTTGCCATCAACTACTACCCTCTGTCTTCTTCCAGAGAGCCAATTCCTAATCCAAACCTCCAACTCACCCTCAATGCCATATCTCTGTATTTTCTGCAGTAGCCTACCATGGGGGACCTTATCAAACGCCTTACTAAAATCCATATATACTACATCTACCGCTTTCCCCTCATCTACCTCCTTCGTCACCTTCTCAAAGAATTCAATAAGGTTTGTGAGGCACGACCTGCCCTTCACAAAACCATGCTGACTATCCTTGATCACATCATTCTTATCCAGATGTGCATAAATCCTATCCCTTATAATTCTCTCTAAGACTTTGCCCACAACAGAAGTGAGACTCACTGGCCTATAGTTACTAGGATTATCCCTACTCCCCTTCTTGAACAAGGGAACCACGTTTGCTAGCCTCCAGTCCTCTGGCACTACTCCTGTAGACAAAGAGGTCACAAAAATCAAGGCCAATGGCTCTGCAATCTCCTCCCTTGCTTCCCAGAGAATCCTAGGATAAATGTAATCAGGCCCAGGGGACTTATCTATTTTCACCCTTGCCAGAATTTCCAACACCTCTTCTCTACATATCTCAAAGCCATCCATTCTACTTATTCGTGCCTCAGTATTCATATCGACAACAATGTCCTGTTCCTGAGTGAATACTGACGAAAAGTATTCATTCAGCACCTCCCCAATCTCTTCAGCCTCCACACGCAACTTCCCATTACTATCCTTGATTGGACCTATTCCTTCCCTAGTCATTCTTTTATTCCTAACATACCTATAGAAAGCCTTAGGGTTTTCCCTAATCCTACCAACTAAGGACCTTTCATGTCCCCTCCTTGCTGCTCTTAGCTCTCTCTTCAGGTCCTTCCGGGCTACCTTATAACTCTCAATCGCCCCTATTGAACCTTCACGCCTCATCTTTACAAAGGCCGCCCTCTTCCATTTAACAAGAGATTCCAACTCCTTATTAAACCACGGCTCCTTCACACGACCCTTTCCTCCCTGCCTGATAGGTACGTACTTATCAAGGACACTCAATAGTTGCTCCTTGAACAAGTTCCACATATCAATTACGCTCTTGCCTTGGAATCTACTTTTCCAATCCACACATCCTAAGTCATGCCTCAACGCATCATAATTTCCCTGCCCCCAGCTATAACTCTTGCCCTGTAGTACACACTTATCCCTCTCCATCACTAGAGTAAAAATCACCGAATTGTGGTCACTGTCCCCAAAGTGCTCACCTACCTCTAGTTCTAATACCTGGCCTGGTTCGTTACCCAGAACCAAATCCAGTATGGCCTCACCTCTTGTTGGCTTATCTACATATTGTGTCAGGAAACTCTCCTGCACACATTGCACAAACACTGACCCATCTAACGAACTTGAGCTATAGCTTTCCCAATCAATATCAGGAAAGTTAAAGTCTCCCATAACAATCACCCTATTACTGTCACTCTTCTCCTGAATCATCTTCGCAATCCTTTCTTCAACGATTCTAGGACTATTAGGAGGCCTGTAAAAGACTCCTAACAGGGTGACCTCACCTCTCCTATTCCTAACCTCAACCCAAACTACCTCAGATGGCAAATCTTCATCCATCTTCCTTTCCACCGCTGTAATACTATCTTTGACAAGCACACTCTGTACTAACATCAAAAGCCACTTAACATTCAGACACGCAGACCTTTTTTTCTGTGCAGGCGAATCAAAGGGCTGAAACAGACATACCAGATTTCTTTTGCACTCTGCCGAGTGTTCAGTCAATTTTGCATGAAGTCTAACATTTCCCTCAGTTTGCCTGATCTGTTCACATAAAACACCTTTGACACTGTGCCACAAACATGTTGAATTTCAATTGGTTAAGGATTGTTTCCGAAGCTCATGAGCAGTGGAATGTTTTTTCTCACCTCATCTCTGGGCCTGCTGTTGACTAATTCACATAGATTGGCTGTTGTGATTATAATCAATAACTCCATCACTGCTGCATCACATGACTACCAAGATGCTAGAAGCTGAGCTAGATGGACTTTGATAATTTTTTTGTCTTCGTTTATCTTTATTCTTTTTTGGGAATTGAATGGTGATAGACTGGGAAAGGGGAAAGGTGCAATGATACTTGGTGTCCTTGTACTGCAGTTGCAGTAAGTAAGCATTGTAGGTGCAGCAGGGAATGAAGAAGGCAAATGCTATGTTGATCATCACAGTGAGAGGATTCGAGTACAGGAGTAGAGATATCTAGCCACAATTGTACGGGGTCTTGGTGAGACCACACCTGGAGTATTGTATGCAGTTTCAGTCTCTTTATCTGAGCAGGGGGTTTCTGGCTAAGAAGGGGGTATAATAAATGTTTACCAGACTGATTCTTGGGATGGCAGAACTGATGTATGAAGAGAGACTGGATTGGTTAGGAATATATTCACTGCAGTTTAGAAAAATGAAGGGGGTATGTCTTAGAAGACTAAAGCAAAATTAAGAGGGTAAATGTTGATAGAAAGTTACTGACGACAAGTGAGAGTCCAGAACCAGGGGTCACTGTCTAAGGATACAGGGTAGGTCATTTAAGACTGGGATGAGGAGAAATGTTTTCACCCAGAGAGTGGTGGGCCGGTGGAATTCTCTACCACAGAAAGAGGTGGAGGGAAAAACACTGAATATTTTCAAGAGGGAATTAGATAGAGTTCTTACAGTTCAAGCGATCAAAGGGTATCGGGAAAAGTGGGAGCAGGGTTCTGAGTTGAATGGTCAGCCACAATCATATTGAATGGTGGAGCAGGCTTGAAGGGCCAAATGGCCCATTCCACCTCCAATTATCTATGTTTTGATGGGATGAGGGCCCCACTAACAAAATCGACATTTATTGGCTATCTCTAAATGAACTGAGAGTCTGTTCTCGTGGGCATTTAAGATACACCCATATTACTGTTGATCTGGAGTTACAGATACACCAGACCAAATGAGGATAGCAGAATTCCTTCCTTGGACAGCAGTAGCAGACCATGTGTGCTTTTTTTTAATGGCAATTAATGAGGGTCTCATTCTCATTGATGCTAGCTTTCAAGTCCAGAATGACTAATTGAATTTGAATTCTTTCAGCTGTGTTAGTGGATTTTGAATGGAAGTACCAAAACATTAACCTGGCCAATTGTGACATCCCCATTGTGCCATCACCACCCCATTTAGCTGAGGAACCCTTTATTCCTATGGTTATGAAAACAGCATGTGGCAATATTATAACTAGATGCACTAGCACATTGTCAAAGGAAATTAAACTTCTCGAATTAATGTATATTCAGGGGCCACAACTGATGGACCTGAATCCAAATAAAGATTTCAAATATTATTCTTTTTGCCCACCGTGATTTTCAAATTATCTTTTATCTGATTTAATTTCACACATTTTCTTTCCAATTCCCATGTTGGGGCTGGAAACTGTCACACGTTGTCCCTTCAAATGTGTTCCATTCCTGGATTGAGCACTCCTCAAGGAACCAGTCACTAGAAGATGTGAATCTCTGGGTGGTACTGCACTCTCAGAGCTCAAACAGCCGCAAACCTTGACAAAATCCAATTTTAACTGCGCACACTAATTGCCTCACTTTACGTATCAGCTGACAATAGCAAATTAAGCTTTGCATTTCTGACCAGTTTGGACAACAGCTCTGACTGCCTGATAACTGTGAGATAGATCAGAAATTCTAATTTCTCGCTATCATTGGGCTTCATTGTAAAAGTGCTCATAGTGCTGCCAGCAATCCCACAAATGAAGATAAAGAGAAAAAACATTTTACAATGGCAGCTTTTCTTTAGGAAATTTAAGGGTAGGTTGACCAAAAATGGAATTTGCTTGGGGAAAGAAATTTGTATTCCTAACAGTGCTGTGGATATCCTGCCATCTCAAAGATCAGCAGTCATTCTGGAAGGTAGTTTGACACCATTTTCTCCAGAGCAAATAGGGATGGGCAATGAAATCGGCTTCACCCACATCCCATGAAAAGATAAAGCAAAACTGTCTCTTCAAGTATAAAAATAAGGCAAAAAAACATCCTCTCCAGACAAGGAGCAACATCTGTTCGTCGCACCTCATTCTCAAGCTCCTGGTAGAAACTCTGTCGTCTTGACAACATGGAGATTGATAGCACTCAAAGGAATGTGGAGAAATTAATTGTTTGGGCTGAGGCACGGCAGATGGAATCTAATGTGAATCGATGTAAGCTAATGCATATTGATACAGGGAAGATAAAATATGTGTGCACAATGACTGCAGGTCTATTAGCAAAGGCAGGAAAGGAGATGGATATGAAGGCAGTTATTGATCATTCATTAAAAGTAGCCAGTCTAATCAAGACAAGGATGCTTTTTATTTCAGTATCAGTTGTAGTACCTCAGCCTTTTGTAGTGTATTGAAAGTCCCCATTCAGAATAATGGGTGCAACTTCAGGCATTTGCCCTTCAAAATGGGCATACTGGAGGCTGAGGGGTGACCTTATAGAGGTTTACAAAATTATGAGGGGCATGGAAAGGATAAATAGACAAAGTCTTTTTCCCTGAGGTGGGGGAATCCAGAACTGGAGGGCATAGGTTTAGGGTGAGAGGGGAAACATATAAAAGAGACCTACGGGGCAACTTTTCCATGCAGAGGGTGTTATGTGTATGGAATAAGCTGCCAGAGAAAGTGGTGGAGCCTGGAACAATTGCAACATTGAAAAGGCATTTGGATGGTTATATGAATAGAAAGGGTTTGGAAGGATATGGGCTAGGTTCTGGCAGGTGGGACTAGATTGGATTTGGATATCGTGTCGGCATAGACGGGTTAGACCGAAGGGTCTGTTTCCGTGCTATACATCTCTATGACTCTACGACTCTAATTGGAACCAATTTGTATTGGGAGAAGTTATTTTTAAGGATGGATCAGCGTTTTTTTAATAAATTATTTAAGAGCTAATTTTTAAAATGAGTTTTTAAAAGAGTATTTAACGTAAAAGTGAATTTTTATTTGGAGAAAATTGAGCTTGATCCAGGTTTTTGCCATTAATGGATAGCGTAAACACAAGTAGGGGGTTTGTGTGGCACACTGGTAGTGTTTCTGCCTCTGAGCTAGTACGCCCAGGTTGAAGCCTCACCTGCTCCAGAGGTCTAGAATGACATCCTTGAGCAGTTTGATTAGAAATATCTTGAAGCCAAGTTGTTGCTGCCTCTTAACTGGAGTTACAGAAGAATTAAAATTCAAGCAATTTGAAGATTTTCTTTCTTCAAGGTTAGTGGAATGAAGAACACTCTATGTGCAAAAGAAATGAATACAGCATCCTGCCAAATAGACTGCTTTAAAAGTATTTCATGAGTAATTAAAGGAAAATGGGTTGGCAGCTTACAATACAGGTTATAAACTTGTCTATAGCTGCCAAGGGAGGGGAGCTGGTGAATAAACCTGGTCTTGTTTCTTGGAGCAGGTGATATTTATTCCCATGTCAGGGTTTTTTTAAGATACCACAAACACAGAGAATGTTGGAGAAATTCGACAGATCTAACAGCATCTGTGGAGAGAGAAACAGCATTAACATTTCAAGTCTGTATGCCTCTTCCTCAAAAATTAATTACATCTTATCCCAAGAGAGTCACCAAGCAAACCGACTGTTCTGTCAGCTCCTTGAATGATATGATGATTACACTCATCCTGATTTATATTGAGTGTCCTCACTGTGTCTCTGAATTTGGTCTTGTGCAAGGTCGGAAGATAAACTAGTTGCAGAGTTCACAGCCTGTGATCTACCATTGTAGCACAGGCATCAATGCAGTTGATCCAGTTAAAGTTGTGGTCAGTGCTGACCCTCAAATTGTTGAGGGTGGACCCGATGGTGATGATCCTGGCTGGGACATGGTTGGGCTTTCTCTTCTTCAAGTTGATTTACTACCAAGGACATTTTTCAGGTGCAAACTTGGGACTGTGGAGCTCTGACATTTGTGGCGTTTATGAATGGAAACGAACACAATTCCAAAATCAAGAAGAGGGGGGAGCCTCTAGTTTTACTTTACAAAATCACAGAGTCATTATGGTGCAGAAACAGGCCATTTGGCCCATCATGCCTGCACCAGCTCTCTTATCATGTGCCAACCTCCTGACTTTTCCCCAAAACCTTATATACATTTTCTATCCAAATCAACCCCATATACCGTTGACTGCCCTAGTTGGACCTGCCTCCACCACATTTCCAGGAAGCATATTCCAGACCCTAAGAACTTCCCAAATGCAAATATCTGATGCCCACCTCCTGTTAGTATTTCCAATCATGTTAAAGGAAGACATTTTCTGCAGCATTCCTAATGAAATTGATTCCAGTTCTTTCTTACACACATTTAATCTCTCCCTAAACTAAAACTCATCAACAATAACAAGTTCCATTCATATAGCGCCTTTACCTTGGAAAATATTTCAAAACACTTTGTTGAAGTGGCAGTTGTGATGGGGGGCATGAAGAGGAAACATTTGCATACCAAACCACACAATGAAAAGATTAAGTAGGATAATGAATGGTGTGGTCAAACAGATCTTGCAAAGAATTTTGCAAAGGGAAATTGAAGAGTGCAGGGGTTTAATGATGATTGTCAGAAGATAGGGCCACAGAATTTGCTGCTAGTGGCTTAGGTAGAGAGAGGAGACAATGGTCGTAGTCTGAAAATCAATTATGTTAGAGGGGATGGAATCACAGAATTCATGAAGTTTTACAGGATAGAAGGCCATTTTGCCCATCATGTCTATACCAGCTCTTCATCAGAAGGCTAGAAGAGGCTGCAAAGATTGAGTTAGAGACAGTGATACTCAAGTTTGTCACAATATGCGCACAGGCTAACAGGAGACAGGCGAAAGTGATGCTTTGGTTTGATATTGGAGCAACTGAGTTGTGAGAAAGGCAGTAAATGATGATGCGCATTTGGAGTGTGATCACAGGCAGGCTGGGCCGAACGGCTATCTCTGCCCCACAATAATTTAGTGAATCTGAGGCAAAGTCTATTGGCCTGCTCAGCATCACAGAATTGTTGCTCTGTTTTCCTTCAACCCTGGGGCGTCAGAGCTCTGAGTAAATTGCCCTTCGAATGGCTTAGTAACTTCCTCCAAGTTGGAAGGTGAATCATTCAAACCAGAAAGATTCCCAGGTCCTGATCACCCCACCCACTCTCTCCCATTGTGGCTATGATTGGGGGTTGGGGGTGTGTGGAGTCGGCCCTCCCACTGCTAAGTCTGTGTATTCTGTTTAAGCGACTGTCAACTCCATCTCCCTTCCTATTGGACTCAGAATCAGAATCACAAAAGTGCTAAGGCACAGGAAGAGGTCATTGGGCTGAGTGTGCCTACACTGGCTCATTAGATGAACATCATAACCTAATGTTCAGAGCAGACCCTGTGTTATATTTTGTTTTATAATGTTCTTGCATCTACATGGGATATTTTACTAAATTAAAAGCACAAAATGCATATACATTGTTGACTCTTAATATTGGTTTGCGCATCTCTGATACAGATACAATTTTGTAAAACAAAGGTATTAAGGGTTATTGGCCAAAGGCCAATAGGGAGTTGGGCCAAGGACCAACCATGATCTCAGCGGATGATGGAACAGGTTCAAGGGGCCGAATGGCCAACTCCTGTTCTGATGTTCCTATCGCTGGGTTTAACAGTAAGGGTGCACAATTGACTACAAATCTGTTGGACTCAGGGAAAGGAGCGACAGATATATTTTTGTGCCTGATTTTTGATGGTAAGAATACAATCACACTAAAAAAAAACAATTGAATAATAGCCAAATACTGCAGATGCTGGAAATCTGAAACAAATACTGAAGAAAAGTCATACTGGATTTGAAATATTAACTCTGTTTCTCACTGTGCAGATGTTGCCAGACCTGCTGAGTTTCTCTAGCATTCTCTATCTTTGATAGAAATAAAAGAAGAGCCAAATTGGACATTCAACCTCCGAACCCTCTTCATCGTTCAACACGATCATGGGTGATCCTTCTGCTTGACTCCACCTTCCCACACTATTCCTTAATAATTCTTATTGTACCCAAAAACCTATCAACCTCTGCCGACCAGGCTTCCTCAGCTCTCTGGGGCAGTGGGTTCCACAAATTCACCACCCTCTCCTCGTTGTTGCCCTATCTATTGATCTGGGAATGCTTGGACGAACTGTGCAAGAAGCCAAGCAAAAGCAAAATCAGTGAGGACTGCACGTGCTGGAGATCAGAGTCAAGAGTGTGGTGCTGGAAAATCTGGGTCCTAATGAAGGGCTTATGCCTGAAATGTTGATTCTCTTGCCCCTTGGATGCTGCCTGACCTGCTATGCTTTTCCAGCACCCCACTCTCAATGCTAAGTCAAATCAGATCCAGGTCAGGTATCCCTCAATAACTAAGAGCCTGCCATTTAGAAAAAAAAACACTGGTTCATGGATGTGAGTGTGACTGGATAAGCTAGCATTTATTGCCCATCCTAGTTGCTCAGAGGGCAGATGAAAATTATGCACATTGCTGTGGGTCTGGAGTCACATGTAGGCCAGAGCAGGTAAGGATGACAGATTGCCTTTCCTGAAGATTGTTAGGATATCAGTTGGATCTTTAAGCAATAGCTTTAAAAGAGTGAATGAGAACGGGGTGTCTGTGCTGGAACCAACTGCATCATAACCGCACCGAGGTGAGGGGGCAGGTATAAAATATGGAATGATGCAATCGGGCTTTAGAGTTATTGAAATCAATTTGAAGTTCAAGAGACGGTTGGGTCCCCAAACAAAAGATGAAATGTTGTTCTTTGAGTTTGTGCTGAGTCGCACTGGAGTACTGCTGCAGATCTGTGTCAGAAATGTTGGCATGGAAACACAGTGCTGAGGTGGCAGGCAATTAGAAGCTCTGGGTCATTTTTATGGACAGAACCCTATGCATTCTGCAAAGTGAATCCCCAGTCTGTGTTTCATCTCCCCCAGTGCAGAGGCGACCACACTATGAGCAGCAAATGCAGCAGACTAGATAGAGCTGATGCACCCGGAAGGCATGTTTGGGCCCTTGGATACTGAGGATGGAGGAAGTAAATGGAGAGCTATTATACCTTCCACAGTTGCAGGGGAAGATGTCATAGGGGCACGGGGAGATGATGGGAACACAGGAGGAGTGGGCCAGGTTGTCCCAAAGGGAATGGTTCCTACAGAATGCTGATAAAGAAGGGGAGGGGAATATGTGTCCTGTCCTCAGAACATTAGCTGGGTCCTGATCTATCAGTCCAATTAAATCACCGTTACCAGCACCAGAAACAAAGGGTCACAGGCATTGCCAAGCCACCAGGTGTCTCAACAAACATTAAATACATTTCAGAAAAGAAGATAAATAGCAGTGAAAAAAAAGTCAAGAATAAAAATGCAATCTTCACCCGTCCACCTCTTTTCTGTTAACTGCGGAATCCATGTGATTGTAAATTGCAAAGAGCTGGTGCAACTAATAAGTGTCACACAAAAGGTTCATACTGACTTGCCATTCTGAGATACGACATTTCATGACCGACTACCATCAGTAGCCAAAGATGCAAAAGCATGTATGCTATTTAGAGAATCGAACTGTCCAATGGAAATGCTGTTGCTTAATCACTAATTATTCCCTATTCAATGCCTACATGTAGCAAGGTAACAAAGGAAATTTTCTCGCAGGATTGCAAACTGCTTTGTGTGCACTCGACAGTAAATTATAAGAAGTCCATTGAAGGAATGAACTTCACAGAATGGGACAGTACTGAATGAGGCCATTCAACCCATTGCGCTTGAGCCAGCTCTTTGCAAGAGCTCACCGGGTAATCTCAGACCCTCAATCTTACCCAGTACTGTTGCAATGATTTCCTTCTCAAATCCCTGGCTTGAAGTAGATTCCATGCTTTATTAAATTTGGATGAGGGATGTCTTGTTGCAGAGTGAGCCTCTCGGTCAAGTCTCACTCCAGGACAGAAGACGTGTTTACAACACAACCAACAGATTGGTTATCTACCTGTCAAATCATTCTGACATCCTTTTTGGCATATCTCCTGATCAGCTTGATGTGGATCTGGGGCCCCCGACTTCTGGTGACCAGTTCCAGGAAGGAAACCGCAAGCTCCAGGAACAGATTGTTCCATTAGGCTCATTGCCAACAGGCATTTGGTCCCATCAACAGGGTCCTGAAACTTGCTAAACAAAAATCCAGCTCATTGAAGAGAATCTGTGCATCATGCAATTTCCTGTCATTCTTCATTTCAGAAAGGTTCTCATAAATTTTGCAACAATCAATCACTGGTGACGGTTCAACTCATAGCTCACATTGTCAAAAATATTTGACACATATTAATGTCTCTATTAATATTCAGTGTCTGAAAAGGTCACAATATTTATAGTCAAATTTTACAGGCAAGAAATCTAGGCATAAAAAAAAGAGCAATTGTTTGACACAAGACTTGCATACAACTAGCTTGTACCACGACTGAAGCATGCTAATTGTGTTAGAAACAGGAATGGTAAAAATGCACATGGTTAAGGATATTACCAGCAATTTACTTGCCTCAAGACATTAAGTCTATAGATCTAACGTAATTACAATTCATGTACAAATGGAGATTAAAAAAAAGACCCTTCCAGTTCCTAGCAATGGTTTATCAACAAAAAAATGAAAAGGTAGACTGACTAAAAGCATTGCTCTGTCTTGAGCTCCAGCAAATCTTTTGTCACAGTAATGCATTTGGCCCTGACTGCTGATGCAGCAATATAGTTAATGTGACCAAATATGACAGCAGATAAAGGAAGACTGACATGATTTGATAATGAATGTGGTTAGAGAGAGAAAATGCAATGGTGTAGGCAGTTAAGGTCCCCACTTTCTTTAAAAAATGTCTTAAGCAGTCAATACCTTTGAAACCTCCTATCTTTATTACTGTTGTTCACAATGCTCTACCAGCTCTATGCAATGTGATTTGCCAAATTGAATCATTCTCTGTAAGTCAGAGGATGGAATATTATACAATTGCAGCAACATGTACCATAGAAAACACAACATCCAGGGGTTTTTTTTTTACAGAGTGGCTCCCCTATGGTGTCTTAATTTTGCTGAAAATGTTTGCAAAATCTAACTGTTGTACAGCTGCGTGAGTCTTACTGAGTTACAGGAGTGGGTGCAGCTCCAAAGTGATTTCTGTCCCATGTATTATTCATCTGCTGGCACATCTCTGTTAAAAGCTGATTGAGTTTACATAGAGACCAATTAGGAATTGCCTGACATTTTGCAGTAGAATTCCCTCTTCACTGTTAAGCGATTATTGCTTGGAGCAGATCATGTACTGAACCTGATCAACTTTTTAAATCATTTGACAACCAATGTCATAGGGATCAGGCAACTTCTACTCCTCAAATGGTCAAAGTTAAAAATGGCAGCGCATCAGGTTTTAGTCCAACAGCTTTATTTGAAAGTAAAAGCTTTCGGAGCACTGCTACTTCATCAGGTGAAAGAGCAGCACTCTGAAAGCTTTTATTTCCAAATAAACCTGTTGGACTAAAACCTGGTGTTGTGTGATATTTAACTTTGTCCACCCCAGTCTAACACCAATACCTCCATATCAAATGATCAACTGAGAGCACCTCGATTGGGATCCATTCCAATTTCCATTGACAATCTGGTATGAAGATGTGGATGTACTGTACATTTAAGAGTGTAAAAGCTAGCAGTGACAGCACCAAGTGTTCTCAATAAGACACAATGTAACATGTACTCCAGCTGCTAGGGTAGGTGGTTGCTGGAAATGACAAAATTGATTATGGTCAATCATCTTAAATTATACCACCAAAGAATACCAAATTCCAATCCAGTTTGAATTGAGTATATTGATAATCTTAAAAGCCAATGGTACAATCTGATGCTTTGGGGTATAAGACCAGGTAGAATTGAACAGTTGGGAGGAGAACTACCACCAGACCAACAGCTGTAGACTGCTAGTCAGAACTCTCGGAGAGGTACCTGTCGAGAGAAGGAGTTTGTGTTGAGAAACCTCAGCACTGACCTGGAGAGCCAGTCAACCGACAATGATAAAGCAGAGATTCGATTGCTGGCTGGTTTTAAAATTGGACTTTTCCTATAAAGTGTAATCAGGAGTTTTATTGGACTAGTATTAGAGAAGGGATGGTAACAGATAGGTTAGAGTAAGGAATTGTAAATAGTTGTTAGTTAATTATTCTCTGTTATACTTTAAGAAATAAAATTGCTAATTTTCACTTTAAATAGCTCTTGGCCACTGGAATTTTTACAGATTACTGCACGGGATAAATCTTTTGTGTGTTGATGGTTTTAGCTTAATCAGGAGGGTTTATCCTGTGTCATAATAAATCAGACCTGTTGCAACAGTTTGAATGTGCAAAACCATACCAGCCACAGAAATTTATCTCATTGTCCAATTCTTTGTGTTCCTTTGGAGTTTTTTTGCTTCGACTGACTGAAAATGTCTGGGAAACAAATGTAACACCTGATGAGCCAGAGGTGAGGAATAAGCATCAGATGTGAAATTGGAATTAACTGCACCACAACACAGCTCAAGGTGCTCAGACAGTGCTCTACGTTGTGAGAAGGTGCATGTTATACAATGCAATACACAAGTATCCATCTTTCAGCTAAAGTGTGCCACTTTAAGGTTGCAAAGACTAACTGCTGTTAAGTCAGCATTACATTAGTGCAGATTAAGACACTTCAGATAAATCAGCTTCTGTATTTTATTTTAATACAGGGCCCCTTTGTTATAGTCTGCTTTGAAGTTGAACATTATAATTTGAGTCTATATTTGCATATGATGATCATGGGAATCAGTATTTGAAGTTTATATGAGAATAGATATATTTAGGTGGTTAAATATTCAGCAGCAATGTTCTATTTATGAGACATTAACCTCTTAGATGCTTTTAAGCAGAGAGCGTTTTTTTTATTAATCTTGATATTGTCATTGTGTCCTCTTTCCCTATGTACACAAAGAAGGATCTATTGTCTGTGGTGTTCACCTGGGTCCCTATAATAAGTTAATGATCTACATTTTAAATTGTGTTTGGAGATCACTCGTGTGCAGGGAAAGGAATCCTGGCAAATTTCTGTTCATTATCCAGTGAGTCTAAGGGCAATTTTAACATGTTCACTGATATATGCAGGTCAGTTACCTCAGTATTGTCCAAGGGTTAATACTCAGATCCCTTGTTTTTGGGCAGCACATTGGAAATCATTGGCAAAGAGGACCATCTTCAATGTTGTGGCTTCAAGACCCACTCCAGACCTTGAGTACAAAAGTAAATGATAGTGCTGAAGTGAGGGAGCACTGCACTGTTCACAGCTCATGGTTTGAAGATGGCGGTGTTAGATTAGATTCCCTACAGTGTGGAAAGAGGCCCTTCAGCCCAACAAGTCCACACTGACACTCTGAACAGTTAACCCACCCAGACCCATTTCCCTCTGTCTAATGCACCTAACACTATGGGCAATTTAACATGGCCAATTCACCTGACCTGCACATCTTTGGACTGTGGGAGGAAACCCACGCAGACACAGGGAGAATATGCGAACTCCACAGCCTGAGGCTGAAATCGAACCTTGGATTCTGGTGTTGTGAGGCAACAGCGCTAACCACTGATCCACCTTATTGGACTGAGGTGTACACAATTAAAAATCACACAACACCAGGTTATAGTCCAACAGGTTTAATTGGAAGCACTAGCTTACGGAGTGCTGCCCCTTCAACCACCTGATGAAGGAGCGTCGCTCCGAAAGCTAGTGCTTCCAATTAAATCTGTTGGACTATAACCTGGAGTTGCGTGATTTTTAACTCTGTTCATAGGTGTTATCTTTTATTAAGGACATTAAAATAGGGTCTCCATCGATCTGCTCAAGTGTATCTTCAAGATCCCATGGTACTAATTTTAAGGAGGATGCTATTCCAGTTGACCTATCCATGAATATTTAATTCTCAGCTAACATTATGGAGACAGAATATGCATTATCACACAACTGCTTTTGGGACCTTGCACCAGACAAATGTGCTGTCACATTTGCCGCACGACAATAAACAGTGCACTTGAAAAGTATTTCATTGGCTGTGGTGCACTTAGAGATGTCCAGTGATCATGAAGAGTGTTCCATTAAATGCAGATTTCTTTCAACACTCGAAAGCATCCTGCTCTATCTGCTGTCAGAAAGGATGTTCCTTTATGTTTACGCATTTCTGTTCTGTCACTTGTAAGCATGATAGCAGTTTTCGCAAGATATACAAATTGACAAGCTTGAAAAAACAAACCAATCAGTGAGTAACACAATCTCCAAAGGTCACTGGTGTCGAGAATGTTGCTGATGTCTCCTCATTCTTCAAAACGTTGTTGAAAATAGGGAGGCAGCTGATAGGAGGGACACGGCTGATCATGGCTGATCTGTGGCCTAACTCCATATATCTGCCTTCGGCCCATATTCCTTAATGCCTTTTCTTAACAAGAATATCTCTATTTCAGATGTAAAATTAACATCTGCCATCTGTGGAAGAGAGTTTCAAACATCTACCGTCCTTTCTGTGTGGAGGTGTTTCCTAATATCTCTCCTAAACAGTCTGGCCCTAATTCTCAGACTATCCCCCTAGTTCCAGAATCCCTAACCAATACAATAGTTTATCTTTATCTACCCTATCTTTTCCCATTAACATATTGAAGACTTCGATCAGATCAGTCCTTAATCTTTTAAATTCTAGAGAAAACGGGGCTAAATTGTATAATCACCCGCATAACTGAAGTCTATGTATCATTTTTGCAAACCTACAGAAATAATCCCTCCAAGGCCAATAAATCCTTCTCATGGTCTGGTGTCCAGATCTGCTCAGTCTCAAATCTTAAGCAAATGAAAAGTTATTCACACTTTCATTGAGAATAATTCTTACTTTGTGCAATATTTTGGAGGAATTATTAATGAATCAGCAGCTGGTTTTCATTTCTCCTCATTTTCACAGCCACTGATCATGTCAAATTGGTGGATTCCATTCCCTCTGAACTACCCCACTCTTGGCCAAAATCAGAATGACTGCCCTGGAATTTTAAGCTTAAAATAAAATCTTTCAAAGGCTATGTTTCCTCTGTAAGAATGGTGTTGCTGGGAAAGGGCTTCATCTGAAAAGGTTTCAAAGTCAGGTTAATTGAGTTTGCTTGATATTTCAGCATGTCTGAGCTCAATCAGAACAGACAGCACAATGTTAGCAGTTATCTCAGAGCTGTGTTAATGCATTGTGATGCTTCATTTGACTGAGGTATTCATTATTAAAGGATAAAGGGTAACATTACTTACATGGTCACCTCTTTTACTATGATGCATCTCAACAATTATCACTCTCTCATCTTCCACCCCATGTTTTTCCAGAACTGATAATCACTCGAGCTGTTTTGATTGTGTAGACACTCGGTTGTGTAGGTTTTTATCCCCATTTATAGGATGTGGGCATCTCTAACTAGACCACCATTTATTGCCAATTCCTAATTGTCATTGGACAGTTAAAAATCAACTCATTGTTGTGGACCTGGAGTCATATGTAGGCCAGACCAGGTAAAGATGGAAGTTTCCTTTCCTAAAAGACATAAGTGAGCCAGATGGGGTTTTACAAGAAATGATATTCTTGGTTGCCATTAGGCAGATATTTTCTATTGAATTCAGATATTGCCATTGGTCATGGAAGGATGAAGAATTCATGTTCCCACGCCATTGCCTAGGGTTCTGGATTAATAAGGACAGCAGTTTCTATCCTCAAAGGGCATGAGTGAACCAGATGAGATTTTTCCTGACAATTGACACCGTTAGATGCTTTAATTAAAAAAAAAATTGTTGGGTTCATTTTCCACCATCTGCTGTGGTGGGACTTGAAACTGTGGCCTCACGATGTTACCTGAGTCTCTGGGCTAGCGGTCTAGTGATAATACCACTAGGTAAGTGCCTCCCATACAGTCCAGAATTAGGAAATGGTTGGATGTTGAAGTGGCTGAAGAAGAGGTCAAGCATGCAGGCTTGTGAGGAGGCATTTCTTCACTCAAAGAATGATGCATCTTTGGGATTTTCCACCCAAGAGGTCCATGGGTCCTCAGCCATTCTATCTATTCAAGGTAAAGATCAATGGGTTTTGATGGCTCTCCAAAATTAAGGAACCTGGAGGTAATGTGAGACAGTAGGGTTGAGGTCAAAGATCAGCATGAATGGTGGAAAAGATTGAAAGCCCAAATAGTCTACTCTAGCTTCCAAAATCCACGCAGCAGAGTACATGACTATTTTGTAGTAATAAATTTATGCAGCAATATCATTCACCTCTTGAAAATATTCCCACTCTTGAGAATAAAAGGTGAAGTTTCCATAGCCCTACTCTCTCTTTATAGACATCCAGCTGGTGAGATTAGAACATAAAACATAGAACAGTATAGCATAATACAGGTCATTCAGCCCTTGATGTTGTGCTGACCTTCTATTCTACTCTAAGATCAAACTAACCTACATACCCTTCATTTTACTATCATCCATATGCCTATCCAAGAGTCATTTAAATGTCCCTAATGTATCTAATTCTAATACCACCACTGGCAGTGCATTCCACACTCTCACCATTCTCTGTGTAAAGAATCTAACTCTGACATCGCCCCTAAACCTTCCACAAATCACCTTAAAATTATACCCCCCCCCCCCCCGTGATCACCATTTCTGCCATGGGAAAAAGTCTCTGGCTATCTATCTCTGCCTCTCATCATTTTGTATACCACTATCAAGTCACCTCTTATCCTTCTTCCTTCCAATGAGAAAAGCCCTAGCTCCCTCAACCTTTCTTCATAAGCCATGCCGTCTGGTCTAGGCAGCATCCTAGTAAATCTCCTCTGCACCCTCTCTAAAGCTTCCACATCCTTCCTATAATGAGGACATCAGAACTGAACACAATATTCCAAGTGTGGTCTAATCAGGGCTTTATAGAGTGGCAGCATAACCTCACGGCTCTTAACCTCAATTCCCCTGCTACTGAAAGCCAACGCACCATATACCCTCTTAACAACTCTTATCAACTTGGGTGGCAACTTTGAGGGATCTATAGATGTGGACCTCTGTTCCTCCACACTGCCAAGAACCTTGCTTTTAACCCTCTATTCTGCATTCAAATTCGACTTTCCAAAATGAATCACTTCACACTTTTGCAGGTTGAACTCCATCTGCCACTTATCAGCCCAGCTCTGCATCCTGTCAATGACTCATTGCAACCTACAACAGCCCTCCATACTATCCACCATAACAGCAACCTTTGTGTCATTGGCAAGCTTACTAACCCATCCTTTAACTTCATCATCCAAGCCATTTATAAAAATCAAAAACAGATCCCAGGACAGATCCTTGTGGAGCACCACTGGTCACCAAGCTCCAGGCTGAATACTTTCCATCTACTACTACATTTTGTCTTCTGTGGGCCAGCCAATTCTGTATCCAGACAGCCAGATTTCCCTGTCTTCCAAGCCTCCATACATTCTGAATGAGCCTACTATGGGGAACCTTATCAAATGCCTTGCTAAAATCTATATTCACCACATCCACTGCTCTACCTTCATCAATATATTTTGTCACATCCTCAAAAGGTTCAATAAGACTTGTGAGGCCTGACCTGCCCCTCACAAAGCCATGTTGACTATCTCTAATTACACTATGGTTTTCTAAGTAATCATAAATCCTGTCTCTCTGAAACCTCTCCAATAATTTGCCTACCACAGATATAAGGCTGACTAAATTGTAATTCCCAAGGATATCCCTGTTCCCTTTCTTGAACAAAGGAATAATACTTGCCACCCTCCAATCATCTGGCATTATTCCAGTGGACAGTGAGGACTCAAAGATCATCACCAAAGGCGCATCAATCTCTTCCCTTGCTTCCTATATTAACATTGGGTATATCCTGTCTGGTCCAGGGGACTTATCTACCCTCATGCTTTTCAAAATTTCCAGCACGTCCTCTTTCTTAACACCAACCTGTTCAAACATATCAGTTTGTTTCATGTTGTTCTCACAAACGTCAAGGTCCCTCTCAGTAGTTAGTGTTGAAGCAAAGTATTCATTAAGGACCTCCCCTACCTCCTCCACCTGCAGACACAAGTTCCCTACACTATCCCTGATTGGACCTACCCCCACTCTGGCCATTCTCTTATTCTTCACATAAGTGTAGAATGCTTTGAGGTTTTCCTCAATCCTACCCACCATGCCCCCTTTTTCATGCCCCCTTCTAGCTCTTCTAAGTCTATTCTTCAGTTCCTTCCTGGCTACCTTGTAACCCTCTAGAGCCCTGTCTGATCCTTGCTTCCTCAACTTTAAGTAAGCTTCCTTCTTCCTCTTGACTAGATGTTCTACATCTCTTGTTATCTAAGGTTCCTTCACTCTACCATCCCTTCCTTGCCTCAGTGGGACAAACCTGCCTAGCACTCACAGCAAGTGCTTCCTAAACAGCCTCTATATTCCTAATGAGCATTTCCCTGAGAACATCTGATCCTAATTTATGCTCCACAGTTCCTGCCTAATGGCATCGTAATTCCCTCTCTCCCAGCTAAATACTTCCCCATACTGTCTGCTCCTATCCCTCACCATGAGTATAGTAAAGGTCAGGGGGGTGTGATCACTATCACCAAAATGCTATCCCACCTTGAGATCTGACACCTGGCCTGGATCGTTGCCAAGCACCAAATACAATATGGCCTCCCCTCTAGTCAGCTTATCTACATATTGAGTCAGGAATCCTTCCTGGACACACCTGACAAAATCTGCTCCATCCAAAGTATTTGCACTAAGGAGATTCCAATCAATATTCAGGAAGTTAAAGTCACACATGACAACAGCCCTGTTACTTCCACACCTTTCCAAAATCTACCTCCCAATCTGCTCCTCCATGTCTCTGCTGCTATTGGGGGTCGATAGAAAACTTCCAATAAAGTGACGGCTTCTTTCCTGTTTCTGACTTCTGCCTATAATGACTCAGTAGGTAAACTCTCCTTGATAACCTCCCTCTCTGCAGCTGTGATACTATCATTGATTAACAATGCCTCTCCCCCACCTCTTTTACATCCCTCCCTATTCCTTTTGAAACATCTAAACTCCAGAACATCCAACAACCATTCGTGCGATATTTAAGTAATGGCCATAATTTGAGGGTCACCACATTTCCAGCAAGGGGCAAGATTGAGAAGACAAGACCTTCATGGGGACCTCTGTCTGGGAACTGAACCCACTCTGCATTTCAAAGTGCCATCCAGCTAAGTTAACTGAGCCCCCTCAGGCGTGGAAGGGCATCACTGTTCACAGCTCGATGCAGTTGCTTGATTTTTTTTTTGTCCATGCTCCTGAGTAGTGAAGAGAGGTTGAAATAAAAATGGAAATTGCTGGAGAAACTCAGCAGGTCTGGCAGCATCTGTGGAGAGAAAACAGTTAACGTTTCGGGTCTAGTGACCCTTCTATAGAACAGTTCTGGAGAAGGGTCACTCGACCTCAAACATTGACTCAGCTCTTCCTCCACAGATGCTGCTAGACCTGCTGAGTTTCTCCAGCAATTTCTGTTTTTAATTTCAGATATTCAGCATCTAGAGCTCTTTGTTTTATTTTAGTTAAGGGAGGCTAATGACTGAGGGGAGATGACACTCCACAATATGATAGGGATTTTGTTTCTCAGCGTTTCTCTTCAGCAAGTTTCTCTTCAGCCATAATGGACAATGCTCCCTACCCTTACCTCATGTCACACACAGATGTGGAAATGTACAGACTCTTTTGCCAAAGAATCTAGACCCACTTAAAATTCTAGAAAGTCATAGTTCTGAAAGAGTTAACATTGAAGGTGTATTAAACTCCACCCAATTTGGTGATGTCATCGTCTTTGAGACAGCAACAATCTAACCTGAGTTCCTAATGGGCATGCGAGTAAGCTGTGTCTAATTAGTTAACTAAACTTGTACCTGCAGCTATTCTACAATAAACTGCACCTAGTTGTGTAAGACAAGTGCATCTTCTTATTAAAGATTCAATAATAGTCTGCCCTGTTTAACTATTAATTATATTGGCCTTTAGCTTCGATGTAGATAGGATTGGTCACAGCATCCTACACAAACCACAAGCCACCAGAGTTGGTAGCAACTTATAACTCCATGCACTGTGCAAGGGAGCAGCATAAATACCTCATGGTAATAACAGTGAAAATAATCCATTCAATGCAAGAGCACACAGTTTCAGAAAAAATGAGTGCTACCACTTTTAGAATACTCGAGACTTCCAGTCAGTCGCTGAAAGCAGGTAAATAGATCAGCAGTCAGCAGCACTCATGGAAGGAGAAACAGGGCAAAAGGAATCCTTCACCTGAAAGCTGGTAAGGGGTGCAGTGCAAACAGTGTGAACAGGAAAGAGGAACAAAACTGGACACACTAGGAACTTGCAGTGTTCTTCTGGAAGACAGATTAGTAGCAAAGGTTTGACTCTCCATGAGTAGAGTTAGAAATTCCTGTACACAAGGTGGAAAAGTTTAAAATAGCAACGCAAAAAAACTGGGAGTACCTACCCTTTGAAATGCATGTCACTGTCATGCTGAGTAGTTCCACAGGGCCTGTCTCCGATAGATAGAGCAAGGGTCAGAATATGAATTTAAACCCAAGCCATCAGAGGTGAAAAGATTTACGGTGACTAAAGAGCAGTTTGGAAGATTTTGAAGACAGAATCTCATTTAGGAAAGTCAGATTGTGATAAGATTGCGGCATTTATATGTTAAATGGCGACATTGGTAGGAAACTTTACAAGACCGCAACCACAGAAATTTATTTTTAAAATGTGCAAAGGTGACATGCAATATGACTTAGAGAGAATGGCAAGAAAGGTGGGAAAGAAGCCATTTTTCCCATGAAGAAGCAGGAAAATTCCATCTGGGCTGCTTAACGTGGGGAAGCCTCCAGAAACTACAATTTTAAACAGGAAAATTCCCAATAAGCAGTACAGAGATACTGTTTTGCTGCAAATATGTATTTAAAGTTTCAAAAGAGGCCAGACAGCAAAGTACATCCATGAAACAGATTTCAAAGCTTTATTGAAAAAGAACATTATAGCATCATTATAATACATTGCTTAAAAGTTTGCAAATACAGAAAATACTTCAACACTTATTATAGAGGATTTAAGTACTTGAGTAGATGTTATGAAAAACAGAATTACAACAGCATGATTTTGCAAAACTTTTCTTTTGCAAAATCAAATTAAATTTTTGAGGGAAAAAACAACCTTGTGATGCTCCAAATTTAGAACACCTTTAAAGGGATATGCATGAATAACAACATGAAGAAGCAATGGAAGGAGAAATAATATTGTCATCATGATTTAATGTCAGAGATGACCAAATGAGTGCCTAAGATTGGGACATCTTGGAGAAAACACTTGCTAACATACAGAATTTGTTCAAAATTAAATATTAAATCTCCATCACTTATAGCAGATGACAATATCCATCAGCAAAATTTAAAATATACTTTTCATGAGGTTCTCATGGATTTTGAATATTTCATCAATTCAGTTCAAATTCAGTTGAATTATTTCAATAACATTCTGAATGAGCAAGATTCAATAGAGAAATTTAGCATCCAGAGGAATCAGTCGACAATGTCATTATTGACCTCTTACTGATGGGTGAAGAACTGTGACTGTGGAGATTTGTAGACAGAATTCACAAGACATAAAATTATTGCTGGAATTATTGAAAAGTCTTTGTCATATTTATCGCAGCAAGGAAGGCTTGACTTAGGTGAAAATCCCTCAAATAGTGCTGGAAGCAGAAATCAGGAAGGCTCATAAGCCAAGTCTGGAGTGGAAAAGCATAACTCGACCATAGAGACCATCAGAAACTATCTATTTTATAAGGTACAGACACATATGACAAGGCAACTCAAAGAGAAGGCCAAATAACAGATACTAATTATTAGTGTTGTGGAACATAAAAGCCTGTTAGCCACAACAAACAAATGCCACATTCGTAAAACAATAGGTTACTTCCAAACGACATGCAATAGAACATGGTTTTCGAACAGTAAAAGTGGTAGAGCCATGCAACGAGCATGATGCAGTCAAGCAATCACTGCTGGAAAGGATACCAGAGGCATTCCTAGGGGAAACTGATGATTCAACCGCCTCGTGTTTACTTGGTTATGTTAATGGTAGATGTAGGGCTGAGTGCCACTTTCCTGACAGAACAATACCATGGCTGCAGAGTTAGAAATGGCAGCCTGCAGACATGAAGGTGCCTGGTGTAGGAGCATAAATCCCAAAATTAAACTATAGCATGCACAACACCACAACATAATGGTGTTAGATAGTAGAGAATGCTTATATTGCTCAATATCAGGGACCTTCACTCTTTAGTTAATAAATATGTGTTTCTCTTAAAGAATTTAAAATCAAGAGCTGGAACAGTGCATGAGTAATTAAAGCTGCTCACTGCATTTTTCCTCCATTGGGAGATTTTGCTTCAATCTATTGCCTTTTGTAATCACCTAAGCTCCAGGGATTTTCCAGCAGACCATATAGGGATAAACCAGAGAACAGCAGATGCTGGAAATCTGAAGCAAAAATAGAAAGTGCTGGGGAAACTCAGCAGGTCTGACAGCATCTGTAGAGAGAGAGAAACAGAGTTAATGTTTTGAACTGGAAAGGTCATTAGGAATATTTTCAAGGGACACTGGACTCAAAATGTTAAATCTGTTTCTCTCTCTATCGATGTTGCCACACCTGCTGAGTTCCTCCAGTAATTTCTACTTTTGTGTTATAAATTGTAAGGTTCAGAGGACACCTTTGTCACATGGATGTTATACTGATATATGGACAGAAAGCTGAAGAACATGACCAGAGTGTTCATGCAACTTTCAAAAGTTTAGAGTTTGGAGGGTTAACCCTCAAAAAGTATAAATACTTTAGAACTATGATCGCATCTTGGTACACATCATTGACCAACATAGCATAAGACCAAACCCACAAAAAAATTACGGCCGTTAAGAAATTTTCTTCTCTGAAATTAGTTCATGACTCGCAATGATTTCTAGACTTGGCAAACCAGTTGATGAAATATTTTGCCCCAATGAAGCCTTATTCAGGAAGGTGTGAGGATGGGGCTAGAATCTAGATCAGGAACATGCACTGACATCCAAAGATATCCTGGCCCATTGCAATGCATCCTTTCCAGCCACCATAGCTGTGAATGGTTCAACTACAGTGTAGGAGCAGTGCTCATTCAAGAACAATTGGAGAGGTGTGAGAAAACAAGGCATTACACAGTGTGAATATTGTCTGACATGGATGCATGTGGCATATTTATGAAGCAGGAGGCTTTCTCAGTCACATGGTTTTGCAAGATGTTTTCAGACTATACTCTTGAACAGAAAGTTCTCACACTGCATAAACTATTGGGCTTCCTATTAAGTATGAATTGGCAAAGACGCCTTTATAAGTACAAGGATTCCAGCTATGTGGTATGATTTGTGAGGTCATACATATGCTGGGGAAACTACAAACAATGTGGGTGCATTCTCTAGAGCGAATGCCCACGGCTTTATGTCTGATTGGCAATATGTTGGGGAAATTGACTCATATACTGAAGCCACTGTACGAGAATGACCAACAACACAAGTTCAATCATATCTGAAAGCAACAAATTAAAAACGGGCTGGCAATGTGTAGCATTTGTTGGTACAGTGTCAAAAGTTGCCAAGAAAAAAGACCTGAAGGATTGACTATGCATGACCTACTTTGGGCGTTGACAGCACTTCACCATTATAGATGACTTGCTGAGGTTCGATGATCAATTGGTCATTCCAGTTTGTTACATGTTAACAAAGAGATACATCTGGGACACTTGAGAATTACTGAGTGCAGAGCCAGAGGCCCAAACATTGGGATTGTCACCAAGGATCTCAAATGACATTGAGGACCTCATAGCCAACTCTGAAGTTTGTGCTATTGACAGACCTGAGCAGAGATAGCCACTTGTCCCCACCAGATCATAGCAACAAGTAGGAACCAGTGGATTTATGTTTCACCATCAATCTTACATTATTGCTATCTATTATTTTTCACCACTAGAGACAAAAAGAGAGTTTAGATGAGGTTGTTGGGGACGAGATGGCATGGTGGTAATGTCACTGGGCCAGTAATCCAGACCCCAGACTAAAACAGTTACATACCTGAAGGTTCACTATGGAGAGAAAAGCTTGGGAGGAGGTGTTTTCCAAGGTAATGGTTCTGAAAGAATTAATGTTGAAGCTGTATTAAAGCTCTTTGCAATCTGATAATGGCTCATTGAATGATAAGCAGTCCAGTATGAGTTCACAATGGAGACAGATGTGGCATCTTTTGCTCTTGATAGTCTTTGTAGTTTTGCCTAAATCACACATGTAACCTATTGTACTTGTACCTATTGCTATCCTGTAATAAACTCTATCCTATTAGTAAGACAGATGCTTCTTCTTTTAACAACCACTGCGGTTTATTCCCTAACAATGCTAATAAGATAGGAATTAGTACAGAAAGGAGATCTGGTGGCAGAACTCAACTCCAACCACAAGCTGCTAGTCAGAGAGTCATAGAGATATACAGCACACAAACAGGCCCTTCGACCAATTCGTCCATGCCAACCAAATATCCTTACCTAATCTAGTCCCATTTGCCAACATTTGCCTCTAAACTGAAAATGTGTTGCTGGAAAAGCGCAGCAGGTCAGGCAGCATCTAAGGAGCAGGAGAATTGACGTTTTGGGCATGAGCCCTTCTTCAGGAATGAGGAAAGTGTGTCCAGCAGGCTAAGATAAAAGGTAGGGAGGAGGGACTTGGGGAGGGGCATTGGAAATGCGATAGGTGGAAGGAGGTCAAGGTGAGGGTGATCGCCCAGAGTGGGGGTGGGGGCGGAGAGGTCAGGAAGAAGATTGCAGGTTAGGAAGGCGGTGCTGAGTTCGAGGGATTTGACTGAGACAAGGTGCTGGAGATCAGAGCTGAAAATGTGTTGCTGGAAAAGCGCAGCAGGTCAGGCAGCTTTTATACAGGTACCAAATGTCTTGTCAACAACACCCATATCCCATGAAAGAATAAGGAAAACAAAACTTTACCAAGAAACAGTTTAATTTTGGTTTTTTTCGGTCATCGTTGACCAAGAAAGAAAGACATCTAATGCAATTCAATTTCTACATCAGATGTGGAATGCTGCAATTTACTGGAATGACTGCCCAGTTTTGATTGCAATTTCAAAAATTACAAGGTGGCCAATATGTCGACTCCCATGGGGGAGTTAAATGGGGCAAGCAGCAGCACTAATTTGATGTTACACAGTCTTCCAAGGTCCATAAAATGAGGAAAGAGGTGGTTTTGTGACGGGCGACAGTGTGAGAGTCCACATAGTTCTGATTGGAAACGTGCATCTGCTGTATTTCAGGACAAACAGAATGCATCTTCTATCCAACTGTGAAGCAGGCATCAGGATATATGTGCCTTAAAATGTGGTACACAATGTCTGCTCCAGGTTCACACCACAGTATGGTTTGTTTTAACACTGCCAGCACCATTAAGAAGATCAATGCTATCACCATTTGCTGATGCCTCAGCTCCTTTTACAATGTACACCACCTCATCCATGGCCAGTTTTAGAAAAATTAGAATGCTCAAACCTTCCATGACACTTTGCTGAGTGTAAGGACCCATAATAATACAGAAATAGAAGAAATAGGAAGATTGGATTTAAGAGACCATTGACAATTTGACGGTCCCTCGTTGACGTGGTCGTGCTCTCAATTTCACTGTCCTGTTTTCAACCACAACCCTGGAACTCCTTTATTCATCAAAAATCCTTAACCAAGCCTAAATTCAAAGACCCAGGTCCACTCTTTTCCAGAGGAAAGAATTCCATTGTCTATTGAATCTCAGAGAAAATAAATTCTCTTCAACTCTGCCTTAAAAGTGATAGATGTATTATTCACCTCTAACCCTCTCCATCACTATGCCCCCTTTGTTCTAACATCAGCTGAACTCAGGTCCTCCATCACTGAAACAATCTGAACTCAACCATCCAGGACTCCTCCAGCTGGCTTCCTAACCTTCATAAACTTCCACCTGTACCAGAATCTAACCCTGATCCTAATGCCACACATATCCTTTATTACATATTACATTTCCTCCTATACACTACTTCATCTCATCCACTCAGTGAAGATGATAACTGACTGATAACTTATTCCATAATCTCTAAAGGTGTTTCAAAGATACTCTTGGATATTATTTATCATGAGATCCTTTATGTTTCCCTTGTTGGTCCCTTCGCACAGCTGTAGAAGCAAAATTTACTCAGTGAGACCAATGATATATTTATTTCTAGCAGTCCACACCACTCTGCTGCATCACAATGCACTGTGTAAATATGCCAACATTTGTGACATTGTTGTAAATAATATTCCCTTTAACAATGAACATGAGCATACTCCAGTGATAATAGAGAGCTTTTGACACTCTATGTATCATATATTTAAGGGGTGGTTTTCTCCTGTACAGGCAGTTATTCAGGAAGCAGAGAGAGCAGACTGGACCTTATATTTAGCCATAAATCACAAACAAACAATTATGGAGGACAGACAGATTCTTGCTCCCTGTGCAGCATTGTGCACCTCTTGTGCACACTTACTTCCATTTTTTCAGTATAAGATAAAGCATTAGATAACAGTGGGTTCTAAACAGCAATACAAAAGTTATTACAAAGCAATGCAATTTCACATACGCCTGTGGTGTAATTTCAAGCGGCTGTGTTTGTAATGGTGACATATTGATGTTGTAATCCCTGGTATTGATTTCAACATGCCCTTAATAGCATCTGCATTTTATAGAGAAATGCAGAAACTGTTTTTAATCGATATCCCGAGTTACCCTTGAATCACCACTAAATGGGTAACAACTCTAATAATTTTAAATTCTTTGACATTTAAACCATTCCCAAAGTGGTAGCCACATACCTCTGTCGAAATTTAAAAGTCTTTCTCACATGGCTGCCAGGGGACTATTAAACCATTCTTCACCTTTAGAGCATTCAAATAGAATTTGTAAATTATTTAGGCACTATTCATTAGATACGTGGCATAAATATTGGGTTGAGAAGGTAGATGTACAATGCCATATTTATTCCCCTAATGAGATGTTCAGTTTTTGCTTGTGACTTGTCCATCTCGAATTCTCTGATACAACCTTCACTCATTGTACAGGAGTTATGGAGTAGGAATCCACTGCATTCTGTAACCAGAATCTGAGCAGTAGAGTTCAGAAAATATGAAGAAATACAAATCTAAACTCTGAATTCAGTCAGACTCAGAAATCTAGATCCTCTGAATCTGAAATAGTTCTGAGCTTGAAGCTAGCTCCTAACCTAACCTCCAAGAACCTAACTTCTAAGAAATTAGAAGCAATTTCTAAGCAATACTGGTTTTTCATATTTCCAAGCAAAGCGACTAAATAAATGCACAATAACCCTAATAATTTCAAATACTTTGACATTTAAACCATTCCCAATGTGCTATTCTTTCCCCTAGAAAACAATAGAGTTAGGTCTTCAAATTTACCCAAGGCCCGGTTAAATTTTTGGGAGTGATTTTGACCGATATTGTAAACTGAGAAATAATGAATCAGTTGCATCTTTCCGCATCTCACCAGTTTGACTTCAAATGAAACTTCAGAATGTCACTTGACTTCCATTGATTATCAAAATCAAATGGACCAGCCCTGAACCCCCATGTGTTTTGTGTAAAGAGGCTGTGGAACTGATTTCAAGCCAAAGACAGTTTAACTCCTGAACCTCAGTAGTGTATAATATGTAAGAGCACAATCCAAGGAGGGAGACATTTTAAATATTAATGTAAATAACAAAGACTTAATTAACTCTCGAGGAAACGTTACTTATTGAAACTGTGTCTTGTTTATGATTTGGAGATGCCGGTGTTGGACTAGGGTGTACAAAGTTAAAGATCACACAACACCAGGTTATAGTCCAACAGGTTTAATTGGAAGCACACTAGCTTTCGGAGCGATGCTCCTTCATCAGGTGGTTGAGGTGATGAAGGAGCAGTGCTCCGAAAGCTAGTGCTTCTAATTAAACCTATTGGTCTATAACCTGATGTTGTGTGATTTTTAACTGTGTCTTGTTTCGTTTGCAAACATTTGCTGGCTTTTTAAATTGAAGAATCATTTCTGTTTTATGCAGAAGTGGTTCTGAAAGGATTAATATTGGCGACTGCATGAAACTGAAGACCCAATAAGGTTATCTCCAGCTCCTAATAGGAGCAAATGCCTTATCCCTGGCTCCTGATAGTCTTGACAGTTACATTTAACCAGCCAATGGAACTTGTACCGAATTGCTATTATGCAATAAACTAGAACTTGTTGTTAACACAAGTGCATCTTTCTGCTACATTCCCCTTCTTCTTAAGAGTCACTAGTGGTTTATCTTTTACCATTGTTAACTAAGTAGGCCACTTCAGGGTTTGTGCATCATTCACTGTCGGACCTGGAAGAACATTCCTGCTCACCTTGGCCCGAAGGTTTCTAATTGCCTTTGCAATGCTCTTCCCCCAGCCGACACTATGTGACCTGCCTTCACCAGGTGGGAGAACCAGAGTGGCTTCTCCATCAAGCTGGTGTTTGAAGCTAGTTAGCATATTACTGATGTTACAAAGCTCCTGATTTGCAAAGACCCTGTTTCCAGGAAAACCTTGGAACTGTATTGCCAATGGACAAAATAACAGCCAGCAGGATTCAACCAGGAAAGGCAGAATGGGGCTGCACGGTGGCTCAGTGGTTAGCACTGCTGCTTCATAGTACCAGGGTCCCAGGTTTGATCCCAGCCTTGGGCAGCTGTCTGTGTGGAGTTTGCACATTCTCCCCGTGTCTGCGTGGGTTTCCTCCGGGTGCTCCGTTTTCCTCCCACAGTCCAAAGTTGTGCAAGTCAGGTGAATTGCCCATAGTGTTAGGTGCATTAGTCAGAGAGGAAATGCGTCTGGGTGGGTTACTCTTCGGAGGGTCAGTGTGGACTGGTTGGGCTGAAGGGCCTGTTTCCACACTGTAGGGAATCTAATCTAATCTAATGTTCCCTCCTCTGCCCCAGCCAGAGTGTGTTAATATCTCTATCTGAAACCTTTGTGACCAATGTGGACTGCTAATCAACAGTATGCTTGCATCCTTCTTCTATCCTGCAAATGCTGACTCCTCAGTAGATAACCTTATGGAAGCACCTATGTGAAAGTGGCCTTTATATATTGGGGCCATATCTCCAGGGAGATGATGTATGATTAAAGTGATACATTCTTTCAGAAAGATCCCATGTCGCTCTCACTATTCATCAAATGCACAGGCAGCACAAGCCACATTTTAAAAGTATTTTCATTTGGAAAAATGTTTAATTTACTAAAAAATTGATGAGGGTACACCAATGAATGTAGTACCTGATTCAATATAGATTTTTAAAGTGGTTTTCCGTGATTATAAATCAGCTTACCTGCAAGTGAAGGACTGGATAACCTTATTAAAAATGCCACATTATTGTATTAGATCCGTTTTCAGCACTATTAGTAAAACTATAATGGGCTCGCACACTTAAATATATCAAGATATGTTTTTTAATTGAAAGGAAGACGTTGCCTGACTATGTTGTTTCAAGGAACATTTTACTCTTGTGGTTCTGCCAATCATTTTTATTGAATGTCTGACCTGCAATCCATCATGTAATTTCAAGTGTATTCTAGGTTCAATTTCCTGTTTTCAATGAAAGCAGAAACTCGAATCCAATTAAACTAAGCATTAAATAATGAAAGGCTAATCGGTTATCAGGCACCAGGTAGCCAAAGCGTTCACCCTTCCAGTAGGTTTTGCTGAATGTCCATCAAAAGCCATAAATAAAGGTAGTTTCCACTTAATTTTCAGATCCCACCCTGTCTCTCTCTCTGTCTTGGCTATTGCAGTCAGTAATCTCATCAGAGGTTTTCCCGAGGCTAATATTGATGTAAAAAAGAATCCCCAGTGAAGGGCAAACCTCCAACCATACAATATAGGAGCAGGAGTAGACCATTTGGTCTCTCAAGCCTGCTCTGCTATTTAATGTGATCATGGTTGATCTATTTGTGGCCCCAGCTCCAGTTTCCCTGATATCTTTTCACTCTTCTTGTTAGTCAAGAATGTATCTATCTCTGCCTCCAAAGTATTCAAAGATCCTGCCTCTCCCATCTTCTGGAAAACAGAGCTCCAGAAGTTAACAAGGGAAAGAAATCCTCTTCATCTCCATTGTAAATGGGGGATCTTTTATTTCTAGATAGTGACTCCTGGTTCTCATCTCTCCCACTAAGGGAACCATACTCACAGTATCCATCCTGTCAATCCTTCTTAGGATCTTATTTATTTAAATAACATCAACTCTCATACTGAGAAATTCCAGTAAATACAAGCCTTGCTTGTTCAAACTTTTCTCACAAGATAATTTCCCCAGGTATCAGTCATATGAACATTCTCTGAATTATTTCTAATGGAGTGCCACAAGGATCGGTCTGTGTCCTCTACTTTTCACTATTTATATAAATGATTTGGATGTGAGCATAAGCGGTATAGTTAGTAAATTTGCAGGTTACCTCAGATTACAACAGGATCTGGACCAGATGGGCCAATGGGCTGAGAAGTGGCAGATGGAGTTTAATTCAGATAAATGCGAGGCGTTGCATTTTGGGAAAGCAAATCTTAGCAGGACTTATACACTTAATAGTAAGGTCCTAGGGAGTATTGCTGAACAAAGAGATTTTGGAGTGCAGATTCATAGCTCCTTGAAAGTGGAGTCAAAGGTAAATAGGATAGTGAAGAAGGCGTTTGATATGCTTTCCTTTATTGGTCAGAGTATTGAGTACAGGAGTTGGAAGGTCATGTTGCAGCTGTACAGGACATTGGTTAGGCCACCGTTGGAATATTGCATGCAATTCTGGTCTTCTTCCTATCGGAAAGATGCTGTGAAACTTGAAAGGGTTCAGAAAAGATTTACAAGGATGTTGCCAGGGTTGGAGGATTTGAGCTATAGCAAGAGGCTAAACAGGCTGAGGCTGTTTTCCCTGGAGCGTCGGAGGCTGAAGGGTGACCTTATAGAGGTTTATAAAATTATGAGGGGCATGGATAGGATAAAGAGACAAAGTCTTTTCCCTGGGGTGGGAGAGTCCAGAACTAGAGGGCATAGTTTTACGGTGAAAGTGGAAAGATATAAAAGATATAAAGGGCAACTTCTTTTACACAGAGGGTGGTGCATGTCTGGAATGAGCTGCCAAAGGAAGTGGTGGAGGCTGGTACAATTGCAACATGTAAAAGGCATTTGGATGGCTATATGAACAGGAAGGGTTTGGAGGGATATGGGCCAGGTGCTGGCAGGTGGGACTAGATTAGGTTGGGATATCTGGTCGGCATGGACGGGTTGGACCGAAGGGTCTGTTTCCATGCTGTACATCTCTATGACTCTATGACTCTAAAGCATTGACATATTTTCTTAACTAGGAAATCTAAATTGTACACAGTACTGTAGATGTGGCCTCACCAATGCTGTGTAAAAATGCAACATAGCAACCTGAGTTGTTTATTTCATTCTTCTTGCAATAAGTGACAACCTTCCATTTGCTTTCCTCATCACTTGCTGCAGCTGTAAACTAACTTTGTGGTTTATGTACTTGGACACTCAGATCCCTCTGTAATTCAGGATTCTGCAGTCTCTCTCCTTGTAAATATTTTTTTTCATGGGCTTTCTCACTATTTCTCTGAAATTCCTACTGAAATTTCAGCAGAAAACTGGGAATATTTTACCCCCACCCTTGATCCCAAAGGAAATTCTACCCAATAATTGCCTGTTGTTCATCAGTCTGGGATCACTTACCTCCTCAAGGTGAGGACTTAGTCTCAAAATCTAAATAATAGTATTGTAACCTAATGTAAGATTTCGATCAAATGCAGACTAGGTGAAAGATGTGTGGAACACATGCATGATTCTCAGCTACTGGCTCCTTGCTATTTTAAGCCTCTAACCTACTCCCACTGTGACCTCTGTTCCCAGCCTCACACAATGTTCCAATGAAGCTCAAGTAAAGTTTGAGGACTAGCCCCTCATCTTTCAATTAAACACCTTACAAACTCCCAGATTCAACACTGAGTTCATATTGAACTGTTTCTGTCATTGCTATTTCAGTTTCTCTAAATTTCTGTTTTGGGCAGAATTGTATCGAAGTGTTGTGGGACATTAAGGACAGATGGTGGGAGAGTGTGAGACCCCAGCATTGTCTCTTTTCAGGAAGGCCCACCATATCTTGTGCACCCAGGCACCTGACAGCTGAGCAGCAGACCTTCTCCTAGGATGAAGTACCCTATAAGAATGGGGGCCCCCCCAGGAGTTCAAAACATCACCGTTGCTCACTATTTGACATTTACCCGGATGGCCACAATTGGAACCTTGTGGGGTTTATTTTATTCATTCATGGGATTTGAGCATCACTGGCTAGCCCAGTATTTATTGCCTATCCCTAAATGCCCTCAGGGTAGTTAAGAGTTAATCACATTGCTCTGAGGTCTGGAGTGATGTGTAGGCCAGTCTGGGTAAGGATGGTATTTGCCATCTCTACCTGTATGTGGAACTGGATGAACGTTGTTTGAAGTAGCTTGCTGTCATCGGTTCATCTTGGACTTTGTCTTGGTGCTACCTAGTGATTCGTGGTAGAGGCTGCACCATTTAGAGTATCCACACTGCTTTTAGTTAACAAGGTTTATTTTGTGATAATAATCATCAACTATTGCTCAACAAGGATAATTACTGGGACATGGAGTAGATGCAATTGCTGTCTTTGAAAGCAAGGGTTTCACTCCTGGTCTCCTGTTAATAAAATATCTGGAGCTAATGTAATGTGAGTATTAACCCCTTCACATAGGCGGGAGGGGGGTCTTCCAACCAGAGGTGAACAGCTCATCTCTACGTAACAGTGCCACCAGAGCTGGGTGGCTGCTGTTGGTATTGCATGCACCCAGAGCCTTGGAGTAAAGGCAGACCCAATCACAGGAGACTAATCACTCCTGGTACCCTGTGGATTTTTTTGCTGCTATAGTATTGGGTTAAGGTTTTTTTGGGGGGGAAGGGAATGAAGGGCCCGGGCACAGGCTGGAAAGGAAGTTGGGGGGTGGGGGGGGGATGGTGGGGGGGAATGTGGCAGCAAGATTGGGGATGGTTCTCAGCAGGTCCCTCTTCTCTCAATGTCAGGTGTCTCAATCTGGGTGCCTTTGAATAAGGCAGCACCCCTCAATCAAGTCATTGATCAAATATAGCAGGGGTTACATGTCATACTCCTTGCCCAGCCACTTACCACTGGGTTAAGATACTTCTTCCATCAACCTATTCAGAGATGTTATGGCACACCTCTGGAGTAAGTAGGACTTGAAACTGGACCTTCTGGTTTAGGATTAGGGACACCACTATGCCACATGAGCCCTCCCACTGTGTTAATACAAGCAACAACTTAAGTGGGCAGTAACTGCCTTAACTGAGCAGCTTTTGTGGCACAGAGATAGTGATCCAACTGAAGTCCTGGGTTCAAATCTCACCTGTCACAGAGAAATGTCAAAGCATGTCTGCAAAAGTTGATTAAAAAGATAACAGCAGCCTTAATTGGTCGTGTGCTCGGGAGGCTGATCACCTCTGCCGTACCAGTACCCATCCTTCCACCAAGCGTGCATAAGCCAGGGGGCTGCTGGGGAGAGTGTAAGGGTACAACATACTGCACTAAGCTTTGTTGCTTGGCACATTGGCATGAGCTGTAATTAACATCAGCAGAGCTATACATTGGTAGTTGAATTGATGTCATCTTTTCTATTGTCAGCCAAGTTAAACTCAAACCCTGTGAGTTGCATTGAGCTAAAAAAGGAAATACTTCCGAAACTATTTAACTTGAAGAGACTGTGATCTAAGCTGGGACTTTTTTCATAAGCAATGCGTTTCCAGTAAGAAACCTGACGTTTTTTACCAAATCTCCGAGGAACCTAGCGTTACATTTTTCTAATATAAAGCATTGAATGTGTGTGTATATGTGTATTGGGGGTGGGGGTGGGGGCACTTTCCTTAACCCTTTTGAACTCTGCCCCAGCTACATTACAATTAGGAATGAGGGGCTGGAGGATGGGTAGGAGGACCATTCATGACATTACAGAGAGAGGAATTTTACACAAGAGCCCTGTTTCTGGATGGCTCTAAGTAACAGACCAACAATCACCAGAGGGCTGATTTGAATGTACCAAGAGTCGGACAAGAAACCTCTTGGTAATGCTAATGAACTACTGTGGCAGTCAGCCAGTAGTCTCTCTCTACATCATCATTCTTCCACTGGAGCAGATGCCAAAGTTTCTACTGCAATACGAATTTCAAAAAGGGAGAGACAGTCTGCTTTTAACACACTCAAATGAAGGCCAAATACTGCAGATGCTGGAAATCTGAATCAAGCACAGAGAATGCTGCAGAAACTCAGCAAGTTTGGCATCATGTCTGGAGAGAAAGAGAGATGGAGTTGATATTTCGGGTGTAGCGACCTTTCCTCAGACTACTCTTCCCCACTTAGCTTTTCATTGTGGTCAATAGATAGGCAGACCTGGTATGTGAGGGAAGGGGGTGGGAGTGAGGGTTGGGGGGGAACACTGTATGACTAGCCAACAATTCCAATATCACAAATTGGGTTTCACCTGCAAAGCTGTGCCCAGCAAGTCCTTAGTTACTTCTCATGGTAACAAATTAATTCTTGCTGCTCCCTTCAGACATCAAGGGAAACCGACAATCTGCAGGAATACAGTCTTGAACGGTAACAGCCTGCATTTCTGCGGCACTTTAATGCAATAATGCATCCTGAGGCACTTTACAGGAGCATCACAAACCAAATTATGACACTCAACCATGTATGGAGATGTTTGATCAGATTACCAAGAGCTGGAGTGAGAAGCCTTGAAGAGGGTGTGAAAGGATGAATAGAGGCAGAGAAATGTAGGGAATCCCTGAGCTTACAACAAGATACTGAAAGCATGGATTCCCAAAATGGAGTGATTAAAATCGAAGCTACCTACAAGGCCAGAATTAGAGAACTGTAATGATGCAGGAAGGCTGTGGGACTGAAGGAGATTACAGAGGCAGAAAGGAATGACTCACAGAGGGATTTGAAAACAAAGATAAGAATTTTAAAAACAAAGTGTTACTCAACCATGAGCCAGTATTGGTCAGTGAGCAAATGGTTCAAGATGGTGGTGACACTAGCCGACTCTTTGTGGGGTCTCTATAGAAGATTTTATTCTCTTGTTTTGTACACCTTCTGTGTAGTCATAACCTGTATGCCTTACTCTGTCTTAGTTAAAAATCACGCAATACCAGCTTATAGTCGAACAGGTTTATTTGGAAGCACCAGCTTTTGGAGCGCTGCTCCTTCATCAGGCAACCACCTGACAAAGGAGCGGAACTCTGAAAGCTAGTGCTTCCAAATAAATCTGTTGGACTATTACCTGGTGTTGTGAGATTTTTAACTTTGTCCACCCCAGTCCAATACCCAAACCTCCAAGTCACTCTGTCTAAGCACCCTATGATCTGTATGTCCTTGTTTTCAATGATCTGCCTTTGCTGCTTGCAAAACAAAACTTTTCTCTGTACTTAGGTACATGTGACTGCAATAAATCAAATTGGGTGATGAATGGGATTTGATATGGGATAGAACACATGGGATAGAACACAGGCAGCAAAGTATTGTGTGCCTTCAAATTTGTGATGGGAAGTTCATGGGAGTAAACGCACCCATTTCATGACATAAATTCCAAGATTTTGGAAGAATATTTTGGGGAAAGCCATCAGCAATTCCAGTTATTGTTCTCCAATCAGTTGTAAACTTTTTGTGTTAAATTTCAGACAAGAGACTACTCACTGTCATAGAAATTAAGGCAAAACAGCTGGATGGAAGAAACAGTCAGAAACTGGCAGATTGATTGTAATTTTGATTTAATTAAGATATTCACAGTCATGTGCATGATGTCTATTTGCAAACACCACTGTAGCAATTGGAGATGACAATGTAGGAAACTGTTGATTAAAAATAAATCAGATTCTTATTAAAGAAGTTAAAGGGGAATGTAGGTGACGCATGTTGTATTAATAAAGTGTTCCTCATCACCACGTTGTTTATTAACATGTCAGGTCTCTTGTGGTGCAGTAGTAGTGTCCCACCTGTACCAGAGGTGGGTAATATATCTCTGAAAAGGCTGATTAGAAATTATCTATAAGTCACTTTATATCATACATCCAAAACATTCAATATGATCATCACCAACACCACCCTGGATAAAGCAGCTCCTACTGGATTGGCACTACATCCACAAGCATTCACTCGCTCCACCACCAATGCACAGTCACAGTGGTAAGTATTCACTGTAAGAAATAGTGCAGAAATTCACTAAAGATCTTTCGACAGCACCTTCCACACCCATAACCACTTCCATTTAGAAGAACCAAGGCAGCAGATACATGGGAACACCACTACTTGCAAGATTTCCTCTAAACCACCCACTATCCTGACTTGGAACTATAATGCCGTTCCAACTATATCACTGGGTCAAAGTCCTGCAACTCCCTCCCTAATAAGACTGTGGGTCTACCTACAGCACATGGACCTCAGTGGTTCAAGAAGATAGCTCACCACCACATTCTCAAGTGCAAGCAGGAGCGGGCAATGAGTGCTGGTGCAGCCAGTGATGCCCATACCCTATGTGCAAATGAAGAAAACTTTGGATGGGCAGGGTCTCATATTCCTCCATCCCACAGACAGCACCTTCCATTGCATTTTTCTTTTGGTTCTGAGCTTGTGCTTTTGTAGCTGAAAGGTTAGAAATCACTGTTGGTGACATCAGCAAAAAAATCACTGGATGGGTTCAACTTGAGGTTTATTTCTTAGTAGTTCTGGAGATAGACACAGCTCTTTTAATGTGTAGCTCCTTATATGCACATAAGAACTACAGATGACAAGAGCATAATACAGAAACACTGATTAACTATAGACTTTCTGCCTTGTGATTAAGAGGAACATCTCTTGGTGCCTACCTTGCCCACGTACTGTGGCTCAGCCCCAGTGTACTCCTCCAGCAAAAAGAACTGATTCCACATCCAGCCACGTTTGGAGCGATGTAAAATAGAAAGCTTGTCACCCTCAGGTGTCACAGCCACTCCGTCCTCTTCCTCTTTTGCAGTCCTGTTTGACAGTGGGGACATCAGGCTGAGCTCCAACAGGCTGATCCAGAGAAGCATAAGCACACAGCAATTCAATATCGCCATTCTTATTTCAGAACTGGTGGCTGCAGAGTCTAACTGGGTTTTGTTGGCTGCTGTCCAGCAACCCGTCAGTAGACAGTGTATCCCTGACTAGCCTTTTTGTCCCATTTGTAAACTACTGGGGTCTTCAATCGATCTTCAAGTTCACTTGGTTTCTGGGGATTTCTAAAATGGGAGAGAGAGCAAAACAAAATAAACAGAATGATGTTTCAAACAGTAGATTTTTAAAAATTTAAATGTCAAATATATAAATTGCAGCGTATACCATTGATGCTTAATTTGAATTGCTAATCTGATTTCACTGATAACATCATATAACTATTATAGATGCCTGTGGAACTCAGTAATGTGTTCATCATCAAGCCCTTTTCTCAACCAATTGCAGAAAAATATGCTCCATTACACAATAAAGCTGCAGAATTGACTATCTTAATTACTCTAAAATGCACTGGTGATTGTAAAACACCAGGTGCTGTGTAACTAAAATCCAGTTTTAACCAGGTACAATCCTGACTGAGGAAAATAATAACAACACAGAAAGAGTCAAGTAAAATGTTTGTTCAATCTGGAAATTGTGAGAAGTGCCACATTACTGTGTGAGATTTGTTCAATAATGGGAGAGTGAAGATTCAGGGGTGATTTGATCCAGGTTTTCAAGTAATTGAGTTGTGACGAGACTGCCCCTTTAACAAGGTTATTTTGTCTTTGTTTTTTTTTCAAGAGGGGTTGTAAGTGCTGAAATGGCTAGCACAATTCAATAGTCAGAAGAGGTCTTTAAGTTTTTTTTTAATTGTACAATGAAAGGGGAGTGGCTAGTTCTCCCAGCTCAGGTTTTTTTTCTAGTTTGGTTTAGTTTTAGCAGTCAGTCAGAAAACTGCTGGTGACCAAGAGAAGCAACTACAGTGAAAACAGGTTCCATGTGTCAACAGGTGCTTCTTGTCTGAACTTTCTCTCTACAGCCTCTCCTGCCTGTAAGAACCTGAGTTTGAATCTACCATTTGCCAAGGGATGTTGCGGGGACTGGAACAGCTCCTTTGTTATGTTGCTGTATCGAGTCGGTCGGGTTTCTAAATAGTTGAGTTATTCTAAATTCTGTTTTCTTTCGTCCGTGTTTCGACTGTAGTGTGTAAATGAATTCTGTTTTGCTTAAAGCCGAGTGGTTTGACCAGCTGCATCACTCCTGGAGTATCCACTTCACATCTGTCCTTTTAAAGAAGTTAGGGTCTGGACTACCTTCCTGAAGTGTTTTGAGGGGGTCTGGCCTGGTCCATGACAGAGTGTAATAGATGAAGTGGTTTGGATGAAACTATATTCCCTCATTGAGGACTCTAGGACACTAGTGATATTAGTAAAGAAGTTAGAGTCAGGAATTTAAGGAGAGAAATTAAGGCCATAAGACCAAGTTCTTTTCTTCAGGCAAAGGATGGAAAACATTTCAATATCTACTCCACAGTTGCCAAATTGATGGTTAAACACAAGGTTTTAATGGGAGAATCATATCAAGGGATGTGGAGAAAATGCAGATTTCTGGAGTCAGGTCACAAAAATGCCACAATCTCTTTGAACAGTGGAACAGGCTGGAAGGATTAAATGGCCTTCTGCTGTTGCTATGATGTTAGACACATCAGGAACAGCATCTGAGCTGGTTTTAATTTTTAACCAAACCTGAGAGAGCACACTTGCTCTTGAGAAGGCAACAAGGATATTCCATAAGGCATAGAAACAGAAGCAGGCCATTCAGCCCATTGAATGGTGAAGCAGACTCAATGAGATTATAACTGATGTAATAATCCTCAACTCCATTTTTCTGCCTTTACCCTATAGCCCTTGATTCCCCTTATTGCCTAAAAATCTGTCTATGTCAGCCTTGAATATGCTTAATAACCCAGCCTTGACAGCCAGAGGGGCTAGTGTTCTTCAGATACACTACCCTCTGAGAAGGAATTCCTCCTTATCTTTGTCTTGAAAGTGTGACCCCTATTCGGAATCTATGGTCGTAAACTGTTGAACAAGGGGAAACAGCCCTTCTGTAAGAACTTATCAAGCCCTGTAATAACCTTGTATGTTTCAATAAGGTCGTCTCTGATTCTTCTAAACTCCAATGAGTACAGGTCCAACCTACTCAACCTCTCCTCATAAGACAGTCCCTCCCTACCTGCTATCAGTCTAATCACCCTTCCCTAGACTGCCTCCAATGCCAGGATAACTTTCCTTAGATAATGAGACCCAGAACCATTCACTGTGGTCTGACTATTGTGTTGTAGAACCTTCCTACTTTTATATCCATTCCCTTTGAAATACCATTTCATTTGCCTTCCTTATTACCTTCTGAACTTGGATGCTAACGTTTTGTGATTCACTGGTTAAGAATCCACTGGTTAGCATATATTGAGGCAAGGTAATTTTTTGAGATAATAATGATATCACTGGACTAGTAATCTACTGTACAGCGATGCTGATGCGAATGCTTTGGAGAAAAGAGTTCAAGTGACAGCTGGTGGAATTTCTATTTAATAACTAGATCTAGAATTGAAAGCTAGTCCCAGCTATGGTATTCATGAATGTCGTAAACACATTTGGTTCAATTATGTTCTTTAATGAACCAGATGGTTTTAGGGAAGGAATTTTTCCATCCTTACCTGGTCTGATCTATATGTGACTCTAGATCCACAGCAATATGGTTGACTCTTAACTGCCACTTAAAATGCTCCCGCAAGATTCTTAGTTCTAAGATAATTAGGGATGTGCAACCAATGCTGGCCTTGTCAAGTGATGCCTATACCCCATAAAGCACAAAGGCAGAATAATTTCCTGAATGCAGTTCAGCTCAGTACAGGGTAAACTAGGTTTGCATTGAATATCTTTTATCAGTACACTCAACTGTCTATTTTACAAAGCAATGGAGATCAGGCCAATTTCAGGTCTTTATCTGCCTTTACCAACATAGCAGGTAGCCCATTACCCATTTGGAATCAGTCCTCCCATGCCTCTTCCTCATAATGGAAACTCAGGCATCAGGAGCATGCAATCACCATTAAATATCTACAGGCCAGTCTATCTGTACAGGATAGCAAGATGGAAACTGATAGGGAGGTGATGTAAATGTATTTAAAGCATTTGCTGTATTCATTAAAAATAAACAGAAACCTTAAATTAATACAACATCATTAAACAGCATTACAAAAATCGTGCTGGCAATGAAATACGATTTTAATTTCCACTTGCAAGACAGGCCCTAGCTCTGTAATGGAATTAAAAGGCATGTTTCATTAGTTTCTGTCATGTATTGTCTATTTGTATTGGAACTGTAATTCATTAACTGGAAATTACAGTCACTGTGAAAACTTGTGTAAAAATTCATTAATAGGCCATTTTAGTCAATCTCTGGAAAACGATAGTATGCTGCATAGTTTCTAATGTGTTTCCTGGACTGAAAATATTAAAACATAGAAAAGAAAGGACATAGGAGCAGGAGTAGGCCATTTGGCCCATCAAACTTTCTCTGCCATTCAAGTTGATCCTCCATCTCAATGTAATATTGCCACTCTCTCCCCATACCCCTTGACATCCTTAGCTTCCTGATCTAGAGTCACATACAGGTCAAACCAGGTAAGGATGGAAAAATTCCTTCCCTGAACCAATCTGGTTCATTAAAGAACATAACTGAACCAAATGTGTTTACGACAATATGCTATCTATTTATTTCTTAAATATGTCAACTACTTGGCCTCCACAGCCTTTTGTGGTAGAGAATTGAATGGGTTCATCAGTTTCTGATGAAGAAATTTCTCCTGATCTTAGACCTAAAGTACCTACCCCACTTTCTAAAACCATGACCCCTTGTGCTAAATCCACAGGCATGGGAAACACAATCCCTTCATCCAGTCTGTTCAACCTTTTAGATTAGGTTAGATTCCCTCCAGTGTGGAAACAGGCCCTTCAGCCCAACAAGTCCACACTGACCCTCCAAAGAGTAACCCACCCAGACCCATTTCTTTCTGACTAATGCACCTAACACTACGGGCAATTTAGCATGGCCAATTCACCTGGCCTGCACATCTTTGGACTGTGGGAGGAAACCGGAGCACACCCACGCAGACACAGGGAGAACGTGCAAACTCCACACAGATAGTCACCCGAGGCTGGAATCAAACCAGGGACCCTGTTACTGGGAGGCAGCACTGCTAACCACTGAGCCACCATGCCGCTCCTGTCAGAATGTTTTAATGTTTCAGTGAGATTTCCCCCTCATTTTTCTAAACTCCAAGGATTGCAAGTGCAGTTGACTCAATCTCTCCTCATGTAACAGTCTCGACATCCCAAGAATCAGTCTGGTCAACCTTAGCTGTATCTCCTGTATGACAAGTATATCCTTTCTTAGGTTAGGAGGTGGAGTTTGCACATTCTCCCTGTGTCTGCCTAGATTTCCTTTAAGTGCTCTGGTTTCCTCCCATAATCTGAAGATGTGCAGGTTAACTGGATTACCCATGTATATTTAAGAAGAAAAATGCCCCGTAGTGTCCAGGGATGTACAGGTTAGGTGGGTTAGCCATGGGAAATGCAGGATTGGGGTGGGTCTGGGTGAGTTTGCTGTTTGGAGGGACAGTGCAGGATCGATGGGCTGAATGACCTCTATCTGCACTCTGGAACAAAACAAAAAAGACTGGAACTGCGCACAACAGTGTGTTCTCATTAAGGTGCTGAAGTAAGCTTTCTTTACTCTGTATTCAAACTTTCCTGCAATGAAAGAGCAGCCAGCATTTTCCTTTACTCAAACTCAACATTCCGTTATTTAGATTAAAGGTTGGAGGAAAGGTTGAGCAAAAACTGAGAGTGTGCCCAGATTCTGAATAGAGATCAGAGCCAATTGGGAAAGTATTGGCAGATTTTCAAAAGAATAATGATTTAAAAATGGACAGCTTGTTTAAATATAACATTTTTAGATGATGGACCAGAAAGGAATGCATACAAAAGTATCTGGAACATGAAAGTAGGCAGCATGCTAAGCAACTTATGGTGGAGAAGAAAAGAGATATGAATGGAATAAATGAATGGACAAAACTACAGCAAATGGAATATCGAAGGAGGAAAGGTTGGACAAGTTATACCTTCATCCCTCCGAAGTTAGATGAATGAGAAATTATCTTAATGAAAGACGTAAACACCAGAGGTGACTTGAACGAGTACCTGTGGAAACAATGGATCCCTTTGTGGGAAAGACGCAGGTGAGGGGAAGCAGTTTATAAATAAGGTTATTTCAATTTAAGAGAGAAGCTAGGAATTTTTTTCTGAAGGACTCATTAATCTATGGACATAGGTCAATTTGCTTAGTTGGCTGGATGGCTGGTTTGTGATGCAATGTAATGCCAACAGCGTGGGTTCAATTCCCACACCAGTTGAGGTTACCACGAAGGACTCTCCTTCTCAACCTCTCCCCTCTATCTGAGGCATTGTGAGGCTCAGGTTAAACCCCACCCCCATCACCAGTCGTCTTTCTCTCCAAAGGCCAGGTAACACAATGGTGAACTTACCTATAGCCTTTAAGAATTTTGTAACTGAAACAATCCAAACAGGGGGATTGAATATACTTAAGGCTGGGTTAAATAGGCTCTAGACTAACAAGGGCATCAAAGGATATCGCAAAAGTTAGGAAAGTGAATTGAGGCCAAAATCTGATCAGCTAAAAGACAGTGTGAGCTCAAGGGGCTGAATGGCCTACTGCTGTTTTAGTTTGCATATACATTTACATATCTAGCAGGGCAATTAATATTCAAAATGAAGAGAATCACCATGAAATGTATTTGAACATGAACAATGCTACTGTTGAGATCAATGAGGCATTTGTACAGTTAAAGCAAAAAGGCATGATGGTCCTGGGGTGGTCAGTATCTTCCTTTCAGAATGTATTGGCCAATGTGCTGGCTTTAAGAAAACCTTTTCCAAGCTGACTTCCATTTTTCTCCCCCACACACCTTTTGATGGCACCATGGTGAAAATCCATTAGTATTGCCAGGTCCTGTACAAACCAGTCTCGGGGTCCACCTCATTCAACTGAGCAGCTGTGTTCAAGGCTTCAATCCCCATTCATCAGGAGACTGGCTGATGCTCACTGATGCAAACCATTTGAATTGGACCTTAAATTAGTTCTTGGTGTTTAATGTTTCTTTTCTGTTATGATTGTTTATCTGTATGAATAATTGGGCTGCAACAAAGAAGGACAACTGTAATAGATAAGAGTAATGGATATGTCGAAACAGAGTTTGGCTTTATTGCTCAGACAGCTGCCTCCTTACAAACTCTGCCAATAATAAATTTTAATTACCTATTGCTTACCTAAATCATTCAGTTCTGTTACCCCTGTTAGAGGAAAGATGTTGTGAAACTTGAAGGGGTACAGATTGACAAGGATGTTGTTAGGGTTGAAGGGCTTGAACTACAGGGAGAGGCTGAATAGGTTGGGGCTATTTTCCCTGGAGCATTAGAGGATTTTTGGGGGGGGTGGGGGTTGGGCGGTGTAGCAGGGGTGGTAATAGACGTTTATAAAACTGTGAGGGGCGTGCACAGGGTGAATAGTCAGGGTCTTCTCCCCAGGACAGGGGAGACCAAAACCTGATGGTATAGGTTAAGGTTAGAGGGGCAAGATTTAAAAGGCACTTATGAACGTAGAACAGTACAACACAGTATAGGCCCTTCGGCCCTCTATGTTGTGCTGATCCTTTATTCGACTCTAAGATCAGATTAATCTATATACCCTTTATTGTACTATCTTCCATGTGCCTATCCAAGGATCGCTTAAATGTCCCTCATGTATCTGACTCTACTAGCACTGCTGGCACCCACCACACTCTGTGTAAAGAACCTAATGTGACATCTCCCCGAAACTTTCCTCCAATCACCTTAAAATATGCCTCCTCATGATAGACATTTCTGCCTATTTGACTATTCCCTCTATCTATGCCTCTCATCATCTTGTACACCTCTATCAAGTCACCTCTCATCCTTCTTCGCTGCAACGAGAAAAGCCCTAGCTCCCTCAACCTTTCTTCATAAGACATGCCCCCCAATCCAGGCAGCATCCTGGTAAATCTCCTCTGCACCCTCTCTAAAGCTTGCACATCCTTCCAATAATGATGCAACCACAATTGAACACAATATTCCATGTGTGGTTTAACCAGGGATCTATAGTGTTACAGCATAGCCTTGCAGCTCATAAGCTCAATCCCCCTGCTAATGAAAGCCAACACACAATACGTTTTCTGAACAACCCTATTAACTTGGGTGGCAACTTTGAGGGATCTATGGACATTGACCCAAGATCCTTCTATTCCTCCACACTGCCAAGAATTCTGCCTTTAACCCTGTATTCTGCATTCAAATTCAACCTTCCAATGTGAATGACTTCACACTTTTGCAGGTTGAACTCCATCTGCTACTTATCAGCCCAGCTCTGCATCCTGTCAATGTCTCACTGCAACCTACAACAGCCTTCCATGCTGTCCACAACTCCATCAACCTTTGTGTCATCAGCAAACTTACTAATCCACCTTTCCACTTCCTTATCAAGTCATTTCTAAAAATCACTAAGAGCAGAGGTTCCAGACCTGATCCATGTGGAACACCACTGGTCACCGAGCTCCAGGCTGAATACAGTCCATCTGCTACCACCTTCTGTCTTCTACAGGCCAGCCAATTCTGTATACAGACAATCAGAAAACCCTGCATCCCATGCCTCCTTATGTTCTGAATGAACCTACCATGGAGAACCTTATCAAATGCCTTGCTAAAATCCATGTACACAACATCCAGTGCTCTACCTTCATCAACGTGCTTTGTCACATCCTCAAAGAATTCAATAAGGTTTGTGAATTGCCCCTCACAAAAAGTCATGCTGACTATGTTTAATCAAATTGTGGTTTTCCAATAATCATAAATTCTGTCTCTCAGAATCCTCTCCAATATTTTGCCCAAAACTGACAATAAGACTGATTGGTCTGTAGTCCCAGGATTATTCCTATTCTCTTTCTTGAACAAAGGAATAACATTTTCCACCAGTCAATCATCTGGCATTACTCTAGTCGATGGTGAGGATGCAAAAATCATCACCAAAGGCTCAGCAATCTCTTCCCTTGCTTCCTGCAATATTCTCGGGTATATCCTGACAGGCCCAGGGGATTTATCTATCCTTATGTTTTTCAAAATTTTCAGCACATCCTCCTTCCTTACATCAACCTGTTCTGGCATATCAGTCTGTTTCACACTGTCCTTGGAAACATCAAGGTCCCTCTCAGTAGTGAATACTGAAGCAAAGTTTTCATTAAGGACCTCCCCACTTCTTGTGACTCAAGGCACAAGTTCCCTCCACTATTCCTGATTGGCCCTACCCTCACTCTGGCCATCCTCTTGTTACTAAGGGGCAACTTTTTCACATGAAGGGTGTTGCGTGTATGGAATGAGCTGCCAGAGGAAGTGGTGGAGGCTGGTAAAATTAAAACACTTAAAAGGCATCTGGATGAGTATATGAATGGGAAGGGTTCAGAGGGATATGGGCCAAAGTGCTGGCAAATGGGGCTAGGTTAGGTTAGGATATCTGGTCGGCATGGATGAGCTGTACATCTCTATGACTTTACATATGAGTCAAATTAATTATTTTGACAAAAATCTTACCATCTCGATTGAAAAAAGTATTAGCTAGGGCAGGAAGCCTCATTTTCTCTTTTTGCCCTCAGACTGTAGTCTGTCGGCTGTTCATCAACTGAACTTGAAAGGGTTTGGAAGTGCAACAGATGGCTTTGCTGTTTATTTTTTGTGAATATGTGACCTGCATGAGTTTAAATCTTGTCTTCAAAAGGAAGTGGGCTAGGCTGAAAGCCAGGATGTCAGTTCCTTTTACATTCTGTCCTTCATTTCTCTAATATGAAGAAAGTAATGATTACTTTTTTCTCTTCTTTAGCGTCAGACTTATTGCATCAGTAAAATTAAAACACAAATTTGACAGTCTTCACAACTCCAGTATCCACACAATATGGGCTGTGATCTCAGGTTTAGGAAACGGATCTTGAGACTGTTTGCATCCGTCAATCTTGATCAGGTCTGCATGCAGCGAGCTTAGGTCAACTGCTGTCACCTTTCTCATCATTGTACCTTTTCAACCATCTTAGTTATCAAAAAACGCTTTTTCAAAATGAGTTCTCTCTCAGCTCACCACACTAACCTCTTACAGCCTCCACTCAGGTGGGCAACATGTGACTTACTTTGCCTGGTTTTGACCCTAAATGAAAATAATTTTTCTTTCTGATTAACAAGTATGCTATAAAAGTATTAGCAGCAGTCCAAACATAATTTCATGAATAAATCTGATGTCATTTGGTGTTTGTGACTTTTTTTGTGTCTGCTACCTTTAGATACCACGTACTGTGTGTTTGCATTCTGAATATGTTGAAATGTCTCAAAGTAGATTGGAATGGAATAACATGCAATTTGCATTATGGAATCAAACCATTTAATACAATGAATCCATGTCAGCATTTACACTTCAGTCGGGACTCCTCCCATCATTCCTTATCTAACTCTGTCAGCATAGTGTCTTTCCTTTCTCTCTCATGTGTTTTTCTAGTTTCCCCTTTAATATATTTGCATTGTTCACCTCAACTACTTCCTTTGTCATCAGCTCTCTACTCTCTCACCGGGAGAATTATCGAATTGTTCCAGTGTAGAAGGAGACCATTCAGCTTATCATGTCTGCACAAGTCCCTGAATGAGCAATATATCTTTACCATTCCTCTGCCTTCTCCAGTACCCTTGCACACTCCTCCTTTCCAGATAACAATCTAATTCCATCCTGCATGCCTTGATTGAACCTCCTCTGCCACACTCTCAGGCTGTGCATTCCACATCCTAAACAATTACTACATTGAAAGGTTTTTCCACATTTGCCATTGGTTCTTTTGCCAATCATCTTAAATGTGTGTACTTCACTTCTGAGGAAGGGTCACTGGATCCCAAACGTTAACTCTGATTTCTCTCTACAGATGCTGCCAGGCTTGCTGAGCTTTTCCAGCAATTTTTGTTTTTGTATCTTAAATGTGCACCCTCTCATTATTGATTGTCTGATGAGTGGGTAAGTCTATCCCCATTTATTCTGTCCAAAACCCCACTTTTTCTTCTTAAATCAAAACAGTTTTGAATTCTTCAATTTATGTCACTGAAATTCCTCATGTCTGGAACCATCCTCATGAATCTTTATGCACCTTATCGTGGGCGGCACGGTGGCACAGTGGTTAGCACTGCTGCCTCACAGCGCCAGAGACCCGGGTTCAATTCCCGCCTCAGGCGACTAACTGTGTGGAGTTTGCATGTCCTCCCCGTGTCTGCGTGGGTTTGCTCCGGGTCCTCCGGTTTCCTCCCACAGTCCAAAGATGTGCAGGTCAGGTGAATTGGCCATGCTAAATTGCCCGTAGTGTTAGGTAAGGGGTAAATGTAGGGATATGGGTAGCTTGCGCTTCGGCGGTGTGGTGTGAACTTGTTGGGCCGAAGGGCCTGTTTCTACACTGTAAGTAATCTAATTTGAATCCTTTCCAAGTATGGGTCCAGAACTGGATACAATGCTCCAGCTGAGGTTAAACTGATATCCAACGCAAGTTCAACAGATCCTTTTTGCTCTTGTTCCTCTATGATCCAATTAATAGGGACTGGGAGACTTCCTTCTTTATTGACTATTCTCTTAACCTGTCCGCTACCTTCAATAATACACCTTCAGATATACACCCAGGCCCCTCTGTTCTGGCACCCTCTTTAGAATTAGGGCCTATATTTTATCTGTCGTTCCATTTTCTTTGTAAGAAAATGATTGAGGAGGTGCTAGACTTGTGGTATTATTGCTAAACTATTTATCCTGAGACTCAGGTAATGTTCTAGGGATCCTTGTTCAAATTCTGCCGTGGCAGATGGTGGTAACTTGAATTCAATGTGAATCTGTAATTAAGAGTCTAATGACCATGAAATCATTGTCGATTGTCAAAAAACAAAATCTGGGTTCACTGATGTCCTTTTGGGAAGGAAACTGCTTCCTTACCTGATCTGAGCTATATCTGATTCCAGACCCACAGCAATGTGATTGATGTATAATTGTCCTCTAGGCAACCAGAGATGGGCAGTAAACATAGGTCCAGTCAGTGACACCCACATTCTACAAATTAATGAAATGATCAGGGGACAGAAGTTTCTTCTGAAGTCTCTAGTTTCACTCTTCCCTTCCCCTCAAGTGAAAACACCTTCCCAGTGGCTACTTTATAAAAACCTTCCACCATTTTAAAAAACCTCTTCACCTTTGTCTTGCCATGGTCAAATTCTGTTCACTCTTTCCTGAACTTTATGATGAGTACTTTATACTCGTGGCTACATAAATAGATCTATGCTGCATAGATATGGCTCAGCATGTCCTTACAAACTATGTTACATCATCCATTTGTCCTTGATTGTAATGAACAACCAGGGAACTCTACACAGTGGTGAGTTGATGAAGTGGCTTTATTCCATGATGCAGAAGTAAAGAGTGGGGTCAAAAGAGGTCACTGTATATTAATGCTTGCATTTTTCATATTGTTACAAAGGTGAGGTCAAACTTTCTGATAATTAAAACTGAAACACAAGTCCCTCTAATCTGTTATGGCAGGAATAGAGGTCTTCTTCTGTTAATTAAAACCTGAAACGCCCAGAGAAGCTCGCTTTGTTGTTAAATGAAAGAAGTCCCTGATATTCACTTTATAAGCAACAAGTAACAACTTACTTATTTAACTCTAACAATTAGCAAATTACCAAAGCTGCTAACAAACCAAATAATTTGCCATTAGCCACTAACTATTCCCTAACTGAACCAAATTTTACTGGTATGCTGTTCCAATAAACACAGATAATAAGAAAACTAAATGAAAACTTAAGAGTCTCAAATTCCATACATTATGTGTCTCCCAGAGTGTTCTGCCTTCTCCTCTGTCTCTCCAGTCAGGAATGTTTTTCTACGAAGATACTCCTGTCAGGGATTTTTTTTCTGTGAATTCCTCTGTTAGGACTCTTAGCCAGAAGTGCCGTGGTACTTTTATGGATGGGTGGTGTTTTCTTCGAGAGCTTGGAGATATCTGTGAGAGCGAGATGTTCATTCCCCAGATGGCAGTTTGCTCTTGCCAGATTTCCAAAAACCTAGTTCTTATATATCTTGGATGACATAACATTTTGTTCCAACAACATTGGTCTCAAGTTGTCAAAACTACCAGATTTAAATGTGATTGGTTTTCAGTTTCTAAGTGCTTGGTTTAAATTAATTGGCTGGCTGATTTCAAGCTAGTTGCCAAAATATCAAAACAATCCTAAGGTTTGCAATCACCCAGCCAACTGATACATGTTTCAAATTTTAGTACAGTTCATACATTTTCAGCTGCTTACAGACACATTTTCCATGTAAATCTCCAAGCTTAGAAAAGACTCTACCTCTCAAACGTGCCACGCACTTATCCCTCCTACCATTTTTACAAACAATCTCTAGCCTCCTACCTTCTACTTTATGATTACTCTACATAGCTTTGTAACTACATTAAGCTGCTGTCATGAAATCCACAACAAATGGTCAGACTGAACAATCATAAGAAGTGTGGTTTCCTTGATTCTATTTTGCTGGGACTCTAAAGTAGTTCAGCATGGGAAGGCCACTCAGTAGCTCCAGTAGTAGCACCCCGACCTCCCTGATATTGACAATCACCAGTAAGGAGTCATGAGTGTGGTGCTGGAAAAGCACAGCAGCTCAGGCAGCGTCCAAGGAGCCGGAGAATGGACATTTCAGGAATGGAAGACTCCACCCCGAAACTTCCATTCTCCAGCTCCTTGGATGCAACCTTCCAGCAACACACTCTCAACTCTGATCTCCAGCATCTGCAGTCCTCACCTTCTACTAGAATCCCATTTGCATTTCAACTCACCTACATGTGCTTTCACTCTGTGAATATTCTCTTTACTCAATATATGATTATTCTTCAATATATGATTATTCTTCATTTGTATAGTGAGCAATGGTACTGTTTGGGCTGAGCATTTCTGCCTGCACTCTTCCTCATTTTAGGGAATTATTCAAATTGGTACAACAGGATCATACTCACAAGAAATGGCCATTTGGCTACCGAATTTGCAACCTATCTATTCTGGTGCTTCCAAAACAGTGGTGGCAACTTGCTATCAAGACATAAAAAACTAGAAATAAGACTGAGTCCAAAACTGGGTTTCAGCCTTGTATTGCAGCTTGTTATAGAACATAGAACATAGAACATAGAAGAATACAGCGCAGTACAGGCCCTTCGGCCCTCGATGTTGCACCGATCAAAGCCCACCTAACCTACACTAACCCACTATCCTCCATATACCTATCCAATGCCCGCTTAAATACCCATAAAGAGGGAGAGTCCACCTACTGGCAGGGCATTCCATGAACTTACGACTCGCTGAGTGAAGAACCTACCCCTAACATCAGTCCTATATCTACCCCCCCTTAATTTAAAGCTATGCCCCCTTATATTTCTGCTCTTACAGGATAGTCAGAAGTGATGTCCACAGTGCAAAAAGATCCAAATTCAAATGGAGAGATATCCCTGTGTAAGATCATTCCTAATTCAGAAAATACTTTAACATTTATCTTGATCCTAAAATGATCCAGTGTCTCACTCAGGAATTTTGTACCTGTAGCACTTTTCCAATAAGTACTGAGAATAATGAAGCAGCTATGAATCCCTAAATGCTACTCGCTGCCAATTACTGATTAGGTGAGACAACAAGAATACATCAGTAGTTACTCAATTTGTTGAAAACAGAAATGTAAATTATAAAATGATCATTTGGAGAAACAGAAAAATGATGTGAAGGATTAATATTCTACATGCCATCGCTCATGCAAGTGGTCTTTCAAGAAGAGACAAAGTTACTGGAATCAGCAATCAATTAACAGCAAAGGAAGGACTGCTAAAATAGAAACACACATAATAGATTGCAAATTTAACAAAACTCTTACATTATTCCCCAGGCAATCCTTATTACTGGCAGCCAGAAATCAATCAGTAGCTTAATAAAAATACTTAATCTATTGCCTATGTGACTCCAAATACAGAAAGTGATGTGCCACTAATTATAAGACAATTTCACAAATTAAAAACTCTAATTTCATGATTTCTCACAAATTTCAATGCAATTCATATTTAGGGAGGGAAATCAACTTGGCACCATCAAAGTTTGCTTGATCATTCCAATAAAAGGCTGCAGGCCTGATTGACAAAACCTTATTGTCTGAAGTGTGTTAAGGTTCCTTTTGAAACTGTGAGTAAAACTGGCCAATTGGTGCTGACTCAGGGCACAATCATCTTAAAACGTCCACACTATCCACACAAATACACGCCTCCCAAAATACACACTGAAAAAATAGATACTTATCAGAAGCACACATGCACCCAGACACAAATCATTCTTCAATATAAACACACATACACTCCACAGACACACAAATCTGCGCATACACAAATACACACACACACACTTACACTATGCAGCCGACACAGACATTCATACAGAGGCAAACACACATAAAAGACACACTGATAGACACATGCCATGAAATGAATACAGCCCCATTACAGACACCCACATAAACATACACATTATCAACAACATACATTCATATGTAGACGCACACAAAAAGACACAGATGCGTACCTCGACACAAACATGGCTCCATACACACACCCACATAAACTCAAAGATCAACAGCATAAACTCGCACATGGGCTCACACACAATAGACACAACTACTCTCTCACACATACTTTGAGACACACCATTAGCTTACACATTTACACAAATACACTCACCCCACTACATGCACACGTTCACAACTGTAACTTTTGAACACAAATTTATATTAGTGAGAGTAACCTTTCTCTTCCTATGCAGCTTGTCGGTCGGTCAGATAGCTTTTACAGTGAACAAGGGTGACCCTGGCAAACTTTGATGGTGCTAGATGAAAACCTCAAGAACTGGGGATGCTGTAAATCAGAAACAAAAACAGAAGTTGCTGGAAAAGCTCAGCAGGTCAGGCAGTATCTGTGAAGAGAAATCAGAGTTAATGTTAACTCTGATTTCTTTGATTCCAGGTTTATTTTCCTCCTTCAATAATTACCTAAAAGTTGTGAGGAATCATTAAATAGGAATTACTAGTTCTTGAAGTTGACACATCACAACCTGCACTTTGAATGCCATAGGCTGAAGGATTTTTAAAGTTTAAGTGTCTGATTCCTGGCTGCCAGTAATAAGGATTGCCAAAGCAATGTCATAGTTTTGTTACATTTGCAATTTACTGGAGACAGGGAGTGAGGAGCTTATATAGCCCCGGTGAAAAAGGACAACGTATCTATGTGCAACTTTGCAGTATTAAAGACGGTGACGGATCTAAAGCCCATGTAATTAACAGAAGCACACAACAGTCAGTTTCCCACTTCCACTTACATCTCCAGCCAGACATCAGTCCATTTACCTCATGGGATTCAAATCTAAAACCGAATCACAGAGTCTCTGGTGGGGCAATGTCCCTACCTCTGAGTCAGAAGGCCCGGATTCAAGTTCCATCTACTCCAGCAGTGTGTAAGAACATCACTGAACAGGTCGATGAAGTAATATTAAAAGCAGCTTACAATGGGATGCGTTGCAAATGCCACTTGTCTTGGCTGGGAGGGGAATAATGCATTGAAAGAAGCTTTTGAAACTAATGCATTTTCCTGACCCACAAAACAAGCTGCATTTGTACAATCTGAGCTGCCCGGTGAATTTTGACAAACTGTGAAGTTATTGCCCGTTTATTTCGGTCCGGTTCGAAACTTTTTATTGTCTGGGGAGGGCATTGAACACAAAAGCATTGAAAAGCCACTGGCTCTTCTGCTGTTCTATCCTTCAGGGTAGGCCGGGGTTGGAATTTGAAAGCCTTTAGATGATGGTCTGAAAGCGAGAAGTTGACGGTAGCTCTGTCCTTTCATTAATCTGACTGAATAAACAGAGGAACAGCGTGGGGTGAGACCGCAGGAGGGAGCTAGACCTCTACAGAAGAGAGGGACTGACAGAGAGCGAGACAGTGCACTTGCTGTTCGTACAATCGCCAGCACACCATCTCTCTCATCGCAATTTGCTCCAAATATAACCTGTCCTGCAAAATGCAGAGAAAGCAGAAATCATGATTCAACTCAGGGATAAATCTGTGTGAAATGTCGATTACTGCACTGCCAAGCTGCTAATAACTGACTAATATATTTCTGCACTTGCGCTTTTCTGACCTTTGGAAGTTGTGTAAGTGTAACTGAAGTTTTTTTTTCTCTCTCTCTGACACTGTGGTCGGCAGTTTTCTAAGACTTCCAAACGGGGGTTTGTGGGGAAGCAGATTGGGAGAGAAGTTGGAATCTGCCGGTTTCTGCTTTCCCTCGTGCAGACTTGCAAATGCCGAGTTCACAACATTGTTCCATTTACTTGCAAATTACATTCATTTTACACACAGTCTCCAGTGCGGGCCATGAATTATTCCTCAAAATATGGTTCTGTCGCTAGGGCTGAGTTTTGTATTGTGGTGACAGATGGTCTCTGTAATATAAGAATTATTGTAAACTTCACACACACACACACAGAAATCTCGAGAATGGGAGCGATTTCAGTGGTGATTCTCTCAATCGGAGACTCCCCGCTATCGCCACCAAAAACACTCACAAACGTCTACTTTCAGCCGCTAGTCGAGACAGCATTCTTGTCACGTTACACGGTATAAAAAAAGCTAAACATTGCAGATTCAATGGCGCAGTAACCCAGCCGAACCGTACAAGAACAGAAATGACAAAATGATTGTGGTTTGAGGTTATGTCGTTGACACAGTCTCTCTCTCACATATACACACTGCAATGTCCCACACTCCGAGGCCGGGCAATGATATGGTTTCAATCGGGGGCCGCTTGCTGGGCGGTGAATTGAAGAATATAACTTTTTTATTCTCCTTCATCCCCCCCCACCTCGTCTCTCTGGCCCTGTCTAGCCCCCAGTCGGAGAATGAGCTCAAATCGGATGGAAATATGGGAGGAAAGCGAATTGGCGAACCCCAGACTGCACAGACCTCCAACTAATAACCACCCCTCAGGGCTAGAGAGGGGGGAAGAGGCAAACTTTCTCTCCCAACTCAGTAACACAGTCAGTTTTTTTTTCCCCCCAGAACAGAAAAGGCGTTTACTTTCCCAACCCCGGGCTGGCTTGGAAGGAAACACAAGCTTTGCAACATTTTCAGACGCTTTGCCGAGCTGCCGGTGTTAATTTGCAGGACGGTGCGCCAGAAATGTCAATGAGATGCAGTTGGGAACTGAGACAAGTCCCTCTGCACACACTAACGAACGGAATGAGTGAGAAGGTGGCGGTAGAAACCTGGCGAGGGAAAACTTCACATTACATCTGGGTCAGAAAAGGTTCAAATGAAAGCAGAGCCGTGGCGGCTCTCTCCCGATGTTTATTCAAGTGAGCTGTCCAGCTTCCAGAGTGTCCTTCACTCAAAACCCTAACAGCCAATATGTAATGAACAAAACTAGAGTGGTCACTGAGACACCAACTAGCTTACACTTTATTGGTTTCGATGAAGTTTCGTATTGGTTGTGTTCTGAACCTGGGAGGCAGCGAGGAGCAGAACCATTGAGTTCCCGTTCTCCATCTCCTCCGAAGATGCCTTGGCGGCCAATCAGCCCATCGCCCTTGGAAAGGGCTGATCCAATTTACCAAAAGTCACTCCCCCCCCCCCCCCCCCCACGCCACCAGCCACCAGCCCAGCCAATATTTTTCACAGAAGATTGGAGACTGACGGTTCTCACTCAGCGAGGCGACCCCCACAGCCAGCCTCACCCCCCCCCCATACACTCACCCCAACATCCCCCACACACTCTCACCCCAACCCCCACACCCAGCCTCACTCCCCATGCACTTACCCCAACATCCCCCACACACTCTCACCCCAACCCCCACACACAGCCTCACTCCCCATGCACTTACCCCAACATCCCCCACACACTCTCACCCCAACCCCCACACCCAGTCTCACTCCCCCATACACTCACCCCAACATCCCCCACACACTCTCACCCCAACCCCCACACCCTGCCTCACCCCCCATACACTTACCCCAACATCCCCCACACACTCTCACCCCAACCCCCACACCCAGTCTCACTCCCCCATACACTCACCCCAACATCCCCCACACACTCTCACCCCAACCCCCATATCCAGCCTCAACCCCCATACACTTACCCCAACATCCCCCACACACTCTCACCCCAACCCCCACACCCAGCCTCACCCCCCATACTCTCACCCCAACATCCCCCACACACTCTCACCCCAACCCCCATATCCAGCCTCACTCCCCATACACTCACCCCAACATCCCCCACACACTCTCACCCCAACCCCCACACCCAGCCTCACCCCCCATACACTCACCTCAACATCCCCCACACACTCTCACCCCAACCCCCACACCCAACCTCACCCCCCATACACTTACCCCAACATCCCCCACACACTCTCACCCCAACCCCCATATCCAGCCTCACTCCCCATACACTCACCCCAACATCCCCCACACACTCTCACCCCAACCCCCACACCCAGCCTCACCCCCCATACACTCACCTCAACATCCCCCACACACTCTCACCCCAACCCCCACACCCAACCTCACCCCCCATACACTTACCCCAACATCCCCCACACACTCTCACCCCAACCCCCATATCCAGCCTCACTCCCCATACACTCACCCCAACATCCCCCACACACTCTCACCCCAACCCCCACACCCAGCCTCACCCCCCATACACTCACCTCAACATCCCCCACACACTCTCACCCCAACCCCCACACCCAGCCTCACTCCCCATACACTCACCCCAACATCCCCCACACACTCTCACCCCAAACCCCACACCCAGCCTCACCCCCCCATACACTCACCTCAACATCCCCCACATACTCTCACCCCAACCCCCACACCCAGCCTCACCCCCCCATACACTCACCCCAACATCCCCCACACACTCTCACCCCAACCCCCACACCCAACCTCACCCCCCATACACTTACCCCAACATCCCCCACACACTCTCACCCCAACCCCCATATCCAGCCTCACTCCCCATACACACACCTCAACATCCCCCACACACTCTCACCCCAACCCCCACACCCAGCCTCACTCCCCATACACTCACCCCAACATCCCCCACACACTCTCACCCCAACCCCCACACCCAGCCTCACTCCCCATACACTCACCTCAACATCCCCCACATACTCTCACCCCAACCCTCATACCCAGCCTCACCCCCCATACACTCACCTCAACATCCCCCACACACTCTCACCCCAACCCCCACACCCAGCCTCACTCCCCATACACTCACCCCAACATCCCCCACACACTCTCACCCCAACCCCCACACCCAGCCTCACTCCCCATACACTCACCCCAACATCCCCCACACACTCTCACCCCAACCCCCATATCCAGCTTCATCCCCCCCACACACCTCAACACCCCACACACACTCACCCCAACCCCCATATCCAGCCTTACTCCCCCACACCCCCATACCCAGCCTCACCCCCATACCCAGCCTCACCCCCCACATCCCCATACTCAGCCTCACCCCCATACCCAGCCTCACCCCCACACCCCCATACCCAACCTCACCCCCCACATCCCCATACCCAGCCTCATCCCCACACCCCCATACCCAGCCTCACCCCCATACCCAGCCTCACCCCCCACACCCCCATACTCAGCCTCACCCCCATACCCAGCCTTACCCCCACACCCCCATACCCAACCTCACCCCCCACATCCCCATACCCAGCCTCATCCCCACACCCCCATACCCAGCCTCACCCCCACAACCCCAAACCCAGTCTCACTTCCCACACTCAGCCTCACCCCCCACATTCCCATACCCAGCATCACCCCCATACCCAGCCTCACCCCCCAGTCCCATACCAACCTCACCCCCACACCCCCATACCCAGCCTCACCCCCACACCCCCATACCCAGCCTTAACCCCCACATCCCCATACCCAGCATCACCCCCCACACTCCCATACCCAGCCTCATCTCCACTACCCCAAACCCTGCCTCACCCCCACACCCAGCCTCACCCCCCACAACCCTATACCCAGCCTCAAGCCCCACACCCCAAACCTAGCCTCTCCCACCCACACCCCCAAACCTAGCCTCTCCCACCCGCACCCCCAAACCCAGCCTCACCCCCCACACCCCCAACCCAGCCTCACCCCTCCAGACCCCCATACCCAGCTTCACCCCCTCACACCCCCATACCCAGCCGCACCCCCCTCATGCCAAGCCTTCTATCCCCCCACCCAGACAGTTTGACCTGTGTGTGTGCCATACCCCAGGCCAGTCATTTATGTTCAGTCAAGCCGCAGTTGGAATGTGTGTGGGCTGGGGCGCAAGGGGAGCTGGGGGGTGGGGGGGGGGGGGGGGGGGTGAGGCTATAGGTACATGGAATAACTGGGGCTGAGGGGAATGTGGGGATTGGCTGTGCCATACAGCAATGTGATGGCCATTGTTCTTACTGCTGGCATATCCATGACATGGACATTCAGTGAAGACAATCTCCATGTCCCTGCCGGAGAATGATCCAAATGGTGCCGCTTCTGCAGGTTAAAAATAAACTGCAACCAGCCTTTAGCCCCCGGGGGTATCAGCAGGCAGTGCTCAGCACCAGTCACCACTGTAACTCTCTGTCCAGATGACACTTTTCAGCCGGCTCTCTTCACAGCCACCAGGGGTTCTGCAGTAACCTTTCACACACACACACACACTCACACACACACAAGCACACACAAACAGACACACACTCAGTCACAGACACACTTCTGCACACACATTCACACTCATTCTCTCACACACAGACTCACTCACACACAATCATTCTTACACATATACTTACACACACACGCTCACACTCAGACACACACACATATGCACACACACATTCTCACACATACTCATTCACACACACACGCACACTCACTCACTCTTGCACACCCACTCAGACACAAGCTCACACATTCACACACTCAAACACGCTCTCACTCAGGTACACAACACACAGTCACTCATACAGATGCACTCACACGGTCGCTCATACACAAACTCACTCACACAGTCGCTCTTATACACACATACCCTCTCACGGTTGATTTCATGCACACAATCACTGTAAAACACACACACATTCACTCTCACATTCACACACGCACAAACTCACTGACACATATTCACACACTCACATACTCACCCTCTCACACACACATTCACTCTCACTCACATTCACACATTCTCTCTCTCACACACACACACTCAGTGACTGTGCAGAGGAAGTGGTTGGGGAGGGGAGAGAGCCTGGACTGAGATCCAGTTAACCTGCTTCACTGAGCGGAGGCTGAACCGAGCGGAAACAGACGTTTGATCCAAAGCTGCTGCTCAAATTACGGTGCTGAAGGATTGGGGTGGGTGTCGGGCACATAGTAACATAGTAACTCGGAGCAGGGGGAGGCTATTCGGCCCTTCGAACCTCCTCCGCCATTCAGTATGATCATGGGCTGATGATCCAACTCAGTTCCCTGCTCCTGCTTTCTTCCCAATACCCTTTGATCCCTTTAGCCCAACTCCTTCCTGAAAACACTCAATGTTTTGGTCTCAACCACCTTATGACATAGAATTCCACCGCTCTCTGGGTGAAGAAATGTCTCCTCATCTCAGGCCGAAATGACCTGCCCTGTGCCCTTACCTTGTGTCCCCTGCTTCTGAACCCCCAGGTCATTGGGAACATCCTTGGTGAGTTCACTCTGTTCAGTCCTGTTAGAATTTTATAGGTTTCTGTCAGATCCGAGCCTCCAACCCCACCCCAACCATTCTTGGAAACTCCAGTGAATATAATCCTAACCCACATAATCTCTGCTCGTGGCAAACAGCTTTGATTGGGAATTGGATCGGACCAGTTCCAAATGTATCTCAAACCTGACTTCAGACGCTGTGCCCGTTCTAACGCAAACATCTATTAATCTCCGCGCCGTTTCAAAGTTGTTAGAAACAGGACAAGAAACAGGCTGGGAGTCTAGAGCTATAATACCATTTTTTAAAAAAGCAACATGTTGGAAATCAGAAATAAAGACTGGCGCTTCCTGTGTTATAAACCATGTCAGCGTTTTCCACAACTATTTTAGCACGCTCGTGAACAAGGACATTGTGAAATTAATTGTTGTAGAAATATCCTGTCTTAGAATTTCAAAAAACTCACCCATCACATAAAAACGGACGCAGCTCAATTCCCCGGCACAACATTCCAGTTCTGGCAGAATTAAACTTCATAAAGGCGCACCAGAGAGATTTTTTAAAAAACTGGTCACTTTTTTTGAAACCTGCTCGGAAGTGTCATTGCTTGAAACCGGGCCTCCTGGCTCAGAGAGAGGGACACGACCACTACACCACAAGAGCCCTCAGTACTCCTTGGGAAATCCAGCCTTTATTCGGTTTGTACACTGAAAGAGCAGGTGCCCAGTTGGCTTACTCTGCCCCTAAACAACATTAATGTCACGGCTGGGCCCATTGCCTTTCAGTATCGAACCTGAAAAGGGAACTGTTCTGAGGCGCTCTGTTTTGATCTGTCTTTCTCCACCGCTGGGTAACATCTGCAACAAATTGCTTACGTTCGACCGCCATCCCTGAATTCCACAAGTCTTTCCAATTAACACTTGATAGGTGTGTACTGCATAGTTAGGACGAGCTATTTATTTTTAAAAAAAATCAAGTGTCCAACCCTGAAATAAGTTGCAAACATTTAAACTTCGCCAGATTCCATGTCCCCCTAATCTTACTCCTCTCCTGGTCTTACACGGTCCCAGCAATTTAGCAATTGCGGAGTTCCAACATCCGCTGGCTCGATCTTCCTTATCGGAGCATGTTAGAGCAGCAAGAATTAGTCAGGCCTCCTGTGTGTCCATATTTTGAAAATTAACCAGTTCAAATCTGTGATTACAGCAGGTTTGTTTTGGGCGGGGGGAGAGCTTGATCCCGGACCTCACGACTCAGAGCTAGGGACACTACCACCGCATCTCAAGAAGTCCAGCAGTCTCAGATCCGCCATCCAGCCTACCCTTAATAACCTTCCACCAACGCCTTACTTTACAATAACCTATTCCCCTCTTCTTTCTAAAACATTCATGAACTCTGCTTCCACCGCCTTTTCGGGAACAGCCTGTCTGAGAGCGAGAGAGAGAGAGAGAAATCGCCTAACCTCTGTTTTGAATAGATGACCCTGATTTTTAAACAGTGACCCCCAGTCACTTAGCATCCTTTTTAAAACCAATAAAGTCCGAGCAAGAGTGAGGCATAACCAACTTGTGTCGAAATTGATATTGCCAGTTCGCCAACAAATTCGAGAAGAAACCTTTCTTCTTGATGTCCCTATGAAACCTCTGCAGCCTACATCTTGTGATTTCACTGGGTTCTATCTACTGTTGTTACACAAGTCACATGAAGTTTATATGCAGTCTGCCGTATATTATTTAACCAGTGAGGGTCGGTACTTATCCAGCGCAGTTAGAACTTTCAGAAACACATGACAATCGATCACGGTTCCTGCTGTCACTGTCTGATGGCCGCTGACAATGGCGAGCTGTTTGTGTAATGTTTATAAATGTGTTGCGATTTTGCTGCTGTCAGTCCATGGGTCTTAGTGTACAGTGCAGTGCCGTGTCTGATGGGAATCTCAGTAGTGGAGTCAATCCCACGGTACAAGTTCTCCCCAGGTAATTCTACTGTTTAATGTCGTGTCTGCCAATCGGAGAGTACACTGCTTGGCTGCTGGACTGGAGATCACAGGAGCTGAGTTTGGAAAGCTTTTCCCTGCCTGTACAAGTCTGAAGCCCCTTTGCAATCACACCGTGGACAATGCAGCGAAAGGTGTCTGGGCCAATGTCACAACGTGAGGAGGACCACGTGACGGGGAGCATCTTTCCGAGCTGCTCAAATTTGACCAAAAACCAAAAAAAAAGTCTTGATTCACTTTTGATGGAAATGTATATCTGGTGCTGCGGCGGTACTGTGTATCAGTGGTTAGCACTGCTGCCTCACAGCGCCAGGGAGACGGGTTCGGTTTCAGCCTCGGCTGATTGCCTGTGTGGGGTTTACACATTCTCCCCGTGTCTGTGTGGATTTCCTCCCAAAGGTGTGCAGGTTAGGTGGAACGCTCATGCTAATTGCCCATAGCGTTAGGTGCATTAGTCAGAGGGAAATGCTTCCAGTGTGAATTACTCTTCCGAGGGTCAGTATGGACTTGTTGGGGCGAAGGGCCTGTTTCCACACTGTGGGGAATTTTATCATATCGCATTATATTCCTCTTTCATGCCAGTTGTTCGCTTTTGGCGAATATTTACATGTGAATTCTGTACACGATTGCAGCGTTATCTCGAGTAGAGGTTACATTTAAAATCAGATTTCCACAACCCGCACTGTTTAATTTTCACCCTTTGACACCCCCTCCTCCCTCAACCACTCCCCGGGTTGGCGTTTTAACTGAGGACCTGGAATTATTGAGATTTAACAGCAGACTTCAAGAAAACTTGAAGGAGCATGTTCATAATGTCCTGAGAACAAATAATGCTGGAGATCACAGCGGGTCAGGCAGCATCCATGGGGAGAGAGGTGGTTGAGCAGGGATGATCCGCTGTGATCCCCAGCATCTTTGTTTTCAGCACAGATTCCAGCATCTGCAGGAATTGGCTCCTGCATTGTGTCCAAAACGTCCTGCAGCAACTCCAGACGGGAGCAAGACCAGGGGCTTATCTTGCTCCCTGTAAACCTCAACACATTCGCTTCGAGTGTTAAGCTCCGGAATCTCTGTATTGATAACGGAGAGGCTCTGCTGTGCATAACAGGAAGATCATTGCTCTTTGCTCACTTCAGCGAGACTGCCCTGGCTGTTTCCTCATCCTTACGAAGTTTCTCACCTCGCATCAGTCAATCACTCTGTCTCAGTGGGGAAGAGGAAAGAGCGACTTGTTTAGATAATGTAAATTCCATTATTGCTGCCCCCATCAATCTTGATTTATTTAATCTACCAGTCTCTGCTGAGCAGTAATTAAGCCTCTGCTATTCAGTCTGGATCCATGCACTGGTGCAGTGGCAGATGGATTTATCTGAGAGCCGTCTCGGAGCTGGCTTCCTGGAGGAATAAAGTGACCGGGCAGCAAAGAGTTAAGTGGTCCATGTTGGACTCTAAGAAATTATGGTTAATTATGATCCGAACAGAGGCCGGGAGTTGGATTATACAGGCGGATGTTCATTTTATTCAGAGACAGTGTTCAATTCCCCGTTCAGGCGAACACATGGAGGTGGCTGGGATGGGGGTGTTGCGGGGGTGGGGGGGGGGGGGGGGGTGGGGGAGGTGGAATGAGGTGTCTGTATTTGTGGAAAACCCATGAACATGAACAGAAAGCGAACCGGGCGCGGGGAAGTCGCTGCTCCAATGCAGGCGGCCGAATGGGTTCAAATTCACTTGTGCGTGTGCCAAAACAGGACGCTTTTCTGCGCATCTTCTACCCCCATTCCCACACTCCAGAGACAGGGAATTCCGCCCCTCTAGTTCTGAGACACACTCAGAGGGGAACACGGGAAGTGCTGTAGAGCTGGGGCCTGAGCGGAAGGGAGCCCAGGGAGAGCTCTCGGCTGAACAGTTACATTATTGGAGTAACCATTTCAGATTAAATACGCCAAGCCCGCTGCTGTTTGGGAAGCCCTCACCTTGTTTGGATAGAAATAGGCGGCAGGCAAACGCAGCGCTCATCGCCCCCGCTTTAACACGCACCTTTCACTTATGAACAACTCCCAGGTTGCCTCCTCAGCCCGGCGTCTGTCCAGTCGACACTTTCCCACCTCCTAAACACAACGCAAATGGGGAGCTGTGTCGAGGAGCTAGCACGGGCGAGATGGGCCGACTCGGCGCTCAGGGTGCCTTCCAGTGCAGGTGAATAGGGGACAGCTGGCCAGGGCACAAGCTGGAGGGGGGACCATCCTCAAAAGGGGTTGGAAAGCCACAACAGACCATTTCGCGAGTCCCGGGCAGTGGGACTGGGAGCAGAGTGCTCCAGAACTCGCCACTGAGTGAGACAGCAACAGCCGGGGAGAGGGAGGTGGGGGGGGGGGGGGGGGGGGGGGGTGGTGGAATGGGCTGTAATACCCCCGTGAATTACCCCACAGCATTGGCAGACTTTGGCGCTTCGAGTTCTCCGAGAGGTAGATGCGTTCGGAGCGGAATCTCTGTGAGCAACGAATCCTTCACATACACATACACACACACAGACACACATACACACACACAGGCACACACAGACACACATACACAGACACACACACACAGGCACACACAGACACACATACACAGACTCAGACACACACAGACACACACACACACACAGACATACACACAGGCACACACAGACACACACAGAGGCACACACAGACACACACACACATACACAGACACACCACACACACAGGCACACACATACACACACATACACAGACACACATACACACACACACACAGGCACACACATACACACACACACACAGACATACACACAGGCACACACAGACACACACAGAGGCACACACAGACACACACACACATACACAGACACACACACAGGCACACACACACATCTCTCTCAGATTTATATGCGACCAGCATCTGAAGGTCAGCGCCACACCGCCCAAAATGCTAAATACCGAACTGGGGGAAGTCACCGGGCGAGGAGAGAGAGGCCTTTGGGGTTGTGTTTGATTGCGAGCAGCTCTCCCTCTCTGTTCTGAGCTCGGTTGCTTTCCGCCGGCTTCAGGGGTCTCGGAAGCTCCTCAGTTAGTGTCTGGCGCATGTTGCTCATCCTCGCTTGACCTTGGGCTCAGTCAGCAGCCTCCTGCCCAGCCCCGGCAGGATAAGGATTCGCCCACATTGCCAATCTAACACCCCCCCCCCCCAAACCAACCCAACCCAGCCCACCGTCCATCTATCTGAGAGAATTGTCGCTCCTGCATCGAAATAGTAATCCTGAGTAATTCACTTTCTGCTTTCGGATGTTTAGACTCAGCCACGGTAAAGCTGGTCAGATGTATTGCAATTAAGACGAACTATTAAACTTAGGTCCAACACACACACACACACACACACACATTGCAACTCGACCTCACAATAGACAACAAGACTTTGTGCGAACGGGTACGGTACCAACACGTCTTTCTAAATCCCATCCCCCGATATTTCTCCCTCACCATCTCAACGCTGCAATCCTCTTCAACTCAAATTAAGTAGAGTGCGCGTTTTATTACAGCGACGGTAAATACAAAGGCTGTCTCTGCGTTAAGAGAGAGAGAGGGGTGGTGGTGGTGGTGGGGTGGGGAAATATTGCAAACAAGATTGCTTCCCGTTTCATGTATAAAACCTTCGAACAAAGTACCGCTGTAAAGCCAAAAAGCTCCATCAGGACAAGAAGGGGAGAGTACTTACCGCTGACAGAGGCTGTGTGTCAGTGAGAGACAGTGTTGCTTGCATCGCCGATAGGGAACACGCTGTTGCTGTCTCTGCCTGGCGGCTGCTTTTGCGATGCCGTGATTTCTTTCTCCCCAAGACTGACTTCTTCCATCTACTTCAACGCTCCTTCTGGAGGCAGGGATCCGCAGCCCCCGAGGGTGGGCTGGAAGGAGCTTTCCTACCTGTCAGCTTCCTGATTGGTGACCACTCGGTTTTCAGGCTCTCGTTATTGATAATAGTATCCTCCTGAAACAGAGGGAGGGTTGACAGGACTGTGGGCTCTACTCTGTACGGACGGCAGGGCACTGGGAATCCTGGCTCTTTCAGACTGAGGAATTTGCAAGTGAATTCAGTGGGAGCTTACAGTGAAGTGGTTTATATGAATAGAACCTCCCCCCCGCCATAAACACACACACAGATAGTGATGGATTGACCTCTCTGTTTGAAGTCTTAAGCAATGGCATTCTCTCCCACCTCTACACACCCCCCCCCCCCCAAAGCAAAATATAATCTGCTTTCTTTCATGATCTGTGATAATAAAAGATGAAACGAACCTACAAATTGTAAACCATTTTCAGTTCAGGCACCTCCACCCCACAGAGTAGCCTTTGCAGTTCCCCAGCAGAACCAGAGATCAGCAGCTCATTGATCAAAACACTGTCTCAAACAGCAGCCACCTCCTGGAACACAACTTGTGATTTCTTATCTTTCATTGGCAAAACATAATATACAAAAGCAAAAGAAAACAATAACATTCTGGCGATGAAAGGCTCAATTATTTTGGACATACATTGCTTCACTACTCTTAAAGAACTAATATATTCATAGAATTCTAACAAGAAAATGCTTTTGCGCTAAATGACTTACTTCAATTGCTGGTTGTGTAAATATTTAGCTGTAAAGTAATCCTTGCTTTTGCTGGTTAACTCTCCGCAACACTAAAACGTGCGTGTGTGCAAGACAGAGACAGATAGATTGTGTGTTTGAGAATGTGTGTGAGGGAACCTTATACCTGTATGTCTGTGAGACAGTGTTCTTGTAAATAATGTGTACATTTGTGATTTTGTGTGTGTGTTTGTAAGGGTGCATTTGTACGTGTGAGAGTGTGATTATATCATAGGACATAGAACACAGAACAGTACAGCACAGGAATGGACCCTTTGGCCCACAATGTTGAGTGAAACATGACACCAAATTAAACTAATTCTTCCTGCCTGCCCTTGGTCTATATCCCTCTATTCCTTGCATATTCATGTCTATCATTGTGCACACGAATGTATATGTTTTCGAATAAACCCTGTCGAGGTATCATTTTTTCTAGTATTCATCCCCTGAGCAACTAAAGCAGCAGACTTTGAATCTCATTCACATTCCATGGGAACACTTGTCTTACTTTCCAAAGCTGGCTGGTTCCTCTCTGTGCCAGGTGAGAAAGAGCACTTTAATCCCGCCTTCTAGCTATTGCTCTGTACCTAGTAGGTTATTGCACCTCAAAGACATATCCAAGCCTTTTCTAATGCGTTTGTAATTTCTGCCAGCATTGCCATTTCAGTCACCGGGTTTCAGACCCTCATTCATCCTTTGAATGGAAAAAGGCTCTTCGAAATTCCCTTCTAACCTTCCATCAATTACTTTAAATCGGTGCCCCTGGTTATTAAAGGACAAAGGAAATTTACAGCCCAGGAACAGACCCTTCAGCCCTCCAAGCCTGAGTGGATCCAAATGTACTGTGTAAACCTGTCGGTCAATTCCTAAGCATCTGCATCCCTCTATTCCCCACCTACTCATGCATTTATCCAGACGCATCTTAAATGACTGTACTGTGCCTGGCTCTATCACCTCTGCATTCCAAATTGACCTGATAGGGGGATATAAGACCTGCCTATCCACCCCAGGTAAACCTCCCATAATTTTATCGACATCAATAAAAGTATCCACCCCTGCTCCCCCCCCCCCCCCCCCAAACTCCCCGGTTGTATCTAATCTTCCTTACAATTAGCATGTGCTGAGTAACACTTTAATGTCACAAGGAGCTGGACATGGCAAGAACTAAAACAGGGAGCAAAGAAAAGTTTGTTTGAAAAAAGGAACTGATTTTGAGTCAAAGCCAGCCTATTATTTGACACTGAAGGTTGTTGCAGTATTTTCACAAATGGTCTCCGTGGAAAAGCTAACATAAGTACCAAAAAAGAATGAAACTAATTGAAAGGTCACTTTGCTTAATAGCTCATGCAGCATTACATTGATGTTAGATCATTGGCAGAGTCCATAGCATTTAAAAGAATATTCCTATTAGTTGAATAGCAGATGATAATCCAAAAACCGTTCGGCAGTATTTAATTGGAGTCACTCCTGTTATTACAGTTTTATGTGTATGCGGCTTTTTATTTGAGAGATACTTCCTGGCTTGCTCTCCCACTAAAAAACTATCAGCCCACTCCTTTCCGTTCTGTGGTACAATTGTTTTATAGCAACTGCACAGGTTGTCTTAAAAACGTTTCTCTTGATTATTGTTTTGCTGCTGGAAGCCATGCATTCTCCAATAGTTACAAACGATCCACCCAGCAATAACACAAAATAAGGTTTGATTGGGTCAGAAGGACAGGCTGGTGTCTCAAACACCATGTCAAGCATCTACGCCAATAAGAGATAAACCGCATATAGAAGTACGGATCACAGCCATCTGCTTTATGGCTTGGTGCTGTTTCCAGAAGTACCAGCTAAATTATTGTCAACATCTATATTAAAGACTTAACAACTACACTTACTGATTCACAAGGTATGGGCGTCACTGGCTTTCCCAGTATTTATTGCTCATCCATAATTGCCCTTGAGAAAGTGGTGATTTGCTTCTTGAGCTGATGCAGTCCTTGGGGTAGAGGGGGGGCACCCATAATGGTGTTAGAGGGGGAATTTTAGGATTTTAGGAATCCTGGGGGCATATCTCTAAGGTGAGAGGAGAAAGACTTAAAAAGGACATGAGGGACAACTTTTTTACACAGGGAGTGGCTCGTGTGTGGAATGAACTCCCAGAGGAAGCAATAGATGCAGTTACAGTTACACCATTTAAAAGATATTTGGATAAGTACATGAATAGGAAAGGTTTGGAGGGATATAGGCTAAGCACAGGCAGATGGGACTAGTTTAGTTTGGGATTATGATTGGCATGGACTGGTGGAACTAAAGGATTTGTTTCCATGCCGTATGGCTGTATGACTCTATGATTTTATCCCGATAACAATGAAGGAATGGTGATACGGTTCCAAATCAGGGTGGTGTGTGACCTGAAGACGAACATACACATGGTTGCATTCCCATGTGTCTTCTGATGTTAAGTGCATATATAGATGTTAAATCTTGTTTTGTGCAATCTTTGGGCTGGGTTTGGATTCCCTGAAGTAACTTGAAGAAGAATTCCTTCCGCCTGTGAACCCTGCATTTTGTTTTGACTTTCCCCACAATTACATGGCTGAGGCCACATGTGGAAAGTGAGATTGGGGAAGAGAATGTTGCATGTTATGTTGCACCATTAAATGGGACAGGCTTGAGGAAACTGACTAAAGTATTTCTCGCGCATTGTCTTTGGAGCTGCTGTCAATAGTAACTCCAATGAAACTAGGGCAACATTGAACGCCTGTTCAGTGAGCATTATTGTACCATGTATGAATTCACCATATAAACTCAGTTATTGAGTACATTCAAGGTGTACCTTTGTATATTTAGTCCAATCACTTTATATAGGCAGCTTTTATTATTTAGGGGATGTGCCAAAACATAACAACAATGTGGATCAGTTTTCATTTTAGAAACCTTTCCACAGAACAACAGAAGTTTCTTGAGAAGGGTTAATGGTCTGGAACCATCCCCTTTGTTTCTTTTCCCACAGATGAGGCCAGACCCGCTGAGTTGCTCCAGCCATTTCTGTTTATGTTTCAGATTTCCAGAAATTGAAGTTCTTTGTTTTATTGTAATGGTATTGTCGGAGTTAGTTCTTTGCTCTCATTGCTGAACGATTGAATGCTTCAGGCAAATAACTGTAATGAAAGTTTGGAATTATTAATTAGAGAACATTTAGGAATGGAGGTTACTCAATGGAAGAAATTGACTGTACTCATCAGGGAGGATTTGATTGGCTAAGCAGCATGCTAACATGATCTGTGACACCAACATTTTCCAATGAATAAGCAATGGATAAGATTTGTTACTAATGTGAACATTGACCTAGTTAGTATACTTATAAAGCTGCACACATCTTAAGGAAAATTTAGTAAATAAAAATAACGTCTGGCTCATTCAACTAGATATATTAAGAATGAAAAAAAATTGATTTTACACGTTGACATTTGATGCAAAGATCTGACCTTGGCCTTTTTGGTGATAAAGTGATGCCCATTGCAGCAGTTGAGTGATTTGGAACAACCCCATGTCTGTAGTCTTTACTGGAACCTATAAAGCCTCTGGGCTCACAAAACCCATCAGGATTTCTGCTCCTGGTTGCTACATGAGACCCCTGCTTCTGTACAAATATGATCTTGAAGAAATGAAAGACCCTCTTCACCCAGTGCCTGAGGGGACAGAGTGTCCAGCTGGGAATAGCTAGCTCAACAATCACCTGCCAAGACTGGGGTTGTCATAGACTGAGATGGCTCTGTATGGCCCAGTGCCACCCAGAGTTTAAACACAAATAATAATGATAGGTGTTGAATTGGGTTGATTGACCACACAAGTGGAGCAGCTGTTTTGTTGAGAAGCATAAGTAGTGAAATAGATATCAAAATGGGCTTGAATTGTTTAACACACACATTTACTATTTGTCCAGTAAAGTAAGAAGTGAATGGGGCTTGTAATATTGTAAGTGCATTCATATTCTCAGGGGAGATGATGGCATTGTGTCATCTCGACTCACAGGCTAATGCTCTGGGGTCATAGATTCAAATCCTGGAAGCAGATGAAACATAAATGCAATAATGTATCTGAAATTGAAAGCTAGTCTGGGTAATGGTGTTAGAATGCAGAGCAAGAACTGAGCTCTGTGATTAACTGCATGGCCTTGCAAGAATTGGGTCTTGCTTATGTTGGTCTGTTGTGGGTCAGGATGCTTGCTACATGCAATGTCTTGATGCTGTGTCCAGACAGGTTGAGAGGAAGATGATTTTTCAGGAGCATGAGAATACGTGAGGAAACTCAACACATCTTGCAGCATAAATGGAGACAGAAGCAGAGTTAATGTTTTGAGTCTGATATCACTCTGCTACAAAACTCCAATGTATTTTTGTCGGCCTGCATGTACATTTAGAAAGGGTTTAGAAGGGGCTTAGAGTTTTAACTTGTAAAATTGTAAATTACGATTTCATAGCCTTTTATCTGTGGTTAGAATCCATTTATTTGTAACAACTAGTAGGTTTTGTTCAGTATTGAAACCGGCTCCATGTTTTTTATAACCGGAGTCTATCGGACTGGTATACTGGGACTCTGTGTACTTGGATCAAAGTTTTAACTTTTGTGCCGATTCCTGGGATAATGGGGCTTGATTTCCAGATCACTAACCCAGTGAGGCCTGACAGTGAGAGCTATGAGGTAAAAACAATGACTGCAGATGCTGGAAAGCAAATACTGGATTAGTGGTGCTGGAAGAGCACAGCAGTTCAGGCAGCATCCAACGAGCAGCGAAATCGACGTTTCGGGCCCGAAACGTCGATTTCGCTGCTCGCTGGATGCTGCCTGAACTGCTGTGCTCTTCCAGCACCACTAATCCAGTGAGAGCTATGCTGCTACAAATATCTAAGATTCCCTTTGCATAGCAAGGAAAAGGACAATATGTTCCCATTTCTAATACCAGCTCTTGCTGGAAAAGTACAAACGGGAAAAGATTGAGTAACAACAAAGTGGGGTTCATCTATAATTAGGTTTAAAGCTACTAATAGATCATAATACTCATACTCTAAGTGAGCGGCTGTTTCGGTGGCCTGGTATCTAAAGGTATCTATCAGTAAATGCAACCAAGGGATGCCAGATTGTTTTAAAAGTCCACCTAGTTCACTGATGGTCTTTAAGGAAATAAATCTGCCATCCTACACGACACTGGAAGCAGGAGACCTTACCCAGACTGTGCTGAAAGGAAAAAAATTCAATCGCTAGACAAATTTAAAATTGAATATGGTGGAAGTATTGGATAGTCTGTCTGTTTGTGAACCTGACAACACCCAAGGACTGCATGAGGTGGACCTAAAGGTACTGAGGGAGCAAAGAACAATCCAGCACACAAACAGGCCCTTCGGCCCACCATGACTGCACTGACACATGATGCCTTTCCAAATTAAAAGCCTTTGCCACTATGCAATCTGGATTCTTCTATCCCCTGCCTATTCATGTACCTGCAAAGATGCCTTTTAAACATTGCTGTTGTATCTGCCTCCATTACCTCCTCCAGCAGTCTATTCACTCTCTATAAAGCCTTGTCTCTCACATCTCCTTTAAACTTATCCACTTTTACCTTAAACCTATGTCCTCTGGCAACTGACATTTCTACCCTGGGAAAAAGACTCCAACTATCCATACTATCCTTGCCTCTCATAAGCTTGTAAACTTCTTTCAGACTGCCCCTCATCCTTCGGCATTCAAGCGAAAACTAATCAGTTGCACCTCATAGCTAGTATGCTGTAAACCTGGCAACATCCTGGTGAACTGTTTCTGTACCCTCTCTATGTCCTTCTGGTATTTTGGCAACCAGAATTATATACAATATTCCAAATGTGGACTAATTAAAGTTCCATACCGCTGCAGCATGACTGGCTAATTTTTATACTCTTTGCTCAAATCGATGAAGGTAAACATGCAAATGCCTTCTTGACCACCTTATCCTCTTATGTTGCCACATTCAGGGAACCGTGGACCTGAACACCAAGATCCCTTGATGTTGATACTTCAAAGGGCACTGTCATTTATTGTATATTTCCCCTTTTCATTAGATCTTCCAAAATGTATGATTAAACTCCGCCTACCATTTCTCCAATGAAATCTCCAGCCCATCTATATCCTGCTGTGTCCTTTTGCAATCCTCCTCACTATCACCAACTACCCTGAACTTTGTGTCATCTGCAAACTTTCTAATCATCCCACATACATTCTCCATCAAATCATTTGTATATATTGCAAACACAGTACTGATCGCTGTGTAACACCACTGGCCTCGGATCTCCAGTCAGAAAAATACATTTCCACTGTTACTCTTCTACAGCCAAGCCAGTTCTGTGTCCTTCTTGCCAGATCACCACGGATCCCATTTGACTTCACCTTCTGTGTCAGCCTGCTATGAGAGGCCTTGTCAAAAACCTTGCTAAAATCATACAGACAATATCTACCACCCTGGCCTCATCAATCATCTTTGTCAATTTTTCAAAACACTCAATGAAGTTTGTGAGACATGATCTTCCCTGCACAAAACCTCCCTGCCTATCACAGTGAGAGTAGAAGTTGCAGAGGCACTGGTAATAGTTGATCAGAGGTAGTCATTCACTGGACTCATAATTTGTAAATGTTGCACCCTTGTTCACAATGGGGTGTATGGTTAAGCCCAACAACTACAGACCAGTCAATTTAACCTTGGTGGCTGAAACAATAACTGAGGACGAAATTAATAAGCACATGGACAAATGCAGGCTAATTAAGGAATATCATGCTTACCTAACTTACTTGAGATTTTTGATACGGCAAAATAGAGGGTTGATGAGGGTGGACTTCCAAAAGGAACTTGATGCCTTGTTGCACTGCAGATTTCATGAAACAAGTTGTAGTTTATAGAATAAAAGGAACAGTAACTACATGGGTACAAAATTAGTCGAGTGACGGGGAAACTGAGGGCAATAGATGATGGGTGTTATTTTGGGGAGGGCCAAGTTTGTAGTGGAGTCCTCCATGGGTTAGTATTGGGACACTTGTTTTTCCTGATAGATGTTAATGAACTGAACCTTGGTGTGCAGGGAATAATCTTAAAAAACGCCAGTGATGCAAAATTTGCAAACATGTAAACTGTGAGAACAGCAGTACAGAAATTCAAAAGACGTAGACAACAAGGCAAAGTGGGCAACAAGGCCACAATCAAGGTTCAGTGTGGTATATTTTGTTGTAAAGTATAGCAAGGGGCAATATAGTGTAAGACCGTGCAGGAATATAAGGACCTGGGAGTACATCTAAATAAATTATTTTTGTTGCAGGACAGTGGGAGAGCAGCAAATGAAACATGCAGTATTCCAGGCTGTATTCATACAGGCATAGAGTACAAGAACAAAAAAAAATGATGTGCAATGTATTAAACACAGTAATTTAGTATTAGCTGGGGTATTGCAGCTTATCTGAGAGAAAGTGAGGACTGCAGATGCTGGAGATCAGAGCTGAAAATGTGTTGCTGGAAAAGGGCAGCAGGTCAGGCAGCATCCAAGGAGCAGGAGAATCGACGTTTCAGGCATGAGCCCTTCAGCTTATCTGGTCACCACACTTTAGAAGGACATAAAGCATTGGAGGGAGTTCAGTTGGGGTTTGCAGGAATTAGATTCCCTACTGTATGGAAACAGGCCATTTGGCCCAACAAGTCCACACCGATCTTCTGAAGAGTAACCCACCCAGATTCATTTCCCTACTCTATATTTACTCCTGACCAATGCACCTAACACTATGGATAATTTAGCATGGCCAATTCACCTGACCTGCATATCTTTGGATTGTGGGAGGAAAGGGGAGAACATGCAATCTCCACACAGACAGTCGCCTGAGGTGGGAATTAAGCCTGGGTCCTGGGTACTGTTGGGCAGCTGTCCAAACCACTGAGCCACCATGCCACCCTAAATGGCTCCAGGGATGAGGAACTGTGAAGATCGATTGGAGAAGCTGGGACTGTTCTCCCTGGATGAGAGAACACTGAGAGGAGATCTGGTCAAAGAATTCAAAACCATGTGCAATTTGGACAGTTTTTTAGGGAGAAAATGTTCCAACTCATAACAGGGTTAGGAATGAAAGGTGCAGAATTAAAGATACCTCTATGATGTTATGATGAAACGTTATGATGAAAAGCACTGATTGAGTTTAGGGTCTGGAATGCACTGCCTGAGGGTGGGGTGGAGGCAGATTCAATTGGATCCATTTCAAGGGGATTGCTGCAGTTATTTGGAAATATGTAATGCTCAGGTTTATGATGGAGAACATTCTGCCCATCCAGTTTGTTCTCTCATGCAATTACATCCTGGTTGATTTGTACTTTGACTCCATTTACCTGCCTTGACTGTGGAACCATTAACACTCTTTGCCCAACAATATTGAAATGTTGAACTGACCTCCTTAACCGTAACAGATTTTGGGACCAAATGTTCCAGGTTCCACTACCTTTTGTTGCAAAGAAGTGATTTTTCACCTTACCTTGAGCCAGCCTTTTTTTTTAAGCCTATGTCCTCTTATTCAGGAATATCCTATCAGAGAAAATAATTTCTCATTATCTACCCTAATCAATTCTTTAATCATCTTCAATTAATTAGATCAATTGCAAATTGTTGATACTGGAGTTATAAAAATCTAGTCTTTGCAACCCATCTCGTAACTTTGGTTCCCTTAGGCTAATATATCTGTCCTGAATTGTGACACCTTCAACAAAACTCAGTGCTGAGGTAGAGTTTGCGCTGAAACAACACTTTTGTATTCCAATCCCTTCAGCTGAATGGCCAATATTCCATTTGCCTTGATTACTTTATATCCCCAGGCATTCACAGCTTGTGTGCATGGACATCAGGTCCCTTGTATGGTGCCTTCTTGTGAAGTTAACAACCTTATCTTTGTAAGATCACAGGAACAAGTGGCAGTAGTTGCAGTTTAGTGTTGCTATAACTGATATACAGAGTGTAATAAACAGGGATTGGGAGACTGGCTGGAGATACATATGTTAGGAAGTAAATCACACAATATATTGCTCAGAATATCATCCATCACTTCCCACATAGCTCTCTAGATCTTGCTAAACCTTCTCTTTATGCATAATTAACCTAAAATGGTATAATGAAGAAGAATTTGAAACTATAATCCCCTTTGTTCCATGATACACAAATTTAAATTAACCATGTGAAGCATTTTGTAGTTATCTTACTGAAAGAGTGGGCCACTTTCGGATATATCACACCTTTAAATATTTATTACTTGCTAAGTATCTTTGCAGAGAAAAAAGATTTTCCAACATGCACACAAAAAAGACATGCAACAGTGTACTATAAATCTGAAAACAGCCACGTAGGCCCAGAAGACTGGGATGAAGGAATTGGTCCATAGAGAGAGATAAGAGCTTATTTTCCCTCGAGTTTAGAAGGAGGAGATGTAATCTCATTGAAATATCTAACGTTCATTAAAAGCAAATTCTGAGAGATATCCCTGCATGCGTGGAATTCTTTGGGAATATGGAGTTACAGTCTCAGAATAAGGGGTTGGCCATTTAGAACTGAGATTATGGGAAAACTAGAATCGTAGAATCCCCATTGTGCGGAAGCAGGCCATTCAGTCTATTAAGTCCACACCAACCCTCCGGAGAGCATCCCACCCAAACCAACTCGTCTCCGCATTTCCCCTGACTAATGAACGAAACCTACACAGTCCTGAACACTATGGGCAATTTCCCATGGCCAATCCACCTAAGTTGCACATGTTTGGACTGTGGAAGGAAACCAGAGCACCCGGAGGAAAGCCACACAGATTTGGGGAGAATATGCAAACTTCACACAGTCACCCGGGACGGAATCAAACCCCAGTCCCTGGTTCTGTAAGGCAGCAATGTTAACCATTGAGCCATTTGCCACTCCAACTACCCATTGAAAGGATAGTGGATATTTGGAATGCATGAGATCTAAAGTTGCTCACGTTGACCCTATTAAAGATACATATCGCTAAAGCTTGGCTATAAAGGAAATTAAGAAGTATGGGAATGATGCAGGCAAGTGGGAGTGAGCATGAAGACCACTGAATAATCACATTGAATGATCACTTTGATGGGGGACATAACTTACTTCAGCTCCTATTTCATCTACATAACAAAGATATTGTTTTACTAAAGAAAAGGTGTCACTTTAAAAGTAATCATATGCAATGGATATTACCATTACTAATCAAAGTTTGGGCTTGCAACAATAGACAATCATAAAAAATCTTCAAGAATACAACTTACTTTATTAAGAAGACTGTGACTGTGCATAATGATGGAACAGGTTACTTTATGGATGAAGGAATGGTATGTGCTTTAATACATTTTGTGTCCTATGACCTACAATTAGAATTTGGAATGATGTAGACAAGAACTGTGAATTACCAGTCAACAAAAAACCCCAAATTCAATTTTTGTCTGACTTTTTAACATTCAGTCTACAACATTCTACCAGCTCACGTTTTCTGATCTATTATCCTCAAATGTACAGGGATATGAAAGCTGCTCTGATCAAGGAGATTGTCTTTCAGTTCAAAAAGAGGGCAGTTGTTCATTTACAGATTCTCTTTTCTGGGGGCGGAGTATAATATGTCAAGCTAGTTTTGAGGTATGGTCACGCATGCTCTCCTCAGAACCGCGGGTAAGTCAGTCATCCGTAACAGCAGTCATTAGGAAACTCATAGCCTAACATCAAGAATGAACTCAAAGGCTATGCTCATCAAGTATTTGGCTCACTGCTGTTAATTTAGTGCTCAGATCTATCTGACGCTATAAAGAATATAAACACCACCTGCTTGTTGCTGAAGCCCTTGATTAAATAATGCATATTTCTGTAATCTTCATTAACTAGCAAGGTTAAATAGAGGATAAATCATCTATGACAGTGAGTGACAGAGGTTTGCTCTCTGGCATGAATGAACCATGACTCAGGACTGGCATAGAAATAAGGAATGACTGAACTTCATCACTGTGATGTTCTGCTTTGTTTTTGCAGCTCAAATCTCAGGCAGGCAATGTAACTCTCACTAACGCACACCGATTTTCAGTTTTCAAACACTGCCCTGGACTTATCATTAAGCCAGATTTGTAATCTTATTTTCAACCTCAAAAATGTACAGTAGCAGAGCCATGTGACAGAGGATGCATTGCAATACAAATTTTGACAAAACACTTAAACAAAGAGAAACTCCAATTATTAAGAACCAAAATACGACATTGAAATAAGACAAATACTGTAGATGCTGGAAATCTGAAACAAACACAGAATATGCATTTTTATTAATATTGCTTTTTTTTCTTTCTGATACTTAGACAATAGACAATAGACAATAGACAATAGACAATAGATGCAGGAGTAGGCCATTCTGCCCTTCGAGCCTGCACCGCCATTCAATATGATCATGGCTGATCATTCCTAATCAGTATCCTGTTCCAGCCTTATCTCCATACCCCTTGACTCCACTATCTTTAAGAGCTCTATCCAATTCTTTCTTAAAAGAATCCAGAGACTGGGCCTCCACTGCCCTCTGGGGCAGAGCATTCCACACAGCCACCACTCTCTGGGTGAAGTAGTTTCTCCTCATCTCTGTCCTAAATGGTCTACCCCGTATTTTTAAGTTGTGTCCTCTGGTTCGGCACTCCCCCATCAACGGAAATATGTTCCCTCCTGCCAGAGTGTCCAGTCCTTTCATAAGCCTATACGTTTCAATCAGATCCCCTCTCAGTCTTCTAAACTCAAGGGTATACAAGCCCAGTCGCTTCAGTCTTTCCGTGTAAGGCAATCCTGCCATTCCAGGAATTGACCTCGTGAACCTACGCTGCACTCCCTCAATAGCCAGAATGTCTTTCCTCAAATTTGGAGACCAGAACTGTACACAGTACTCCAGGTGTGGTCTCACCAGGGCCCTGTACAGCTGCAGAAGAACCTCTTTGCTTCTATACTCAATCCCTCTTGTTATGAAGGCCAGCATGCTATTAGCCTTCTTCTCGACCTGCTGTACCTGCATGCTTGCCTTCATTGACTGGTGGACAAGAACACCCAGATCTCTCTGAACAGCCCCTTTACCTAATTTGATACCATTGAGGTAGTAATCTGCCTTCCTGTTCTTGCCACCAAAGTGGATAACCAGACATTTATCCACATTAAACTGCATCTGCCATGCATCTGCCCACTCACCTAACTTGTCCAGGTCACCCTGTAATCCCCTAACATCCTCATCACATTTCACCCTACCACCTAGCTTTGTGTCATCAGCAAATTTGCTAATGTTATTGCTGATACCATCTTCTATATCATTTACATATATTGTAAAAAGCTGCGGTCCCAGCACGGATCCCTGCGGTACCCCACTGGTCACTGCCTGCCATTTCGAAATGGAGCCGTTAATCACTACCCTTTGTTTCCTATTAGCCAACCAATTCTCTATCCAATCTAGTACTTTGCCCCCAATCCCGTGCGCCCTAATTTTACTCACTAACCTCTTGTGTGGGACTTTATCAAAAGCTTTCTGAAAGTCCAGGTACAGTACATCCACTGGATCTCCCTCGTCCATCTTCCGAGTTACATCCTCAAAAAATTCAAGAAGATTAGTCAAGCATGATTTCCCCTTCATAAATCCATGCTGACTCTGTCCTATCCTGTTACTATTATCCAGATGTGCCGTAATTTCATCCTTTATAATAGACTCCAGCATCTTTCCCACCACTGAGGTCAGACTAACTGGTCTATAATTTCCTGCTTTCTCCCGCCCACCCTTCTTAAAAAGTGGCACAACATTAGCCGCCCTCCAATCCTCAGGAACCAACCCCGATTCTATTGAAATCTGGAAAATAATCACCAGCGCATCCACGATTTCCCGAGCCACCTCCTTCAGTACCCTGGGATGCAGGCCATCAGGTCCCGGAGACTTATCAACCTTCAGACCTAACAGTCTCTCCAACACCAAATCCTGGCAAATAGAAATTCCCTTAAGTTCAGGTCCTTCAGCCACTGTTACCTCAGGGAGATTGCTTGTGTCTTCCCCAGTGAACACAGATCTGAAGTACCCATTTAATTCCTCTGCCATTTCTTCGTTCCCAGTAATATATTCCCCTGCTTCTGTCTTCAAGGGCCCAATTTTTGTCCTAACCATTTTTTTGCCTTGGACATACCTAAAAAAGCTTTTACTATCCTCCTTTATATTCTTGGCCAGTTTACCTTCGTACCTCATTTTTTCTCTGCGTATTTCCTTCTTACTAATCCTCTGTTGTTCTTTAAAAGCTTCCCAGTCCTCCGTTTTCCCGCTTATCTTCGCTAAGTTATACTTTTTCTCTTTTAACTTTATATGTTTCTTTACTTCCCTTGTCAGCCACGGCCGCCCATGTCTCCTCCTGGGATCTTTCTTCCTTTTAGGAATGAACTGATCCTGCATCTTCTGCATTATACTTCAGAGCATTGTCTTTATTGTAATGTAGGAAAACATTCATATCTGCACAGCAAGCTTCCACAAACTGTAACCACATAATCGGTTGCTGGCAAGAAGCAGGTATTAACCAGGGCACTGGGAATAACATTTCAGTAGCAATTATAAAATAGCACTTATAAAGCATACGTACAGGTCTAACTCATTTTGTTTATTGGGAAAACCAGTAAAACTAATACTTACATTTCCAAGTATGACCAGTTTTATTACTGGTATTTGCCTCTGCTGTTTAAGGCACTTCATTAACAGTGAAATGCTTTAAGTAAAAAAACTCACACAACATCAGGTTATAGTCCAACAGGTTTATTTGAAATCACGAGAGCTTGTGATTTCAAATAAACTTGTTGGACTATAACCTGGTGTCATGTGATTTTTGACTTTGCCCACTCCAGTCCAACACCGGCACCTCCATATTATGGGATGCTTTGGAAGATTTTGAGGTCACAAAATGTGTTTGTTTTCTGATATTAGACTGATGTTCCCACGATGTTCTTCAAATCCGTGCATTCTGGGAGGACAGAGAGCACCTTTGGTTTAAACTCTCCCCTAGAAGATTTTTGAGGAATGCCAGTTTAGATAAAGCACATAGAGGAGTCTGAGTACAGATTGGACTCACAACATTTTGATTCAGAGGTATGTCTTTACAATATCTCTGAAAAAGCAACCAATAGCAGAGAATTGACAAAATTAAGGCACTGCTTGCACCCTTGACATCATATTTCACCCTGAGGTGAGCTGTTGACCATATATTGCTGTTATCACTGAGTCTGCTTATTTCCTATGCTGTCATTAAGTTTGACTCCATCCCCATCTCAGCTGTTCTGTTGCTGAAGCTCTTATTCTTGCTTTGGTCACCTCCACACTTGACTATTCTAACTCACTGTTGACCAACTTTCTCATCCTATTGTCTCTAAACTGAAGACTCTCCCCTTAGTTGCACCCAAGTTTGAACCCTACTATGCTCACACTGGTTAAGCAAAACCTTCACTTTAAAATTCTCTTCTCTGTTTTCAAAACCTTCTATCAGAACAAGAGGGCCTCGGTTTAGGGTGAGAGGGGAAAGGGACCTAGGAGGCAACTTTTTCACACAAAGGGGAATGTGTGTATGGAACGAGCTACCAGAGGAAGTGGTGAAAGCTGGTACAATTGCAACATTTAAAAGGCACCTGGATGGATATATGAATAGGAAGGGTTTGGAGGGATATGGGCCAAGTGCTGGAATATGGGACGAGATTTAGTTTGGATATTTGGTAATGGATAGGTTGTACTGAAGGGTCTGTTTCTGTGCTGTACATCTCTATCACTCTCTGACGTTATGTCCCCACTCCTTGCTGGTCTCCTCCAGCTCTGAAATATCTGTGCTCATTAAATTCAGATCTCTTGAGCATCCCCTATTTTAATTTATCCACAATTGGCACCTGTGTCTTCAAGTGCCTATGTCCTATTCCTAGGAGTGTCCTGTCTAAACCTATATATCTTTCTGCCTCTTTTTCTTCCTTTGAGGTATTTCTTAAACTCGACTCTTTTGCTCATCTTCAGGCAACTTCCCCTAATATCACTTTACGTGTCTCAGCATCATTTGGTGCTTCAGAATATCCTGAGAAATGCCTTGGGAGGTTTCTCATACTCTAAGGTACTATGCAAATTCACATTTCAATTGTTGTAGGGATGGACTCACCCTCATTGAATTCAGATGAAGTCAGAGAGTTAGTGTGCACCAGTTAAATTTGAGTCACTTTTTATGCATTTCTCTCTGAAATAATTCAACTCATTCAGTAACTTTACATGGGAATTCAATCATTCTAAGGATGTAGGATGACTAGAAAAATAATATGATTTTGACTTGACTGATTCAGATCTGGAGTCCCACCAGTCACGATCAACCCTCTATTTGACTTCAACAGTCGGGTGATGAAAGACACAGCTAGAGGCTAATCTTTACACATTCCTAAACATTTATTTACAAAGACACACATTGCAAGCATGCACTTCCAAATGCACCAGGCACAATTTCATCTACTTCTGTACATAGGATAATGCTCACTAACCTGAATACAGTTAAACATCCAATTGATGTATAAGCAATAAAGTCGACTGACCTGTAGATATCCACAGATGCACACTTATCATTAGGCTACTTCTATATAAAGTGGATCCTAATGAGGTTCAGGTTAAGATTGATACATAGTGACCTTAATATCTATGTGAATTGGAGCATTCATGTAACAATTGGATAATTTAGCTGGATGTTCCACTTATTCTGCAGAACTGCAAACTGTATTTCTTAAATGAGTCCCAAGCCAGATGGTGAAGTATGAAGCTAAACACAGATCCTTTTTTTTTGATTGTTTGATTAGTTACAGAATGCAGCATTACATATGCCTGCTTCCTAACAATCAACTCAACTCTGGAGGCAATGGCCTCGTGGTATTATCGTTGGACTGTTAATCCAGAGACTCAGGTAATGATCTGAGGACCTGGGTTTAAATCCCACCATGGCAGAATTGTGGGTTGAATTCGCTTTTAAGAAAATCTGGAGTTAAGAGTCTGGTGATGACAATGAATCCATTGTCAATTGTTGGAAAAAACCCATTTGGTTCACGAATGTCTTTTAGGGAAGGAAGCCGCCATCCTTACCTGGTCTGGACTACATGTGACTCCAGACCCACAGCGATGTGGTTGACTCATAACTGGCCCCTGGGCAATTAGGGATGGGTAATAAGTGTTGACCTGGCTAATAATGCTGTCATCCTGTGAATGAATTAAGGAAAAAAAAGACTATGTCTCAGCAGACTGTCTTGATATGTGCTCAAGTACTTAACCAATCAATCCCCTGACCCTGTTTATCCTTAACAAACTATTGTTTCATGTATTAGAACTTGAGAAAGGTATTGTTTTACCTTTTCTCTTCATTATATCAAAAATAATATTTCCCATGCTCTGCTTCATGTTTATTGGATCACATGTCGAGGTCAGCAATGAAAGATGTCTACCTTCCATTTTGAGACATGCAGGTGGTCAGGGAGCTTTCTTAGGCTTTTGAGCAGAGTCTTGTTCTTTTTGGATGTTTCATCTAAGACAGTATTCTTGACAGAGGATCTACAATATGTGTGAGGAAGGTATGCAATAGTGTGACTCATCAAGTAATTGAAGAATCCTTACTGAAGTTCTTAGAATTTAAGCCAGGACTGGGATGGCATGGTGGCTCAATGGTTATCACTGCTGCCTCACAGCAGCATGGACCCAAGTATGATTCCGGCCTTGGGGGACTGTCTGTGTGGAGTTGACACATTCTCCTTGTGTGGGTTTCCTCTGGGTGTTCCAGTTTTCTTCCACAGTCCAAAGATGTGCAGGTTAAATGGATTAGCCATGAGAAATGCAGGGCTAAAGGGTAGGGCATGTGTGGGACTAGGTGGGATGCTCTTCAGAGGCTTGTCGTGGACTTGATGGGTTGAATGGCCTTCTTCCACACAGTAGGGATTCTATTAATCTTAAAATGAATTTGACTCATGTACTTTGTGTAAAATAAAAAATAAGGAAACAAAGAAAGATTAAGGGAGAGAAAGATAAAATGAATAGACAAAAGAAAAAGAGCAAGTCTCCAATACTAATTCCATTCTGAAGGAACGAAGCTCCGTTTTGTAAAATTAAGTTTTCAAGAATGGAGATGCTGTGTATGAGTATTAAGGATGCATCATAGAGTTCAATACGTGCTTACACTTTAATTGACAAGCCCTCACTTTTGTGGCATATCTAGTGGGGAACGATTTGGGTAAATGCTGCCAATGGCAGCCTAACCCCATTTCAATGCAGGCTCACATAACAGTGTAACAGTGTAGTGAAGCTCATGGAGGAGTAGGGAAAATTGAACAGCAATTCCTGGAATATCACATCCAACTATGCATCGGCACAGCCTCTGGTTCATTCAGCAATTATAGTGAGTCATGATAGATTTGCCATCAGTCTCAACACAAAATATAAACCCAGGTTTCTACAGAAACCAACATGAAGTCTTTGACTTGCCTCAGCTCAGCAGATTAGAAAAGAGTGACAAACTTTATATGAAGTATTTGCATTATTTAATGGCTTACTTTTAACTGCATATATAATTAATAGGAAAGGACATCTTAAAAGGTGAGCAGTTCAAATGACAAGTTCCATCTCCTACTGTGTAAAGTTATTTAAAAACTGCAGTGCTCTTTTGTTTAGTCATCCATTTCATTATGCAACAGGTGAACAGATGTTCTGTGACAGGGGAAGCTCTTTGCAAAATGTCTGCTCCTTGCAATTGGCGTCAATGAGAGTGTTGCATTTAAGAAGGCAGTAGTACAAATTTTTAATTACTATTTTATGTCTACATTTGCATATTCATACATGCCAACTTAGAAAATTAGCAAAAAAGCTGGTCAACAGCTGACACAGCCTTCAGAAAGCTGACAACTCAAAAATGTCTCGATAATAAGCTACGTGAAAGCAGCACTGCAAGTGCACTGGGACTTGGATTTGAGCTATGTGCATTTTGAGCATCCATTCACTCACACAGAAGGAGAAAAGAAACGAGGAGAAAAGCAATTCCTTGCACTTAAGCAGCTTTCTGGGTGTCCCAAAGTACTCTACAGTCAATGAAATCCTTTCGAAAAGTAGTCACTGTTGTAACGTAGGCAAATGTGGGCATGTGAAAGCCTGAAATAGAAAGTAGACCTTTTCGGTTCATGTTCTTTGGTGAGCAATTGCATCATACAGTGCCAGTTTTTACAGGCTGTTCATTTCCAGCTGAGGCCTAAAGTTGGAGGGTATGAAGTGCGGATAAGTTCACAATTGGAATTGTGCTGCATCAGAAGTTGGTTAAAGGCAAACCAAAAGCCTTTGTCACTCATTGCCTGTGCAGGCTGTAGCTGGCACTTGCCTCTGCTTGGATCTTCTTTTGTTAGAGTTCATAGAATCATACAGTTTTACATCATGGAAAGAGGTCTTTTCACCCATCAGGTCAGTTCTGGTAGTTGAGCACCAATTTACTCTCGTCCCATTTTCTAGCACTTGGCCTGTAGTCATACATAATACAGCACTATATGTATCTCAATACTATTTAAATGTGATCATTCCAGCCTCTGCCATCCCTTCAGGCAATGAGTTTCAAATATCCACAAAAATGTCTACCGTAAATCCCATCCAGACCTCTTGTCCACTCCCTTAACCTTGTGCTAAGAAAAAGAACTGCAGATGTCGGAAGTCAGAAATTGATGGAGAAGTTTAGCAGGTCTGAAGCATCTGGAAGAGAAACAGAGTCAATGTTTCCGTGACTCATCATCAGAAGTGGACTTGACACGTTAACTCTGCCCTCTCTCCACAGATTCTGCTGAGATTTCCAGCAATTTCTGTTTTTGTTTCTTAAATCAATGTCCCCCTCCCCCTAGTTATTGATCCTTGTATTAAGGGCAGAAGTTTCTCCCTATCTGTACCCCTTATAATTGAGTATACTTCAGTAAGGTCTCCCTCAGCCTTCTGAAAGCTATCTCAGCTGATCTCAGTCTGTCTTCATAGCAAGCAGCATCCTGGTGAATCTCCTCTGTACCCTCTCCAATGCAATCACATCCTTTCTATATTGTGGTGACCAGAACTGCACACAGTTTACCAGCTGTGGCTGAATTAACAGCTGCCACCAAAGCTTCTTGGTGTAACTGTCTATAGAACTTAACTCTAGACTTAGGGCTACGTAGGCCTCATGACTAACATTTCGGAAATAACAATGTCTCTTACCTAGTGTAATGCAGGTAACTGATCTTAAGGCAAATATAACTTGTTATTGCAATAACATTTTATCATCATAGAATCTCTAAAATGTGGAAACAGGCCATTTAGCCCATCAAGCCAACACCAACCTTCCAAAGAGCATCCCACCCAGAGACAACATAGCCCTGCATTCCCCATGGCCAATCCTCCTAACCTGCACATCTTTGGACTGTGGGAGGAAACCCTCACAGACTTGGGGAGAATGTACAAATTCCACACAGTCAGTTGAGGGTGAAACCCAGATCTCTGGTTCTGTGAGTTAGCAGTGTTAACCATGCCCCTGCAATAAACAAATTCTTGTTACTTAAGCACTTGGGTTTTCTTCTGAAGACTGATTAGTTGTTAATCCTTCACCACTTCAACCTAACAATCCCCATCCAGTATATTACAACAAGGTACTCAATGAAGATCCTAGCAGAACCAAGTGCCAGCTGTACACATCTATTACAATATCCCTCACTTTTGATCCAAAACTGTTCCCAATACTTGAATCACTAGACTCTCTTGACTGGGACACCTTGTTGAAGATGAGGAGTGTAGTATGTTGGTGACAATTGATTTTGCACATTCTAATTTGCACATTTCCAACTATTATAGAGCATGAAAGTTGAATTTTTTCCATTCAAAAAAGAGAGAATTTTGTTTGCCCGAGGAAATGTATTCTTTATTCCTGCTTTGACAATTCATCATTATCCTGTATGTTTTATCTCAGTAGCAGCAGATGACCTATCACTGGGACAATTGTTTTGTTAAAGATTTCTTTAAAAGAAAGAGAGGCCAGAAAATAAATAAGGAATTCAAACTCTGTGTTATTTATCAATGATCACATCAGCAACAGTTATATATAGCAATTTTTAACACTCATTGTTTACAAAGTTGCTTTGCCAATAAATGGCTCATTTTTAGGCACTGTGATATACAACCTATGTTTATGATTGCTGCATTAATTTTCATGCATTCTTATTGTTTTTTCCTTCAATTTCACTCTCAGATTGCTGACACTTACTTTGGATCCTTAGCTATCCTGAAAATGTGCAGTAAGTGTCTTGGCCAGGCTATCCGATGTGAAAAGCCTTCTCAAACCAATGCAGTTGGCTGATTCTCTGAACAGTGGTCTGTGAGGCTGGCAGTTGTGGGCAGGAGCTGATTCAAGCAAATTGAGCGGTGATGCAAAGGCAATGCAACATACAAACCTGAGTGGTGTTGTTTGCAACACGACCAAATTCAAAATCCCCAAATTCGTCTTATTTGTGTCAGTGTTGGAATAACAGAAATAATGCAAACAAGAGCAACAACTTTGCATATATATAATGCCTTTAATCACAACATGTCTCAAGGTACTTCAGAGGAGCATTATCAAGCAGGATGAGACACTGAGTCACACAAAGAGAAGTTAGATTTGATTTCCCAACAGTTTTGTCAAAGAGGTAGCCTTTGCTAAGCAACTTCAAGAAAGAATTTGAAGTGTGGAGATGGTGAAGTTTCGAGAGCGATTTCTGGAGCTTAGGGCCAAGGCAGCTGGATGCCAAGTAATCAGTGATGGGGAGATTAAAATAACATTACTTGCAGAAATGCCAGAATTACATTAGGCGTAGATATCTAGAAAGTTGATGAGTAGATTATTAGTCAGCGCATTGCATAGGAAAGAATTACATTACTAATGGTTACACATTGAACTGTTTGTGTACTTCTACGATAGAATAGTTTTCGGGTTTGGAGGAGAACTAATTAGTAATTCTGCCCGGATACAAGGCCCATATGAATTATGTTGCCATGGAGATGAGCTTTGTGGAGGAAAGCATCCATAGCAAAGCCATTGAAATATTAAGTGACAGGGTTTCTGAAGTACCCCTGAAACACACAGGTTCAAGTTACTTGAGTCACCTGACTGCAAAAGAGAAAATGATAGATCCAGCTAGTCCTGCACCTGAAGGAGGGACAATGCTGAGTGCCTTGTTCATCCCACACACTCAGGTAGGGACTGAATCATGCATGTGAGCACCAAAAAGGCGAGAAGTTTCACCTAGGGAAGGAATCTCCAGTGTAACCCACACACTGAAAGCCTGCTCTGCAATTGGAATGTATCTGGCTGAGAAACAAAAATGGAATCTGGCCACTGGGAGTGCAGAATCACTTTGGATTGCATTTGGGAGATTGAAGTATCTGCTTAAGCAGCAGTGCACAGTATAACCACAAGGAAACATCTTTGGTTATGTTGAAAGCTAAATGAGAAATTTATTTTCTATAGTTTGAAATATAAGTTACTTACAAAATTGTATTTATCCAATCTTAGGGGAGGCAATGGCCTAGAATTATTACCGGTGGACTGTTAAACCAGAGATCCAGATAATGTTCTGGGGACCCAGGTGCCACAGGATTCTGCCACAGGTGGAATACAAATTCAGTAAATATCTAGGATTAAGCATTTAATGATGACCATGAATCCACTGTCAATTTTTTGAAAACCCCATCTGGTTCACTAATGTCCTTTAGAGAAGGAAACTGCCATCCTTACCTGGTCTGGCCTCCATGTGACTCCAGACCCACAGCAATGTGGTTGGGTCTTAACTGCCCTCTGGGCAATTGGGAATGAGCAACAAATTCTGCTTCGCTGAATTACAAATGAATGAATGAAGAAATATTGTTTTTGGTTGTTAATTGTGATGAAAGTCATAAAACTTGAAATCTTGCATGATCCTTTTAGTCAGTCACTAGAAATGTGAATATCTTTCTTATAAAGTTACTGGTCTTCACAGGGATTGAAACAGTTTTGAAAGTACTTATTGGAGATATGCATTTGGCTTAGTTAAGGATTGAGATTCGGATTGTTCGGTTTCTCTTCCTCGGGGTAAAGGATACAAATCAGCAAATGTGAAGAGAAAAGCGCCACTACCTGATGGTAGTTAACGAGAGAAACATCTGTCAGAGGTCTGTTGGAAGAAATGGGATAGGGCAGATAGCAGCCCTGGGCGACACAATCCCACTGTGCATGACATAGATACTTTGGACATCCTAATGACATAGATGCAGATGTCATATTACTTATTGCCCATGGCAATAATTTCCCTTTGCATAGATACAATGGACAACATGAAATAACACAAGCATTTAATCTTTATGATGCTGTAGATGAATGTATCCATTCCAAATATTGTTGGGCTCATATTCACTTGACAACACGCTTTCTGATTTTTTACAAGAAATATTCATTCGTTAGACAGGACAGCAGTGTAACCTACTCAGTGGAAGTCTGAACTGGGTTTGGAAGTATCTGACTGAAAACCATTGGGTGTGCAGAACTGCTTTGGACTAGTTCTGGGAGAATGAACTGTGTAAAGCTAAATGTGGAATTTATTTTCTGCAGTTTGAAATACAAGTTGCCTACAAAATGGAGTTAAGTCAATGTTGCTCCTATTGTAATTGGGGTTCAGTAGGCAAGGCCAGAATACACATTCCATTCCAAACACCCCCTTCAGAAAGTGTTGGCTGCCCCCTCTTCAGTCTTTGACCTATAGTTGCAAACACATGGTCGTAGTTCAAACCCAAGGGGTCACCCATTTAGGATAGAAATGAGGAAACTTTTTTTTTTCTCAGAGGATAGTGAACGTTTGGAATTTCTTTCCTCTAAAGGCAGTGAATGTAGAACTTCTGGATATTTTTGAAAGCAGAGGTAATGGACAATAGATACAGAGGGGACATGAGGAAGCTTCTTTTTTACACAATAAGTGATTATGTTTTGGAATCTATCACCTGAAAGGGTAATGGAAGCAGATTCATTGGGAATGATTGAAAGAGAATTGGAATCCTGAATGAAGGAAATAATTTATAGGGCTATGGGCAAAGACCTAAAGGATTAGACAAATTGGTTCGCTGTACCAAACCCTTGATGGGTTAAATGGACTCCTGTATTTACCATTCTCTGATTCTATGTACTCATTCTGAATTGATCCCAATCGCTAATATTGTCAAGCAATAAAATGAGCCCTGAAATACAACTTCTGCTATGACATGTGATGGATTAAATCGTTGGGACTTCCATTGCTTGATTTCTCTATCCCACTCAAAATTATGAAGATTCACATTCAAAAGCTCCAACAGAGTCATTACCATAAAGGAAATCAGTTTAGATGTGAATTTCCCCTCATTCATTCACATCAACATAAAATTGACGATTCCCATCTTAGTGACCTCAGTTCTCCATTTAGGCTACAATACACAGAGTTTTCAAAACTTGTGCTTTGATTAAATCAAACCACACTGATGTATGTTGCCATCTCATTCTTTTCATCGTTGTAAGAGCCCTGAACTGTTGGCCTTAATTCCTCCTTTAGATTCTTTGTTATTAAAATTGAATTTAAATTGCAGCGAATCATTTTTACAGTGCAAGTGGTAGTGCACTTAAATGTAAAGTTGCTGCGAATATCTTTTAGCAAATAATTTATATCATTTGGACCATATAACCACAAGGTATCGGAGCAAAATTAGGCCATTCAGCCCATCAAGTTATCACCATCATCCAGCCGTGGCTGATATGTTTCTCAACCCCATTCTCTTGCCTTCTCCCCGCAACTCTCAATCCACTTTCTAACCAAGAAATCATTCAAAGAGAAGATAAGGAATGAGGAAAGTGCAAGAAATTTGCAAGAGCAGTGTGTAAAAGAAATTTCATGACCACATTAACCTATACATTACTGAAGGCATCAAGTGAAATTGTCACGGAAATACAACTTCCCAGTATTTAAACTTTCTTTCTACTGTTGAATAATAACTTAGGGTACTTTAAAGAGCCTCATTATGGGTCATTATTATTGAACAAATCTTGGAACTACATGAGGAAACTGTCTTATTAGGAATTAAATGTTAAAAGAACAACTTTTGAAAAGGGTCAGAACAAAAAAATTATCTGTTAATGATTCCAATTACCATTAAGTGTGCTTGCTCATTTATAAAATTCTCCAGATGTTAATGCACTCACATTCTCCACCATTAAGTTAGCTAGAGTAAATTTAAAAAAAACATATACAACTTTTAAAAGGTATTAATAACAGAAGTTTGACAACTTTTGTAAAATTTAGCATGTGAGCCACTGCTGTTTGCCTTTGTGAATCTTGGTTTTTACCTTGCAATCCCTCCCTAGGACACTCAAACCATTTTAACAAAATACTTTGAATGTTTGGGTGGCACTGTGGTTCAGTTGTTAGCACTGCTTTCTCACAGCACCAGGAACCCAGGTGTGATTCACCTCCTTGGGTGACTGTGGGGAGTTTGCATGCTCTCCCTGTGTCTGTGTGGGTTTCCTCCGGGTGCTCCGGTTTCCTCCCAAGGTCCAAAGACCTGCAGGTTAGGTGGATTGGCCTTGCTAAATTGTCTGTAGTTTTCAGGGATGTGTAGGCTAGTGGATTATCAATGGGAACTGTAGGATTACAGCTGATTGGCCTGCTACCTCACTGTTTGGACTCTATGATTTAAAGGAAAGATTATATTCAATTTTTGAGGTTACACTAATGACATTTCTAATGCTGACACATACTGGTGAGACTGAAGTCTATTAAAATTTTTTGGAGTCAATCCCTAGTAAATATTGAAGGTGAGATCTGGATTCATGTTACACCTGGGACTGGAAGTGTCCCATATAAGAGAGAAGAGCTAACCGCAAGTCTGTAATTCATTTTGCTGTAAAGATGTTAAACATTTAATGGCTAAGGAAATCTTGCTACAATTGCACAGGACAAATGGTGGAGAGAACAGGTGGAATACTGTTTGCAGTTTTAATCTCTGAATCTAAGAAAGTTATGCTTGCAGTGATGCATCAGAATAAAAGTTTGTCACATTAAGTCATTGGGATGAGAAATTTGTCCTATCCTAAGGGACTGAGGTCCGTATCTTCTAGAATTTAAAAAAATGAGTGGCAATCTCATTGAAACATGTGGAATTCTAGAAAGTGCTTACTGATAGGTTATTTCAACTGTTTGGGAATCTAGAATATTGAAACAGAAGCTCAAAATATGGTGGAGCAGGCTCAAGATGTCAAATGATCTACTCTGCATCAATTTCTAATATCCTTACGAGGTGGGGGGGTGGGGGGGTGGGAGGGGAGGGAAGGTAAGTTTTGCAACGTTTGCAAAGATTGTAGATATTTAGCTATTATAAACTCAATCATTCTAAAACTCACTGCCAACCAAAATAAGCATGTCGACTAGAAACAGTGTTTTTGGGCAGGTGAGAGATCGGCACAACTTTGAAACTCCTGTTTAATGGGAATTAACAAATACTGTTACTGTAGGGCTGCTTCCCTGGGGAGTAACAGCGAAAATGTCAACCTGGTCAATGTGAAGTGTTCTATCCACATGACATGGTCGATGCAGAAGGAGATGGAATTAAGGAAGCTTCCAATTCTACTCAACCAAGAGTGGGAGGTAGAAGGGGTGGAGGAGTTGCATTACTGGTTAAAGAAAATATCACAGCTGTGCTGGAGGAGGGCACTGTCGAAGACTGGAGTGAGGCAATATGGGCAGAGCTCAGAAATAGGAAGGGTGTGGTAACAATGTTGGGCCTGTACTACAGGCCTCCCAACAGCGAGTGTGAGGTAAAGGTACAAATATGTAAACAGATTATTGGAAAGATGTAGGAGCAACAGGGTGGTGGTGTTAGGAGATTGTAATTTTTCCAACATTGACTGGGATTCAATTAGTGTTAGAGGTCTAGATGGTGCAGAATTTGTAAGGAGCATCTAGGAGGGTTTTCTAAAGCAGTATGTAAACTCGGGAAAGGGGCCATACTGGACCTGGTGTTAGGGAATAAGTCCAGCCAATGTGGTTGAAGCTTCAGTAGGGAATTACTTTGGGAATAGTGATCACAATTCAATAAGTTTTAGAATACTCAAGGACAAAGATGAGAGTGATCCTAAAGGAAGACCGCTAAACTGGGCAAAGGCCAACTATACCAACATTCGGCAGGAGCTGGGGAATGTGGATTGGGAGCAGCTGTTTGAAGGGAAATCCATTTTCGATATGTGGGAAGCTTTTAAAAAGAGATTGATTAGAATCCAGGAGTGGTATATTCCTGTGAAAACGAGGGATAGAAATGGCAAGGTTAGGGAACCATAGATGACAGATGAAACTGTGAGACTAGCTAAGAGGAAAAAGGATGTGTACATAAGGTCTAGGCAACTGAAGACAGACAAAGGTTTGGAAGAATATCAGGAAAGTAGGGCTAATCTGAAACGAGAAATTAAGAGGGCAAAAAGGGGTCATGAGATATCTTTGCGAAACAGGGTTAAGGAAAACTCCAAAGCCTTTTATTCATATATAAGGAGCAAGAGGGTAACTAGACAGAGGCATGACCCACTCAAGGTTAAAGGAGGAAAGTTATGCGTGGTGTCAGAGAAAATGGGTGAGATTCTTAACAAGTACTTTACATCGGTACTCACAGAGGAGAGGGACCTGACAGATGTTGAGGTTTGTGATAGATCTCTGAGTATTCTAGGTCAGGTCTGCATAAGGAGGGACTTTGTCCAGATGGGATCTAACCCAGATTATTGAGGGAAGCACAAAAGAAAATAGCTGGAGCTTTAACAGATATCTTTGCAGCATCCTTGAACACAGGTGAGGTTCCGGAGGACTGGAAAATTGCTAATGTCGACCCCTTGTTTCAGAGGGGTAGCAGGAATACTCCAGGCAATTACAGACCGGTAAGCCTGATGTCAGTGGTAAGGAAGCTGCTGGAGAAGATACTGAGGGATGGGATCTACATACATTTGGAAGAAAATGGGCTTATCAGTAACGGGCAGCATGGTTTTGTGCGGGGAAGGTCATGTTTTACAAACCTAATAGAATTCTTTGAGGAGGTGACAAAGTTGATTGATGGGGAAAGGGCTGTAGATGTCATACACATGGACTTTAGTAAGAGGTTTGGTAAGGATCCCTATGGTAGACTGATGGAGAAGGTGAAGTTGCATGGGGTTCAGAATATTCTAGCTAGATGGATAAAGAACTGGTTGGGCAGCAGAAAATAGTGACTTGTAGTGGAAGGGAGTTCCTCAAAATGGAGACCTGTGATCAGTGGTGCTCTACAGGGATCCGTGCTGTGACCACTCTTGTTTGTGATATACATAAATGGTCTGGAGGAAGATATTGGTTGCCTGATTAGCAAGCTTACAGATGGCACTAAGCTTGGTGGAGTTGCTGATGGTGAAAGGAACTGTCGGAGAATACAGCAGAATATCGATAGATTGGAGAGTTGGGCAGAGAAATGGCAGATGGAGGTCTTTGCGGACAAATGCAAGGTGATGCATTTTGGAACATCCAATTCAAGAGCGAACTATACAGTAAATGATAAGTCCTGGGGAAAATTGACATACAGGGAGATCTAGGTGTTCAGGTCCTTTGTTCCCTGAAGGTGGCAACGCAGCTTAGTAAAGTGATCAAGAAGGTATATGGTATGCTTTCCTTCATTGTACAGGCTATTAAGTACAAGAGTTGGCAGGTCATGCTACAATTGTATACAACTTTGGTTCAGCCGCATTTGGAGTATTGCATACAGTTTTGGTCATCACATTACCTAAAGGATATGAATGTTTTGGAGAGGGTGCAGAAGAGGTTCACCAGGATGTTGTCTGGTGTGGAGGGTGATAGCTATGAAAAGAAGTTGAATAGATTAGGATTATGTTCATTACAGGTTGAAGGAGGACCTGATTGAAGTGTACAAAATCATTCGAGGTATAGACAGGGTGGATAACAAGAAGCTTTTTCCCAGACTGGGGGACTCAGTTACTAGGGGTCACGAGTTCAAATTGAGAGGGGTAAGGTTAGGGGAGAGATGCGGAGGGTGGTGGTAGACTGGAACGCGTTATCAGCAGAGTTAGTAGGGACAGGAACAATAGCATCATTTAAGATGCATCTAGATAGATACATGAAACGGCAGGGAACAAAGGGATACAGATCTTTAAAAAAATAGGAGGCAGGTTTAGATAGAGGATCTGGATTGGTACAGGCTTGGTGGGCTGAAGGGCCTGTTCCTGTGCTGGAATTTTCTTTGTTCTTTGATCTTGGCAGCTAATGCTTGCCACAACAGATTAAACATGTCCCGGGAGAGAGGGGAACACAGAAATATACAGAGCGTGTGAGAGAAAGTGAATTAATTCAATTCCCTGGTGGTTCTGCAGTCTGGGAGCAGGTTTTTCAAATTAACGTGGGGAGGCAAACACGCCTGGTCTGCAGCCACACTTGGTGCATGGATCTCAGGCAAAACCTGAGATAAGAAATTGGCTGAAATCTACAATGGGGGGGCTGTTGTAAGGTGAGAGTCATGGTGGAGGTGGGGAGAAGGTAATGGGTGAAATGGCCCGGGGCTCAATGTTCAGACCACACACTTGGGTCTCCATTCTGAAACTCCTGGAGTGGCACTTGAACCTAGATTTTCCAGCCCAGGGATAGGGATGCTACACCCCTGCATCAAGTCACTATGACAATGCATATTCAGTATACTTGGAGAAGACCAAAAGTCAAACTATTTCCTTTGAGTATCAGTTCCCCTACAGAACGCGAGCAAATTAATTGTATCACAGACATTTTCCCTGAGTTCTGCATCCATATCACCCCTCTCACTTGTGAACACTGACACAAAGTGTTCATTCAGAACCCTGCTTCATGCTCTGACTGCAAGCATTATTCAACACTGTGGTGCTTAATGCACTCTACTCTTTTCTTCGTTATCCTTTTACCCTTAATGTCCTGTAAAGCAATTTAAAATTTCCTTTTATTTTACCTACCATTATTTTTTCATGCTTCCTCACTTTGTAGAGTTTTCTATACAATGGCTTAAAAAAGCTGCCCTAGATGCATTTTACAAACTCCTTTACCTCTAAATCTCTCTTACTATGGCTACCCCGGTTAAGATTTGGAGGTGCCGGTGTGGGACTGGGGTGGCCAAATTTAAAAATCACACTTCATCAGGTGGGGCAGCGCTCTGAAAGCTAGTGCTTCTGAACAAACCTGTTGGACTATAACCTGGTGTTGTGCGATTTTTAATTTATCTCAGTTAATATTGAGACATGTGAAATTTGCTACTTTAAATACACTATCACTTCTACATTTCCCTGATATTTGCCTCTTTTCCTCTTCATCTATTTCTTTTGGGCTGTTAGGGTTTGAGAGAATACTCCCAGCAAAATATGATTGCTCCTTCTCCGTTTTTAAAATTCTATCTACTTGGTTCCATTTGCGAAGCTTTCCAAAATATCAGCCTTCATTGCTGCTTTAATTTTTCACATTCAAAATTGTGATACCTCTTCCTCTTTTAACCCTTTCTTTGTCTCACTCGAAGACCCTATAGACTGGAATATTGAGCTAAAGTTTTGTCCCTTTCCCAACCTTATCTCACTGACTGCAATGACATCTTTCCCCAATGTTTGAATTTGTGCCCTCACCTCATCTCTGCCTTGTTCATCACCATGCAACCTTGTCAAACTCCCTTTGACTCAGAGTGAGGACTTTGCAGAGGACCTGGAGCTATGTCGGGGACCCCAGCTGATGAAGATGAACTCTATTTAAGTTGTTTCTTTTTATTCTTTCGTATCTCAAAATGGTGCCAATTGTGAGCCTGAGATAAATGTGACAATCACAGCTGCAGCACACAAAGAGGCCATTCAGCCCATTGAGCCCATTCTAGTTCTCTGCAGGAGCAATATAGCTGCTGCCAGTTTCCTATCTTTCTTCATAACATTGCAAATATTATTCCTTCAGTTGTTTATCCAATTCCCTTTTGAAAGTCAGAAATTAATCCTTTTCGTTATCCTTTTAGGCAGTGCAGTCATTTCATGAATGGAGCTAATGAACCAATTGGTGCCAGTCATAATCATTGCTTGTCACTACCATTCCTTTCTTAGAGAGATTTGCTGCTGGTATCTGTCCTGAACAAAGCTCAGTTGTATATTTACTGCAAATGGACAAGGCATCTACCGAGGTACCAAGTCACCACACTCCATTCTCTGATTAGAGAGAGAACGAATAGTGAGTTTGACCTGAGGGTCACCATGCCTCAGCTAAGGGGGAAAGTTTGGGAGGCAGGGTCTTCATGGTAACCTCACCTGGTGTGAGAATTGAACCCACATTGTTGGTATCACTCTGCATTACAAACTAGCTCCCCAGCCAACTGTGCTTACCAACCCCCAGTGTTACAAGCTTACTGGTGCTGACTTTTTTATCTTTATTCTTTCAGGACATGTGATCACTTGTAAGGCCAATATTTATTGCCCGTACCAAATTGCCCCTGAGCTGAGGGGCTTCTCTAGAGGGCATTAGTGAACGAGATGCGTTTTGAATAACAATCAACAAAGCTTCACAATCTCATTACTGAGACTAATATTCAGCCATCCTGAATTGCCTCTTATTCCAATGCTCTGTCTTCTATTTGTTAGCAAATTTTTATCCATGCTAATATACTGCCCCCAATGCCATGGCTCTTCATATGTAATCTTATGTGCACTGCCTTACTGAGTGACTTTTGGAAATCTAAATACATTACATTCACTGTTTCCCCTTTATCTATCCTGTTTGTTACCTTCTCAAAGATTTCAAACAAATTTGTCAGGCATGATTTCTTCTTTGCAAGCCATGTTTGCATATCTCAATGTTCTGCTAGTACATACTGTAAAATAGATTAACATTTTCCCAGTGACAGACATTGAGCTAACTGGCCTCCAGTTGTCTGCATTTTCTCTTCCTATATTTAGATTAGATTCCCTACAGTATGGAAACTGATCCTTCAGCTCAACCACTCCACACCGACCCTCCGAAGAGTGACCCACCCAGACTAATGCACCTAGCACTGTGGGCAATTTAGCATGACCAATTCACCTGACCTACACATCTTTGGATTGTGGCAGAAAATCCACACAGAAACAAGGAGAATGTGCAAACTTCACATAGACAGTCACCCGAGGCTGGAATTGAACCTGGGACCCTGATGCTGTGAGACAGCAGTGCTAACCACTGAGCCACCGTGCCACCCCTAATTGTATTGTTAAAATCACACAACACCAAGTTATAGTCCAATAGATTTATTTGGAAGCACAAGCTTTTGGAGTGCTGCTCTTTCATCAGGTGGTGGTGAAGCAGGACCATAAGTCACAGAATTTATAGCAAAAGATTAGTGTGCTTTTGGATGTAGGTTTGCTCGCTGAGCTGAAAGGTTCATTTCCAGACATTTCATTACCTTACTAGGTAACATCTTCAGTGGACCTCATGCGAAGCAATGCTGAACTTCCTGCTTTCTATTCATATGTTTGGGTTTCTTTGGATTGGTGATGTCATTTCCTTTGGTGATATTATTTCCTGTGGTGAAGTCACTTCCTGTTCCTTTTCTCAGGGGCTGGTAGATGGGATCTAACTCGTTGTGTTTGTTGATACAGTTCTGGTTGGAATGCCATGCTTCTAGGAATTCTCATGCATGTCTTTGTTTAGCTTGTCCTGGGATGGATGTGTTGTCCCAGTCGAAGTGATGTCCTTCCTCATCCGTATGTGAGGATACTAGTGAGAGAGGGTCATGCCTTTTTGTGGCTAGTTGGTGTTCATGTATCCTGGTGGCTAGTTTTCTGCCTGTTTGTCCAATGTATTGTCTGTTACAGTCCTTGCATGAGAATTCCGAGAAGCATGGCATTCCAACCAGGACTCTATCAACAAACACATTGAGTTAGACCTCATCTACCACCCCCTGAGAAAAGGAACAGGAAGTGACTTCACCACAGGAAATAACATTACCAATGGAAATGACATTACCAACCCAAACGCATAAATAGAAAGCAGGAATTGTCAGCATTGCTTTGCATGAGGTCCATTGAAGATGTTATCTCGTAAGGTAACGAAATGTCTGGAAATGAACCTTTCAGCTCAGCGAGCAAACCTACATGCAAAACCTCAACCTGAGCTACCAGTCTTCTCAAAACTTGCTAATTAGTTTTCTTTTGCTAGCCGATATCTTGGGGTTGTGAGATTTTTAAATTTGTCCACCCCAGTCCAACATCGGTTCCTCCACGTCATGGCTTCCATTTACATTGGCAGTTTCCCAATACTTTGTAACTTTCCCGAAATTTTAGGATTTGTGCAAGATTACTACCTGTGCATCCACTATCTTTGAATTTACTTCTTTTAAAACTGTAGGATGCAACCCAACAAGACCTGGGGACATATTCACTTTTAGCCCCATTAGTTGCCCTAGCACTTTCTGTCTGGTGATGATTATCATATTTATTTGTTCCCCACATTTTTCCTCTTGATTAATTAGTATTCTTGGAATGTTACTAATGTAGGAGGAGAAAGTGAGAGCTGCAGATGCTGGAGATCAGAGCTGAAAATGTGTTGCTGGAAATGCACAGCAGGTCAGGCAGCATCCAAGGAACAGGAGAATCGACGTTTCGGGTATTAGCCCTTCTTCAGGAATGAGGAAAGTGTGTCCAGCAGGCTAAGATAAAAGGTAGGGAGGAGGGACTTGGGGGAGGGGTGTTGAGAATGCGATAGGTGGAGGGAGGTCAAGGTGAGGGTGATAGGCCAGAGTGGGGTGGGGGGGGAGAGGTCAGGAAGAATATTGCAGGTTAGGAAGGCGGTGCTGAGTTCGAGGGATTTGACTGGGACAAGGTGGGGGGAGGGGATATGAGGAAACTGGAGAAATCTGAGTTCATCCCTTGTGGTTGGAGGGTTCCCAGGTGGAAGATGAGGTGCTCTTCCTCCAACCGTCGTGTTGCCATGGTCTGGCAATGGAGGAGTCCAAGGACCTGCATGTCCTTGGTGGAGTGGGAGGGGAAGTTGAAGTGTTGGGCTACGGGGTGGTTGGGTTGGTTGGTCCGGGTGTCCCAGAGGTGTTCTCTGAAACGTTCCGCAAGTAGGCGGCCTGTCTCCCCAATATAAAGGAGGCCACATCGGGTGCAGTGGATGCAATAGATGATGTGTGTGGAGGTGCAGGTGAATTTGTGGCGGATATGGAAGTATCCTTTGGGGCCTTGGAGGGAAGTAAAGGGGGAGGTGTGAGCGCAAGTTTTGCATTTCTTGCGGTTGCAGGGGAAGGTGCCGGGAGTGGAGGTTGGGTTGGTGGGGGGTGTGGACCTGACGAGGGAGTCACGGAGGGAGTGGTCTTTTACTAATGTGCTCTGTTGCAACTATTGATGTAAAGTATTTATTCAACTTGACTCCCCGTTATTATTTTCTCAGCCTCATTCTCCAAGGGTCTCTTCCTTCTTATACATTAAAAAACCTAAATAATCTGTTTTCATATTACTTGCTAGTTTTCCCTCATAGTTTAATTTTTCTCTCTTTTTTTTTGCTCAGCTTTGGTTGGCTTTTAAAACTTTGCTGGTCCATGGGTTTACCTCAAATCTTTGCCCAGTTGTCTGTTTTGAAACGGGGCTCCTCTTTATCTCCATGATCCCAATGTAAATGATCATGAAATCATATTATTTGGATTTACTGTCATTACTGTGCTCTTATTTGCTGTAAGTGGTGTGCAGTGCACAATTTAAAATGAAAGGAGATGCCTTTGAGGACTGAGAGGAGGAGAATAATTCTTCACTCAGAGTTGTGAGTCTTTGGAATTCCTTAACTCAGAGGGCTGTGGAAGCTCAGTCTGTGAGTATGGTTAAAATGGATAGATTTATTAATTAATAATTTTTTGATTGTCCATGGCATAAAGCTGGAAAATTAGATCGAAAAGAGCTGAAGTATTCTATCAGCTGTGAACATGCTAAATGGCAAAGCAGGTTCGATGGGCTGAACGGCCTGTCATTGTTCCAATGTTCCTAATTGGATTTATGCCAAGTAGAGACCCAGAGAGATGAGATGACAGACCTGCTGATCACACCTCTGTCTCATTAGCATGGTTCTGTAATGCTTCCATCTGTTCCAGCTGGAGAAGCCTCAGGGGATCTCTAACTCTGCAAGTGAAGCATTAAAAGGGACAGAGACCTCTGGTAAGAATTCTCCCCATTATTGTCCTTTGCTTTGCCACCCAAATAAGTTGAGTAACCAACACACAAAGTGCAGGAAAGTTCTGTTGTTTTTTTTTATCTGCCTTCTCTCTTACTCTTTGCCACCCTGTCAGCATTCTGCATTGTTAGGCATTGACTACCAAGTAAAATAAATCCCTGATGCACTAGCTAGCACTGGCAGGGACAGCAGCTGGGAGCTTCATTGGCAAATCGATCAAACCTCAAGGTGGAGGTTTGACCTGAATCAGCTGTCCAGGTAAACTTTGCCTGTACCTGGGGTTCAAGGTGGGTCCTAAGTGATGCCAATTTGAGATGCGTCTTTTTTGGAAATTAAAATTGTGTTAGTCAATGCTCCAACCTTTTACAAGCAGACGGAGAGATCCAAACACGGATGGCAAACACAATTAAAACAGACACAGACCGGTGCTTTCAGATATAATGCCATGCAACACTTATAAAATTCACACTTTATTGCTTCCACTCAAGAGTAACATTATAGCTGCAAACAGCATGTCCTTAGTACTTAAGAGGTTAAATCAAATAGATATGCATGCAACATTTTAGATTGCTTATGATGGGTAAACAGCAGCCATCTTTGCAGTACTCTAAGAGCTGTGACTAATAGTCAGCGCTTCAGGGTTATAGTTCGACTCAATAAAAGTAATAATGTAAAATTAATTTTAAGAATGTTAGCCTATATGTGCAGGCATGCATAAGATTGACCCAAGCATTGCCATCATAGAGTGCTTTAGACTTCATCCGGGACATTTTTGGGAATTATAAAAGCAAACTGCTCTGGTCTGATGTGTATTAACGATTGTGCTTGAACTGCGTAAACATAGCAAAAAGTATGCAGCCATTAGCTGTTGCTCTTTGCTTGAAATAACAGTATTCCGACCCTCAAATAAATAATACATGGATGGCTATTTGAGTCAGTTCAGTTTGAGAAAATTGTAAAGTATGTAGTTTTTTACTTTTTTCAGCAAGAAGTTCCAATCTATTTTGGTCAATTTGTGCATCTCACATTTTTTATGCTGCTTTACACGACTCACTACCTCTTAGTCAAGCTTCAAGGGAAGAGATCCCTGGTTCTCAAGCCTCTTAACAATCTTGTTGTGCTCCGCTATCTGGGGATCGTGCAGAAGTGACTGACTCTTAAATATTTCATGCCCTATACCAACAGAACAAACTCAGGCTTGCCCAGCACCTAATGCAATTGGTTGAGACTGCTTAAGAAAATGCACTGAGACAAAATGGTCTACGCAGAGGGCATTGGCTTGTTCAGCCATCATTTTGACTTGGCGAGGTGCTGTGAATTAAATAATACCTCTCTGGACCAAACCTCTCCCGAGATCCATTTCCAAGAAAGTCAATAGCAGTGGAGATTAGAGTAGGGAAGAGGGATAATAATGAGAGGAACTGAAGAAGTTCTGAAGTAGAATTTTAGTGAACTCAAAACATACATTTTCTCTCTCCCCACAGAGGCTGTCATCTATTGCATTTAACAGGCACTTTCTGTTTTTACTTCAGTGCTTCTACATCTGCAGAAATTTGCTTTCATTTCAGGTCCACTCTCAAAATGAGGAAAGTACCATAGAATTTACATTTTGAGACTAATAATCAAGAACTCTTGACTGCTTGGCCAGAGATCAAAGTACAAGTTGCACCGTAGATGCTGGGGAATTTTAAAATCAGCTAATTGAATAATTTTTGGCTTGTGTTTCACCAAATTGCTCCAGGATCCTTGTGCTATGTGGCATCTTATTCTCTCATCCTTCCCGTGAGCACCATACAAAACAACAGGTGATGGCAAGAGTATTGGGCTCTGATATTTATTAATATAAGTGAAGGCACACCTGGTGGGCAGTTGGAAACAGTAACTCTCATGGAGCTGCGAATTCATCTCCACGCCTGCTTTCTAGCAGTTGAAATGTTCTGTGAAGGGTCTTTGTAAAAGTATTGGAAAATATCAGATATTGAAAATCTGGTTCAAAACAGATATCAATTCAACAGTGAATTGAAGCTAAGCTGTTTAATATACACACATAGTCTGTTGTGTTGAAGGAAAGTTTTCAAATTTGTAGTTTGGCTTGAGGCCTGTTAATTTTATATTACCATGCGCATTCTGCAGTCACAATTGAAGTGAAATAGCCTCTTTACATCTGGTTTATTGATGCCTTTCAGCTTTTCATTGTCAATCTTCCCTCCTCCAATGGAAACAAGTTCTGTTCTGAAACATTTTCTCTCAGCTTGGGGCCACAAGCCATATAATTATGCCTGTCACTCTTCTCTGGACTTTCTCTAATGCACCACTCTGGATTGATTTTCTTTTAACTCATTCTCAGGATGTGGGCATTGCTGGCTCCTCTTCAGTTTGACACAGCTGAGTAGCTTGCTAAGTCACTTTGAAGGACAGCGAAGGGTCAATTACACTCATTGGGGGTGGGTGATGGTGGGTGGAGTGGAATCTGGAGTCACATAGAACAATAAATAAATCAAGGTAGCAAGTTTCCTTCCCAGGCTAAACCAATATGAACTATAACGGCAATCCGCCAACAGAATAGACACTTTTATTAATATAAGGGCTTTTTAAAAAAATATTCTGATTGAATTCAAATTCTCAAACTGCTGTGATGTGATTGGGCTCTCCAAATTACTCATCAAGTTAGCATAACCAACACACTAGCCTCATTCTAGAATGTAAAATATTCAAAGAAGCATAAATTTTGCCAACTGTGACCTTGATGATGAGTTGTACTAGATCAAAATAACATGCTTCACATTCTAACAGTCTATCTTAGTATATACTGTGATCTTTGACTGGTTACAATGAATATTTGGATAGTTAGTAGTCATGTCCAGTGCACCTAAGTTACCATCCTTACTATTGGATACTCATTTGCTGTGAAAACATTATTTACTTTTTCCAATCTATTGCATACAGCTATACATTTTCTATATTAAAGATAATTCCATGTACTCTAGTAAGTTATATCCATTGAAAGTCGACTTAATTTATTGTTTGCATTGGTCCATTGCTTGTTGCAATTTTATTTGCCTCTAATAGTGTATCACTCACACAAGAGGAGGACAAAGGTGTCATTTTGAAGGTTCCCTGAAGGCTTCCTTCATGAAAAGCAACACAGATGTCAATGCATAGGAAGCCCTTGAGAAACTGACTTGGTAGGTCTCCTGTATGAAAGGACACAACACTTCGAGAACACCCATTGGCAAAAGGAAGTACGGAAAAGAAACTAGAGAAAGGAATGCCAATGTTTCTAGTAGGCGGCACGGTGGCACGGTGGCACTGCTGCCTCACAGCGCCAGAGACCCGGGTTCAATTCCCGCCTCAGGCGACTGACTGTGTGGAGTTTGCACGTTCTCCCCGTGTCTGCGTGGGTTTCCTCCGGGTGCTCTGGTTTCCTCCCACAGTCCAAAGATGTGCAGGTCAGGTGAATTGGCCATGCTAAATTGCCCGTAGTGTTAGGTAAGGGGTATGGGTGGGTTGCGCTTCGGCGGGGCAGTGTGGACTTGTTGGGCCGAAGGGCCTGTTTCCGCACTGTAAGTAATCTAATCTAATCTAGACCAAAGATAGATTCCAACTCCCAGCTGCCAAATGTAAGGTCAGAGATATGGCTCTAGGATTGGTCTCAACACTCATACAAAGGCACACAGAAACCATGACCAGTGACATGGAATTTCCTTAAGTGGGCAGTCACACTCGTTAGTGAGTGATTGCTGATCAGAGTTTCATTTTATTACACATTTAAGTTTTAAAACATTTTATGTTGAAAGTTATTGGAAGTATAAAGGAATACTTTTGCAGGAAATCAAATTAGTCATTTGGAACTTGAGTGGTGAGCACATAACTCTCTATCTCTATGATCAATTAGATTAAAATATTAGGAAATGAATATCACATGGGTTGAGAAGGACGGTTAAGCAAGAATGGATGAATAAAATACCAAATTAGATAAACATAAATAAAGTTAGGGAACTAATGGTTGGATTAAGATAAAAGATGGAGAAAAATTTAAAATATTTGCAATTTTTAAGTTTGACATTTTGTTAACTCTAAGAACAACGATGCACCCATCTACACATTACACGATCCACACTCTCCTCTCATTCAATGTAAATGTTGGTTTTCTCCTTGAATTCTTGCAAGTTATCCTGATGCAAGGTACATAGCTTTGAAAATCATGCATCTTTTTCAGCAATACACATTTATGATAGTTATTTTATAGTGACAGAGAGATTAATGACAATAATTAATATCCATCACATCATTCAGATGGTATACCTGTTAACATTTGTAAAAATCACTAAAACTTTAGACACCATCAGCAGGGCAGGAATCAACAAAAGTTCAGGGAAAATTGGCTCTCTACCAAAAATCCTCTGTCTCTTCTGTTCTTTCCATGACACAATATGTGTTGCATTATGCAGTTTGACACCTCTATTCCTGACAGTTTCAGAGTGAAAAATAATGGATTGAGACAGGGCTGTGTTCTCACCCCCACTCTGTTTGGCATCTGCTTGGTGGCCTTTCCTTCCCTGCAGATATGGAAGGAGTTTATTTGCACACTAGGTCAGACAGAAAACATTACAAGTTATAGAGTGAAAATGAAGTTGAAAGCACACTTTGTTGCATGAGTTGGGAAGGATCTGAAAGGTTAATACTTGGTTGAGTGTAATAAGCATGACCCACTGTGATAATGTTATGAGGACTTGGTGGAAGAGGAAAGTAGAATCTTCTGGAAGAAAGATCTAAGGCTAGAACTTGTGGATAGTCATTGTGGTAATAGAATCCCTACAGTGTAGATAGAGGCCATTCAGCCCATCAAATCTGCACTGATCCTCTAAAGGATATCTTATCCCACCCCATACACCCACATTTACCAGGGACATGGCCAATCCACCTAATCTGCACATCTTTGGAGCATGAGAGGAAACAGGAGCACCTGGCAAATATCCATACCCATGCCATCACAGGGAGAATGTGCAAACTCCACACAGACATTCATCAAATGCTGGAATCGGACCTGGATCCCTAATGTTGTGCGAAAACAATGCGAACCACTGAGTTACTGAACAGGTTCACAGGACAAGGTGTTTCATTGTTTTCTGTGATCAGAAAGGGATCTTGGAGTTGAAATGTGCAGAGTTTAATTTTCATCTTACTGCCCAAATACAGCACCTTTAAACATCTCAATGCATTTTAGTACAAGAGAACTGTTGTTTTATTACAAAGCTAATAGTGAAAAAATACAACCGGTGCAATCAATGTTTGAATTTCCCGTTAGAACTGGGCATCTGATCCATTCCTTAAGCTGCTAGACTTTACTCATAAATAATGCTGTACACCATTACATTTATTTTGACAGCAAATTATTTGGGCTGATATATTATTGAACCATAAGCTATTGCTTCCAAAATGAGGCTAGTATTCCTTCTGTGCTCTTTAGATGGTCATTGAAAGCCTTTTGTAAACTGTTCAAAAGCATTTTCTTACTGTCACTATGTTAGACTAAATGATTTATCATTCAGTGCTTTGTGCATTACTCTATTTATGAATTTTGGAATAACATTCATCTACTTTTTGTCCCTCACCCATAACATCAAGTATCCATTAAACCTTGAATAATATTAAATCCACCTCTGTATATGTTCTTTCTCATTTCTTTGGGGATTGTGGAACACATCTTTTGTTCAGACTTGAGGTCCTTTCTAATACGCTTTACTGATAACTAAGTGTGCTGAAATTTTGCCTGAATCTAGAATTTGCTGACTCAGCTAATAAATGATTGCGCCAAGTTCCGTAAGAGAGTTGTGAATATGCAATGCACAGTCTGATTTTGAGAGTTCGGAGATATTTTAGCATTTAACGTTAGTGTTTTGTGGAAATTGAACGAATTGAACTGAAAGCACCTTCAGTTATTATTTAAAAATATTGGGCTGCACTTTATACTTGCAGATTTTCATGTCTTTTAAAATTGAACTCAAGCCAAAATAAATGTTCTGCCTATCACAGAAAGGAATGATATAGGATATGAATGGCATTGCCATTGTGATGCCAGGCATGCAGGCTGCATGTTTTAAAGACTGGTGAGTTGTATCCAACTGTGTGTCTCTTTGGTTGTTTGCAGAAAACAAGGTACCTGAATCTACCCAACCACCCTACAAAGCTCACAATTTTATCTGACATTGGATGTGATTTTGCAATTGGACCACATTTGCTAAATAAGTCAAAGCTTGCAAAGAATTATGCTGGCAACCAAGTTAGGATTGTCACTCAGGCTTGCATTCTGGAGTACTTATATATACATAAAACACAGGGATAAGTTCTTTGCAGACAGAAAGAACATGTGTATAAAAATAAAGTTGCCATAGCTGTCCATTCACTCAAGTGTCACATCCCCTCAGACAAGAGGTGAAGTTGCAAAGGAGGAACTTTTTTATTCATGGGATGAGGGCATCACTGCCTAGGTCAGCATTTATTGTCCACCCTGAATTGCCCAGAGGGCAGTTAAGTGTTAATCACATTGGCTGTGGGCCTGGAATCACTTGCAGCCCAGACCAAGTAAGAATGGCAGTTTCCTTTTCGAAAGGGCATTAGCAAACCAGATTAGTTGGTCTGACAATCAGCAATGGTTTCATGGTCATCATCAGACACTTAATCCCAGATTTTTATTGTATTCAAATTCCACCATCTGGTGTGGCAGGATATGAACGCAGGTTCCTCAGAACCTTACCTGAGTAATCTGGAGTAACAGTTCATCAATAATCCCTCTCAGCCATTGTCTTCCACAATGGTAAGCTCACCTGAATCAGGAATTGAATCAGCGCTGGTGATCTCACTCTGCATTGCAAACCAGCCATCCAGCCAACTGAGCTAACTGACTCCCTAAGCCAATATATATGCTGATCAGATTCACCTTGTCTTGTTTTAAGTTTGAAGGAGTCTTGGTAATCGCTGTCAGCTGTGAATAACTTGGTGTATTCTCATGGCAACACCTCCATTATCAGTATCCACTTGCCTACCAATTAGCACTTCCCTGTCATGCAGCTTAATGTTGGTTTTCCCTTTGAATTGGTATTCTTGCGAATTGTATTGATATGAGGAAAGGTTTCAACAAAACGTCTCCTTTATCCAGCAATACTCTGGCTAATATGTATCAAACTGTAAACACAGGCGCAAAATCTTCCTACCTTTGCTATTCATTGTGAAATTGCAAATGCAGTTGACAGTACATCCATGAATTACCTAGAGTTAGCGTTGATCATAGAATCCCTATAGTGTGGAAGCAGACCATTTGTCCCATCGAGTCTACACCGATCCTCCAAAAAGCATCCCACCCAGACCCACCCCACTCCTGTAACTCCGCATTTCCCATGTCTAGCCCACCTAGTCCGCACATCCCCAGATACTATGGTCAATTTAGCATGGCCAATCCACTTAACCTGCACATCTTTGGACCACAAGAGGAAACCAGAGCACCCAGAGGGAACCCATGCAGACACTTGGAGAATGTGCAAACTCCACACAGTTGCCCAAGGGTGGAATTGAACATGAGTCCTGGTGCTGTGAGGCAGCAGTACTCACCACTGAGCCACTATGACGCTCCATGGGGTTTTGGTGTTGGCAAGAATTTCGAAAATGTAGCCATCTGCATGTGATGTGAACCCATTAACTGGATCATGATCTTCAAATTTACGAATTCACCATTCAGTAGTTGCTCAATGAAATATATGCTAGAACATTTGCCAGTTCGATAATGTTGTCTTAAACCTGTTAGAATACATTGTCATGAACATTTTATGTATATGAGCGTTTCATATTGATGCAGAGTAGAGTGTATAGTCTGAACAAGACACTATAACATACAACATAGTGTTATACACAAGTTAATTTATGCCCTATATCCTTTGATTACTCAGCAAAAGGCATTACATAATCTCAATCATCTTTATTAACCTTCTATATACATCATATTGCCTCATCCCAGAGTGCCCACAATTGAGTGGTAAGCAAATAAATAAAACTATAAACTGTAAAAATGTAGGTTGTTTACAGCAAATATAAAAAAAATGACTGTTCACAATTCAATTTAGGGAGCAGGGTTAGCATTCATGAACTGCTGGGCTCAGACTCAGAATTTGACTTATGGAGAACGGTGTTGTTTGCCCTATAAAAATAGAACAAATAATTTAACTCCTAGGTACCTCTGGACCAGACATAGAATTTCAAACTATGACTAATTCCCTTCTGTTGCACTGAATATTTCTCCCAAATTTGTAACAAATATTGTTCATTAAAGAAAGAGGGTGGATTTTAGGGAAGGGTATACTTGTGGCTAGAATATGAGACAGAAATCAGCTGGTGTTCCCACTCCTGTCAGTACAACACTGTCCACACATGTGGACATCAGTTTGAGTGTAGGTTCAGGGTTAGCTGTAATGATGGGAGAAATTGAGGACTGCAGATGCTAGAGATCAGGGTCGAGAGTGTGTTGCTGGAAAAGCACAGCAGGTCAGGCAGCATCTGAGGAGCAGAAGAATCAATGTTTTGGGCATAAGCCCTTCATCCTGAAATGTCAATTCTTCTGCTCCTTGGATGCTGCCTGACCTGCTGTGTTTTTCCAGCAACACACTCTCAACTCTTCTTATTGTTGACTCACATACTTGCATCGATTTTCCAATCTACCCTACCTTTGGCATTCAATAACATTATCATTACTGAGTTCCCAGTATCAAAACCCTGGGGGCTACCAATGACCGAAAACCAAACTGGATTAACCATATAAGGAAGGCATAACACTCAGTAGTTAGCATTGCTGCCTCACAGTATCAGGAACCAGGGTTTGATTTCAACTGCAGGCGACTGTCTGTGAGGAGTTTGAATATTCTCTCCATGTCCATGTGGGTTTCCTCCAGGTGCTCCTGTTTCCTCACACAGTCCAAGGATGTGCAGGTTAGGTCGATTGACTAAATTGCCGATAGCATCCCCAGGGATGTGCAGGTCAAGTGGATTAGCCATGGGAAATGTCGGGTTACATGGATAGGGTAGCAAGTGGGTCTTGATGGGATACTCTTCGGAGGGTTGGTGTTGGCTCAATGGGCTGAATTGCATGCCTCCACACTGTGGGGATTCTAAAATATAAATACCAAGGCTGCAAGAGCAGGTCAGAGGCGAGAAATTCTGCAGTGAGATATTTTCTAATCAGCTTGATCAGGGGTGGGCAATAAATGCTGACCAGGAAGTGATGCTAAATCCTATGAGTGAATAAAATAAAATCTTATGCTTGAAGGAATCCTTCTTATGTTGAATAGAAGAAGGCAATTTGCACTTCCAGACCAAATTTGTGGCTTTAATCAGAAACTTTAAGAGAAGACGATAATAAATTTTCCCCAAAAAAGGCCAGCAAAAATATAATAGAAAGATTGTTTTATGTTGCTGTTATACATTCAACAGAAACAAAACTAGGAGGGAAGACATGTAACAGAAAAATAATTAGTTGGGTCTTTATTTTTGTTAGGTATCAATTTGTTAATTGTTTTCTATGAAATACACAGATGTGACTTGTATTATTATTTAGGGAAAGGTGGTTAAAGAGTGATGTAATATGAAACTGAAATGATTATTGTGCAATGTGTAGTGTGTGCTTTTAAATGTGTGAGAGAATAAGGGAGAATAGTGGATGGTCAATATTAATTGCTTTCATTTACTTGGATTTGGGAACCTGAATTTGTTATTAATGTCTGAGATCCAGCTTCAAATCCAACACAAAATGAAGGGCTACAATATTCATGTGCCCTCTTTGACCTTTTGGAGTCTGATCCGAAATGAGTTTGTGTATCTTAACTCACCTGTTAGTAGCCTACTATAGGTTAATCCACATTGGACAAAGTAGGATACATTTGTGTATATTAATATTGATGGAAAATGAAAATGACCCCATTTCATTTCAAGCATCCCATCAAAGCAAGCCTAATTAAATTGAGGAATGTATCTCACAGACACTTGGTTCCAAGTCTGGACAAACTGTTCAAATCAGTCATTGTATATGGAATATTGCGTACAATTTTGGCCCCTTAGCTTTCAGTCTAAGCTTGATCCATGTTAACGATGTTTCAGAGAAGACTGACAGAATTGATTCCCCCATAGAGGACTGTGTAGGAAAAGCAGCAGAGCTGAACTTGACTTCAATGGAAAAGGGAAAGATGAAAGTTGACATGTTATAGATTTTCAAATTCAGAGGGTGGGTACGATGCAGATTTAAGTGGTTTAACTAATTTAAACTGTGACCACATAACTGGAGGACATGAATACAAAATGAGCAAGTCTCAAATGAGCCTGTTGATGAGAAGGTTTCTTTCTGTCCGTGGAGTAATGGCTTTGTCGAACAGGCTCCCAGGAAAAGCAATTAATTCAATGTTGATTAAATCCTTAAAAAAAAGCTCTGGATGAATATCTGGTTAAAAAATAATTGAAGGTTATCAGAGTAGGAATACACAGATAATCAAATGCATTATGGAACATAATGGGCCCTGAGCTACAGAGAATTTAACAATATCCTTGTTGTATTGCAACTGTTCAGGGTTAACGAGTAGAGATTATAATCTTATAGTCAAAGAATGGTACAAAATCAAATGATATTTTTGTAGAGGAGATATATAACTAAGGGTGCTGCTCCCATGTTGAAGGATCCAAGCTGTTTTAAAAAATAGGGCCCTTGTGGTTCAGTGGTAGTAACCCTACTGTGGGACTAGCAGGTTTGGGTTCAAATCTTATTTGCACTAGAAATGTTTGAATAGGTTGATTCAAATTGCTTATACCCCACAACTAAAAGGTACTGATAAGGCACAGTGCTAATATCTGTACCTTGGAGCCAACAGGTTTACCTACAAGTCCCACCTGCCCTGGATGAACAGATGGGTGGCACAATGACTCAGTGGTTAGCACCGCTGCCTCACTGTGCCTTGGTTCAATTCCACTTTCAGGTGACTGTCTGTGTGGGCTTTGCACATTCTCCCTGTGTCTGCGTGGGTTTCTACCGGGTGCTCTGGTTTCCTCCCACAATCCAAAAATGTGCAGGTTAGGTGAATTGGCCATGCTAATTTGCCCCATAGTGTCCAGGGATGTGTAGGTTAGATGCAGTAGTCAGGGGTGAATGTAGAGTAATAGGTTCGGGGAATGGGTCTGGGTGGTTACTCTCTGGAGGGTCAGTATGGACTTTGAGTCATAGAGTCATAGAGATGTACAGCATGGAAACAGATCCTTCGGTCCAACCTGTCCAAACCGACCAGATATCCCATCCCAGTCTAGTCCCACCTGCCAGCACCTGGCCTATATCCCTCCAAACTATTCCTATTCATATACCAATCCAGATGCTTTTTAAATGTTGTAATTGTACCAGCCTTCACCATTTCCTTTGGCAGCTCATTCCACACATGCACCACACTCTGCGTGAAAAGGTTGCCCCATAGGTCTCTTTTATCTCTTTCCCCTCTCACTCTAAACCTATGCCCTCTAGGTCTGGACTCCCCCCCACCCCAGGGAAAAAACCTTGTCAATTTAGCCTGTTCATGCCCCCATGATTTTATAAACCTCTATAAGGTAACCCCTCATCCTCCGATGCTCCAGGGAAAACAGCCCCAGCCTGTTCAGCCTCTCCCTTTAGCTCAAATTCTCCAACCCTGGCAACATCCTTGTAACTCTTTTCTGAACCCTTTCAAGTTTCACAATATCCTTCCAATAGGAGGGAGGCCAGAATTGCATGCAATATTCCAACAGTGGCCTAACCAATTATTGGGCTGAAGGGCCTGTTTCCACACTGTAGGGATTCTATGAATGGTACACAATCCAAAGATGTGCAGATTAGGTTGATTGGCCTTAGTGTTCAGGAATATGTAGGTTAAGTGCATTAGCCATGGGAAATGTAGGATTACAGGGAAATGGTAGGGGGATGGGTCTGGATGGGGTGCTGTTCGAAGAGTCAGTGTGGACTTACTTGATCGAATGACCTGTTTCCACATTGCATGGATTCTATGGAGATGGATGCAAAACAAATAGAATTAGATCACTTGGCCCATCTTACTTATGCCATCTCGTTGGAAGGGAAACTCCAGTCTTGCTGTTGTTTTATTGTCCCACCAATAGTTCCTTCTTAACAGTTTACTCGATTCTCTTTTATCAGCTGCTATTGAATTTACTGTCATCACCTTTTCACACATAACACAGTCACTCATTGTGTAAGATAAATTCTGCTCACGTCTTCTTTCTTACTGTAGGGAGACATTCCTCAGACAGCAAGAATGAGAGGGGTTCAATGAAAATTTCACAGAACTTTATCATTTTTAAACTTTTTCCAAAAGCCATTACCTTGAAACAAATTAGGTATGTTGATTGGAATTTATGAGATGGAAAAAGTGAGGACTGCAGATGCTGGAGATCAGAGCTGAAAGTGTGTTGCTGGAAAAGCGCAGCAGATTCTCCTGCTCCTTGGATGCTGCCTGACCTGCTGTGCTTTTCCAGCAACACATTTTCAGCTCTGGAATTCATGAGATCTCAATTTCATGTTTCCTGTTGGAACAAATACATTCAGGGATCAAATAACTTCTTATCGTCATATACTATCTTACTCATTACAATGGTACATTTATTGACTATTAGAACTGTTTAGTGTTTGTGGACTATCAAGTTCATCAGAGTGAATGGCCTAGAAAGTGGGGCAAAACAAGGCCCTACCATATCAGGTCTACCCAGGATAAACCTGGCATTGTGCTTTATTTTCATGGCTCAAGCAGCTCACTGCAGAAGAGAATTGTGAGTTTCAGATCTGCGACAATAGCTCAAGAAGGTTCTGAAAGACCAAGTGATCAGGAGAGAGTGGGAAGAACAGTACAGTAATTGGAGGAAGATGATCCATGGAGCAGAGGGAGCTTATGACATGGACTGTGTGGTCATCAACAAATTCACCCAGCAGAGGGAGTCAAAAACAAGTAGGGAGGATGGGGAGATTGGGAGAGGAGTGAGCTATTCAGGAGAAATCAGGAGATTGAGAGACAAGGGAAAGCGATTAAGCAAGTTGAGGAGATTAATAATTCAGCAAAGGTGATTGGAAGGGAAGACCATTAAAACATAAGAACAGTGGTAGGAACAGAAGTAGGCCATTTGGCCCATCCAGTCAGCTCCACCATTTGATGAGATTATGGCTGATCTGATGATCCTCAATTCAACCTTAAGTATACTTAAAAAGGCAGAGCTCAAAAAAAAGGGTCAGAGATTGGGAGAGTCAGTGTGTGGCTTGATGTGCAGTGGATCCAACAAATTCATTCCTGCTTTGCTTTGTTTCACACCTAGATAAATCATTCCACTGCTGGTTTCTGTGCCTCCTGCTGGTAGGCCTCTAATTCCCTCCCTCACCCTTGCTGCCTCTCTTTCTTGCTTAAGGTGCTATTTAAAACCTAACCTCTTGATCAAACACTTACTTGATCATGAGCTTAAAAAATTCCTTACGTGACTCTGAAGTGTCTTTTTTTTGTAGTGATCCTCCAAAGAATGTTTTCCTAATTGATTTTACACTGATGTCCCGATAATTAATTAATTACTCTGTCCTTAAATATTTGAGCATCATTTGTTGCTTCCACACAATTTCTGAATCCAAAGACGTTTGGAAAATTCTGACAAAGGTATCTGCAGTTTCTTCACAAATTTTTATTAATAAACAAATAGATGTAGGCATGATGGGCCAAATGGTATCCTCCTGTGCTGTAACATTTCTGTAATTCTGTGAATACCATCAAGTCCTTGAGATCTCATTGTCTTAAGTCCCAATATTTTCTCTGTTGTTATTGTAAAAAAAACTCATCAAATTAATTAAGTTCTTCTCATTAACTTGTGTTAGATTTTCTTGTAAAAATGACATTTCATTTCTCTACTGTGGGAATGGATACAAAGTGTTTACTGAACAACCCTGTAATTTCTTTATTATCCATTATAATCACATGATTGTGTCTTTAATGAAGTCATATGCCTTTAATCACTATTCCCCCTTTTAGTATGTTAATACAAACTTTTGGTATTTATATGCTGTATAATTTCAAATTCTCCTCTTGTATCCCTCTTTCTGTCCACTGAATTTAAATATTTCCTCTGATTTGTGTAAATGCTCCAGGCTCATTTTAAAGAGCATGTTATGTACCAGATTTAATATGTCATAGATCATGTTGCTTCATATTTGAGGAAATGTAACTTATGAAAGCAAAAGGAAATGTAATTCTTGATTTATCACCACCCTTCTCATTAATCAGTACCCTGAAAATATTCTGTCAGATTTGACAAATACAAGCCAGGAAGGGTTGAACATGCAATATATTTGGAAGCCTTATTATTGTTCAATATTTAGGTATTGACAATACATACATTATTCAAATCAATGTTAGCCGATATAAGAGACATTGAAATTTGTGAAGAAACATTACTACCTCTCACGCATATCGTCCTAGAGATGATAAAGTTCTCAATTGCTGTTGTATTACGAACAACTAACACAGATATCAAATTTAGCTCCTTTAATGGAAGGATTAAGTTGCATCAAATAAAAAAAAAGGTTAATATATTTGTCAAAACAGTAGGATGTGGAATTTGATATGTGCGCATCATATGATTCAGCCAGCATCATTGATCACTGTGCTGACCATACTGTTGGCATGCAAAGGTCAATTTTCTGCCCTAGTTTAGGGGCAGGGGGGTGGGGTGGGGTGGGGGGGGGGGGGGGTGGAAGTTGGCACTGGTGTGAACTGGTAAGGATGGCATGGCTGCAGCATAACTAGGATGTGACTGTCATCCAATTCACTCAAAGTCTGACTTTTCAGAACAAAAGTCATTTTCATTCAGTGATTAAATGAGAGAAGAGCTTATCAGAGGTTTCAAAGTATTTCAATTAGTATAAATAGCTTGACTTCATTATTTACCAGCTATGGCACTCAATGCACTGTGTGACTGCTTTGAAACCATTGTGATGGCTCATGCCAGGAAAGCATGTTTCATTTTTAATTCCTTCATGGGCTGTCAGCATTGCTCACAGGGTCAGCATTTGTTTTCTGTTCCTTTCTTTTTTTAAGTTGATTGGCTGGTTAAAACATTTCAGTCCAGCATATTGCTGTAGATTTGGAGTCACATATGGTCTGACCAGAAAGGGGCAAATTTCCTTTCCAAAAGACATAGTGAATCAGATGGCTTTTGTTATGAAGTTGAAGGTGTGCACTGTACCTTTACGAGAGAGTGAATGTTGTTTTGCACTGAGAGCTTACAAACACCTATCATATGACCAACTAGCAGTCTCAGAGTGTACTGAAAAATTGAAAACATTTCTGTGCAATAGATACCTGAGTCTATTGCTGTTTTGATAACAATTTGAATTTAACCAATCAGTTTGAATTATGCCCCAGGATACTACATCCCAATTGAGTTTAAATTTATTGCTTTTGCCTTCATCGAACCAATGAGATGATTTGATGTTGGACTGTATAAAAAAGACACACAGTTTGAAAGTCAGACAGAGTAACTGCCATCAAGAGAATAACTGCCATCAAAACACTTTCTATCAAAGGTACCTCTTTGTATGAAACATCTTTGCAGTTAAAAGAAAGAAGAAAATCCAGGGAGATCTTCAGCCAGAAGAAGAAAGACACTGGAGATGATAGCCACTGTGTGGTTTTGAAATTAAGTTGATGTAATTTTAATAAGTATTTTATTGAAATAGTATATTTTTATAGAGTTGGAGGCAGATAGTAAGCAGTTCAGAGAAAGGGAGGCTTAGAATTGTGAATAGTTGTTGTGTAATGTTCATTCCTAGAGTTAAAGAATAAGTTGATATGATTTTCTTTAAATAGTGGAATTTGGGATTTCACTGTCACTCATATTTTAACAGATTATGAGGCAAGTCGAGCTTTTCTGGGTGTTTGGTTTAATTAATAGAAGGGTTCACCACCGTGTCATAACACGTTTTGCAACAACCAACTATAGTCACCATGACAGAGAACTAGTTTTACATCCCAGATATACTAATGAATTAAATTGAAGTGTCACAAGCTATCTTGGTAGGATTGTAACCATTAAACCCAAAGCATTAACCCTTGGATTACATTATGATTATACTGCTGTCTGCCTGCTAGTTGGGATACAACATGATCTTAAGGGTGTCTTTCCCTTGGGTTTGAACTTACATTTGCATCCCTTTGTTGCACTCCTTTTCTATTAGTAAATTTAAAGGCAAAAGATAGAACAGAAAAAGATTTCAATACTTTAGCCCAGAACTTGAACTTTAGTCAGAGTGTATTTAGAATATGTGTACAGTTCTGGTCACCACACCACTGTAAGCATGTGAAGGTGTAGGAAAGGGTAAAGAAACCGTTTACCAGGAGGTTGCCTGGTTTGGAGGATATTAACTAAGAGGAGAGATTGGACAGACTTGGTTTGTTTTCACTTGAGCATTGAAGGCTGAGAGCAACCTGATAGAATTATGAGCAGCATGGATAGATGGAGAGTTGGAGTTTTCCCAGGGTAGAAATGACAATTACTAGGGTGTATAGGTTTTATAGTAAAAGAGGGTAAGTTTGAAGGAGATGTGAGAGGCAAGCTTTTTACACAGAGTGTGGTAAGTCCTGGAATGGACGGCCAGATGGGGTGATGGAGGTGGATCCAAGAACAACGTATAAGAGGCATCTTGACAGATATGTGAATAGCCAGGGAATAGCAGGATATCGACAGCATGGGGGTAAGAGGTTTTAAGTTTAGAAAGGCATCGTGTATTGGTGGAGTCTTGGTGAGCAGAAGGACCTGTTCCTGGGCTGTTCTTTGTTCTTTTACTGTGACAGAATTAATGCCAAAGACGCATAAATGTATTTGTCACCTGTATTTTGCCTCCCTGGATTTCTGGGCATGGCAATTTAATTTTTTGCAAATAAATCTATCTAAGGTACAGTTGCCCGAATGTATGTGAGGGAATGCCTTTGCAATGTTTTTGCTTTACCTTCAGGTTTGTCACAGATTTGTCCCATCTTCTCCAGCCTGAGCCTTATGTCTTGTCCTGTGGCTATTACCAAAGCCTTGTATTATGATGTTGTTGGCTCATTGTAAGCTGTTATGGGATATTACATACCAGATCAGTCAATTAGCACTGTCCGGTTACAGATTACAGGCATTTTATTTTCCTGATTGAACAGTTTTTGGATTCTGCATTTAAGTTTTCTCGCTGAGCTGGAAGGTTCACTTTCAGAACCTTCATCACCAAGCCAGAAAATATCTTCAGTGAGCCTCTGGATGAAGGCTCACTGATGATGTTACCTAGTATGGTGACGAAACATCTGAAAATGAGCCTTCCAGCTCAGCGAGCAAACTACATCCAGAACCTCAACCTGAGCTACAAATCTTCTCAAAACTCACAGTTTTTGGATTGCTTGATGAATCACACTTGGATGCTTCTCTGGGTGACCTGTATCCTGTTCTGGATTGGGAAGGTTTCTTTCTACTCATGTGACTTGGGTTTGATGCCAGCAGGTATGTTCACTTTTATTTATGTAATGGCATATTTTACACTTCTAGGTACGTAAATCAGAAACTCCATCTCTCCCTCAGACACTATCCTGATTCCTGGGATGGCAATACTGATGTATGAAGCAAAGCTAGATCGGTTATGACAATTTTCACAGAAGTTTAGAAGAATGAGGAGATTTCATAGAAATTTATAGAATTCTAACAGGACTAGCCAGGGTAAATGTAGGATGAATGTTCCTGATGACCAGTGATCATAGTCTAAGGATATGGGGTAGGCCACTTAGGACTGGGATGAGGAGAAATTTCTTCACCCAGAGATTGGGGAGTCTGTGAAGTTCTCTCTCACAGAAAGCGATTTAGGCCAAAACATTGAATATTTTTAAGAAGAGTTGGATACAGTTCTTAGGGTGAAAGGGAGCAAAGGGTATGGGCTCTTCATTAAAGGGATCAAGGAATATGGAAGACCTCGCCTGAGGAAGGGACAGCACTCTGAAAGCTTATGATTTTAAATAAATGTGTTGGACTATAACCTGGTGTTGTGTGACTTTTGACCTTGTCTCAGTTCAGGCCAAGATCCTCCATTGGTTGTACAGTCCAGTTCAGCCGTCGGAGTATAATTACCCACCTGGGCTATGATTCAGTAGCTCACAGTAATGGTTACCGATGGTCAATGTGCTGACCTCGCAAATGTGAATGAAAAGTAAACATTGACTATTGCAATGGAAAGGGAAGTGAGACAAAGGACAACGGAAGGAGCTGAGCAATGATCACCAGCAGTCCTCAGTATTAATGTGAAGTCGGGGACACCATTCCCGTGTCTGTCTATTCTACATTGGGGCAATTTTGATTAGCGTATCCGTTTGTTTTTTTTCCCTGCATTCTCTGAAAATTAGTCCAGGAGCTATATCTCAGTTTTGGAATGAGAACCCTGATTCCATTTCAAGGAAGCAGCTGGGTCATCTGAAATAGGAAAGCTGAGAAATTTAGTCCCCGAGCAAGTTTCAGGAGACTGTGTAAAATCTCTCATTCCTGCACCCATTCTACACCTGTGAGATTGACCATTAGACCATTAAACCGAGGAGCAGAAGCTAGGCCATTCAACCCATTGAGTCTGCTTCGCCATTCAATCATGGCTGATACACTTCTCAACCTCATTCTCCTGCTTTCTCCTCATAACCCTTGACCCCCTTCATAAGGTGGGCGGCACGGTGGCACAGTGGTTAGCACTGCTGCCTCACAGCGCCAGAGACCCGGGATCAATTCCCGCCTCAGGTGACTCTCTGTGTGGAGTTTGCATGTTCTCCACGTGTCTGCGTGGGTTTCCTCCGGGTGCTCCGGTTTCCTCCCACAGTCCAAAGATGTGCAGGTCAGGTGAATTGGCCATGCTAAATTGCCCGTAGTGTTAGGTAAGGGGTAGATGTAGATGTAGATGTAGGGGTATGGGTGGGTTGCGCTTCGGTGGGGCGGTGTGGACTTGTTGGGCCGAAGGGCCTGTTTCCACACTGTAAGTAATCTAATCTAAATATAATCTAATCTAATCTAAAAGTAAGATCCTATCTCTCTGTCTTAAATATATTCAGTGGCCTGGCCTCCACAACTTTCTGTGGCATTGAATTCTTCACCACACTCTGGCTGAAGAACTTTCTCCTAACCTCCGTTCTAAAAGGCTTTCCCTTTACCCTAAGTCTGTGCCCTCGGGTCCTAGTCTCTCAACTAATGGAAACATCTTCCCAACATCTACTCTGTCCTGGCCATTCAGTATTCTGTATGTTTCAATTAGATCCCCCTAAACTCCATCGAAATAAACCCTCATATTTTCCTCATATGTTCAGCTTTTCATTCCTGAGACCATTCTCACGAACTTTTTCTGAACACATCCCAGGGCCAATACATCCTTCATGAGAAATGGGGCCCAAAACTGTGCACAATATTCAAAATGGTCTGACCAGAGTCTTTTAGAGTCTCAGAAGTACATCCCTGCTTTTATATTCTGATCAGGCAGAACCATAATCGTGTAATTAAGTACTGAAGTACAGGGTTACAGTGAAAAGTGTATAATGTCACCACACACAACAATACCTTAGGTACAAAGGTACCTAGAAATAAAAAATAGGTACAAAGTGGTAAGAGGAACAAAGATAAAAAGATGAAGTATTACCTTCATTAAATAAATAGAAAAATAAAGAAGTAAGGTAATAGTTTACATTAAAGTCCCTCTCAATTTAAACTTGAAAAGTAAAGTAATTAAGTTGAAAGTTTAGCAGTCTTTGAGTCCTCTACTAAGCTCACTCTCCAGGAGACCTCAACTGTTCTCAACACCACCACTGCAGATTCCACACCCTCACTGTTCTTCTAAAACCTAAACCTAAATCAACAGGGGAATGTTTCGAAATCTTTGTAACAATAACAATAACATGATTTTTTTCTATTCATAAATAAGGGATGTTCTTCTGCTCTCCAACCCTTTGTCCTTTTGCATCACATCCGTGGGACTAACTGCTCTCAGATCTGAAATCTGCAAACATGTGGCGATGTTAAACCAAGCTCTGTTGTCAAATACAATGATAGAATCAGGGTCCTTGGCAATGGACAGACAATCCTTGTGAGAATTGTTGACCTCTTCAAATGACTTGGCATTACACACTGTCAGTGGCTAAAGCTACATGCCAGGAATACAAATTTGTAACAGTTGCCAGCAGAGTATCTCAGGGTAATGTTTGTGTTTTAAGCTCATCATGTTATCATTTAATCATTTACAAAAGAATTTCTGTTCTATGTGTAATCTAAAATATTTTCTTCAGCACTGTATTAAATGGAATTTTCTTTCCCTGATTTAGGCTGTATGCAGTACGTAGGAATATTCCCAGACCATTTTACCCAACAGACATGCCCTACCTTACGATAAGATCATGCTTGGTCTCATTGTGGTTTCAGCTCTACTTTCCTGTCTGCCCCTCACTCCTTGTCAAACTTGCCAATCAAAATTCTATCCAACGTTGGCCTTGAATAAATTCCAGGGAAGAGAATTCCACAGGTTACTGACTGTCTGCTGGAATGAAATCTTCCTCATTGCTTTACTGAAGGTGTCCAAGGGCTACAGTCATTAAGAAGGCAGCTCACTGTGATCCCTACCAGAGCATAGAATCATGGGCTCATAGAGATGTACAGCATGAAAACAGACCATTCGGACCAACCTGTCCATGCTGACCAGATATCCCAACCCAACTGCCAGCACCCAGCCCATATCCCACCGAACCCTTCCCATTCATATACACATACAAATGTGGCAATTGTACCACTACCATTCCCCCACTTCCTCTGGCAGCTCATTCCATACATGTACCACCCTCTGCATGCTAGCTTTGCCCCTTAGGTCCCTTTTATATCTTTCCCCTCTCACACTAAAACTATGCCCTCTAGTTCTGGACTCCCCCACGCCAGGGAAAAGACTTTGTCTATTTATCCTATTCATGCCCCTCGTGATTTTATAAACCTCTATAAGGTCACCCCTCAGTCTCCGACGGTCCAGAGAAAACTGCCCCAGCCTGTTCAGCCTCTCCTGATGGCTCAAATCTTCTAACCCTGGCAAAACCCTTGTAAATTTTTTCTGAACTCTTTCAAGTTTCACAGCATCTTTCCCATAGGAAGGAGACCAGAATTGCATGCAATATTCCAACAGAGGTCTAACCAATGTCCTGTACAGCCGCAGCATGACAGGACAACTCCTGTACTCAATACTCTGACCAATAAAGGAAAGCATACCAAACGCCTTCTTCACTATCCTATCTATCTGCGACTCCACTTTCAAGAAGCTATGAAACTGCACTCCAAGGTCTCTTTGTTCAGCAACACTCCCTAGGAACTGACCATTAACTGTATAAGTCCTGTTAAGATTTGCTTTCCCAAACTGCAGCACCTCACATTTATCTGAATTAAACTCCATCTGCCTCTTCTCAGCCCATTGGCCCATCTGATCAAGATCCTGTTGTAATCTAAGGTAACCTTTTTCGCTGTGCACTACACCTCCAATTTTGGTGTCATCTGCAAACATACTAACTGTACCTCTTATGCTGACATCCAAATCATTTATGTAAATAACAAAAAGAAGTGGACCCAGCACCGATCCTTGTGTCACTCCACTGGTCACAGGCCTCCAGTCTGAAAAGCAACCCTCCACCACCACCCTCTGTCTTCTGCCTTTGAGCCAGTTCTGTATCCAAATGGCTAGTTCTCCCTGTATTCCTTGAGATCTAACTTTCTCACCAGTCTCCCATAGGGAACCTTGTTGAACGCCTTACTGAAGTCCATATAGATCACATCTATCGCTCTGCCCTCATCAATCCTCTTTTTTACTTCTTCAGAAAACTTAATCTAGTTTGTGAGACATGATTTCCTATGCACAAAGCCATGTTGGCTATCCCTAATCAGTCCTTGCCCTTCCAAATATATGTACATCCTGTCCCTCAGGATGCCCTTCAACAACTTTGCCCACCATCGGCATCAGGCTCACTGGTCTATAGTTCCCTGGCTTGTCCTTACCACCCTTCTTAAACAATGGCATCACATTAAAGAACCTCCAGTCTTCTGGCACCTCACCTGTGACTATCGATGATACAAATATTTGAGTAAGAGGCCCAGCAATCACCTGCCTAGCTTCCCACAGAGTTCTCGGGTACACCTGATCAGGTCCTGGGGATTTATCCACCTTTATGCATTTCAAGATATCCAGCACTTCCTCCTCTGTAATATGGACATTTTTCAAGAAGTCACCATCTATTTCCCTACATTCTATATCTTCCATATCCTTTTCCGATACGAATGCAAAATACTTGCTCCACACATAGGCCACCTTGCTGATTTTTGAAGGGCCCTATTCTCTCCCTAGTTACCCTTTTGTCCTTAATGTATAGAGTCATAGAGCCATAGAGATGTACAGCATGGAAACAGACCCTTCGGTCCAACCCGTCCATGCTGACCAGCTATCCCAACCCAATCTAGTCCCACCTGCCAGTACCCAGCCCATATCCCTCCAAACCCTTCCTATTCATATACCCATCCAAATGCCCCTTAAATGTTGCAATTGTACCAGCCTCCACCACTTCCTCTGGCAGCTCATTCCATACATATACCACCCTCTGCGTGAAAACGTTGCCCCTTAGGTCTCGTTTATATCTTTCCCCTCTCACCCTAAACCTATGCCCTCCAGTTCTGGTCTCGCCGACCCCAGGGAAAAGACTTTGCCTATTTACCCTATCCATGCCCCTCGTAATTTTGTAAACCTCTATAAGTTCACTCCTCATCCTCCAACGCTCCAGAGAAAACAGTCCCAGCCTGTTCGGCCTCTCCCTATAGCTCAAATCCTCCAACCCTGGCAACATCCTTGTAAATTTTTTCTGAACCATTTCAAGTTTCACAACATCTTTTCAATAGGAAGGAGACCAAAATTGCAAGCAATATTCCAACAGTGGCCTAACTAACGTCCTGTACAGCCACAACATGACCTCCCGACTCCTGTACTCAATACTCTGACCAATAAAGGAAAGCATACCAAACGCCTTCTCCACTATCCTATCTACCTGCGACTCCACTTTCAAGGAGCTATGAACCTGCACTCCAAGGTCTCTTTGTTCAGCAGTACTCCCTAGGACCTTACCATTAAGTGTATAAGTCATGCTAAGATTTGCTTTCCCAAAATGCAGCACCTCACATTTATTTGAATTAAACTCCATCTGCCACTTCTCAGCCCATTGACCCATCTGGTCAAGATGCTGTTGTAATCTGAGGTCACTCTCTTTGCTGTCCACTACACCTCTAATTTTGGTGTCATCTGCAAACTTATTAACTGTACCTCTTATGCTCACATCCAAATCAGTAGAACACCTTACTGAAGTCTACTGAAATCTACTGCTCTGCCCCATCAACCTTCTTTGTTACTTCTTCAAAAAACTCAATCAAGTTTGTGAGACATGATTTCCCACGCACAAAGCTGTGTTGACTATCCCTAATCAGTCCTTGCCTTTCCAAATACAAGTACATCCTGTCCCTTAAGATTCCCTCCAACAACTTGCCCACCACCGATGTGTAAAACCTCTTTGGATTCTCCTTAATTCTACTTGCCAAAGCTGTCTTGTGTCCCCTTTTTGCCCTCCTGATTTCCCTCTTTAGTATACTCCTACTGCCTTTGTACTCTTCTGAGTGTTCAGTCGATCTATCCTGTCTGTACCCGACCTGTGCTTCCTTCTTTCTCTTAACCAAATCCTCAATTTCTTCAGTCATCCAACATTCCCTATATCTACTAGCCTTTTCTTTCACCCTGACAGGAATATACTGTCTCTGGACTCTTGTAATCTCATTTCTGAAGGGTTCCCATTTTCCAGCAATCCCTTTACCTGTGAATATCTGCCTCCAATCAGCTTTTGAAAGTTCTTGCCTAATACCATCAAAATCGGCCTTTCTCCAGTTTAGAACCTCAACTTTTAGATCTGGTCTATCCTTTTCCATCACTATTTTAAAACTAATTGAATTATGGTCACTGGCCCCAAAATGCTTCCTCACTGACACCTCAGTCATCTGCCCTGCCTTATTTCCCAAGAGTAGGTCACGTTTTGCACCTTCTCTAGTCGGTACATCCACATACATTTAATAAATTCCTCTCCGTCTAAACCCTTAACACTGTGGCAGTCCCAGTCGATGTTTGGAAAGTTTAAATCCCCTACCATAACTACCCTATTATTCTTACAGATAGCTGAGATCTCCTTACAAGTTTGTTTCTCAATTTCCCTCTGACTATTGGGGGGTCGATAATACAATCCCAATAAGGTTATCATCCTGTTCCTATTTCTCCGTTCCACCAAATAACTTCCCTAGATGCATTTCCGGAATATTCTCCCTCAGCACAGCTGTAATGCTATCCCTTATCAAAAACGCCACTCCCCCTCCTCTCTTGCCTCCCTTTCTATCCTTCCTGTAGCATTTGTATCCTGGAACATTAAGCTGCCAGTCCTGCCCATCCCTGAGCCATGTTTCTGTAATTGCTATGATATCCCAGTCCCATGTTCCTAACCATGCCCTGAGTTCATCTGCCTTCCCTGTTAGGCCCCTTGCATTGAAATAAATGCTGCTTAATTTATCAGTCCTACCTTGTTCTCTGTTTTGTCTCTGCCAGACCTGACTGTTTGACTCACTTCTGTTCTCAACTGTACCAGTCTCAGATTGATCTCTTTCCTCACTATCTCCCTGGGTCCGACCTTCCCCATCTTACTCATTTAAATCTTCCTGAGCAGCTCTCACAAATCTTCCTGCCTGTATCTTAGTCTCCTTCCAATTTAGGTGCAATCCATCCTTCTTGTACAGGTCACCTCTACCCCAAAATAGATTCCAATCATCGAAAATGTGAATCCTTCTCCCATACACCAGCTCCTCAGCCATGCATTCATCTGCTCTATCCTCCTATTCCTGCCCTCACTAGCTCATAGCTCTGGGAGTAATCCAGATATTACTACTCTCGAGGACCTTCTTTTTAAATTTCTGCCTAACTCCCTGTAATCTCCCTTCAGAATCTCATTCTTTTCTCTTCCTGTGTCATTGGTTCCAATGTGGACAATGGTCTCCTGCTGGCCCCTCTCCCCCGTGCGAACATTCTGCACCCTCTCTGAGAGATCCTTGATCCTGCACCAAGGAAACAACACACCATTCTGTTTTTTCGCTGCTGGCCACTGAAACATCTGTTCCTCGGAAAGACAGTCCCCTAACACAATGGATCTCTTGGAACCTGAGGTACCTCTCATTGCATTAGAGTCAGTCTCAATACCAGAAACTTGGCTATTTATGCTATATTCCCCTGAGAATCCATCACCCCATACATTTTCCAAAACAACATACTTGTTTGAAATGGGGATAGCCACAGAAGATTCCTGCACTAACTGCCTACTTCTCTTACCTTTCCTGGAGTTAGCCCATCTATGTAACTGTATCTGTGGCTTTTCCCCCTTCCTATAACTGCCATCCATCACACCCCCTTGCTCTTGTAAATTCCTCATTGCCTCTAACTGTCTCTTCAACTGATCCATTCAATCTGATAGGATTCGCAACCAATGGCATTTATTGCAGATATAATCCTCAGTAACCCGTAAACTCTCCCTAAACTCCCACATCTGACAAGAAGAGCATATCACTCTACTAAAGGCCATTTTTGCCCCTTCACAATCTCTAGACTCCAAAAATAGCACTGTCTTATTCCTCTACAAAACACTGCTACAGATTAAATTAATAGTTATGGCTTATATTTTAAGTTTAATCAAGAGACATGTTCCAATAAAATATATAATGAAGGAAGAACCCAGTCTACTCACTACTGTAGACTTACTAGGCCACGCTTCTGTTTCTGTGCTGTGACCTCTCCCAAACAGGTTCCTCCAAGATCTGAATTTCACTGTTGGCTAATTTTCCCAGACACACTCCAATGTACAGCGATACATGAATTCAAAACAGCAAAGACAGTAACTGTGCAGGTTCACTGTGGTATCAGTTTCTTTTTTCTCTCTCTCTCTCCTGCACTGACCTCCCCATGTGCTTCCTTTGTCAGTTCTTCTTCCTTTTAAAACTGTTGTTTTGAGTTTTTTTTTCTCCAAAGTTCCAAAACAATGCAACAGCATATAAAACAGTAATTGCTGCTCCTGGAATTTGAGGAGATCATCTCCAAAACCTAAAATACCTCGAAAAAGGAGCAGCCTGTTACAGCCAGAAATTTTTCCCATCCTCCATCTTGGATTACCCATGCAAGTGCAGCAAATGCTGGCCCCAGCCAATGACACCCACATCCCATGAATGGACAACACATAAGAACATCAGAAATTAGGCGCAGGAGTCTCTGTCCCGTTGAGCCCCCTCCACCGTTCAACAAGATCATGGCTGACCTTTTAGTGGACTCAGCTCCATTTACCTGTTCACTCACAATAACTCTTAATTCCTTTACTGTTCAAAAATCTATCTTTGCCTTAAAAACATTCAATGAGGCTGCCTCAACTCCTTCACTTCCCCCTTAGTTTGAGGTTATGCCTGCTCATTCTAGTTTCACCCTCCCTGCTACTATCTCGATATTAAATTCATAACTTTATATGTTTCTATAATTCTTCTAAATTCCTATGAGTATAATCCCAGCCTACTCACTCTCTCCTCATAAGCCAACCCTCTCAACTCCAAAATGAACCTCCTCTGCACCCCCTCCAGAGCCAGTAATTCTTAGAGAAAAAATAACAAAATCTGCAATGAGACCTGCAGACAGGCTGTTCAAGTAGAACTCGGTATGAGCATCGAGAGCAAGTTAGAGCTGAATTAATGCTGCCTCATCGCTCTTGTCTCACCTCACTGGGTGAACTATCCCCACAGTCATCACAAAAGTTAAAGCTTTTAAACTAAGTGCAGATATTTCCCCAAGTTACCTGATTTTAAGAATGAGATCAATAGAAAATGTGGGCCGGGTATCTGAACTAGAATCATTATTTATCACAAGTGACTAGACTCCAGTAGCAAGGAAATGATAATAAACCACTGGCATGAAATTAAAATTCTAATCCCTTTATAAACTCTCCCTTACACACACAAGGGAGACTAATTGACAGGGAAAAATGGTTTACAGACAGAGGAAAATTGGAAAGGCAGTGGATTTTATTCAGGATTATTTGTGAATAGGATTCATATGCTGATCAGATCTTTCTCTAAAGGCTTCCATTGTTTTTAAACATAATTTGGAGATGCTGGTTTTGGACTGGGGTGTACAAAGTTAAAAATCGCACCACACCAGGTTATAGTCCAACAGGTTTAATTGGAAGCACTCGATTTCGGAGCGATTGCGTGATTTTTAACATTGCTTTTAAAGAGATACAAGGTGGTGGGTTCACTGACAAAACGTCCCTGACTTGACAGTTGAAAGTCACAGCTTACACCAATGCTGAAGAGAAGATGGTTGATTTTCTTGAGGTTTGAAGTGAACTTTGACTGCAGAGCACAAAAAAAAACAGCTTCTGAGAGGGTGGAAATCAGAATGCTTCTCTCAATCTTGTTCCCAGCCCTGGGTAGTTTAGTTTCCTGAGAACCATTCATACAGTTGTTGGCAGGCAGAAGGCTTTTGTCATCGATAACTGGGCATTAATCCACAGGCCAATCAACTTCTTGTTGCCACCCAGCTGCAGGTAGACACACAACCTGTCAGATCAGATTTGCCCACAATCTACACTCCAATTACAGCTTCTGCAAGTAACTGATGCTTGCCAGAAGTGCAAGCTTATTAACTTCTCAAATTATTCAGCAATCTTTTCAAACACTTGTTTTTAAAATAGCTCTTCCTTATTTCAGCCCAAAATTAAATTAAAAAATAAAATGACATGTTCTTTAGAATTCTGACAAGGGCTTGCATCATTTGTTGATAATTACAAATAGCCTGATGGTATAATAATTATTTGAGTTGAACTTGACTTGCTTTTAATGGATGTTGTATGTGTAGTTGGTTTTTCACACTGTCGGGTAGATGCTTTTGTAGACGTACTGGTGGTGTGGAGGTGCCAGCGTTGGACTGGGGTGGAGAAAGTCAGAAGTCATATGACACCAGTTTATAGTCAAACAGGTCTATTTGAAATTGTAAGCTTTTGGAGCATTGTTCCTTCATCAGGTGACCTGATGAAGGAGGAGTGCTTTGAAGGTTTGTGATTTCAAATAAACCTGTTGGACTATAACTTGGCGTCATGTGACTTTGGACTTAGATGCGCTGAAACAGCTTGTCTATGGGTGTGGTACTTTCAGTACTATATAGCTCAATAGTTGTTAGAGATAAGAGCCTTTATGGCTATCAATTATCATCTGTGGCTCCTCAGAGAACCTCAGGAGGAGGCTGAGATAGATCATATCTGCATAAATGTTTACTGCTCAATGTTATTCTCATTATAAAAACTGGACCATTCTTGATTTTTTCTGGACTTTTGATTGTGGACTTAAATTGAAAAAAGACTGTTTTAACATGGAGGATTGCAGAAAGGATTACTGCATGTTTTAATGCATGTTATTGATACTCGTTGTAAGTGCTGTTCAAGCTGTGAGGAAGGTTATGTTATGAAGTTGTGGATGTACTGTACCTTTAAGAGAGTTAAAAGGTAGCAGTGACAGCACCAAGTGTTCTCATTAAGATGCAATGTAACATGTGCTGTAGCTACCAGGGTAGCTAGGGTAGCTGGTTGCCTGGAAATGATAAAAAAAATTCAAATAAACCCAATCAGTTTACATTAAACCCTGAAAAATACCAAACTCCAATCCAGTTTGAATTTAGTATATACTGAAAATCTTAAAATCTAATGACAAAATCTGATGTTTTCGGGGTATAAGACCGAGGAAAATGGAACAGTTGGGAGGAGAGCTGCCAAGCTGCCAAGCTACCAGCATGTAAGGACTGCCTGAAAAATAGTTCCCTTAAAGGTACCTTTATCAATGACTAACCTGTGAAGCAGAATCCCCAAACAAGAAGGAAAAGAGACAGGAATAAAGAGAAAACTAAAAGCTGCCTGGTTTCTGAGATAAGAAGTTTTGTTTTCTAAATCTCAATTGGGAGTTTTATCGGACTAGTATTATAGAGGGTAAGGTAAAAGGTTAGACTAAGGAGTTGTAAATAGTTGTGAGTTAATTATTCTGTGTTATACTTTAAGAAATAAAATAGCTAATTTTTACTTTAAATAGTTCTTGTCCTCAAATTTTCATAGATTACTGCATGGGATAAATGTTTTTTGTGTTGCTGCAGGAGTGTTTACCCTGTGTCGTAACAGATTGGGGGCCTGGGTCCGTGCTTTGAACTGGTTTAGACAGATTTGAACAGATTTGGGGGTACGAAAAATCCTAGGAGATTTAAACACTTGCAGTTTCACGTCCTATTATTATTTAAATAAAACAAGGTGAGAAATTTGTTTAATTTCGGTGACTCATGGTTGATTAAATTATAAGTGAGAGAAATGGCTCTTAAAATTGCTATAGAGGTTCTGGGATTTGAAGATTATTCTCAAATTTGCCAAGGAGGTTTAGAAGAAAAGAAAAAAAAACATACTTTTTGAATTAGCAAAGAAGTTGGATTTGGGTTTAACCAAGGACAAACGTAAAGTTGAAATTATCAGGGAATTACTCAAACACTTAGGTGTATCAGAGAAACAGACAAGTGCAGTAGAGGTAGAAAAACATAAATTACAATTGAGGAAATGGAGTTAGATAACAAACAAAGGGAGAGAGAAAGAGAAAGAGAGTTAAGAGAGAGAGAGGAAAAAGAAAGAGAGAGAGAAGGCTCTTAGCTGAGTGAAAAGAGAGAGAATTTGAATTTGAGAAATTGCTACTTAGTCAGCAAAGTCAAATTAACAGGATGGAGAGTAAAAGAGAAGGTAGTGATACATATAAATATGTCAAAACTCTGCCACACTTTGATGAGAAAGATGTTGAAGCCTCCTTTATTTCATTTGAAAAATTTGTCTAGGCAGATGGAGTGGTCTGAGGATTTATGGGTAATATTAGTTCAGACTAAACTATAGGTAGAGCAAGTTAGGTATTTGCTGCATTGTCAGATGAGGGGTCATGAGATTATGTAGATGTTAAACAGGCTATTTTAAGTGCTTATGAATTAGTACCAGAAGCATATAGACCAAGAAACATAAAGAAGGAACCAGGTCAGACTTAAATTGAGCTCGAAAAAATTAACATAGTCATTTTGATTGGTGGGTACATGCTTTGAAAATAGATTAGACCTTTGAGGGTCTCAGAGAGATTATTCTGCTGGAGGAGTTTAAAAACTCATTTCCAGACATAGTAAGGATTCATGTGGCAGGACAGAAAGTTCCAGAAGTGAGAAGGGCAGCAGAAATAACAGATGATACATGTTGGTGCATAAGACAAACTTCTGGACAGAATTTCATCCTGTGAGGGATCTAAGTTGGGAGAAGGAGAAATCTTATCCTATGAAACCAAGAGTAGAGAGTACTGCTAAGCATTTATCACAGGATAAAAAAGTACCCCCAGAGGTTGGAAAGGAGTTGAAAGGCCTCGGGTATTTTCACTGTGGTAAAGTGGGACATGTAAAGTCACAGTGTTGGCCATTAAAGAAAGGTACTGTGGGAAAAGATGTGGTAAAAGAAGCTAAGTCAGTGGCGTTAGTGAAGGTTGTAAAGGAAACCCCAAGAGGAGCTGAGGAGCTACAGGAGAGTGCACAGCCGAGACAGGGACTGGGTATGGAGATAGTACCTGATCTCTACAAAGAATTTGCCTTTGTGGATAAAATTTACTCAGAAAGAGCAGGGGGAGAAGAACAAGAAGCTATAATTTTGAGAGGTACAAGATCTAACCAGATGCTGATAGTAAGAGATGAACAACTATGCATTCTTGCTGATCTGTTACCCAAACTTCTGGTAATTTGTGGGATAGATGGATAGAAATTTAACATTCCCCTATGGGTTGGAATGCCAACTCAAGACTGGGGAAGTTACAGTGGGAGTGATTGACAGGGTGTCAGTTCCAGGAATCCAGCTTGTTCTTGGGAATGATTTGGCAGGATCCAAGGTGGGAGTGACACGTTGTTGTGGGGAAGCCAAGGAAGACAAAGAAACTGAGGAGTTAAAACTGAAATATCCTGATATTTTCCCAGTCTGTGTGGTAACCAGATCCCACTCTCATAAGTCACAACATGGAGCGAAAAATAAAGAGAAAGATGAAGAGGTTGAGGTTCAGTTCGCGGATACCCTGTTTGACGTAATGGTGCAGGAAAAACCTGAACAGGCAAAGGGTCAGACAGAAGTGTTTACTCCTGAAATACTAAGAGACTTGCCCCAGGAAGACAAGACGATAAAAGATATATATGTGGATGTGTACTCCGAAAAGGAGGCAGACAATATTCCAGAGGATTATTATTTGAAAGATAGAATCCTAGGGCGGAAATGGAGACCACGGCAGGTTAGTGCAGAGAGAAATGGGCTGAAGTGTACCAGATTGTGTTGCCAGTAGCATACAGACAGGAAGTGTTACGGGTAGCACATGAACTACCTGTAGGAGGTCACCTAGGGGTACAAAAGACTTAGGCTAAGGGACAAAAACATTGTTATTGGCCTGGAATGCCCAAGGATGTGATTAACTTTTGCTGTACGTGTCATACATGCCAAATGGTAGGTAAGCCACAGGCAGTAATAAACCCAGCCCCTTTGTTGCCAATTCCCACATTCGAAGAACCTTTCACATCGGTATAATTGATTGTGTAGGTCCCTTCCCGAGAACTAAAAGTGGGAACCAATACTTGTTAACCACAATGGATGTGTTTACCAGATTTCTGGATTCAGTTCCATTTCAGGTTATCAAGGCAAAAAGGGCGGTAGAGGAGTTAATAGCTTTAATCACATGGTATGGACCATCCAGAGAAATTCAGTTGGACCAAGGGTCAAATTTTACTGCTGGGCTTTTTAAGGAGGTCATGGATTGCTTAGGCACTCAGCACTTTGAATCAAGTGCACATCATCCTGAATCCTAGGGAGCTTTAGAAAGGTGGCATCAGACCTTGAAGACCATGTTGAGAGCATACTGTCAGGATTAATCGAATGATTGGGATAAGTGTATCGCATTCGTATTGTTTGCCATTAGAGATGCCCCAAGTAAATCTATTCAGTTCACTCCCTTTGAGTTAATACTTGGGCATGAAGTGAGAGGCCCTTTGTAATTAATTACCGAAAAACTGATGGGACCAAAGTCAGAGATCTCACACTTAGATTATGTATCAGAAATGAAGGAGAGAGTAAATAGAGTCAGTGATTTAGCTAAACAGTACCAAAAGACGGCACAGTGTAGAATGAAGCAGGTGGCACATAAAAGCTCTGAGACTCGGACGTTTTCCTGAGGGGATGACGTGTTTGTACTGTCACTAGTAATAGGAGATCCCTTCAAAGCCAGGTTTGATGGTCACTATCGAATTGAGAAAAATTTGAGTCAGGTGAACTATTCAGTAAAGATGCCAGATAGAAAAAATGGTATTGGGTATGTCATGCGAACATGTCGAAACTGTATTATACTAGAGAGAAAGATGGTATAGGTTAGTGAGCTATCTGTCTCAGGAATATAGAATGCAGTTGAAAGATTTGCTACTGCAGTATAAAGCCATATGTAAGGATCAGATGGGGAGGACTAATGCTATTATACATGAAGGAGGCGTAAGGAATACTGCCCGATAAAACAACATCCCTATCAGCTTAATCTTTTCAAAGCCAAACAGGTCCAGATAGAGGTGGAGGCCATGCTCAACAAGGACATTATCAAGCCAAGCCAGAGCACGTGGAGTTCGCCGAATGTCTTAGTTCCCAAACCAGACGGGACTCACCGATTCTGCGTGGATTATCAGAAAGTCGATGACGTTACAAAATCAGACACATATCCAATTCCTAGATCGGAGGACTGTACTGATGGAGTTGGACAAGCCAGTTACACCACCAAGTTGGACTTCAAGTGTTGTTACTGGTAGGCACCTTTATCAGAGAAAGTCCTGAATTTGTAACCTCAAATGCGCTATATCAGCTTAAAGTGATGCCCTTTGGAATGAAGAATGCATGCGCCACATTCCAAAGACTCAAGGACAGAGTTGTGGTGTGGTTAACAAACTGTGCAGTCGAACTGGATGATGTAGTGATCTTTAGTAACTCCTGGAAAGATCACATGGTACAGTTGACAGAATGCTTTGAATGACTTCGAGAAGCAAAACTGGTGAAAAACTTAAATAAAACTGTATTTGCAAAAGAAGAGGAGACATTTTTGGAACATAACACCAGTCATGGAAGGTTAACCTCATGGAATGCAAAGATGACTGCTATCAAGGAATTTCCACGACCAACCTCAAAGAAAGAGGTGCTTTGATTCTTAGGATTCAACAGATTCTATTGGAAATTTGTTCTAAACTTCAGCAGTGTCATGGCACCATTAACCGATTTGCTGAAGAAGAACACAAAGTTTCATTGGACAGAACCATGCCAGGAGGCATTCGACAGTTTGAAAGCCATATTAACCACCAAACCAGTTTTAGCTACACCAAACTTTTCAAAATATTTTAAAGTTGCCATTGATGCAAGTGACATTGGAGTTGGAGTTGTACTTCTACAGGAAGATGAGGATGGAATTGAACTGCCAGCTGATTACTTTTCAAAGAAGATCAACATCCACCAGAGGAAATACTCCACAATTGAAAAGGAACTATTGAGTTTGGCACTGGCCTTACATTTTAATGTGCATGTCACAAACAATATGTCAGAGATGGTTGTGTACATGGATCACAATCTGTTTACATTCTTGTACATTTTAAAGACAAGAATATGAGACTATTTCGGAGTCTTATGTTACAGATTTTTAATATAAAAATCATACATGTTGTATGATTTGTAAGAATGTAATCACAGATGCGTTATTGCCAATTTAACTGATAGAGTTTAGATGAGACTTGTCTTTATTTAATGTTTTATATACATATTTAGGTATATGAAAATAAATTAAGGTGAACTTATACTAAAGTTATTGTATCTTAAGGAAATGTATTTAAAAGAAAAGAGAAAAAAATGATGCCATCTTTTCATTATGATGGTTCATTTTTTCTTAAGGGGGTAAGTGTTATGAAGATGTAGATGTACTCTACCTTTAAGAGAGTTAAAAGCTAGCAGTGACAGCACCAAGTGTTCTCAAAATGATACATTGTAACATGTGCTCCAGCTACTGGGGTAGCCAGATTAGCTGGTTGCCTGGAAATGACAAAACAGATTTAAATTAGACCAATCAGTTTAAATTCTATGCTGAAAAATACCAAACTCCAATCCAGTTTGAATTTAGTATATTGACAATCTTAAAAGCCAATGACACATTCCAATGCTTTGGGGGTATAAGAATGGGGAAAATTGAACAGTTGGGAGGAGAACTACCAAGCTACCCGCCTGCAAAGACTGCCTGAAGAATAGCTCTCTTAAAGGTACCTTTATCAATCAGTAACCTATGAAGCCGAATCCCCAAGAAGATGAAAAGAAGACAGGGATACAGAGAAAATGGAAAGCTGCCTGGTTTTTGAGATAAGAAGTTTTGTTTTCTAAATCTTAATTGTGAGTTTTATTGGACTGGTATTATAGAGGGGAAAGTAAAAGATAGGTTAGAGAAAGGAGTTGTAAATAGTTTTTAGTTAATTATTCCCTGTTATACTTTAAGAAATAAAGTTGTTAAATAGTTCTTGGCCTCTCAAATTTTCACAGATTACTGTTTAGGATAAATGTTTTCTGTGTTGCTGCTTCAACTTAAGCAGAAGGGTTTACCCCATGTCTTAACAGTTACTATAGGTGGGCTGGAGTCAGGGGTGTGTTAAAAGGGAGATTTGCCCAGTAACATATTGCTGATTGGTCTGGTGACCAGTTATTGATAACAAAGGTCTTCTGCCTTCCAATAACATTGCAATTGTTTTCTAGGTAGCTGAATGTTTGGGCAGAAGCCATTTGATCTCAAAAAAGGAATAAGCTGACCTTTTTCTCTTCAGTAAAAAAGCCACCTTAAGCCAAAAGAAAGCCAATTTGTTGCACCTCATTAGTTACTGAAGGCATGGCTCTTAATCAGTAGGTCAATGACTTCACAAGGTTAAACCAGTCACTGTGTAGCCCCTTCAAAAAGTGAAGGTACCTGGAAGAGGGAGTTCCAGGAGCAACAAGTCCTGACCAGCCAACAGCATCATCTCATTGAACCCTGAGGATAGAGACCATTGAACTGAATCTTTCCCCTGATCATAGCATCAATTTTTTTTGTATCTGTCAGTGTGCATAAGGAGAATAACAACTCGAGTTAGATCTTGTTGGTTTAAAATTGTTTCCCTGAAAGCAGAATTGCATTTGTAATAAATAGTTATTGGTCCCGACTTAGAACATAGAACATAGAACAGTACAGCACATTCGAGCCCTTCGGCCCTTAATGTTGTGCCGGCCTTCAATACTACTCTAAGGTCAGACCAACCGATATACCCTTCACAGTACTATCTTCCACGTGCTATCCAAGAGTTGCTTAAATGTCCCTAATAACTGACTCTACTACCATTGCTGGCAGTGCATTCCAGGCACTCACCACTCTGTTTAAAGAACCTACCACTGACATCTCCCCTAAACCTTCCTCCAATCACCTTAAAGGTATGGCCACTTGTGATAGTCTTTTCTGTTCTGGGAATAAGTCTCTGACTATTCACTCTACCTATGGCTCTCATCATCTTGTACACCCCTCTATCAAGTCGCCTCTCACCCTGCTTCCGTCCAATGAGAAAAGCCCTAGCTCACTCAACCTTTCTTCATAAGAAATGCCCTCCAGTTCAGGCAGCATCCTGGTAAATCTCTTCTGTACCCTTTCTAAAGCTTCTGCATCTTTCTGACAATGAGGTGACCAGAGTGAACACAATATTCCAAGTGCTGCCTAACCAGGGTTCTACAGAGCTGTAGCATAACCCCATGGCTCTTAAACTCAATCCACCTGCTAATGAAAACCAAAACATCATAATTTTTCTGAACAACTCTATCAACTTGGGTGGCAACTTTGAGGATCTATAGATATGGACCCCAAGATGCCTCTGTTCCTTTACACTGCCAAGAATCCTGCCTTTAACCCTGTATTCTCCATTCAAATTCAACCTTCCAAAGTGAATGACTTCACACTGTTCTAGATTGGCCTCCATTTGCCACTTATTAGCCCAGTTCTGCATCCTGCCAATATCCCGTTGCAACATACAACAGCACCCAACACTATCCACAATTCCACCAACCTTCGTGTCATTGGCAAACTTACTAACCCACCCTTCCATGTCCTTATGCAAGTCATTTAAAAATATCACAAAGAGCAGCAGTTCAAGAACCAATCCTTGTGGAACACCACTGGTCACCAAGCTCCAGGCTGAATACTTTCCATCTACTTACTGTCAATCTGGGTCAAGTAGACACATAAATTAAGGAATCTTCATATTTCAATAAAAAACCCTGACCTTTGTAACAACTCCAGGAATAGCAGGGCTTGATTTCCATAGTGCTACCTCAGTGAATGAGAACAGCTTGCTGTCACTCTGATCGGCCACAACAATACCTCAAAAATAATCATGTGTAATCAATTTCAAATACTGACAAGATGAGCTTTGTAATGTCACTCCCATTCTTTGGTGGCCCCCCTACTGTTAGAAGAGTGGCCAAATGAACTCCTATTCACCTTTGCACCCATTCATACTTAGTTTAGATTAGATTCCCTACAGTGTGGAAACAGGCCCTTCAGCCCAACAAGTCCACACCGACCCTCTGAACAGTAAACCCCCCCCCCCCCTACAGACCCATTTCCTTCTGACTAATGCACCTAACACTACGGGCAATTTAGCATGGCCGATTCACCTGACCCGCACATCTTTGGACTGTGGGAGGAAACCGGAGCACCCAGAGGAAACCCACGCAGACATGGGGAGAATTGTTTCATCAGGCTTTTAGAATGTGTAATGGTATTCCATTGACACTTGTCCCAATTTACATTGGGCAATGAGGAGGCCAATGACACTGGAAGCTTTAGGCACCTGGACTGCAGGCTGTAAGGATCAGCATTCCAGGAGTAACCTGTGTGCTTCCCTGGGCTACCCTCTGTGACATTAGAGTGAGGCAGCAGTGGAGGATCTGCTTATGGCCTCCCCATAGTGAAAATGTCTTGGGTACAAATCTATATCACCATCATTCTGCTTTAGCAGCCTTAACCAAAGTTCAATCTTGGAACTAAAGTTTCTAAAACAATGAATGGCCTAATTAAGCTGCTTTTTCTTACGGTCTGCCCTTCATTTTCAGAGGGAAAGAGTTTAAAAGCAGAGGAAGTTATGCTGCAGCTGTACAGGGTGCTGGTGAGGCCACACCTGGAGTACTGCGTGCAGCTTTGGTCTCCTTACTTGAGAAAGGATGTACTGGCACTGAAGAGGGTGCAGAGGAGGTTCACCAGGTTGATTCCAGAGTTGAGGGGATTGGCTTTTGAAGAGAGCCTGAGTAGACTGGGATTATATTCATTGGAATTCAGAAGAATGAGGGGGGATCTTAAAGAAACATATAAAATTATGAAGGGAATAGATAAGACTGAAGCAGGGAGGTGGTTTCCACTGGCAGGTGAAACTAGAATTAGGGGGCATAGCCTCCAAATAAGGGGGAACAGATTTGGGACTGGGTTGAAGAGGAACTTCTTTACTCAGCGGGTTATGAATTTGTAGAATTGCAATCCCATTGAAGCAGTTGAGATTACCCCATTGAATGTTTTTAAGACAAAGGTAGATTTTTGAACAGTAAAGGAACCCAGGGTAATGGTGAGTGGGTGGGTAGGTGGAGTTGAGGCTACAAAAAGATCAGCCATGATCGTATTGAATGGAGGGGGGGGGGGGGGTGGCTTTGATGGGCAATGTGGCCTACTCCTGCTCGTACGTTCTTATTGATTCAATTTAACAAAGATCTGAGATGGTTCAGTATTCAGGCAGTAAACTATCAGTAATTTACAATTTCCTCTGATTAAAACGTTAGTTTTGTTTATTTAGGGGAATAAGCCTTATTACTAGTTTTAGTTCTGAGTAGACAAAATAACCATGGGGTAGCTCAGCATTTCATTGATTGCCAAAAGACAAAAAGTAACAATTCAAGAAAATAGTCTTATTATATTTTAGCATCTGCTGTATCTTTTTTTGTTGTTTTAATGAAAACCAACGTATACTTACACAATTGTGTTAAATATATTTAACTGGGTTCATGTGTTGACTGTCTCTATTGAAGTGTTTCCACATCCAGACATCAGTAAGGGATTGAGCAGTTTTTGGAGGCGTTTGTAATTCTGAATGCAATGTTTTTAAAAGTCGAGGTGAGTTAATGGAGGAAAAAGGTATACTTTCAAGGAATAATTAAACAGTAGAAAGGTAGTATGTTATTTAAATAGAGAGAGATTACAGAGCTCAGAGGCCCAGAGAGATGTTGGGTGTCTAATATGTGAATCACAACTAGCTTGTAGGAATGAAGAACAAATTGAATGGGACATGAGAGTTAGTCAACAGATAATCGTAAACCAAAATAAAATGGGTTACTGTGAAGCTGATGTCCTATTGTTTTGAGAGGGGGTTGGTGTTGTCTGGAAGGGACAGGGGAATAATAATTGAGTAAGTTAGACTTATGTGCAGACAAGAAGTCAGCTGTGAGAAATGCAGGACGTACATCAGATATCTTGATAAACATGAAGTAAATCATATTTAAAAGTTTAAAGAAAAAGCAGCCACTTTCCATTAGAGCCAGTTTGATGCTGCATTATGTTAACTGAATATGAGAAACCTATGTTTATTTGTACCAGAAGTGTAGGGTGGGGTATTTCCTGCACACATGCAGATTCAGTGGCTTTGTCAATGTCTGAGTATTTGTTATCTGCATTAAAATAAATAAGTTAGTTTAACACTAAAAACAATAAAATTTAAGTTACCCATTTTGAGGCCTGTACAGTCATTAACCAAGTAAGTGTTTCTGTATTTAGTCCACTTTCCAATTATTCCCTCTGTAAAACGTGCTTCTCACTATTCAGTGAATACCCATGATATCATAGAATCCCTAACAGTGTGGAAACAGGCCATTTGGCCCAACAAGTCCACACCGACCCTCTGAAGAATAAACCAGCCAGACCCATTCCCCTACTCTATTACTCTACATTTACCCCTGATTAATGTACCTAGCCTACATATGCCTGAACACTGTGGGCAATTTAGTATGGTCAATTTGCCTAACCTGCACATCTTTGGATTGTGGGAGGAAACCAGAGCAACTGGAGGAAACCCACGCAGACACGGGGAGAACATGCAAACTCCACAAGGCTGGAATCAAACCTGGGTCCCTGGCACTGTGAGGCAGCAGTGCTAATCACGGAACCACCATGCCACTCATTGAGCATCAGGAATAAAAACATTAACTTCCAATACCGGGAATTGGTTGTAACATTTATTTAAAGTGCATTTTTTTGATAGAAATCAATACAAATTAGTATTTTGAATAAAATATTGAAGAAAATATTTAGCATTGATTGCACTTGAGAATATTAGCCTCATTATTTACAAACTGGGTTTTCAGGATCTCCCCTGCACAAAGCACTTCCAACTTGTTCAGTGACTTTGCAATAAATGTCAGCCTTATATCAGTTAAGATATAATCTCACCCACTGCGATACTAATAACATGCACCACAGCATGTTGGGCAAATTTATAAATTGAATTTTATTCATATTTATCCATGGGAATAATGTTGGTATGGGGTGACTTCTGTAACGTAATCAACCTTCAGTGACTGTCCAGCAAGTGAACCAAATTAAATGAATTCAATTTCTTGCCTCCAAAAGCAAGAGAATGAAGCCTAGTGTGTGTTATCTTCACAGTTCAAACCAGATTCTTAAAGCTGTGAGGCAGAGTTTTGAATCTGCTCATGTCGCCAACAGCTTCGAGGGGTGAATGTGCGAGAGCAACTGCGCCTGAAGCCTTTCTGTTGATGGTGGAATTTACAGTGATGTAAAAGGGGAGAGAACGTGCATTTACGTAGCACCTTCCTCAACCACAGGCCACCTGGAAGTGGGTTAAAGGCATGCAGTCACCTTTGAAGTGCAGGAACCACAGTTGCCAATTGGCACACAGCAAGCTCTCACAAATAACAAAACGATAATCAGTGAATGTGGACTGGGTAGCTCAGTTGGTTGGATGGCTGGTTTGTGTCTCAGAATGATGTCAAGAGCACATATTTAATTCCTGTGCTGGCTAAGGATACCGTGAAGGTCCCACCTTGTCAACCTCGCCTCTCTCCTGAGGATGTGGTAACTGTGAGGTGAAACATCCACGAGTCATCGCTCTCTAATAAGAGAGCTCTCCAATGCTCTGGGAATAGGGTGATGTTAGCATTAAAGAGCAGTTGATCTGTTTTAGATGAGGAATAAGTGTTGCCCAGGACACCAGGGACAGTTTATCCTCTCCATCTTCAAAGCAGAGCAATGGGAAATTTTGCAAACAAGACGTTGTGATTTTAACATTTCAATCACCGACCACCCAGTCTCTCACTCCTGCAGTCCCAAATGGGGAGCACCAGGCTATACATTTGCAGTCTAATCTCTGGTGGGGGTTTCAATGCATTCTTTCTAGTTTAAGTAACGAAACTACTGAATACCTTGGCACAGCTGACCTAATCTATAGCTGCAGATGTTGAGCAGTAAAATAAAGAATACAGCTTCAGAAGTGGCTCCTCCCTGCAGGCTTGTGGAAGTGAGAGTCAAGGAGATTGGGTCCAACCACTCTCTCAGGGTGACTGCTGTGCTTTGAGGCTGATGTCTTTTTTTTCCCCGTGTTTTGTTAAGTACATTAAGTCATGGTCACAGCAGGAATAGACTGTTCCAGTCCGGTGCCTTCAGGCTTCTTAGTTTGCTCGGTCAGTGATAATAATTGCCGGAACAAACCTGGCTTTTCACTACCAGCTGAGAACATACAACACAAAACACAGTGAGGCAACAATGCTGAACGTCTTGGGGGCAAGCAGCACAACGGGAGAGGGACATAAATTGGACAGTCTTCCAACAGATGCTGCTTTGTGAGGTCAGTGATGGAAATGGCTATGTAAGCGTTTTAACTCATTCCTGCTGCATCCTCAAGGAGATTTATGTAAAAGTTTGATCATACCTTAGAATCGAAAAGTGTTATATGTATATAACATGAAGTGGACACACACAGAGAGCTCTGCTAAACCTATTTCCATGCATCTGTTTCTCATCAGACTGCCTTGTTTCTTTGATAGGGGTGAGTGACCCAAATCAATCATCCCAATCCACATGCAGAATGTCGAGCAGAGAGGTTCAATTGCTCTCACTAGAAAAGAGAGGATTGCATTTCTATAGAGCCTTTCACAACCTCGTTTTCCTAAAGTGCTTTACAGGTGATTAAACAATTTAGAAGTGTAGCCATTGCTTAAATGTTGGAAGCACAACAAGCTCTCAGAAACAGTAGGGTGGTAGAAACAGTACTGGACTTGAATATTACCGAGAAAAGGTGCATTTTCTCAAATCATTTTTGTTTTGCACTCATCAGGCCAATTTACTAGAATATCTATTTCATCTGGAAAAAAAGCAACATTTCTATTTATGAGAGAAGTGTACTGATTTCTCAGAAAGTGAGCACTGATTGGTACATAGGTGACCATGGAGAATGCATCAGTTAATAACGGTTGACAGTTAACAGCCAGGCTTTATTTAAATTTTAGACCAGGCAGCTTGATGCTGATTGGATAAGACATTACTCTGAGGAATGGATGATGTGAACAACCATGTTATTTAGTCACCCTCCCTCCCTCCTTCCCTCCTTCCCTCCCTCTCATACTGTGTAAATGTTATTTTCCGATTACTTTAGCATTGTTGTGAATTGGAAAATTTATTTTCCAGAGTTCAATAGATTCGGGATCAGTTCCTGCGGATTGGAGGGTGGCTAATGTTGTATCACTTTTTAGGAAAGGTGGAGAGAGAAAGCAGGGAATTATAGACCTGTTAGTCTGACCTCAGTGGTGGGAAAGATGCTGGAGTCTATTATAAAGGATGAAATTACGAACATCTGGATAGTAGTAACAGGGTAGGTCAGAGTCAGCATGGATTTATGAAGAGGAAATCATGCTTGACTAATCTTCTGGAATTTTTTGAGGATTTAACTCTGAAGATGGATGAGGGAGATCCAGTAGATGTAGTGTACCTGGACTTTCAGAAAGCTTTTGATGAAGTCCCACATAGGAGGTTAGTGAGCATTAGGGTGCATGGTATTGGAGGCAAATTACTAACTTGGATTGAAAGTTGGTTGGCTGACAGGAAACAAAGAGTAGTGATAAACGGTTCCATTTCGGAATGGCAGGCAGTGACCAGTGGGGTACTGCAGGGATCAGTGCTGGGACCGCAGCTTTTTACAATATATATTAATGATATAGAAGATGGTATTAGTAATAACATTAGCAAATTTGCTGATGATACTAAGCTGGGTGGCAGAGTGAAATGTGAGGAGGATGTTAGGAGATTACAGGGTGACCTGGACAGGTTAGGTCAGTGGTCAGATGCATGGCAGATGCAGTTTAATGTGGATAAATGTATGGTTATCCACTTTGGTGGCAAGAACAGGAAGGCAGATTACTACCTAAATGGAATCAATTTAGGTAAAGGTGCGGTGCAAAGAGATCTGGGTGTTCTTGTACACCAGTCAATGAAGGTAAGCATGCAGGTACAGCAGGTAGTGAAGAAGGCTAATAGCATGCTGGCCTTCATAACAAGAGGGATTGAGTATAGAAGCAAAGAGGTTCTTCTGCAGCTGTACAGGGCCCTGGTGAGACCACACCTGAAGTATTGTCTGTAGTTCTGGACTCCAAATTTGAGGAAAGACATTCTGGCTATTGAGGGAGTGCAGCGTAGGTTCACGAGGTCAATTCCTGGAAAGGCGGGACTACCTTACGCTGAAAGACTGGAGCGACTGGGCTTGTATACCCTTGAGTTTAGAAGACTGAGAGGGGATCTGATTGAGACATATAAGATTATTAAAGGTTTGGACACTCTGGAGGCAGGAAACATGTTTCCGCTGATGGGTGAGTGCCGAACCAGAGGACACAGCTTAAAAATACAGACTAGACCATTTAGGACAGAGATGAGGAGAACGTCTTCACCCAGAGAGTGGTGGCTGGGTGGAATGCTCTGCCCCAGAGGGCAGTGGAGGCCCAGTCTCTGGATTCATTTAAGAAAGAGTTGGATAGAGCTCTCAAGGATAGTGGAATCAAGGGTTATTGAGATAAGGCAGGAACAGGATATTGATTAAGGATGATCAGCCATGATCATATTGAATGGTGGTGCAGGCTCGAAGGGCAGAATGGCCGACTCCTGCACCTATTGTCTATTGTCTACTGTCAAAGTGCCACCCTTGATTTTTGTTTTGAAGTCACTGGATTTGGACCTGAACCCAGAACCTTTTCAGTCAGAGGTAAGAGTATTACATACTGTGTCACAACCAGGGAAAGCAAAAAAAACGGTCTGGTGGCATCTGTGGGGAGAAACCAGTTTACGTTTCAAGTCCAGTAACCGATCATCTGCTCTGATGAAAAGTCATACCAGACTCGAAAAGTTAACTCTGTTTCTCTCAATGCAAATGCCATCAGACCTGCTGAATTTCTCAAGCAATTTCTATTCTGATTCAGATTTCCAATATTCACAGTTCTATGCTGGATTTTACCAGGGAAAACATGCTAGCCACAACCGAGTCTGGGGCATGGCGACTAGAGGGAATGTCAGGATTGAATTTTGGCACATTCCAACCCCTTTCTTCCTTCCTATTTCACCCTCATCCTCACTGTCTGACAAATTCCAAATAATGGCCAACTGATTTTTGTTTTGTCTTTTGATTTGTCTTTACCTGAAGAGCTGACCTGTTGTCCCCCTCCAGTTTAGTTCATTGGTCGAGAATATAGATTGAAGTGCGGTGCTGGAAAAGCACAGCCTGTCAGGCAGCATCCGAGGAGCAGGAGAATCGATGTTTCGAGCATAAGCTCTTCATCAGGAATGTGGCTTCTGTGGGCAAGTACTGAGGAAGGAGATGTGACTGTTGTAGTGGGTCTGCTTCAGGACGTGGCTGAGGAGCTTCAGGGCAGAGGAGGATGACCTGGGGAGGGAGTGGGAGGAGTGCAGTGACAGAGAGACTCAGTGAGATCCTTGTAGGGAGAGGAGGAGAACTTCTTCAAGGTAGACATTCTTGAAAGAGGCTTCACAGTAAGTTTATAATCAGCTAGGAGACAGTGAGGACTGCAGATGCTAGAGATCAGAGTTGAAGAGTGTGGTGCTGGAAAAGCACAGCAGGTCAGGCAGCATCCGAGGAGCAGGAGATGCTGCCTGACCTGCTGTGCTTTTCTAGCACCACACTCTTTGACTCTGATCGCTAGCGTCTGCAGTCCTCACTTTCTCCTTGAGAATACGGATGCCCTGTTCATCATTACATGATAAGATGTGCCCTCACTATACCTGTCCCCATCCCCCAATTGTTCAAAGTAAAGTACATCTGGGAAGGGTTCAATCTGAAGATTTAATACGCTGATAGGAATTAGGACTTCTCAGACCTGGAAAGTACTTCCCAAAATATTTTCCCAGACAGACTGCCTTCTAAGTCTTGAACTTTGTCATGACCCCTTGGTGAGCGTTTGGGTTGGGATGGCGGGGTAGGAACATGAAGATCCATAAGAACAGGATTAATCAGTGCTGCCTCAGAGTTAGAGACCCCAAGAGTTGAGCTCAGGGTCCATATCCTCACTTTGGAAACCTGGGACCAGGATATCCTACACTGTATCGTAACACCTATGGGATAGGTTGGATGGCAGAGTAGTCTTCGCCCAGTTTCTCCAAGATCTGATGAATGTGCAGCACCCGGCTGCTCTCTCTGGAGTTCTTGAAGCTTGTATATTTGGCATCAAGATGGTGGCAAAGTAGGACACTCCTGCTGGAGCTGCTCTGCTCTGCCTGATCTTTTCTTGTTTACCTCTCTTTTCTTCCTTTTTCTCTCCCTTTAGCGCCAGCAGCAAATCCTGAAGAAGCAGTAGGTGGTAGCAGGTCCCGGAACAGCATGGGCAACGGGTCCTGGAACAGCATGGGCAACGGGTCCTGGAACAGCATGGGCAACGGGTCCTGGAACAGCATGGGCAACGGGTCCTGGAACAGCATGGGCAGTGAATTCCAGAACAGCATGGGCAGTGAATTCCAGAACAGCATGGGCAGTGAATTCCAGAACAGCATGGGCAGCGGCTCCTGGAACAACATGGGCAGTGAGTCCCCAGAATGGTGCAAGGTGTGCGAGTCCTGGGGCAGCGGGTCCCGGTGGAGACCAGTGCAGTGGAGACAGCATGGTATTTATCTTGGAGCAGCTGAGTGCTAGTATGGAGTGGCCTTGATGCTCATGGCCAGCAGTTGGGCTGGGTCCAATGTAGGTGGGACTGGGGCCTGGTGTAGGTGGGACTGGGGTCCGGTGTAGGTGGGACTGGGGTCTGGTGTAGGTGGGGCTGAGGTCCGGTGTAGGTGGGACTGAGCCTGGTGTAGGTGGGACTGGGGTCCGGTGTAGGTGGGGCTGGGGTCCGGTGTAGGTGGGACTGAGCCTGGTGTAGGTGGGACTGGGGTCCGGTGTAGGTGGGATTGGGGTCTGGTGTAGGTGGGGCTGGGGTCCGGTGTAGGTAGGACTGGGATCTGGTGTAAGTGGGACTGGGATCTGGTATAGGTGGGACTGAGCCTGGTGTAGGTGGGACTGGGGTCCGGTGTAGGTGGGGCTGGGATCTGGTGTAGGTAGGACTGGGATCTGGTGTAAGTGGGACTGGGATCTGGTGTAGGTGGGGCTGGGATCTGGTGTAGGTGGGACTGAGCCTGGTGTAGGTGGGACTGGGGTCTGGTGTAGGTGGGATTGGGGTCTGGTGTAGGTGGGGCTGGGGTCCGGTGTAGGTAGGACTGGGATCTGGTGTAAGTGGGACTGGGATCTGGTATAGGTGGGACTGAGCCTGGTGTAGGTGGGACTGGGGTCCGGTGTAGGTGGGATTGGGGTCTGGTGTAGGTGGGGCTGGGGTCTGGTGTACGTAGGACTGGGATCTGGTGTAGGTGGGGCTGGGATCTGGTGTAGGTAGGACTGGGATCTGGTGTAAGTGGGACTGGGATCTGGTGTAGGTGGGACTGGGGTCTGGTGTAGATGGGACAGGGCCTGGTGTAGGTGGGACTGGGGTCCGGTGTAGGTGGGATTGGGGTCTGGTGTAGGTGGGGCTGGGATCTGGTGTAGGTAGGACTGGGATCTGGTGTAAGTGGGACTGGGGTCTGGTGTAGATGGGACAGGGCCTGGTGTAGGTGGGAGTGGGATCTGGTGTAGGTGGGACTGGGGTCTGGTGTAGGTGGGATTGGGATCTGGTGTAGGTGGGACCAGGGCCTGGTGTAGGTGGGAATGGGATCTGGTGTAGGTGGGACTGGGATCTGGTGTAGGTGGGACTGGGGTCTGGTGTAGGTGGGACTGGGATCTGGTGTAGGTGGGACTGGGGTCTGGTGTAGGTGGGACCGGAGCCTGGTGTAGGTGGGAGTGGGATCTGGTGTAGGTGGGACTGGGGTCTGGTGTAGGTGGGATTGGGATCTGGTGTAGGTGGGACCAGGGCCTGGTGTAGGTGGGAATGGGATCTGGTGTAGGTGGGACTGGGGTCTGGTGTAGGTGGGACTGGGATCTGGTGTAGGTGGGATGGGGTCTGGTGTAGGTGGGAGTGGGCTCTGGTGTAGGTGGGATGACGTCCTGGAGTTGGCGGTCAGACCATTTGCGGAGGCTCTGCATTGAGCTGCTACATTGTAATGTTTATTTGATTTTTTTTTATCTCACAGTAAAGTCAATCCTTTAATGTAGTCTTATTTTGAACTTTTGTTTTCAACTGCATTTTATTCCTCTATTGCATTGTATGATTTATACCTGGGTACTTGTACCTAAGATAGCACCATAAGGGATAGGCATCGTAAAAGCTTTTTCACTGTACTTCTACAACAGAGTACAATAAAGTCTATTCTATTCTATTCTATTTCACTGCAGCATCAGACCACCCTTCCATCAGGATCCCAACCAATCTCACTCCAGGACACGATCGTACCATAGGACAAGATAATAATGAAATTTGGCTTGATAGATTTTTTATCTTTTATTTAATTTAACATTCAAGGCTTTCATTGAAGCATAAGTGTACGTGGCTGCTGATTTGATTTTAACAATAAAGCAGAAGTGTGTTATACAAAAGAAAGTAAATACATTAAATAAACAAGTCTCAGCTGTATGATTGCAACTCAGTTTGAATGGTTTCTAAACACAAGACAAAACAAGATCCGAACACCATCTCTTTACCATTAATTAAAGTACAGAGAATTTATTTTCCTATCAAAACCATAGGCTAGATTTCATTGCTTCTCACTTCTGATCCATGACCTGTGAGGCTTTTTCCCTTGACCAATCATGTAACTAAGAATGAAGTCTTAAATAATCTGCAGGATTGTAACCAAACATGCCAGGTCTTGAAGGCTCACAAACTGTACTTTCTCACGGAAGTGAATTATTTCCTAACTGTTCTGAACAATTTCCTTTCTAGGAGAGTCCAGTTACATCTGATCCCAAGCCGGTCTCCTCGGAACAACTCAAACGTTTTTGAACATTTTTTTGAAAAGATGCTCATCTTAAATTATGCTAAGATAATAATTTATTGTTATCTTTCTTTAGTCATGAAATTCTAATAGCATAAACAAACATCCATTAACACTCCAGAAGGCCTCCATTGTACTCTTTGATACAGACTGGTTGAAAATCATTGTTCCAAAAAGACTGACCTAGTTCATTTTTACACTCCTTCTCAAAAGTATGCTACTTGTTTAAAATCCAATTTTAAAATACATAATTTACATAAATCACATACATTTCATTACACACTGAATTGCACATTCGCCTCCCTCTCCTTCTTAAATGCTTGGTATCTACCTCTAACTCTATAACAATATGCTGTTCCAATCTAAACCCATATTAAAATTACGTTAACTTAATTTCAAAATCACATAGAGGCTGTCGTCTCCAGAGTCCTCCTTCTTTTGGCTGAAGGTCTCCCTGGGCCATCTTCGGTCTTTTGCTGCAAAGGTGTTTCATATGAAAAAGTTATCTTTGATAGAGAGTGTTTTGAATGGCGGTCTTTCTCAATGTCAGTTTACTCTTTGTCTAACTTTCAAAATGTCTGCTGCTTTATACCCTAAACATTGGATCGTCTTATTAGTTCGATGTTGGCAAAAACAATATATTCAAAATAGCTTGGGTTTTAGTAATCTGGGGCATAATTTAAACTGACTGTTTAAATTTGAATTGTTGTCAAAACAGCAACCAAGTCAGGTATCGGTTTCACGGCCAAATATTGCATATTTTCAATTTTCCAGTACACTCTGAGACTGCTAGTTAGTCATATGACAGGTACTTGTAAGCGCTCAGTGCAAAACCATCATTCACTCTTTCTTAAAGGTACAGTACACGCATTCATCTTCATAACATAACCAAAAAAGTATCATATATTTCTCTGGCAGCACGTTCAGCTCATTACTGGAAGCTACAAACTCTAATTTTATGGGGACTGTACTCCCATGTAAAATCCCTTCCCTACTTTACCTGTTTCTGGGTCAATCAAGTTATTGGCGAGCTTGTCCAGATTTGAAGTTCAAAATCTAAGATTGGTACATTGGCTAAGAGGAATGAGGGATAAGAAAACAAGGCCAATTATGGAATAAAGATTTCAAACAGTCATGATCTAACTTAAGTGGCGGAAGTTGCTTGAGGGCTGATTTTCCTACTCCTGTTCTTGTGCCCTGATCCATCTGGATTTATGTTGTGATCAATTATAACTAATGTTACATTTAATTAACACTTCATCACATTGCATTAGATTTATGACACTACTTTGGATGTCTTAAAGGTTGAAATTGTCTCCAACATTATTTGTAATAAGCAAGCGAATAATTAAAGACTTAAGACTCGTATTTGTTATCTGTGGAGTCAGCACATGGACTCTTGCTGCTTGGAATCTTTTCAAAAGTATGCTTTGATGATCTCTTTATATGCTTATTCAAGATTTTCTGAGCCAGTTTGATTGGATCTACAATCTGTCCACAGATTATTTTTGTGAGGAGTAACTTGAAAAATTTGTTTATTTAACACATTTGACACTTCCTCCTCTCTTGCTCCATCTCTGTTCCCATTATCACTGAAAGATTCTGAATAGGCCACATATGAAACAGTCCCTATGCTCCAAGAATGATTTATTTTGCAATGCCAAAGAGAGTTCTTGGCACAGTAAGATGCCATACAAATAAAAGTTTCTCAATTATTTATTTTCCACATAGATAATTTATTGAAAATTCAATTCCTCTATTATTACTTTGCTCCCATTAGTTATTGTAATTTCAATGTAACTCTAGTTTGATGTTGGAGACTCACTCATTGCTATGATTGGGCAATTACGAGGGCTTTGAGATGATTATTTTGAAAGAAACTGTACTCGGGGATGTGGGGAAAAGACAGGAGATTGGCTTGAGGCAATAGAACCTGTGCAGGAGTGATGTGCTGTATTAGTTCTGTGATTCTGATTCCATTTTAACCTGAGAGTCTCCAGGGCTCAGTCAGGGGGAGAATCTGAGAACATGGGACCTTCATGGTGTACTCAGCTGGTAAGGGTACTGAACTGACACTGTTGGTGTCACTCTACAGCAGAAACCAGCCATCCATCCAACTGAACTAACTGACCCCTATCCACCCTACCTACTGTGCTGTTTAATCCCAGACAAGGAGGCAACAGGAATGTTACATTATCTTCAGACACCCTGGGTTAGGGAATCATTCATGAGGACAGGGCTTTAATTCACTGATTGTTGCTGAGTGAGCACTTGCATGCATGTCAGAAGCAATGGATCAGCTTAACTTTAAAGATTTCTGCAAATGTGTCACCAGTAGTCATCATCACAACACAGTCTATTATCTGACTATAATCACAGGATTACTTAAACAAGGTAATGGAGGATGACACCCACCCACTGACCATTATAGCCTGTACCATGAGAAAGGAGGGAATGGAAAATACAGATTAACTACATTAGGACAGTCTGTTGTTGCATATGTATAAGGATGGATGGACTTCCACTGGGGTGAAGCCAACAAAAGTAAATTAAATTGGTCTTTGGGAGAGTGTACGGGTTGGCCTGTGATGAGAGGCTGAATAAAATGGATCAAAGGAATGTGTACCTTTGGAATTGTTTTTCCCAAAGGCATGTGGATCATTCCATCATTCATTATATTCAAGGCTGGCGTTGACAGATCCATTGCAACACAAGAAATCAAAGGATAAGGCCAGAGGCATTGAGATCAAAGATGAGCCATGAATGTATTGAATGGCATAACAGTTCAATGGGCTGAATGGTCTACTGCTTCTGTTTTGTTTGTGTGACCCTATCTTGAATGTATTAATAATTGCAGGGCAGGGAGAGCTGTTACTCTCCATAGGCAAACCACTGCCTTAAATATTGTAAACATGTACATTCATTTCCAATGATCCATCCATTATTCCAGAAAGAATTCTACAGTTTAACTACATTCTGTGTTGCATCTTTAAACTTCTGAGTTGCAATTTGTCTAACTAAATTTTAACTTTTCTTCTGTCAGTAGTTTCTACGTTCTGCCCTAGAGTCCCATCCATGCACCAAATGGGTAATACACATACAATTGAAGTCATGACTTGGATGTGCTGGTGTTGGACTGGGATGGACGAAGTTAAAAAAAATCACAAAACACCAGGTTATAGTCCAACAGGTTTATCTGGAAGCACTAGCTTTCGAAGCACTGCTCCTTCATCAGGTGGCTGTCTCAACTACCTGATGAAGGAGCAGCGCTCCGAAAGCTAATGCTTCCAAATAGACCTGTTGGACATATAACTGGTGTTGTGTGATTTTTAACTTCATACAATTGAAGACAGAGCTTTCTAGGTTTAAATCCTCCTGCAGGATCTCAGAATACAGAATGAAGACTGGAAGCTTAAGTTCAGTATTGAGGGAGTGCTTCACTGTCAACAGTGCTGTCTTACAGGTAAGATGCTAAGCATGGTTTGGTTTGGCTCCCAGCTGGACACCAAAGATCCCATGTGCTAAAGATGAGTAAGAGAGCTCCCTCTGGTATCCTAGCCAATGGTTTATCCTTCAATCAACATTGCAAAAACAAAGTGTCAAATTATCATTCTGTTATTTGTGGGAGCTTTCTGTCTGAAAATTAATTGCCATTGTCCCTCCGTGATAACATGGAGTGCTCTAAATAACTACTTGCTTAGCTGAATGTTGTTTTGATACTTCTCTGGTCAAGAAAGGTGTTATATAAATGCAATCCTTGTAACCTTTCCTTATTTCTTTGGAGCTTTCAAGAGCATCCTCTTAATTCTCCCATGTTAGCTCCTCTAACAGCCAAGACCTGATGGTCGTGAGGAATGGTATAGCTTTGACTTATCCAGTTAAACAAAAAAAATGATGGAGAGGTGTAATTCATTTACACTATTGCTCTCAGGTATCTGAAATGTATGTATGTATTTGTGCAGATGATTGTGTGCCTGAAGTTATACAATTTTAAAATTCATCTTTCATTCAAAAGCAAAAAAATATTACAGCTCTCAATCTTCATTATTTAGGTTGTGACTTGAGTCCAAGTATCTGCAAATGATTTCCCAGCAGGTGGAAAATTTACTGCCAGGTTTTACAGTGGTCTTATATAGTCTCTCACTGGTTAACCACTCTGATTTTCTCCATTATAGGCAGCAAATTGCAAAGGCAACTAGCGTGAAAGGATGAGATCGTGGTTATGTTAATGGGTTGCTAGCCCAGAGCTATGGGCTCACATCCCATCATAGCTACTTTCTTTCAATGACTGTGTATTCTGGGCCATGCCTTTGTTTGTGCTGGCACCATTGCCTGTTCTGATATATTATTTTGGGCATTAGGGTGCCCTTTCTATGAGGCTGTCCTCTTCACCTCCACTGTTCTTGCTATGACCCTGCCACACCCCTATCTCTGTCTTAACTAACCGTAACTATTTTCTGACTCTCTGGCATTACAGAAACTTTTTTTTCTCACTTACAGACTATTGTGCCTCACACCATTCTCTGTAATACAGCTCTCTGGTACAACTTATGTTACCCTACCTTCTCAGACTTTTGACAGCACTTATTTTTTCATGGGACCTGAACATCGCTGGGCAAGGCTAATGTGTGTTGCTTGTCCCCAATTACCTTTGAACTGAATGATATGTGTGGCAGTTTCAGAGTGCAGTTAAGAATTAATCCCCTGTCTGGCTATGGTTCTAGTTGCATGTAGGCCTGACTACGTAAGGACAGCAGATTTCCTTCCTGTTACAACACGAGGTAAACTCTCCTGCTTAATTTAAAACCAGTAGCACAGAAAAGATTTATCCCGTGCAGTAATCTGTGAAAATTCGATAGGCCACGTAATTAAAGTAAAAATTAACAACTTTGTTTCTTAAAGTATAACAAAGAATAATTAACCAACAACTACTTACAAATCATTACTCTTACCTATCTGTTAACTTCCGTTCTATAGTACCAGTCCGATAAAACTCCTGCCTACGATTTACAAAATAACACTTCTTATCTCAAAACCAGGCAGCTTTTATTTTCTGCGAATTCTGGTCTTCTTTTCTTCTTATGGAGTTTTGCTGCACAGGTTACTGGTGATAAAGGTATCTTTTAAGAGAGCTATTTTTCTGCCTTTTGTTTACATGCAGGGTTTAGCAGTTCTCCTCTCAACTGTTCAATATTCCCTGGCCTTATACCCATAAAGCATTGGATTGTGTCATTGGCTTTGACGATTGTAAATATATTAACTTCAAACTGGATTGGAATTTGGTATTTTTTGGGCTATAATTTAAACTGATTGACCTAATTTGAATGTGTTTTGTCATTTCCAGGCAACCAGATAATCGAGTTATTTGACCAAATGTTACATTATATTTCTTTTCAGAACACTTGGGTTCTGTCAGGTAGTTCTGTTGCTTTTAACTTTCTTAAAGGTTAAGTACACCCACATCTTCATAACACTTCCCTAAAGAGCATGAGTGAAGCAGATAATTATGTAACAAAAAATAATACATTCACAGGCATCATTACTTAGACTAACTTCATATTCCAGATTTTAATTAATTGAATTTTTAAATTGCGGTAGCTGCCCTGGACGGACTGAAGCCTATGTCCCTGGGGTCTCTGGATACCGTGTAGTCTAATCATGACTATTCCTCCGAATGTCTGATGTCAGTGTTACATAACTCTTCATGTCATCTATTATTTACATATTGTATTAAAAAGTCACTACACTACAAGAACTTTTCTGAAACTGAAAAGTGGTCACTGAGAGGAAATAGCCTCATTTTACAGCTAGCTTAGTGGGAATCTTCCCACTAATTTGAGAACAATAGATTTTACCTGGTAAAGGAAGGTATGTTCAGGTATTATGGATTAACCATGACTTTATTGAATGGCAGAATAAGCTTGAGATGCTAATTGATCTCCTCTCATTCCACTCAGCTGGACTCTGTTTTCATTGGTTATGTTTTGAACACAGTGGGAACTGTCAGAAAATTCATATCAATTGTTCCTTTGCAGTAAGGTGAAAAATAAGCTCCGATTGGACTTTGCTGGAAAACTCTTGATTGCCAATATCATTATCTCTTAATACAACCGCATAAAAGTAAATGTGCAATGTGATTAAGGAGAAAAGACATCATTCCACGAATAAAATATGGAACAAATAAGGCAGTCTGATCCCTTACTTTGTAAAAGACATAGCTGGTTTGTGATTGATTGAGAATTTAATGAACTCAACCTGACAATTCATGATCCATGGACTTTAATACAAAGTGCAAATTACAGAAAACCTTTCATTTTTGTTTTGTAAATAAGGAAGATCTGAGTTTTGCAATGTGTTGCAATCATCTTTACACCGAAATGTTTATTGTTGTCCAGTCCTTTTACTATTCTATACCTTGTCTCTGTTATAAATTATGGTCACTTGCTTTATTTGTATTGACATCAGCATTTGTATTGAATTCAGCACCTATACCGTGATGATTTTTCAATAAATCAATGGTCAATCTGAACTAATTATTGATATGATAAATAGGTGTTCAAAACATAACCAATGAAAACAGAGTCCAGCTGAGTGGAATGAGAGGAGATCAATTAGCATCTCAAGCTTATTCTGCCATTCAATAAAGTCATGGTTAATCCATAATACCTGCACATACCTTCCTTTACCAGGTAAAATCTATTGTTCTCAAATTAAAATTTACAATAAATCCAATATTAATTGTCATTTTCAAAAATGTCTCTCTCCGTTTCTGTAAAGACTTGTTTCCTCATTTTGCTCCTAAATTGCAAGCCACTCGTGTTTTAGACAATGACCTCACTTGTAAACCCTCCAACTATTATGCATATCTTTTCTCCATCTGTATCATCTGTTCCCCTTAATATCCCACAAAAAACTTTGAATAAATATATTCTTAACCTTCCAAATTCCAGAAAATACAATACTAATTTGTGTAATGGTTTGTGAGAGCCTGGGACCAGAAGGCATAGTCTCAGAGAAAGGGGATACTCATTTCAAATGGAAGTAATGAGGAATTTCTTCTTTCAGATGGTTGCGATTCTGTGGAAGTCTTTACCATAGAGGGCTGTCAATAAGTATATTCAAGGCTGAGATAGATGTATTTTAAATTAGTTAGGGAATCAAAGGTTATGGGGGTCAGGGAGGAAAATGCATTGAAGATTATCTGATTGGCCATGATCTCATTGAATGGCAGAACAGACTTCATGGGGCCGAATCACCTGTTTCTGCTCCTACATCTTAGGGTCTAATTAATTCCTCCTTGTATCTTAAACTTTGATGTAGTGATCAGATAGCTCAGGGCCTGAATGGCTAGGCCCAAAACTAGAACAGGGCAATCTTTGACCATCCAGGCCCAATGGGGGCAGGCAAGACACAGCTTAACGTGCATGGAAAATGAGACTGGTTTGTGTACTGGAGTACGGTGGGCAGACTCACTGGCACCCAGAGAGGGACATGCTATCAGAGGATAGGTACTGAGAGTAAACCCAGCATACTTCTACACATGACATCCGGGATCCCATTAGATGCTGTGACCTTGACCTGGAAGATCGATTGGCTGAGGGCCAGGGAACATTCTAGAAGGATGCAGATGGGACTCCGGTAGTTATTCCCTTGGTGAACACTCAACCTGACTCAGCAGTGGAGCTCTGCCCACCTGGAGAGAGAGAGAAGGTAATTATGTACGATAGAACCTTCATCAAGTCCACCAGAGCTCAGCCTGGCCATGTTTATTTACTTGGGTCATAGCTGGAAGTTTAGATAAGGATTGCAACAAAGACTTGAAGTTGCAATTGGGAAAATAATTCATGCAAGAATTGAGAGTTTAATTGTGAAAGAGAAGGGTTTTAGATAATATTTGGTCATATAGTCTCTATTGTGTCTTTCGTGTATTTTGTGAATAAAATTGCCTTGAATTGTAAATTGACTCTGACCCCTTCGTTTATCTCACAAATATAGTACCTGAGTAAAACAAGTTTGCGTAGAAACTGGTCAATGTGTCCAAAGCACAGACAATAGTATCCAGATATCATTTTGGTGAACCTACTCTAGAGTTCATCCTGAGTGGAAATGCTCACTAGAATTGCTCATGCTAACTTTGGGCATGGTCGAACCAAAGCTTTGTACTTTTGAAGAGTGACTGTACCTCAGAATCCTGTAGGTCTCCATATATAAAGGCTAGCATTCCAAAAGCATTTTTTGATTATTAGCTGTACCTGTTCGTGAAATTTTTTGATCTTTTTTCTTGGATACAAGATTCACTCCCCTTCCCCAACCCTCCAACAGAGATCCCAACATCCTGGATTGCTAGCTCTCCATTGTCTTTGGTTTGTCTCCAAATAGAAAGTTGCTGATGGAAGTACTGTGATGGTAACTCCAGCTGATCTGAAGGACGCTGCCTAGCATCTGATAACTGGTACTAATTATTATTGTGTAAATAATCAACTAAACACATACATGTTAACTGATGTCAATTGGCACCTTTAGAACTTGTCAAAACCCAGTATGTGTACATGTTATTGACTGGAGTAACAATTGCAAGTCCTTGGATTAGATTCTTTGTTAACAAGGGTTCCATGTTTTCATTACACATCAGTGATTAAATCATATTTCTTAGTATTTGTTATCCATTTGACTGACCCTCACTGATATGACTGAAAGACAAAGTAAGTTCCTGAAAGGGTGAACTGATATTATGTGATGTACTCTGTCATCAGTGTATAAATGAGAGTTCCTGGGATATACTAGCCACTTCTCTGTTGGTTACCAAGTCATTGTAAGAACGGTTCAGTAATGGTACTCTTCATTTGAGGCTGCTGTCTCACAGGAGACCATTAAGCATCTCAGCTGTAATGTAATGAGCTGTTAAGTAGAAGCAAAATACTATGGATGCTGGGAATCTGAAACAAACAGAAAATGCTAGAGAAACTCACCAGGTCTGGCAGCATCTGTGGAGAGAGAAAAGCAAAGCTTTAAGTTTGGTATGATTCTCCAGTGAAGGCTCATTCTTTCCCTTTCACTCCTGAAGTTTTACTCATTTTACATCTCTATTTCCCTTCCTCCACTGTTAAACTTTGTCATTTGCATAGGGTCACTACCTCCATTAAAAGAACTTTTAAAAATCCAACAAGTTTTAGTTCTGAAGAAGAGTCATTTTGGACTTAAAATGTAAACTCTCTATTTCTCTCTCTCCACAGATGCTGCCAGACTTGCTGAGTTTCGATGTGAAAATGAGGACTGCAAATGCTGGAGGTCAGAGTCAACAAGTATGGCACTGGAAAAGCACAACAGGTCAGGCAGTATCCGAGGAGCAGGGGAGTCAATATTTCGGGCATAAGCCCTTCATCAGGAATCCTGATGAAGGGTTTACGCCCGAAACATCGATTCTCCTGCTCCTCGGATGATACCTGACCTGCTGTGCTTTTCCAGCATCACATGTTGCTGAGTTTCTATGTTATCAATTAATATATAATGACCATTTATCAAGATTAAACCCTGGCTCTCTTGGTATTAGTAACTTAGACTAATAACAATGAGAAAGATTTATGGCAGTGCAATGGTCCAAAATTTCTCGGCCTCATCATTACAATAATCAGCCACACCAGCCAAAGAACAATATGTTTTCGACAATATGTTTATATTGTCAGTGCTGGATAGGGATGGCTGTCAAAAACTAATGGTTCTGGTTGAGTCAATGCGTTACAAGGCTGAAATTGCTTGGCACAATTTTATCAACAAACACATCTAACCATTCAAGGAACATCAACTTGGTAATTATAGACCAGGAAGCCTTACTTTGATTGTGAGTAAAGTGCTGGAAAAAATTATGAGATAGGATTTATAATCATCTAGAAAGGAATAAGTTGATTAGGGATAGTCAACATGGTTTTGTAAAGGGTAGGTCATGCCTCAAAAACTTTAATGAATTCTTTGAGGTGGTGACCAAACAGATGGATGATTGGTGTATATGGATTTCAGTAAGGTGTTTGATAAGGTTCCCCATGGTAGACTATTGGACAAAATACGGAGTTTTGGGATTGAGGGTGATTTTGCAGTTTGGATCAGAAATTGGCTAGCTGAAAGAAGACAGAGGGTGGTGGTTGATGGGAAATGTTCATCCTGGAGTTCAGTTACTAGTGGTGTACCACAAGGATCTGTTTTGAGGCCACTGCTGTTTGTAATTTTCATAAATGACTTGGATGAAGGTGTAGAAATTTGGGTTAGTACATTTGCGGATGACACTAAGGTTGGTAAAGTTGTGGATAGTGCTGAAGGAAGTTGTAGATTACAGAGAGACATAGATAAGCTGCAGAGCTGAGCTGAGGGGTGACAAATTGAGATTAATGCAGAAAAGTGTGAGATGTTCACTTTGGAAGGAATAACAGGAACGCAGAGTACTGGGCTAATGATAAGATGCGTCATAGTGTAAATGAACAGAGAGATCTCCGTGTCCATGTACATAGATCCTTGAAATTCGCCACCCAGGTTGATAGGGGTATACAGTGTGTTAGCTTTTATTAGCAAAGTGATTCAGTTTCGGAGCCATGAGGTCATGCTGCAGCTGTACAAAATACTGGTGCAGTCGCACTTGGTGTATTGTGTACAGTTCTGGTCACTGCATTATAGGAAGGATGTGGAAGCTTTGGAAAGGGTTCAGAGGAGATTTACTTGGATGTTGCCTGGTATGGAGGGAAGGTCTTATGGGGTAAGGCTGAGGGACTTGTGGCTGTTTTCTTTACAGAGAAGAAGGTTGAGAGGTGACTTAATTGAGACATATAAGATAATGTGGGCGGCACGGTGGCACAGTGGTTAGCACTGCTGCCTCACAGCACTAAAGACCCGGGTTCAATTCCCGCCTCAGGCGACTGACTGTGTGGAGTTTGCACATTCTCCCCGTGTCTGCGTGGGTTTCCTCCGGATGCTCCGGTTTCCTCCCACATTCCAAAGATGTGCAGGTCAGGTGAATTGGCCGTGTTAAATTGCCCGTAGTGTTAGGTAAGGGGTAGATATAAGGGTATGGGTGGGTTGCGCTTCGGCGGGGCGGTGTGGACTTGTTGGGCCGAAGGGCCTGTTTCCACACTGTAAGTAATCTAATCTAATAATCAGAGGGTTGGATCGGGTGGGCAGGGAGAGCCTTTTTCCTCGGATGTGATGGCTAGCATGAGGGGATATAGCTTTAAATTGAGGAGTGATAGATATAGGACAGACATCAGAGGTAGTATCTTTACTGAGAGAGTGGTAGGGGCATGGAATGGCCTGCGTGCAACAATAGTAGACTCACCAAATGTAAAGACATTTAAATGAGTATTGGATAGAAATATGGATGAAAATGGAATAGTGTAGGATAGATGGGCTTCAGATTGGTTTCACAGGTCGGCACAACATCGAGGGATGAAGGGCCTGTACTATGTTACAATGTCCTATGTAGATACAGCCATCAATGGTGGAGCTCAGGGATGCTGAGAGGGCTGTGATTAGGTGCACACAGACATCATGAAGGTACTTCATAGAGACAGGGAGGGATAAGGTCATGGAAGGATTTGAAAACTAAGAGGGCAGGTTTAAACTGGAGGCACCAAATAGGAGCCAGTATGATTCAGTGAGCATCTGCATGATGATGAACAGGATTTGGTGCAGGTATGGATGTAAGCAGCAGAGTTTTGGATTAAATCAAACATTGAAACTGTTAAACAAGGTAATTCCTGTGAACAGCAAAGGGATTTCATACAGACTGCTTTGTTAATGTCTCTCAAAGATAAATCCTCAAAGGCTTAGTTAATCATGAGGACCAGTGGTATCCATGTGTGCACTCAGTGGGTGAAGCTTAAATATTCATAAACCCAGCCTTATAAAGTATGCATTACACTATAGCTCAGCATTGTCCAATTAACTTCACTGTGTGCGCTGCTAAATATTGTGAGACCTAAGAAGCCATTTTGTCATGAAATTGTGAGAAAAAACAACATAGAACAAGAAAAGATAATTCACCCCGCTAAACTCTTCGATTTTACACACTAGAGTGGGTTTTAAGCTCAGTATCCAGATGCTTAACTAGCTTTATGAATCATCTGTCCATTAGAGATATCCTCCAACTTTCATTTCATTGCAATGGAATTAGAGACCATGCTGTTTCCAAAATGGGTGTCTGATTCATAACATACATCTTCTTCTCCACACTGACTCCAATACTTGCCCTCCATGGAAAGTCTATTTACTCACAGACGACAAGGTAACAGGAGGTAGCCATTCAGCTTCTGGTTCCATAACATGTTCTTCCAAATATACTTATGGAGAGAACTGCATCACAAGAAACTTATGTTGTAACAGAGTGTCACTTGGTTGTATGGAATTGCTCACAAAAGAGACTTGTTATTGCTGTGATAACTGGGATCTGAGATAATTTCCTTAAAAACGGCTACTGCTGTTAACCCAGATCTGTCTGCCTTCACAATATGTTTTAAGTACAGTGATGGGCTTTTACTTACAGCAGAATATTTGCACCTGATGACGTGAATGCACATTAGCTCCAGTTATCCAGAATGAGACATGGGAAACATATTCAATAGAAGGATTCAATAGACTTTTATTCCTAATACATTTATTGCAATCACAGGCACTTGTGTATCTGGGCTAAAGCTAAACAATTTGAATGTAAATGCACAATGCTTAGGGTGTCATGTTGCATGAGGGCTTAGCAAGATGGAGACCATAAATTCACAGGTCATTTTTCAATCATGTCTCCACGAGAATGTTCTTTAAAGGAATATTGCATGGTAGCGCATGAGACAGAACACAGCGCCCCTCTCTAAAGAAAACTAAATCATTGTCAGATATAAATAGGCATGAAGGAGCACATTACTGCCAATACTGAGAACAAGAAAGACTAGAAATCAGAGCTCTGATAAAGAGTCATCTAGACTCGAAACATTAGTTTGCTCTCTCTCTCTGTGGATGCTGCGTGACTGCTGTGATTTCCAACATCTTTTATTTCTCTGCACAGGCATGTGTTGTCAATAATTATATAAATAACTAAAACAGAGAAACAAAATTAACAAATGTAAACTTTAAAAAAAAGGTGTTGGCAGTTTGACAAGTCATCCCGAGCGCCCCCCCACCCCCCTCCGCCCGCCCATCTGGGGAAGTATGTATTACTCTCAGCTGCTCTTGGCTGACAACCTCGTCTTGTCACCAGTAGCTGTCAGTTAACATCATTACACAACCTACTGTGGGAGTTTTCTTCCTCACTCCCTGTGATGTGTCGAATGTGGGTCTGACCCTGGTTTTGTTTGTTTGCAATGTAGCACAACGATGAGCAATGACACCTCAGCTGGCTGTATATGTTAAAAAGCCTTGCAGGTATTTGCGACTGGATTACTGGCTCACCCTCTCTGGCTGGTGTGTCGGTGCAGTAGGTTTATACCTGTTGGTTGGTTATGTGTCACTTTCATTCTCTCTGTCATTGAAGACGAGTGTCCTAACTTGTAAATAAGGCAGGGCAGGTGACTGAGGTGTCAATGGGGGAGCACTTTGGGGCCAGTGACCATTACTCTATTAGTTTTAAAATTGTGATGGAAAAGGATAGACCAGACCTAAAAGTTGAAGCTCGAAATTAGAGGAAGGCCAATTTTGATGGTGTAAGGCAAGAACTTTCAAAACCTAAATGGGGGGTAAATGTTCGCAGGTAAAGGGACAGATGGAAAATGGGGAAGTTTTCATTAATGAGATAATGAGAATCCAGAGAAAGTATATTCCTGTTAGAGTGAAAGGAAAGGCTGGTAGGTATAGGGAATGCTGGATGACTAAAGAAATTGAGGGTTTGGTTAAGAAAAAGAAGGAAATGCATGTCAGGTATAGACAGGATAGATCGAGTGAATCCTTAGAAGAGTACAAAGGCAGAGGAGTATACTTAAGAGGGAAATCAGGAGGGCAAAGCGGGGACATGAGATAGCTTTGGCAAATAGAATTAAGGAGAATCCAAAGGGTTTTTACAAATGGATATGGGGGAGATACTAAAGGAGTATTTTGCATTAGTATTTACTGTGGAAAAGGACATGGAAGTTGTGGAATGTAGGGAAATGTAGGGAAATAGATGGTGATATCTTGAAAAATGTCCATATTACAGAGGAGGAAGTAGTGGATGTCTTGAAATGCATAAGATTGGATAAATCCCCAGGACCTGATCAGGTGTACCTTAGAACTCTGTGGGAAGCTCGGGAAGTAATTGCTGGGCTTCCTACTCAAATATTTGTATCATCAATAGTCACAGGTGAGGTGCTGGAAGACTGGAGATTGGCTAACGTGGTGCCATTATATAAGAAGGGTGGTAAGGACAAGCCAGGGAACTATAGACCAGTGAGCCTGGTGGTGGGCAAGTTGTTGGAGGGAATCTTGAGGGACAGGATATATATATATTTGGAAAGGCAAGGACTGATTAGGAATAGTCAACATAGCTTTGTGCGTGGGAAATCATGTCTCACAAACTTGATTGAGTTTTTTTGAAGAAGTAACAAAGAGGATTGATAAGGATAGAGCAGTAGATGTGATCTATATGGATTCAGTAAGGCGTTCAACAAAGTTCCCCATGGGAGACTGGTTACTAATACAGGGAGAACTAGCCATTTAGATCCAGAACTGGCTCAAAGGTAGAAGACAGAAGGTGGTGGTGGAGGGTTGTTTTTCAGATTGGAGGCCTGTGACCAGAGGAGTTTCACAAGGATCGGTGCTAGGTCCACTATTTTTCATCATTTACATAAATGATTTGGATGTGAGCATAAGAGGTATAGTTAGTAAGTTTGCAGATGTCACCAAAATTGGAGGTGTAGTGGACAGCAAAGATTACAATGGGATCTTGATCAGATGGGCCACTGGGCTGAGAAGTGGCAGATGGAGTTTAATTCAGATAAATGTGAGGTACTGCATTTTGGGAAAGAAAATCTTAACAGGACTCATACAATTAATGGTAAGGTCCTAGGGAGTGTTGCTGAACAAAGAGACCTTGGAGTGCAGGTTCATAGCTCCTTGAAAGTGGAGTCGCAGGTAGATAGGATAGTGAAGAAGGTGTTTGGTATGCTTTCCTTTATTGGTCAGAGTATTGAGTACAGGAGTTGGGAGGTCATGTTGCAGCTGTACAGGACATTGTTTAGGCCACTGTTGGAATATTGTGTGCAATTCTGGTTTCCTTTCTAACAGAAAGATGTTGTAAAACTTGAAAAGATTCAGAAAAGATTTACAAGAATGTTGCCAGGGTTGGAGGATTTGAGCTACAGGGAGAGGCTGAACAGGCTGGGGCTGTTTTCTCTGGAATGTTGGAGGCTGAGGGGTGACCTTATACAGGTTAACAAAATTATAAGGGGTATGGATTGGATAAGTAGACAAAGTCTTTTTCCCCTGGGGGAAGCCAGAACTAGACAGCATTAGTTGAGGGTGAGAGGGGAAAGATATAAAAGAGACCTAAGGGCAACTTTTTCATGCAGAGTGTGGTACGTGTATGGAATGAGCTGCCAGATGAAGTGGTGGAGGCTGGTACAATTGCAACATATAAGAGGCATTTGGATGGGTATATGAATAGGAAGGGTTTGGAGGGATATGAGCTGGGTGCTGGCAGGTGGGACTAGATTGAGTTGGGATATCTGGTCAGATGGACGGGTTGGACTGAAGGGTCTGTTTCCGTGCTGTACATCTCTATGGCTCTATGACTCTTTCATTCTCAGCACAGTGGATGTACGTTGAATCTCATGAAGAAATAGATGCTAAGATTTGTTCATATTGGGGGTCCTATCACTGTTGGGCCTATGGTTTCTACTAGGTGGAAAATTTTGAAATGTAAGTTGACATTATATGCAGAGGAACCTCAATTATCTGAACGACATGGGCAGGACGTACTTCATTCAGATAATGGAATGTTCGAATAATTGAATGTTCGGATAATTGAATGTCGGAATGCACAGTTTAGCCAAACTTCGGGAGCTTGCGATCTTGTCCGGATAGTCTGAAAGTTGGATAATTGAATGCCGGATAATTGAGATTCCTCTTTCTTTACACTGCAGTGTGATTGTACAGCAACACAGAATTGATGATTTGTTATGTGCTGTGAGACACTGTCTTGAAGTTGTATCATGGAGCACCACTTGCTGTGGTACAGGTTGTTCTGCGATAACATTTCATTAAGGCAAATTCGCTGCAACGCAATCGATGAACTGGGGATCATTGCTTACAAAGTGCAAACTTTTAAAATGTGTGTTGGTTGTAACATGATTACATCGCTAACAATTTAAGCACTGTTTCTAAAGCACAATTTTTCTATAATGCAGGGTTGCACAAGAACACAACCATTACATTATAGAAGAAATACCTGCATATGCTTTTTTAGGATAAAATACGGCAATACATTGCCACTCGCTCCTGAATCAATTTTGGCTTTCGGGGCATGTTGGGGACAGACCATATTAATAGGCATAAATGTGATCACCTTATATTGATACATTGTGTAAGACTGACAATATAAAAACCTTGGTCATCTTCTGAAGTCTGCTTTTCCTTTTGTTGGATATGAATGTGATTGATTGTGTTTGTGCATGTCTTAAAATCTTGCCTTGGCGCCAGCATCTTGTTGGTCACCGCTGTCTCACCCTGGGGTTTGGCTCGCCTTTCGAAATCAGATTTTGTGCACGTGTGCCCACTGCTCATTGTTGCCACATGCTTTGCGGTTATGAAGAAACACTGGACAATGTCTTGGTCAGTGTCACAAACCACATCCACAATCGACCTTGCTGGTTTACTGTACTTTGTGAACTGTAGCAACAATATTACCCATATCTAAAACAGGTTATTGATGTTAGCCGATAATGATGGCTTCATGTTGGTGGCCAACTTCCAATGAGATGTCAACGCTATCATCCCTTTTCTTGCCTAGAAGACTTTTCTTAAAGCGTTTAATCAGTGTAGAGGTAACTACAAATTTAATTAGCCTCACTGTAAGTTCTTCTTCAGAAATTCCATAGTCCTCTGGTGTTTTCTAAGTGGTCATAAGACTCTTGAAGTTCCTGTCTGAATAACTTGATTTGGAGACTATTAATCCAGACATTTATTCATACCATAGGCTCATCTTCAAGTATTCTCCAGATCTTCTCATATTTTTATACTGTCTTCAGAAAAACTGATATATACATTGTACGAATTTCATCTTTTGATAGCAAGTCTGATTTTCATTGATCTTCTCTTAGGATCTTTTTTTTATATTCACTTATGGGACATGGGTGTCGCTGGCCATTTATTGGCCATATTTGGTAATAAATAAAGTCCTGTAGGAGCAGATTTCAGCCACTAGAGGGAAGTCACATCAAATATGGAATGATGACTTTATACAAGAATTGATGCCAAATCAGGGAAACATAATGTTGAAGCTAACTGACTTCTGTACACAGGTAAGCTTCTTTAGCATGGAGATTTTCTTTTTAGTGCTTAGAACTAGTTTCATTAAACAGGAAGGCTCTATGGCTAAACTGACAATGTCTTTTGGTTGATGTTGCCAGTTTTTAAATCTGTAATAAACCGCCTGACTTCTGCATATTACTTCTACATACTTTTATTCCTGTATATTACTTTTATATGTTGTTTAATATTATAAGAGCAATGCAGGGCTTATAGGTTGTTAGGTCTTGAACTTTAAGTAGAAAATAGGAACAATCATCTGGCTTTTAAATGGTAGCTCCATGCTCATATAAACTAGTTGCTGTTAGTCTTCTAAATGCTTTTTTATCTAGAGATGTGTGACCATTAATGGGGTTTCTGAGGTTCTTCAGGTGAGATCCTGGAGTACGTTACAAGCAGTTACAAAGCATAGCACTGTAGGTCAGCATGAAATAATTTGTGTAATCTGGGAGTCAATTCTTCATAATTGGCCACTTGTTGTTAACCCAGATGAGCTCACATTACGTAAGAACTGGCTGTCATTAACTTTATGCTGAAGGAGTCATTAAATAATTATTACAACTTCTGATATGCAACATATATTATAATCACAACCACTTGCATATCTGTGCTAATCAATTCAGTTGTTGACCGTAGCACACTCTTCCCTCAGCATGTCATGCTGCAAATGGTCCCATTAAGATGGAAACTGAGAACTTTAAACGACCAGGTCATGTGCTATGAGACAATAATGACATCATGAGCATGGCCCTTCATGATACTTTACTGAGAGATATGACAACGACAGCCAAGGAAGGCTTTTGCCTTGTGCTCATCGGGACGAACTCACAATTGTACCAAATCTCAAAGGGAACAACAACTTATACTGCATGATAAGGGGTTGTTAATTGGTTGGCAAGTGGACTCTGATTGGAGGAGTTGTTGCCAAGGAGATTGCACCAGGGAACAATTAACACCATGGCTTTTGGCTGAATTCAAATGCCCAAGCATTGCATCTTATTCACTAAAACAAAAGATTGGGTGACTGAAGTTCATTAATGCACTTCCCATATAAATGCCAAGACCAAGTAGAGCTAATATTCCTGCCCATAAAATTCCATGTGTATGAATCCAGCTTTTCACGGTCTTCTCTTTCAACTGTGTTGATCAGCTTTGAACATTGCATCCCGCTGTTTTGGCCCAAAGCTAATCACAGGCACAGGCCTCACCTCCTTCCATGTTGCCAATCATATCCCCTGTACTCCAACTCTTCTCCTGAGATGCTGGCCTCCACACTGGAATACTGACCCAATGTCTTGGTGCCTTGAGCAAAATCCAACTGCCCATGGCCCATCCTTTGTCCTCAACCTAGATCACAGCACCATTTAGCTTCAGGGGGTCACCTTCTTTGACTCTCACCACCTGACTGACACTGACCGCTGCTTACTGAGCATTGAAGTGAGCTCAGTGACCTCTCAAAACAACCTGACACGATCCATGTTCACAGGCAAAATTGCTCTAATGATTGTTATATTCATTCAGTTCCGAAATGCCACCATCTCACTATCTTACACAGCTTACAAATGCTCATAAGAATAGATTTAATTACAATCATATAATTGAATGAACAGTCACAAATAAAGATGAAGCTCCATCACCGCCTTCTCAAATCAGCTAAATGTCACTCACATTCCAAGAAGAGCTTAAAATGGAACACTCATTCCCACTTGCCACTCTATAATTGCTCTATGCTAAATGCACCATTTGTCAGCCATTGCTCAGTGGTTGCCTGTGCTTCAGATGGATGTGGTTTGAGGTCTATTCCAGGACTAAATGCACATAAATCTCAGCAGACACCTCCAGTGCAGCCCTAAGGGATTGCTGTTGGAGGTCTCATTTTTAGGATCAGATATCAAACATATGATCTCGGAGGTGGAGCTAATAGATCCTGCTGAATATGAATAGCTATCTAGTAACATAAAACTTGAGTATTACTGAAAGAGGAGACATGTTTTTCAAGGCTCTGTATCTTGCATTGGTATAGAACAGAATCACAAGAATACAAAGTTTCAAGGGGAACTCTACACATGAAGAGGGTTCTGCTTGGTTGGCAGGTACACTCTGGTTGGTAGAGTTGTTGCCATGGAAATTACCGAATGCACTAGGGAACAGTTAACTGCCAACTGTTTGATCCTAAGGGTCCCACATTGAAGAAAAGCAAAATGTGTTTTGGTCAAAATTTATCCCTTAAACAGCAGGACAGAAATCGATTGGTTTTTGTTACATTGCTCTTTGTGGGAGTTTACTGGGTGCAAATTGGCTGATACATTTACAACATTATACCAATGACTGCACTTCAGATGTACAAGGTAAGCTGGAAAGCACTTCAGCCAGCCTCAGGTCACGAAAGGTGCTTCAGTAATGCTGGTGTTTCTTTTTTTAACAACACCTAGTAAATGTAATCACTTACACACTGAAACCCTCATGAACAAAGCAAAAACAGTTCAAGAAAAGGCCAAAACCTATATACTGTATAGCGCAATTAATACATACAAATTGAAAAACATTTGACAGATCGACACCAAATAATGGACAACAATGTGGATGGGGGAGGTGTGAGAAGAGTGCCATTTGTAATCACAGTGTCGCAGCTTTGTTTTGGTACTTTAGTTAACCCACTGAAAGCTATTTTGCTTCAGAAATATTGTTCCATTAGAAGCCTATGGTTCCTGTTACTCATTATGAGAAAGGCCTATTAGTTCACTTATGCCTGTGATACTCATTAATTTTATCTTTTAAACTCAATTCTGTCATATGTATCTTCCTCGCCATTACTGCCACTTTCACATCTCTGTCCAATAGTATAATTGTAGAGTGCATAAAGTTAGCTAATTTATTACACAATTACATTGGACACACTCTGCCCTAATAACAATAATGGTCTCTTTCTCCTTCATGTCTACATCCTGAAAAGGACATTGACATGCCTGACAAGGGGCAATTTGCAATGGCTCTTTCTCTATTGTAATACAAAAGCTGACAGAGTCTAAAGCTCACAGTCCCATGCAGAGCTAACATGGTTGATGGTGCTTCCAACTCATTTGTCTCATACTTATGTGTGAACGCAATGAAAATCAAAGTGCATAGGTTCACACACAGAAAATCACACCAGGAAACATCTGGTTAAAGCTCAAATTCTCCAGAACATTAAATTGGGTTGTTAAATGCGAGGTTTTATTGTCCAAAGGCATTCAGCAATTCAGCAAGACACCATTGCAATTGAGATTGATAAATAAATGTAAGACTGAACTATTTCAGAATGGCTGCTTTTATCAAAGGGTTACACATGGAGACCATTTGAATATTTCAAAATTCAGAGGTCTCTTCAAAAAAACATGACAATTGGTTTTAAGTTTTGACTTTTTAATATAACAGTATGACCTAATGAAGATGTATCTGCTATTTAAAAAAAAATCAGTTTACAGCAATAGATTTTCATGGCAAACTTTCTTAATAGCTCAAAGGTGAATAAATCTCCTGGTGTGGTCCTGAGTTATACAGATTAATGAGGTCCCATGTTTAAACCTTGAATCTGTGCTGATAGAACTAACCTCAGTCAGTCGCAGTAGGGACACTACAATTCAAAAGATTAACAAGAACAAAAGGAATAGGAGCATTCAGCTCTCCCTTAAGCATGTTGTGCCTTTCATTGAAATCATCATTGATGAGACTCAGCTCCCCCAACTCATCCTTGCCGCATATCCCCTAACACCCTTGGACAACAAAATTCAAAAATTAACAAGTGACCTGACATTAATTACTAATTTCGGAAAAGAGCTTTGAACACCTACCATTGTCTTACCTGTTGAGATATTTCTAACTGCATGCCTCATTTACACAATGTTTCCTGGTCTTAGACCATTAGCAGAAATAGTTCCTCTCCACTTTATCCATCAGTTCCAGAGAAAAAAAAGAGAAGACAGAAAGAAAGTAAATGTGATCTGACACTCAGCATGTGCCACACAGCTTCCTATTTAGGATATTTCTACCGTTTGATGTACACAAGAGGTGGGAGAGGTCATGGTCTAGGATTATGAGTGTTAATCCCAAGACCCAGGTCATGTTCTGGAGCCAAAAACAGAAGTTGCTGGAAAACCTCAGTAGGTCTGGCAGCATCTGTGCAGAGAAATAAAAGTTATCGTTTCGGGTCAGTCCTGAGGAAGGGTCACCGGACCCCAAACTTTAACTCTGATTTCTCTCCACACATGCTGCCTGACCTGCTGAGCTTTCCCGCCACCTTCTGGTCTTGTTTCTGATTTACAGCATCTGCAGTTCTTCTGGTTTTCGTTTAATGTTCTGGGAACCCAGTTTTGAATCCCACCACAGTAGATAGTGGAATTTAAATTCAATAAATATATGCAATTAGGAGGCTAATAATGACCATGAAACCATGTTGTAAAACTCCACCTGGGTCACTACTATCCTCTAGTGAAGGAAACTACCATTCTTACCTGGACTGGCCTAAATGTGACTCAAAACCCACAGCAATGTCACAGAGTCATAGAGCTGTACAATATGGAAACAGACTTTTCAATCCAACTTGTCCATGCCAACCAGATATTCTAATATTAATCTAGTTCCATTTGCCAGCATTTAGTCCATATTTCTCTAAACAATTCCTAAGGTCCTAGGGAGTGTTGCTGAACAGAGAGACCTTGGAATGCAGGTTCATAGCTCCTTGAAAGTAGAGTCACAGGTAGATAGGATAGTGAAGAAGGTGTTTGGTATGTTTGTCTTTTTTTGGTCAGTGTATTGAGTACAGGAGTTGGGAGGTCATGTTGTGGCTCTACAGGACATTGGTTAGTCCACTTTTGGAATATTACGTCAATTCTGGTCTCTTTCCTATTGGAAGCATGTTGTGATACTTGAAAGGGTTCAGAAAAGATTTACAAGGACGTTGCCAGGCTTAGAGGATTTGAGCCATAGGGAGAAGCTGAATAGGTTGGGGCTATTTTCCCTGGAGCAACGGAGGCTGAGAGGTGACCTTACAGAGATTTATAAAATCATGAGCGGCATGGATAGGGTAAATAGAGAAGGTCTTTTCCCTGGGGTTGGGGGAATCCAGAACTAGAGGACAATAAGGTTAGGGTGAGAGGGGAAAGATATAAAAGGGACCTAAGGGGCAATGTTTTCACGCAGAGGGTGGTACATGTATGGAATGAGCTGCCAGAGGAATTGGTGGAAGCTGGTACAACTACAACATTTAAAAGGCACCTGGATGGGTATATGAATAGGAAGGATTTAGAGGGATGTGGGCCAGGTGCTGGCAAATGGGACTAGGTTAGTTTAGGATGTCTGATCGGCATGGATGAGTTGGACCGAAGGGTCTGTTTTTGGGCTGTACATCTCTATGTCTCTATTCATATAGCTATCCAGATCCCTTTTAAATGTGGTGATTGTACCAGCCTTCACCACTTCCTCTGGCAGCTCATTTTATACACACACTATCCTCTGCATGAAAATGTTTCCCCTTAGTTCCCTTCTAAATCTTTCCCCTGTCATCTTAAATCTATGCCGTCTAATTTTGGACTCCGCTACTCAGGGGAAAAGACCTTAGCTATTTACCCTATCCACGCCCCTCATGATTTTAGAAGCCTCCATAAGGTCACCTTCAACCTCCGACACTCCAGGGAAAATAGCCCCAGCCAATTCAGCCTCTCCTTACAGCTCAAACACCCAACCCTTGCAACATCCTTGTAGATCTTTTCTGAACCCTCTCAAGTTGCACAATATCCTTCTGAAAGCAGGGAGACCACAATTGGATGCAGTGTTCCAAAACTGGCTGAACCAATGTCCAGTACAGCTGCAAGATAACCTCCTAACTCCATTACTCAATGCACTCATCAATAAAGGCAAGCATACTGAACCCTTTCTTCACTATCCTGTCTACCTGTAACTCAACTTTCACAGAGCTATGAACCTGTAATCCATGGTCTCTTTGTTTGGCAACATTCTCCAGGACTTTACCATTAAGTGGATAATTCCTGCCCTGATTTGCCTATCCAAAATGCAGCACCTCACATTTATCTAAGTTAAACTCCATTTACCACTCCTCGGCCCATTGGCCCATCTGTTCAAGATCCCATTGTACTTTGAGGTAACTTTCTTCACTGTCTACTCCACTTTCAATTTTGGTGTCACCTGCAAACTTACCAAACATCCAAATCATTTATATAAATGGCAAAAAGCAGTGGACACAGCACTGATCCTTGTGACACTCCACTGGCCACAGGCCTCCAGTCTGAAAAGCAACCCTCCACCACCACCCTCTGTCTCCTACCTTTGAGACAGTTCTGTATCCAAATGGCTAGTTCTCAATGTGGTTGACTCTTATCTGGCCTCTGGACAATTAGGGATGGACAATAACTGCTGGTCTGGCCAATGATGCCATCATTCTGTGAATGAATAAAAAATGGCTCTGAGACCAAAATCCCAAGGAGAAGTGGAAGTAACCCATTTTCAGAGGCAGAAATGTAGACCAGGACACTGGGAGAGGTGAGTGTTCTGTTTCCAATGTGCTCTGGGAGTTGTGTGCTTCTGAAGTACCGATGTGTCCTTGACAAGTCACTTGAAAGGTGGCAGCTCTGTCAGCATCACTCTCACTAAGTGAAATGTCAGCACAAATTATCTCTTCAAATCCTGGATTGCATTTCAATCCCCCAAAATTCTGACTCACAGCTGAGTGCAAAACTAACTAGGGCAAGCTGATGATTTCTATTCTCCTGAGGTAGATTCTAAGAACAGACTGCAGGCCCTCACTCCTGATTTCAATCTCAAGTTGAAAACAGATTTTAGATGACTGTGATGCTCCACCAGGTTGATTAACTCATCTTAGTATCACTGGTGAGGTTTGGACAGACAGTAAAGGGAATAAAAGTTCCAGCATGATTGGAAATCTATTCAGAAGGAAAGGGATTGAATGTTAAGGAAAAAAAAGCAATGTATAATATCAATGTTTGCAAAGGATATGTTACAATGCATTTGTTGTCTGTACTTTGTACTGTGTGACCAAATGTATTAAAAACATTTTGCCCAAGTGCTCTTGCTGGTAAGGTGGACAAAAGGACACAGAGATTGGTTTGTGATTCAATTCAATTTAATTAATGAAATAGACCTTGCTATAAACACCACGTGAACACTTCCCAAATTCCCACAATATTCACTCTCCATCTAGCTCTAACTATCTGAGAAAGGATATTCCTTGCAGTGTTCCACGTGTTCGAGCCTGGCCGTTGGAATCTCTTTCCTTTCCGATGTAGGGCTGGCTCTCTCCCATTAAGGTTGGCCTTGCACATTGAGCCAGATCTTCACTCTCTCTCCTGGTTGTCAGAGGTCCATTGCTAGTTCAATTTGACTCTTCATTGAGTCCTCACTGCATCTTCACTGACTCTTTGCTGAAGGGCAAGTTTCCAGGTGTGCAGGCTTTTATTCCTCTTGCACTGGATCTTCCAGAATGTTCTGTGGTCTTTGGCCAATGGGGTCATGAGTTGGGTTCAAATTATCCAATGGGGATGTGACAACGCTCTTTATTGTTTCCATGCTGTTGGATGTAAAGTGCGCATATTCAGGCAGTCAAAATGCCAGAATATCTGGAGATTCTGGTGTTGGATTGGGGTGTACAAAGTTAAAAATCACACAACACCAGGATATAGTCCAACAAGTTTATTTGGAACCACTAGCTTTTGGAGCACTACTCCTTCATCAGGTGGTTGTGCCAAACACTGATGAAGGAGCAGCACTCTGAAAGCTAGTGCTTCCAAATAAACCTGTTGGACTATAACTTAGTGTTGTGTGATTTTTAACTTTGCCAGAATACCTGATCAACATGTGTTCAATACACAATCCCTAGGCTAGGAAAAAGTGAGGACTGCAGATGCTGAAGAGTCAGAGTCAAAAAGTGTGGTGCTAGAAAAGCACAGCCAGTCAGGCAGCATCCGAGGAGCAGGAGAATCAAAGTTTCAGGCCTTCATCAGGAACGTGGTGAGTACTGGGCTGTCAGTAACTGATTCCCCTTGAACCTTGTTACCTCTTCAATCTTAGTTTCCATTGTTCTCTGTCACTGACTGTTACAGGTTGCTGTTTAATTTAGTTTGGTGAGTTTTATGTTAAGCTTGACTTCTCCAGCTATAGGGTTAATTTAGAATGCCCAAGTTCGGGCTCATGATCACAACCACACAATGCTACCACTGAAGCTGGGACAAAATGTTGAATCACTCTGTGGCAACTGCCGACTGCCTTTGGCAAAGGACTGAATGTTGTTTTAGCTGAACTGTTTCTGGTCCAGAGCACTAATTGGGGTTAATGCCGCTACGCCGAGAGAGAGATTAAAAATTCCAAAGATGGGTAGATGTCCGGTAAGCGGACACAGAATTAAAACTCAAGGTTATTGATTTTCCGTTTTGTCCCTTGGGAGGTCAGCTTAAGGAATGAACCACCTGATCTTTGTTGGGTTTCAATGAAATTAAACATTTAGGGTTCTACACCAGGTACACAATTCTCTCTTATGATCTGTCATCTTGATAGGAAATAGGCAAATTGTTTCCCATCATCTGATTTCAATGTGGATTGAATATGCAGTTCTTAACCAAATCCTTGAGCTCAATGTATTGACAGTGATCTGCTTCATTTCAGCAAATTGCTTGCATAATGGCAGCAGTCTTGAACAATTAGGAGACCAGAAATTGGAACGCCAGCAAGCCACTTGGCCCCTTGATCCTGCTCTGCCATTCAATAGGATCGTTGCTGACCAGTCATTCCACATCCAACTTTCTGCCCTCTCCTCATCACCCTTGAATCCCTGACTGATTGAGAATTTCTCTATCTCAGCCTGAAACAAACACAAGGATTCTGTCCCACAGCTGTCTGTGGCAGAAATTCCCAAAGACTCACCTTCCCCTGAAAGAAGAAATTCCTCCTCAATTCAGTTTTAAATTTGCGTTGCTTTATTCTGAGACTGTGCTCTCTGGCCCTAGTCTCTCCCCAGAGGGGAAACATCCTCTCAGCATTGACTCTGTTAAACCCCTCCATATTTCAATGAGATCACCTCTCATTCTTCTAAACTCCAATAAAGAAAGTTTCAGTCTGTTTAGCGCTTGTCCATAAGATAATCTCTCCCTACTAGGGATTATCCTAGTGGACCTTCTCTGAACTACCTCCAATGAAATGATATCTTTCCATAAATAAGGGAACCAAAACTGCTCAATGTATTCCAGGTGAGGTCTCAACAGCACCTTGTACAGTTGCAGTCTTCCCTATGCTAACTCTCCAACCCCCTTGAAATAAGGGCCAACATTCCATTAGCCCTTCCTGATTACCGGCTACCCCTTTGTGTACTAGCTTTTTCTGTGTTTTGTGTACAAGTACCCTCACATTCCTATTTGCTGCAGATTTCTGCAGTTTTTCTCCATTTAAATAATCTCGCAAGGTTTGTGAAGGTTTGTAACTCAGGTTGAGGTTTAGGGTGTAGGTTTGCTCACTGAGCTGTAGATTTGATATCCAGACGTTTCATTACCTGGCTAGGTAACATCAGTGGCGACCTCCAAGTGAAGCGAAGCTGTTGTCTCCTGCTTTCTATTTATATCTTTCTCCTGGATGGGGTTCCTGGGGTTTGTGGTGATGTCATTTCCTGTTCGTTTTTTGAGGGGTTGATAGATGGGATCTAGATCTATGTGTTTGTTTATGGCATTGTGGTTGGAGTGCCAGGCCTCTAGGAATTCTCTGGCATGTCTTTGTTTAGCCTGTCCCAGGATAGATGTGTTGTCCCAGTCGAAATGGTGGTTTTTTTCATCCGTGTGTAGGGCTACAAGGGAGAGAGGGTCGTGTCTTTTTGTGGCTAGCTGGTGTTCATGTATCCTGGTGGCTAACTTTCTTCCTGTTTGTCCTACATAGTGTTTGTGGCAGTCCTTGCTTGGAATTTTGTAGATGACGTTGGTTTTGTCCATGGGTTGTACTGGGTCTTTTAGGTTTGTTAGTTTTTGTTTGAGAGTGTTGGTGGGTTTGTGTGCTACTAGGATTCCGAGGGGTCTCAGTAGTCTGGCTGTCATTTCTGAAACCTTTTTGATATATGGTAAGGTGGTTCGGGTTTGGACTGTGTTTTGTCTGCTTGCTGTGGTTTGTTCTTGAGGAATCTGCGCACTGTGTTTTTTGCAGCACAGACGAACTTTGAAAAACAGAGAACCATCTATACAACGTATTCAAGAAAAACGGATACTCAAAAAACACAGTGCGCAGATTCTTCAAGAACAAACCACGACAAGCAGACAAAACACAGCCAGAAACCCTAACCACATTACCATACATCAAAGAAGTTTCAGAAATGACAGCCAGACTATTAAGGCCCCTCGGAATCCTAGTAGCACACAAACCCACCAACGCTCTCAAACAAAAACTAACAAACCTAAAAGACCCAGTGCAACCCATGGACAAAACTAACGTCATCTACAAAATTCCATGCAAGGACTGCCACAAACACTGCGTAGGACAAACAGGAAGAAAGTTAGCCACCAGGATACATGAACACCAGCTAGCCACAAAAAGACACGACCCTCTCTCCCTCGTAGCCCTACACACGGATGAAAAAAACCACCATTTCGACTGGGACAACACATCTATCCTGGGACAGGCTAAGCAAAGACATGCCAGAGAATTCCTAGAGGCCTGGCACTACAATCACAACACCATAAACAAACACGTGGATCTTGATGCCATCTATCAACCCCTCAGAAAATGAACAGGAAATAACATCACCACAAACCCCAGGAACCCCATCCAGGAGAAAGATATAAATAGAAAGCAGGAGACTAACAGCTTCACTTCACTTGGAGGTTGCCACTGATGATGTTACCTCGCCAGGTAATGAAACGTCTGGATATCAAACCTACAGCTCAGCGAGCAAACCTACACCCCATTTAAATAATACTCTGTTCTTTCGTTCTCCCTTCCAAAATGAACAACTTCATATTTTCCCACATTATATTCCATTTGCCAACTTTTTACCCACTTATTTAACCTATCAGTCTCTCTGTAAACTGTTTGCATCCCTCTTTCAACTTGCCTTTCCATCTATTTTTGTGTCATCCTTAAATTTAGCTACAGTATGTTCACTTCCATCATCCAAGTCAATAATACATATTGTAAACAATTGTGATCCCAGCGCTGATCTCTGTGGAGCACCATGGGTCACAGATTGCCTATCTGAAAATCAATCCCTTAAGCCCACTCACTGTTTCCTCCCATTGGGCCAATTTTCGATCTATGCCAATATGCTATCTCCAACATCGTGGGCTCTTATCTTATAATTTAACCTTTTGTGAGGTATCTTGTTGAAAGCCGTCTAGAAGTCCAAATACAACCCTGGTTCCCCTCTATCCACTCTGAGACTTGCACAAAAAAACTGTAAAAAATTAGTCAGACACAATATTCCTTTGATGAAGCCATGTCAACTTTGCTTGATATTATGATTTTCCAAATGTTTTGCGATTGCTTCCTTCATAACTGATGCTCATACTTTTCTAACAATGGAGATTGCTACAATGGCTAATTGGGTTGTAGTGCAACAACACAAATCTTAAATAGCAACTTCCAGCCCCATGAGGTCAATTATCTTGAAGGACAAGGGCAGCAGAAGCATGGGAACACCATCCCTGCAAGGTCTCCTCTGAGCCACTCACCATCTTGACTTGGAAATATACCACCATTTCTACTGTGGTGCTGGGTCAAATTGCTAGAACTCCCTCCCGAACAGCACAGTGGGTCTTCCGACAACACATGGACTGCTGTGGAACACTTTTCCAAATAGCACTGTGGGTGTTTCCCATAGAATGCTGTAGTTCACAAAGACCACTTGCTACTTTTTCAAGTACAATTAAGGGTGGGGGGGTAAATGTTGGCCTAGCCAGCAAAACCTGCATTGTGTGAAATAGAGTCATACATCTGTACAGAATAGAAACAGACCCTTCCATCCAATGCTTCCAGGCTGACCAGATATCTCAAATTAGTATGATCCCATTTGCCAGCATTTGGCTAATGACCTTCTAAATCCTTCCTATTCATGTACCCATCCAGATGCCTTTTAAATGTTATAATTGTACCAGCCTCCACCACTTCCTCTGGCAGCTCATTCCATACACGCACCACCCTCTGCATGAAATGCGAAAATGTTGCCCTTAGATACCTTTTAAATCTTTCCCCTCTCACCTTAAGCCTATGCTCTCTAGTTTTAGATGCCCCCAACACAGGGAAAAGACCTTGGCTGTTCACTTTACCCATGCCCCTCAAGATTTATAAATGCCTATAAGGTCACCCCTCAGCCTTTGACACTCCAGGGAAAATAGCCCCAGCCTATTCAGCCTCTCCCTGTAGCTCAAACCCTCCAGGCCTTGCAACATCCTTATAAATATTTTCTGGACGCTTTCAAGTTTTCCAACATCCTCCCTACAGCAGGGAGAGCAGAATTGAAGACAGTACTCCAAAAGTGGTTGAACCGATTACCTGCACAGATGCAACATGTATTGAAAAACAAAATATTTTTAGTTAACATTTTAATGTGTTAGAAATTATGATGCAGGTTTTCAATTCACCATAAAGTGTAAAACTGCTTTTAGTGACAATGGGTTCCATAATGGGGGGATGGCGTCACGCTGGGCCACCAATCACTGGCAGCCAAATTCACATGATCAGTGCAAGAATATGACTTTGAAGTGAGAGTTAAGCCAGGTGCCAGAATGACTATGTCTGACACACTGAGCAGATTATCCAACTCACACAAAGACTGTGTCATCTACATGTGGATTCTCTTGACTATAACATTGAAGACATTCTTAAACTAGAACTGTTTGACCTGGGCCAGAGGCAGGAAGAACATCATCAACTGCTGAAGATAAGCAACTAATAGTTGCAAATAATCATTGTCCGGTGATCGTGTGACAGCATTGAGGAAGTACCTGGGAATATTCATACATTTGGCCATACAGAGACAAATTTGGCACATAAAGAAATCATTTTCAATGGTAAACAAGTCACAAAACCAAAAACACTGCGCTGGCTCGGCAAGATGGCGGCGATTCTGTAGAACTGCTGTGGACAGATCTGCCTAACAGCCAAGGCATGACGGTGTTTTTTGCCATCCCTGGCCAACTTATGTGGTGGAATTATTAGTTTAAAACCTTACAGAACACATGTTTGTTAATATTTGGGAGTGGGAAGGATGCCAAAGGGAAAAGGAACAAGCAAACAGCAGCAGGGAGGACACTTCCCTGCAGCACCTACAACACCAGGGACTGCAGCAGCAGCAGCCTCTCCTGAACCCCCCGGGGACCTGACAGACTCACAGGAAGTAGCTGCAGCGAGTTGCGGCTGCGATTGAGGAAATCCGTGTGGAGATTCGTGCCCAGGTCCAACCTATCGCATCCATGCTGCAGAATCCAGGGCTTCGGGGAGAGGCTGGAGGAAGTGGAGGGTCGAACTAAGGTCTCGGAAGCTGCGATGGAGTCGTCATCCAGTCGGATCCAGGTGCTGGAGCGAGAGGTGTGGGCCTTGCTAAACCATATCAAAGACCTCGAAAATCAAGGTCAGAGGATAAATCTCCGAATTGTTGGGCTCCCTGAAGTTGAGGAAGGTGAGCAGCCGGTCAGCTTTATTGAAAACTCGCTGCTGAGGTTTTAGGGCCTGCACATCGAGTCCAGCAGGCTTCAGATTGAAAGGGCATATCGGGTTACGGTGCATAGGTCAGGGCCGGTGCAGCACCCCAGCTCGGTCCTAGTGCACTTCCACTTGCATAAGGACAAGCAAAAGGTGGTAGAAGCTTCTAGATTACTGGGAAATGTTCTGCAGGCACCTCTGTACAAGGGGTCAAAAATAATATTTTTCTAGGATTTCTCGGGAACTGTAATTCTAAAAAGGAAGTCCTTCGATGAAGTTAAAAAGAGGCTGAGCAACCTGGGCATCTAGTACTCCATGAGACACCCTGCAGTGCTTCGTTTCAGCCACGAGGACTCAGTTTATACATTTGACTCGGCGGATAAAGCTAAAAACTTTATGGACACATTAAAATAGACAGATTGGCCTGAAGAATACGGTTAATGTTTGTTTTCTTTTCTATCTTTCCCCATGTTTTCCCTTTTTTTTATTACTTTCTTTCTCCCTAATAATTTCTTTTTTAGAAAGGGGGAAAAGGTATGTGGAATAAGTTGTTCCTTTTTTTTAATAACTGGATTTTCTGATGGGAAATTTTGTGGATGTTCTTTGTTGTCTCTCCCTTTTTTTGTTTGTTCTGTTTCTCTTTTAGACACAAGTAGGGGTGACATGAAGCCAGGGATGGGTGGAGTGCTCATCCTGACTTTGTCTATTTTTCTGTTGATTTAAGGATTATCTCTTTGGTTTTTTTTTGGCCTAAGGCTGTGGCACAAGAAGGAGCTGTGAAGGAGGGGATGAGTAGGGTGAGTGCCCCCTCTGGACAGGGGAAAGAGTCTTCCATTCAAGGTTCTATAGTTGGTTTTCTTTATTATTTTTTGTAATAATAGTCGTTTATAGGTATGATAGAGTTGTTTTTGTATATATAATTCTTTGACTCTATGAGTCTTTTATTAATTGTGCTCAGCGCTTTGTAAGCAGGGTTCTCCCTCCCAGGGGCTCAAGGGTCTCTGAAAGGGGATATGGCTCAGTATCTTATTAAATAGTGTACCTGGAATATCAAGGGAAATCATTCACCTGTTAAAAGGAAAAAAGTGCTTTCTAACCTTAAGAGGGAAAGGGTTGATATTGCTTTGTTGCAGGAAAGCCAAGCTTGATGATGGGGAACACCTGAAATTACAACAGGGGGTTATGACCGAGTATTCTTTTCATCCTTTACTACCATAAGTAGGAGAGTGGTGGTACTTATCCAGAAAAATCTTCCGTTCACACTATTAGAGCAGGTGAAAGATGAGCAGGGACAGTTTGTGATACTTAAAGCCCTGATACATAGGGAGGAATATGGCATTTTAAATGTCTACTGTCCTCCGACGTATCCCCTCAAATTTTTGTTTAGTGCTTTCTCTAAGTTGAGTGCTTTTGGAACATGGCACATTATTATGGGGGGGATTTTAATTGTCTTTTGGATTCAACAGTGGACAGGATGCCTTGTGGGCCCCTAACTATTTCTTCGCAGGCCAAGCAGGTGGTTTATTTATGCGAGGAGTTGGGGCTGGTGGATATTTGGAGATGTCTTCACCCTACCAGCAGGGACTTCCCCTTTTTTTCAAACCCACATAAATTTCACACAAGGATTGACCTCTTTCTGGCTCCCTCAGCCCTTCTGGATTCGATTATGAATTGTAAAATTGGGAATATAGCTATCTCTGATTATGCGGCAGAATATTTGGAAGTTAAGACCAAGAGTGAAGGGCTAGGTTTGCGGCACTGGCGTTTGGACCCTTTTCTCCTTAAGGATTCCAAATTTGTGGAATACTTTTTGAAGGAGTTTCAGGAATTCTTGACTATCAACTCAGGCACGGCTAGTAGTTCATCCATGCAATGGGAGACTGCTAAGGCCTTTGCTAGGGGTTTAGCTATTTCCTATTCGGCTAGCCGAAAGCGACAGAAGGAGGGACAGCAGCATCTATTTGAGACGCGGTTGAAAGCCGCGGAGGCAGCACATTTTGCACGGCCTTCGGTGACTAAGCTACAGCAGATCTCGGCCCTCCGGGCTGCCTTGAATTCAATACTGACACAAAACACAAAGGAAGAACTTGCTTTTGCTAGACAAAGGTTGTTCGAATATGGGGATAGGCCAGGGAAGTAATTAATATACCTGACTAGGAAAAAGCGTGCTCCCAAATCCAATACTGCAATCAGAGACAACACCAGGGTCCTTATATACGATGCTAAAAAGATTAATGAGGCTTTTTGGGGCTTTTACTCTGAATTATGTCAGTCTGAAAGTTGCGAGGACAGAAGGGCTAAAATGGAGGCCTTTTTTAAGAACCTGGACATCCCAGGGGTAACCTTGGAACAGGCCTCTCCCCTTAATGCCTCCTTGACAGTTCAGGAAATACAGGAGGCAGCTAGGCAACTTCAGAGTGGGAAAGCGCCTGGCCCTGATGGTCTCCCTGGTGAGTTTTATAAGGAGTTTATAGGGATTCTGTCAGAGCCGATGTTGGAGATGTACAATCACTCCTATATGTATGAATGCCTACCACCATCTTTGAGAGAAGCTAATATTTCATTAATTCTTAAGAAGTGGAAGGTTCCTGAGGATTGTGCCTCATACAGGCCATCTCTCTATTAAATGCAGATTTCAAGATTCTGTCCACGATCCTGACGCTGAGATTGGAAAGGGTATTGCCCCATATTATTAAAGAAGACCAGACAGGCTTTATAAGGGGCCATAGGTCCTCTATTAATATTAGAAGGTTGCTGAATGTGGTCCAAGTTTGTCAGCAACGATCGATTCAGGGGTTGGTGATTTCCTTACGTGCAGAGAAAGCATTTGATTGGGTGGAATGGCCGTATCTTTTTTATGTCTTAGAACAGTTTGGGTTGGGTGGGATCATTGCTAGGTGGGTGGAGGTTTTATATCGCTACCCTCTGGCCGCGGTCATGACCAACAGGGTGAAGTCTGGGAATTTTACAATTGGTAGGGGTAGTCGGCAAGGTTGCCCCCTTTCACCGTTGTTGTTTACATTGGTGATAGAGCTGCTGGCAAAGGCCATTCATCAGAACTTCCACATAACCGCTCTAGAAGTGGGATCGAGGGCACACAAGATTACACTGTATGCGGATAACGTCCTTCTGTTTTTATCGAACCCGATGACCTCTGTACTCCACCTGATACAATGTATCAATTCATTTGGGGCTATTTCAGGATATAAGATTAACTTTTCAAAATCGGAGGCTATGCCTTTGGGGAACCTTAAGACTGTAGCAACACGACGGTTGGAGGAAGAGCACCTCATCTTCCGCCTAGGAACCCTCCAACCACAAGGGATGAACTCAGATTTCTACAGTTTCCTCATTTCCCCTCCCCCCCACCTTGTCTCAGTCAAATCCCTCAAACTCAGCACCGCCTTCCTAGTCTGCAATCTTCTTCCTGACCTCTCTGCCCCCACCCCACTCCGGCCTATCACCCTCACCTTGACCTCCTTCCACCTATCGCATTTCCAATGCCCCTCCCCCAAGTCCCTCCTCCCTACCTTTTATCCTAACCTGCTGGACACACTTTCCTCATTCCTGAAGAAGGGCTTATGCCCGAAACGTCGATTCTCCTGTTCCTTGGATGCTGCCTGACCTGCTGCACTTTTCCAGCAACACATTTTCAGATTTGGTTCCTTTGTCTGGCATTGTGGGCGGCCCCTCATCGAACTGACTAAATTGCAGTTGCCTCAAGGAGGGGGGAGAAGTTGATTTCCCAGACATCAGAAGGTATCAATTGAGTTCCCTGCTGTCCTTTGTCTGCGATTGGGTAGGTAACGATCCGAACTCAATATGGCTGGATATTGAGGCCTCCCAAGGAAAGTGCCCTCTTATTAACCTGTTGTTCATGGATAAGATGAGGACAGTTATGGACCATTGCCAGAACCCCACTGTCATTAGTACAGTCAAGGCTTGGAGGATAAAGCGTCAGAGTGAGGGTTGTTTATCCAAGACTTTGCCACTTACACCTATAGTTGGCATGCCAGGGTTCCAACCAGGGATGATGGACTCAGGGTTCAAACTATGGGCAGCGAGAGGAGTTTCTAGTGTGGGAGACTTGTTTGAGGGGGAGGTTATGACGTCTTTTGAGCAACTGAGCTGCAAGTACGGGTTACCCAGCAGAGATCTTTTCCATTTCTTTTAGGTTAGGGATTTCATCCAGAAGAAGACAACGCTTCTCACTAAGCCCAATTAGCCTGATACAGAGAGGTTGTTGCTAAGTTCCACAAGCACCCTTTCAATTAGTGCCCTCTATTGCCTGCTGGGCAGGATATTAACCAGTTATGTGAGGTTTGTGAGCAAGAGCTGGAGTGGAGATCTCTTCTGAAACACGGGAGAACATATGGGAGAATACTCGAAAGATCTCAGTCTGTAATAGGACATGCGCTACGCAGTTAAAAGTTCTGCACAGGGCTCATTTGGCAAAGTTTAATAAAGGGGCATCTTCAGTGTGCCCCAAATGTAAAATAAGTGTAGGTACTCTTACCCATTGCTTCTGGACATGCCACAGGCTCCACGTTTATTGGAGCGCTGTGGCGGGAGAGATTGGGAGGGTATTGAGGACTGAAGTCAAAGTAGACCTGATATCTCTCCTCTTAGGTTTACCAAGTTTACCATCTTTAGACAGGCATGGGAAGAAACTATTTAATATTCTTGCATACTGTGCACGGAAGAATATTTTGATGAACTGGGTGTCTGAGAACCCACCGGGCTTGCTGGGATGGCAGAAATTAATTATGGAGCACATTCTGTTGGACTTTCTTACGAATGTGGTACACCACACAACAGACCATTTTTATAAGACATGACAGCCCTACTTCAGTTATTTGGATATAGATTTGTCAGTCATCTTAACTTGGGCATTTGTTTAACCAGGATGGTTAGGTTTGTCAAGCCCTTAACCCTGGAGGGGGCCTCCTGAGTTAATACGGGTATATACACAATGCTCCCGTTCCTCTGGGAGCTTTGCGTCGAGCATAGCTGTTCTGTAGTTTGTGCTTTTTTTTCTTTCTTTTTGATCTATTAGTTATTTACTTATTTAGTGATGTTGCTTTGCACACTGTTAAAGTTTGTTTTGTATTATAGGGTAGCTTAGTAGTTAATAGACAGCAGTTGTACTGTAATTTATGGTTTTTTTTCATTTTATTATACTGATATTTGTTATTGATTGTATTTTTTCCATGTTTTTGTATGTTTGCAAAGTTAAAAAATTTGCTAAGAGATATATTTACAAAACAAAAACACTGTGCTAAGATATCTTGTCTGTATTACAATTGGAACATAAAGATATTGAATGTGCATGATGTCCACCACATGAATCTGTGTCGTCAGGATTGAATCAGGATGCTCAGTCACTCATAAATATATGTGACACATGCTTAAATCTATCAACAGAATGAACCTCAGTATCTACACAATCTTCTATCCGCCCTGTGGATGAGAGGACCAACAGAGTTTTGCATGGGGAAGATTACATCCTTGCAACAAATTAATTCTCCAAATTTCCCAAGTGTGAAGGAACAGAACAAGACGTCCCCACTGCATTGCTGCATTTTCATGCACCACCAACAGGGAAAGGATGACCAGAATTGATGTTTAGAACACATGAATGACCTTGCTCAGCATTTCATTGCCAAACCATTCCAAGACTCATGAAATTTGTCTCCTAAGACAGAGGAGTCCGAAAAAGCTGCAAGATGAGTGAGCAGGGACTCATCTATCTTCAGCTGCTTCATCAATGACCTTCTGTCTATCATAAGGTCAAAAGTAGAGATGTTTGCTGATGACCGCAAAATTTTCAGTACCATTCCTGACTCCTCAGATTCTGAAGCAGTCCACATTCAAATGCAACATGATCTGGACAATATTCAGTCTTGGGCTGACAAGTGGCAAGTAATATCTGTGCCACATAAGTGCCAGACAATGTCCAGACTACAATAAGAGACAATCTAAACATAACCCCTTGGCATTCAATGTGTTACAGTCACTGAATCCCCCACTATTAACATCCATGAGCATACCATTGATCAGAAACTCAAATGAACTTGCCACATAAACACAGTGACTAAAAGAGCAGGTCAGAGTCTAGGAATACTGCATGAGCAACTCCCCTCCTGACTCCCAAAAGCCTCCCCAACTATAAGGCACAAGTCAGGAGTGTGATGGAATACTCAGCACTTGCCTGGATGGGTGCAACTCCAACAACACTCAAGAAGGATGTAGGTTTGCTCGTTGAGCTAGAAGGTTCATTTCCAGACGTTTTGTCACCCTACTAGGTAACATCTTCAGTGGGCCTCTGGGCAAAGCACTGCTGATGATTCCTGCTTTCTATTTATATGTTTGGGTTTCTTTGGGTTGGTGATGCCATTTCCTGTGGTTATGTCATTTCCTGTGGTTATGTCATTTCCTGTTCTTTTTCTCAGGGGGTGGTAGATGGGGTCTAAATCGATGAATTTGTTGATGGAGTTCTGGTTGGAATGCCATGCTTCTAGGAATTCTCATCCGTGTCTCTGTTTGGCTTGTCCTGGGATGGGTGTGTTGTCCCAGTCGAAGTGGTGCCCTGTATGTAAGGATACTAGTGAGAGAGGTCATGTCATTTTGTGGTCCGTTGATGTTCATGTGTCCTGGTGGCTAGTTTTCTGCCTGATTGTCTAATGTAGTGTTTGTTACAGTCCTTGCACAGTATTTTGTAAATGACATTAGTTTGGCTTGTTGTCTGTATGGGATCTTTTAAGTACATTAGCTGCTGTTTTGGTGTGTTGGTGGGTTTTGTGGGCTACTATGATGCTATACATACCAAACATATAAATAGAAAGAAGGAATCATCAGCAGTGCTTCGCCCAGAGGCCCACTGAAGATGTTACCTAATATGGTGATTAAACACCTGGAAATGAACTTTCCAGCTCAGTGAGCAATCCTACATCCAGAACATCAACCTGAGCTACAAATTTTCTCAAAACTCACAAACACTTAAGAAGCTTGACACCACCCAGGTCAAAATATCCCATTGATTGGCATCACATCCATTCCCTCCACTACTAATGTTCAATAGCAGTAGCATGTAATATCTATAACGTGAACTGCAGAAGTTCACAAAAACTCCTGAAGCAGCACCTTCCAAACTCATGGCCACTTCCATCAAGAAGGAAAAGAGCAGCAGATACATGGGAACACCACCCCATGCAAGTTCCCCTCCAAGCCACTCCACCATCCTGACTTAGAAATATATCACCATTCCTCCAATGTCCTTGGCTCAAAATCATGGCATTCCCTCCCTGAGGACATGGTCAGTCAACCTACAGCACACGAACTTCAGGAGTTCAAGAAGACAGCTCCCCATCACCTTCTAAGGATGGGCAAGTCCAGACAGTGATGGCCATGGAACAAGTGGAGGGTGTCAAGCTCCTGGGAGTGGTCATCCACAACAAGCTGTCTTGGACTCTTTATGTAGTCATACTGGTTACAAAGGCCCAACAATGTTTCTTCCTTCCCAGGCAGCTGAGAAAATTTGGCATGACAGTGAATACCCTTGCCAACTTTTATAAGCGTGCCATCAAGAGCATTCTGTCTGGCAACTGTACCATTCAAGATTGGAGTTGGTTACAGAGAGTAGTGATCTCGGCCCGGACAATCACAAAGGCCAACCTCTCAGCTATAAAATCCATCTATCAGGCCCACTGTCAAGGAAAGGCCGCCAGCACTCTCAAAGATACATCCCCCCACCCTGGCAATGTTTTTCTACAACCTCTACCATCAGAGAGAAGCCTGAATGCATGCACCAGCCAGTTTCAAAACAGTTTTTACCCAACTGTTGTTAGAATACAGAATGGACTCACAAACTCTTAACATTCACCTGTACCTGTGTTTGGTTTTTACTGCTGTTTACCTATTATTTACTAGCTATGCCACTTAACTCTGTGATCTGCCTGTGTTGCTCGCAAAACAAAGCTTTTCACTGTGCCTCGGTACACGTGACAATAACTTCAATTCAATTCAAGTTAGAACTCGAAATGGACAGACAGAGACCAGGAACAGTTTTGAGAGTATACAATTAGCTCAGTTCATATAAAGTCATTACTGATCATGTGGCACGTTGTGAAAGAACAGAAACGACTCAGACTAATGCACAACACATCATGTAAATGAAGGAAACTCTGATGAGGAAGATTATGCAGCGATGTTCAGTGACAACAATCAGAGACAGGGAAACTGAGTTGTCAAACAAAGAACAATGTCAGAATAATCTCCAAATGAGGTGTACTCTTTCTTGAATCTGTTGTAGAATCATCAAGTTAATAACATCTAGTTGGGATAATTTTTTATCTTTAGGAAAAGGGGATGTATTGTTCTGTCTGAAAGGTATTTTAATATTCATTCACAGGATGGCTAGGCCAACCAAATTGTCCATTCCTCATTGCCCAGAGGGCAGGTAAGAGTTAACCATTTTGCCATGGGTTTGGATTCATAGGTAGGCCAAACTATACTTACTTCCCTAAAGGACATTAATGTATCAGATGCGTTTTTAAGACAACTGGCCATTGTTACATTCTTACCCCTTAACTCGTGTTTAACTTCCAGATTTTCTTTTCATTGAATTCAAATGTCATCATTTGCTGTGGTGGAACTTGAACCCACGTTCCCAGAACATTGGCTGGGGTCCTGAATTACTAATCCAGTGACAATGCCACTATGCAACCACTATATTAATTAATATGACAGTATACCTTGAGCTGGCATCATCACTGTATCATTGCATGGGCTTAAGGATATAGAGGTCTCAGACTCCATTTTAACTGGAGCCATCTGAAGCATGGCATGTTGATGAAAGTGTTTGAATTGATTAGTTTAAAACAAGCCCAGGTATCTCTGAGGCCATCAATCTGATTTTTGTGCATTTATATATTCTATCATTTTTTTCATACATAGTTTGCATATTTATCGCAGCAAACATTCCGTTGAATTCTTCAATATCATATTACCCACATCTAGATTCTTACGTCAGAGGAGATAACATGCATGTATTTATCAGCTAAAAACAATGGAAGAAAAATATACCGTTTAGGTGTGATGGCGATAATCTTCTTCAAAAATCAATCAAGATTACAAAGGGACAAAATGGTACAGCACCAGCACTTTGTGTCTCAGCACATCAGCACTAGCAGGAGATATCTTCAGATGTAATCTTCATGAGGTTTCGCTGTTTCTCTTTCCCAGAAGATCTCATTGGAAGAGTTGTATTTGAAAGAATCTTCCAAATAGGAACACAACCATGTTCATGATAGTTAAAATAAATGTTAAAAGATAAATACACAAGGTGTCAACTAAAGTTAGAAAAGGAGGAAGATAAGTGAGGATGAAAGAAGCTTGCAGATTACAAGAGAGAACAGGAGACGGTGACAAATGAAACATTTTTCTCTATAATGTATCAAGATAATTGCTTCTTTCCTTCTGTCAGGTACAAATGAGGTGAAATAGCAAGGCTTACTCAAGGAAAATGGCCCAGCTTACTTTGATACAATAAGTGTAGAATATAAAACTAGGGGTGGATATACAACTTATCACTCAGGTATAAAATTAGCACTGTGGGTTGTCCACTGATAATAGAAACTGTCTTATTTTCACTGCAATTGAAATCTGTCTGCAATGACAAATCTATTGTGCATTTGCACCCAAGCTGTTCAATACCAATGCAAAAAATGTGAGGATTTTATTGACATAGATGTCATAGGTTTAGGCCACATATATTTAAATGCAATTTATACTAAGCATTCTCTGATAAATATGTTCTCCCCTGTCGTTCCCAGTGGAAAATCCATATGAAGCTGACAAACTGGCAGATAGGATGTCGTTGAAGCCTCCTATAAAGGAAAGCTTTCCTGAAGGTGGTCTCTGAAACTGAGGAAGATTGCAAAGTGGAACACAATGTAACTTGTCACAAACATACAGCAATGAGGACTTTCAGTTCATTCCCTTAGGGTCATGGCAAATTAGTCAGCTCCGGACAAGTGAAATTTTTTTAAATTCACTGGATGAGGGCGTCCCTGGCTGGGCCAGCACTTACTGCCCATCTGTAATTGCCCAGAGGTCAGTTAAGAGTTAACCATACTACAGGTAGGTCTGGAGTCATATGTCGGACAGACCCGGTAAGGATGGCAGTTTCTTTCCCGAAAAGACATAAACGAGTCAGATACGTTTTTCCACAAATAGACAATGGATTCCTGGTCATCATTGGACTCTTAATTCCAGATATCTATTGAATTCACATTCCACTGTCTGCAGTGGTGGGATTCAAATCCAGGTCTCCAGAACATGATCTGAGTCTCTGGGTTAACAGTCCAGCAATAATACCACTAGGGCATTGCCTCTCCAGCAGCACGGTGGCTCAGTGGTTAGCACTGCTGCCTCACAGTGCCAGGGAAGCGGGTTTGATTCCAGCCTTGAGCAACTGTCTGTGTGGAGTTTGCACATTCCCCCTGAGTCTGTGTGGGTTTCTCCGGGTGCTCTGGTTTCCTGTAACAATCCAAAGCTGTGCAGGTTAGGTGAATTGACTATGCTAAATTGCCCGTAGTATTCAGGAATGTGTAGGTTAGGTGCATTAGTCAGAGGAAATGTAAAGTAATAGGGTTGGGGAATGGATCTGAGTGGGTTACTCTTCAGAGGGTCAGTATGGACTTTGGACCAAATGGCCTGTTTCTCCACTGTAGAGATTCTATGATTCTCAGACAATGCGGAGTCATAATGAATAGAGTTTGCTTTCAGGAGTCCTCTGAAAAATTGAGCTCCAGTCAGACATAAAACATCTAGAGTCTAACAGGGATCTATTAGAAGTTGACAACACAAAGTGATTTGGAATGGCTGAGCATTATTTCAAAATCAAAGCCTCAAAGCAAGAGGTATAGGAACACCAAATGATAAAAGGCAAATGCTACACTTTGGCAGGCAGCACTTTTTTTCCTGGTAAGGATGATAAATATTTGGATAAAATAGAAATTGCTGCAGAAACTCAGCAGATCTGGCAGCATCTATGGAGAGAAAACACTGACCATAACGTGTTGAGTGCAGTGTCCCTTCTGCAGAGCTCAGATGCTGCCAGACCCGCTGAGTTTCTGCAGTGACTTCTGTTTTTATTTCAGATCTCCAGCGTCCTCAGGTCTTTGTTCCATTTATATAAAAATGTGGATGATGGTAAACTCAGGTCAAATCTGGAATCATTGAGGAATCTATTGTGTTGTGAGTGGTAAGTGTAAGTTTCTTGGGGTGAGATGAGTTAAATGGCCTGAGGATTTTTATTTCTAATAAACAGGAATAAACCTTTCCATATAATCACTCTTGGGGATTGAGGAGGATTAAAACATCTCGGCCTACTCAACATTGGTGTTTCTCAATTTAAACCCAGCCAATAAAACTTCAGCCCATTTGTTTTAATTTTGGACTCTCACTGTTAAAGTTCAGTTTCTGATCTTTATCTTTCCTGGGTCTGGAGGATTGCACCATGATGAGAAATTAGGAATATGTTAGATCATCATAGAATCCTTACTGTGTGGAAACAGGTCATTTTGCCCTTAAAGTTCACACTGACCCTCTTTCCTTGTAATCTACATTTCCCATGGCTAACCTACCTAGCCCGTACATCTCTGGATACTGTGGGTAATTTTTGCCAATTCACCCTAACCTGCATATCTTTGGACTGTGGGAAGAAACAGGAGCACCCAGAAGAAATGCTTGCAGAAACAGGGAGAATGAGCACAGTAACCAGAGGTTGGAATTGAACCCAGGTCCCTGGCACTGTGAGGCAGCAGTGTGAACCATTATGCCAGTGTGCTACATGCTGTTGGGCTTTCACAAGTACTTTTAAAGTGAGAGGTGGAACGTTTAAAGGGGATACACGCAGCAAGTGCTTCACACAGAGGGCGATGGGCGTTTGGAACATGTTGCCAGCAGAGGTGGTAAAGGCAGGCACGATAGATTCATTTAAGATGCTTCAGGATAAATGCATGAGTAGGTGGGGAGCAGAGGGATACAGATGCTTAGGAATTAATCGATAGGTTTAGACAGTACATTTGGATCGGCTCAGGCTTGAAGGGCCAAAGGGCCTGTTCCTGGGCTGTAAATTTTCTTTGTTCTTTGTTCTTTGTGCTCCTCTACATCACATCCTTAACCGATCTTGACCGTCACACAGAAGAGAATGACCTGCCCGTTGGGTGATAGTTCTCAAGGTTAAACTGGTTCAAGCAGTGATGAGTATTTTCTAATTTTAATGTACTGAGCTCCCACAGGATCTCCAATTTGATTCCCGACCTGCACTGGCAGGTTGGGCAATGAGCAGGTCAGGCCATTACTCTGATTCAATCGGGGAACCCTGTCTGAGAGATTAAAAGGGCAAGGGGGTGTGTGTCAGAGATACAGGCGCTGTGACAGCTGACTTGAACTGAGGCAGTACTAAAGTTTTGGACTGTTGATGTGTAAATAAAGGGCTAACTTGGTGTTGGGATACTAGCATCTGTGGATTTATTTCATAAGAATGTTACCTGGACCAGATGTTTTGGAGAGGCAGGACAGGCTGGGACGTTTTTCTCTGGAGTGTAGGAGGCTGTGGGATGACTTTGTAGAGGCTTATAAAATCATAGAACATAGAACATAGAACATAGAACATAGAACAATACAGCACAGAACAGGCCCTTCGGCCCACGATGTTGTGCCGAAATTCTAACCTAGATTAAGCACCCATCCATGTACCTATCCAAATGCCGCTTAAAGGTCACCAATGATTCTGACTCTACCACTCCCACGGGCAGCGCATTCCATGCCCCCACCACTCTCTGGGTAAAGAACCCACCCCTGACATCTCCCCTATACCTTCCACCCTTCACCTTAAATTTATGTCCCCTTGTAACACTCTTTTGTACCCGGGGAAAAAGTTTCTGACTGTCTACTCTATCTATTCCTCTGATCATCTTATAAACCTCTATCAAGTCACCCCTCATCCTTCGCCGTTCCAACGAGAAAAGGCCGAGAACTCTCAACCTCTCCTCGTACGACCTACTCTCCATTCCAGGCAACATCCTGGTAAATCTTCTCTGCACCCTCTCCAAAGCTTCCACATCTTTCCTAAAGTGAGGCGACCAGAACTGCACACAGTACTCCAAATGTGGCCTAACCAAAGTCCTGTACAGCTGCAACATCACTTCACGACTCTTGAATTCAATCCCTCTGCTAATGAACAATAATACTCCATAGGCCTTCTTACAAAATCATGAGGGGCATACATAAGATGAATAGTCAAGGTCTTTTTCCCAGGGTCAGGGAGTCCAAAACTAGCTGGTAGACTTAAGGTGATTGGGGCAAAATATAAAAGGGACCTCAGGGGCAACAATTTTCACACAGAAGATGGTGTGTATGTGGAACAAGCTGCCAGACAAAGTGGTGGAGTCTGGTACGATTGCAGTATTTAAAAGACATTTTGGCAGATACATGAATACGTAGGTTTACAGTGATGTGGGCCAAACACAGGCAAATGGGACTAGTTCAGTTTAGGAAACCTGGTGGGCATGGACAGGTTGGACTGAAGGGCCTGTTCCTGCTGTATGACTCTATGACTCTATCTGTACCAGAGTCAAACACTGTCAGGCCTTTCTTTTGTGCTGACAATCACGTTGTAATAATGCACAGTTATAAAAATAATTAATTTACAGTGTTATTGCTGTCTGAGCAGTATCATACAGCCACAAAGTTAGAAACATTTCAGCATTGGGTGCATTGTACACTGAGTTGAGAGTGTGGTGCTGGAAAAGCACAGCAGGTCGGGCAGCATCCGAGGAGCTCCTCAGATGCTGCCTGACCTTTTCCAGCACCACACTCTCAACTTTGACTCTTCAGCATCTGCAGTCCTCACTTTCTCCTGTATTGTACACTGAGTTTACTAGCCCTCTGTGGAATGACCTCAGAGCTTTCACTGGAGATTTTTCCAGAGTAACCACCTGAAAAAGTGCAGCCAGTCCAAAACATTCCCTTGGTCAGGTAATCAGTGGAACGACTCAGACTAGAGTTGCACACTGGGACCATGCTAGGTCTCTGACAAAATTGATTCCATTAGAGGTGTGGTTGAAGATTCCAATTGAATTCCCTTCTCTCTGGAGCCCTTTAAAAAAGTCCATCAAAGTCAGAGAATCTTACTTATATTAATAGTTACCCAGTCAAAGTTAGAAGACTAACAATCTTCTGTTGCTCCTGAGTAATAATTAAGCAGATTACCTAACTCATTACTGATCTTACTCCATGCTGAATTCCAATCCTGACCCAACACAATCCACCTCCTTCACTGGATCTAACAAAGTCCTCCCTCCCAGAAACCTGATGCCAAGCAATAAGTTACTCATTGAGACAAGGACAGATAAGCAGATTTTAAAACCATTTGAGAATATTTTCTGAACACCAATTTTCTGAGAAACCTACTTCTGCATAACTGTCAAGTGGGCTCTATACCATTCCTAAACTCATTTAAGCTTGGATAAAAGCAAAATACTGAGGATCCTGGAAATCTGAAACGAATGTAGAAAATTCTGGACAAATTCAGCAGGTATGTGGAGAGAGAGAAACAGAGTTAACGTTTCAAAAGTATAGAGCTGAAAATGTGTTGCTGGAAAAGCGCAGCAGGTCAGGCAGCATCCAAGGAGCAGGAGAATTGGCGTTTCCAGCAACACATTTTCAGCTCAGATCTCCAGCATCTGCAGTCCTCACTTTCTCCTCGAAGGTTTCAAAAGTATAAACATACAAAGAACCTATGTCTAAAGTTTAAAACTAACACCTATCCATTCGAAAGAAGGGTCATACCAGACTTGAAACATTAACTCTATTTCTCTCTCCAGAGATGCTGCCAGACCTGCTGAGTTTCTCCAGTATTCTCTGGCTTTTCTTTTTATTAAACTTGTGATCCTGCCAGGTGAGGGATTAAAAACTGGAATTATTTTCTCATGATAAATGTTTGATAAAATGCATGAATGTCTTAAAACGCGTAAAGATAGATAACTCCCTGGGACCTGATCAGATATTTCCCAGAACTTTATGGAAGATAAGGATGAGGTTGCTGGGTCCCTTGCTGAGAAATTTGTATCATCAATAGCCAGAGATGAGGTGTTGGAAGACCAGACGTTGGTTAATATGGTGCCATTGTTTAAGAAAGATGGTAAGGAAAAGCCAAGAAACTATAGACCAGTGAGCCTGAAGTAAGTGGTGGGTAAGTTGTTGGAAGAGATTCTGAGGGACAGCAAGTACATACATTTGGAAAGGTGAGGACTAATTAGGGATAGTCAACACAACTTTGTACATTGGAAATCGAGTCTTACTGACTTGATTGAGTTGTTTTAAAGATGTGACAAATAAGATTAATGAAGTCTATATGGATTTCACAAAGCATTTGACAAGGTTCCGGGTGATAGACTGGTTAGTAAGACTAGATCACATGGGATTCATGGGGGAGCTAGCCAACTGGATACAAAATTGGCTTGAAGGCAAGAGACAGAGAGTAGTGGTAGAGGGTTGCTTTTTGGACTGGAGGCCTGTAACCAGTTGTGTGTCACAAGGAAAGGACCTGGGTGTATTGTTTTTCATCATTTATGTAAATGATTTGAATGTGAATATAGAAGGGATGGTCAGTAAGTTTGCAGATAAAACCAAAATTAGTAGTGTAGTGGACAGTGAAGAATGTTATCTCAGAGTAAAACATAACCTTGATAAGATGGGCAAATGGCCTGAGGAGTGGCAGATGGAGTTTAATTTCTATAAATTTGAGGCTTTGTATTTGGAAAGGCAAATGAGGGCAGGACTTATCCAGTTAATGGTAAAGTCCTGGGTGAGTGTTGCTGAACAAAGATACCTGGGGTTGCAGTTGCATAGCACCTTGAGAGATATGAGCCAAATGATGGGAAATGGGATTAGATTAGTTTAGGATATCTGGTTAGCATGGACGAGTTAGACTAAAGGGTCTGTTTCCATGCTGCACATCTCTATGACTCTTTACTAACTGCAGCAAATTACCACTTTCAAAACTAACATGGATTATTTTGAAAGCAAAGTAAACTTACTTTTTTAAAAATCACATTATTAAATAGTCCTTGCACTGCTTTATCGCAGGTTTTCCAGTGTGCGTGACGTAAATGAACTTGAGTGGAAACTGAAAGAAAAGGTAAGATTTTCCATCAGGGTTTTATTTTACAAACATACAAAATAGGAGCAAGAGTATGCCATTCAGCCCGTCGAACCTGTTCTGCCATTCAATGAGCTACGAGGTGATTTGATTGTAGCCTTGACTCCACATCCCTGACCAGCCCTGACAACCTTTGACTCATTTGAGCCCACATTGCTGGTCGTGAACATTGACTGGCAGGTCTACAGACTGCTTCAAACAGAGGCAGGAACCCATCTCCAGCTTTTCCAAAATCCTCCCTGATCAGCTGAGGCTGGGCTGACCGATTCCAGCAGCTCAGTACTTCCCCCGTCCAAGAATTAAAGTTTGAAGGAGGAAGACTCTTGCACCATCTGCAGTGCTTGAGTCAGATTGACATCTGGAGCTACAACACAAGCAGATGAATGAGCAATCTCACTTTGATTTTCCTTACTCTGTGTTATGTGTGCAGCATTTCCCTGAAGAGGCAAAACCAGCAAGTGCAACTTGCAGTAAGCTTCAGCACACACCCTTCCAGTCCTTTGGCTGTTTTCTGTACTCCGCTTAAATTATGTATGGCTGTATGAATATAGAAGACCATGCTGAAAAGGGCCATCTGTACACAGCCCTTGTTTGGGTGATGGCAGGTGCCAATCCAGATGATATCCTGAAAGGTGTTTAATGACTTGTGATGGCCTCACTGCTTTAAAAGAATGCCAGTGATTACCTTGCAGTTAATTACTAAAATTGATCTTCTTTGGTTTCTGCGATTCATCAATAACAAATTATTCCTATTCAACTTGATGTGCTGTTCCTCAGCAACACTCGCTCTGCAGCTGTAACATGCCGACTGACCTGACGGTGTGGATGTCACAAGAACATCAGACAAGCCAAGGATGATTGGAGCCCCATTATCCGGTCATCATTAATCCTCCAGTACAGGAATTTTCCTTCTGTACAAATAATTTTGGGATAAAAGCATATCTCCACCTATTCCAACACAATGCTCCATTTTCCACTGAGGTACTTTATAGCCTCAGGAGTCAGTACTGAGTTCCACAACTTCAGGGTATGACCTGTCCTCCATTGTTCTTATACCTGCCCCATTGCCCCCTCCAGCCGATTGTGTCTTCTTGACTTTGCTCTCCTTCCTACACCTTTGTTTCTACCTATTTTACATCTCTATCCATCCCTTACCATGATTAGCACTCTCTTGGTTTTTGTTCTGGACACTGTCACCCTCAGTTCCATTTGGAGATTGGGGTGGGACGCAGTGAAGGTGACTCAACATAAGCACAAGATATTCAACTAGTGAGCCATCGCTTATCTATTATTTAACAGCACTTTCCAATTCCATGACCTCTACCATCTCAAAGGACAAGGGTAACAGATACATGGAACATAACCACCTGCAAGGTCCTGTCAATCTGACTCACTATCCTGACTTGGAAATATATCACCATTTCTCGAAGGTTGCTGGATTAAAATCCTGGAATTCCCTTCCTAAGTGTATTGTGGATGAACATACACATTCACAAAGAGTGAAGCAGTTCAAGAAGGCAGCTCACTGTCATTTTCTGAAGAGTGATTAGGGATTGACAATAAATGATATCCTTGCTAATGATAGCGACATAATGCAAATGAAAATTTTTTTAAAACCTGCAGTTTTTGAGGGTTAATCTATTGATCTCCAGGCTTCTAAACAGACCTAAAAAGAGTTGTTGGATATATAAGGGATTTCATTGACATGAAATGCTAACTCAGTTCCTGCCACCACAAATATTTCCATTTTTCTCAGTTATTACTTCTGAGGTTACTGGTTTTTATTTTTATTGGCAGTAAGTGGCTTTTGCAACCTGTAATTCACCCAAAATTAGAAACCTCCAAAGCAACCTCTGGGGCAACAAAAACAGAATTGCTGGAAAAGCTCAGCAGGTCTGGCAGCATCTGTGGAGAGAAATCAGAGTTAACATTTCGGGTCAAGTGACCCTTCCTCAGAATTGGGGCGAGAGCCTCTGGAGCCAGAGAGGAAGCCTAGGTCATCAGCTTTGTGGGCGGCACGGTGGCACAGTGGTTAGCACTGCTGCCTCACAGCGCCAGAAGATCCGGGTTCAATTCCCGCCTCAGGCGACTGACTGTGTGGAGTTTGCACATTCTCCCCGTGTCTGCATGGGTTTCCTCCGGGTGCTCCGGTTTCCTTCCACCCTCCAAAGATGTGCAGGTCAGGTGAATTGGCCATGCTAAAATTGCCCGTAGTGTTAAGTAAGGGGTAAATGTAGGGGTCTGGGTGGGTTGCGCTTCGGCGGGTGCGGTGTGGACTTGTTGGGCCGAAGGGCCTGTTTCCACACTGTAAAGTAATCTAATCTAATCATAATCTTAGTCACTTACTATTATAAACATAGTAAAGTCATGTAAACCCTTAGGGGGCAGGGTGACGCAGCCATACCTACTGAATCCCTTTTCCATTTGGGAGAATTAAAATCACAGAATGTTTACAGCAGCGTCCTGTTTGAAGATACGTCTGCACAAGTGTTGATCTACTTGCCAATGTACTGCTATCTATCATTTATGTGCTTGTGCTGTGGACATGGCAAATATCCATTATCTATCTAAAATACAAGAAATTGGATTCGTTAAAAAAAGAGTCGCAGCTTCCGCAATTAGATATTGAACCAGATTTTTCTGTAGACACAACAATGAGACGGACAGTCGGTATTTACAAAAAGGTCAATTGACAACAGCTCCCAGTATCTGCATGTACACAGCTGAATGTAAAGATCAAGCAGTCGCTGTTCAATTTTGCCTGTTCTTGCAGAAACTTTGTTAGACTGGTACCTTACGGAGAAACTCAATACTCAATAATGAATGACGTGAGTGAAAGATGGTGCGCTTTCCCATGAGGTAATCACAAAACATGGCAGAAAAGTGTAATTGTCTTTTGAACAGCAAGATATGCCTTCAACATTGACCTTACTTTGATCTGAGGGTGATATCTACTCAAAAGTCATGAGAACATGCTGAGGGGTTTCATGTGACTGAACCGGCCAATTCTCAAGCCTGGGGAGCATGGGAAAGGTATCCCATGAGGTATTGGGATCCAGAGTACCGGATTTGCTTCAGCTGCTTTCTTCACCATGCATTGTTCTGCTTCTTTGTAAAGGCCTGTGACCCTAAATGTGATGCAGCTTAATGGACAATTGGTTGTCATTCTGAACAAATGGTAGCAAGCTGCTCTCAGTCAGGAACAACAACGCTGTCTTTCTTCAAGGAATTTCTATATCTTTGAAGGGTTTCTTGTGTTTTCTCTGGAATATTGGGTTCTTTGAGAGCTTCAGAGATAAGGACTGATTGGGGCTAGGAGTTGGCTTTATACCATCCAGACACAGTATCTTGTACATCAAAGTTTACTTTTGCTTGCATGCTTGTGGAACTGCTTCAAGGAAGGCACCAGGGTGTGTTCAATGCTCCTCCCATTTAGTTTGGAGAATGTAGGGAAGACATTGTTGATGGAATTTCTCTCATGCTCTCTTATGTATTGCTGATAAACAGTTCAGAGCTCACTGTAATATGGAAGTACAGTGATAAAACAGCTCTGTGCACTTAGACTCCTATTAACTTGACAGGGTCTTTGCTATCAAACACTCACTGCTGTTGATTGGAGATGTTTGATCTTGTGTTTCTCTCTTACCAGTGGCAGGGAAAGTTCCCGATACTCACTTTCCTCAATCACCAATTATTGTGGCCGTAAAACATCCTCCCACAGCCATGATGTAGCTTTTGACTTGAGTGAGAAATCTCTAATACAATCTTTGGTTCCAGCCAGACCCAAGAAAACTGTTGAGAAGAACACCAGGAACTTTTCATCGCATGTATCGACTTAACCAACGCATCATATCAGTTAAATTGCCAGGCTATGTGGATTGTGGCTTCAGAAATTTAGATGCCCAAGATTATCATAATTCTGCCGCTGCTTCAAGTTGAGATGACTACAACTGTTTAAAACAGAAGCAGAAAATGCTGGAGAAACTCAGCAGGCCCAGCATCATCAGCGAACAGAGAGACAGGTTAATGTTTCCTTATGGACAACCAATGCCCAAACTCATCATCCTGACCACCCAACTACACTCCGATTTGTCCAGAGTAACTCCTGACCAGATCTGACCATTTCCCCCACAGCCCAGTTACAGTCAACTTCTCATGACTTGACGGAACTATCCTCTGTTCAGATCCAACTACACTTGATCAGATTTGACTGCTGTCCTCACCAGACATGGCTGCCCCCAACCAACCCAACCAACCACCTGCACCAACACAAATACCACCCCTTTCCCGAGCAGATTACCTACTCACCCACTCACCTGTCTATTTACATAATCTTCCACTCATCCGTTCACTTATTAATTAACTCATCTAGTCATTGAAAAGGATAGATCTTTACAAATTTACCCAAACCATGAAAATGAGGGCATTTCCTCACCTTCACCTGACTCTGCTAGGATGTTCTACACTTACCTGGGAGACGCTGTGCTGTCCATTTTACCTTTAGTTAGCACTGGACGAAGAAATAAGAGATATTGTAATATTGCTAAGCCCATCAAGGGTGGCTAACATTTACCAGCCTTGCCACTGACTGGAGGTTCGAGGCCATATCATTGCTCACAATATCACATGTCCATGGTAGGGGGTGCCATGTGTAGTTATTTCCCAGTTAACCACCCCAGGCATCTTGAGGTATTTGCAACCACTTCCAGTGTGTTGTACCGGGGAGGAGTTGTTTAAGGTTATTTGCTCCTATCACTCATTCTTGGCTTGTACGTATCTAGAGATTAATGGTAGACAAGACACCACCTTGGAGCATCTACAGCAGAAATTATGATTCTTTGATAACAAGATGACTTTTTGAAATTGCATGATAGCAACAAATACAACCAGTTTTAGTCAGGAATAACGCCAATAACTTTAGGGAGTTGGTCTGGATACATCTGCTCCATCTGAAGCTAGAATCAAACTCCTTGTCTCCATGCCAGACTGTGCAAGGCATCAATAGAATGGGTGAAGTCAAAATAACATGACCATTAACCCTTTCAGAGTCATTATCTTATACAACATTGTTCTGTTTTACATCTCTAACCGCAGTACACCCCAATGGAAGTGCCCACAGAAAACAAAATAGAGACGAGAATAGAAAGTTATTGTTACATGTACTTTTACGTGAAAAATGCAGCGAAACATTCTATAAGCCCCATCAATAACAGAAGTTATACAAAAGAATAAAATAAAAGTGAAATTGAGACAAAGATCATCATGGTTCATTCTGCCACTCCAGGATGAGACCACCGTGCCGTGCCATAGAATATGGGCCGAAAGCCAAAGACTGACACGCTGGGCCTTCCAACTCTGGATGAGACTGCTGTGATGGGCCACTGGAAGCTGAAGATGAAGAAGACCTGTACATGAGGACCAGACTGCTGCACTTTTCAACTAATCAGATTTAGTGATGCCACTGGATGGTTCCATTCCAATCTAGGAGTCAGTGTAAGTGAAATGAACAGCGAGTGTCATTCTCACCCTGCTGACACAATTATCTATGACCATGAATTTGTTATAAACATTTTTATGCTGATATTTGCAGTGTTGTACATGAATTTCTTACATATATGTGTGCATAGCTCAACTTATGTGTATTTATTGAAAATTTTTATCCTGCTCATAGAATCCCAACAGTGTGGAAACAGGCCACTCAGCCCAACTTGTCAACAGCAACCCTCCGAAGAGCATTCTACCCAGGTCCATCCCCTACTCTATTTTTCCCATGGCTAACCCAGCTAGCCTGCACAACTCTGAAAACCATGGGCAATGTAGCATGGCCAATCCACCTAACCTGCACAGCTTTGGACTGCGGGTGGAAACCAGAGCACCCAGAAGAAATCCACACAGACACGGGGAGAATGTTCAAACTCCACACACACACACAGTTGCCTGAGGATGGAATTGAACCTGGGATCTGGTGCTGTGAGGCAGCAGAGCTGACTACTGAGCCACCATGCTGCCCCTGAACTTATTATGAATTTATGTTGGCTCTTTTATTTTATTTAGTTTTAAATGTGTTATTAACCCATTATTCTCACCAGAGAGTTATCCTTTAAAGGGAACAGCTTTTTGGAAAGGGCTGAAAAATCTCCTCCTCCTCTTGACATGATCTCAGCAGACCAGTGAAACTGATTATGTATTTGTGTAATAGCAAAATTTTGGACAGTGGTCATTATGCTGTGTGAATTTTACTGTAAACACATTTATGGATATGTTTATGTGACCATTTTTATTTTCTAACAAAACCTTATAAAAGTTCAACTCTTGTCACATGGTCCTCCAAGAACTCTATTTAATCCATCGTAGATGCTCAGTGTAAATCTCGAAAAGGCAAACCAAATCAAGCCACCTTTCTTTTCTACAAGAAATTACAAGCTCTTTATTTTCAGGAAAATTATTTAAAAGCAGAGTTGCAAATTGGAAAAGAGAAACTTAGGATATTCAGCATAGGGATGAGAAGACTTAAAACAAAAACAAGGAGATAATCTTAACGTTCCAGAGGGAATAACATCTGTGATTGGGTGAGGCAGAAAACAGGGATCCAAACTAAATTTACCTCTACTTGCCACCTGAGGTTCAAGTTACTCTCATGATTATGGGCAACCCTATATCTGTGGTATTTACTACTCCAGCCTGCGGTGGGTGCTGGGACACTGAGTAAATTGAAGGAGGAGAGAGATTTTGAATTTGTACTGGGTTGAGGGGTTGTAGAGAGCGGGCAGTAAAGTGCAGTTGAGGCCAAAACGAGATCAGCCATGATCGTACTAAACGGTAGAGTAGGATTAAGGGCCTCCTCCTGCTCCTCGTCCTTACCTTCTTGTATCATAATCCAGGGTGCTGAAAACAGATGCCACACCTGTCAGTTTATGAACGGAAATTTTAAGAATCAGCATGGTTTGTCAGAAACGAGTCTGTCTCTAAACTGCAAAGCTATGGATCCAACTCCAATTCGAGGGCATAAGTGCAAAGCTCCAGGCTGCCAAATGTGCAGAGGCAGACTGAGGGAGTGCTGTTCTGTCAGAGAGGATCTCTTCCAGGCTCTATTTGACTGCTCATTCAATTGCAATAGCTCCCAAGGCACGATGTTGAAGAGTTAAGAAGTTATCCCTGAGTCTTGATTAATATTTATACCTCATTTTACAGATTATTTGGTCATTATCACATTATTTGTGGGAATTTGCTGAGCACTAATTAATATAATTCCTATATTATAACAGTAGCTACATTTAAAAAATATTTAAATTGTCTGTGTAAAAAAGAAATGCCGTTATCATGAACACTGTTATATAAATGCATGTCTTTCTTTCAGTGGAATATATAAACTAATGAATGCCTCTTTTTTGTATTCATTCATGGAATGAGAGTGTTATTGGCTAGGTCAGAATTTATTATCTGTCCCTAATTACCCAGAGGGCAGTTAAGAGTCAATCATATCCTTGTCTGGAGTTACATGTGGGATGGCAGTTTGCTTCACTAAACAGCCTTAGTTAACCAAATGGGCTTTCCCAATAATTGGCAATGGATTCATAGTTATCATTAGACTCTTAATTCCAATATTTTAAAATTTGAATGCAAATTCCACCATCTACCATGGCAGGATTTGAACCTAGGCCCCCAGAGCATTACCTGGGTCTCTGGATTAACAGGCCAACGATAATACCACAAGGCTATCAGCTTCCCCTTCTTCTAATGCAGAAACTGACATCTATTTTCACACTTTCTGTTTCTCTCTTCTATGGGTGATCAAACAGTAGGTGAAAAGGTGTGATGTTTCAAAGTGATGTATCCTCTCTTCATTGTGACAGGTGGTCAGTGAGACTACGTAGGGAAAGTCTGCTCTATGCATAGTCTGTCTGATCTTCTGAAACGTCCTCCAAAGACATGTGCCAGAGACTCGAGTTCAGTTCCTGCCTCAGGTGACTCTCTGTGTGGAGTTTGCACATTCTCCCAGTGTCTGCGTGGGGTTCCTCTGGGTGCTCCGGTTTCCTCCCACAGTCCAAAAATGTGCAGGTTAGGTGGATTGGCCATGCTAAATTGCCCGTAGTGTTAGGTGAAGGGGTAAATGTAGGGGAATGGGTCTGGGTGGGTTGCGCTTCGTCGGGTCGGTGTGGACTTGTTGGACTGAAGGGCCTGTTTCCACACTGTAAGTAATCTAAAAAAAAATCTAACTTGTTCGATATCATTATTGATGACTTTGCTGGTGATGGAAAGCAAGTTGAGGGGTCTGTTATTAGACACTGATGGAGGGTCACTGGACTCCAATTCTGTTTTTCTCCACAGATACTGGCAGACCCATTTTGGTTTCTCCAGTACTTTCTGTTTTTTTTCTATTATGATCTGGGTTGGATTTGCCCTGCTTTTCATGAGCAGAGTTTTCCTGGACAGTTTTCCTACTTTGTTGGGTGAACATCAGTGCTCTGGAACAACTAGGGATGTGGTTAACTCTGGAGCACAAGTCTTCGGACTGGAGACTGACTGTATTGAAAGCGCTCAGCTGTTTCTTGACATCACAGGGAGTGAGTCTGAGGATTGACATCTGTGAGAAGCTGGGGACCTCAGGAGGAGGCCAAGATGAATCATCCACTTGGCACAAGTGTTTGAAGATAAAAAGAGGAAAAGGCAAGCGTACATAAGGTCTAGGCAGCTAAGATCAGAGCGGGCCCTGGAGGAATATTGGGAGAGTAGGACAAGTCTTAAACAAGGAATCATGAAATAGCTTTAGCAAGCAGAATTAAGAATAAAATGCTTCAGGATTTTCCTTTATGTAAGAAGCAAGTGGGTAACAAGAGAAAGGATTGGCCCACTAAAAGATAATGAAGGAAGGCTTAGTGCTGAACCTGAGGGAATGAGTGAGATTCTGAATGATTACTTTGCATCAGTGTTCACTGAGGAGAGGAACATGATGAATCTTGAGATTAGAGATAAACGTTTGATTAGTCTGGATCATGCTGACATAAGTAGGGAAGATGTGTTGGGTATGCTAGAGGTTATTAAGGTGGACAATTCCCCAAGACCGGATGGGATCTATCCCAGGTTGCTGTGGGAGGTGAGAGAGGAAATAGCTGGGACCCTGACAGATATCTTTGTGGCATCCTTAAATACAAGTGAGGTGCTGGAGGACTGGAGGATTGCTCATGTTGTCCCCCTGTACAAGAAGGGTAGTAGGGATATTCCGGGTAACTACAGACCAGTGAGCCTGATGTCAGTGGTGGGGAAGTTGCTGGAGAGGGTACTGAGAGATAAGCTCATTCTTTTCTAAATATAAATAGATCCTATCAGTGATAGGCAACATGGTTTTGTGTGGGGGAGATTGTGCCTTACTAGAGTTCTTCAAGGAAGTGACCAGGTTGTTAGGTGAAGGAAGGGCTGTTGATGTCATATACATGGACTTTAGTAAGGCGCTTGATAAGGTTCCCTATTATAAACTAATGGAGAACATGAAGTCACATGGTATGCAGGGTGTTCTAGTTAGGTGGATAAAGATCTAGTTGAGCAGCAGGAGACAGAGTAGTAGTTGAAGGTAGTTTCTCGAAATGGAGAAAGGTGACCAGTGGTGTTCCACAGGAGTCAGTACTGGGGCCACTGTTGTTTGTAATATACATAAATGATCTAGAACAGGGCACTGTTGGTATGTTCAGCAAATTTGCAGATGACACGAAGATTGGTGGAGTAGCAGAAAGCATAAGGGACTGTCAGAGAATACAGGAGGATATACATAGACTGGAGAGCTGTGTGGAAAAGTGGCAGATGGCTTTCAATCCAGACAAATGTGAGGTGGTGCACTTAGGCAAGTCTAATTCTAGAGCGAATTATACAATAAATGGAAGAGCCTTGGGAAAAGTTGATGGGCAGAGAGATCTGGCAGTGCAGGTCCATTGTATTCTGAAGGTTGCTGCACAGGTGGATAGAGTGGTCAAGAGGGCATATAGTATGCTTGCCTTTATTGGACGGGGTATTGAGTATAAGAGCTGGCAAGTCATGTTAAAATTGTACAAGACATTGGGTCGGCTGCATTGAGAATACTGTGTACAGTTCTGGGCGCATCATTACCAAAAGGATGTGGACTCTTTGGAGAAGGTGCAGAGAAGGTTTACGAGGAAGTTGCCTGGTATGGAAGGTGCTAGCTATGAAGAGAAGTTGAGTAGGTTAAGTTTATTTTCACTAGAGAAAAGGAGATTGAGGGGGGACCTGATTGAGGTTTACAAAATCATGAAGGGTTTAGACAGGGTGGATAGAGACAAGGTTTTTCCCAGGGTGAAGGATTCAGTAATGAGAGGTCATGCTTTCAAGGTGAGAGGTGGAAAGTTTAAGGGGGATACACGCGGCAAGTACTTCACACAGAGGGAGGTGGGCATTTGGAACTCGTTGCCAGCAGAGGTGGTAGGGGCAGGCACGATAGATTCATTTAAGATGCATCTGGACAGATGCATGAGTAGGTGGGGAGCAGAGGGATACAGATGCTTAGGAATTGACCGACAGGTTTAGACAGAACAGTTGGATCAGCTCAGGCTTGGAGGGCCGAAGGGCCTGTTCCTGGGCTGTAAATTTTCTTTGTTCTTATAAATTCAACCACAGCTTTTGCACTTAAGTTTTCGGCAGCAGTTGGAGTGGGTGTAATGACAGCGAGGATCAGAGGCCCGATAGGAAGGGAACTTTAAAATATAAAAACTGACCTTGGGAGTTCAGTGTTCATCATTTTCTCGGTGGCAATTGGAGTGGAAGGTATGACAATGAGGACCAGACACCTGATGGGAAGGTAATTTTAAAATATAAAAACTTACCTTGGCAGAGCAAACACTGAGCAGGAACAGACGGGCCTGCTGGGGAAGTGAGACTTTTAAAAGAGCGGCAGAGGGAGAGGCCACAGCAAGGCACGGAGGACTGCTGGGTTTATATTTGGGCAATGGCTGAATCCCAAGATACCACACGTGTAATGTCTCCCACCAGCCCTCCTCCTCCAACTACAACAAAAGGACTCTCGTGAGTTTCTAAAGGTGAGGCGTTTCAATTGATATTTCCTGTGTATCATTTGATTGATTAAAAGTTTACTCTTAGTTGGTTAGTTGAAATAGACCACAGAGAAGTACTAGAAATTATTTAACTCAAATTTGTATAAGTCAATTAAATAAGTAGAGATGGCTGGGCAGGTGATGTGCTGTAGGTGTATGTGGGAGCTGGCTGATCCCATTGTGATAGGCAGTGATCACATCTGCAGCAAGTGTTGGCTGCTGGAAGAACTCCGGCTCAGAGTTAATGATCTGGAATCCCCCTGTTTGGGGAGCATCAAGCACTCAGAAGGAAATTGAAGAACAGGACCACTCTGGATTACTGCCTGAGCCACATGCTAATTGGCGTAGGGATAAGAAAATGTGGCTAAGAGATTGGTGTGGGAAAGAGGGATTCCATTTCATGGGGCACTGGCATCAGGAGGGATCTGTACCAATGGGATGGTCTCCACCTGAACCAATCTGGAACCAATGTTCTGGCGAAAAGGATAAATAGGGTGGTCACTAGGACTTTAAACTTTAGAGTCGGGGGGAAGAGAAAGGGAAAGCGACAGGGAGTATGGAGTCAAGTAGAAAGATAAGCAGCAGGTTAGCATGTGTGCAGGGTTTAAGTTCAAGGCAGACTAGGAATGAAGCAAAAGGGAAGGATAACTAAGAACATATTACTAGAGATGTTGGAAATCATGAGGATAAGAAAATTAGTATTAAGGTGCTTTAACTGAGTGCTCATAGTATTCGTAACAAAGTAGATGAATGAACAGGAGAAATCATCGTGAGTGATTTTGATGTGGGAGGCATCACAGAGACGTGGTTGCAGGGAATTCAGGACTGGCAGTTAAACATCCAAGGATTTACAAATTATCGAAAAGACAAGGAGGTGGGCAGAGGGGGTGGTGTTGTCTTGTTAGTTAAGAATGAATTTAAATCTATGGCACTGAATGACATAGGGTCAGATGATGTGGAATCTGTGTGGGTGGAGTTGAGGAATCACAAAGGCAAAAAAAAACCATAATAGGAGTTCTGTACAGACCTCCCAGCAATGGTCAGGACCAGGGATGCAAGATGAACCAGGAAATAGGTAGAGCATGTCAGAAAGGCAAGGTCACAGTGGTCATGGGGGATTTCAGTATGCATATGGACTGGGTGAATAATGTTGCCGGTGGATCCAGTGAAAGGGAATTCATGGAATGCTTACAGGATGGCATTTTGGAACAGCTTTATGATGGAGCCCACAAGGGAACATGCTATTCTGGACTTAGTGCTATGTAATGAGTCAGACTTTATAAAAGATCTTAACGTAAGGGAACACTTAGGAGGCAATGATCATAATATGGTAGAGTTCAGCCTGCAGTTTGAAAGAGAGAAGGCAAAATCAGATGTAATGATGTTACAGTTCAATAAAGGTAATTATAGAGGTATTAGAGAGGAACTGATGAAAATCGACTGGAAGCAGAGCCTAGTGGGAAAGACAGTAGAGCAACAATAGCAGGAGTTTCTGGGTGTAACTGAGGTTCATCCCAAAGAAAAGAAACATTATGCAGAGGGGTTAGACAGCCAAGGCTGACAAAGGAGGTATATCATAGAAAAAGAGAGAACCTATAAAGTGGCCAAGAACACTGGGAAATCAGAAGATTGGGAAGGCTACAAAAATAAGCGGAGGATAACAAAGAGAGAAATAAGGAAGGAAAGGATCAAATATGAAGGTAAGCTAGCCAGTAATATTAGAAATGATAGTAAAAGTTTATTTCAATACATAAGAAACAAACGAGAGGCAAAAATAGAAATTAGGTGCTCCAAATTGATGCTGGAAGGCTCGTGCTGGGAGATAAGGAAATAGCTGAAGAACTTAACTTTGTGTCAGTCTTCACGGTGGAAGATATGAGTAATATCCCAACATTTAAGGAGAGTCAGGGGACACAGTTGAGTATGGTGGCCATTACAAAAGAGGAAGTGCTAGAAAAACTAAAAAATCTAAAAATTGATAAATTTCCCAGCCTCAGTGGGCTACATCCTAGAGTTCTGAGGGAGGTGGCTGAGGAAATAGCAGAGGCATTCACTGTGATCTTTCAAAAATCACTGGAGTCAGTTGATTGGAAAATCACTGTTGTAACTCTCTTGTTCAAGAAAGGATCAAGATGAAAAATTCTAGGCTGATTAGCCTAACCTCGGTTGTAGGTAAAATTCCAGAATCCATCGCTAAGGCTGAAATTTCTAAATTCTTGGAAGTGCAGGATCAGATTAGAACAATTCAGCATGGATTTAGCAAGGGGAGGTCATGCAGAGAACATGAAGAGATAACAAGTAGGTTAGACCAGGAAAACCCAGTGGATGTTATCTATCTCGACTTCCAAAAAGCTGTTAATAAGATGAGGACACATTGTGTTCGAGGTGAGCTACTGGCATGAATTGAGGATTAACTGTCTGTCAGAAGGCAGTGAATCGGGATAAAAGATTCTTTTTTGGAAGGGCATCTAGTGACAAGTGGTGTCTCGCAGGGTTCAGTGTTGGGGCCGCAGCTGTTCACTTTGTATATTAATGATATGGATGAAGGATTAGGGGCATTCTGGTGAAATTTGCCAATAATACAAAGTTAGGTGGGCAGACAGGTAGTACTGAGGAGGTGGGGAGGCTGCAGAAAGTTTTAGACAGTTCAGGAGAGTGGTCCAGGAAATAGCTGATGAAATTCAACATGAGCAAGTGCGAGGTCTTGCATTTTGGAAAAATGAATACAGGCGTGGACTATTTTCTAATCAGTGAGAAAATTCATAAAGCCAAAGTACAAAGGGATCTGGGAGTGCTAGTCCAGGATTCTCTAAAGGTTGATTCCGTGGTTAAGAAAGCAAATGTGATGTTGTCATTTATCCCAAGGAAATTAGAATATAAAAGCAGCGATGCGCTTCTGAGACTTTATAAAGCTCTAGTTAGGCCCCATTTAGAATACGCTGTCCAATTTTAGGCCCCATACCTCACGAAGGATATACTGGCACTGGAGCTTGTCCAGCGGAGATTCACATGGATGATCCCTGCAATGGTAGGCCTAACATATCACGAACGGCTGAGAATCCTGGGATTGTATTCATTAGAGTTTGGAAGGTTAAGGGGAGATCAAATAAAAACTTACAAGTTAATACATGGCTTAGTAAGGGTGGATGTTGGGAATTTGTTTCCATTAGGTGGGGATATTAGGACCCGTGGGCACAGTCTTAGAATTAGAGGGGGTCAATTTAGAAAGGAAATGAGGAGACGTTTCTTCAGCCAGAGAGTGGTGGGCCCGTGGAATTCATTTGCCACAGAGCGCAGTGGAGGCTGAGACATTAAATGTCTTCAAGGCAGAGATTGATAAATTCTTGATCTCAAGAAATTAAGGGATAAATGGAGAGTGCGGATAAGTGACATTGAAATGCTCATCAGGCATGATTAAATGGCGGAGTGGACTCGATGGGCTGAATGGCCTTACTTCCACTCTTATTTTATGGTCTTAAGTGCTGGTCTCCCCATTGATGAAGATGAGACTGATCATGAGCCTCCTAATTCCTTATATTGTGGCTTGTGACACAATAACCTTGGATTTTTCAGATGAATCAGGAAAGATCATTTCAGTCAATGACAATAAGATCAGAACACTACTAAAAAAGTACACCTTCTAACACAAAATGATTACTTTATTATTGATTTCTATTTGTCCATTCTCATACTGAGTCTATAATTGATAATGTCAACTGATATGATTATTGTTATGTTTGGAACACCAGTTGGCTTCTTTATATCAAAGTATGTGCAAAATGATATTGGTCAATGAATGCAAAATTAAAAAGAGCCAGTGATTGGACAAACCAATTGTGTTGCTAAGTGATACAAGAAGCAAAAAGTGACAGAACACCCATGGGCTCACCCATCTCTGGACTCATAGCAGAAGCGGTAATGCAAAGGTTAGAACAAACAGTCTTACCGCAAATTCAACCCAAACTCTGGGTCAGATATGTAGATGACAGCTTTGTAATAATTTAAAACACAGAAATAGAGAACACACACCAGATCATCAACGCCACACTCACAGGAATCCGATTCACTAGAGAGGAAGAAAAGGACAACCAACTCCCATTCCTAGACGTGATGGTACAGAGAACACCGAACGGAGAATTCACTACAAAGGTATACAAGAAAGCCACACACACAGACCAAGTCCTAAACTATGAAAGCAACCACCCCAACACACACAAACGAAGTTGCATCAAGACACTATTCAAAAGGGCCACAACACACTGCAGCACACCAGAACTGCAAAAAGAGGAAGAGGAACACCTATACAAGGTATTCGCCAAAAACGGATACCCCCGCAATTTCATCAACAGATGCCTAAGGGAGAGACAACGGAACGAGGACATGCCACAACATAAAGGACTAGCCACACTACCATACATCAGGAGCATTTCTGAACTGACAGCGAACACTAGGGCTAATCACAGCACACAAACCAACAGTCACTCTCAGACAACTCACCAGGACGAAGGACCCGATACCCAACATGAGCAAAACCAATGTAGTGTACAAAATCCCATGCAAGGACTGCACAAAACACTACATAGGACAAACAGGAAGACAGCTAACGATCCGTATCCATGAACACCAACTAGCCACGAAATGATACGACCAACTATCCTTAGTAGCCACACACGCAGAAGACAAGCAACATGAATTCGACTGAGACAACACTACCATTATAGGGCAAGCCAAACAGAGAACAGCCAGGGAATTCCTAGAGGCATGGCTCTCATCCACAGATTCTATCAACAAACACATTGACCTGGACCCAATATACCGGCCACTACAGCAGACAGCTGGAACTGACAACTGGAAGCGGCAGAGACAGGCCACTATAAATGCCGGAGGAAACAACACAGAAGCGCTTCACAGGAGGCTCCCAAGCACTGAGGACGTCACCTAGACAGAGGACGAAATGTTTGCAAGACAAATTCCCAGCTCGGCGAACAGAACCACAACAAAACGTGACAGAATTGACAGCTCTGATGATTTGGGAAGATGAACTGGATCTGTCAAGGACTAAGCACATCTGGGAATCACTTTGCAAAAATTATTGTTGTAACAAAAGGGTCAAATTACAAAAAGACACACTAATTTCCTGTATACATGGGACATACTATCACACGGATGACTTAGTTGGAGGTTATGAAGTATTGTAGTAGGTGGAAAACCAGAGGAGCCTGTAATGGAGCCAGGAAAAGAAGGGTGTATTGATGTGCTTAAACATTACCCACTGTGCTGATTGGCCAGGCTTCTGGATTGGAAAGGATGGCACCAGAATATTTGGGGAAATTACTCCTGGCCAACTAGGTATCAATGAGAAAGTATCAACATAATAATTCAGTCCAAACCTCAAAATATTATGACACTCACTGCAACACTCTTCAAATACACGTTCGTGTTAACATCCAGTCACAGCACTAGACATCCTGAGGGCTATGTAATCCTCGTGATGGAGGCCTCACTCACTGGACAGCCAATGAGGAAAAGCCTTTGGGAAAAGCTCACTATATGGAAGCATCAATCAGACATTTAGGGGGTGAATTATGACCCTTCCCCTATCACAAACCCCACAAAGCAGCCAGCCAGAGTACAGCAATACCTCATTGTCAACAGTGCCACATTGGGGAGCAGTGGCAGGTGTTCAAAATACACCAACCAGAGACCCATGGTCAACAAGTAAACCTCAGGCCAGGGGTGAGTAAGAGGGACAAGGTGGTCAGTCTCAAGGGCAGAGGTCAGGTTTTGAGCATTTCCCCTCCATTTCCTGATGCAGGGTCCCTAGATCAAGCAATGAGTCCCCAAAACCTGCAAGGGGAGCACTGGCCTGGTGGTATTATCACTCAGCTAATCAATCCAGACACCCAGGTAAGGTTCTGGGGATCCAGGTTTGAATCCTGCCATGGCAGAAGGTCGAATTTGATTTCAATAATAATGTGGAATTAATCATTTATTGAAGACTGAGAAACTATTATTGATTGTCGGAAAACTCCCATCTGCTTCATCAATGTCTTCAGGGCAGGAAATCTACCATCCTTATTTGGTCTGGTCTATGTGTGACTCCAAACCCATAGCAACATGCGTGACTCTTATCTGCCTTTTGGGTGATTAGGGATGGGCAATAAATGCTAGCCCAGCCTGTGAAAGCTACATCCCATGAATGAGTAGAGGATAACCATGATGGATTAGTTTTCAGTCTCTGCATGTGAGAAAAGATCAATGGTCTTTAATCGCATCCTCTGTCTGTGAACCTTCCTGACTCACAGCTAATTGGAGCAGAAGTAGGAAACTGGCAGGATCTCCACCTGGGTAAAAACAATGACTGCAGATGCTGGAAACCAGCTTTTAAATTAGTGGTACTGGAAGAGCACAGCAGTTCAGGCAGCATCTGAGGAGCAGCAAAATTGATGTTTCAGGCAAAAGCCCTTTCTGATGAAGGACCTTTGCCTGAAACATCGATTTTACTGCTCCTCAGATGCTGCCTGAACTGCTGTGCTCTTCCAGCACCACTAATCCAGAATCTCCACCTGTCACTCTCCTGCTTCATTAAATGCCCTCTCACCTCCAAAACAGTGTGAGGGCGAGACATTAAGATCTGCCTCAAGTCCACATGGGTTTATGGACTGGGGGTTACACAGATGTATGTTGCAAGTCTATCTAGATCAGGAAGGAATAATAAACTGGAAACTGGTTGGAACTTGTCGAAGCAGAGGCAAGTCTGAAAATCTGGTTGCCGTGCTAAGCAGCTGACTTTTGGCATAGTGCTGTTTTTATTCATTCATTGGATGTTAAAAATCACAACACCGAGTTATAGTCCAACAGGTTTATTTGGAAGCACTAGCTTTCAAAGCGCTGCTCCTTCATCAGGTGGTTGTGCAGGTTAAGATCATGTTCACAGAATTTACAGCCAAAGGAGTCCAGTATCATGGAGACATGAACCGTAAACAATCTTGGATTAAAACTTCCATCGTTTGTAATACGATATGATGGTTTCTGGTGCTAGTCTAGTGCTTCCAAATAAACCTATTGGACTATAACCTGGCGTTGTGTGATTTTCAACTTTGCCCACCCGAGTCTAACGCCGGTCCCTCCAATTCATTGGACTTGGCTATCACTGGCTGGGTCAGCATTTATTGACCACCCCCAGCTGAGAGTGAACCACAGTACTATGGCTCTGGAGTCTCATGTAGGCCAGACCAGGTAAGGATGGCAGATTTCCTTCTATAAAAGGACATTAGTGACCCAGGTTGGTTTCATCATTTCCATTAGACTCTTAGTCCCAGATTTTTATTGAATTCAAATTCCACCATCTGCTGTGGCAGGATTTGAAGCCAGGACATCAGAACACAACCTGGGTCCTTGGTTTATTAGGCGAGCAATAAAGCCATGAGGTTGCCGCCTCTCCCCACCATGATTGTGGAATCACTGGATGAATAATGGACCAAACGACCTGCCTTATCTACAATTATCTCTTGACAGTATGTCCATTTCTGTGATTAATTATACTTACTTTGCGCCAAGTAACCTTTTGTAATCTTATGGAAAATCTATTTGAGTGGATTCTTTCAGGACATTGAAGCTTGTACAATAGCAATGGTGAAGAGGCACCCTGACAGATACATGAATAGGCAGGGAATAGAGGGGCATGAGCCATGTAGAGGCAAAAGATTTCCAGTTCAGAAAGGCATCACGTTGATAGTGCAGGCTAAGTGGGCTGAAGGGCCTGTTCCCTGCTGTACTGTTCTTTGTTCTCAATTAATAAGGGCTGAACTTTCAAGGCTGCTCAAGCATTTAACAGGAGGATAGCTGGCCTTCTATCTCAACTCTATCATCCAGCATATCCCTCATTCCTTAAAATATCTATCAACCCCTGACTGGAACATATGACTGAACATCCACAGCCGTCTGGCTTAGAGAATTCTGAAGACTCACAGCTGTCAGTGTAAAGAAATCCCTCTTCATTTCATTCGTAAATGACCAATGCCTTATTCTGTGACCCTGTCATGCAGATCAAAATGATCTTCATGCTCCCCCCCTCCAATGTCACCCGGGACTTGGTTCAGAAACGACAACAAGCAAAGATGACAGAATATCCTTGAGCCTCTACCTTTTGTGCTGCATCCAGATTCTCAGTGTAAGCATTTCAGCTGAGCACAGGAGCGAGAGAGTACACTTTCGCCTCTGTTTCACTTTAAATCCTCCATTCCTGTGTGGCAGGAGCCATTAAAAAGCTTCAGCATTTGTAATCAAGCTGAATGAATTCAGCAATATTACTAAATATTCCACTGAGGTCATGGGAGATCAGGTGAAAAGTGCTGTGCAGTACATGAGGCTGAGCAATGCAATGCATCGCACTACACAACAGATTAGGGGAGCAGTCAATACAGCACATTCTTCACAATCAGATTGTATTATTGGAACTGCCAGTATGGGGGAAGGAGAACGGATGAGATGAGTGCTGCCCTTTGCGAGGAATGGTCCTGTCGGCTGCATTAATGCCACCACACTCTAATGGACACTGCTTCTTCAAGTCCTGCAATCTGACATAAAGTCAATAAATATGTGACTGGTTCAAATATGAAAAAAAAGTGCTAGGTGAATCTATAACAAAACCACTGACTCATACTTGAAAAACAATCATTGACAAATACTTGGGTTTATGGGAACTAATTATTGCAATTCCTGGACTATAATTACATTTATTCAATGGGTATTATTGTCTTAAAATGAAAATACACAATGCTGGGTGGAATACGTACAGAAATTCTATTGATTGCCGCAGTTCTCCATTTAGAATCTCAATCTTTAGTCAGAATTTCTCACTGTAGCAGATCTTATACAATTGCTTAATGCATCTGCATCTCAAGTCAGGCAACTCCACCTTCTGCAAGCTGCAGTGATCCTAACTGCAGGATGGGGCAATGAATACAGACTGGGTGGGAGTGGTGGCTCCCAATATAATTTTGCCAATAAATCCAAGAGAAAGTTGATTGGTAGAAGTTATACTTGAAGCCAAGGAGGAAGTTGAATTTTCAGAGGATAGCTGAAAAAGCATATTGGAGAAGCAAAGAGGGATTATGAGAAAAGACTGACAGCCAACATAAAGGGGAATCCGAAAGTCTTTCAGAAGTAAATAAACAATAAAAGAGGAAGAGGAGGGCTAGGAACTAAAGAGATGATTTTCACAGAGGCGAGGGAATTGGCTGAGGTATTAAATGAGTAATATTTTGCAAAGGTCTTTACAGAAGATGGATACTACCCACCATCATGGTGAGAGAAGAGGAATCTTTGTCATGAGAAGTGTCCAGCATTGCTAAAGTGTTGGATTGAGTATTGCCACTTAAAGATGACAAGGGACAGGGGCTGGATGAGATATGTCAAATGGTTTTGAAAGAATTGAGAGTGGAAATTCACAGGCATTGACCACAACTGAAGTCCTCCCAGACTTAGAGGTGCTGTTAGAGAATTAAACGATTACTTGAGATAGTAATCACATGGAAAAGCTATGTTGATTAAGGAGATCTAACTTGGATTTCTAAAGAGGAAAGAGTGTTTAACTAGCTTGTTGGAGTCTTTTGATAAAGCAACAGAAAGGGTTGATGAGGGTGGTGCCATTGATGTGAACTTCTAAAGGCATTTGACATAATGCAACATGACAGACTCGTGAGAGAGGTTATAGCTCATTGGATAAGAGGGACAATTGCAATGTGGGTATGAAATTGGTTGAGTGATTAGGCACAGAGATGGATGGGGTGATTTTAGTAGAAAGAACGTGGACCGACAACATAAATAAGGGGTACAATTCTATTTGGGATGTAGGAACAGATGATCATCAAAGGTGGCAGGATGGGTGGCAAGTGCAGTTAATAAAGCATACAGTGTCCTGACTCTTTATTATTAGAGACAGATTATTAGCAAGGAGATGATGCTAAACTTGTATAAGGCCATAAGATATTGGAGAAGAATGAAGCTGTTTAGACCATGGAGTCTGTTATACCATTCAATGATGACTGATCTGTTTCTCAACCCCATTCTCCTGTCTTCACCCTGAAATTCTTGATCCCTTACTATTCAAGAATCTATCTAGCTTGGTCTTAAACATATTCAATGACTCAACCTCTGCAGCCCTCTGCAGCAATGAATTCCATAGTTCACCACCCACTGGCTGATGAATTTCCTTCTCACCTATTTCTAAAGAACAATAAGGGATATGCTGTTCTTTTCTATTATACTCTAAAAGGCCATCCTTTCATTCAGAGGCTGTGCCCTTGGGTCCTAGTCTCTCCTGCTAGTGGAAACATCTCTACGTCCACTCTATCTGGGCATCTCAGTATCCTGTAGGTTTCAATTAGAACTTCCCTCATCCTTCTAAACTTCATGGAGTACAGACCCAGAGTCCTCAACTACTCCTCATATGACAAACCCTTCATCCCAGTGATCATTCTTGTAAACCTCTTCTGGACCCCCACGAATACCAGCATATCTTTCATTAAATACAAAGTCCAAAACTGCTCACAATATTCCAAATGCAGTATGACTAAAGCCTTATACTGCATGAGCAATACATCTCTGCTCTTATGTTCTCTGTCTCTTGAAATGAATGCTAACACTGCATTTACCTTCCTAACTGCCAAATGTGTCTGCATGTTAATCTTAAGAGAATCCTGAACTGAGACTCCCAAGTCCTTTTATGCTGCAAATTTCTGAAGTCTTTCCCTGGTTAGAAAATAGTCTATGCCTCTATTCTTGCCAAAGTGCATAACCTCATATTTTCCAACATTGTATTCCATCTGTCACTTCTTTGTCCCCATTCCTAGCCTTTCCATGTCTTTCTGCAGCCTCCCTACTTCAAAGAACAATACAGCCCTTCAGCGCTCCATGTCTGCACTGACACATTTTGCCATTCCATATTAAAACACAGTCTTCACCTACAGGATCAGTTTCCCTCTATTCCCTGCCTATTCATACATTCATCCAAGTTCTCAACACTACTTAACCCTCCATTTATCATCTGTAAACTTAGCAACAATGCCCCAATTCCTCCATCCACATCATAAATGTTTAAAGTAAATAATCTTTGTCCCAATCCTGGCCCCTGCAGAACTCAGTGAGTCACCAGGTATCATCCTGAAAAACACCCCTTTCTCCCACATCTTTGCCTTCTGCCAGTTAGCCAATTCTCTTTCCATGCTAGTACCTAGCCCCTAACGTCATGGATTCTGGTTTTATTTAGCAGCCTCTTGTGTGGCATTTTGTAGATATCTTCTGGAAAGTCAAATAAATCACATCCACTGACTTCCTTTTGTCTAACTTGCTCATTACCTCCTCAAAAGAATTCTGACAGATTTGTCAGGTATGACCTCCCCTTGATGAAATTGTGCTAAGCCCTATTTTACCATATACTTCCAAATACACCACACTCATTCTTAATAATGGTCTCTTATAATCTTACCAAATACTCAGGTCAGGCTAAGTGGCCTATAACTTCCTGTTATCTGCCTTCCTCCCTTCTTAAACAGTCCTGGCAAGTGGGACTAGATTGGGTTGGATCAGCATGGATAGGTTGGACCGAAGGGTCTATTTCCATGCTGTACATCTCTATGAGTCTATGAGGTGGATTACATTTGCTGCTTTCCATTCCCTTACTCCAGTGATTTCCGAAAGATTACCACCAATGCCCCTACAATCTCCTGAGCTGTTTCTTTCAAATCTCTGGGGTACAGTCCATCTGTCTGATGATTTATCCACCTTCAGAACTTTGTTTCCTCAGCACTTTCTTATTAGTAACGGCAACTGTTCTCACCTCTGCCCCCGACTCTCGAAAATATAATATGCTTCTGGTTGCGTCCATTTTCACAGTGGAAGACAAGTATCTGTTCCATTCCTCCGCCATTTCTTTGTTCCATATTACTACTTCTCCTGCCTCATTTCCAACAGCCCAGTGTGCACCTTTCCATCTTATTTAGGAAATCACTGCCTCTCTCTTCAATTCTCCCCCTGTCTTCCATGGAGGCATGACCCTTGCTGGGGGCCACAGGTCCTTTAAGATGAACCCATTAAGACCACTCCTTATCTGTAAACACACAGAACATTGCTATAAGTAGAGTTGAACATAATCCTATCATTTTAATAATTCAGTTTTTGGATTTGGGTTGCTGTTCATCCCCAAGTATATTTGAAAATGAGTATCTTGCTCAGCCATTGCAGATGACAGGTTACACTCATAAGGACTTCAGAACCTTGCAACAACCTTGCTATGATATCGCAGAGCTGCACCTCACTGAGCATAAATAGTACAGCGTGGGTGAAATTAGAAAAAGCTAGAAACATCTCACTGGAACACTAATGAACATATGGACACATGAAGAAGAGAGATTAGTCATAAACTAATGCAATTAGAAAATCAGAGCCTTATATCTCATGTAGGATGGTCTTTAGTGTAAAAATAAACTGGTCTGTTTTGATCCCAAATTCTTTTATCATGCATTGAGTTGAGTATCAATCAGATTGATTTAGGTCTGGAGTCACATGTAGACTAGACCAGGTAAGGATGGTAGATTTTCTTCCCTAAGGGATACCAGTGAATGAAGTGGGTTTTATGGTAATCAATGAAGAATCCATTACTGAGATTAGCTTCTCAGCTACAGATGTTAGTAAATGGAATGAATATGGACTAAACGCAGGCAAATGGGACTAGTAAAATTGTGAAAACTGGAGGGCTGTAGAAAACAGGAAAAGAAAAAGAAATGTTGCACAGCTGCTATCATACGTAAAGAACCTACATCCCCGGAGCATTGGTGACACTATCGCTATACCACTGACTGTTCCAAGGTCTTTAGCTGATGGTCAAACACAGACACACCCACACAGACATGCAAACACACAAACATAACTTAAAACTTACTGGAAGTAATAAGGAAAACTAACTCCTGTGCTGTAGGAATCAGCTGCAATTTCCATTGATGATTTCAACTGTAGTCACACTGACATTTGACAACTATCACCAGATCCTCAAAGTGCAGGTTCTGATTGTGAGTTTGACTCACTCACGGGTACGAATACTGCTCAGGTCAGCAGTTATTGCCCATCCCACTGCTCTTGAGGAGTGGTAATATTGCCACCTTTCTGCTGTTTATTAGTCCATTTCATGGGCAGTTAAGAGTGAACCATTAGTAAATCAGATTAGTTTTTACAACTATCTGGTAGCTTTATAGTGATCATTATTGATTCCAGAATGTCTTAATTGATTGAATTTAAACTCCACAATTACACAATTAGTCAATTAAAAACTCACATTTCTAGTTCACTATTTTAGATTACTTGTTCAGTAAAATGTGTTGCTGACACTAGTAATAAAGTAACTAATAATAATTATTAAATAAATTACTCGAGAATTGCTCATACCATTGGTCATTAAGGCATTCATTAACTATATGTCTTGCATTGTGAGCACAATTATTTAGTTATTTATTCAGCTATTACTTTCTCTGACTGCCTGAAAACACTTTAGCAAATGTTTGTGGAAGAATTGGAGTCTACATTAAATTCACAGTCTTGTATCTTTTTCCAAAAAAAATAGATAAAACAAATTGGTTTAAGCCTTAATTGTGCTTTCATCATTGAGGCTCTTTGTTGCCATGGTTTCCAAAAATCAAATGGACCAAACCTTTTCAGTTCTATTAACAAATTACCACAAACATTACTACCCACGGGAGGGAAGTTAAGTCCAAATGGCATTTCAGTGGGTTTGGAGTCACAAGTCGGGCAAACCAGGTAAACTTGGCAGATTTCATCCCTAAAGTGAACCAGATGTTTTTTAATACTAATCTGATCATTTCAACAGAGCCCTATGCTGGTGTTTTGTTCCAGGTTGATTCGTCTAATAATCAAATATAGTTAGATTAGATTCCTACAGTATGGAAACACACCCTTTGGCTCAACAAGTCTAGACCAACCCTCCGAAGAGTAACCCACCTAGACCCATTCCCCTACCTTATATTTATCCCTGACTAACGCACCTAATAATATGAGCAATTTAGCATTTCCAATTCACCTGACCTGCACATCCTTGGATAGTGGGAGGAAACTCTCACAGACACAGGGAGAATATGCAAACTCCACACAGTCGCCTGAGGCAGGAATCAAACCTGGGTCCCTGACACTGTGAGGTAGCAGGGCTAACCACTGGGCCCCCGTGCCATCCTATTATCATTATGGGAATGGGAATAGTTGTCATTATGGGAATTTTACTCATGAGCAGGATTCCCTTTGGAAGGTCCCAAAGTTGGGTGCATTTATAAAAATCGGGAAGAGTCTTTGTGGCCATGCTGAATTTCCTTAGCCTCCTGAGGATGTGGAGGTGATGTTGTGTTGTGACCAAAGCGCAATGGACCGGGACAGATTGTTGGTGATCATCACTTCCAGGAAGTTGAAGCTATCGGCCATCTCCACCTAAGCCCCATTGATCCAGACAGGGGCGTGTCCTCCACTCTGCTTCCTGAGGGTGATGACAAACTCTGTTGTTTTGCTGACATAGAGGGAGAGATGGTCATCTTTACACCATGCCTCTAATGGTGAACGTTTGTCAAGGATACTGACTGTCAAACCTGCTGCCCAGTCTGAAGAGATGGTTCACATTGAGGTGATCCACCAATATAGTGCTGAGTCCATGCAACATGCCAAAACGCTGAAAGAAAAGAATTGGCGGATCTGCCTTTAATGTCATCCATATAACTTGGCAGCATTTTATTTAGAAACGTGCAACTGTACAGCCTATCTCTTGACCTTAGACTTCTTAAAAATAAGTGCTTTACAGCCAATTGAGCATTTTGTTTTAAAAGAAACAGGACTGTTATTGCTATAGCATTGGTCATGGTAGACAAGCAAGAGGCTGGAAGAACACAGCAAGCCTTGCAGCATCAGGAGGTGGAAGAGTCAATGTTTCGGGTGTAGTCTTTCTTATCTCCCATCAATCAAGCAAGCTTAGTTTAAAATGATTAATTGAACCAGCACGTATTGATTTTCATTGGTGAGAATTTTACCATTACACCACCCTTTGTGTGAAGATTTCTTTTTTAACTTCGCTACTGTATGATTTAACTTGGATTTTATGCTGTGCACAAATGCAGAAGGTTTTGCTTTCTCTGACCTTTCAATTCTTTTCAAAATTGCTATGAGCCACTTGGGAAAGTGCACTGGTCACAAACCCCACTACTTCCGGTTTCACTGCAAACATTAATGATTTCATCAAAACACGAAAAGTCCCCACTTTCCCTGTCTGATGGAATCAAGTTAACAGGAAACACAGATGAGTTCCCCCACTACTTTAACATTGCTGCTAGGTGTTACAAATAAATACATTCGCATCACAAGTACACAGCCACGAATAGTCAACATATGGCTATTCCAGATAATCCTCTTCTAAAACCCTTTTAGACGCAAATAGATGGATAGATGCAGACAGACAAATAAAATATTTGCTTTATGTCTGGAAGGAAAAAAGAATTGCATAACACAATTCAATGGTACCCATAGACAGGGTTCACTGAGATTACCCCTTTGCTTTCCAGGACTTTCTGTTTTTCGTTACCCTTTCTCTAGGTCCACTTCACTTCATCATAGGAGGAACAGGACAATTGATACACTAACTACAAAGTCTCTTAGTTACTGGGTAAACAGCCACAGTGTTAGCAAGTGGTGGGAGAAAATAACTGGCTTTCCTCAGGCTCCAGGTACTTTTTTACTGTAGACACCAAGGCACACCATCTACTCTTCCAAAGGTCCAAAGGCTTCTCATGGTATTATTCACTCCCACAAGCTGTTCAGCCAACCAGGAACCAATCAGAGAGTTGTTGTCAAGCTGATACTCTTTAGCACCCATGACTGGTCATAATTGCAGTAACCAATCAGCTGCATGTTGCTGGCTAAATCTCACTTTACATATAATTTCACGAACAGGCCTTGCTATAAATAGCTTTCTTCATTGCTTGAACAATACAACAGTGTAAACAATACATGCAATGAGTTTCAAAAACTTGCTTTTTAAAAGTGAAATATTTCCTTCCACAATCCCTGTTTGAAGACACGGTATTTTTCCCATTTCAAATCACAATTAAAAATGCAGGCAATAAACCGTTGGGATCATTTTTGTTTATTCATTCATGGGAGATGGATGTCACTGGATAGGCCAACATTTATTGTCATCTTTACTTGCCCAGATGGCAGTTAAGAGTCAACCATATGGCTGTGGGTCTGGAATTACATTTGGGCCAGACCAGGTAAGGATGGAAGTTTCCTTCCCTGAAGGGCATTAGTGAACCAGATGGGTTTTTCCAACAATCAACAATGGATGCATGACCATCATTAGACTTTACAACATTCCAAAAAGTCTCAATCAAATGTCCCTTAGCTTTTTATATTTCAGCTAGTAGAAACCTGGATGAGGTAATCTCTGGTCATAATCTCACTGTTGGTGGAGACTCTGTTGAACCTGCAATATTTTCCTACCAATTCTACCTTATCTTCTCTGAGATATGATGCTGTGAAACGTGGACAGTGGTCAACTGAGTCAGACACTAGATACTTACTGCCAGCAAGAGTCACAGCTTCAAACAGAAGAGAGAAGGAATATAGAAGATTTTTTTCTGCAACAGTAGTGTGAGACGATGGAAATAAATCCACACTTCAGATGTGCAAGAGGATCTCTGTGTAATTTTAGATTCAGAGCTCGGGGAGCTTGTACTGTAAAGTCAGACTCTATTTTGATCAATTATTTTAGGCTTGTAGTGTACTGAGGGCTGACCGTGTTCTTGAAAAGCACTTGCTAAGTGGAGAGAGATGTATTTCTTTGCAAGCGAATTGAGGTCCCATTCAGCAAAACGTAAAATATGAACTGAAATCCAAGCTGAAGAAACAAAAGAAAAGCTGTCATATTTAATTCCGTCAACTCCAGCCATTTTTAAAAGTGATTTTTTTCCATTATAGAAATGATGACATTTGTTTAGTTTGTGTTTAATAATAGATAACACAGTGCTAATGTGATTATAGTTGGAGATGTTGCCATGCCTGTGCTAACATAATGGAGAGAATACAGCTTCAATTATCTCCCAATACTTACTCAGTATAGAAGCATTGTTATTTCACAGTAGAATGAAATAATGGTTCTCCAATGACTCCTTGGGTTAAAACCTGCTGTGCATTAATATAATTGTGCAAAATTCTTATAATATGTGCATTAACCTATTTAAAGTAGATGGGTTAATGCATCTCTTAAATGTAGAATTTCATACGAATGGCTCATTAAATAAGTTATTAACATGATACAGTGTGATACCAATTCCTTTGAAAAGTAAGTGATATATTTAGGATTTTTCTTATCCTCCCTGCTTCCTTTGAGGTTGATTTGTAACACACATTTTGTAGGTTTCCATCTGAACTGTTGCTGCTAGCCTGGTGGATGCAGAAAGTTATCCAAGGAGAACGTTACTTTGTATACTCTAGAAAAAATTATTGGATCTTCTCGAGAGTATGAGAACTATGGAAAACTTACAACTGCATAGCCCATCTCCTGACCTCAGACTTCTTAGAGCAATTTTAAAGGAATGACTTTGAAAATCAGTTGTGTTGTATTCACCTTGGTACAACCACACTTGAAGTACTTGAAGTTTTGATGTGCATGTTGTAAAAAGGATGTGAAGACACCAGAAAAGCAAAATAATTCACAAGACCGACAACAGAACTGAGAGTGGATATCAATCTGGAAAGACAAAATTGAGTGGCTCATTAAATAAGTTATTAACATGATACAGTGTGATACCAATTCCTTTACAGCCAATCAAGCAGTTTGTTTTCAAAGAAGCAGAACTGTTATTGCTATAGCATTGCTCATGAGAGACAGGCAGGAGGCTGGAGGAACACAGCAAGCCAGGCAGTATTAGGAGGTGGAGAAGGCAACGTTTCAGGTATAACCCTTCAGGTCCTGAGGAAGGGTTACACCCAAAACGTTGACTTCTCCACCTCCTGATGCTGCCTGGCTTGCTGTGTTCTTCCAGACTCCTGCTTGGATTCCAGCATCTGTAGTTTTTTTCTGTCTCACAGGACATGTAAGATCATAAAACATAGGAGCAGAATAGACCATTTGGCCCATTGAGACCATTCCATCACTCAGTGAGATCATTGGGCTGCTATGGTAATTCTCAACTCCAATCTCCTGCCTTAACCCTTGATTTCCTTACTGATTAAAAATCTGTCTATCTCTGTCCAGCCTTCAATATACTTGAGGACCCAACCTCCAAAATCCTCTGTGGTAAACAATTTCACCGATTCACTACCCTCTTGGCGAAGAAATTCCTCCTCATCTGCAAGTTGAACAGGTGACCCCTTACTCCAGATTATGCCGTCTGGTCCGAAACTCTCCCGTAAGGGGAACCAACTGCTCCACAATTACAGCATCAAACTATCTGCATAGTTTATGGAAACAGGCCACTAATTACCTCTGTATGAGACCCCTCCCATCCAATTTCCTTTTATTCCTCACTGTCAGTAAACCTCAGGAAATCCAGCAATGTTTGCCCCTGCTGCTATATACGAGAAAAAAAACTTGAGCCCCACACAATTTTGTCTTTCCAGATTGATATCAGCTCTCAGTTCTGTTGTCGGTCTTGTGAATTTTTTTGCTTTTCTGGTGTCTTCACATCCTTTTTACAACATGCACATCAAAACTTCAAGTACTTCAAGTGTGGTTGTACCAAGGTAAACACAACACAACTGATTTTCAAAGTCATTCCTTTAAAATTGCTAAAAGATTCAAACAATGAATGTGGGAGTTGAGAGTAAGTATGTCACTTTCTGGCCATCTCAAACTGCCCTTGAGGAGGTGGTGATGTGTCACCTTGAAATGCTACAGTCTGTGTAGTGTCGATAGCAATGCTTAAGGAATAATTGGTAAAGAGATTCTTTGAAGCATCTTTGATGCAGCTAGTCTTGCAGGAGAAAGCAGCCGCTTGATTGGCACCACATTCACAAACATCCACTCCCTCCACCACCAACACTCAGTAGCAGCAGTGTGAACCATCTACAAGATGCTGCAGAAATTCAGCAAAGATCCTCAGACAGCACCTTCCAAACACATGGCCACTTCCATCTAGAAGGACAAGGGGCAGCAGATACATGGGAACATCAGTCCCTCTACGTTCCTCTCCAAGCTACTCACCATCTTGACTTGGAAATATACTACTAATCTTTCACAGTTGCTGGTTCAAAATCCTGGAACTTCCACTCTCAGGGCATTGTGGAACTACTTACAACACATGGACTGCAGTGGTTCAAGGGGCAGATCATCACCACCTTCTCAAGAGGCAATTAGTGATGGGTAATAAATACTGGCCCTGCCAGTGACAGCCACATCCCATGAATGAATAAAAATATCAGGAGCCAATTTAGAGAAACCATATTACTATTGGTCTGGAGTCACATATAGGCTAGACTGGGTAATAACGGCAGGCTTCCTTCCCTGAATGACATTATAAAAATTAAACAAAGAACTGTGAATGTTGGAAATCTGAAACAAACACAGAAAATGCATCTTTGGAGAGAGAAACAGAGTTAATGTCTTGAATGCAAAGGCCTTCCTTCAGAACTGGACTCTAAACATTAACTCTGTTTCTGTCTCCACAGAGCCTGTCATACCTATTAAATTTCTCCAGCAATCTCTCTTTTGTTGACATTATGAAAATGTTGAGTTATCAACAACAATTTGATTACTTCACAGTTGCCTTTCCTGATCATGACTAAGGGCATACAATTAAAGTGATTGGTAAAAGGGAGAGATGAGGATAAGGTTTTATTATTCAGAACTTTGGAACGTACAGCCAGAAGGGCTAATCAGTGCAAAAACCCTTGACTCATTTAGAAAGTTTTGATCTGGTTTAATTTATTGTTGTACCTAAGTACAGTGAGAAGTTTTGTTTTGCAAGCAGAACAAGCAGATCATAACATACAAGGACATACACATCATAGGGTGCTTAGACAGAGCAAGGCACACATAGGTAGGGCTGCACAAGAGGTGCACAAAGTAAGATCAACATTAGATTTGATATTTGGTTGATTCAACAGTCTAATAACAGTGGGGAAGAAGCTATCCTTGAACCTTTTGGTACGTGTGTTTAAGCTTCTGTATCTTCTGTCTGACAGAAGAGATTGGAAGAGATTGGGTCTTTGATGATGTTGGCTGCCTATCTGCAGAAACATGAAGTGTGGGTGGAGTCCAAGGGTGGAAGGTTGGCTTGTGTGATGGTCTGGGCTGTGTTCACAACTTTCTGTACTTTTCAGTTATGCACCTAGGGTGCCATTACCTAAAAGGTACGGCCCAAATGCTGGAATTTGTTCTGAGTTTGCATTGCTCATGTTTTGGTTAGTGCAATCGCAGGGGCACAAGTGGCCTCTTCCTGTGCTGCAAAGATTGCTAGGATTACTGCTATCAATTATTTACCTCAGTTTTATTCTGATTTTGGGACTTTAACTTACATTTCTGGATCATTTGTTGAAATCTCTGAATTATTAGTCTAGCAACAATCCATATTGAGAGGGTGGTGCTGGAAAAGCATAGCAGGCCAGGCAGCATCTGAGGAGCAGGAGAATCGACGTTTCAGGCATAAGCCCTTCATTAGTAAGGGCTGATGAAGGGTTCATGCCTGAAACGTCGATTCTTTTGCTCTACGGATGCTGCCTGACCTGCTGTGCTTTTCTAGCGCCACACTCTCGACTCTGATCTCCAGCATCTGCAGTCCTCACTTTCTCACAGTACCAATCCAGGTCCAACTGTGCTCTGCCTAGAGGAGAACTCCAGGGTTTTATTGATGTTTTAAGCCTTTGTTAAGATGTGTTGTCGCCATCAGTGATTTGTGCATCAGCATCTTTAGATCTCTTTTCTTCCTTGTTTTGCAAGGCGTATGTGTCTTCCTTACTCCACCGACTTAAATTATCCCCTCACTTATCAAAGCTAAAAAGATAATGAATTATAGGAGAACCTTAATACAAAAGCAGACACTTTCCTTACATTTTGCAACATGGGAGCTTCCATTGCTAGACCAGACCCAGTCCATATGGTGGGGGTCATTAAAAACAACATGCAGTATTCTTGTATTAGTTGCAAATAGCTAGAAATGAATTGATTGTTGAATTTGTTTCCTGGGGTGCCACATTCACTGTCGCAATGCAGACATGTGCTAAGTAGCATTGCTTACTTCAATCATAGAGGACAGTAGGAAATGCACCCAATGCAGCTCCAGTATTTTGAGTCTAAAATATGATTATCACTGGCTTATGGGGGCCAGAGGATGTTAACATTGTAGTTGGGTGTAAAAGAGGGAAATAGGTCAGAATCCAGCTGTGTTCCTGGAAATGTAACTCTACTGTATTCTCCTCCATCAGTATTGCTGTTGGGTACGAGAGAGTAAGATTAAGCTCATGGCTGTGAGCCCTCATTCATTTCTTTTTCAATCACTATTTCCCCCATTTCAAGAGGAGAACCCACCCCAAAACTCCTTGTCTATTTTCTGCAACAGAAAATGTTCTTTTTCAAGTTAGCAGGCAGCAACAAGTTGGGTGTTACAGGGATCAGTGCTGGGACACCAGCTCTTCACAATATATATTAATGATTTGGATGAGGGAACAAAATGTAATATCTCAAAGTTTGCAGATGATACTAAGTTGGGTGGGAGGGTGAACTGTGATGAGGATGCAGAGATCCTTCAGCGTGATCTGGATAGGTTGGGTGAGTGGGCAAATCAATGGCAAATGCAGTTTCATTTGAATAAATGTGAGGTTATTCACTTTGGAAGCAAAAGCAAGAAGGCAGATTCCTACCTGAATGGCTGTAAATTGGGAGAGGGCAGTGTGCAGTGGGACCTGGGTGTCCTTGTGCACCACTCGCTGAGGGTAAGCATGCAGGGGCAGCAGGTGGGAAAGAAGGCAAATGGGATGTTGGCCTTCATTGTGAAAGGGTATGAGTACAGGAGCAGGGATGTGTTGTTACAGTTATACAGGACCTTGATGAGGCCACACCTGGAACATTGTATGCAGTTTTGTTCTCCTTTTCTGAGGAAGGATGCTCTTGCTCTCGAGGGAATGCAGTGAAGGTTTCCCAGGCTGATTCCGGGGATGGCTGGACTGACATATGAGGACAGATTGATGAGGTTAGGCTTGTTTTTGCTGGAGTTCAGATGAGTGGGAAGGATCTCATACAGACTTATAAAATTCCGACAGAACTAGACAGGGCAGATGCAGGGAGGATGTTCCTGACGGTCGGTGTGTCCAGAACCAAGGGTCACAGTCGGAGGATTCCGGGTGGACCATTCAGGACGGAGATGAGGAGACATTTCTTCACCTAAAGAGTGGTGAGCCTGTGGAATCCATTATCACAGGAAGGAGTTGATGACAAAACATTGAATGTATGCATGAGATGGCTAGATACATAACTTGGGGCAAATGGGGTTAAAGGTTATGGGGAGAAAGCAGGATTAGGCTACTGAGTTGGAAGATCAGCCATGATCGTGATGAATGGCAGAGCAGGGTCAAAGGGCTGAATGGCCTCCTCTTGCTCCTAACTTCAATGTTTCTATGTTTACAAAAACGAAAGCACACTAAGGGTTTAGCTAATCTGTCTCAATTTCATAGAATTGGAAAATTATAGAGCACGGAAGGAGGCTATTCAGCCTTTAGTGGTGTCTTGAAAAAGCCTTTCAATTTGTTTCAGAGCCCTGCCCTTTCCCCAGAGACCAATAGGTATTTCCTTTTCAAATATCTGTCCAAATTTTCTCATATGCTTTTCACAATTGTGAATTATGAAAGCAACGGCTCTGGTCACCAAGAGCAAATACCACGGGTTACTGAGAGATGCCTTCGGGTTCTGAATTCCTTTTTCTCTAAGGGAGATGTCACTCAAACCTGCCCTTGTAGTGTAGATCAGATCAGAGATTGAGTACAGCACAGAGTCAAACATACATTTATCAGATTCTCAGACATTGTTTTCAAATTCTGAATGGCACATACTGGCTTGTCAAAGGCTTATATCAATGGTAACTTCAGCTTTGAGGTTTATTGTACAATCAGAATCTCTTGGTTAAATTATAGTCCTATCGTTCGCTCCCAATTATCTGCTTCTCTATCCAGCTTCTCAGTTCTTCCCAAACTCTTTGTATTATAATGATCAGTTCTAATGATGTGTCTGTCTCCTTTACTTTGCATCTCCTCTGCAATAAATGATGCCTTTGCTTTGATTAAATGCCTCGCAGCCAACAGTCTTGGAATTTAATCAATGCGGGAGCTGTTTATTGTCTCATATACTCAGGCAAATGGGAGTTATTGCTTAATTAAACACCAGTCAGGTTTCTTTATGATGCTATGTGACTTTAGGTGTTATGACATCAAGAATGTTATTAAGACATCATAATGAAAAAAATGTGATTCTACGCAGTGGAAAAAAATGTCATAAAAGCAAATATAATTACAAACTTTAACCAGGTGGTCAAACCTCAACCACTGAAGAAAACAAAGATTGAGTTTAATGGAACTTGCAATTTTTCTTACCACGTCACTCAGGATTTTGCAGAATGCTTTTCAATAACATTCAGGTGAAGCTACGGAAAGTGAATAGAGCAACTATGTTTTGCACAGTGAGATTTCACAAAGAGCAAGTAAGTGAATAGTAGATCCCTGTTCAGTGAAGCCAATTAAGGAGCAATATTGACTTGGAGATCCAAGTGGTTGCTTTGGGAGTCTGCCTTCAGGTATAAGATCAACATGTCCTGCCGAGCAGAGCTGGCTTTTTGTTTGATTAGCACCAAACATGAATGGACATGCTACTGAAATGTGACATCAACAGTAAAGAAGTGGGACTTGTCCAGAGCCTACATTGGGACCAAGGATGAAGCATCAGATAAGAAGTGAGGGACAATGAGATATGTCTCATGTGGAGAGAAGCTGTGTACCTTGTCCAAAGTTATTCAGCCCTTAGGCAACACAAATATTGAGAGAATTTGATGAACTTATGGGGTAAAAATTGGAGGCAAAGACATAATAAACTTAAATAGAGAATCAGAAAGATTCCACAAAATATTGTATATCAAGTAAATTCTAGAAGTTTAAGATTTTAAATTGAGTATGAACACCGAAGATAATAAGAATATTAGCAGTCAGAAGGAATATGTTAGTAAACACTAGAGCAAAGTTTGAACTGGGTAATGAAACAAGTCAATCAGTTACAAAAATTGAACTGGGATCTGAAGAAGGCTCACTAGACTCCAGATGTTAACTCTGCTTTGTCTCTACAGATGCTGACAGACTATGCAGAGGTTTTCCTGCAATGCCTGTTTCTGTTTCTGACTTCCAGCATCCACAGTTCTTTGCTTTCTTTTCGTCAAGTCGATAAGCTATCTGTTTAGGACAAATGATAACAGAAGACAACAGATATGGTGCAGATGTTAGAAGGATAGAGACAGCCAGAAGTAATATTGTGAAGTTGAAGTTGTGTTAACTATAAGAAAACTCAAGCCTATAATGATGAAAAATCTCATGAGATGCCACATTCTAGCTGGCTCAGAAACTTGATCAATACGTCAAGGTCTTTGAAAGTAAATCAAGCTTTCTGAAAAGTGGATGCTCAGATCTACACTAAAAATTCCCTTTTTAGATCATAAGATGAATGAATAGGTATTTAAAATTACAAGAACAAAAATAGCTCTAAAAAGTGACATCCAGAAAAATAAATATCAGTATGGTGGCCATTTGGTCAGAACTAAAAAGCTACAGAGATCTCCTCCAAAGGGCAAGGAGAAGGATGGCAGAAAGGTCATCCTAAGCTTTGGTACTTGTTGGGTATTACAGAGAGGATGTGGATGGGCTAAAGTGGTGATGTGAGAATGGAGCAAGACAAACACGTGTGGTTTATCCTGAGTATAACTCTCCGAGCAGGGGGAATGAAGGAGCAGCAGTGTGGGACAAGAGGCCAGATGACTTTGGGACAGGATGTTGTTGTCACCTCAGCTCTGATGAAGAGTCATCTAGACTCGAAATGTTACCTTGTTCTCTCTCTGCGGATGCTGCCTGACCCGCTTTGATCGCCAACATTTTAGATTAGATTAGATTTGATTCCCTACCGTGTGGAAACAGGCCCTTCAGCCCAATCAGTCCACACCGAACCTCCGAAGAGTAACCCACCTAGACCCATTTCCCTTTGACTAATGCACCTAACGCTATGGACAATTTAGCACGGCCGATTCATCTGACCTGTACATCTTTGGACTTTGTTCTAAGGCATTGCTGGTGATATGTCCCCCAGACTTTGAGGTGCCTGTAGTAGGTTTACATACAGTCCCAAGCATATCGGAGCACAGGGATCACTGCTGTCCAGTTTATCCAGGGATTTATCCTTGTGCTTAACATCCTGTACCCCAAAAAAGGTGTTTTCTTCATTCGGCTGAAAGCTGACCTGGCAGATTGGAGAGGAGGATGAGTTTGAAACATAAAAAAGTGAAGCTCTGAGCCTGCTCTATTATCCAATATGATCAAGACAAATCCAACTCAGACCCCTCTTCCTGCTTTCTCCTCATTCACTTTGATCCCTTTATCCCTAAGAACTATATCCAACTCCTTCTTGAGTTTTTTGTAGTCTACAGCAACCTTCATCAAAAGGATGTTCCCAAGATATTAAAGATCCTACAATTGATCTTAATTGACATACCAAGGAGGCTGATTTGAACCACACCTTAATTTTCTGGTTACTTAGTGATCGGCCTATTTTCTTTTATATCGGCTGGGAGTTTGCAATATTGACAAGCAGGAGGCTGGAAGAACACAGCAAGCCAGGCAGCATCAGGAGGAGGAGAAGTCAACATTTTGGGTGTGGCCCTTCTTCAGGAGTTTGCAATGACCTGGAGCTCAGTATCAGAGTGAACGCATACAGAAGTGTTCAATTCCTGAAGTACTTTGACTGAGGTTGGAGTAATTTTGATTTGAAGGTGGTGTAGGTCCGATAGTTTCCAGTCCTATAAACGACTTCCAAACCTGTGGTCAATTTACTGGGGGGGGGCAAGATGCAGCATTACACTGAGGAGAGGGTTGACCTAGCTTTAAGATCCTGTTTCTATATTATCGTGGAGTGAGAAAGGACAGTGACAAATTTCTGAGGTCAGCCAAATATACTCCATAGGTCTGCATGGTTGGCAGAGTCAAAGGTTTTTGTGAGGTCCCTCGGCCACAAACTGCAGCCCCTGCCATTCTTTCCATGTTCAAACCAGGGAAGACTGTATGAAGAATGGTCATTCTTCGGTTAAATTGTTAACTCTATCTCTCTCTGCACGGATGCTGCCAGAGCCGCTGAGATTCTCCAGCACTTTCCTTCTTTTTTCTGAAGAGATTCTAATCTTCTGATTATACATATATTTTCCTAAAAGAATATTTTTCTTTTTATAAAACCCCACACCCCTGCCAAACAGCTGTAGTGCTTATTTTCCCCGGCATCTATGTTGTGTGTGTGCAGGCAACTTCTTGATTTTTAAAAATTAATTTCTATCTTCCTTTTTCTTGCTTTCTTTCTTTATTCTAAATCTTCTGATTATTTTTTAAATATATGTTTTCCTCCACACTACTGCTTAATAGCACCCATGATGTGTGTGTGCAGATGTCAGACACAGTGAAGAGCAACAAGTGTGTCAATATTTATATTCCACCACCAGGAAGACAGGAAACACCCGAGTAACCAGTGACAAGCAGAGCCCTTCTCATTAACAGGCAATGCTGCATGATCAAAAAAGTGAAGGGGGAGAAGGGATGACTTTCTGTTTTTATATTTTCTTTTTTAAGTTATTTATCTTTTTTTTCTTTTTATTCCCCCCCACACTACTGCCTAACTGCGGTAGTGCTTATATTTTCCCCAGCACCCATTTCAGGTGTGTGCAGGTGTGGGACACAGAGAAAGACGCAAGGTGTACAAACCTTTATTCAATTCCCACCACCAGGAAGAAAGGAAGAGGCCAGTGACAAGCAGTGCCCTCCTCAGAGGACAATGCTGTGTGATCAATAAAGTGAAGGGGAGGGCAGGGATGACTCTCTGCTTTTATTTGTGACTGACCAATTTGATTAAATTTCGGGTTAGCAAGCCTGGATGATGAGGGTGATGATGGGCTTATGCTCGAAACATCGATTCTCCTATTCATCGGATGCTGCCTGACCAGCTGAGCTTTTCCAGGACCACACTCTTCGACTCTAGATGATAAGGGTGCCATTATTGAAGTACTTCCCATGGATTGTGTGGTTTTTGACAGATGGACAGGTCATAAAATAAAAGAGCTCTTGGGTTGCAAGAGAAGCAGGCAAAATGGTTCCAATTGTAGATGGTTATGCCCACCGGATTTAGTACTGAGCCCTGTGTTAATTGTGCAAAATACCAATCATTTAGACTTAAATCTAGTTACAATCTGGAATCTAAGTAATGAGTAAGGCATTTGAAGATGGGGTTAGAGTTAGAATGAGCTAATGACTACAAGAATATCCCCAAGGGCTATGAGCATAAAAGTGGCAAACAGAGAAGTGTGGGGTGATGTGCACGACAGAGGACAAAGCAATGAAATACACAATAAGTGGTGGGAAAATGGTGTATGGTAACTCAGAAATCCAGCAGGTCCCAAACACTTTCCAACCTACTGCCACCCTTTGACATGCAGCCACCGTATACACATTTCAGGCGTTTTGGTGAAAGATTGAAAATGCCCCAGTCACAAGAACTCATTCTGACTCACTTTCATCCTCTCCGTCTGCTCGAAATCGCCCCTTAAAATCAATCTCCTGACGTCTGCTGGACATGGAGATAACTGAGTCCGAGTCAGTTGAAGCCTGAATTAGACTAAGGGTTCAAAAGGTATGGGGACATAATAGGACCAAGAGACTGAGTTGGATCATCAGCTGTGATCATAGTGAATGGTGGAACAGGCTCAAAGGGCTAAATGGCCTACTCCTGCTCCTAGTTTCTACATTTGATTCTGTTTTCTAATGAGCTTGTTGCAGCCTCATTGTAATATCATCTTCTTCCTCCTTCGGGAATCCATTACTGGTGTTAAAAATTAAGATGCTGTTCAGTTTCTACAATCTTAATCTCAAACAGGTAAACAATTACAATTATTCTTTGTTCCAAAGCAAATGCTTATTTTTTTAAATGTCAGAACAATTGACGTCAGGAAACTATTAGGAGTGACTAATCAGTGCCAAGCAGACTGTCAAACTATTTAAATATATATTTTGATCTGTGTATAAAGCCAAGGAAACATCGTACCATCGTAGTTTAATGAATAAAATCATTTGCGAACAAACACAGAAATTGAGGGCAGCACAGGACCATTCAGCCCTATGTACCTGCTCCACCATTCCGTAAGATCAAGGATGATCAGTCGTGTGTTTTGAATTCCACATTTCGATTTACTTCTGATAATGTCTGGTTTCCCTTCTGTCATAAAAATATATTGATAGCAGGTCCCCAACTTACGACCATCTGACGTTGTACTTCTGAGCAAGATCCCACAGTATATAAATGTTGAGGATCTAATGTGAACATTCACTCACACTTCTGAACAGATGTTTCATATTGTACTGCATTGTGTTCTGACTTGCGTCAAACCGACCTGCCGTCATACTCTGGGATGTTCATAACCTCCGGGGACTGCCTGTACCATCATCCTGAAAATATTCAATGAGCCCCTAACTCCAGTGCCTTCTAAAGCAGAATATTCCTCAGTCACACAACCCCCTCAAAGATGAAGATGGGTGACCACTGATTTTCTTTAGCAGTGCCCCATAATTCTGGATTCACCCGCAAGAGGAAACATCCTTTCCACATCCAGCTTGTCAAGACCCTTCGGTATCTTACACACTTCGATTTGGTCACTTCTCTCTCTTCCCAATCCCAGTGGAAACAAGTCCAGCCTATCCAAGGCAATCTAACAAGGCCCTAAAGGAGCCTTCCACATCCATCAAAGTTTCACCTGCACATCCACTAATATCATTTATTGTATCCGTTGCTCCCGATGTGGTCTCCTCTACATTGGGGAGACTGGGCGCCTCCTAGCAGAGCGCTTTAGGGAACATCTCCGAGACACCTGCACCAATCAACCAAACCACCCCGTGGCCCAACATTTCAACTCCCCCTCCCACTCTGCCGAGGACATGGAGGTCCTGGGCCTCCTTCACCACCGCTCCCTCACCACCAGACGCCTGGAGGAAGAGCGCCTCATCTTCCGCCTCGGAACACTTCAACCCCAGGGCATCAATGTGGACTTCAACAGCTTCCTCATTTCCCCTTCCCCCACCTCATCCTAGTTTCAAACTTCCAGCTCAGTAACTGTCCCCATAACTTGTCCGGACTTGTCCTACCTGCCTATCTCCTTTTCCACCTATCCACTCCACCCTCTCCTCCTTGACCTATCACCTTCATCTCCTCCCCCACTCACCCATTGTACTCTATGCTACTCTCTCCCCACCCCCACCCTCCTCTAGCTTATCTCTCCACGCTTCAGGCTCACTGCCTTTATTCCTGATGAAGGGCTTTTGACCGAAACGTCGATTTCGCTGCTCGTTGGATGCTGCCTGAAATGCTGTGCTCTTCCAGCACCACTAATCCAATCTAACAAGGCAGCCCACTCATTTCGGATATCAATCTAATTAAAAATCCTCTGAACCATCATCGATGCATTCACATCCGTCCTTAAATAATGAGACCAAAACAGCACACAGTATTCAAGAGGTGGTCTCACCAATCCCCTGTAGAAGTGAAGCAAAACATTTTCACTTCATGTTGAATTCCTCTCATCATAAAATTTACCACTCCATTAGCCTTCTTGATTCCATGCTATGCTAGCATACTAACTTTATGTGATTCACTTGAACATGTCAACCCGCCTACACTTTGGAATTCTGCAGATGTTCTCCATTTAAGCCACATTTTTAAAAAAATTCTTCCTTCAAAAGTGAACAACTTCACCTTTTCCCACATTATACTCCACCCGTCAGGTTGTTGCCTACTCTCTAACCCTATCTATCTCCATCTGTATGTTTTCATAGGTCTTCCCAACATACTCTCCCACTATCTTTGTGTCATCTACAAAGTTAGCCTGTCAATTCAGACACTGAGAAATATAGGCCAATGAAACTATGTTTAAGGCAAATGAGGAAAAGAAAAACACTTGCATTTCTATCGCAATTTTCACAACCTGCTTTAGAGAAAGTGAAGGACCTTTTGGAGAGGGTCACTGTTGTGATGCATGAGGCACAGTCGCCAATTTGCACACTGAAAGCTCTTACTAATAGCAACGTGAGAATGATCAGGTGATTTTGTTTCTTGTCATATTGATTGAGGGATAAATTTTGGCCAAAAACTTGGAATAACTCCCTGCTCTTTAAAATTGCAGTTTTAGTTCCTCTGCTGGGCATAAGTAGAAAGTCTGTCTGCATGACATTTCAGATTGTTGAAAAAATATGCTTCAAAGTTTTCTTCTTTACTGCCCAGATTAAATATTGCATCACATTCTGAAAATAATGATGCGTTAGTTGAATGTGGTGGATCAGATAGAATTGCTTCATGATTCCTCCTCCTAGCTTCCTTCTCAGCAATTCAATAGTATCGAAAATACAACATAAATAAAAATAGCACCAGGTGGACACTCTCTGATCCAAGAACATTTCAGAGTTCATAATTGGCACCTGTTCACTTCCACATAAAATAACGAATACTTATCTGGCAGTTAAAGTGACAAGGTCCTGAGCTAAGGGGAAGGCTGCCATTGAACTGCATCTCATACTGCACGGAAAAACAATTGTGTGTGAGTCAATATGATAGTGTCAGTATAACTCAGAAAACTACCTAGTCTGCAAAATCCCTGAGGTATGAACACCTCTTCAACAAAACTATTTCACTTTGCATTTAAACTCACTGAGTGCATGATAATTTCAGCTGAGCGATCTCTGTGCGCTGAGTAAACAACTAATTGACAAATGAAATATTGACCCAGAATTTCTTAGAGATTCGTAGCGTTTTAGGGGTACATTTCCATTCCAATATCTGTTTGCATAATTTAATGGTCCTCAAAGATTTAATGTTGAAGTTGTATTGGCTCCACCCAACCTGATAATTTCACGTGATCTTTAGGACAGCAGTCAGTCTTGCATAAGATCCCAATGGAGACAGAAGTGAACTATCTTGTAATTACACCTTATTAATGTTAATTGTGCATGTTATTATAATGCAATACTACATCTTCTTAAGATTCTCTTGCTGCCTACCCTCTCCCACTGATAGATATAGGAAGGTTGACACTGGGTGAGAGTGTCCATCAAAAGAAAGCATGCGGTGCCTTTGGAAATGCATTCAGGAGATGTGGTTGCTGTTGCTGACTGGAGCAACATTTATTGCCCAACTCTAGTTGTCCTTGAGAAGGTGGTGGAGAGCTGCCTTCTTCAACCATGGCACTACACATGCTGTAGGTAAACGCACAATGCAAACAGGGAGGGATTGACAGTGCAAGAACGGTAATATATTTTGAGGTTGGGATGATGAGTGGCTTGGAAAGGGGTTGGTTTTCCCATGTATTTGTTGTCATTGTCTGTCTAGATACTATTAGTTACATGTTTGAACAGTATTATCTAAGGTTCTTTGGTGAATTTCTCCAGTGCATCTTGTAGATGAACACACATTGCTGCTACTGAGCATCAGTGACAGAGAGAGTGAATATTTGTGGTTGTGATGCCAATCAAGCATGTTGCTTTGTCCTGGATGTTGTACAGTTTCTTGAGTGTTTTTGGAGCTGCATCCATCCAGGCAAGTTGGGAGTATTCCATCACACTCCTGACTCATGCTTTCAAGAAGTCCACCCACACGATAGATGTGTTAAGGTACCACAAGGCCTGGAGTGCATCATTAATCTGGAGAACATAGAGCTAGAATGCGTCATTATCCTGAAGAATATTATTCTGGTTTGGTTTTGAGAAGTTTCTGTTCTAGTTTTATAAGCTTCTGTTGACGATTAAATGTTGTTTAGATTCACACACACAAGCATCCACTCTGTCGGCCACCAACACTAAGTACCAGTAGTGTGTACTATCTATAAGGTGCCCTGCAGAAATTCACCAAAGATCCTTAGACAGCACCTTCCAAACCCATCTAGAAGGGAAACAGCAGCAGATATATGGAAACACTGTTATCTTCAAGTTTCCCTCCAAGCCACTGACCATCCGGACTTGGAAATATATTGTCGTTCCTTCATGGCTGCTGGAATTCCCTCCAGAAGGGCATTGTAGGTCTACCTCCAGCAGATTCCCGCGGACTGCAGTGGTTCAAGAAGGCAGCTCACCTTCTCAAGGGGCAACTAGGTATGGGCAAAAACTGCCAGCGATGCCTACATCCCACAAATGAATATTTTTGAAAATTACAGTGTCCCACCGGGGGCTGTTTAGCCCAGTTAATGTTTCCTTTCAAAAGATTAGGAAGGGGGACCTGGTGACAGGAGGCCACCCAAACCATAAGTCACTGATGTTTGATAACAGTAAGATATGTCAGGCCCATCAAATGCCTCAACAATCTCAGGAAATTGGGGCAGAACTGACTCTCACCTTTGTTTGTGCCACTCTGTAATTTCCTGAGATCTTTGCGCCTTTTGCTTCACCAACAGAGTTGAGCCATTAATTATGACAACGCAGTCCCCCTGGCAATTAAGAGATTGCACACAGTGACTGAGTTTGTCGTACCTTGGATACAACTGGCTTGTAGCCTGCTACAGAGTGGCTTTGGTGATCACATTATATACTGTATAATCACAGGAGACTGATACTTTTCACAAAATGAGTTGATTGCTTTGTAAAGAAAATCATTTTTGGCATCATTGACATCATTTTTAATACAAAAATGTTTCCATGTGACAACATCAAAAGTAAAGGATGTAATTAGAGATTTCATGTTGTATTACCTTTGATTGATTTCTGAATGAGCGCACTGTCTCAGAAACCAGTTCTCTGGCCATCACCATTCTCATGAATATACCTTAATGTGACAGTATATTGTTTTTGAAGCAATAAATGTTAGCATTGTTGGTTCTGTGCTAAGAATGTGGTTTATGTAAAGGATACTCAGATGCCTAAAGCGGTATTTTACAGCTAAATGAGCACAGGGACCCACATCACAGTACGTTCAAAACACAGAGACAAAAACATATTGAAAGCCAATCCGTGAGTTGAACCCTGGTTAAAATTGTTTGAGGGGGTGGCGGAGGAATACAACAATGAGACCTAAAGAGGAGCAGGGACTGTCATCAAGCTATTTGAACATTTGAGGAGAACAGGGTCAAGTTCTTCAGGACAAGGGATCACTCCACAAATCCAGTGCCTCCCCCCATCCCTCCAGGAACTCCAAAGATAATAGCTATCATCGGGTCTGCAGAATTTGACTTAGCATCACATTAGAGATGGCAACAAATGAGATGGTGAGTAATTGGTCTCATTGCACTCATCAGTCAAAGCAACGGGAATAAAACTTCCTTTGTTTGGCAATATACTGCTGACAGCAACAACACACTTTTCTTTTGTATTGATCTTGTTGCTATTTGTTGAAAATAACTAACAATCTGGTGGAATAAGACCATAAGAAATAGGAGCAGAAATTAGGCCATTCGGTCCATCGAGTCTGCTCCACCATTCAATCATGGCTGATAGGTTTTTCAACCCCATTTTCCTGCTTTCTCCCTGTAACCTTTGATCCCCTTGGCAATCAAGAACTTAATAAGAATCTTAGAGGGGTCCGAGCAATTTGGGCTGAAGCGAGATCTGTGGCAGAATCAGATGAGGAGTCGGGTAAGGGCCTCTTGTTCTAGCTTTTCTGCTGTTGCTGGGCCATCTGATGAGGTTCTCACTGAGTAATGGGGAGTTCCTGATGAAAGGGGATTGCTGTTGGTTAAACAGTTTGTCAATGCCATATGACACCTCATTAATATGCAGCTCCTTGTCTTACCAAACAAGCTGGAAGAAGCTGAATTCTGAGTTGTCAACACGGAAGTCAGAGTTGGTCCCTGGTGGTTTCAGTCAATGCTGGTTTTTAGAAGGTTCCATGTTATTCAGCATCTGAGGGAGCCATCAACCTCACATAGCTCTGTTTCATTAATCATTTTGCCAACCCTTCAATCAACATGACACCTTCCTGATCCATTTGCAAGGTGCTGGAAATGCAGACCTGCATTGCAGGGCTTATCAGCAACTAGTATGACTGTGCAGGGACAGAACATACCAGGCAACAGCTCACTCGCTCTCTTTGCACTCACACACCTGGATACTAACAGCATCCCTGCCTATCACCGCCCCCACTCCAGGCAGACCATCTTGCTGCTCAGCAGTCCTGAGTCGGGGGCGGGACAGAGAGGTGATTGTCATACAGCAAGATGTCTGCTATGTACTACATCCTTCCTCTGTGCCTGCAGCTTAGACAGCAAACGCACTGCAAGACTGCACTCGTCTTTCAAAGTCTTCGGAGAGTCATCCTCATTCCAATCCACAGAGATCCTCATCAGTCATGGGGCCCTAACACAGGGAACCAAGGACAGCCTCTGATACCAGTCCCAGGGATTGGCCACATTCAGGTTGGGGGGATGTTGAGCAGGAGGCTGTGCCTCTGCAGTCTGGTGAGTGGGATTTGGTCTGTCCTGTGACTCCGTAGTGGTCAGTTTACATATAGGATGGGGGTTGGGGGTGGGGGGGTGGGGGGAAGGGGGGGAGGTGTGGAGATGGCAGGGCTAAAAGAGATGGAGCGATGTACTGCTCCTCGACTGAGGCTGTCTGCATCAGTCTCTCAAAGGGGTGAGCCAGGGTCAGTCCAAGGGGTCTGTCCACAGAAACAAAGGAGAAAGAAAGGGTGAGCTGGGTTAATGGGAAAGAGAGTCGGGAACCCAATCTTTCGGATTTGGGTATGCAGGCTGAGGATAAAGAAAGATAATCATTTAAAGGTGGGACAACTATATCTGTCAGGGTTGGGATATAGTAAAGTGTGGCTGGGTGTGGGTGTCGGGGGGAGTGGGTGTCGGGAGGTAGTGGGTGTCGGGAGGGGAATGGGTGTTGGGTGTGTGTGTTGGGAGGAGTGGGTGTTGGAGGGGAGTGGGTGTCGGGAGGTAGTGGGTGTCGGGGGGAGTGGGTGTCGGGAGGGGAGTGGGTGTTGGAGGGGAGTGGGTGTTGGGTGTGTGTGTTGGGAGGAGTGGGTGTCGGGACGTAGTGGGTGATGGGAGGTGTGGGTGTCGGGGGGAAGTGGGTGTCGGGGGGAGGATGTCGGACAGGAGTGGGTATCGGAGAGGAGTGGGTGTCGGGGGGTGTGGGTGTTGAGGGGTGTGGGTGACATGGGGAGTCGTTGTCAGGGCGGAGAGGGTGTCAGGGCGGAGAGGGTGTCGGGGGAGTGGGTGTCAAGGAGGAGTGGGTGTTGGGGGGTGTGGGTGTTGAGGGGTGTGGGTGTCATGGGGAGTCGTTGTCAGGGCGGAGAGGGTGTCAGGGCGGAGAGGGTGTCGGGGGAGTGGGTGTCAAGGAGGAGTGGGTGTTGGGTGAGTGAACAATGTAGCAGTCTGGATCTGTGAGGGAGGGGCCTTCAGGACATAGTGGTGTGAATCCCTTTAAAGGGAGAGGGCATTGGCCACAACCGATGCACAATACAGGACACTGAACCTGGGATGTCCCTAATCCCTGCTGATGCTAATACATCGGCTCCTTATTTGCTACATCTCTCCCTGTGCAGACATCATTAACCACCTCATTCATACCAGCACTAGGGAAAGAAAAGGGTTGTTCTGGATGAGGTACTATGGTGCCAGTAGATCCCTGTACTCAGCCTGTGCTCACCTTGTTTCCACAGGCTGGATCAGGCTGTCAACACAGTCATAGAACCAAAAAAACCCTCCAGTGTAGATAGAGGCCACTTGACCCATCAATTCTGCACTGACACTCCAAAGAACATCCCACCCAGACCAACTTCGTGATCCTATCCCTGTAACCCTGTATTTCGCCTAGTCAATTGCCCTAACTTGCTGACCAATGAACCACCGCAACACCCATAAGTCCATGGAATTAGATTGTGGGCCCTCCGGGCTCTCTCTACCCCATTGTGGCTGTCTTCTCATAGAATGAGAAAAAGGGAGAGGTTGAGGGAGGTGAAACTGAGGGGCACAATGGTTTGTGCTGGTGCAGCTGGGGGTAAAGATGGCACATTAGGGGAGAAGGAGTCACAGATGGACAACTGTTTTGCACAGAGTGTGGTTTGTATGTACAATGAAGGGCCAGAGGAAATGGTGGATGAGGGTACAGTTACAATGTTTAAAAGACATTTGGATAAGTACATGATTAGGAAAGGTTCGGAGGGATATGGGCCAGATGTAGGCAAGTGGGACTAATATATTTCGGAATTATAATAGGAGTTGGGAGGTCATGTTGCTGTTGTACAGGAGATTGATTAGGCCACATTTGGAATATTGGATGCAATTATAGTCTCCTTCCTATCATAAGGATCTTGTGAACCTTGAAAGGGCTCAGAAAAGATTTACAAGGATGTTGCCAGGGTTGGAGGATTTGTGCTTTGGGAAAAGCTGAATCATGCAATCCCGAAATTGCAGTAACATGCCCTTCGGCCAAACACGTCCACACCGACCCTTCAAAGAGGAACCCATCCAGACCCACTCCCCACCCTATTACTCTACACCTACCTCTGACTAACGCATCCAATCTACACATCCCTGAACACCATGGGCAATTTAGCAAGGCCAATCCATCTAACCTACACATCTTTGAATTGTGGAAGGAAACCAGAGCATCCAGAGGAAACCCACACAGACATGGGGAGAATGTGCAAACTCCACACAGACAGTCGACCGAGGCTTGAATCGAACCTGAGTCCCTGACACTGTGAGACAGCAGTGCTAACCACTGAGCCACTGTGCTGAATTGACTGGGACTGTTTTCCCTGAAGTATTGGAGGCTGATGGGTAACCTTATAGAGGTTTATAAAATCATGAGGGGTATGGATAAGATGAATAGAAAAGATCTTTTCCCTGGGGTGGTGGAGTCCAGAACTAGAGGGCATATATTTAGGGTGAGAGGGGAAAAATATAAAAGGGACCAAAGAGGAAACTTTTCACGCAGAGGGTGGTATGTGTATGGAATGAGCTGCCAGAGGAAGTATTGAAGGTTGGTACAATTACCACATTTAAAAGGCGGCTGGATGGGTATACGAATAGGAAGGGTTTAGAGGGAGATGGGCCAAGTGCTGGCAAATGGCTTGGGAGACCTGGTCCTCATGGACGAGTTGGACTGAAGGGTCTGTTTCTGTGAGAGTCTATAAATGGGCGATGGTGGGACGGTCAAGCTGGATTGGGAGTTGGAGCAAGAAACCTTGGGAACAGCTGAAAGGCTACCAGTTCCTGAGTCAGGCTGAGTGGAAGACCTTCTTGTGGACTCCAGCACTGTTGTCAAAGTTGAGCAGTGCCAATCCTGCAATGGTGCTTTCTGAACAGGCCCTCTCAAATAGCTAACGGTTTTTTAAAATGTCTACATTTTATCCAACAGTATTTGCTGACAACTTCGCCATGATTCTAGAGCCTGTCATGTTTGTTTTCAGTGGAAGCAGCTGGTCATTTGATTGGTTAAGCTCCTCCAGGAACCGTGCACACATCAACCTTAGTGCACCCCTGTGGAAATGTGAAATGCTGGGTTTGGGAGTGGCACTGAGGGTTTGCAAGTTTATCTGGCAATGGAGATACCCTCCATGGTGGCAAAAATCAGGGTGCAGGTTGAGGAATACATTACTTAGAGAATAAAGGTAAAGTCACCATAATCCCCAAGAACCATGTTTCCGTTAGACAGAGAGAGGTGACTGGTGGTGATGTTAACTCGAGGGTCACCAGTCCTTCATGGTGACATTAGTTGCAGCAGGAATCGAGTCCATGATGTTGGTGTTGTTCTGCATCGCAAACCAGCCACCTCAGCCACCTGAAGAACCCCCCATCGAGAGCACTGACATTGTGCAATTGAGTGCTGGCCAGGCCTCTATGCGGTGACCCCAGTAGTCACATGTCAGCGTTCCACAAGGGAGTTGGACTTCATGCAGAACAGAGCATGGTCGCTCTCTGACCTTGTCACCATGTTGTTTGGAACAGTAAACACTGGTTAACAGGAAATCCAAGGTCTGGCCTGAGCTTGTATGAAGAATCAAAGAACTTTAGAGCACCGTCTGACAATCAGATTCCTAGCAAATGTTGTTGGTCCTTTGAAACTGGAGGACTCTTGTGCAAAGTAGTCTAATTTGCAGTGTCTGTTATCTTTGCAGGAAATCCCAGCCATTAATTGAATGGTTAGTTTGAAGGCACCAAAATGATCCAGTCATGCCTTTCTCGGATGGCAATTCTAGCCAATAGAAAGAACTGCGGATGCTGTAAATCAGAAACCAAAAGAGAAATTGCTGGAAAAGCTCGGCAGGTCTGGCAGCATCTGTGGAGAGAAATCAGAGTTAACATTTCAGGTTCAGTGACCTGTCCTCAGATCTGATGGTTGCTGGGAAGATGTCGGTCTTAATGCAGAAGATCGGATGCAGGGAGGGGATAAGGAATAAATGATCGGTGGAAATGGAGCCCAAAACAGAGAGAAGAGTAGTTGGACAGACAAAGGAGTCTAGATTGGAGTAGTGCTGGAAAAGCACAGCAGGTCAGGCAGCATCCGAGGAGCAGGAAAATCAACGTTTCGGGCAAAAGCCCTTCATCAGGCATGACAAAGGAGTAGATAATGCTCTGGCCAGAAGGGCAAAGAGCTGTTAATGGGGACGGTTAGTGGCTAACAATAGGTAGTGTATAATAGCAGACGATGTGATAACAAGCTGAAAATGTGTTGCTGGAAAAGCGCAGCAGGTCAGGCAGCATCCAAGGAACAGGAGAATCGACGTTTCGGGCATCAGCCCTTCTTCAGGAATGAGGAAAGTGTGTCCAGCAGGTTAGGATAAAAGGTAGGGAGGAGGGACTTGGGGGAGGGGCGTTGGAAATGTGATAGATGGAAAGAGGTCAAGGTGAGGGTGATAGGCCGGAGTGGGGTGGGGGGGGGCGGAGAGGTCAGGAAGAAGATTGCATGTTAGGAAGGCGGTACTGAGTTCGAGGGATTTGACTGAGACAAGATGGGGGGAGGGGAAATGAGGAAACTGGAGAAATCTGAGTTCATCCCTTGTGGTTGGAGAGTTCCTAGGCGGAAGATGAGGTGCTCTTCCTCCAACTGTCGTGTTGCTATGGTCTGGTGATGGAGGAGTCCAAGGACCTGCATGTCCTTGGTGGTGTGGGAGGGGGAGTTGAAGTGTTGAGCCACGGGGTGGTTGGGTTGGTTGGTCTGGGTGTCCCAGAGGTGTTCTCTGAAACGTTCCGCAAGTAGGCGGCCTGTCTCCCCAATATAGAAGAGGCCACATCGGGTGCAGCGGATGCAATAGATGATGTGTGTGGAGGTGCAAATGAATTTGTGGCCTTGGGGCCTTGGAGGGAAGTAAGGGGGGAGGTGTGGGCGCAAGTTTTGCATTTCTTGCGGTTGCAGGGGAAGGTGCCGGGAGTGGAGGTTGGGTTGGTGGGGGGTGTGGACCTGACGAGGGAGTCACGGAGGGAGTGGTCTTTTTGGAACACTGATAGGGGAGGGAAGAGAAATATATCCCTGGTGGTGGGGTCCATTTGGAGGTGGCGGAAATGACGACGGATGATATGCTGTACATGGAGGTTGCTAGGGTGGTAGGTGAGGACCAGTGGGGTTCTGTCCTGGTGGCGATTGGAGGGGTGGGGCTCAAGGGCAGAGGAGCGGGAAGTGGAGGAGATGCGGTGGAGGGCATTGTCGATCACGTCTGGGGGAAATTTGCGGTCCTTGAAGAAGGAGGCCATCTGGGTTGTACGGTTTTGGAACTGGTCCTCCTGGGAGCAGATGCGGCAGAGACGAAGGAATTGGGAATATGGGATGGCGTTTTTACAGGGGACAGGGTGGGAGGAGGTGTAGTCTAGGTAGCTGTGGGAGTTGGTCGGTTTATAGTAAATGTCCGTGTTGATTCGGTCGCCCGAGATAGAAATGGAAAGGTCTAGGAAGGGGAGGGAGGAGTCTGAGACGGTCCAGGTGAATTTGAGGTTGGGGTGGAAGGTGTTAGTAAAGTGGATGAACTGTTCAACCTCCTCGTGGGAGCATGAGGCAGCCCCAATACAGTCATCGATGTAGCGGAGGAAAAGGTGGGGGGTGGTGCCAGTGTAGCTGCGGAAGATGGACTGTTCCACATATCCTATGAAGAGGCAGGCATAGCTGGCGCCCATGTGGTGCCCATGGCTACTCCTTTGGTTTGGAAGAAGTGGGAGGATTGGAAAGAGAAGTTGTTCAGGGTGAGGACCAGTTCAGTCAGTCGAAGGAGGGTGTCGGTGGAAGGGTACTGGTTGGTACGACGGGAAAGGAAGAAGCGGAGGGCTTTAAGTCCTTCGTGATGGGAGATGGAGGTGTACAGGGACTGGATGTCCATGGTGAAGATAAGGCATTGGGGACCGGGGAAGCGAAAATCATGGAGGAGGTGGAGGGCGTGGGTGGTATCCCGAACGTAGGTGGAGAGTTCTTGGACTAAGGGGGACAGGACCGTGTTGAGGTATGCAGAGATGAGTTTGGTGGGGCAGGAGCAGGCTGAGACAATGGGTCGGCCAGGGCAGTTAGGTTTGTGGATTTTGGGCAGGAGGTAGAAACGGGCGTTGTGGGGTTGTGGGACTATGAGATTGGAGGCGGTGGATGGGAAATCCCCTGAGGTGATGAGGTTATGGATGGTCTGGGAGATGGTGGTTTGGTGGTGGGAGGTGAGGTCATGGTCAAGGGAGCAGTAGGAGGAGGTGTCCGCAAGCTGGCATTTAGCCTCACCGGTGTAAAGGTCGGTGCGACAAACTACTACCCCGCCTCCCTTGTCTGCTGGTTTGATAGTGAGGTTGGGGTTGGAACGGAGGGAGTGGAGGGCTGCACGTTCCGAGGGTGAGAGTTTGGAGTGGGTGAGAGGGGTTGAGAAGTTGAGGTGGTTAATGTCGCGGCGGCAGTTGGCTATGAAGAGATCGAGGGCGGGTAAGAGGCCAGCACGGGGTGTCCAGATGGATGGGGTGTGTTGGAGGGGGGAGAAGGGGTCGTCAGAGGGTGGGCGAGAATCTTGGTTGAAGAAATAGGCATGGAGGTACTATGAGGTTGGAGGCGGTGGATGGGTGATATGTGATAACAAGGCCTGGCATGTGGGGACTGGATAAGGACATGGAAGAGCTCAAGCCCTAAAGCTGTTGAACTCAATATTGAGTCCAGAAGACTGTAGGGTCTCCAGCCACTGTTCCTCTTATGGTGAGGTTGAAAGATCTCCCATAAGTTTCCTGTATGTATAACTTCGACACTTGTAAATCTATTTTAAAAAATGGACCTAACAAGGATAGAGAAACCGCTCAGTGAGCGAATCAGTATAAGTTGAGGAATGAAATTGTTGCCCCTTTTATTCACAGTTTAAACAAATTCTCTTTCAACTCAAAATATTTGGTGAGACTATTGTCATTTATCACAATCGCTAACTGCACTTGCAACATTGCAAATACAGCTTTAGGCCTTCAACTGCACTCACACTGAATCTCCGTAATATGCTTCAACAACATAAAGCAAGTCGACAAGAATATGAACACAGGTAAGGAACCAAATGGTGAACAGGTTTCACTTGTCCACCTTTTTGCTTTTAAGCAGTGTGTGACAGCCCTTATTGATAATTATTTTAAAATGTCTACATCTTCATTAAAGTTACTTGGGAATAAATCTCAGTGTTTTTTTTAAACGTAAAAATCTAGAATACTTGAGAAAGCTGAACATCAATTAAACAGAAGTGCACACAGCTCTCAAACACAAACTGCGACACGTGTGAAAGCACCACAAAACATAGGCTTGTTTTAAAATCAAGCCACAAGTAGAGAGAAAGGGACCATTCTCTTTACTGTAACCTAATTATCTAACGAGTAAAAAGGTGCAGTGTCATGGAGAAAAGCTGTTTAAGTAAAACTTATAGAAAGGCCGTAATATCTGTGCTGCAATAATTCTATGCTGCTGTAGTTAAACAGAAAACATCTATTGCCATCCCAAGACAAAGGAAGTTAAACATTCACAAATTTAATACGCATGGGCCAGTATGGTGACTCAGTGGTTAACACTGCTGCCTCACAGTTCCAGGGTCCCAGGTTCAATTCCAACCTTGGGTGACTGTCTGTGTGGAGTTTGCGCATCCTCCCTGTGTTTGTGTGGGTTTCCTCTGGGTGCTCCGGTTTCCTCCCACAGTCCAAAGATGTGCAGGTCAGGCGAATCGGCCATGCTAAATTGCCCGTAGTGTTAGCTGCATTAGTCAGAGGGAAATAGATCAGGCTGGGTTCCTCTTCGGAGGGTCGGTGTGGACTTGTTGGGCTGAGGGGCCTGTTTCCATGCTGTAGGGAATCTGAATTAGATTAGATTAGATTACTTACAGTGTGGAAACAGGCCCTTCAGCCCAACAAGTCCACACCGCCCCGCCGAAGCGTAACCCACCCATACCCCTACATCTACATCTACCCCTTACCTCACACTACGGGCAATTTTGCATGGCCAATTCACCTGACCTGCACATCTTTGGACTGTGGGAGGAAACCGGAGCACCCGGAGGAAACCCACGCAGACACGGGGAGAACGTGCAAACTCCACACAGTCAGTCGCCTGAGGCGGGAATCTAATCTAATCATTCCTACAAACTGATGTTTTAAAACATGTTGTCGAGAAATAAACAAAAAAAGTGAAACTTCTTCTGTTCAAACCCCAGATGATAACACTGCCAAGCTGCATTATGTTATTCAGCTCTCTGATGCTTCCCCATGAAGTCAGTCTGAGATGTGTGTGCCCCACCTACCCCAGAGGTATGCGACAACATGACTGAAAAGGTTGATGAGAAGGCTTCAGAGACATCCTGATTGTTACAATGGAGCCAACCTTTGGCTGTGCACAGCATCAGCAGCAAAATTGTTTTGTATAACTACGCCGGAACATCCCAAAGCATTTCCCAGTAGCATCAGTAAGCAAGATTAGACACCCATTCAATTCAACCAAATAACCAAAGAGGTAGGAGCTTCTGGAAGGAGGAGAGAGAGGGAGAGACTCTGAGGGAGGCAATTCCAGAGCTGAGAGTCCTGAGGGCAACATCACCAGTGAAACAGTAATAAAACTCAGGGGAGAACTGGGAAACCATGGAGATCTCAGAGGACTCCAAAGCTGGAGGAGTTGACAGACAAAGGGGAAGAGCCAAGACCATGAAGTGATTTATGAAATGTAAAATTCAGCGTTGTCAGACCAAGCATCAATTTAGATTAATGAGTCGACAGGTGAAGAGGACTTGGTAAGATTTCGGAAATGTGCCGATGACCTTGGATGATCTCAAGCTATTGAAAGCAGTGATCCTATTTTTGACCTACTCCAGCTCTCCCATTCGAGTAAGCAAATAGTAATCAACCCAATGAGGTTTGGAATATGTTTCACACATGGACAACGAGCTGCACTCCATCGCACTTCCAACGGCACAAGAGCATCGTGCAATTTCTTGCTTGTAAAACCTGAAAATACATCAGGTTCACCGTTTTGCTGAGAATATAGCAGACAAACAGTTTCTACATCGATGTGACATCGTTCTCTGTCTGCTTCCTTAATCAAGACGTAACCCCTTTAAAATAAACATCTGTGTTGCAATGTCAAGAAAGTTTATTTTCTTGTGCTTGGAATAAGGGTCATTACACAGTGCGATCATTTAACTGCACCAAAACAAAATAGATACAGCAGCTGAATTTTGTGCTTTCAGCTGCATCTGACTGACTGCTTTTCGCCTCGGGTTTGTCATCTATTATATTCTTATTGATTATTAATGTCATTCTTCTTATTTCCCCTGCAGATGTTGACTGCTCCTTTTCCAGACACTTTCTTTCAACAATAATAAGGGCTGCTCCATCATAACCTATAACCATACTGAACACAGCTTTAAAAAGGTCCATATTGGACTGAATTTCATATCAGCCTGATTGGATGGAGATGCCCAGTGTGTAAATTTAGGAAATTATGCATAACGAGGCAGATTTGATTCATGAGCTTAAGGTGAAGGAACCCCTAAGGGCCAGTGACCATAATAGGACAGAATTCACCCTACAGTTTTAGAGGGAGAAACTGGAATCAGATGTAACAGTACTATAATTGAGTATGGGTAACCACAAAGACATGAGGGAGGAGCTGGCCTGAGTTGATTAGAAGGGGAGCCGAGCAGGAAAAATGGTGGAGCAGCAATGGTAGGAGTTTCAGGGGGTAACTTGGGAAACACAGCAGAAGTTCATCCCAAAGAAGGAGGAACACACCAAGGGAAGGATGACGCAACTATGTCTGACAAGTGAATTCAGGGAACGGATAAAAGCAAAAGAAAAGAATACAATGCGGTGAAGATCAGTGGAAAGCTTGGGAAATCTTAAAAAAAACAGAGGAGAATAAACGGGGGGAGAAGATGAAATATGAGAGTAAGCTAATATAAAATGAAGATTGCAAGAGCTTTTTCAGTTATATAACAAAGTTAAGGGAGAGGCAAGAATGGACATTGAACTGCTGGAAAGTGAGGCTGGAGAAGTAGTAATGGGGAACAAACAAATAGAGGAGGTATTTTGCATCAGTCTTCACAGTGGAAGACAGCAGCAGTATCCCAGAGCTTTGGGAGAATCATGGGGCAGAGGGATGTAGAATGGCCATCACTAAGGAGGAGGTGCTGGGGGAAGCTGAAAGGTCTGAAGGTGGATAAACCATCAGGACCAGATGGACTACACCCCAGAGTTCTGACAGAGATAGTTGAGGAGATTGTGGAGGCATTGATGGCGATCTTTCTGGAATCACTGGAGTCAGGAAGAGTGCCAGAGGACTGGAAACTGGCTAATATTTAAGAAGAGACGATGGCAGAAGACAGGAAATTATAGGCTGATGGTAACCTGTGGAACTTATTGCTGCAGAAAGATGTGAAGGCCAAGTCATTGAATGTATTTGAGACAGAGATAGAGAGTACTCTTGGCTAGCTTCTCCCCAGCTCCACCGCCTTCCCATTCATCTCTCTACCACCGAGGCTCCCTGCCTTCATTCCTGAAGGGCTTTTGCCCGAAACGTCAATTTTCCTGCTCCTCGGATGCTGCCTGACCTACTGTGCTTTTCCAGCACCACTCTAATCTAGGTTCTTTATTAGCAAAGGGATCAAGGGTTACAAGGAGAAGGCAGGAGAATAGGGAGGATGGTGTCAGCCGTGATCAACTTGTGAGCAGATTGGCGTGATTCTGCTCCCAGATTTTACAATCTTATAAACTCAGAACTGTTATGGCACAGAAAGGAGGACATTCAGCCCATTGTGTCCACATCAGTTATATTCCCTCATGCAAATTTCCCACGTTCCCCCATCTCCCCTCACACCATTTCTATCTAACCATCCAATGCCCCTCTTGAAAGCCTCAATTGAACCTGCCTCCATTACATTTCCAGGCAGTACATTTCAAGCCCTAATTACTCGTTGTGTGCAAATATTTTTCCTTACATCACTCTGGCTTTGTTTGCACTTCACTTTAAATCCCTGCCCTGTCATTCTTCTTTCCTTTCATGAGCATCAATAGCTTCTCCTGAGCTATTCTATTCAGCCTCCACTCGTGACTTTGAAAACCTCCATCAAATCTTGTCTCAGCCTTCTTCCCTCCAAGGAGAACCTCATGATAAGGCTGTACAGGATGTTAGAGAGGCTTTTTCTGGAGTACAACATCCAGTTCTGATCTGTTATAAGAAGGATGTAATTAAACTGAAGAGGGTTTTGAAGAGATTTAACAGGATGTTGGCAGGAATGGAGGGTTAGAATTATAAGGAGAGGTTGGACTGGCTAAAACATTTTCAATGGAGTGTTGGAGTTTGAGGTGTGACCTTATTAAGGTTTATAAAGTCATGAGGGGCATAGATAAGTGAATGATAAGAGTCTTTTCCCAAGGGTGGGGGGGTTCAAAGGGGCATAAATTTAAGGTGAAAGGAAAAAGATTTAAAAAGGACATAAAGTGCAATGTTTTTACACAGGGAGTGATTAGTATGTGGAATGAACTGCCAGAAAAGATGTGAATGTAGGTACAGTTACAACATTTAAAAGACATTTGGATAAGTGTGTGACTAGGAAAGATATGGTGGGATATGGGCCAAGTTTAAGCAGGCTCTGATATGGAGTCATGCAGACTCCAAACGTGAGCTTGCTCTCTCTCCATGGATATTGCCAGACCCGCTGTGATCCCCAGCATTTGTTGTTTTCAGTGTCGGCAGGTGGGACTACTTTACTTTGGGAACAGGAGTTGGTATTGGCCTGACTGGTCCAAAGAGTCTGTTTCCATGCTGTATGACTCTATGGCTCTATGACAACATTCCCAACTTAGAAATCATTGTAGGCTACAGCACAGAAAAAGGCCCTTTGGCCCAGTGGATTTGTGCTGGTCAAAAACAACTGTCCCAATCTCATTGTCCAGCACCTTTGTCTTCTTTATGTTCATATTTAGTCTGCATGCTAGCTCTAACTTTATAATTTACAATAATTTGTAGGGTCTATTCTGATTTCATGGGCATTCTTAATCCACTACAAGTTTGGCATATGCTTCCCTCCAATTTTTAACTCTGGAAGTGCATCAAATTCTCTGAATATGTGTTTGGTTCTTCTCACTACCCTCATTGCAGGAACCGTTCTTGTAAAGAGCCTGGGGGGTGTTGGTATTGTTGCTGTGTTAATTAGTTGCCCATTCTAATGCATACTTTGCCAAGGACAGCTAGCTTTCACGTTGATACCCTCAGGTGGCCAAACACAGGACATCTAGGCCCCCTCTCCCCAGCGTCTTGTCCAAATTTGACACCCTTGTAGCCACTGACATGGGGTTGGCTGTGAAGAGGATGACGTCATTTCAGGTATCCTCCACCTATTGGAGGTTTCTGAACAACTGACCAGGCTATATACCCCTCAGCACATTCTCCCCACCATCCAATATACCCCTCAGCACATTCTCCCCACCATCCAATATACCCCTCAGCACATTCCCTCTTCCCACCATACTATACACCCCTCAGCAAATTCCCCCCACCATCCTATATACCCCTCAGAACATTCCCCCTCCACCATCCTATACGCTTCTCAGCAAATTCCCCTTCCCCGCCATCCTATATACCACTCACCACATTCCCCCTCCCCACCTTACGATATACCCCTCACCACATTCCCCGTTCCTTCCTCTTCCCTGTCAATCTCAAGCCTACCAGCCAGGCCCCATCAGGATCACACAAATAGCCCAGGCTCCACGAACATCTCCTCCCTCTTCAGGACTGACTGTAGTCCCAGTAGTGGCCACTGTTTTTTGTGATACTGCTGAGACAAGAAAGTTGCCAGTCATTTGATTGGTCAGCAGCTTGCAGTATTTGGAGGTGGGACATTCTCTCTGATTGGGTGGGCATTGGGGTGCCCAACCCTCTAATCAATTTAATACACAATGTTGGTTCGATCTCTGTGGGGCAGTGGGCTAGCCAATTGCAAGCAGTCTTTGTAATGACTTTCTATATGTCAAATACAGCCCAATAAGTTGCTATGTTACATTCATAAACATATTAAAAGTCAACATGACATAACATCATAACATATCGTTGCGTCAAGTATATCATTTATAATTTCAACTGTGTGGCAGCAAATACATTTGTTTTTTAAGCACAACAGGTCACTGGTCCAACTTTTTATTTGAGATGTTAAACCAACTGATCAGTTGGATTTTAAAGATCCAACAATTTGGAGAAAGAATAGGACAGATGTCCCCTGATTTCAGCCTCAATATTTATCCCTCATCCAGATGTAGATTCTCTGCACCTTACTACATTCCTGTTTGTAGTGTCCTGTTGTGCTCACATTGTTCTGATTCCCAGCTAAAGTTGTCACGAGACTCGTCCGATCCCAGATAGAGATCTGGCTTGAAGGATCATATTATTTTTACTTAAAGAAGTGGTCTTTCACTGAAACACTAGCATGCGATGCTGCAGATTTGGTTTTAGCAATAAAATGGCTTATTACAAAAAATAAATGAATATAAAATAAAACAAACCAAGCTATTTACACCTAAATGAATTTTAAAGATTTCAAAATATAGAGTGAAAGTACGTTCTCATCTATCCCAACACCATCAGTTCACACTACTCAAATATCAGAGAAAATGTTGCTTCTGTATTAAATTTACAAGATTGTTTCTTTCGATTCCCAGTTTTGAGAGTTTGATAGTCTCTTCCTTGACTATTCACACGACTGACAACCACCTGATGAAGGAGCGGCGCTCTGAAAGTTAGTGCTTGCAATTAAACCTGTTGGACTATAACCTGGTGTTGTGTGATTTTTAACTTCACACAACTGAGCTTAGACTTTCTCAAATAACTACTCAAGGGTTTTAAACAAACATTTCAGGTCTGGAATTTCAAAGTAAGACACTTACACTGAAGTAAACTATTTCTTAATAAAAAAGAACTGTGGATGCTGGAGGTAGAAACGAACACAGGAATTGCTCGCAATTCTCAACGGGTCTGGCAGCATATGTGGGGAGAAAACAGAGTTAAAGTTTTGTATCTGGTGATTCTTCCTCAGAACTGGTGTGTTCTGATGAAGAGTCACCGGATTCAAAACATTAACTCTTAACTCTTTTGAACGAACTCTTTCCTTGAGGAGAAATTGCGTTCTTACATTTAACTTCAACCAGGACCTTTGCAAACTATAATCAAAAACTTTCCAATCTATGAGATTTTTGCCTAGGCAAAAAAAAACCTTGTTCCTTCTAATTCAAATGACAGCTAATGCTTTTCAATGTTTACTCTGGTTGTAAAAGTCTCCCACTGCAAACAGTTATTACACCAGGAGCACTCTCGCTATCTCACATTGGCATAAAGAAAATTTATGGTTCCAGAGAGGCTGACAAGTTAACTGTTAAACTCCCTCACAAGCACAGATCAAAACCCACATGTGACTAGTTCAAAATCCAAACAATAAAATAAATAACATATTCTGCAAGCGCTGCTTCCTACATCACAACATTTATTACACTTCAAAAACATTTCATAGGCTGTCCCATGCATTGGTACATTCTAATGTTGTGAAGGGCACTTTATAAGTTTGAAGCTTCAATACAGAAATCTCAGTATTTGTTTTATCATTATTTAGTTGACCTCCAAAGCCTGACCATTCCATTGTTTCAGTGGCAAGATAGATCTATTGATGCTAGTTAGTGCATCCATAAAAGGGAACATTTTTTTAGGGAGGGTGGGTTTGAACTCTTGGAGGGGGTGTCAGGGAGGGAATGGGGTTATTGCTGCAATTCATTCCCTTTCAATCTACTATAATTTTAAAAGAAGAAACTGTTTAACCAGCCCTGAAAAATGCTGGAATCTTGACTCACATTCTCTCTCTTCACTCTGCCTCAAGTGGAAGAGTCCTCCTCTCTTAACAAAACAAGTTGGGCTGTACGTGGTCCGTGATAAAGCCAGCTAGCAACTGGAAAACCCCTTTAAAGAGAAACAAATAAATATTGTTTACCTTTTTTTGAAGAAAGCTGCTAGACATCTTTATCAGTATAAAATAAAACTTCTTGTAGGATAATCACACTCAGTGGTTCGATTTTACAAACTTGAATCAAAGTTGGAACTAAGTTTATGTGAAGGTCAGTCAAGCCAATATCAGAACCCTTCTGATTTATTTTTTTACAAATGGGAAACACATTGAACCAGAAGGACAGCAAAGAAGAAAATGGTAGCTATGAAAGCGCTACAATTCTATTTAAAATTGGTGCTCATTATCCTTCAAAGCTCAGAGAAAGGGTTAATCATTCAGGGTGAGTGGACGTTAATTGCATTAACTAGCTCTATTTGAGCATTTAATGGTGAAATATTCAATACTATACTGAAAGAAGTGCAACAGGCTGTATGTAGAATGTGAAAAGCGTGAACAGCATAAACACATTAAGGAAATCAGTCTTCTGCATGGCTCATATTAAAAATTGTGCATTTAATGCACGGGTTAGATCCTCATCCCAGATATTAAATTAGATTCACTACAGTAAGAAAACAGGTCCTTTGGCCCAACAAGTCTACACCAACCCTCTGAGCAGCAACCCATCCAGACCCATTTCCCTACCTTATATTTACCCCTGACTAATGCACCTAACGCTCCTTGCAATTTAGCACAGCCAATTCACCTGACCCGCACATCTTTGGACTGTGGGAGGAAACTGGAGCACCCGGAGGAAACCCACGCAGACACAGGGAGAATGTACAAACTCCACACAGACAGTCGCCCAAGGCAGGAATCGAACCTGGGTCTCGTGAGGCAGCAGTGCTAACCACTGAGCCAACGTACCACCCTATGGTATCAACTCATAGTAACCGATATAACCAATCATTGGGAGAAGGGGGTCTCACTGTGCATGGACCAAAGATTGAGAACTCCAGCATCGTTACTTGCGGGCTCTGGGTTAATGGAATTGGGTGGTCCTTCACTCAGAAGCACTTCATGGGTGTTTTGAGGCACCCTATAGAGGAAAGGGAGAGGTTCTGAGAAGCACCCTCCATTTCTCCTATTGGTTCTTCCCTTCTGTGCAGCTCGGAGATGGTAAGGACTGCAGATGTTGGAGAGTTGGAGTCAATAAAGCGTGGTGTTAGAATAGGCACAGCAGGTCAGGCAACATCTGGGGAGCAAGAGAGTTAACATTTCATGCATATCCCTTCGTCAGGACCTGATGAAGGGTTATGCTCAGAAGGGCGACTCCCTTGCTCCTCAGATGCTGCCTGGCCTCCTGATCAGCTCCCAGCACTGGCCCCTCATCTGCTGTAATTTAACTGTGATGTTCCCAGGCCTTGGGTGGTGCCTTACTGGTAGCCTCCAAAGATGTCCTGGTGGCTCTGCCATTCTATAGAACAACCAGATTATTGTAAGCTGGCCATTCCCAGTAGACTGGCCTTCAGCCTCCATGGTGATTTTCTCATTAATTCCCAGGATGTGGACATCACTGGTAAGACCAGTCTCTGATGATCATCATTAATTGCCCTTGAACTGAACGGCATGTAATCCCAGTTCAGAGGGCAGTTAAATGTCAGCCACTTTGCTGTAGACATGAAGTTACATGTAGGCCATACTACATAAGAAGGGCAGTGTTCCTTCTCTTAAGGACATTAGTAAACCAGGTTTTTTTACTGACAATTAACAATGGTTTCATGGTTACCATAACAGAGACTAGTTTTACATTCTCAGATTTATTCATTAAACTCTGTTGTGATTGGAATGTGGGCCAGGTGGATCTCATTGAGTATGAGTCCTTGTTTGGGGCTGCTAACCTGGGCCAATTAGGGAGCCCAGGTTGACTGATATAAGCAAGAAATCACTGCCTGCCCCTCTTCCGGGGTTACGTTAGAGCCCGGGTGTCCTTGGAGAAGGAGCACGCGGTGTCCACCCACACCCTGGAGTCGTTCAGGGAGAGGTGGGCGCCGCAGGGAGTGGAGTGCATCATTTCTCCCTCCAACTCTATTTTGATTTAGTCCCTACCCTCCCCTTCACTGTTTTGCTCACACAGCATTGCCCTGTGGTTTGAAGGGCAGTGCTTGTCACTGGCCACTCGGGTGTTTTTCCTATCTTCCTGGTGGTGGAAATTGAATAAAGATTCGTACACTTTGTGTCTTTCACTGTGTCTCACACCTGCACACACACACCATGGGTGCTGGGGAAAAAAATAAGCACTACCGCACTTAGACGGTTGTGTGGGGGTTAGATTTAAAAAAAAAAAAGTAATCAGGGGATTTAAAAAAAAAATAAAAAAGAGAAGAAAAAAAAAAAAAATAAGCAAGAAATCACTGCCTGCCCCTCTTCCGGGGTTACGTTAGAGCCCGGGTGTCCTTGGAGAAGGAGCACGCGGTGTCCACCCACACCCTGGAGTCGTTCAGGGAGAGGTGGGCGCCGCAGGGAGTGGAGTGCATTATTTCTCCCTCCAACTCTATTTTGATTTAGTCCCTACCCTCCCCTTCACTGTTTTGATCACACAGCATTGCCCTTTGATGTGAAGGGCAGTGCTTGTCACTGGCCACTCGGGTGTTTTTCCTATCTTCCTGGTGGTGGAAATTGAATAAAGATTCATGCACTTTGTGTCTTTCACTGTGTTTCACAGCTGCACACACACACCATGGGTGCTGGGGAAAAAAATATATATATATAAGCACTACCGCATTTAGGCGGTAGTGTGGGGGTTAAGAAAAAAAAATAGAAAAAAAAAGTAAGAAATTCAGAGAGTATCCTCAGTCTAGAAACTGGCTCTTAGCTGGCAGGACAGAGCCCATGTACTGTATACATGTAAATAAAGGGTGACTTGGTGATGGGGTACCAGCCTCTATGCCGCTATTTCAAACACGAAGCTATTAGCAGTGGTAGTGAGATTTGAATCCTTGTCCCCAAGGTCTACAAAATCCAATTCAGTGACATAACTAACCAATTCTTCACAGTCCCTTGGTCCTGGGAGGCTGACCACCTCCAGGTTATGCGCTTAAATTATGTATATTTAATATGGGGTCTAATCAAGAGAAATAAAAGGGATAAGCAAAAAATTGAAGTAAATCATTTTAATTTTTGATATTCAGTAAATTACTCCAACCTTTATCAACTTCTGATAGAATGAGACTCCACACTTTCAAAATTAAATTTTCCAAACCTGAGAAGCTGCTTAGCAATAATTATCACAAATTCACTTTCTCCTGAATGCAGCAGTGTAAACATTTGGTGGGTATTTGATTGATTTCAATGCTATGTCTATTAGAAAGAACATTTCACTCTGTGCAGGCATGAGCACCACCAGCAGCAATTTACAGATATCTCTTTTAGACTCCATATGTGTGAATGCCAGATGCTGCTGTCTGATCATTATCCTCAATACTAACTCTCAGCTATAATGAACACATTTGTTAAATTGTTTATTTAATTATTAAACATATCATACCCATTTTCCTGGGAAGTATCTGATTCTGGGTACTCATCAAATAAGGTATGGAACGATTAATCTCAGAGAAAGGCCAATCCCTTACATTTATAAAACTACTATGTATTATATAAACAATTAAGAATTTAATCAACTGAATCTGATGCTATATCTTCTTCAAACATTAATTAGAATGCAGATTACTGAATAAATACTGTGGTCTTCTGCAAATTAAGCAAATCCACATTATATGTTTATTTGCGTGCTAAAACAATCACAATTTGGGTCAGCACAGTGGCTCAGTTGTTAGTGGTGTTGCCTGACAGCACCAGGGATCTGGGTTTGATTCCACCCATGGATGATTGTGTGTGGAGTTTGCACATTCTCCCTGTCTCTGTGTGGATTTTCTCTGGGTGCTCCAGTTTCTTCACACAGACCAAAGATGTGCAGGTTAGGGCAGATTGGCCATGGTAAGTTACCCACAGTGCCCAGGTAGATGGGTTAGCCGTGGGAAATGCAGGAGCAGGGTAAGGGGCTGGGTCTGGGTGGGATGCTGTTCAGAGGGTCAGTGGACTTGATGGGCCGAATGGCCTGCTTCCAAGTTGTAGAGATTATTGATTTATTACTGTCACATGTACCAAGGTACATTGAAAAGTATTGTCTTTGGAGCTTTGCAGGCAAATCGTACTATATATCAGGGTAACAGAACAGAGTACAGAATACAGTGTTACAGCTATAGGGAAGGTGCAGATTGAGATTGGAATTAACATTGAAGAGGTCTATTCAAAGTATGATAACAACGGGGAAGAAGCTGTTCTTGAATCTGTTTGTACATGTATACAAACCTTTGTATCCTCTGCCCAATGGCAAGAGCATGGATGAGAGTATAACTGGGGTGGGAGGTGTCTTTATAAATAATTACCAGTGATAAGAGTTGCACAATGTCTGTTGCTATCTTATATATGATAATTACAAGATTTATTTGTATTGTCATCACATTTTAGTACTTGCTATCAAGATAATTTTCAACAAGCCGACTATCTGCTCAGAAGGGATAGTTAGCAGGCCAGTCCTGCCTCAGTGAATGGAAGATGGTATCAATGGAAGCAAGCTCAGACAGGCTGATAACCAAGTGATGGATTCACCACTGCCAGTGTTTCAGCAATGTCGAGTAAAACTGACGTCCGTAATACTCACGCCAAGTGCTGTGCCTGAAAGTCGTGTAACATTCTATCATGAACTGGCACCAAATGTATCCACTTGTATCTTGATTACCCAGGCTTTCCAAATCCATAGTGCTTCAGTCAGAGCAAAAGTCTTGTCAAGTTATCTTTGTTGTGACTTTGTGGGGCTCAATCATTTAATTTAAAGTCAGATCTCCACCCTTTGTGAACATTTCAAGCGACTCTTCCAGGTTGATGTTGAATACAATTCTCCCCTTTCATTAGCAACTTTGTACAGCCTACAGCAGGCATTTCAAACACATTACCTCAAGCTCTCTACCGTCCTACTGATTCCTCAATGCATCCAGTCATCAGAGTGTCTGTTTCAGCAGCTCAGTTCTGGGTTCCGTCTGAGTTTGAATGGTGCTGTGAAGCTTATTGTATCTGTGTTTTCTGTTCTCCTTTTCAGCAGACTTTGAATAGTGACATTAGCTCAGATTCCACTGTGGGACTTTAATCACTACCCAGTCAGCTATCCTGTCTGCCTGCTCCTTCAAATAATAGTGGCACAGTGGATCGCTTCAAGAGGCAGACATCAGGGCTGTTGTCATGGTATCATGCGCTAACTCGGATTATTCTGTTCTTTGGCCCAACACTATCTGCATATTGATGACCTATAAGCCTATTCTATTTACATATGTTCTGTGTTTGTTACCAGGGGCGCCAGTGATTATATGTGGGCATTTCATAGAAACCTGTCTCCTTGTGATAAGTGACTTTGCTCACTCATGCTACCATGTTCTTTCCAGACCCGATGGCTGCCTAATCACTGCTTTGAAAGATCAGTGCCACAAAATGATTATAAGCTGTTGCAACCTACAAGGCAACGAGTGGGGACATTCTTTGAATGTCATGGTTCCAACAGTTGGCACAGCTCCCATACAATCCCACACATAATGCAAAGAGATGATAAGCAAAGGTGTCCTCAGATATTCCCTCCCAGGTTAGTGGGGACAACTTGGCTTTTGGGTTGAGGACCCAGTAAGCGGTGAAATTCCTCAGACGCAATCATCACTACCTTTTATTTCCTTTGGCTGAACTTCTGCTCTTCCAAAGCTATTCAAAGGCACATTACACAGACGAACAGCTGAAACTGTGCATTGCCCAAGAATGATTTTGGATTTACTACCTGCAAATAAGCAATTGGTCTGTTTGGGATTTCGATTCCACATGAGCTCCCACAAACTCTAAATTATGACTTACTCCACCATCATATCCATCTCCTCCATTCTCCCTCATTAAGGTCTGGATTTCCTGCCCCTGTGGTGGGTGCATAAAGTTTGGGATTTGCTGTTTCACCACACCAGCCTTGGGAGAAAGTGTTCTGGATTATGGGGTCTTTGCTGAAGACTGGGGCTGTACACATACTGGAGTTGGGCCCATTACCCTCCCAGAAAGAGTTCAAAGGTGAACACAAAGATTGAGAAAACACTAAGGTGGCTAGTTCCTGGAACTTCAACCACTTACCTTTTTGAATATTGAGCCTTTTCAGCCCTTCACCGTCATATTCTGCGCATTTCTTCAATAATCTGTTCAGGCTAACTCTGACCCACAGCCAATGCCTCTTCACACAGTCCAATCAATGTCCTTCCATTCATTCAAATCGCTCCTTGCAGCTCTAAGCAAACTTAGTGCCAATTAATGCCCAGTCACCACTCTTGCCAGTTGGGGTCCCTTCTTGGAGGTTCCAAAGCCAAGGTCAGCTGATCCAATAGAATTTTATTTGTGTTTGTTTGTGTTGGGCTCTTGGTGAATGGCCTCATATTAAAATTCAGAGGACACAGCTTAAAAATACGGGGTAGACCATTTAGGACAGAGATGAGGAGAAACTTCTTCACCCAGAGAGTGGTGGCTGTGTGGAATGCTCTGCCCCAGAGGGCAGTGGAGGCCTAGTCTCTGAAGTCATTTAAGAAAGAGTTGGATAGAGCTCTCAAGGATAGTGGAATCAAGGGTTATGGAAATAAGGCAGGAACAGGATACTGATTAAGGATGATCATATTGAATGGTGGTGCAGGCTCGAAGGGCAAAATGGCCTACTCCTGCACCTATTGTCTATTGTCTATTGTCTTTGCATTTATTTCCAAACCAAATTAATTATTTTTCCTGGCGGGGGAAGCAAATATTTCTTACAGCTTTCTCTTCATAAATGAGACAGTCATCATTCAAAGAGCCAAGACACTCTCTTGACTCCCCTCAGTAACGTCATATGTAAATGCATTGATGTTTTTCAAGACACTGAGTCAATTTTGGAATGTGAATGACGTTAGACAACTGCAAGCTCATGAACCAGGGAGAAAGCATTTCAACAATTTTGCGGGTTAGTATTACCACATTATTTTTCCCTTAATTATAAATTTGACACTGAAACCCACATTACACACAGCCTTCATCCATTTTGGATTATACTGTACAGCCCCTGCTCATTCAGCAATGTGTCAAATGATAGTAAGTTAGAAATAATAATAGCCAGAGAATCTCATATTACTATCCAAGGTGTGCAATAGAAAATCCTGACTAATCCTTCACGACAAGTCCTTGATAAGTGAAGCTTTTATAGGAAGGAAGCTATTGACTTAAGTGAGGCTTGATATAGAATTTAAACATGACAGCAAACATTGGATTCTTTTTTCACTCAGGCATGTTTGCAGAAAACATTTGCCTTGATCGAGTCTAAAAGAAATGCAGAAATTGTCAAAATAAATTTATTTTTAAAGATTATTTTGCAAAATAAAGCACTTTGATGTCAAAATCTCTGATAAGTTGACACTGGAATGGTAATAGATTAGGCAGATGTCAGTCCATATTGATTTGGATGCTAGATCTAATTTCCATCATACGTTCCATTTTTTAAAAAAACATTTTGTCTGGAAATCTCCTTCAGAAAGTAATTAGATGGAAACTGGGATAGGTGAGAACCCAATCTTCCAACACGACAACATGGGCTTAAATGTTGGTTATATTAGTGGGATAATATACCTGTCTTTCCTTTGCAGTTTTCAAATAGATTTTGGTCATCTGAAGTCCTTGTGTGGGAGAGACGATCCAGAGATGGGTGAGTTAGTTCACACCTAATTACCAGCAAAGACAGAAAGACCGGCCCAATGTGGAAGGTTGGTCAGAAGACAGGAGTTGGAGTAGGTAACTCATCTCATTGAAATTGGTACCGAAAGTAGAGTCGCAAGTAGATAGGATAGTGAAGAAGGTATTTGGTATGCTTGCTTTTATTGGTCATTGCACTGAGTATTGGAGTTGGGAGGTCATTTTGCGGCTATACAGGACATTCGTTAGGCCACTTTTGGAATACTGTGTGCAATTCTGGTCTCCTATCTATAGGAAGGATGTTGTGAAAGGGTTTGGAAAATAATTACACTGATGTTGCCTGGTTTGGAGGGTTTAAGCTATAGGGAGAGACTGAATAGGTTGGGGCTGTTTTTCCTGGAGCATCGAAGGCTGAGGGGTGATCTTCTAGGGGTTTATAAAATCATAAGGGGCATGGATAGGGGGTGAATAGACAAAATCTTTTCCCCAGGGTGGGGGAGCCCAGAACTAGAGAGCATAGCTTTAACATGAGAGGGGAGAGATTTAAAAGAGACTTTAGGAACAACTTTTTCACACAGAGGGTGGTGCGTGTGTGGAAAAAGCTGCCAGAGGAAGTGGTGGAAGCTGCTATAATTACAATATTTAAAAGACATCTGGATGAGTATGTGAATAGGAAGTGTTTAGAGGGATATGGGCCAAATGCTGACAAATGGGGCTAGATTTATTTAGGATACCTGGTCGGCATGGGCGAGTTAGACTGAACAGTCTATTCCCATGCAGTACAGATCTATGACAATGACTCTATGAATCACTGAGCTCATGGACAATCTGAAACCTAACTCTACCCACACTAGCTTTCTTTCTTTATTATCCCTTATTATCTTGGGTAACAACAAAAACATTAACCTGTTTTCAAATTAACCATTGATATAACATCATCCATCACTTGTGGAAGAAAGTTTCAAATTCCTTTCAGTTTATTACATGGAGAAATGTATGACTTCCTTTAAGATCTAGCTTTACTTCTTTAACATTTCAACCTGATAATAGCTTCTCTCAAGCTGACATGTCTGTTCCCCTTATGAACTTGAAAACCTTGATCAATCCACATCTTATTCCAAATTTGTGGGAATACAATATGGTTTGCTTAATCTCTCCTCAATTCTGGGAGTCTAGTTATTATTCTAGGACCCTTACTGCATGCTGCCTCTGAGAACTTTTCAACATTCCTAAAGTGTGATGGCTAGGATTACTTACAGCACTTAAGGTGTGGCCTAACCAATGTTTTACAGTTCTGCACCATTGTATTGTTATGGTCAAGACCAGACCCCCTCAAAATGTTTTAACAAGGCAGCTTAAGACCTTAACTTTTTCTAATTTTTAAAGAAAATGTAAAGTACTGTGTTCCAGAGACAATGTGACTGGTCAAACTATTTGATGTTAAGCAAAACACAATATATTTAAACACCATAGTTAAAATACAAACAAAAGAAAGAAGAACTTAAAATAACTTGATTCCATTGGAAACTTAACTGAATAATAGAAACAGTAACTGTTGCTAATGAACTGTTCCAGTACAGTAACATCCCATAAAAAATCCCTTGGCAAAAAAGGCAAATTCAGAAAAACAGATTTGTCTCCTAGGTGACCCAGCAGCAGAGAGAAACTCCAGCCTCGAGCAGTAACTGAGAGAGGGAAAAGATAGTTTCCACTTCTTCAAACCTCTAACAGCAATTGCTTAAACCTAAATCTGAAAACTGAAAAAAGAAACTAGGAAGTCTGGTCTGTGAGAGCTGGCCACCCACCCAGCCAGACTGCCTCTATTATTCCAACTTTTAAAAACTCAAGGCTTGATAAGCTGTTTACTTTCTTAGAGATAATCCTTACCTCTTGCTCAATCGCCCTTAAAAAAGGTAAAAATTGTCTCTTAAAGCCACAGCCTCGTCACAGTATTCTATATATGTGATAACAAACATAATGCCCTAAGACAATAGGAAGCCCTGTTCCAATACTAAGGATGAGAATACATGAAGGGTAAGTTTAACCTTCAGTTCTCTGGCAGAATAAGATTGCTTGCCCATAGAAGACAACCTGATTTTGATCTTGCTCTACCACATCACCTTGGCTATAGGCCCTGTGTGGAAAGTGGGACTAGCATAGGCAGTAGTTTTTTTGACTGAAGGGTCTCTTCTGTACTGTATGATCATATGATACCAGACAGCTAAGCTGCACAGGTGAAAGCGACACACAGTGTTGGGGAATAGCAGCAACAGAAATGTCAAGTGCTCACATAAGTGGAAAAGTATCCTGTTTGCAACATGTTAGTTGAAAGCAGAATGGCCATAAAGATCATCCTTTACACAAGATTGCTACTCATGTGAGCTAAATCCTGTTCAGTAAAAGGTAATGCTTGCAAGTAACAGTCTTTCTCCCTCCCGAACCACACACACACCCCCCCCCCCGCCCCCCATCAACCTGTTCCAGTGTGGGTGGGACACAAACCCAGGCCTCTCAGCTCAGAGGTAGAGACACAACCACTGCACCACCAGAGCCTATACAGCCAACTTTGAGAAAGCAACCCTATTGCTATCAGCTATTATGATCCCAGCAGATATTCCTATTGGACAAGAAATATTCCACACTGAGACCATCTTCATAAATCATATTTTCAGTCTCTCACTGAAACATAAACATATAATGTTGCAGATTTTGTTTTGACAATAAAACAGAAAAATATCAACATAGAATAAACCAAGCTATTTACTTACAGGATAAATTCAAAGCATTTTAACCACACAGTAAAAGTATAATTCCCAAGAATTCCAAAAACACTATTGCAAGTTCCAAAAGAAAATCTCTTGTAAAGTTCCAAAAATCCCCTTTTACCATACTCACACTAGAGAAGAATAAAATCTTTTTCTAACTCTTTGATAGACTCAAGGTAAATGTGACTTTAACTCTGAGACTGGAAACTCTGATTGCTTGAGAAAGAAGTTATTGTATATCTGTTCTGAAACATTATTAATTTCAAGTAATCTCTTCAGGATTTCTCCTGAGCTGGCACTATCAATAACTCTCTACCCTGAGGTAATTTAATCTTATCATAGTCCCCCTTTCTCAGAAGCATCACTCTATACAATCATTTGTAGCTAAAGACTTCACAGAACTGCTTAAAAAACAAAGTAAAACTGTAAATTCCTCTGACTAAGCTATGGGTATTTCCCACAAGTTTTAAATAAAGTATAAATCCAGATATTTGTAACAAACTTTAAAAACATAGTCTATATTGCTCAGTTGCAAAATATCTGAGGGGAAACAAAAACTCAGCCAAAATATCTCTCATGAACTGATTTTTAAAAAAAAATCACCATGGCTGCAGAAAAAAAATGCAACTTTAGACACATAGGAAACAACTATGCCAACAGCCCAACCTTAAAATAATTGTTACTAAAAAGTATGTATCTATATAAATCACATAGTTTATCACAATATTAGAAAGAAAAACTGACCAAAATTGTTGAAGAAATGTTCTTTTCAGAGGTATGCAATAAAGAATAGATTATTGTGTGAGCTTCATATAAATTAAAGTTGAGGAATGGCTCATGCAACCAAACCTCTTGTGTTCATGAACCAATACTCAAAATATTTTTTACTGAAGACATATTACATTATGTACTGTATTTATGAATTCATTCATCTTAGTACTGTCGCAATAACAGGCTGCCAACAGTATTTTGGTCTCCCTTCTTATTTAGTCACCACAAATGCATTAACATTAAATCATTTTTTTTAGATGTACCACCTCACCCATGTCGAATAGGAAATTTATGGATGCAATATTCAGTTTTTGTCAGTAATAATTTTTATTTTTGCAAAGCCAACTGAGAACAGCATCAAGTCAGATGCCCAACCTGTTACTGGTTAGATTTTCTCACCTTCTTTTGCCCGAGGTTACAACCAACCACAGCAGACACCAATTTCAGAACAAAATTCTGTCATAAAATATGCATGTGGTCATCTCATTGAATTATCAGAGCACATTTAAAATCACTTTGTAAGAGAAAGCTATTAAGTGAGTATTAAGAGGGTTGGTAATGAGTCTGTCGCTACAGAGCTTTGACATGTTTACTGTTAATCCTACCCCATGCTGGAACAACATAAAAAGTGACTGCAATGTTTAATTAACATCTGTATGCCATGACACAAAGCTGGTGATCAAAGAAAGGACAACATGGAGACAGAGTCCGGGAAGAGACAGGCAGTTACCACTGTAATTACTGCAACTCACAGCAGCTTTCACTCTTGTCTCATTAAGATCACAGTGTGCTACAGCACTTGAAGCTGCAAACTGGATGGCTGCTCAGTCACCACAATGAACTGGGCCATGTGGCCACTTCCTGTAGCCTCCTTATAACTAAACACACACACACACACACACACACACACACACACGTGCACTCATAGTCACACACACGCGTGTACACACAGACACACACACACACACAGTCAAGACGCGCGCGCACACAGACACACACGCAGTCATTGTGCTGTTCTGTTGGGACTTTGGATGTTTTTGAAGACTACTACTGGTGCACTGTTCTGTTGTCACCGGCTGCAATCTAAAGTGGAGCAAGACCACAAGGTCTTGCATCAGTAAAATTTCTCAATTCACTTCCACTCCAGCAAGCGTGGGGTTCAAGCTGCCGGGGCAGCAGGGTTATAGGGAGGCGTTGAATAGACTGAGGCTTTTTTGCCTGGAGCATGGGAGGCTGAGGGGTGACCCTATAAGAGGTTTATAAAAGCATGTGGGACATGAATAGGGTTAATAAACGAGGTCTTTTTTTCCTGGGGTACAGGAGTCCAGAACTATAAAGCATAAGGTTTAAGGTGAGAGGAGGAAACGTTTAAAAGGGACCTCAGTGATAACTTTTTCATGCAGAGGGTGGTACATGTATGGAATGAGCTGCTAGACGAAGTGGTAGAGGCTGGTACAATTACAACATTTAAAAGGCATCTGGATGGGTGTATGAATAGGAAGGGTATAGAGGGGCAAAGCTGGTAAATGGGATTATGTCAGATGGGAATATCTGGTCAGCACAGACGAGTTGGTCTGAAGGGTATGTTTCTGTGCTGTACATTGTTATGCCCTCAATGTTACATAGCACAGGCTTAAACACTTGCAGAGACAGGCAGGCAATGTTAAATGTATATGCAGAAGACCAGACTGGAGGTCACATCACCAGCTCTGTTACTAAAAAACTCACTGAAGATTAAAGCATTGATTGTCACCCTTCCTGTGAGCTGGTTAGCTCAACGTTGAAAACGGAACAATTTTGCTTCCCAGGACTGATGCTAAATTTCCCCATGATCTAAGAACAATAAAAAAGGCAATTTAACTAAATAGCAACCTGAATACTCACCAGTTTCAAACTGGGCTAACTGCCTAGAACTTGCTGGAATTGGCTCTAATTAGGTATTCAGGCAAAGCTCCCAATCTCTATTGGGCCAACTGCTGGGAACTTCGACAAAAGCGAAGCTGTAGGAAGTTGTGTGAGGGAGCGTTACGTGGTAAGTTAAAAGGATGTAGTTACTGAAAGTGGCTACACTTGGCAGATTGATTTTTCTGAAACCTTACAGAGATTTTAAATATTCCAAAAGGTTTTTCAGCAATCTTATTTGAGGTTATTTGTGGTGAGAAATATAAATGGTAATCATTAAAGTAGACAGGAAAGGTATGTGCAATAAGATGGCACAGTCCCTGATCCGTATGTTATTGTGAGAGTGTTACATGCGTTCTAAAGAGGTTAGGTCTGGCTATGTTCATCTGTGCCATCATGGGAAGTGATGCAAGCTCACATGATCATTCTCACACCATTTGGTGGCAAGATTGGTGTCTTGTAAGCAAAGGTTAATTAGTTAGGGACTCTATTCACTGGAGTTTAGAAGATTGAGAGGTGATCTCATTGAAACATATGGGATTCTTAAAGGGTTTGACAGCGTAAATGCTGAGAGGGTGTTTCCCCTTATGGGATAGTCTAGGACCAGAGGGCACAGTCTGAGAATAAAGGTGAACCAATTTAAGACTGAGATGAGGAGGAATTTCTTGCTTTAGAGGATTGTAAGTCTTTGGAAGTCCTTGCCACAGAGAGCTACGGAGACAGAGTCCTTAAGTATATTTAAGGCTGAGGTAGATTCTTGATCAGCCAGGAAATCAAAGGTTACAGGGAAAGGGCAGGAAAGTGGATGTGAGAAATGTCAGCTCAGCCATGATCCTATTGAATGGTGCAGCAGGCTGGAGGGGCCGAATGGCCTACTCGTATTCATTATTTTTATGATCTTATTTAATAGGCCACATTGGTATGTTTCATAAGAAAAATTAATGTTTACCTTACCTCAGCAGACTCTGTAAATATTCTTCAGCAGCAATAATGAGACCAAGAATCTAATATTGATGTTACTACAGCTTAGCAGGGAATAGTGCATCGATAATCGTGGCCCCACTGTTCATCACATCATTAAAAAAATCTATACAAGTCCCAATCAGATAACCAAAATGACCAGTTTCCTGATCAAGTATTATCCAGGACAAAAGCAATTCACAGCAGAGTTCTTCATTGACAGTCAAAATAATCATTGATTGAACACTTTCAGAAGAACAGTGAAAAGAAGGGATTTCTGATTTATACAACACACACAGACACTCACACACACAACACACACACACACACACACACTCACACATACACACACACATACACACACACAGAAACTCACACACACACGCATACACACACACATACACACACAGACACTCACACACAGACACTCACACATACACACACACACATACACACACACACATACACACACACAGAAACTCACACACACACACACATACAGACACATACACACGCATACACACACACATACACACACAGACACTCACACATACATAGACACAATCACACACATACAGACACTCACATACACACGCATACACACACATAGACACACACATACATACACACACATACACACACACAGACAGACACAGACACTCACACACACACACACAGACCCTCACACATACATAGACACACTCACACACACATACAGACACTCAGACACTCACACGTACATAGACACACTCACACACACACACACACAGGGAGAGTCACACACTGACACACAGACAGACACACAGACAGACACACACACATACACACACACAGTCACACACTGACACACACACATACACCATACACAGTCACACACTGACACACACACATACTCAGACACACATACACACACAGTTATGATTAAGGCATAACTATGGTAGAAACAGGAATGTAGACAGGGGAAGAAAATTCTGAAGATCAGAAGTTCAGACCTCATGGGAGTTTTTTTTCCCAACACCAGTCCTTTTGGATCCTTGTACAGTGATGATTACCTGTCAATTCAACTGAGTCTTTTTTTACCCTTGTACAGGTTCTAAGCTTTCTGGGTTGTCTGTCTATCTATTTCTCTCCACGTGGAGTGAAGAAAAGGGAGAGAGAAAGAGAGAGAGAGAAAGAGTGAGGTAGAAACTGTCTGTGTGATGGCTGTTGTTAATTTCTGTGACTTTTATATTTTAAGCTTTAACCTTTTGCAGCTCAACGAGAGAGCAGTTGCCAAGCAGAATTTCCTTAACTTGGAGCCATTCATTCAATCTCGACATGTCCCTCACTCTCTCCTTCTCTCTCTGCTTCCAATAAGTGACATTCAACACCAAGTAACACTTGTTTCCTCAAGTGGTAAAACTAATTTGTATTTCAATTTGAGCAGTCCAACCTCCATTTCTGTTCATTATTCTAAACCTTTTTTAGAATCTGCAGTCTCTTGCACTATGAAGTTGCAAAAGGAATGTTATAATTTTAAGCACTTTAAAATAGTCTCCACAGAGGGAATCAGCAGCCCAGCATTGCCAGCAGGAGACATCATCAGTTGACCTTGACCGCGTGTTATAGATTGGCACATTGCAAGGTCCAGGACTACGTGCTGAGGAATGCACTAAAACCTGGGGCAGCTGCTGCCAAGGCACAGTGGGGAAAGACCACTGTCTGAAGTCTTTCTGTTGAAGTTAGATGGGGTTCATCAAAATACTGATGAAGGGCTAATGTCTGAAATGTCGACTGTCCTGCTCCTCAGATGATGCCTGACCTGCTGTGCTTTTCCAGCGCCACACTTTGAGTCTTTTCCATGTCGGAATACCAAGTTCTGTTACACTGTTGCACCCAGAGGCATTGACTAATCGGGTGCCCACTATTCCCTGTGATATGAAAACAAAGCATTGCAACTGCTGGAAACCTGAAAGAAGAACAAAATGAATTCTGGAGGTCAGGCAGCATCCGTGGAGAGAAGCGGCATTAATGTTTCAAATCGGATGACCTTTCCTCATTTTGGTGAGAGGTCATCAACCTGAAACATTAGCTCTGTTTCTCTCCACAGACGTTGTCTGACTTGCTGAGTGATTTTAATTCTCCCCACCTCCCTTTTTTGCTACATCGTCTTTTACCTTAAACCACTTCAACTATGGAATATGATGGACTGGGCTGCTTCAACATCAAACTACATCACTCACTTCATTTTGGCTCCCTGACTGACAGTAAGTTTGGATGTGACTCTACCGGAGAGCCTGACAATATTCAAAAAGGAAATAGTACATTTCAATGAAACTTCTTTTATTTCCCAATTCTCCTGGAACAAATTCAAGCCTTCACAAGCTAAAGAATTAACAAAAACAAAACCAGCTGTTTCAGAGTCCATGAAAACAGGGCTGTGCGACTTGAACATCTGGGTTATTGATTGTCAGCATTTCCTCTCTGTTCCCTTCTCGGATCTGAAAGCACTCAGATTCTGTCCAATTTTCTCCCCCCATATCGGCCCGTTCATGCCTGCTAATTACACAATGCTACAGCAGGTAGGAATCAAACCTCTACACTACTACAACAGCCTTAGATCCTGCATCATCACCTTGTCAGGTAAATAATCAGAACATGTTATTTTAAACAAAAAAAAAAGAAATTGCTGGAAAAACTCAGCAAGTCTGACAGTATCCATGATGAGAAATCAGAGTCAATGTTTTGTGTCCAGTGACCCTTCTGCAGAACATGTTATTTTAATTACAGGTGATTGTCATTGCCCCTTAATCTAATTGAAAGTTGGTATGACACTTTGATCTTTTAGTTTGTAAATTCTGCACCCTATGTATCCTGCCCCACTAGCTACCTGACAAAGGGGCAGCTTCTACTTCCAAATAAACCTGTTGGACTATAACGTGGTGCTGTGTGATTTTTTTTTAACTTTGCCCACCCTGGTCCCACACCAGCTCCTCCACATCACATTTGAAAGTAAGCAAAGCATTAATGCAGCAGGAGAAAAATGTGAATCTTCTTGCTGCTGGTGCATTTCTGACTGTCATCTGAACTAAGAATGGGGAAAACTTTGGTTCAAATCTTTAAGCTGCTTCAGTCCACAATGAAGTAAACACACAGGACAATCATTACAAATAGACTAATTTGCTTTGTTCAATTGATGCAACTTGTGTTAAGTGATAAGGTTTTCATGAATTGCCATTATCAGATCAATACCTCATTATGTAAAATCTGCAGGTTCAAAGGAAGCTTACCAATTAAGAAGCCTCCGCTGCCAATTCTTTTTCTCTCCACAGGTAATCCAGAAATAAGAACCCTCAGGATAGCCATTAGCTATTTTTTTTTGCAATTTCTTAGTGATGTGTCTGCTCCAGCTTTAAAAAAGTTGCTGTATTTTGAAACAAATTAATCATGGTGAGAAAACGGGCATTTTTCTGTTCATCAACGCTGCAGATTGTATCTGCAAATTGTGCGGGGGTATCACGTTGCAGACACCAGGCTTGGCTGTTGCCGAAGTGTTTCACCAATTATATCACAAGTAAAAGGCAACAGGAGAGGAGCAAAAAATAATGTTGGCTGAATAAAAATTGGATTGACAGCAGGACCACTGTAAATTTAATCCACCAACCCAATCCACCATTTCACTGAGAGCCCTGGGGAAATTCACTTGTGGCATCAATGTAATATATTACTGGATATTAAATGTTATTATATCTTAATGTACTCATAAATGTACAAATAAAATATATAAACATCACAGTGAAAATGGACTACCTATATTAAACGTTCATCACTTGACTTTGGTACTTGAAACTTTCCTGAAACAGAAACTAGTTTACATAAATACAATGCCAGCCTGTGATCACCTGACAGTCCCAGGTGACCCACGTGGGATATACAAATTCAGCTGTATTGGGTTTACAATTTTAATCGGGAGACACTGAAGCTCAATGAGGTGTCAGGAAACTTGTGTCTCTTGTTTTACTCAAACATACATGCTAATTTCACCTGCTGAGAGATGAAGGATTGACTCCAAATTTTCAGCTTGGAATCAAACAATGTTGTAAACATCAAAATTAAAGAAAATGAACAGTTCGTCATCAATAGTCATCGTGTAAAAAGAGGGAGAAAGTAATAAAGTTAAAAATCACACAACACCAGGCAATAGTCCAATAGGTTTATTTAGAAGCACTAGCTTTCTGAGCACTGCTCCTTCATCAGGTGGTTATCAGAACAACTGAACCTGTTGGACTATCACCTGGTGTTGCATGATTTTTAACTTTGTCCACCCCAGTCCAATACCGGCATCTCCAAGAGAAAGTAATATGCACTGATCACAGCAAGGATACCAGGAGCTATTCCCCATCTCATTCTCTCCCTCTCTCTCTTAATGCAGAAACCAAGATTGGAGACAATATCATCATTCACTGAGAACTCAAGATTGACAAAGGAAGGGTCTGAGGAAGGGTCACTGAACTCAAAACATTAACTCTGATTTCTCTGCACAGATACTGCCAGACCTGCTGAGGCTATCTAGCAATTACTGTTTTTGTTCAAGACTTACAAATTTTGCCACTGATAAAGAAACAGGAAAATGGTTCAGTACAGGAAGTGCTCATGAGATTTATTCCAGAGATGAAAGACTTTTATGAAGACCGACTGAGTAATTTAGGCCTGTACACTCTGGAGTTTCAAAGGTTGAGAGGAAATCTAATTGAGGTATGTAAGATGCTAAGACATTCCTGATGAAGGACTAATGCCTGAAACGTCAACTCTCCTTCTCCTTGAATGCTGCCTGACTGGCTGTGTTTTTCCAGCACCCCACTCTTTGACTCTGATCTCCAGCATCTGTCGTCCTCACTTTCTCCAAGGTGCTAAAAGGAATTGACAAGGTGAAAGTAGAGGGGATATATCATTTGTGGGACAATCTAGAATGAGAGGTCATAATTTCAAGAAAAGGATTATCAGATTTTAAATGGAGATGGGACGCAATAACGAGTATTTTCTTTTGACAAAGGGTTTTTTAAACCAAGGGTTGGTTTTAACCTGTACTTGATAACGATGGTGAGTGACCCTTTGGTCAGTGTTCAATCTCTTGTTCCCAGTCTGGAGTTTTAAGTTCTGATTTAATTTTTAAGTTTTAATTCTGTCTCATTAGCTCCAGAAAGCATGCATTTACTGTGAACTTTTGCAAACTATTTTCTGTTCCAGGAAAGTTTCAGGTATTAAACTGAAATGATGAAAGTTTAATGTAGGTAGTCAATTTTCACTGTGATGTTTATATATTATGTTTATGCATCTCTGAATATGTTAAGGTATAATAACATTTAATATCCAGTAATATATTACGTTAATGCCATCAGAATGATGCATCCTTGGAATTCCCTACCGCATAGTGTGGGAGATGCTGGAACACTGAGTAAATTTACGGAGGAGAGAGGTTTTTAATTAGCAATGGGCAGAGCGATAATGGAGAGCGAGCAGAAGAATAAACTTGAGGTTGAGATGAAATCAGCCATGATTGTATCAAATGATAGGGCAGGCTTGAGGGGCTACTCCTGCTCCATGTTCTGATGTTCTAAACAGTTAGACTTGGGTCCATTCATTCTCACAACCTGTGGGACATTTAGGATCCATAACTGGATTGTGGTATTCCTGTATTCTTAACTATTTTTCCCTTCTGAGCAATAAATTCAATGACTGAGCCTTCACTACTCAATGGGGCAGAGAATTCCATGGACAAATGACTAAAAGTCAAAATAAAATTATCTTCTACATTGGTTTAAAAGGGAGACTTCTTGTAAGATCTGTCTCTTTGTTCTACTCGATCATCGAATAATTAATCTATCAGTAATCTTTAGTACCTGGAAACATTCTCATAAATCTCCTCAGCCATTTTAGGTCTTTCTTCTGCTTCCTAAGAAATGCTTTTTATTCATTTATGGGATGAGGGGGTTGCTGGCTGGGCCAGCATTTATTGCCCATCCCTAACTGCCCAGGGGGCAGTTAAGGGTCAATTACGTCGCTGTGGGTCTGGAGTCACATGCTGGCCAGACCAGGTAAGGATGGCAGTTTCCTCCTCGAAATGAACTAGATGGATTTTTCCGACAATAGACAATGGATTCATGGCCATCATTAGACTATTTCTCAAAGTTAAAGTATCATGGTGGGCAGTTCACAGTAAATGCATACTTTGTGGAGCTAATGGGACAGTACTAAAACACAACAGAACTGCAAAGTTGCTTAAAATGCCAGACTGGGAACGAGAAATTGAACACTGACCAAAGAGTCACTCACCATCATTATCAATCACAGGTCAAAACCAACGCTTGGTTTACAAAAGATCCTCTGTCAAAAAAAAACACTCCTGGAGAAAAAGTTAAATAGGATACTATGGTATAAACTCAACTTTGGGGCCTATCTTCATTGCAAGTATAAGGTATTGTACAATTTATCCATGAAATAAGGTCGAGGACTGAAAAGCCAAAATGAAATAATTTGGCCAAAAGCAAGTTGTTAATTTCATTCAGGGCATTAATGAAAGCCATGTTTTTCAAAAGCGAATTAGATCAACTTCCATCAACAAGGCACTAATTGTTTTGCAGGTTCTTCAGCAGCTTTTCTGTATAGCCTGTCTAATGTCGATAGGAATTATATTGAAGCGTAAAACTCTGATCAACACATGGACACAAAGCTCTATTACTTCTGCCTCAGGCTATTTAGCAGGCGTACAAACAGACTGAAACAAAAACACAACTAACTGGTGAAACTCAGTGGGTCTGGCAGCATCTTTAGACAGAAAGCAGAGTTAACATTTCAGGTCCACTGACCCTTCTTCAGAACTGATCCGAAACATTAACTCTGTTTTGTCTTCAAAGATGCTGCCAGACCCACTGAGTTTCTCCAGCTATTTCTGTTTCAGTTTCATATTTCCAGCATCCACAGTTTAATCTTTTTCCTAGTTTGAATTAGAGTGCCCATTTTAATAAACAAACAGGAGCCAACAGATCATAAAAGTCCGAGAACATCTAGTTCTGTTTGTATATTCCTGACAGCTGCATGACACAAAGATACTCGTGAAAGATGCTCTTTGGTCTGCCTGAAACCTGTTGGTGTTATTGATTAGTTGACAGTAGATCAGAAATGACCTGAGGACTTCCACACTCAGTGCTGCAGAAGTTATAAAAGTGTAGGTGCACAATCTTTTCTCTCAGTTATGCTGTATTCACCAGATAATATCAACTTAAAACTTCAATCGAAACATTTAGTGCTTACAATACATACATCATCAACATTTTGACCTCTACAATCAGAGATGATAATTCAAGTATCTTCAAAATGTTGTCACAAGTCAGCCCCGTTATTCTGTGCCGTGGATTTCTGGAATGATGCAGTTGTTTTATATTCACACAGTAATCAGAAATCCAACTCAAGGTCTTATTTACAGCTAATCTGACTGTTCTTCATATATCTCATTTTAAAAGTGCCTGTAATTTCCGATCTCTGTCTTTGTATATTTCCACCAGCTGTTAATATTGTTTGGAAAATTTTGAAGAAACAGTAAAGCATCACTTCCATCATTTTTATTAAATCCCAAAAGTGAAGTGGCTCATTTTGAAGAACTATGTATTTACGAGTATGATTTTTCTGTCCTCTGCTTGTGTTCGAGAGTGTGTTTTTGTATTAACATTGTGTTAACATTGGTTTTCCTTACACAGATGGACATCCACCTGTATATCTGCTGATGTATATTTTTGCCTGCGTGTGTTCCATTAAAAATAATTTAAAAGGCTTAAATAAATTGTATGAGCAGTGAACTCTGTGACATTGGTGTTTACATACATGCATTTGTCATTTGTTGCATGTAGTCAGATTTTTCTGTTTGTTTGTGTGTATCTGCTTCAGTGTGTGCTTACTTGTACGTATCTGTTTGCCTCTGTGTGTGCCTATGTATATTATTTGTGTCTGTCTGTGTCTTTGCCTCTTTGTGTTATTTATATTTAATTGTGTGTATGCTATTTCTGTATGTTTGTTGTATGTGTGCGTGTGTGTGTTCTGTTTTTTTCTCTGTGTGTGTGTTGTGTTTTTTTTCTGTGTGTCTGCTCCATTGATTAAAAAACTGATCACTGTTGTGGTATTCAATTACATGGTTGAAGTTATGTTAGGTCACCAATAAAGTGAGTAACTCTCTGAACTGTGGGTAAGTAAACGTCTAGTGATGGGGGACGATTGCCCCTAGCCATTATATCTTAGAAACAATGTAATCATATCTTTAGCTCACTGTTCCAAATTCATAACAATAGTTTTTTTTCAAATGGTCCTTATTCTACTGTAATGATTGCAGGAATGCTTCCCGATATAATTTGCAGATCAATCCAATAGAGAGTGACCAGATAAACTCTGTCTTGCTTCCATATGATGAAAAGAAATGTGTGACATTTTATAGAGGAAACTGAACTACACGTGTATCATTCATCTTAGAGTTTAACTGAGTTCTGCTCACATCCTTTCTAACAAAGACACTGCTTGCCTGGTCCTCATGTGCAGGTTTTTTTCACCCTCTCGCTGTTTTGTTTGATCTTTGGGTTAAGAGTTCGGGTTCAAAACTAGGGCTGACTCCTCCTTGCGATGCCAACACTTATTAAAGTGCGGATTAAAGTATTCACGAGACAAAGCTGGCGTATTAATAACTTGTCCCCAGTGATATGATAAGATGGTCTGGTTCTGTGTTTCAATCTGTTCATCAACTACCTTTTCAAAGTCTGTTTCTCAGGGAGAGATCAAAGATGCATCTCAGCTTTGCTTCCCACCGCCTCCCCCTCCCACCCCACCTCTGCTCACAGTTGGATCCAATTACTTATATCTGTGAAAATGAATCTCGGTAATTATGTATCTCACACTGGAGACCTGATAGCGACAGGTAATGCCACAGAATTAATATTGGAATAAACAAAACAGCTCAGCACGGTGACAGATTCCAACTGCTCTTTCACACCTGCAAAAGGATCGTTGTCACAATTTCACAGCTGTGGTGTTTGAACATGTGAGTGGGCTGTACACGAAGATTACTTACCATAACTGCACCAGCTTCTCAGCTCTGTAAAGCCCTCACATCCGAACCCATATTTCTTGCAGATGTCCCGAGCTTAACAAAAAGCAAGTCAATCTCAAGTTACTATATTTCAGGACAGCTTAGTATCACAGACGAATTTTACAAATTTCTGACCAGACTGTCATTATTGAGGAGAAGGTGAGGACTACAGATGCTGGAGATCAAAGTCGAAGAGTGTGGTACTGGAAAAGCACAGCAGGTCAGGAGCAGGAGAATCATTTTGGGCAAGAACCCTTCATCAAGAATGAGGCTTATGGGCCAAGGGAGCCTCAGGGATAAATGGGATGGGGGTGTGGCTGGAGGGAAAGTAAGTGAGAGTCCGGTAAATGGAGTGAGGGGAGGGGTTATTGGTGTTAGGTCAGAGAGGAGGGTGGAGCAGATAGGTGAGAAGGAAAATGGAAAGGTAGGACAGTCCAAGAGGGTGTTGCCAAATTGGAAGGTTGGAACTGGGATAAGATTGAGGGGGAAAGGGAAATGAGGAAACTGGTGAAATCCACATTGATCTTCTGTGGTTGGAGGGTCCCAAGGCAGAAGGTGAGGCATTCTTCCTCTTGGCGTCAGGTGGTGAGGGTGTGGCGATGGAGGAGGCCCAGGATCTGCATGTTCTTGGCAGAGTGAGAGGGGGTGTTGATGTATTCAGACACAGGGCAGTCGGGTTGATTGGTGCGGGTGCCCCGGAAATGTTCTCTGAAGCGTTCTGTGAGTGGGCGTCCTGTCTCCCCAATGTAGAGGAGACCTCATCGGGAGCAACGGATACAATAAATGACATGTGGAAGTGCAGGTGGAACTTTGATGGATGTGGAAAGCTGTTTTGGGGCCTTGGATGGAGGTGAGGGGGTATGTGTGGGTGCAGGCTTTCCAATTCCTACAGTGGTGGGGAAGGTGCTGGGAGGGGACAGTGGGTTGGCGGGGGTTGGGGGGTGGGTAATGGTGGGGGTGTGGACCTGACAAGAGAGTCGCGGAGGGAACGGTCTTTACAGAAAGTGGATAGAGAAGAGGAGGGAAATATATCTCTGGTGGTGGGGTTCATTTATAGGTGGCGGAAATAATGGAGGATGATGTGATATATACGGAGGTTGGTGGGGTGGAAGGTGAGGACTTGGTGGGGGGGGGGTAGTCTGTCCTTGTTGCAGTTGCAGGGGTGGGGTTTGATGGTGGAGGTGTCATTATTGACCCAGCATTGCAGAATGAGAGGGAGATGAAGCTCATGGTGGTCAGGAGTGAGAAGAAGATAGATCATCTTTAAATAGGCACCACATCCCTTCCTATCCCTTTGAAGAGAGGTCCAGAGTGGGGAAACATGGATTGAGATTGGGGGAGTAAATGAGTTCAGGTACTTCTGTATAAAAAGGAAGGAAGAGGTAACATTGATTTGGTGCAGAGCTTTCAGGTATATAGTCTTCAGGCAGTTGGTTGAAGGACAATTTTACCAGAGGCAAGTTGTTACCCATACAGGTAATCGTGAATGCAGCTTAATCCCATTAATTGAGCAATACGAGGATGTTTTTTTTGCATTATTTATTCACAGGATGAAGGCATCACTGGCTGGACCAACATTTATTACCCAGAGGGCAGTCGAGGGAAGGAAGGCTGTTTCCTTCCCTTCAAGGGCAGGAGTGAACCAGACGGGGTTTTCTGACAATTCATTAATGGTCTTAACTCTCGATTTTTTTCAATTCAAATTCCACCATCTGCCATGGCAGGATTTGAACCCAGTTGGCCAGAACATTACCTGAGTCTTTGGACTAACAGTCCAAAGATAATACCACTAGGCCATCATCTTCCCCCTAAATGATCTGAAATGGTCAACATTACTTAGAATGAGTTAAATTATGTTGAAAAAAAAGGGTTCTTCTGTGTACTAAGTCACAAGAATTGGCCACATTAACAAACCTTTCAGACTTGGTTTTAATTTATTTTTGAGAAATAGCTGAAACATTCATCACCGACACTCAACCACAGCAGTGTATATTATCTATAAGCTGTACCCATAAAAAAAACATCCTGGCATTGCTCACTTAATGGGATTAAGCAGAATCCCTGATTGCCTGGATGGGTAACAACCTGCCTCTGGTAAAATTATCTTTCACCCAACTGCCTGAAGACCATATAAATGAAAGCTCTGCCCAAGGCTCCTTCAACCAAACATGTGACCTCTACCATTTAGAAGGACAGCGCCTTTAAATCAGACACAATCCTGACTTGGAAATAAGTCAACATTTCCTCACTGTTGTTGGGTCAGAATCTTGGCACTGGCACTCTGTGGGAGCCCTGAGACCAGATGGCCCTGGGGAGTAAGCAAGGCCACTCACCTCCACATCTCAAAGGTATTCCGAGATGGTTGAGCAATGTCAACATTGACTTGGAGGTGCCGGTGTTGGACTGAGGTGAACAAAGTTAAAAATCACACAAAACCAGGTTCTAGTCCAACAGGTTTAAATGGAAACACTAGCTTATGGAGTGCCGCTCCTTCCTCAACCACCAGATGAAGAAGCAGTGCTTCAAAAGCTCGTGTTTCCAACTAAACCTGTTGTTGTATGATTTTTAACTACATCAACATTGCGAGTGACACACATCCTGTGAATTATTTGTTTAAAAAAACATTGGAGTCATGTCCAAAATAATCATTCCGAATGATAGGAAAGTTTGATGAAGTATAATCAGAAAATCAACCTACTCATAAAACCCCTGAAGTGTGGAAGCAGGCCATTCTGCCGATTGAGTCCATACCCACCCCCCACCACCTCCCCGCCCCCATCCTATCCCAACATTTTCCAGGGCAAATTCACCTAGTTTGCACATCCCTGGATAAAATAGGGAATTTAGCATGGCCAACTCACCTAACCTGCACAACTTTGGATTGTGGGAGAAAACTAGAGCACCCAGAGGAAACCTACACAGACACAGGGAGAACGAGCAAACTCCACACAGTCACCCAAAGGTGGAATCGAACGCAGGTCTGTAGCACTGTGAGGTAGCAATGCTAACCACTGAGCCACCATGCCACCCCACATTAGTCCTCTGTTCCTCTAACCTGATTGAAAGGGTTATTTTTCTCCAGCCTTTCACTTGCTTCTGATAAACAATCCTTCTCATCATTCCTCATGTTCTTTCAAAAATGTCCTTAAGTTTATGTTGCCTGGATACCAGATGGAACCATAAAACAGTTTCCCCTTATTTACTCAATTGAAATCTCTCATTACGCAGACAACAAAATGTTGTCAGCTTTATCTCTCCATTGAGAGTGCTTCTAACATCACTAATTTTTTATTTGTTAATTCGTGGGATGTGGGCATTACTGGCTCTGCCAACTTTTTTTGCCCGTCCTTAGTTGCCCCCCTTGAGAAGTTGGGCGTGAGCTGCCTTCTTGAATCGCTGCAGTCCATGTGCTGTAGGTACAATGCCCTTATGGAGAGAATTCCAGGATTTTGACCCAGTGACAATGAAGGAACAGCGATAAATTTCCAAGTCAGGATGGTAGGTGGCTTGGAGAGGAACTTGCAGGGTAGTGGTATTCTTGATGGAAATGGTTGTGGGTTTGGAAGGTGCTCTCTGAGGATCTTGGGTAAATTTCTACAGTGGATCTTGTAGATAGTAAACACTGCAACCACTGATCATCAGTGGTGGAGGGAGTGGATGCTCGTGGATATAGTGCCGATCAAGTAGGCTGCTTTGACCTAGATGGTGTCAAGCTTTATGATTGTTTTTTGGAGCTGACCCCATCCAGGTAAGTGGGGAGCATTCCATCACAATCCTGGTTTGTGCCTTGTAGATGGTGGACAGGCTTTGGGGAATCCAGGGATGAGTTACTCACTGCAGTATTCCTAGCCTCTGACCTGCTCTTGTAGCCACTATGTTTGTACCTTCATTGTAGAACCAATTTTAATAAGAGAGTGGTATTCTGGCATTCCTGTTTATCAAACTGTGGATGAGCTAATTAATTTGAAGCACTGTAAATTAAATAACCCCGCCCACATGCTGGCAGTGGGAACCATAGGACTTGAAATAGTAAGCACTCTGAAACTATGTTACATATGTCAGGAAACAGTGCTTGACCGTGAACGGTGCATAGTTGAACTGTTACACAAGTTAAATATCTGTTTGTAAGGAATGTGACAGGGTGGGTGCAGAGATGTTGTTTCCCCTCATGAAACAGTCATAATCCCAGAATAAGAGGCTGCACATTTAAGACAGAGATAAGGGGGACTTTCTCCTCACAGCAAGTAGTGAATCTGTGGAATCCATTACTGCAGAGAGCTGTTATGTGTATTCAAGGGTGAGACAGACATATTTTTAATCAGTGAGGGAATTGAGGGTTTTGGGGAAGAGGCAGGAAGATGGAGTTGAGGATTATCAGATCAGCCATGATCTCATTGAATGACAGAGCAGACTCAATGGGCTGAATGTCTGACTTCTCCTCCTAAGTCTTGTGGTGTTATAGAATATTGGGGACTCTTTTTATGTCAATGGAGGTGAATGGTTTTAAGGGTTATTCATTTGAAGTGCTTTGTCACCATGGACATCATCCTGCATGGAGAATTGCCAGAGTCAGTGTCTTGGATTTTTAAGATTGATGAGTACAACTCTGTAAAAGAATGATACTCCTGGCTAATTCAATTACACCCTGTATAACGTCTGAAAAGGAACAGAATATTGTCTTTCGACAGGATGAGGTGTATTGTCGTGCTGAACTTAGTGACCGGAGTCCAATGGCACATACCTTGGGGTCACATAGATTTGTGTTGGTTTTGTCTTGGAAATGGGGTCAATGGATGGGGAGTGGGGAGGGGGGGGAGGGGAAGGGGTGTTTAAACTGGTAAGAATGAAGCAGGAACCAGTCTGTCTTCCACACGGATTTGCTCGCAATACTTTCTAAAGCACAAGGACAACTGACTATTTGCTTTCACAGACCAGCTCCTCCCGGATAGATGCGGGTTCTTATTAATAATTTTTAATCGACTTGTTCAGACATGTTAATGTCCAGGCCATGTGGAACTTAAACTCAGATCCCCTGGCCCAGCGATAGAAACACGACCTCTGTGCATCCAGTTTTAAAATAAAGTGTGTACTTTTCTAATCAACCCATTCAGTGATGTTGTAGACACCCCTGGAGCAGGTAGGACTTAAACCTGGGCCATCTGCTTCAGAGGTAGGAACATTACCACTTCTCTACATGTGCCCTCCCCCACCAACTCCCCATGTTGCAAGTTTTTCTGTCTGCACCCTAATCTCACCTTAACTCAGTTAATCACAACCAGAGTGAACACACACACACACACACGATTAAACTGGCACATCATTTGCAGTATTAGCAGAGGATTGGGGTTTGGTCTCTGTCAGAGGTGACAATTCACAAAGGAAGTGACAAATTTAAACGAAGAAATTAAGGTGTTAATTAATGAAAATAAAATGCACCATATACAACATTTCAGTAATGCCAAAAAGAAAGAGTGATAAGACAATATAGAAAAGTATGGGACGTTGAAGATCTAACTGTTGGAAAAAGTGTTAACCATCTGTAAGGTCTGAAGAAAATGCAGACAAATGAACAGTGAAACTTAAGCATTCATGAAGAAATACATGTTAAACAGTGATAAGTTATTTTTAAAATTGCATTTGTGGATATAGGGACACAAGTGCAACATCCACAGGTCAGCTATCGGAACAGACAAAAGGATTGAGTGGACAGCCACAGTCCCTCAAAGATTGAGCTAAAGACATTATGTAGAGGTGCTGGTGTTGGACTGGGTTGGACAAGGTCAAAAATCACAAGACACCAGGTTATAGTCCAACAGGTTTATTTGACAACACTAGCTTTTGGAGCGCTGCTCCTTCATCAGATGTTAGTGAGAGAGGAAGACCTTAGAAATTATTTTGGAGTGAGTGCAGTTTTCTTAAAAGCCTGTTTGCTTGAAAATACAAAGGAGTGTTTTAGTTGAATTCAAACATTATGTACAAACTTAAAGTAACATATTCATGTTGTAATTGTCTTTGTCTTCATACAAGTGTCACTCAGAATTAAAGGAATATATCACTAAGTACTTATTTTTCTTGAGCAATTATTATCTTTATAAATAAAATGATTGCCTTTGGGTACTGTGCCTTCTATGACGCAAGACTCATTCATATAATTTAATCTAGAATTCGGTCTTAAAATAAATATTTAGAAGCAATTACAAAAGAATTGTGTTCATATATATGTCCACAAGCCCATGTCTAGCTAACAATATCCTCAGTTTCTTAAGTTAGGATTCAGTGTTCTAATATTTGTAAACTTTTTGGTAAATTGTTCTTGCTATAATATAGCAGCAGATATATTCTACTGAGATAAATTTTCCAGCCTGAGAAGTCCTGGGGGAAAATACATTTTATCACTGCACCTGATCTATAGCTGGTGAAGCTAACTAAGTTCTTTTGAATGATTTGTCATTTCTCCTCAGTGAGGTTTTAAGCTGCCAATCAGTTTACCCAACACACAAAAGCAGGATGGTGAAAGATTGTGGGACCATTAACTGTCAGTGAGCTCTGTCATTGATGGGAAGCTCAGGCCATTCTAAAATATTGATTCTTGTTGTGTGCAGCCTGTCAGAATCCCGACTGAGTCCAGCTGGGAGGAATGGAATGGGATAATGGAGTCTCCAACTGGGAAATGCCAATGTTTAGTTAAGAGGGCGATCAATAGTTGATTGTGAGCTAGACAGCAGAAACCTGGGAACAAAGTGTTATAGAAGGTAATGGTCCTGAAAGGGTTAATATTGGAGACAGCATTATGCTCTGCCCGGTTTAATAATGTCATACTGCATTCAATCAATTTTCAAAGGGTGCATGGTTGTTGAAATATTCTCATGGTCTTTGCTCTGGGAGACAGAAAACCACTCACAGAAACTGGCCTTGAAGCAATAACTCCAGTGTTACATTCTCAAGCCCTCATAATTTCTTTGAAGATACTGTATGCTTTCTTTCCGAGGACCTTTTTAAAATGGTTCCAATTGTCATGGGGTTCATCAAGAGATTTAACTGCACTTTCCTCAGCTCATAAAGCAATTCAAACACTTTCGCTTCCCCATTATTATCCCTCTCAAAGAAAGAAAGTCACATTTTGTCAAGTATAGAAAGTGCTGAGTGTTGCCTTTTCCAAATTGTTGATGCAATTATCATCCTGAGTGGGTCTTATCAGATTATTTAAAGTATACTGTCATAAAAAGTGTAGATCTGCAGAATATGTCTTTACACTATTATCTTGTTCAAATATAACCATTAGGTTTTGCTGTGTAATCTATTTCTTTTGTAATGTTAAAGTTTCATTCATAAATTCCATGAGAGAACTCTATGCAGGTTTTCAGACCTGCCTTTTCCATTGCCATTTCACATTGGTGTTGAAAACATATCTGTTTAATGACTGGATGCTGGTCAGTAAGATGCACAAACTTTGCGACAGCATTTTCTGATGTAGTAGTTTATTCTTCATTCTTTCTTGGGAGGTGGGTGTCGCTGGTTGGCCCAGCATTTATTGCCTGCCTCTAGTTGTCCTTGAGAAGGTGGTGATGAGCTGTCTATTGAACCACTGCAGTCCTTTGGGATTGAGACACCCATCATATTAATAGGGAGGGAACGTCAATAATTTGACCCACCAGCAGTGAAGGGACAGCAAGATATGTCACAGTCAGAATGTCTGCAGCTCGGAGACGAATTTGCTGACATGGTGTTTCCATTACTGGATTAGTGGTGCTGGAAGAGCACAGCAGTTCAGGCAGCATCCAACGAGCTTTGTCTTATTCTTCAAGGTAGACAGGCAGGAGGTTGGAAGAACGTAGCAAGCCAGGCAGTAGTCCTGTATACAACCTAATACTGCCTGGCTTGCTGTATTCTTCCAACCTCCTGCTTGTCTGCTTTGGATTCCAGCATCTGCAGTTTTTTTGTCTCTTATCCTTCAAGGTGGCATCACTGTCAAGTCTGGAAGCAGAAATACTGGCTCCAGTGTGTTAGTTGTCTGTTTCTGTGCTGGAGATTCAGAAACATAGCTAACTTCTTTAAGGAACAAAACAAACACAATCATGCCACACTTCCATCAAATCTAATTTTTATCCTGTCACCATTGCTGTGAATCTACAGTTTTATACACGATTACAAGGAGAGGGACAATTGAACAAACTGCAACACTCCATCTGGTTTGGCCCATATGAAATCCTTCACTATTACCTGTCAACTTTAAATATCTAATCAATTCTCTCATAAACAATTTTTTGCACTGACTGACTCATGTTGGGCAATCTATTTCACACATTCACTACCCACTGTGGAAAGTAATTAAATCTTAATTATCTGCATGCCTTTCTTCACCCTAGCTTTTGATCTGTGTCCCTTGGTTCTGGAACTTGCTACAATTGTGGACATATTGCCAGAGTTAATTTTGTTTCCACCTTGGAGATCGGAAATACCTCAATTGAATTTTCTTCTCCAACTCCTCAACATCATAGTCTAGTTTCCAGTGTTTAAGCCATAACATTGCCCAGGGCTTCCAAGTTGAAGTCCATGGTTCCAAGCTGCACTCTATACAATTCAGTTCATAATCCAAACTGATACAGCCTTATGTAACACTGAGGGCATGCTAAAGTGTGCAACCTTTCAGATGAATTGTTATCCCAAGGCCCCGCCTATTCTCTCAAATTCCACACTTTGTACCTTCTCTAAACTGTCGTTTTAATTCCTAATTATTGGCACCCTATTCACCAACCTGTTGACTTTTATGCCCTTGTCTCTAAAAAAACCTTCACTCTTACCCAGTGAACACATTTTCTTTTGGGTATGCTCCTATCGGCAATCTAGCAGTTATTAACCCAAATGTAACATATTGCATAGCTCTCTATCATTAAATCTGCCTACGCCACACTGAGTATTATTGGGCCTCACTATTCTATCTACTCTAGGAACATGCTGTAGAAAGAATCTAACCCTGAGCTTCTTTAATTAACTGTCCCCCTGGCCCCACTCCCCAAAACCTCATTCTAATAACAATCTCTCAGGTCATTAGCACCATTAAGATAGATTATTCACATGCTTGTGCCTTTCAATTAATCCAACCTTCTAGTCCCCTTGTTCCACCTGCCCCAAATCCAATTCCTTTCAATTGTTTCCCATCTCCTCACAGGTTCTGTCCAGCTCCCCTCATTTGTGAAACCCAGTTCCTGCTCCCTTGAACTCAGTAGCAATAATCCCTTGGAAGCTGTCTCCACACCAAGCTTGCATCTTAGCAAGATCATCCAGTTCTAGAAACATTCTCCTGAATGATCCATACTCTGGCTTCTGGAGGTTTGTTGACCATGTCAATGAGAGCCGTGCCTTTAGACTCATGGGATCAAATCCTCTTCCTAAACCCATCCGCCCCTGCATGATTCTTTTCTCCATCATTCCTTGGAACTCTTTTCTGACTTACTGCCCTTTCCACTCACATCACCAACACATCCCCACCAGCCATCACCCTGCAATTTCCTTGCCATATTGTTTTTTTTTGTTTTACCCTTTTTTCCTTTTCAAAGTGGTTTCAGATAGTTTAATCCATCAAAGGTGTTTAATAAATGTGAGTTGTTGCTGGATTTTTTTTTGTGCGGTTATCATTTTCAAAGTTTGCCTTTCAGCTGCTCAGTGCTGTATATCTTTGTCCATCCAGCACACAGCAGAAATATTTTGTTTGCAGATAAAGAAGTTGTATAATTAAATTCTTTTTATCCTTCCTGAGCTGGATTTGCTCTGAAAGATTTGGAAGTCTATCTGATGGGGATGTGGGGGAATCTAATTTTTCTTGTTTCAAATTTAATTGCCCATTACTCTCGCCATGAATATTTGGATGCTGGAAGATTCCTGAGAAATATGCACATTTCTTGTGTGAACCAATCCACATTATTAATATTGTGCATTTTTCATGCTTGGATAGAAGATAGACAGATTTAACACATTCGTCTGACTGAACTTCTCAAGTGTAGGCATCAATTCTAATTTTTTCCTCACTTGATAAATCATGTTCACTCTTCTGAATGATTTATAACACTGATTCTGGTTTGGGGAAACCTCCTGAGACCTTCAATTCCATAGTTTATCTTCTCTGTCTCTGGATGCACCCACCGCAATGATCACTGCTCCCTGAACATCTGGCATCTTCCCCCACACCTCACCCAAAACGTTGCTGCCTCCGCCCCAACTCACACCAAGTGCTGTTTCTCCCCCCCCCACCCCCCCATCTCCTCTGTGCTAACTGCTCTGCATTGTTCTCTGATCTGACAGCTTTAACATTTTCACCCTTGTTGCTTCATGATTGCCCTATATTTGTAATCTCCTCCAACCCTTCAAGATCTGTGTCCCTTGAATTCAGGTAGTTGAGCATCCCTGTTTTTAACTACTCAATGAACAGCAGTCAAGTCATCACTTGCCTGAGCTGGGGTCCTGAGCTCTAGAATCCCTTTCTTGAGCTTCTTTTACACCTTACCCTCTCCTGTAATGTGCTTTATAAAAACCTGCCCCTTGGACTAGCTATTACTCCACTAATGATCTACTCAAAATCTCTGAGGTGTGAAGTCCCCGAGGTGGAGCATGGTGTCAGTGAGAAATCAAATGGGTGTCTGCGACTTCAGGATTCAAGATGGACTGAACTGACATTCATTTTAACCTGAGAGTTGCAGGAAGCAGCAGGGACAATGGCTTGAACCCAATGGGAACCTTTTCTAAGAATGGAGACTGCTGTCAGATGACTTTTGTTGTGTCCTGGTAACCTTGACTTGATCTTGGACCTGAATGAAGAAGCCACACTGAAAATTTACACAGAAAGTAAAGTGAGAAAAAGTGAGATCAAGGAAGTTTTTTTGGTTGTCAACATAGAAGGTATAGTTAGTAAGTTTGCAGATGACACCAATATTGGAGGTGGAGTGGACATCGAAGAGGATTACCTCAGAGTACAATGGGATCTTGATCAGATGGGCTAATGGGCTGATGGATTTCAATTTCAATAAATGCGAGGTGCTGCATTTTGGAAAAGCAAATCACAGCAGGACACATACACTTAAAGGTAAGGTCCTGGGCAATATTGCTGAATAAAGATACCTTGGAGTGCAGGTTCATAGCTCCTTGAAAGTGGAGTCGCAGGTAGATAGGATAGTGAAGAAGGCATTTGGTATGCTTTCCTTTATTGGTCAGAGCAATGAATATAGGAGTTGGGAGATCATGTTGCGGCTGTACATGATATTGGTTAGGCCACTTTTGGAATATTGTGTGCAATTCTGGTCTCCTTCCTATTGGAAGGATGTTGTGAAACTTGAAAGGGTTCAGAAAAGATTTATAAGGATATTTCCAGAGTTGGAGGATTTGAGCTACAGGGAGAGGCTGAATAGGCTGGGGCTGTATTCCCTGGAGCATCGGAGGCTGAGGGGTGACCTTATAGGTGTTTATAAAATCATGAAGGGCATGGAGATGTTAAATAGACAAGGTCTTTTCCCTGAGTTGGGCGAGTCCAGAATTAGAAGACATAGATTTAGGGTGTGCGGGAACAGATTTAAAAGGGACCTAAGGGGCAACTTTTTCACACAGAGGGTGGTGTGTGTATGGAATGAACTGCCAGAGGATGTGATGGAGGCTGGTACAATTACAACATTTAAAAAGCATTGGATGGGTATATGAATAGGAAGGTTTGGAGGGATATGAGCCAAGTGCTCGCAAACGGGACTAGATTGGGTTGGGATATCTGGTCGGTATGGACCAGTTGGACCAAAGGGTCTGTTTCATACTGACCATCTCCATGACCCCATTACTATATCCTGTAGCAGAGTCTTATTACATTTGAAACAGAAACCTGTTTCTCCGCATGGGATGCTGCTCAGCTTGCTGACTGTTTCCTGCGCTTTCTCTTATTTCAGAATTCCAACATCCATAATATTCTACTGCTTTTTTTTAAAGACTTTATACATTCTTGAGTGGAATCATTGGGCATTTACATGGAAAACTGAAGCGTTTTCTGTCACAGGTACAATGGAAATCCTGGCCTTATTTGCATTTGAAGACTGACTTCTATAAAACCAACTGGTCCCAGCTGTAAGGAAGATATTGAGCAAGCAGCTCGTCGCAGTCAGACTGGCTTGATGTGAGGAAGCCACATTATGGTATTAATAGAAAGGTAACAGTCAGTTTGATTCTCACAACAAGCACTTTTTACATATCCTGTCAATGGTGACACAGCCCTAAGATAAGAGTATCCACAGGCTTTTGGTAAGTGCAATTTGAAGTGCTATGTATAACAGTAGCACTGCTTCACACTATGTTTCATTGCAACAAAGCGATGTGGCACAGTTCACAGGCGGAGGTGTCAATCCCTGAAACCAAGCAGATGCTCAGCTTCTCGTCTGCTTTCATCAGTCTGGTCAGAATCCTTGGTCTCTGAGACCCATCTTCCTATCCCATCCCCTGCCTGTGACCCTCCACCTTCTCAAATTGTGGCCGCTGAACTGTTGATGGATGAAGATCACTCGTGGGCATTCTTCAGCTCAATGCCATCTGGCTCAAGCCCTTTCTCTTTGCAAAAGGTTCCTTACAGCAGCAGAGACTCTGCTATGAGTGAGAACTGCAGCCCCAATCCAGGTGATGTTTCCTTTTGTACAGAGCGAGGTGCTGCCAACATCATGATGAGCAATTCTTTGTTGGATAATCCTCCTGCAGGGCTATGTCCTAGGCTGGTTTGGAAGAATGTGAGAGTCTGAAAACTTTGCACTGTGAAAGGAACTTGCCCTGCTTAAATTGCTGTGTGCTAATGACTGGAAAGAATATGGTATAGTTCTTCAGCAGTTTGTCCTGTGTCTTTTCCAGGACTATTATAACATGACCAAGTGTCAGTCCTAGGAATATTAACACTTGCGCCAAAGTCTCTGCAACATCATTTGTGCCTTACTCCTGAAATCGTTAATACACATTGCTTTCAGAATTTCCAAAGGAATTTCCTCTCAGTTTGCTCTTGGAGGAATTAAGGCCAGCATTGACTGCCTGTTCTTAACTGGCCTTGAGCTCCATTCTTAAACCATCACAGTGTAGAGGCTCCCAAAGCGCTATTGTGAAGTGTTTTTTTTGGGATTTTGACTCAGCAACAGTGAAGGAATGGGGATATATTTCCAAGTCAGGTTGATGGTGTGGTTTGGAGGGGAACTTGCATTTCCATGCATCTGCTGCCCTTGTCCTTTTCTGGTGGTTATGATCATGAGTTTGGAAAGTGCTGTTGGAAGAGCCTTGGTGAATTACTGTAATACCTTCTGTAAATAATACTCACTCCTGCTGCTGAACAGAGGGAAGTAAATGTTGGAGGGAGAGGAAATAGTGTCTTTCAAGTGGACTACTTTATCCTGGATGATGTCAAGCTTCTTGAGTATTGTTGGAACTCCTCCCATCCAGGTAAGTGGAGAGTATTCCATCACACTCCTGCTTTGTGTCTAGGTGGACAGGCTTTGGGGAGATGGGAAGTTAGTTTCTCACAATAGCATTTCCTGCTTCCAACCTACTCTTGTGGCCATAATATTTATACGGTAGTCCAGTTCAATATCTAGTCCACATTGATCCACATTCCTTTGTAAGCTGCCACCTCTATGAGGTCCTCAGTTAGCTCATTATTTGGATGTTGGGTTTGTGATGAAGAGTGCAAGCCAAGGTTATCCATGACAGTAACTCCTTCTTGTGCTCTCACTCTTGTTCTCTTGCTTTTCCCCCGTTCTCTCATTCACAATAGTCTTCAGCGAGTGGGTGGCCTATTTCAGCCCCCTCCAGTGACATTCCAGTGCCAATCCTCAGCCAATTCAAAATACGCCCCATTATATCACAAAATGGTTGGAGACGCTGAACAGTGCTCGGCCCTGACAACATTCTGGCTATAGTACCGAAGGCGTGTGCTCCAGAACATGCCAGACTCCCAGCCAAGCTGTTCCAGTACAGTTACAAAACTGGCATCTATCCAACAATATGGAAGAATGTCCAACTATACAGGACAAATCCAACACAATGAATTACCTCCCTTCAGTCTACTCTTGATCATCAGTAAAGTGATGGAAGGTGTCATCAACAGCGCTATCAAGCAGCACCTGCTCAGTGACCCCCAGTTTGGGTTCTGCCAGGGCCACTCAGCTCCTGACCTCATTACAACTTTGGTTCAAACATGGTCAACAAAGCTGAATTCCAGAGGGGAGAGGAGAGTGACAGCCCTTGAAATCAACGTTGCATTTGACTGAGTGTGGCATCAAGGAGCTTTAGCAAAACTGGAATCAATGGGAATCGGGGGCAAACTCTCTGCTGGCTGGAGTCACACCTGGCACATAGGAAGATGGTTGTGGTTGTTGGAGATCAGTCATCTCAGCTCCAGGACATCTCTGCAGGAGTTCCTCAGGGTAGTGTCCTAGGCCCAACCATCTTCAGCTGCTTCATTAATGACCTTCCCCCCATCATAAGGTCAGAATTGGGGATGTTCACTGATTATTGCACAATGTTCAGCATAATTCGCGACTCCTTAGATACTGAAACAGTCCATGTCCAAATGCAACAAGACCTGGACAATATTTAGGCTTGGGCTGACAAATGCCAAGTGATTACAGTCTCCAATAAGAGACAATCTAACCACAGTCCCTTGTCATTCAATGGTGTTACCATCACCAAATTCACCACTATCAATGGGTTTACCATTGACAAGAAACTCAACTGGACTCACTACTTAAGCACAGTGACTACAAGAGCAAGTCAGAAGCTTGGAATATTGTGATGAGTAACTCACCTCCTGACTTCCTACAACCTGTCCACCATCTACTAGGCAAAAGTCAGGAGTATTATGGAATACTCCCCTCTTGTCTGGATGGGTGCAGATCCAACAACACTCAAGAAGCTTGACACCATCCAGGACAAAGCAGCCCACGTGATCAGCACCACATCCACAAACATCCACAAACATCCACCACCAATGCTCAGTAGCAGCAGTGTGTACTATCTACAAAATACATTGCAGAAATTCATGGAAGATCCTCAAACAGCACCTTCCAAATACATGACCACTTCCATCCAGAAGGACCAGGGCAGCAGATACTTGGGAACACCACACCCTGCACATTCCCCTCCAAGCCTCTCACCATCCTGACTTGAAAATCTATCGCTGTTCCATTAATGTCATGGGCAAATCCAGGAGGGCATTATGGGTCAACAACGACACATAGACTACAACGGTTCAAGAAGGCAGCTCACCACCACCTTCTCAAGGGGCAACTAGGGACAGGCAATAAATGCTGGCCCAGCCAATGTTGCTCACATCCCACACATGGAAAATAAAGTCCAAAAAGCAACAACTGTGGGACTGTCATTAAAAAATTCAATTGAAACAACAAGTGAAATAATGAGAACCTGAAAATGTAAAACATCACTTTGTTTAAAATAACTTTTTGATTTTGGCAAGAGGGGTCCACTCGTTAAAGTCACACTATTCTTGAATTGTATAAGCAGAACTTTTGTTTAAAATAATGCAATTAGTTGTCAATTTCAATTGCTTTGTATTCACAATATTTTTTTCAACATTTGTAGATACTCTTTAATCCCTGACAATTAAAAAACTTCACGCTCTTTTCTTGAAACCTATGTCTTGAAAAATGGTCAAGCAAGTACTGAAACAAGACAATGCTACTGCTTTTCTTTCTCAAGCACGGTCTGCATTTTGCTGTATAACCACCTACTGATTTTCATCAAAGACATTCTGTGTGATTCAGACTGGTGAGCACAGTCAGTCTGATCAAACTGCTTCCTTGCAACGCTAATCTCTCTCAAAAGAAAATGCAAGCCCTCAGGGCACCTTTTTTAAAAATCGTGTAAATTTAAAAAGAGGGGGGCTTCTAACACCCTTCAAATGCCCTGAGTAAAACCAGTCCATTCACCCACATTATAGGGACAGGAGTAGGCCATTCAGCCTTCAAGCCTGTCCTACCATTTGATGAGATCATGGCTGATCTGTGGCCTAACTCCATCTACCTGCTTTTGGCCCATATTCCTTAATGCCTCGACTTGATTAAATAAAGTCCACCTCAGATTTCAAATTAACAATGGGTCACTTCTGGAAGAGCGTTACAAATCTCTACCACCCTTTGTGTGTAGAAGTCCTTCCTAACATCTCTCCTGAAAAGTCTGGCCCTAATTCTCAGACTATGACCCCTAGTTGTAGAATCTACAAATAGTGGGAATAGTTTGTCTTCACCTAATCCATTTTTTCCTGTTAATATCCTGAAGATTTTGATCAGATGACCCTTTTAACCTTCTAAATTCTCGAAAAAACAGGCCTATTTTGTGCAATCTCTCCTCATAACTTAACATCTGAAGCCAGGTATCATTCTTGTAAACCTACATGGTATTCCTTCCAAGGCCAATATGTTTTTCCTATAGTGTGGTGCACAGATCTGCTGCTTTCAGACCATACAATTATCACCTTGCAATAATTCCAGTGTATTATTAACGTACATTATTGGTGTGCCAAAGCATATGGCAGAGATAGCTCATATTTTGAGAGAATTTTAATTTCTATCCAATGCTAAGCAGAATAGAATAGAAGTACAAATCTTAATTTCATTCTTCTGTCATACAGTAGCTCCCATTTAATAATGGGTTGGAAAGATGCTTGTATTAGTTTGTGTTTCTAAGCTATTAAATGAAGAATTTTTTCATTTCCATTTCTGTAGCACCTTTCACAGCCTCATTCTATTCCAAAGTACTTTCTAGCCAATGAAATATGTTTAAAAAAATAATCTCAGTTTAACTGCTCGAAGAAATATCCTCAATGCCTTGAAATAGGAATGACTTCTACTCAACCTCTCAATTTGTGAGAAGTCTGACTTGAAATGGGGAGGTGAGGGGGAGGGGGGATTGGAGTGGAGAATGGGAAGGTGAGGGGAGATTCGGGGGCTGAGGGGAGGGGGGATTGGAGTGGAGAATGGGAAGGTGAGGGGAGATTCGGGGGCTGAGGGGAGAGGAAGCTGGAGTGGAGAATGGGAAGGTGAGGGGAGATTCGGGGGCTGAGGGGAGGGGGGATTGGAGTGGAGAATGGGAAGGTGAGGGGAGATTCGGGGGCTGAGGGGAGAGGAAGCTGGAGTGGAGAATGGGAAGGTGAGGGGAGATTCGGGGGCTGAGGGAAGAGGAAGCTGGAGTGGAGAATGGGAAGGTGAGGGGAGATTCGGGGGCTGAGGGGAGGGGGGATTGGAGTGGAGAATGGGAAGGTGAGGGGAGATTCGGGGGCTGAGGGGAGAGGAAGCTGGAGTGGAGAATGGGAAGGTGAGGGGAGATTCGGGGGCTGAGGGAAGAGGAAGCTGGAGTGGAGAATGGGAAGGTGAGGGGAGATTCGGGGGCTGAGGGAAGAGGAAGCTGGAGTGGAGAATGGGAAGGTGAGGGGGGGATGCTGGAGGGAAGGTGAGGGGAGAATGGGGATGTGAGGGGAGATTGTGGTGGTGATGGGGAGGGGGGCATTGGAGGGGACAGTAGGGAATATGGGGAGGTGAGGGGAGAATGGGGAGGTGAGGGGAGGGGGATTGGAGGGAACAGTAGGGAATATGGGGATGTGAGGGGAGAATGGGAAGGTGAGGGGAGAATGGGGAGGTGAGGGGAGAATGGGAAGGTGAGGGGAGAATGGGGAAGTGAGGGGAGAATGGGGAGGTGAGGGGAGAATGGGAAGGTGAGGGGAGAATGGGGAAGTGAGAGGAGAATGGGAAGGTGAGGGGAGAATGGAGGGTGGGGGGAGAATGGGGAGGTGAGGGGAGAATGGGAAGGTGAGGGGAGAATGGGGAGGTGAGGGGAGAATGGGAAGGTGAGGGGAGAATGGGGAGGTGGGGGGAGAATGGGGAGGTGAGGGGAGAATGGGAAGGTGAGGAGAGTGTAGGATAGATGATGAATGTGTTGATAGGAGAGAACAATGGGTGCATAGAGAATGGACAGGTGAATGAGAGGCACAAAAACTGATGTATCATTTTTGGTTCCAACTTTCAGTGCCAATGCACTGTAGGTGCACAATGAATGATGTCAAAGACATGATTTCCTGTTTCAGTCTGTTGATGGACGATGAATCATTGCTGCCCAACTCCAATTGCTCTGGATAAAGTGGTGGTGAGCTGCCTTCCAGAACCATTACGGTGTTGGGAAACTTTCAGAGCTGTTAGGGTGGGGGTTCTTGGATTGTTTCCTGAAAACAGCTTTTAATCTCGCTCCATCTCACTCCTTCAGCACTAGCTCGTGAACACTGGCAATGTTTCAGAGAATTAGTGAGTTATAAAACTGGAGTGTTCCATTGCTGCAAGTTAATTTTTCCGATCCTCATTCCTTCCTGCCTTTCAGGAGCACCTTATTTTGTGTAGTAATTTTCCACTTGTTCCACTGAGTGAAAGTTTGCTAATGAAAAAAAAAATGCCATAGACTGAGTTTAAAAGCTGAGGTCAAAGACAGATGATTGGCTTGTAGTAGGTAAAATGGCTCGCTCTGTCTTACTTCACAGGCAGGTCTCCTCCTACACAGATTGAGCTGTTCACTACAGATGAAAGAAACAACCAGTTACAACTGAAGAAAAAGACCTCAGTGTCAAGCCTCTTAATCATAAATTGATTGGAATTCAGTCAGTTACTCCTGGAAATTCCACAAAACAGTACATAATTGTTCATCTTCCGAGAACAAAATTTGGGACCAGATTTCCTGTCTCCCTCGACACACAACCATCCAAGTTTTACTCTGACTTATTTCCAATGTGGCCCAAGGTTTTAAATATATAGGATAGCCACTAATGGAATACAATGCAATGATGTGACTGAGCAGAGGTGAGGATTGGCAGCAGGGTTTAGTGTCATGTCAGACAGAAAGTGGGATCACACTACCTTTACAATTCTCCCTATTGTTTGACTGGTTAGCTCAGTTGGCTGCAAGGCAGAGTTAATATCAACAACACAGGTTCAATTCCTGTACTCAGTCTTTGCCTGAGGTGTAGTGACCCTGAAGTCATCGCTCTCTGAGAAAGTGGGACCTTACCTCCTGCCTGCAATTATTTGGTCACTGGCAGTCATGCCTGAGTCTTGATAACTGGGAGGTTGAGGATAGGGGTAGGCCATTTAGGACTGAGATGAGGAGAAATTTCTTCACCCACAGAGTGGTGAATCTGTGGTATTCTCTATCACAGAAAGTGGCTGAGGTTGGATGTTTTCAAGAAGGAGATAGATATAGGTCTTGCATCAAAGAAAACGGAGAGAAGGTAGGAACAAGGTATGGAGTGAATGATCATATTGAATGGTGCAGAATGCTTGGAAGGGCCCAATGGCCTATTCCTGCTTCTAGTTTCAATGTTTAGTTTCTTCACTGTATCCCCTCTCTGAGTCGCCCCCTCACTTTCTGCCTGTCACTTTTTAAAACCTTGTCTACAGCTTTGGTCATCATTCCAAGTAGCTCCAGACATGGCTCAGTGGTGATACTTCAACAGTGTTCCTGTGAAACCCAAAGGTGGTGATATAAAATATAAGTTGTTGTTATTTTGTTTACATTTCAGTGAAGCGAATGTGATCACTGTGTCAGGCACAGCAATAAATACCAGATGCTGATCGAAAGTTTGATATCCCACTGCAGCAGTTAGCACGATCAATCCTGATACTATTGCTTGTCAAACCTTGGAGTACAATACCTTTTCTTGTCAAATTGCATGATTCAATTGTGGGTGACCTGCCATTCGTTGCAGTGACAAAGAAATGGCACGAAGAAAATTTACAGGGATTCACAGAGCCCTGAGAAGTCTGAGATAGCATGTCCACACTCTTAATGTATTCACCTCCACTCATCTACAGAAGTATTTTGTGAACTGTCAGGGTTCTGATTTTAGAGATTGTAAGACCCATTCAAATGTTTAATGTTCTTCTTGGATTTTATCCATTGATTCCTTGGCTTTTACTAATCTCACTTAAGATATGGGTCACAATTCTTCAAAAGCAATGAGGGGTAAATGTTGTTCTGGTGATATCATCACTAGACTATCAGAGACCCTGTGTTTAGATCCGGCCATGGAAAATAGTGGAATTTAAATTCAATGATAAGCTGGAAACACGAGTGTAATGATGACCATGAATCCGTTATTGATTGCTGTAAAATCCCATCTGGTTCATTAATACCCTTTAAGAAGGAAACTACCATCTTTACCTGGTCTGGCCTACATGTGACTCCAGACCCTCAACAATGTGGTTAACTTTTAACTGCCCTCTGGGGCAATTAGGGATGGGTATGAAATGCAGGCCCAGCAAGTGATGCTCTCATCTTATGAATGAATTTTGAAAAAAAATGACAATAATGACAGTTGGTATTATTTCACATAAAAAAAGCAGCAAATGCCGAAGAAAGTCAGCAAGTTCAACAATATCTGCGGAGAGAGAGAAACCGAGTTAATGTTTTGGTTCCGGTATGACTGTTGTTCGGAGCAGAAGACAATGATGTTGTCCAGGGGCATGTGGATCAATGGGGTCATGCCAGGGAAGGGTTAAGGGAGAGAAAGCAGGAAGTATTGGAGAAATTCAGCTGATAGCTAAGAAGGCAAATACAAGAATAAAGATGTATTACTGAGGCTGTATATAAGGCTCCAGCCAGACTACATCTGGAATATTATGAGCAATTTTGGGCCCTGTATTGAAGGAATGATGTACTGGCATTGGAGGGCATCCAGAGGAAGATCACAAGAGTGATCCTGGGGATGAAAGGCTGATCATACAATGAGCAGTTGAGGACTCTGTGTCTGTACTTGATGGAGTTTAAAAGGATGAGGGGGGATCTGATTGAAACTTACAGAATACAGAGCGGCCTGGATAGAGTGAACATGGAGAGGGGAAGTAAGAGAGACTCGGACCTAAAAAAACATACTCAGAGTGAAGTGACAATCCTTTAGAACTGTGGTGAGGAGGAATTTCTACAGCCAGAGGGTGGTGACTTTGTGAAACTCATTGCTGCAGAAAGTTGTGGAGGCGAAGCCATTGAGTGTCTTTAAGACAGAGACAGATAGGTTCTTGATTTGTAAAAGGATGGAATGTTACAGGGAGAAGTTAGGAGAATGGGATTGAGAAACAAAGCTGCCATGATCAAATAGCAGAGCAGATTAATGGGCCAAATGGCCTAATTCTGTTCCTATGTCTTTATGTGTGGAGAGACAAGTCCATATGACTCTTCTTCAGAATGACAACGTTGGCAGGAGCATGTGGATCAAAAGACAATGGGATTGGTAATGGCTGGAGAGTGGACAAGACATGGATCCAGGTGCTCACGACAAAGGGCAAATCAATCAGGAAGAAACTGGTTTTGAACAGTCCAATACAGGGACACTGGAGACCAAGAACAGAAAGCAGGGAAAGAAGCTTAGATGCCGCATACTCTGTTCAGCATCCACCCTGGATCACAGAGTCTCTCTTACTCATCAGTGAGAAAACTAGGGTTGTTTAATCTGAGGGTCACTACACTTCAGGCAAAGGGAATTTGAGGAGAGTCGTTCGTGATAACTTCAGCCAGTGTGGGAATTGAACCTATGTTGTTGATGTTACTCTGCATTAGAAGCCAGCCATCCAACCAACCTCCTAAGATAACTGACCCCAGTATGGTCAATAAGGTTGCGCTGCATTGTTACATATTCGGGAGACAATCACTTTATATCCAACACTGGATGGCTTTTTGTCCCAATGTGTGTATTTAAATTCCATGACAATGTACGATTTCAAGTGAATGCAGATTCTGGTTTCTATTGGGATACAGCAGCTTCCAGCTCTGAGATCCCAGAATAACAATTGGGGTCCTCCTTTGAAGATGTTTCATCCATAGCAATACAATCCTTTTGTCTACTGAAGACCATTAATTATTTTTAATATAAAAATTTTTAAAAAGTGCTAATTGTGGGCTTAAAAAAGTAGTGCCAGTAACAGACAAAAGATGAGATATCGCTGAAAGCAAAAACATATTTAAAAACTGGGGCTGAAGGGGATGTACAGCATTTGTCATTTGAAGTTGTTGAACTCAAATGTTAAGCTGGGAAGGTTGTAAAGTGCCTGATGTGAAGGTGAGGTGTTAATCCTTCAATTACACTGGAGCACACTGAAAGAAGTGATGGGAGGTGATGAATAAGGAGATGAGTTGAAATGACAAGCAATTGGAAACTCGGGGTCACTTGTGGACTGAGCTTGTACATTCTCCTCTTCAGCCAGATTAAAATTTAGAATTTAAACAGAAAACACCGGTTAAAAGTGAAATGGTAATTCATTGGAAGACCACATTTATTGGCAATGCTACCAGTAGCTGGTGCAGTGATGGTGCATGCACTCAAACACACAGATCTCTACAGGAGCTGCAGGAACCATGATGCTACTGCCCAGACCATCACACTACAGGGCTAAAACATCCACTGTCATGGAGGTTATAAAGTCTGTGTTTGATCCATCTCTACCCACAGTGAAATTAGGCGAATGATTCAGATTCACTCATTGCTTTACTTTATTCAAACAATGGATAAGTATTTATTATTCATAATTATAGTAAATATGTGAGACATGGATACTGTTGGCTGGGCCAGTATTTATAGCCATCCCCAGTTGCCTTTGAGAAGGTGGAATTGAGCTGCCTTCTTGAACCACTGTAGGAGTTAGACCCACAATGCTGTGAGGAAGGGAATTCCAGTATGTTGACCCAGTGACACTGAAGGAATGGCAGTATCATTCCATGTCAGGATGGTGAGTGGCTTGGAGGGGAACTTGTGGTGAGTGGTATTTCCATGTATCTGTTGCCATTGTCCTTCTAGATGGAAGTAGTTGGGGTTTGGGAGGTGCTGCCTAATTATCGTTGGTAAATTTCTGCAGTGAATCTTGTAGATAGTGTACAGTGATGCTAGTGAGTGTCAGTGATGATAGAAGGAGTGAATGCTTGTGGATGTATTACACTTTATCCTGGGCGGTGACAAGCTTCTTGAGTTGGTTGCAACATGCCTTCTTGATTCTCCCTGCAATCCTTGCATACTTTCTGGTGACACAGATTCTGATGTGTGAGGGTAAATTGCATTCTGAGGCAAAATTAAGCATATTCCTGGGTACAGATCAGTTGCAAAAGTGCAGCTAATGACCCTCTGGCTTCTTCGAAAGTCAGAAAAATGATACTGTGGGATCTGGGATTGTTGCTGTCACTTTTTTTTTAGATTAGATTAGATTACTTACAGTGTGGAAACAGGCCCTTCGGCCCAACAAGTCCACACCGCCCCGCCGAAGCGCAACCCACCCATACCCCTAACCTAACACTACGGGCAATTTAGCATGGCCAATTCACCTGACCTGCACATCTTTGGACTGTGGGAGGAAACCGGAGCACCCGGAGGAAACCCACGCAGACACGGGGAGAATGTGCAAACTCCACACAGTCAGTCGCCTGAGGCGGGAATTGAACCCAGGTCTCTGGCGCTGTGAGGCAGCAGTGCTAACCACTGTGCCACCGTGCCGCCCAATATAAAAGGAATAAGAGAGGTTGGGTGACCTCCTTGATATATCTGTAAACACTGCAGGCATCACCTGTGTTTGTCTGGAGGGAGCTGGTCACATTAAAAATTGAGCATTACATTGACTTTTGCAGCAATTGGCAGCATTGCATGAATATTAAATGGTGCACAGAGAATTTATCGAAGGGGATGACAATACATACAATGTTTTCTCTGTCACACTCTCACAAAAGGTAACGCACTTGCTCTTGAGCCATTCTGGTGTGGGACCCAATCTCTTGCCAAGTCTCAAACAAAATATTTGATGTTAAATTTTCAGTGCAGTACTGAGGAAATGCAGAACCACACTGTTGAAGGTACTGCCTTTTGGACCTGATGTTAAATTGTGGCTTCATCTGTTCTTTTAGGTGAATATTAAAGTTCTCAGCGATATTTTGGAAAAGGGAACAGGAGATTCCTTCCTGGGGACAATTTATCTGTCAACTAGAGGCATGACAGAAAAGCAGATACCTGGTCATCATGGTTGCATTTCATTTTGTGGGAGCTTGCTGTGTACAAATGAACTATTGCATTTCTTACATCACCGCAGTAATCATACTTCCAAGTTCCTGAACTTCGGGCTGTTCTGAGACTGCTGAAGGTGAAACAACTCTACAGAGGTACATATCCCATCACCAAGTCCCCCTTTATTTACCCGTGGTGAGTCCCTGTCAATGATCCAGCTCCCTGAGAGCCAACTCTTAGAGTCAACAGAGCCTCTAAGATTCCTGTTTTTTTTCTTTTTTTTTTCTTATTTCTGTCTTCTGAGTAACTCTAGCACAGACAGATGTCAAAGCAGATTTGTAACACTTCCTCAGGTCATTCTCAAACCTGCTGTGTTAGTGAACCCACAGTGCTCCCTACCTAGATCCAACTAAATGAGGCCATCCCTCCTGAAACAGGGCAGCAGGATCCCACTCCATTTTTTGTTTGAAGACAGGGGGCCTAGAATAAAGTGATCTCCCCTACCACCCCCACCCCCCCCCCCCCCCCCCCCACAAGGACTGGAAGAGCAAGCAAGGAAAATAAAACACAGTCTGGTTTAATTCATTCAGTTTCCCGGTCAAAGTCAAGTCAGGGGCAGCCATCACAGAAAGCAGCCAAACATTTCATGGGAGGCATATGTCATGTAGAGAAAGCCATCTTCTTCCATGTACTCGGCGTAGATCTCAGCCATGGTCAGAGGCATACTCGCCAGACTCCTGTCATTCACCATCAGGTAGAAGGCTTGACTGGATGAGACTGACATTCGACTCCTGATAATCATCATGAACTGACATAGACTGAGTTCCAGAGGTACAAGGTACTTGGAAGATTCCTGTTTATATCTGTCAGCCAATGCTCCTTGATTGGACCAGATTAACAGCCCCAATTAGGGAACTCATATTCTACAAGATCTACTTGGCTGATCTCATTACAATCATTATAGCAGTCACCATTGAAATACAAGTTTGTTTGGTCAGTTTCATTTCCCAGTGAAATACTAATATTATAGTGCGCGAAAAAAAAAACTGAGGGGTTTTGGACAGCTAATTCTGCATCAGTTCAACTTATAATGGCTCAGCAACCTTCTCATTGTAATACTTCTGCGTTACCTGTTCAGTTTGCAAATTTAAAGCTTCAGACAGATTACAGCAACAGTGTGGCCACTTGCCTTTTAATTGCCAAATTCCCTGAGTAATGCAGGAATTGCTTATGTTGAAATACAACTGTCAAATCCTTTTTTGATCCAATCCTTTTTATTACTTGGTAAATAAGCACTCAGTTTATATATCACAACTTGAGCAAATGTACAACCTGACAACTCCGAAATTTGCCAATTGACATGAAGTTGAATTTTGACAGTAAAATCCTGCCCTTCTAAATTGCATGGAGAAGACATTGCAGTGAAAACCAACAGGTGTAATTGCAAGGCACATTGAGGATAAAAACCTAAGTACTTTGCATCTGAAAGATTTGCACATATTTGGCAGTTGAGTTGGAATTTTACTCTCCTAGACTTTGTTAGAGAGGTGTCCTATATGATGATTGACAGAGTTGCTTTGAAGCTTCATTATGTCATGTACACAAGACTCCAGCGACTAACTAAATTAACAACATTAACCCAACAGTGTAACAATTGCCTGACTAGGGTCAAAGAGAAGGCTGTGTCAAGCTTAAGCATTCAAGCTCTGTCAAGAAATCATTATAGCGAAGCAATTAACTGAATTCAGTTGTGTGTGAAAGCAGGAAAGGGGTATGTAAATCAGTTTGGTAATTTAAATTGGTTTTATAACAATGAGGGGTACATCAGTTTGTGCTAAGGACAATTTAGCTAATATACTCAGGAGGGATTGATCTGAAACCTCTCTGCTGGAAGTAATCATTGTCTCATCATGTAACCTTACATTACTAACATTACGTCAGCTCTGACTCAAAAAAGTCACAGCAGACACAGAAAGAGAGCTCTGAGATTTTTGCAGATCTATGAAGGCTTGTCCTAGGTGCAGGGAGCACAGTTTCAATTTCTCCTCCAGCCTACACAGTACCTCTTCCAACATTGGTGCAATGTTAGACACAAGTGATGTAGTCTATGTGGAGCAGCAAACAGTGAAGATGCTTCTCCCTTTACCCAGCCTGGTGCCTGGAGAGTGGGAGGGTGTGGCAGAGTTGCCTGTCGGAGAAGGTGTATGGAGGGTAAGGGAGGTAGGAATCCTGTTGGAGGCGAAGCTGGGAGTAGGTGAGCAGAATAGGGGGCAAGATGCTGAGTAGACTTTCCACTTTCTGCACAGGTATTGGCCCCCTGAAGGATTGCAACCAAGATGGCAGAAGTTACATGTGTGCCAAGAACTGAGCACATGTTTTTAAGTATACAAGTTGTGAAAAAGCCATGTTCTTATACATACAGGTCGTTCTGGTATAACGTGCACTTTTTTAACACAAATTGGCTATAACATGATTGATGAATTGTGGATGCTGCTTGGATAATGCAACCTTTCTAATAAAGAGGTATAGCAATTTTCTATAACAATCTTATGCAGCACAATTTTCTACAGCGGGTTTTCCATAGCATGATTTTCTATACTGGTTTTCTATCATGCAATTTTCGATAGCGGGTTTTCTATAGAGTGATTTTCTATAATAGTTTTCTATCGTGCAATTTTCTATGGTGGGTTTTCCATAGTGTGATATTCTATACTGGTTTTCTATCCTGCAATTTTCTATAGCGGGGTTTCCATAGCATGATTTTCTATACTGGTTTTCTACTGTGCAACTTTCTCTAGGGGTTCTCCATAGTGTGATATTCTATACTGGTTTTCTATCCCGCAATTTTCTATAGTGGGTTTTCCATAGTGTAATTTTCTATACTGGTTTTTTATCCTTCAATTTTCTCTAGGAGTTTTCAACAGTGTGAGATTCTACACTGGTTTTCTATCGTACAGTTTTCTCTAGCACAGGATTGCAGAGGAACACAACTCAAGTTATCACAGAACCACCTGTAGTTTATACTATGTTTTTAAAACTTGGATTTTAAATTAGTGACACATGGATTTTGGTCTATTTTCATAAAGGGGTTTGACAACAGTGAGGTCAGTCTTTCCAGAACTATGCTAAATTGCTTGTAGTGTCAAGTGATATGGAGGCTAAGTGAGTCATGGGAAATGTGGGGTCAAGGGATTGGGTGGGATGGCTCTTTGCAAGTCAATGCATACATAATGGGCCAAATGGCCTGTTTCTGTACTATAGGGATTCTCAACTAGCATCCATGAACATTTAGCCCATCATTTTGTGTAGTGCATTTGTGGTCTTAAAGAATTTTAAAAATTAACACAAGTTTACAATATGTGGGGCAGATAAGGCAGAAAGACAGAGAGATTACTTACCCCACTGGCAAGATGCAATTAAGTCAGAATAATTACTTTTAAAATTGCATTGAGTCATGCCCATGATCATCAAATAAATTATTAATCGTTAAGGACCTAAAAAGATATCCATCTAATTTCTTCTGAGTGCATGAAGAATTTGCTGGAACCAATACTGAGAACAGAAATGGCGTTTGGATTGTAAATAGTTAGCTGTGCCTGTAATTTGGAAGGTAACTCAGAAGGGGCATAATCTTGGGACAACAAGAATCTGGGAGGGTCTAGATAAACAAGTCACTGTGATGATTATCATGGTTTGGTAAGAACATCACGAGATAACAAAGTTCCTTCACTGTCTTTGGGTCAAAGAACTAGAACTCATTTCCACCAGCTCAGATGGTGTGCCTGCACCATATGGACTGCAGCAGTTCAAGAAAGTAGCTCATCACCACATTCCACAGAGTCATTAGGAAAGGAAAAGAAATACTAGCCTGATCAGCAAAGCCCATTGCCCATCGACAAGTGTAAAGAAATGACTGTGTCCATTCTCGGGTCAACTGAATTGATAAACTGAGGATTGGTGTTCAACTTGTACAGAATCTTGACCTTGACACACTTGGAATATCATGGTCAATTCTGTTTTCACATTGTCAAAGGAATAAAGAAACCATTTAGCTATATTTTGACTTTCTCAGGAAATTCCTGGCCCTGTGTTTTTCCCAGTTACTTGATGTTTACAAAAAAACACAAAAACTCATTTGTGGAATGTGCAAATGTTGACATCAAAGTTCTGCATTGATTGTCTGCCCAAAATTGCCCCTGCGATGGTGTTGGTGAGCTGCTATCTTGAACCATAGCAGTCCATGGGGTGAGTGTGCACATGGTCCCACTGTGTCCAGGATTTCAACTCAGTGACAATGAAAGAATGGCAATATAGTTCAAAGTCAGGATGATAATGCGGTTTGGCAGTGCTCCCATGAATCCACTTCTTCAAGGTGGTGGTGATTGTGCTCTTAGAAGGTGTTGTTAATGAAGCCTTGGTGAGTTGTTATAATTTATTGTGCAGAAGGCACACATTACTGCCACTGTGTCTCAGTAGTCAAAGGAACGCAGGTGGTGAATAGGTTGCCAATGAAGTTGGCTGCTTTGTCCAGGATGATGTCAAGGTGGCTCAGTGGTTAGCATTGCTGCCTTACAGTGTCAGGGACCTGGTTCGATTCCAGCCTCAGGTGACTGTCTGTGTGGAGTTGACATGATCTCCCCGTGTCTGCGTGGGTTTCCTCTGGGTGCTCCCGTTTCCTCCCACAGATGTGCAGGTTAGGTGAAGTGGCCATGCGAAATTGTCCATCGTGTTTTGGGATGTGTAGGTGCATTAGTCAGAGTTAAATGTAGAGTAATAGAGTAGGGGAATAGGTGGGTTACTCTTTGGAGAGTTAGTATGGACTGTTGGGCAAAATGGCCTATTTCCACATGGTAGGGATTCAATGATTCTTGACAGTTGTTGGAGTTGCACCCATTCAGTCAAGTGTTCAGCATTCCATCAGACTCCTGACTTGTGCCATGTAGATGCTTTGGCAGCATGTGTGCACTTTTATCTATGTTTCTTCATCTACATTCATGAAGACAGCAATTCAATTTCCTTTCTTTAAATGAGTTAATAATTGAGGGAGAGTTTCTTTTTAATTCAATCATAGGACATGGGTGTCATTGGCCGGCTAGCATTTATTGCCCATTTGTGATTGGTCCTTGAGAAAGTGGGAGTGAGCTGACGTCTTGACCCACTGCAGTCCACATTTTGTAGGTAGACCCACAATGCCCTTAGGGGGAAATTCCAGGATTTGGACCCAGCACCAGTGTAGGAACAGCCGATATATTTCCAGATCGGGATGGTGAGTGTCTTGGAGAGGAACTTTCAGGGGGTGGTGTTCCCATGTATCTGCTGCCCTTACCCTTCTATATGGAAGTGGTCATGGGTTTGGAAGATGCTGCTAAAGGATCTAAGAATTGCTGTCAGATACATGAATTGTTCATGTAGCGTTATCTATTTGTGTAACTTAAAGGTCAGAAGTGACAAATATAAAATCTGGTAATAAAAGAAGAAATGATTGAGAGATGTGAAAATACAAATTTAGTGCAGCGAAGCAATTGCTATTCATTTATTGGACAGAATTCCTGATTGAGATATAAACCTCCAACAGATGATACTAATTTGCTACCAATTTTTGTTTTTAATTTTGAAACAACAGGACGCATTTAAAAAGCAAATTTTCATGTAACCTATTGTTCTTCATGAGTGTCTCATGTGCTTGTTTAGATTGAATCTCTGAATGAATAAATAAGGCTGTGTTACAAATAATTTGCAAATTGGATTGTTGTTAACTGGAGAGTGTGGAAATCTTGGGCCAAGCAAACCACTTCAGGAAATGAGCTGAATTCATTGAAATTCAACAGACGGAATCCGCTTGGGAAGAGAAAAATCAGTTTTCTGGATTTTGTATTAAAGAACGAGCCTCCCCCATCTTTGGTTTTCTTTGTCAATGGTTTCCGTCTCTCTTTCTCTTTCCTTGATGTTTCAAGGAGCAAGTGAGGGCCACAGATTCTGGAGAGTCAGAGTCAAAAAGTGTGGCTTATTCCCAAAACATTGATTCTCCTGCTCCATGGATGTTGCCTGACCTGCTGTGCTTTTCCAGCACCATACCTTTCGACTCTTGGCATTTCAAGGCCAATTGGACATCGCGCAAGGTGCAACTGTGTGAGGGCAAGCAGACGGTGCCTATGATTAAGCTAATGTGAACCCCTAGTGGAAAAAAATAGTAACGAAAATAATGTACTGGGCGAATAATCCAGAGGCAAGATTAGAGTGGTGCTGGAAAAGCACAGCAGGTCGGGCAGCGTCCAAGGAGCAGGAAAATCAACGTTTCAGGCCCAGGCTAATGCTTGAGGAGCTTGGGTTCAAATCTCATCAATGAATAGCCTTGGAATATAAAGCTAATCTCATGTCAACTGAGATTGATTGCGGTTGAAAAAAATCCCGCAAAGGTCTTCCTTTCTTCAGGGAAGACATTCTGCCATCTTTGTCTACATCTGGCTGACATGGGACTCCAGACTTCTCGACAATGTGTTTGACTTTTAACTGTCCCCCTCAAATGGTCCAGAATTAGATTAGATTCCCTACAGTGCGGCCCAACAAATCCACACCGACCCTCTGAAGAGTGACCCACTCATACCCATTTCCCTCTGACTAATGCACCTAACACTATGGGCAATTTAGCATGGCCAATTCACCTGCTCTGCATATCTTTGGAATGTGGGAGGAAACTGGAGCACCCGGATGAAACCCATGCAGACACCGGGAGAATGTGCAAACTCCACATTGACATTCGTCCAAGGCTGGAATTGAACCTGGGACCCTGGTGTGTGAGGCAGCAGTGCTAACCACTGAGTCACCATGCCAACCATGGGTCCATGGGCCCAGAGAGAATGAAACTGGTCTCACCATCCAGTGTCAACATCTGCTTCTGCTGTTGCTGAACTCACCTTCTGGATCCCTCTCCTACAGCACTGTGGGTATCCCTACACAACATGGACTCCAGCAATCACAAAGCCAACTCACCACCACCTATTCATAGGACTCTCCTTCGGAAGCTAATTGTCTATCAGACTCAAAATGTTACCTCTATTTCTCTCTCTGCAGATGCTACCAGACCTGCTGAGTTTCTCCAGGATTCTCTGTTTGTTCCAACATTTGTGTGGCTTTCATTGCAACCCCCTTAGAGAGGGCAACCCAATCTGGCCTCGGCAGTATTGTGAGAGAGAATGGCAGAGGGAAAGAAAAATGGTTGCTGCAGTTGGTTCCTTTAGAAGTAAGAGAACCCACAATGTCTGACTGCCTTGCCTTTTAATGCAAGATCATGAGTAACAGGTCCAAGGTCGATGAAGCCTGGAATCCCTTTGTTGAGAGGATTCCTGTTGAGAAAGTGATTACTGGCAATAACAACACAACTGGCTCATGAGAATAGAGTGCAATCAAAATATGATCAATAAACATTTAAAAGAAACATTTACTCTACCATTTTTGCGTCCTTTTAATAAACGTCTTAACACTTAACATTGCCTAGCAACCTTTTGGGTGCACATTTACAAAAGGCATAATTATCAAAGAGCATCCAGGATGTACAAAAAATTAATTCCGGACATCAGGAATTGAAGCTGCATTAAGGTAATCATCTGACCAAAGTGATAACTTCCTGGCCAACCTCCAGTTTCACACATGACTGATTCCAGCCCACAGTCTCTCTTTAACTATGCCTGAATTCCTGCAAATCGGCCACCCAGGTCAGAAATTGCTTGAGGAATGTTGAATATTTGCTAGTTTTCTTTACTCCTGTGGTCTAAACTGAATGTGCGATTCATCGTCTCCCTCTTTTCATTGAACTTTGGCTTCACCACAGATCAACACCTTTGTTCTGAAGAATGGTCATTGGACCCAAAACACTGACTTTCCCTCCACAAATACAGTCATAGAGTCACACAGCATGGAAACACACCCTTCCAGTCAACCAGTCCATGTCAACCATAATCTTAAACTAAACTAGTCCCACCTTCTTGTGCTTGGCCTATATCCCTCCACACATTTCTTATTCATGTACTTATCTAAATATCTTTTAACATTGAAACTGGACCAGCCCCACGACTTTCTCTTGAAGTTGATTCCACACATGAACCACACTCTGTTTTTAAAAAGATTCTCCTCATGTCCTTTTAAAATCTTTCTCCTTTCACCTGAAAAATATATCCTGAGGGAAATTTCCCACCCCGGGCAAAAGACACGAGTCATTTGCTTTATCAATATCCCTTATTAATTCATAAACCTCTAAAAGGTTCAACCTCCTGTCCTCCAGTGAAAAATGTCCCAGCCATTCCTGTCTCTCCTTATAACTCAGACCCTTCATTTCTGGCACCATCCTGAGATATTTCGACCAGACCCGTTCAGTTTCTCTGCTTATGTTTCATATTTCCAGCATCCGCAGATCTTTGTTGGACAAATTTGCAGTTAGTCTTCCCTTACTTTTCCAGTTTTTTCCATACCATTCTTTTCCCAGTCTTGCATGTCAGCCATCATTTGCATTGTTGTCTCTGGATCACAAACTTCAAATACCACTGAAGAGGCTGAGCAGAAACATCAAGATTGTCACTGGAGTGCAGTACTGAGGGGGTGCAGCAATGAGGGGCTGCAGTACTGAGGGGGTGCAGCAATGAGGGGCTGCAGTACTGAGGGGGTGCAGCAATGAGGGGCTGCAGTACTGAGGGGGTGCAGTACTGAGGGGGTGCAGTACTGAGGGGGTGCAGCAATGAGGGGCTGCAGTACTGAGGGGGTGCAGTACTGAGGGGGTGCAGTACTGAGGGGGTGCAGCAATGAGGGGGTGCAGTACTGAGGGGGGCAGCACTGAGGGGGTGCAGTACTGAGGGGTGCAGCACTGAGGGGGTGCAGTACTGAGGAGGTGCAGCAATGAGGGGGTGCAGCATGGAGGGGGTGTAGTACTGAGGGAATGCAGCACTGAGGGGGTGCAGTATTGAGGGAATGCAGCACTGAGGGGGTGCAGCACTGAGGGGGTGCAGTGCTGAGGGGGTGCAGTACTGAGGGGGTGCAGCACTGAGGGGGTGCAGTACTGAGGGAATGCAGCACTGAGGGTGTGCAGCACTGAGGGGGTGCAGTGATGAGGGGGTGCAGCACTGAGGGGGTGCAGTACTGAAAGAGTGCAGTACTGAGGGGGTGCAGTACTGAGGGAATGCAGCACTGAGGGGGTGGACTAATTAGAGAATGCAGTACTGAGGGGATGCAGTACTGAGTAAGTGCAGTATTGAGGGGGTGCAGCACTGGGGGGGGTGCAGTACTGAGGGGGTGCAATACTGAGAGGGTGCAGCACTGAGGGGGTGCAGTACTGAGGGGGTGCAGCACTGAGGGGGTGCAGCACTGAGAAGGTGCAGTACTGAGGGGGTGCAGTACTGAGGAGGTGCAGTACTGAAAGGGTGCAGCACTAAGGGGGTGCAGCACTGAGGGGGTGCAGTACTGAGAAGGTGCAGGACTGAGGGGGTGCAATACTGAAGGGTGCAGTACTGAGGGGGTACAGCACTGAGGGGTGCAGCACTGAGAGAGTGGACTAATGAGAGAGTGCAGTACTGAGGGGATGCAGTACTGAGTAGGTGCAGTACTGAGGGGGTGCAATACTGAAGGGTGCAGTACTGAGGGGGTGCAGTGCTGAGAGGGTGCACAACTGAGGCAGTGCAGTACTGAGAGAGTGCAGTACTGAAGGGATGCACTACTGAATAGGTGCAGTACTGAGCGAGTGCAGTAATGAGAGAGTGCAGTAATGAGAGAGGGCGGCAGGGTGGCACAGTGGTTAGCACTGCTGCCTCACAGTGCCAGAGACCTGGGTTCAATTCCTGCCTCAGGCGACTGACTGTGTGGAGTTTGCACGTTCTCCCTGTGTCTGCGTGGGTTTCCTCCGGGTGCTCCAATTTCCTCCCACAGTCCAAAGATGTGCAGGTCAGGTGAATTGGCCATGCTAAATTGCCCTTGGTGTTAGGTGAAGGAGTAAATGTAGGAGAATGGGGTCTGGGTGGGTTGCTCTTTGGTGGGTCGGTGTGGACTTGTTGGGCCAAAAGTCCTGTTTCCACACTGTAAGTAATCTAATCTAAGTATTGAGTAGGTGCAATACTGAGGGAATGCAGCATTGAAACACCATTGAAGATGTGCTCCTTTTCAATGAGCTCTAAAACCCCATTTGCCAGGTCAGGTGGATGTAAAGGATCTGATGGTGTGATTTTGAATAAGAGTGTAGGTGTTATCTCTCCCTGTCTCTCGTTTCCCCCTCACAATCTTGAAATACTTACAGCTCAATCCGTGTCACAGAAGCAGATTATTTGGTTGGTGTCACATCGTCAAATGTGGGTGTTTACTGACCATCAACTGGCTGCCACAGTTCTTATTTTACAACAGTGACCACTCTTCAGAAAGTATTCATTGGCTGGAAAGCACCTTGAAATATCCAGTGGTGATGCTAAGTACCAGCTAAATCTTTTTCTCTCTTTCTTTCCCTCTTTGCTTTGCACTCGGTGGAGGAGCTGGGTCTTCAATGACAGCAGACCGAGAGAGCTACAGCTCAGAAAAGGACCCTTCAGTCCATCAGGTCTGTACCAATCAAAAACAATCACCTCACTATCCTCATCCCATTCTCTAGCACTTTGCCCATGGCCTTTAAACATTGGCATTGCAAGCGCATGTCTAAATACTTCTAAAATGTGATGAGTGTTTCTCCCTCTGCCACACTGACAGGCATTGAATTCTAGATTCTCACCATCATCTGGGTGTGCAGTGACTGTAACAGGGTCAGCCAGGTGGTCCTCAAAGAATATGAGTTCCCTGATTTGGGCTGTTAACCTGATCCAGTAAGCGAGCCCTGGCTGACAGATATAAACAGGAGTGTCAGAAGTTCTGTTCACTCTGAGAGCTGGCCCTGAGGGAGCTGGGTCAGTGTCAGGGACCCTCTACGTGTAAATAAAGGGGGCCTTAGTGATGTGATACCTGTCCCTGTGGAGTTATTACAGGGTGAATTCTTTGTCGCATATCCCCTCCAAACCTCTTGCCCCTCACTGTGAATCTTTGTTCTTGGAATGTTGATCCCGCTGCTGAGGTTGATTAGAAAATATCGATAACTCCACCTTCTTTCTGATATTTTTATAAACATGCAAACATACAAAATAGGAGCAGAGGTAGATGATCAGCATCTTGAGCCTGTTCCACCATTCACTAAGATCATGGCAGATCCCTTTGTGTTTTTAATGTCACATTCAAATACTCCCTTGAATCTGATTCCCTTTGCTCAAACACATCACTCAAGGTGCCAGGAGCTACTGTGTACGTATTCTAATAGAGTAACGATATCAAGCTAATTCTGCCTCAATGTCCAAACAAGGATAGGAAACTTTGCATAGTAGAAAATACAACAGCTATGAGTAATATTGTAAGTCCCATCCAGAATGGATTCACTAAGTCACAACAAGCCAGGGACAAGCAGACGATTTTGGGATGAATATGGTTCAGAGATACATCTATCCACTCTCTGGTCATGATAATTTACTAGTCATAGAGTCATAGAGATGTACAGCACAGAAACAGACCCTTCGGTCCAACTCATCCATCCCAACCCAATCTAGTCCCCCCTGCCAGCACCCAGCCCATATCCCTCCAAACCTTTCCTATTCATATACCTATCCAAATGCTTTTTAAATGTTGAAATTGTACCAGCCTCCACCACTTCCTCTGGCAGCTCATTCCATTCTCTCCCTGTAGCTCAAATCCTCTAACCCTGGCAACATCCTTGTAAATCTTATTCGAACACTTTCAAGTTTCACAACATAATTCCGATAGGAAGGAGACCAGGGTTGGACACAATATTCCAACAGTAGCCTAACCAATATCCTGTACAGCTGCAACATGACCTCCCAACTCCTGTACTCAATACTCTGATCAATAAAGGAAAGCATACCAAATGCCTTCTTCACTATCCTATGTTCCTGCGACTCCACTTTTAAGGAGCTATGAACCTGCACTCTAAGGTTGCTTTGTTCAGCAACACTTGCTAGGACTTTACCATTAAGTGTACAAGTCCTGCTAAGATGTGCTTTCCCAAAATACAGCACATCACATTTGTCTGAATAAAACTCCATCTACCACTTCTCAGCCCATTGGCCCATCTGATCAAGATCCTTTTGCAATCTGAGGTAACCTTCTTCGCTGAACACTACACCTCCAATTTTTGTGATTTCTGCAAACTTATTAACTCTACCTCTTATTCTCAGGTCCAAATCATTTATATAAATGATGAAAAGTAGTGAACCTAGCACTGATCCTTGTGGCATTCCACTGATCACAGGCCTCCAGTCTGAAAAACAACCCACCACCCTCTGTCTTCTACCTTTCAACCAGTTCTGTATTCAAATGGCTAGTTCTCCTTGTATTCCATGAGATTTAATTTTGCCAACCAGTCCTTTCTCAAATGTTGAACTAATGTTTTAACATGCCTTCAGCAATACCTTGGATGTCACTCGTGTGATGATATTGTCAACTATATCCAGTAAAGTTAGCTGCTTCTAAAGCTGACTTGTGTCTTTGCTGCATTGTGTTCTAAAAAGCAGTTTTCTCAAGCCGAACGTAATTTGTTTCCCTTGTACACATGTTTGAGCAAATAATAACAGTGGAAATAATTCCTGACAAGCGACTTAAGTGGAACAAGTTTATTGGAAGTGGCTTTTTGTTCCTAAGAGAAATTTGATAAACCTTTGCTTGCAATGAGCAGTAGATGAAAAAGTGAAACAACACTTGATCTCCTCCATGGGTCCTTTCAAGTAATGAAATCTTCCTGCAAAGGAGAAGCATTTATTAGTATTGCATTAGGAAATATTGTGCAGAGGGAGCAATTGAAACATTCTGATTTGTTGGATGCTAGCTCTAGTTGACCCAGAGGAAATTGAGCAACAATATTGCTTCTGGGACAATCTCCAATCATTATTTATTATGACATCAGCTAGACCTAAAACATTTGGATCTCCAATTCTAGTATCTTGTCCAAAGCAATTGACGAACAAGGCATTCAGCAATGGAGGTCATATCTTTGGAATTCCCTCTTTATTTTCTTAGGAACATTGAAGCAGGAGTAGGCCATTCAGCCCTTAGAGTGTGCCCTTCCATTCAATACAATCATTTCTGTTCAAATACTTCAATACCCTGTACTCCATGGGTAATCAGAAGTGTATTAACCTCTCCCTTCAAACACATTCAAAGATTGAGATTCCAAAATCCTCTGGGGTAGAAAATTCCAAATGTTCACAACCTTCTGAGTGAAAAGAAGCCTCTTCATTTCGAGGGGCTGGTTTCATGTTTTGTCAGGGACTGTGAATTTATTCTCCATGAGAAGGTAGGGCTGAGCTGTCACCTTGAACTGGACAGTCCATGTTGTAGTTACACTCGCAAAGCCATCTGGAAGACAATTTGATCCAGAGACAATGAAGGAACGGCAACCATATTTCCAAAATCCAGATGGAGGCAAACTTGAAGGTGGTGGATTTTGCATGAGTCTTGCTTTCCTTTCATGGACTTGGAAGCTGCTTTTAAAGGAGCCTTGGTGAGTTGATGTCATTCATCCTGGACATTGAACACTCTGCTGTCTCTGTAGAACAATCCAGAATGGAGAGATGTCTCAGGTGGCAATTGTTATGGTAAATAAAGTGGAACACTTTGTCCTGGACGATTTTGATCTTGAGTGCCTTTGGAGCTGAACGAAATGTTGAACAGAGGAATCATAAACTCTTTCTAGAGGCAATAAAAATTCGATGGCATTGCTTTGAAAAAGGGCATGGGAGATATCTCCAATATCCTGACCAATATTTGTCCATCAACTAACCTCACAAAACTTGAATATCTGGTCATCATCTTATGGCAGTTCTTGAGATTTTGGTTAACACTGACTTGGCATCATGTTTGCTATATTATAATAGCCACACTCCTTCAACAATGTTTCACTGGGTGTGAACAATTTTCAGACATCTGGTGCTTGTCAAAAGGCTATTGTTATGAAGGTAGAGGGGTACAGTACCATTAAGAGAATTGAAAAAGCTCACAGAACTGCCTGACACAGCAGTGTGCTGAACAAGGTAACAATGTAACATTTGGGTGACAAAAATAGAGCAACTGGGTTGCCATGATGCAAAAACAAATTCAATTTTGGCCAATCAGTGTAAATTATGCCCTAAGATACCAAACCCCAATTAAGTTTGAATTTAGTACTTTGATAATATTAAAACTAATGAAATGATCCAATGTTTTGGGATAAAAAATCAGACATTTTTGAACAGTTGAGGGAGAACTGCAAAAAGACCAATGGATGTAGACTGCTAGTTCAAGAGTTCTCTGAAAGGTATGTGTCTGGCGAAGGAGTTTGCACAGCAAAACATCAAAACCGACCTGGAGAGAGAACTTAGAGAGGAAAATCTACAGAGCAAACTTGGCAAAGCTGACTGGTTTTGAAACTTTTTTTTGTAAATCATAATTGGGATTTTTTAATTGGACTAGTCTTGTAGAGTGGGAGGTAAAAAATAGGTTTAAGAGAAAGGAGCTGTAAATAGTTGTTAGTTAATATTCTCTGTTAGACTTAAAGAATAAAGTTGTTAAGTTTTACTTTAAATAGTGACTTTTGGGATAGCTCTTTGCCTCTCCAATTTTAACAGATTACAGCACTGGGTGAATCATTTCTGTGTTGCTTGTTTAAATTAGCAGAGGGGTTTACCCCATGTCATAACAGTTTGGGGGCTTGTCCAGGATTTGAACAGTTAGATATTGGATTCGTGATTTGAACAGGTTTAGATATTTCCAGTCTGAGATTTGGACAGATTTAAATAGATTTAGGGTACACAAAAGTCCAGTAGTTTTAAACACTTGCAGGTTAGTGTCCTAGATTTTTAAATAAAATGTAGGGAGACAATTTGTTTAATTTCAGTGACTTGTGGTTGGTTAAATTAAAAGTAAGAGAAATGGCTATTAAAATTTCTAAAGAGGTTCTGGGATTTGAAGATGATTCTCAGGTTTGGCAAGAAAGTTTAGAAGGAAAGAAAAAGGCCACACTTTTAGAATTAGCAAAGAAGTTAGATTTGAGTTTAACCAAGGACAAAAGTAAACTGAAATTGTAAAGGGGTTACTCAAACACTTAGTTGTATCAAAGAAACAGACAAGTGCAGTGGAGGTAGATAAGCTTAAATTACAATTGAGGAAAATGGAGTTAGAAGATAAACAAAAAGAGAAAGAAGACCATCACTTGTTCTGTTTTTTCCTCTGAACTGCCAATGGATAACTTATTGCGTTAAAGGTGCTATGCAAGTGTAGTTTGTTGCAGGACCGTGGCCATTTTGTATGCAGTAACTGATTCAAACATAATGTACTTATTCATATCTGTTTTGATTGGTGTGACGTGTTTGAGAGGCTACCAAAACAATATTTTTCAATTTACATAATGCAGTGGAATTGAATGGGTATACAGGGCATCAATTTAACATCTTAGTCAAAAGACGTGGTATCCAACAATAGAACACTTTTCTCACTGATGTCACACAAGCACCAATGTAGGTTTATGGACTCAACCATTCTACACAGTCGGTGGTTCATGTGTGGAATAAACTTCTGGAGAAAGTAGTGGATGGAGGTACAGTTACAACATTTAAAAGACATTTGGGTAAGTACATGTATAGGAAAAGTTTGGAGAGATAGGGCCAGGAGCAGGCAGCTGAGACTAGTTTAGTTTGGCATTATGGTTGGTGTGGACTGATTGGTCTGAGGGATCTGTTTCCATGCTGTAAAACTTTATGAAGGATTAGTGCTGGGTCCACTGCTTTTTATTATTTATATAAATGATTTAGATGTGAACTTAAGTAGTATGGTTAGTAAGTTTGCAGATGACACCAAAATTGGAGGTGTAGTGGACAGTGAAAAGGGTTACCTCAGATTACAATGGGTTCTTGACCAAATGGGCCAATGGGCTGAGAAGTGGCAGATGGAGTTTAATTCAGACAAATGTGATGTGCTGCATTTTGGGAAAGCAAATCACAGCAGGACTTATACATTTAATGGTAAGGTCCTTGGGATTGTTGCTGAACAAAGAGACCTTGGAGTGGAGGTTCATAGCTCCTTGAAGTGGAGGCCGAGGTAGATAGGATAGTGAAGAAGGTGTTTGGTATGTTTGCCTTTATTAGTCAGGACATTGAATATAGGAGTTGGGGCTGTTGCGACTGTACAGGACATTGGTTAGGACACATTGGAATACTGTGTGCAATTCCAGTCTTCCCTCCTTTAGGAACGATCTTTTGAAACTTAATAGGGTGCAAAAAGGATTTACCAGTATGTTGCTGGGATTGGAGGGTTAGAACTATAGGAAGAGGCCGAATAGGCTAGGGCTATTTTTCCTGGAGTGTCAGAGACAGAGGGGTGACTGTATAGAGGTTTATAAAATCAAAAGGGGCAGGGAAAGGGTAAATAGACAAAGTCTTTTCCCTGAGGTAGGTGAGTCCAAAATTAGAGGGCATAGGTTTAGGGTGAGAGGGGTAAGATATAAAAGGGACCCAAGGGGCAACTTTTTCACACAGAGGGTGGTGTGTGTATGGAATGAGCTGCCAAAGGAAGTGGTGGAGGCTGGTACAATTACATTTAAAAGACATCTGGATGGGTATATGAATAGGGAGGGTTTGGAGGGATATGGGTCAAATACTGGCAAATGGGACGAGATTAATTTGGACATCTGATCGGCATAGACATGTTGGACTGAAGGGTCTGTTCTGTGCTGTACATCTCTATGACTCTATAACTCTAAGAAAGAGAAAGGGAGAGAGAAGAAAGGGAGAAAGAAGAGAGAGAGGAAAAAGAAAGAGAGAGGAGGGTCTTAGCTGAGCAAAGAGAGAGAGAGAGAAGAAAGGGAGAGACAAAGAGAGAGAATTTGAACTTGAGAAATTGTGACTTAGTCAGCAAAGTAAACAGGATCGACATTAAAACAGAAGATAGTGATATGTATAAATATGTCAAAACTCTGCCACATTTTGACAAAAAAAGATGTTGAAGCCTTCTTCATTCCACTTGAAAAATTGGCGAGGCAGATGGAGTGGTCTGAGGATTTGTGGGTAATGCTAGTTCAGATGAAAGTGGTAGGCAGAGCTAGTGAGCTCTTTGCCTCACTGTCAGATGAGGTGTCAAGAGATTATGAAGAGGTTAGCCAGGCTATTTTTGGTGCTTATGATTTGGTACCAGGAGCATATAGACAGTGGTTTAAAAACACAAAGAAGGAACCAGGTCAGACTTAAGTTGAGTTCGAAAGAATTAAACATAATCATTTTGAGAGATGGTTACATGCTTCAAAGATAGATAGGTTCTTTGAGGGTCTAAGAGAGATTATTCTGCTGGTGGAGTTTAAAAACTCACTTCCAGAGATGGTAAGAATTCACGTGGAGGAACAGAAGGTTCAAGAAGAGAGAAGGGCAGCAGAAGGGTAGGTGCATAAGACAAGCTTCCGGTGAGAATTTCATCCTGTGAGGGAGAGAAGTTGGGAGAAGGGGAGATCCGACACTACAAAACAAAGAGTAGAGAGCACTGGTAAGAGGTTACCACAGGATAAAAAAGTACCCCCAGAGATTGGAAAGGAGGTAATAGGCCTCAGGTATTTTCACTGTGGTAAGTTGGGACATGTAAAGTCACAATGCTGGTAATTAAAGAAAGGCACTGTGGGAAAAGATATGGCAAAAGAAGTTAAGCCAATGGCATTAATGAAGATTGTAAAGGAAACCCCAAGAGGAGCTGTGGAGCCACAGGAGAGTGCACATTCTAGGCAGAGGTTGGCTATGGAGTTAGTACCTGATTTCTACAAAGCATTTGCCAAATGGGTAAAAGTTACTAATAAAGAACAGGGGGAGAAGCTCAAGAAGTTATAATTTTTAGAGATATAGGATCTAACCAGTTCCTGATAGTAAGAGATGAGCGAATTTGCACTCTTTCTCATCTGTTACCCGAGAGTGTGGTAATTTGTGGGATAGATGAACAGAAATTGAACATTCCCCTATGTAAGATCAGGTTGGAGTGCCAACTCAAGATCGGGGAAGTTACAGTGGGAGTGATTGATAGGTCACCTAGGGGTACAAAAGTCTCAGGCTAGATTAGAGTGGTGCTGGAAAAAGGAGTCTAGTTTGTTCTTGGGAACGACTTAGCAGGATGCAAAGTGGGAGTGATACCCCTTGTTGTTGAGAAGCCCAAGGAACACCAAGAAACAGAGGAATTAAAACAGAAATATCCTGGTATTTTCCCAGATTGTGTCACAGCACAAAGCAAAAAGTAAAGAGAAAGCTGAAGGAATTGAGGTTCAGTTAGCGGACACCCTGTTTGATGTAATGGTGCAGGAAAAACATGAACAGGCAAAAGGTCAGACAGAAGTGTTTACTCCTGAAAGGCTAAGGGACTTGCAACTGCAAGAAAAGACGATAAAAGATATATATGTGGATGTGTACTCCAAAAAGGAGGCAGAGAATATTCCAGAGGATTATTATTTGAAAGATAGAATCTTAAGGTGGAAATGGAGACCATGGCAGGTTAGTGCAGAGGAGAAATGGGCTGAAGTGTACCAGATTGTGTTGCCAGTAGCATACAGACAGGAAGTGTTACGGGTAGCACATGAACTACCTGTAGGAGGTCACCTAGGGGTACAAAAGACTCAGGCTAAGGGACAAAAACATTGTCATTGGCCTGGAATGCCCAAGGATGTGATTAACTTTTGCTGTACGTGTCATACATGCCAAATGGTAGGTAAGCCACAGGCGGTAATAAACCCAGCCCCTTTGTTGCCCATTCCCACATTTGAAGAACCTTTCACATCGGTATAATTGATTGTGTAGGTCCCCTCCCGAGAACTAAAAGCGAGAACCAATACTTGTTAACCACAATGGATGTGTTTACTAGATTTCCAAATTCAATTCCATTACAGAGTATCAAGACAAAAAGGGTGGTAGAGGAGTTGGTAGCTCCCTTCATACGTAATGGAATACCCAGAGAGATTCAGTTGGACCAAGGATCAAATTTTACTGCTGGGCTGTTTAAGGAGGTTATGGATTGCTTAGGCACTCAGCACTTTGAATCAAGTGCACATCATCCTGAATCCTAGGGAACTTTAGAAAGGTGGCATCAGACCTTGAAGACCATGTTGAGAGCGTACTGTCAGGATTATTCGAATGATTGGGATAAGCGTATCCCATTCGTATTGTCTGCCATTAGAGATGCCCTCAATGAATCTATTCAGTCCACTCCCTTTGAGTTAATATTCAGGCATGAAGTGAGAGGCCCTTTAAAATTAACTAAAGAAAAATTGAGAGGACCACAGTTGGAGATCTCACACTTAGATTATGTATCGGAGGCAAGGTGATAGGACATAGAACATAGAAAAATACAGTGCAGTACAGGCCCTTCGGCCCTCGATGTTGCGCCGACTGAAGCCTACCTAACCGACACTAGCCCAATAACCTCCATATGCTTGTCCAATGCCCACTTGAATGACCATAAAGAGGGAGAGTCCACCACTGCTACTGGCAGGGCATTCCATGAACTCACAACCCGCTGAGTAAAAAATCTACCCCTAACATCTGTCCTATACCTACCATCCCTTAATTTAAAGCTGTGTCCCCTAGTAACAGCTGACTCCATCCGTGGAAAAAGGTTCTCACTGTCAACCCTATCTAAACCCCTAATCATCTTGTACACCTCTATCAAATCTCCCCTAAACCTTCTTTTCTCCAATGAGAAAAGCCCCAAGTGCCTCAGCCTTTCCTCATACGACCTTCCTACCATAGCAGGCAACATCCTGGTAAACCTCCACTGCACTCGTTCCAATGCCTCCACATCCTTCCTATAGTATGGCAACCAAAACTGCACAGAATATTCCAGATGCGGCCGCACCAGAGTCTTATACAACTGCAACATGACCTCAGGACTCCGGAACTCAATTCCTCTACCAATAAAGCCCAGTACACCAAATGCCTTCTTCACAGCACTATTTACCTGGGTGGCAACTTTCAGAGATCTGTGTACATGGACACCAAGATCCTTCTGCTCATCCACTACCATTAGCCCAGTAATCCATCTTCTTGTTACTCCTACCAAAGTGAATGACTTCACACTTAGCTACATTGAATTCCATTTGCCACCTTACTGCCCAGCTCTGCAACTTATCTATATCCCGCTGTAACCTGCCACATCCTTCTTCGCTGTCCACAACTCCACCGACTTTCGTGTCATCCGCAAACTTGCTCACCCAGCCTTCAAGCCCCTCCTCCAGGTCATTTATAAAAATGACAAACAGCAATGGTCCCAAAACAGATCCTTGCGCTAGTAACTGCGCTCCAAGATGAACCTATACCATCAACTACTACCCTCTGTCTCCTTCCAGCCAGCCAATTCCTAATCCAAACCTCTAATGCAACCTCAATGCCATACCTCCGTAGTTTTTGCATTAGCCTGCCATGGGGTACCTTATCGAATGCCTTGCTAAAATCCATATACACCACATCTACTGCTTTACCCTCGTCCACTTCCTTGGTCACCTTCTCAAAGAATTCAATAAGGTTTGTGAGGCACGACCTGCCCTTCACAAAACCATGCTGACTATCCTTGATCACATTATTCCTATCCAGATGTTCATAAATCCTATCCCTTACAATTCTCTCTAAGACTTTGCCCACAACAGAAGTGAGACTCACTGGCCTGTAGTTACTCGGGCTATCCCTGCTCCCCTTCTTGAACAAGGGGACCACATTCCCTATCCTCCAGTCTTCTAGCACTGTTCCCGTAGACAACGACGACATAAAAATCAAGGCCAATGGCTCCGCTATCTCCTCCCTAGCTTCCCAGAGGATCCTAGGATAAATGCCATCAGGCCCAGGGGACTTAACTATTATCATCCTTTCCAGTATTCCCCAGACCTCTTCCCTACGTACCTCAAGGCCATCCATTCTAATCACTTGTGACTCAATATTCACATCAGCAACAGTGTCCTGTTCCTGAGTGAATACTGACGAAAAGTATTGATTTAGTGTCTCACCAATCTCCTCCGCCTCCACACACAACTTCCCACTACTATCCTTGACTGGACCGATACCTACCCTAGTCATCCTTTTATTCCTGACATACCTATAGAAAGCCTTTGGGTTTTCCCTAATCCTACCAACTAAGGACTTTTCATGTCCCCTTCTCGCTGCTCTTAGCTCTCTCTTTAGATCCTTCCTGGCTACCTTATAACTCTCAATCGCCCCAACTGAACCTTCACGCCTCATCTTTACATAGACTGCCCTCTTCCCTTTAACAAGGGATTCCAATTCCTTATTAAACCACGGCTCCCTCACAAGACCCTTTACTCCCTGCCTGACTGGTACATACTTATCAAGGACACCCATTAGCTGCTCCTTGAACAATCTCCACATATCATTTGTGTTCTTCCCTTGAAGCCTATTTTTCCAATCCACGCATCATAAGTCATGCCTCACCGCATCATAATTTTCCTGCCCCCAGCTATAACTGTTGCCCTGCAGTGCACACTTATCCCTCTCCATCACTAGAGTAAAAGTCACCGAGTTGTGGTCACTGCCTCCGAAGTGCTCACCTACCTCCAAGTCTAACACCTGGCCGGGTTCATTACCTAGAACCATAGGAGATCCCTTCAAAGCCAGGTTTAGTGGTCCCTATCAAATTGAGAAAAAGTTCAGTCAGGTGAACTATCTAGTAAAGATGCCAGATAGAAAAGAAAAGGTACCAGGTATGTCATGTGAATATGTTGAAACCGTGTTATTCTAGAGGAAGAACTGGAGAAGCAGGTGTTAGTTACTGCCCGCAGAGTGACAAATCAAATCCAGATGGTGTGGATTTTGCTGTGCCTCAAAATAAATGCCTTAAAAAATGAAGAAGTCCTTGAGGAGTGCGATAGGTTAGTAAACTATCTGTCTGAGGAGCATAGAACACAGCTGAAAGGTTTGTTACTGCAGTATAAGGACACATGTACGAATAACATGGGGAGGACTAATACTATTGCACATGAAGTAGGCATAAGGAAAACTGCTCCAATAAAACAACACCCCTATTGACTTAATCCTTTCAAAGCCAGACAGGTGGAGGTGGAGGACATGCTTAAACGAGGACATCATTGAACCAAGCCAGAGCGAGTGGAGTTTGCCAATCATCTTAGTTCCCAAACTGGATGGCACTCAACAATTCTGCGTGGATTATTGGAAGGTTAATGCCATTACAAAATCAGAATCATGTCCAATTCCAATATTGGAGGACTGTATTGAGAAAGCTGGACAAACCAGTCACATCACCAAATTGGACTTACTGCATGAACACTGGCAGGTACCTTTATCAGGCACGGCAAAATAAATTTCTGCATTTGTAACCCCAAATGGGCTATATCAGTTTAAAGATTGGAATGAAGAACACACCCGCCACATTCCAAAGACTCATGAACAGAGTTGTGGCTGGAATAACAAACTGTGCAGTCTATTTGGATGATGTAGTGATCTTTAGTAAGTCTTGGAAAGATCACATGGTGCAGTTAGTAGAGCTGTTTGAATGACTATGAGAAGCAAAACTGGTGATAAACTTAAACAAAACTGAATTCGGGAAAGCAGAGGTGATGTTCTTGGGACATAACATCTGTCATGGAAGGTTGACCCCACGGAACGCAAAGACAAAGGCCATTGTGGAATTTCCATAACCAACCTCGAAGAAAGAGGTGCTTTGATTCTTAAGACTAAATGGATTCTATCGGAAGTTTGTTCCAAACCTCAGCAGTGTAGTGGCATCGTTAACCGATTTGCTGAAGAATAACACAATGTTTTAGTGGACAGAACAATACCAGGAGGCATTCGAACATTTGAAAGCCATATTAACCACTGCACCAGTTTTAGCTACACCAAACTTTTCAAAATCTTTTAAAGTTGCCATCGATGCTGGTGACATAGGAGTTAGGGCTGTACTGCTACAGGGAGACGGGGATGGGATTGAACTGTCAGTTGGTTACTTTTTGAAGAAAGTCAACATCCATCAGAGGAAATACTCCAAAATCAAAAAAGAAGGGTAAAAGGGGGGAGGGGAATTTAATAGTGGGCATCACGGTGGCACAGTGGTTAGCATTGCTGCCTCACAGCGCCAGTGACCTGGGTTCAATTCACACCTCAGGCAACTGTCGTGTGGAGTTTGCACATTCTCCCCGTGTCTGTGTGGGTTTCCTCTGAGTGCTCCGGTTTCCTCCCACAGTCCAAAAGTGTGCAGGTCAGGTGAATTGACCATGGTAAATTGCCCGTAGTGTTAGGTGAAGGGGTCAATGTAGGGGAATAGGTCAGTGTGGACTCAATGAGTCGAAGGACCTATTTCCATAGTGTAAGTAATCTAGATCTAAATCTAAATCTAAGTATTGAGTTTGGTACTGGCCTTACAACATTTTAATGTGTATGTCACAAACAATGTGTTGGAGATGGCTGTGTACACGGATCACGATCCTCTTACATTCTTGGAATGCTTTAAAGACAACAATATACAACTATTTCATTGGAGCCTTATGTTACAGACTTTTAATTTACATTTTGTACATGTTGCAGATCACAAGAATGTAATCGCATATACGTTATTGCAGATTTAACTGACAAAGTATAGATAGAATTGATATCTATTCATTGTTATATTTATGTGGGAAGCAGTTAATATGAATTTAGATTAAAGTCATATATGTCATAAGGTTGTGGTTAAAGAATAGAGAAAAAAATGAAGCCATCTTTTCATTATGATAATTCATTTTGTCTTAAGGGGCAAGATGTTAGGAATGTGTCAAGGTACTGTACTTTAACAGAGTTGTAAAGCTAGCAGAACTGCCTGACACAGCACGAAGTGTTCTGAACAAAGTAACAATGTAACCTTTGGTCATCAAACATAGAGCAAGTGGGTTGCCATGAAACAAAAACAAATTCAAATTTGGCCAATCAGTTTAAATATGCCCCAAGATACCAAACTCCAATTGAGTTTGAATTTGGTATTTTGATAATATTAACACCAATGAAATGATGTGGTGTTTTGGGGAATAAAACTGGATATTTTTGAATAGTTAACAGAGAACAGAAAAAAACCCCAACAGATACAGGTTGCTAGTTTAAGAGCTCACTGAGAGGTACCTGTCTGGGGAAGGAGTTTGCACAGCAAAACATCAAAACCAACTTGGAGAGGGAACCTACAGAGGAAAATCTACAGAGTGATCTCGACAAAGCTGATCGGTTTTGAAACATGACTTTTTTTTTTGTAAATCGTAATCAGGACTTTTTAAAATAAGATTACTATTGTAGAGTGGGAGGTAAAAGATAGGTTTAAGAGAAAGGAGTTGTAAATAGCTATTGGTTAGCATTCTCTGTTAGACTTAAAGAATAAAGTTGTTAATTTTTACTTTAAGTAGTGACTTTTGGGATAGCTCTTTGCCTTTTGAGTTTTAACAGATCACAGCATAGGGTGAATTGTTTCTGTGTTGCTGGTTTAAATTAGCAGAGGGGTTTACCCCTTGATGTAACGCTATATAAATGCAAATTCTTTCTTTCCTCAATGACTGAAGGGTCATCATAAATCCCACAAAACCAGGTTATAATCCACTAGGTTTATTTGAAAGTACAAGCTTTTGGAGCACTGCTCCTTTATCAGGTAGCTAGTGGGGCAGGAACATAGGACACGGAATTTATAGTAAAAGATCAAAGTGTCATACAACGATATGATGTATTGAACAAACCTAGATCACTGTTAAGTCTTAAAAACTTCCAAATAAAACCTGTTGGATTATAACCTGGTGTTGTGTGATTTTTAACTTCATCCACTCCAGTCCAACACTGGCACCTCCACACCATAAATATCAACTGCTTGCATTTATGTCGTGCCTTTTATATAATAAAACATATGAAGGTGCTTCATAGAGCACAATGAGTCAATGTTGGATCATATCAAACACACACCTTTGGCTGTGAAACTTGCAACATTGCATGTGATTCTGCAATTGGACAACATTTTCTGAATAATCCTGTGGCTTATTTAAAAATTAATTCCTAGGATGAAGGCGTCATTGGTTAGGCCATTTATTGCCCAGGTGGCAGTTTGGAGTCAACCACAATGCTAAGGGTCTGGAGTCACATGTAGGCCAGACCAGGTGAAGATGGCTGTTTCCTTCCTTAAAGGACATTAGTGAACCAGATGAGGTTTTCTGACAATTGACAATGGTCTCCATGGTCATTGTTAGAATCTTAATTCCAGATTTTTCTTGAATTCTAATTCCACTATCGGCCATGATGAAATTCAAAATCTGGTCCCCAAATCAGTATCTGAGTTAATGGTCCAGCAATAATACCACTACACCGTTGTCTCCTCTCTGTGAAGAATTACAAAGTTCCACTTTGTCAACACTGACCTCCAGCTTCACCTTCCCCCTTTCCCTCAGCCTCCTTGGCCTCCTCTGTCAACGCCATGTTCACTGATGCTGATGTGAGTGTGCAGAGAGTATGATCATGCAAAGATATGACCTGCTTGCTGTCCTGTAGTGGCCAACTGACCTCATAGACTGTGTTCATGCACACACAGGGCCAGTTGGTTGTTTATCACTCTCAACTCATATACAAAGCAATCACATAGCCTGTACCTTGAAATGCTACAATGCAGAGAGCATATGGTCTGGTGACAATATTCAGGTAATTGACTTGTTTACATGTGGATCTCTTAAAGGGACACCACTCCAAAGGTAGCAACACAGCACCCTGCCAGCAGAGCAATTTTAACTGTTAATTATTTTATTAATTCTGTTCTGCAGTTTGTTCCTTATTGAGTATTACTCACTAAAACAAATTGATGACTTAGAATATAGAACATAGAACATTACAGTGCAGTACAGGCCCTTCGGCCCTCGATGTTGCGCTGCCCTGTCATACTAATCTGAAGCCCATTCCACCTACACTATTCCAGGTACATCCATATGCCTGTCCAATGACGACTTAAATGCACTTAAATTGACCAGATATTTGCAGAGGTTATCCACATATATATGTGTAGGCTCATGCCCAGTTCCTCAAGTATGGAAATCAGTTAATAAAAGGACATCTCCATAATTAGAAACAATGGCAGGAAAGTGAGTGGCTGAATGAACAAACATGTTGTGACCGAGATGTCAAGCAAAGCTTCAGATGTCAGTCTGCAAAAATCTTGCCTTCTCACAAATCTACATCCCAAGGATTACAATTAACCAGAAACTGAACTCAACCAGTCATGTAAATACAGTGCCTGCCAAGCAAGATAGAGGCTGGGAATACTGCATCAAATAATTCACCTCCTGACTTCTCAAAGCCTGTCCACAATCCACAATCTAGACTAGAGTGGTGCTGGAAAAGCACAGCAGTTCAGGCAGCATCCGAGGAACAGCATCCCGAGCAGCATCCTGCTCCTCGGATGCTGCCTGAACTGCTGTGCTTTTCCAGCACCACTCTAGTCTAGAATCTGGTTTCCAGCATCTGCAGTGCTTGTTTTTAGCACAATCCACAAGCCCCCCCACCCCACCCACCCCCCCCACCCCCCACCACCACCACTTGACTGCACCTCCATCAACACTCCAGAAGTTTGACAGGACAAGTTACAGTACAATACAACTCTGTTTAATTGTCACCCCCTCCACCACAAGCCGCATTCAGTCCATTTAACACTGATACACACTGGCAGCAACCTGTACCATTTAAAAGTTGCATTACAACAATTTAGCAAAGCTCCTTCGACAGCACCTTCCAAGCCCTTGACGCTTACCTGGTAGGAAAGCAGATAGATGGGAACACCATTAGCTGCAAGTTCCCCTCCAAGTCACTCACATATATTTTCTGCATTTTCACTGTCAGTGGGTCAAAATCCTGAAACCCTAACAGCACAGTAACTCTCCCCACACCACAAGACAAGGACTGCTATGTTTCAAGACAGCAATTCACACCACCTTCTTCAAAGTAATTAGCGAGATGCAATGCATATCCGTCCAAGCAGGGGTGCTGCGTGATTAATTGAATAAAAAGTTACCTGCACCCATTTCTGTGATTTCAATCCTTCACACAGCAAAAACGAACTTACCCACAATATAGAAATGTAGGAAAAAGCATTTCAGAAAGCTTAAGTGTTGCAGTCAGTAAACTGAAACCTCCTGAAACAGGACACAGACTTCCGGTGAATAATTTGTGATGGCAACAAGAAGCTGGAATGAGAAAGGGAGTCAGGTTGGTGCTGCAGGCTGTCACACTGTTAGCATCTAGTTTAGGCCACTTTTGACCCAGAAACATTGGATTTTATGATGAGGTACAAAGTAATTAGGGGAGATGGTAAAACTCATCATTTACAGCAGAAGTAATGTAGTGAATGACAGCTTAAAACTAAAGTAAGATGGATGGTGGAGAACTCTGTGCTCCATTACATTTTACAGTAGCATGTGGGAGACTGATGTGTGGTATAGAAAGGGACAGCTTATCAGAAAAGGAATATTCAGTAATACATTGGTGAATTCAGAAGCTGTCACCATTCAAATGACTGATGAGAAAATAGAATTGGTAAAGAACTTGTCAGGGGAAAGAAAATCAATAAATATATCTTTAATAACATTGCTGTTTCTGACATGAAGCACAGAGATAAATATGCTGATGTAGTGCAGGTTTCATTCAAATTTGTGATGTGCTGTGATTGCTTTTATAATTCTGAAACAGATGAGTTATTCATGAAAAGGGAGGTGGATGTGCAAATTTTCACCAAATCCAGAGGTTGACGTGCTTCCTGATAAAGCCGATCAGAGCAGTGATGAACAAATAATTTGAGTCAGAGAGATTTGCAGCACAGGAAAAGGCCCTTTGGCCCATTGTGCCCACCCCAGTCAAAATCAACTATCTAACTATTCTGATCCAGCACTTGGCCCACAGGCTAGTTTGCCTCGGCTTTGCAAGTGCACATCTGAATGTTTCGTAAACATTATCAGGGTTTCTGCCTCTAGCACCTTCACAGGACGTGACTCCTGATTCCCACCATCCTCTGGATGAAAAATCTTTTCCTCGTATCCCCCCTCAAAAGGTTCGTGCAGGAAAGTTTGGCTTTTGGACTGTGATCCAAGACAGAAACCTGCACTCAATCCCTGAAAAAACATAGAGGGTTGAAAAGATAGTGAAAATCAGTGAAGAGGGAAGAGTTTACTCCTGTTGGATTATAACCTGGTGTTGTGGGATTTTTAACTTTGACCCCCACCAATCCAACACCGGCACCCCAACATCAGCAATAAATTGAAAACAGCATTTTTTGCAAATGAGCTAATCTACCCTTCATTCCTGACCCTCTAATAACCTGACTCTTTCACTAAATGCATTGAAAGGTACCGTCACCATAATCTTAGCAAACCATAGGGCTGCTCTCTCCTTTGAGAGAGATGACTGGTGGTGGTTTAACCTTGGGATCACCATATCTCCAGGTGAGGGAGAGTCCTGCATAGTAACCTCAGCTGGTGCAGGAATTGAACCCAGTTGTTGGTCTTCCCCGCATTACAAACCACCCATCCAAGCTTACCAAATCTCCTTAATACACTGAAGATGAGTTAACTCACTTAATTGCTTTCAGATCCCAAATGCAGCTATTTCTGCTCTTAACAATTTACCATGACTGATTAAGGAATAAAATTTTGTGGTGCAGTGGTATTGTCACTACCTCTAAGCCAGGTGGCCTGTGTTCATGTCCCATCTGCTCCAGAAGTGTACCTAAACAGATTGATTAAAAATACCTCCACCATGACCTCCCCTGTCATGTGAATGTTGTAAATTGCAAACAGACTTCGGGAGTGCTCTCCCCGTCAAAGCAACATTTATTCATCAATGAACAACAACAAAAACAGATTCTAATGCTGTTTGTGACACATTGTTGATTGACTGCCTTGCGTCCTACCTTACAACGTGCTTTCAAAAGTATTTCATTGGCACTTATGCATTTTGGAATACTCTGAGATTATGAAATGTGTTACATAAGTTCTTTCTTTCCACAAAAGATTGATCTTGTTGCATCTCTAATGTATTGCTGCCATTTATTCAGCTGAAAAAATAGCCTCTGGATATGGTTTAGCCACTCATGGATCAATATTTATATTTCCTCCAACCTCATGTAGATATTTGAAGCAATGATATTGGGTGACAAATATTGAGAGATGACAATACTTTGAGCTCTTTTTAAAAAAATTCAGTGGAAGAGAAGTAAAATTAAAATGATTAACTCAAATGAGAAAAGAGAGAAACAGGGAAAAATGTAAGCAAGATTGAAGCAAGGTTTAATTTTATGTAAAATGTGTTTTAAATATTCCTGCACATTTAATATGGCAGTGAAATGGCCACTGACATGTACATGCATCATCTTCTCTGTAATATTGCTGAATATTATCTGACATTTACCAATGTAATAGGGATTGTTTGACACAGTATGAGCTTTAACCTGTTTTTCAAAAGACAAATCAAGGAATGCAGGGATATGGACCATGGGCAGGCAGAAGGGATTAGTTTAATTTGACGTCATGTTTGGCACAACATGGTGGGCTGAAGGAACTGTGCCCTTGCTGTCCAGTTCTAAGTTCTAAGGAAATACATCCATGGGTGATATCTGTGTCTAAGGGTTAAAAAAAATGCTATATCTTATTCATACATAACAGTTTCTTAAACATTGTGTACACAGGTACACATTGTGACCGAACTTGACCAGAACTCCAAAGATCTGCAATTTCATAACAAAATACGAGGGTCCCGTAATATACTTCTAAATATTTTTTGATTATTTTGCGCTAAGTTTTGGTTTAATGGCAATTATGAAAAATAAAATGTGGGCCTGTTAAATGCTTTCCTGAAGCTATCATTCTTAATTTTATAACATTGAATGTTATAGTTGTCAACTTGCAATAAGGTTTATTTTGAAAGGGAAAGGCAATCATTTCGGCGGGAATAGTGTTATAAAACTGTTGCAGCTTTGCAAGAAAATATATAAGCAAGGAAAGTCTGATGTGTTGTTTGGGGTTTTGAAAAGCTGTAATGATGTGTTTTTATGCACAGGAATATATTGCCATCTTCAAATAACAGAGTTTGCATTTTTATGTATGACTTGATGGAAATGTCTAGAAACTTCACAACTGACAATCATACTGGATATTTAGTGGGCAGTCATTGCTGTTATTAATGGTTACTCATGGCCTCAAAGTCAGCAATTTCAACCAGAACCTTTTTAAACCTTCCATGGGTAATTATTACGTATGAGCATTTGTTATTCAGTGAATTGTAGCAATCCATTTGTGTTCTTGCCATAGTGAAGTATGATTTTGCATTTCTATGGCATCCATGTGTAAAATCCCAAAGCTTCCATTCGCTTAAATTTATCAAACACAACTGTTTCCAAAATGAATCATTGAGAAATGATCCCTTTCACAATCATCGATTGCCCTCCTGCCCGTCAGTCCCTCATGTAAAAAGGCACAAAGAAAATTCATAAAGAGGATGCCTGTGGGGGCGTTGGTGCAAACTCGGTAGTGGAGACTCTGCTAAATGGAAAACCTGACCAACTATAGCTGCAGGCACTGACCATTTGTATCTGCAGGCACTGCACTGACTGTCTGTATCTGCAGACACTGCACTGACGGTTTGTAGCTGCAGATACTGCATTGACCGTCTGTATCTGCAGACACTGCATTCACCGTCTGTACCTGCAGACATTACACTGACCGTCTGTAGCTTCAGACACTGAACAGACCATCTGTATCTGCAGACACTGCATTGACCATCTGTATCTGCCGACACTGCACTGACCGTCTGTATCTGCAGGCACTACACTGACCCTCTGTATCTGCAGTCACTGCACTGACCGTCTGTATCTGCAGACACTGCACTGACCGTCTGTAGTTGCAGACACTGCATTCACCGTCTGTACCTGCAGACATTACACTGACCGTCTGTAGCTTCAGACACTGAACAGACCGTCTGCATCTGCAGACACTGCACTGACCATCTGCAGTTGCAGACACTGCATGGACCGTCTGTATCTGTCGACACTGCACTGACCGTCTGTATCTGCAGACACTGCACTGACCGTCTGTAGTTGCAGACACTGCATTGACCATCTGTCGTTGCAGACACTGCAGTAAACGTCTGTATCTGCAGACACTGCACTGACCGTCTGTATCTGCAGACACTGCACTGACCGTCTGTATCTACAGGCACTGCACTGACTGTCTGTAGTTGCAGACACTGCATTGACCGTCTGTATCTGCAGACACTGCACTGACTGTCTGTATCTGCAGACACTGCACTGACCGTCTGTATCTGCAGACACTGCACTGACCGTCAGTCATTGCAGACACTGCACTGACCGTCTGTATCTGCAGACACTGCACTGACCGTCTGTAGTTGCAGACACTGCACTGACTGTCTGTATCTGCAGACACTGCACTGAACGTCTGTATCTGGAGACAGTGCACTGACCGTCTGTAGTTGCAGACACTGCATTGACCATCTGTCGTTGCAGACACTGCAGTAAACGTCTGTATCTGCAGACACTGCACTGACCGTCTGTATCTGCAGACACTGCACTGACTGTCTGTATCTGCAGACACTGCACTGAACGTCTGTATCTGGAGACACTGCACTGACCGTCTGTAGTTGCAGACACTGCATTGACCGTCTGTCGTTGCAGAAACTGCACTGACCGTCTGTATCTGCAGACACTGCACTGACCGTCTGTATCTGCAGACACTGCACTGAACGTCTGTATCTGGATACACTGCACTGACCGTCTGTAGTTGCAGACACTGCATTGACCGTCTGTCGTTGCAGAAACTGCACTGACCGTCTGTATCTGCAGACACTGCACTGACCGTCTGTATCTGCAGACACTGCACTGACCGTCTGTAGTTGCAGACACTGCATTGACCATCTGTCGTTGCAGAAACTGCACTGACCGTCTGTATCTGCAGACACTGCACTGAACGTCTGTATCTGGAGACACTGCACTGACCGTGTGTAGTTGCAGACACTGCATTGACCATCTGTCGTTGCAGACACTGCAGTAAACGTCTGTATCTGCAGACACTGCACTGACCGTCTGTATCTGCAGACACTGCACTGACCGTCTGTATCTGCAGACACTGCACTGACTGTCTGTAGTTGCAGACACTGAATTGACCGTCTGTATCTGCAGACACTGCACTGACTGTCTGTATCTGCAGACACTGCACTGACCGTCTGTATCTGCAGACACTGCACTGACCATCTGTATCTGCAGGGACTGCACTGACCGTCTGTATCTGCAGACACTGCACTGACTGTCTGTATCTGCAGACACTGCACTGACCGTCTGTAGTTGCAGACACTGCTCTGACTGTCTGTATCTGCAGGGACTGCACTGACCGCCTGTATCTGCAGACACTGCATTGACCGTCTGTAGTTGCAGACACTGCACTGACCATCTGTATCTGCAGATACTGCACTGACCGTCTGTATCTGCAGACACTGCACTGACCGTCTGTAGTTGCAGACACTGCACTGACCGTCTGTATCTGCAGGCATTGCACTGACCGTCTGTATCTGCTGGCACTGCACTGACCGTCTATAGTTGCAGACACTGCACTGACCGTCTGTATCTGCAGACACTGCACTGACCGTCTGTAGTTGCAGACACTGCACTGACTGTCTGTATCTGCAGGCACTGCACTGACCGTCTGTATCTGCAGAAACTGCACTGACCGTCTGTATCTGCAGACACTGCACTGACTGTCTGTAGTTGCAGACACTGCACTGACCGTCTGTAGTTGCAGACACTGCATTGACCGTCTGTCGTTGCTGACACTGCACTAAACGTCTGTATCTGCAGACACTGCACTGACCATCTGTATCTGCAGACACTGCACTGACTGTCTGTATGTGCAGACACTGCATTGACCGTCTGTATCTGCAGACACTGCACTGACTGTCTGTATCTGCAGACACTGCACTGACCGTCTGTATCTGCAGACACTGCACTGACCATCTGTAGTTGCAGACACTGCACTGACCGTCTGTATCTGCAGGCATTGCACTGACCGTCTGTATCTGCTGGCACTGCACTGACCGTCTATAGTTGCAGACACTGTACTGACCGTCTGTATCTGCAGACTCTGCACTGACCGTCTGTAGTTGCAGACACTGCACTGACTGTCTGTATCTGCAGACACTGCACTGACCGTCTGTATCTGCAGACACTGCACTGACCGTCTGTATCTGCAGACACTGCACTGACTGTCTGTAGTTGCAGACACTGAATTGACCGTCTGTATCTGCAGACACTGCACTGACTGTCTGTATCTGCAGACACTGCACTGACCGTCTGTATCTGCAGACACTGCACTGACCATCTGTAGTTGCAGACACTGCACTGACCGTCTGTATCTGCAGGGACTGCACTGACCGTCTGTATCTGCAGACACTGCACTGACCGTCTGTATCTGCAGACACTGCACTGACCGTCTGTAGTTGCAGACACTGCTCTGACTGTCTGTATCTGCAGGGACTGCACTGACCGCCTGTATCTGCAGACACTGCATTGACCGTCTGTAGTTGCAGACACTGCACTGACCATCTGTATCTGCAGATACTGCACTGACCGTCTGTATCTGCAGACACTGCACTGACCGTCTGTAGTTGCAGACACTGCACTGACCGTCTGTATCTGCAGGCATTGCACTGACCGTCTGTATCTGCTGGCACTGCACTGACCGTCTATAGTTGCAGACACTGCACTGACCGTCTGTATCTGCAGACACTGCACTGACCGTCTGTAGTTGCAGACACTGCACTGACTGTCTGTATCTGCAGGCACTGCACTGACCGTCTGTATCTGCAGAAACTGCACTGACCGTCTGTAGTTGCAGACACTGCACTGACCGTCTGTATCTGCAGACACTGCACTGACTGTCTGTAGTTGCAGACACTGCACTGACCGTCTGTAGTTGCAGACACTGCATTGACCGTCTGTCGTTGCTGACACTGCACTAAACGTCTGTATCTGCAGACACTGCACTGACCATCTGTATCTGCAGACACTGCACTGACTGTCTGTATGTGCAGACACTGCACTGACCGTCTGTATCTGCAGACACTGCACTGACTGTCTGTATCTGCAGACACTGCACTGACCGTCTGTATCTGCAGACATTGCACTGACCATCTGTAGTTGCAGACACTGCACTGACCGTCTGTATCTGCAGGCATTGCACTGACCGTCTGTATCTGCTGGCACTGCACTGACCGTCTATAGTTGCAGACACTGTACTGACCGTCTGTATCTGCAGACTCTGCACTGACCGTCTGTAGTTGCAGACACTGCACTGACTGTCTGTATCTGCAGGCACTGCACTGACCGTCTGTATCTGCAGAAACTGCACTGACCGTCTGTAGTTGCAGACACTGCACTGACCATCTGTATCTGCAGACACTGCACTGACTGTCTGTAGTTGTAGACACTGCACTGACCGTCTGTAGTTGCAGACACTGCATTGACCGTCTGTCGTTGCTGACACTGCACTAAACGTCTGTATCTGCAGACACTGCACTGACCATCTGTATCTGCAGACACTGCACTGACTGTCTGTATGTGCAGACACTGCACTGACCATCTGTATCTGCAGACACTGCACTGACTGTCTGTATGTGCAGACACTGCACTGACCGTCTGTATCTGCAGACATTGCACTGACCGTCTGTATCTGCAGACACTGCACTGACCATCTGTAGTTGCAGACACTGCACTGACCGTCTGTATCTGCAGGCACTGCACTGACCATCTGTATCTGCAGACACTGCACTGACCGTCTGTATCTGCAGACATTGCACTGACCGTCTGTATCTGCAGGCACTGCACTGACTGTCTGTATCTGCAGACACTGCACTGACCGTCTGTATCTGCAGACACTGCACTGACCGTCTGTAGTTGCAGACACTGCACTGACCGTCTGTATCTGCAGACACTGCACTGACCGTCTGTATTTGCAGACACTGCACTGACCGTCTGTATCTGCAGGGACTGCACTGACCGTCTGTATCTGCAGACACTGCACTGACCGTCTGTAGTTGCAGACACTGCACTGACCGTCTGTATCTGCAGATACTGCACTGACCGTCTGTATCTGCAGACACTGCACTGACAGTTGTGATGCTTTTCCCTGCTGATATAAAGACACGGTAGACCTATCTTGCTAAACTGCTTCAAGTTTTTTTTAAACCAGTAGTCGTTGCTGTCGGCAGAATAGAAAGAGCTCTAAACAGGAGCTCTTTGATGTGAAGGGCACTGCTTGTCACTGGCCACTTGGGTGTTCCTGGTGGTGGAAATTTGAATAAAGGTTCATGCACCTTGTGTCTTTCACTGTGTCTCAGACCTGCACACACACACCATGGGTGCTGGGGAAAAAAATAAGCACTACCGCAGTTAGGCGGTAGTGTGGGGGTTAGCAGGGAAAAAATAATAAAAAAAGAAAAAATAAATAAATAAAGAGGAGCGTAGCATTGTCTTTTGTGAAGGGCACTGCTTGTCACTGGCCACTCGGGTGTTTTCCTATCTTGAGAGCTGGATCAGTGTGTGTGTGTGTGTGTGTGTGTATATATATTAAAAAAAAATAGGAAGAGCTCTAAGTTGTGCAATGAGTTTATCATCTGTCCTTTGTTGTTAATATTGTTACCATGCAGTAAATAGCAGTAAATCTCCATTACTCAGTTCCTTGATATGTGAAACTTCTAAACTCAATAAAGGAAATGTTTTAAAAAAAGAATCTGATAACTGCTTGAGGTCTTTATTCTCGAATTGACGATTAGGCAGATCATTTGGAAAATGCTCGGAAATCTCTTTGGCGTAATATGACAACACAAGTTTGTTATCTTTTGTGGATAAGTGGCATATTTTCCAGTCTTTGATGTGGAATTTTCAGTCATTTGTGGCCAATTAATGCAGTACACTGCACACCAAGGTATAATTGTCTATCAGTCAGCTACCCTACCCAATTAATTTTGTGTCTCTTTCTCAAATGTTAAGTGATTCATCTGCAATGTCATTTGCAGTTTGCATACTGAGTGTCCACACAAGCACTTTCACAATCACTGCTTGCCATGGCCTTCTCTACTTTTACACTTTCCTTCACAAAACCTTTGTCTCCTTTTGCCACAGATTGCTTTCAGCGTCCGAGTGGATGAAAGTCATGGCCAATGAAAAATGTTCTTGAGAAGAGAAGAACAACTCAACTTGCTCAGTGTTTTCCCTTGTTCCGGAACCTCGGCTTTCCCTCCCCCACTGACCCAACTCAGCCTCACCAAAGCTGGATTCTTCTTTGAAATTCTTTGTATTCAATCACAGGATGTGGGCGTCTTTGACAAGGCCAGCAATTGTTGACCGTTCTGAGCCGCCCTCGAACTGAAAGGCTCACACCATTTTTTTTGTAGAATCTTATACTGGTCAGTTTTAATGAACTTCAGATTCCCAATACAACTCAGGGAACCATAGAGTCATAGTCATAGTGATACAAAGCATGGAAACAGACCCTTTGGCCTAACCTGTCCATGCCGACCAGATATCCTAAATTAATCCAGTCCCATTGCCAGCATTTGGCCCATATCCCTCCAAACCCTTCCTATTCATATACCCCTCCAGATGCCTTTTAAATGTTATAATTGTACCAGCCTCCACCACATCCTCTGGCAGCTCATTCCATACACACACCACCCTCTGCATGAAAAATGTTGCCCCTTAGGTCCCTTTTAAATCTGTTCCCTCTCACCTTAAACCTATGCCCTCTAGTTCTGAACTCCCCCCCACCACCCCATGAAAAAGACCTTATCTATTTATCCTATCCATGCCCCTCATTATTTTATAAATCTCTATAAGGTCACTCCTCAGCCTCCGATGCTCCAGAGAAAACAGCCCCAGCCCAAAGGCCATTCAGCCCCTTGAGCCTGCTCCACCATTCTATATTCTATGATTCATTGTTCATTTCAACCTCATCTTCCTGCTGTATCACTATGCCCCTCAATCCTCTTCAGACTCAAAACTCTACTCACTTATATCTTGACCATACTCATTGCCTGATCACACATAATTCTCTGGGTTAAAGAATATTACATATTCAGAACAATTTAGATGCAGGAATTTTCCTCATCCCTTTAATCTGGTCCCATATTCATCACTCTCAGCTGGGATTCAACATTTTCTTTGCCTATCTGTTAAAACCCTTATGAATCTTGTGTGCTTCAATGAAATCACCCAACATTCTCCAAACTAGAGAATACCAAAGCTGAGTCAACCCAATCTCCTCTCCTTTCTCACAGACATCAGCTTCGCACCCATAATAATGAGAGGGGCCTGACTGCCAGGGGAATTGTGTCGCTGGAAAAGCACAGCAGGTCAGGCAGTGTCCGAGGAGCAGGAAAATCGACGTTTCAGGCCGGAGTCCTGATGAAGGGCTTATGCCCGAAACATCGATTCTCCTGCTCCAAGGATGCTGTCTGACCTGCTGTGCTTTTCCAGCACCATACTCTCAACTCTGATCTCCAACATCTACAGTCCTCACTGTCTCCTGTCAGGGAAATTGATGAACTGAGGGCCAATTGAAAGATCCCAAAGTATCTTTTAAAAGAAGGGCGTAGCTGCTAGAATGGGTTGGAAGGAGGTGTTGAGGGAATGGATGAGGGGGAATAAACCTTTCTGAGCCCATCCCCACTGACCCTCCTGCAGAAGACAAATATGTGCAGGACGGTACTGGTAGCATTTACCACCGTGCAGTCCTTGTGAAGATGAAGTCCTGTCTTTACATTGAGGATACCCTCCAATGTGCCATGTGGCTCTACCCCTTACTAAATCAGAAAGATTTTGAACAGATCTATCAATTCAAGAAGGTGCTTTCAGCCATGATCATTAGCAGAATTATATCTTTTAACCTTATTGCCCAACATATCAGTCTCTCTCTACCATTACCATCAGGCCAGGGGATCAACTATGGTACAATGGAGAGTGCAGAGGGCATACCAGGAGCAGCACCAAGCATAACTGAAGATGAGATGTTGACCTGGTGAAGTCACTAAACATCATTAATGAACAGCACAAGCAGAAAGGGTGAGACAGAGCAAAGTGCTTCCACAGCACACTCAAGTGTCATCTACAATTATAAAAGGCTGCTGGTGCTCAGAACATGTTTCATGGTCAACCTGCAGGGTCTTGGCTCTGGATAACCCTCGTCAACCTCCAATACTGTTGGACAGTGAGACATACCTACTCCCTTATCTGCTCCAGTCAGACCTGGTTCAGTGGCTCATTGGTCACTGTTTGTCTGTGGATGGAGGGCATGACTCAACATCTGGAATAAACTCAATCTCACACCTGGTATGGCTGTCAGCTTTCATTCAAGTGAGTGGCAACTGCTGCGATCGGCAGATTTCCCTCGATGGATGCTGTCACGTAGGTGAATCTCAGGAAGTCTAAAACATTGAATTAATGAACACATCTTTGCTGATCCCTGCTCATTCGGCAGAGAAACTGAAGTTTTGTGATCCATTCCCATCACCAGTTCAATCCAAAAATATAGCTTGAAAAACTTCACATGTTTCCAGCCTGGATTATGACATGAAATGTCCTTGGCAAATAGGATTAAGGAAAATCCCAAGACATTTTATATGTTGATAAGGAGCACAAGGGTAGCTAGGGAAAGGGTAGGTCCACTCAAAGACAATGGAGGGAATTTATGTGTGGAGCCAGAGGAAGTGGATAATGTCCTTAATGACCATTTTGCATCAATATTCACCAGGGAGAAGGACACTAATGATGGTAAGATTAAAGAGGCATACATTAGTATTGTGGAGTATATTGATATAGGAGTTATTCTGGGGCGTATTGATAGAAGGAGGAGAGGATGTCAAATGTATTGAAAAACATGAAGGTAGATCAGTCCCTTTGTCTATACAATACTGAGGGAGACATGGGAGAAGATATTGGGGCCTTGACAGTGATCTTTGTCCCCTCTTTAGCCACAGGTGAAGTCCCAGAAGCCTGGAGAATAGTCAATGCTGTTTCATTTTTTAAGAAGGACAACAGGGATAATCCAGGAAATTATAGGTTGGTGAGCCTTCATCAGAAGTGGGGAAGTTATAGCAGAAGATTCTTCAGGATAGGATTTAAAGGATTTGGAAAAAAAAAATGGAATTATCAGGAATGGGCAGCATGGCTTTGTGCAGGGGAGATCTTGTCTCAGAAATTTGACTAAGCGTTTTGGGAAAGTGATGAAGGTGAGTGATGAGGGTAGGCCAGTTGTCTACCTGGACTTCACTGAAGCATTTGACAAACTCCATCATGGTTGGCTGGTCCAGAAGATTGTGTCATGTGGGATCCATGGTGAGTTGTTGCGTTAGATACAAAATTGGCTTGGCCATGGCAGACAGAGGGTAGATGTAGAGGGGTGTTTTCCCAACTGGAGATCTGAGATGAGTGAGATTCCATAAGAAATAAACTCAACCTCATGCCTAGTATGGCTTTCAGATTTCACTCTGGAGAACGCATCTGCTGCCATTTGCAGATTACCCTCTCATGGGTGAAACTCTGGACATTTGTGTTGTTTGTTGCTTTCGAGAAACAATTTAGATGAAAATATATTTGGTTTAATTAGCACGTCTGCAGATGACATGAACATTGGTGGAGTTGTGGGTAGTGAGGAAGGTTGTCAAGCGATACAGCACAATATAGATCAGTTGGAATGTTGAGTGGGGAGATGGCAGATTGAGTTTAATGTACGACAAGTATGAGGTCAAATGCAAGAGGGAAGCACACAGCAAATGGGAGGACCTTTAGGAACATTGATATACAGAAGGATCTTGGAGTACAGGTCCTTAGCTCCCTGAAAGTGGCAACACGAGCAGGTAAGATCCATATCAAGATGGTGGCAGAGAAACAGTGCTGACACTGGGCCTCATCTGCTCCCATCGGCTTTCTTTCTCTGTTTTATCTTCTATTTTCTTTTTCTCTTTTTCTTTAATTTCACTTTTTTTCTAGTTTTATTTTCTTTTGGGCCTGGAGAGTGGTGGTTGAGGGAAGAGGCGTCTGATGGCGATGACACTGATGGCAAACCAGGACAATCCAAACATGGCTCCAGCCCCACCTGGGGGTTTCCTCATGAGCAATGTGTAAGTCCCAGGCTGACTTGCTCCACTCCCGGAATACCACTTATGTCTGGGAATAGCGGTCTGATACTGGAATAGCGGTCTGGCCCTGGAAGAGCAGTCTGACCCTGGAGGAGCAGTCTGATCCTGGAATAGCAGTCTGGCCCTGGAATAGCAGTCTGGCCCTGGAATAGCAGTCTGGCCCTGGAATAACAGTCTGGTCCTGGAATAGCAGTCTGGCCCTGGAATAGCGGTCTGGCCCTGGAATAGCAGTCTAGCCCTGGAATAACGGTCTGATCATGGAATACCGGTCTGATCCTGGAATAGAGGTCTGGCCCTGAAATACCAGTCTGATCCTGGAATAGCGGTCAATTCCTAGAATATCAGGCTGATCCTGGAATAGCGGTCTGGTCCTGGAATATTGGTCTGGCTCTGAAATAGCGGTCTGATCCTGGAGTAACAATCCGATCCTGGAATAGCAGACTGGCACTGGAATAGCAGTCTGATCCTGGAATAGCAATCTGGCCCTGGAATAGCGGTCTGGGCCTGGAATAGCGGTCTGATTCTGGAATAGCGGTCTGATCCTGGAATAACAGTCTGGCCCTGGAATAGCAGTCTGGCCCTGGAATAACAGTCTGGTCCTGGAATAGTGGTCTGGCCCTGGATTAGCAGCCTGATCCTGGAATAGCAGTCTGATCCAGGAATAGTGGTCTGGTCCTGGAATATTGGTCTGGCCCTGAAATAGCAGACTGATCCTGGAGTAACAATCCAATCCTGGAATAGCGGTCTGATCCTGGAATAGCAGTCTGGCCCTGAAATATCAGTCAGGCCCTGGAATAGCGGTCTGGCCCTGGAATAGCAGTCTAGCCCTGGAATAACGGTCTGATCATGGAATACCGGTCTGATCCTGGAATAGAGGTCTGGCCCTGAAATACCAGTCTGAGCCTGGAATAGCGGTCAATTCCTGGGATAGCAGTCTGATCCTGGAAAAGCGGTCTGATCCTGGAAAAGCGGTCTGATCCTGGAATAACGGTCTGATCATGGAATAATGGTCCGATCCTGGAATAGAGGTCTGGCCCTGAAATACCAGTCTGATCCTGGAATAGCGGTCAATTCCTAGAATATCAGGCTGATCCTGGAATAGCGGTCTGGTCCTGGAATATTGGTCTGGCCCTGAAATAGCGGTCTGATCCTGGAGTAACAATCCGATCCTGGAATAGCAGACTGGCACTGGAATAGCAGTCTGATCCTGGAATAGCAGTCTGGCCCTGGAATAGCGGTCTGGGCCTGGAATAGCGGTCTGGCCCTGGAATAGCAGTCTGGCTCTGGAACAGCGGTCTGGCCCTGGAATAGCGGTCTGGCCCTGGAATAGCGGTCTGATCCTGGAATATCAGTCTGATACCAGAATAGCGGTCTGATACTGGAATAGCAGTCGGATCCTGGAACAACGGTCTGGCCCTGGAATAGCAGTCTGATCTTGGAATAGCGGTCTGGTCCTGGAATACCTGTCTTATCCTGGAATAGCAGTCTGGCCCAGTAATAGCGGTCTGCTCCTGGAATAATGGTCTGGCCCTGGAATAGCGGTCTGATCCTGGAGTAACAATCCGATCCTGGAATAGCGGTCTGGTCATGGAATAGCGTTCTGGCCATGGAATAACAGTCTGATCCTGGAATAGTGGTCAAATTCTGGAAAAGCAGGCTGATCCTGGAATAGCAGTCTGGTCCTGGAATAGGGGTCTGATCCTGGAAATGCAGTCTGCCCCTGGAATAGCAGTCTGGCCTTGGAATATCGGTCTGATCCTGGAATAGCGGTCTGATCCTGGAATATCAGTCTGATCCTGGAATAGCGTTCTGATCCTGGAATAGCGGTCTGGCCCTGGAAAAGTGGTCTGCCCTGGAATACCTGTCTGATACTGGAATAGTGGTCAAATGCTGGAAAAGCAGGCTGATCCTGGAATAGCAGTCAAATGCTGGAAAAGCAGGCTGATCATGGAATAGCAATTTGGCTCTGGAATATCAGTCTGGCCCTGAAATAGCGGACTGATCCTTGAACACCAGTCTGATCCTGGAATAGCAGTCTGGCCCTGGAATAGTAGTCTGATCCAGGAATAGCGGTCTGATCCTGGAATAGCGGTCTGGCCATGGAACAGCAGACTGATCCTGGAATAGCGGTCTGATCCTGGAATAGCAGTCTGATCCTGGAATAACAGTCTGGCCATGGAACAGCGGTCTGATTCTGGAATAGCAATCTGATCGTGGAATAGCAGTCTGATCCTGGAATAGTGGTCTGATCCTGCAATAGCAGTCTGATCCTGGCATAGCAGTCTAGCCCTGGAATAGCGGTCTGATCCTGGAATAGCAGTCTGATCCTGGAATAGCAGTCTACCCGGGAATAGCAGTCTAGCCCTGGAATAGCGGTCTGGCCCTGGAATAACGGTCTGATCCTGGAATAGCAGTCTGCTCCTGGAATAGCAGTCTGATACCGGAATAGCAGTCTAAGACTGGAATAGCAGTCTGATCCTGGAATAGCGGTCTGATTCTGGAATAGCGGTCTGGCCCTGGAATAGCGGTCTGATTCTGGAAGAGCAGTCTGGCCCTGGAATATCGGTCTGATCCTGGAATAGCGGTCTAGCCCTGGAATAGCAGGCAGAACCTGGAATAGCGGTCTGATCCTGGAATATCAGTCTGATACTGGAATAGCAGTCTGATACTGGAATAGCAGTCGGATCCTGGAACAACGGTCTGGTCCTGGAATACCTGTCTGATCCTGGAATAGCAGTCTGGCCCTGGAATAGCGGTCTGATCCTGGAGTAACAATCCGATCCTGGAATAGCGGTCTGGTCATGGAATAGCGTTCTGGCCATGGAATAACAGTCTGATCCTGGAATAGCGGTCAAATGCTGGAAAAGCAGGCTGATCATGGAATAGCAGACTGGCCCTGGAATAGCGGTCTGGTCCTGGAATAGCGATCTCATCCGGCAATAGTGGTCTGATCCTGGAACAGCCCTCTGGCCCCGGAATAACAGTCTGATCCTGGAAGAGCAGTTTGATTCTGGAATAGCGGTCTGGTCATGGAATAGCGTTCTGGCCATGGAATTACAGTGTGATCCTGGAATAGCGGTCAAATGCTGGAAAAGCAGGCTGATCCTGGAATAGCAGTATGGTCCTGGAATAGCGGTCTGATCCTGGAAATGCAGTCTGCCCCTGGAATAGCAGTCTGGCCTTGGAATATCGGTCTGATCCTAGAATATCAGTCTGATACCGGAATAGCAGTCTGATCCTGGAAATGCAGTCTGCCCCTGGAATAGCAGTCTGGCCTTGGAATATCGGTCTGATCCTGGAATATCGGTCTGATCCTAGAATATCAGTCTGATACCGGAATAGCAGTCTGATACTGGAATAGCAGTCGGATCCTGGAACAACGGACTGGCCCTGGAATAGCAGTCTGATCTTGGAATAGCGGTCTGGTCCTGGAATACCTGTCAGATCCTGGAATAGCAGTCTGGCCCAGGAATAGCGGTCTGATCCAGGAATAATGGTCTGGCCCTGGAATAGCAGTCTGATCCTGGAAGAATGGTCTGGCCCTGGAATAGCGGTCTGATCCTGGAGTAACAATCCGATCCTGGAATAGCGGTCTGGTCATGGAATAGCTTTCTGGCCTTGGAATAACAGTCTGATCCTGGAATAGCGGTCAAATGCTGGAAAAGCAGGCTGATCCTGGAATAATAGTCTGGTCCTGGAATAGGGGTCTGATCCTGGAAATGCAGTCTGCCTCTGGAATACCAGTCTGGCCTTGGAATATCGGTCTGATCCTGGAATATCAGTCTGGCCCAGGAATAGCGGTCTGATCCTGGAATAATGGTCTGGCCCTGGAATAGCGGTCAGATCCTGGAATAGTAGTCTGGCCCAGGAATAGCGGTCTGGTCATGGAATAGCGTTCCGGCCATGGAATAACAGTCTGATCCTGGAATAGCGGTCAAATGCTGGAAAAGCAGGCTGATCCTGGAATACCAGTCTGATCCTTGAACAGCAGTCAGGCCCTGGAATAGTAGTCTGATCCTGGAATAGCGGTCTGATCCTGGAATAGCAGTCTGGCCATGGAATAGTGGTCTGATCCTGGAAAAGCAGTGTGGCCCTGGAATAGCGGTCTGATCCTGGAATATCAGTCTGATCCTGGAATAGCGATCTGATCCTGGAGTAACAATCCGATCCTGGAATAGCGGTCTGGTCATGGAATAGCGTTCTGGCCATGGAATAACAGTCTGATCCTGGAATAGTGGTCAAATTCTGGAAAAGCAGGCTGATCCTGGTACACCAGTCTGATCCTTGAACAGCAATCTGGCCCTGGAATAGTAGTCTGATCCTGGAATAGCGGTCTGATCCTGGAATAGAGGTCTGGTCCTGGAATAGCGGTCTGGTCCTGGAATAGCAGGCTGATCCTGGAATATCGGTCTGATCCTGGAATAGTGGACTGGCCCTGGAATAGCGGTCTGATACAGGAATAGCAGTCTGATACTGGAATAGCAGTCGGATCCTGGAACAACGGTCTGGCCCTGGAATAGCAGTCTGATCTTGGAATAGCGGTCTGGTCCTGGAATACCTGTCTGATCCTGGAATAGCAGTCTGGCCCAGTAATAGCGGTCTGATCCTGGAATAATGGTCTGGTCCTGGAATAGCGGTCTGATCCTGGAGTAACAATCCGATCCTGGAATAGCGGTCTGGTCATGGAATAGCGTTCTGGCCATGGAATAACAGTCTGATCCTGGAATAGTGGTCAAATGCTGGAAAAGCAGGCTGATCCTGGAAATGCAGTCTGCCCCTGGAATAGCAGTCTGGCCTTGGAATATCGGTTTGATCCTGGAATAGCGGTCTGATCCTGGAATATCAGTCTGATCCTGGAATAGCGGTCTAGCCCTGGAAAAGCGGTCTGGCCCTGGAATAGCGGTCTGATTCTGGAATAGCAGTCTGGCCCTGGAATATCGGTCTGATCCTGGAATAGCAGTCTAGCCCTGGAATAGCAGGCAGAACCTGGAATAGCCGTCTGGTCCTGGAATAGCAGGCTGATCCTGGAATATCGGTCTGATCCTGGAATAGCGGTCTGCTCCTGGAATATCAGTCTGATACTGGAATAGCAGTCTGATACTGGAATAGCAGTCGGATCCTGGAACAACGGCCTGGCCCTGGAATAGCAGTCTGATCTTGGAATAGCAGTCTGGTCCTGGAATACCTGTCTGATCCTGGAATAGCAGTCTGGCCCTGGAATAGCGGTCTGATCCTGGAGTAACAATCCGATCCTGGAATAGCGGTCTGATCATGGAATAGCGTTCTGGCCATGGAATAACAGTCTGATCCTGGAATAGCGGTCAAATGCTGGAAAAGCAGGCGGATCATGGAATAGCAGACTGGCCCTGGAATAGCGGTCTGGTCCTGGAATAGCGATCTAATCCGGCAATAGTGGTCCTTTCCTGGAACAGCCCTCTGGCCCCGGAATAACAGTCTGATCCTGGAAGAGCAGTTTGATTCTGGAATAGCGGTCTGGTCATGGAATAGCGTTCTGGCCATGGAATTACAGTGTGATCCTGGAATAGCGGTCAAATGCTGGAAAAGCAGGCTGATCCTGGAATAGCGGTCTGATCCTGGAATATCAGTCTGATACCGGAATAGCAGTCTGATACTGGAATAGCAGTCGGATCCTGGAACAACGGACTGGCCCTGGAATAGCAGTCTGATCTTGGAATAGCGGTCTGGTCCTGGAATACCTGTCAGATCCTGGAATAGCAGTCTGGCCCAGGAATAGCGGTCTGATCCAGGAATAATGGTCTGGCCCTGGAATAGCAGTCTGATCCTGAAAGAATGGTCTGGCCCTGGAATAGCGGTCTGATCCTGGAGTAACAATCCGATCCTGGAATAGCGGTCTGGTCATGGAATAGCTTTCTGGCCTTGGAATAACAGTCTGATCCTGGAATAGCGGTCAAATGCTGGAAAAGCAGGCTGATCCTGGAATAATAGTCTGGTCCTGGAATAGGGGTCTGATCCTGGAAATGCAGTCTGCCTCTGGAATACCAGTCTGGCCTTGGAATATCGGTCTGATCCTGGAATATCAGTCTGATCCTGGAATAGCGGTCTGGCCCAGGAATAGCGGTCTGATCCTGGAATAATGGTCTGGCCCTGGAATAGCGGTCTGATCCTGGAATAGTAGTCTGGCCCAGGAATAGCGGTCTGGTCATGGAATAGCGTTCCGGCCATGGAATAACAGTCTGATCCTGGAATAGCGGTCAAATGCTGGAAAAGCAGGCTGATCCTGGAATACCAGTCTGATCCTTGAACAGCAGTCAGGCCCTGGAATAGTAGTCTGATCCTGGAATATCGGTCTGATCCTGGAATAGCGGTCTGCTCCTGGAATATCAGTCTGATACTGGAATAGCAGTCTGATACTGGAATAGCAGTCGGATCCTGGAACAACGGCCTGGCCCTGGAATAGCAGTCTGATCTTGGAATAGCAGTCTGGTCCTGGAATACCTGTCTGATCCTGGAATAGCAGTCTGGCCCTGGAATAGCGGTCTGATCCTGGAGTAACAATCCGATCCTGGAATAGCGGTCTGATCATGGAATAGCGTTCTGGCCATGGAATAACAGTCTGATCCTGGAATAGCGGTCAAATGCTGGAAAAGCAGGCGGATCATGGAATAGCAGACTGGCCCTGGAATAGCGGTCTGGTCCTGGAATAGCGATCTAATCCGGCAATAGTGGTCCTTTCCTGGAACAGCCCTCTGGCCCCGGAATAACAGTCTGATCCTGGAAGAGCAGTTTGATTCTGGAATAGCGGTCTGGTCATGGAATAGCGTTCTGGCCATGGAATTACAGTGTGATCCTGGAATAGCGGTCAAATGCTGGAAAAGCAGGCTGATCCTGGAATAGCGGTCTGATCCTGGAATATCAGTCTGATACCGGAATAGCAGTCTGATACTGGAATAGCAGTCGGATCCTGGAACAACGGACTGGCCCTGGAATAGCAGTCTGATCTTGGAATAGCGGTCTGGTCCTGGAATACCTGTCAGATCCTGGAATAGCAGTCTGGCCCAGGAATAGCGGTCTGATCCAGGAATAATGGTCTGGCCCTGGAATAGCAGTCTGATCCTGAAAGAATGGTCTGGCCCTGGAATAGCGGTCTGATCCTGGAGTAACAATCCGATCCTGGAATAGCGGTCTGGTCATGGAATAGCTTTCTGGCCTTGGAATAACAGTCTGATCCTGGAATAGCGGTCAAATGCTGGAAAAGCAGGCTGATCCTGGAATAATAGTCTGGTCCTGGAATAGGGGTCTGATCCTGGAAATGCAGTCTGCCTCTGGAATACCAGTCTGGCCTTGGAATATCGGTCTGATCCTGGAATATCAGTCTGATCCTGGAATAGCGGTCTGGCCCAGGAATAGCGGTCTGATCCTGGAATAATGGTCTGGCCCTGGAATAGCGGTCTGATCCTGGAATAGTAGTCTGGCCCAGGAATAGCGGTCTGGTCATGGAATAGCGTTCCGGCCATGGAATAACAGTCTGATCCTGGAATAGCGGTCAAATGCTGGAAAAGCAGGCTGATCCTGGAATACCAGTCTGATCCTTGAACAGCAGTCAGGCCCTGGAATAGTAGTCTGATCCTGGAATAGCGGTCTGATCCTGGAATAGCAGTCTGGCCATGGAATAGTGGTCTGATCCTGGAAAAGCAGTGTGGCCCTGGAATAGCGGTCTGATCCTGGAATATCAGTCTGATCCTGGAATAGCAATCTGATCCTGGAGTAACAATCCGATCCTGGAATAGCGGTCTGGTCATGGAATAGCGTTCTGGCCATGGAATAACAGTCTGATCCTGGAATAGTGGTCAAATTCTGGAAAAGCAGGCTGATCCTGGTACACCAGTCTGATCCTTGAACAGCAATCTGGCCCTGGAATAGTAGTCTGATCCTGGAATAGCGGTCTGATCCTGGAATAGAGGTCTGGTCCTGGAATAGCGGTCTGGTCCTGGAATAGCAGGCTGATCCTGGAATATCGGTCTGATCCTGGAATAGTGGACTGGCCCTGGAATAGCGGTCTGATACAGGAATAGCAGTCTGATACTGGAATAGCAGTCGGATCCTGGAACAACGGTCTGGCCCTGGAATAGCAGTCTGATCTTGGAATAGCGGTCTGGTCCTGGAATACCTGTCTGATCCTGGAATAGCAGTCTGGCCCAGTAATAGCGGTCTGATCCTGGAATAATGGTCTGGTCCTGGAATAGCGGTCTGATCCTGGAGTAACAATCCGATCCTGGAATAGCGGTCTGGTCATGGAATAGCGTTCTGGCCATGGAATAACAGTCTGATCCTGGAATAGTGGTCAAATGCTGGAAAAGCAGGCTGATCCTGGAAATGCAGTCTGCCCCTGGAATAGCAGTCTGGCCTTGGAATATCGGTTTGATCCTGGAATAGCGGTCTGATCCTGGAATATCAGTCTGATCCTGGAATAGCGGTCTAGCCCTGGAAAAGCGGTCTGGCCCTGGAATAGCGGTCTGATTCTGGAATAGCAGTCTGGCCCTGGAATATCGGTCTGATCCTGGAATAGCAGTCTAGCCCTGGAATAGCAGGCAGAACCTGGAATAGCCGTCTGGTCCTGGAATAGCAGGCTGATCCTGGAATATCGGTCTGATCCTGGAATAGCGGTCTGCTCCTGGAATATCAGTCTGATACTGGAATAGCAGTCTGATACTGGAATAGCAGTCGGATCCTGGAACAACGGCCTGGCCCTGGAATAGCAGTCTGATCTTGGAATAGCAGTCTGGTCCTGGAATACCTGTCTGATCCTGGAATAGCAGTCTGGCCCTGGAATAGCGGTCTGATCCTGGAGTAACAATCCGATCCTGGAATAGCGGTCTGATCATGGAATAGCGTTCTGGCCATGGAATAACAGTCTGATCCTGGAATAGCGGTCAAATGCTGGAAAAGCAGGCGGATCATGGAATAGCAGACTGGCCCTGGAATAGCGGTCTGGTCCTGGAATAGCGATCTAATCCGGCAATAGTGGTCCTTTCCTGGAACAGCCCTCTGGCCCCGGAATAACAGTCTGATCCTGGAAGAGCAGTTTGATTCTGGAATAGCGGTCTGGTCATGGAATAGCGTTCTGGCCATGGAATTACAGTGTGATCCTGGAATAGCGGTCAAATGCTGGAAAAGCAGGCTGATCCTGGAATAGCAGTCTGGTCCTGGAATAGCGGTCTGATCCTGGAAATGCAGTCTGCCCCTGGAATAGCATTCTGGCCTTGGAATATCGGTCTGATCCTGGAATAGCGATCTGATCCTAGAATATCAGTCTGATCTTGGAATAGCAGTCTGGTCCTGGAATACCTGTCTGATCCAGGAATAATGGTCTGGCCCTGGAATAGCGGTCTGATCCTGGAGTAACAATCCGATCCTGGAATAGCAGTCTGGTCATGGAATAGCGTTCTGGCCATGGAATAACAGTCTGATCCTGGAATAGCGGTCAAATCCTGGAAAAGCAGGCTGATCCTGGAATAGCAGTCTGGTCCTAGAATAGCAGTCTGGCCTTGGAATATCTGTCTGATCCTGGAATAGCGGTCTGATCCTGGAATATCAGTCTGATTGGAATAGCGATCTCATCCTGGAATAACGGTTTGGCCCAGGAATAGCGGTCTGATCCTGGAATAATGGTCTGGCCCTGGAATAGCGGTCTGGTCCTTGAGTAACAATCCGATCCTGGAATAGCGGTCTGGTCATGGAATAGAGTTCTGGCCATGGAATAACAGTCTGATCCTGGAATAGCAGTCAAATGCTGGAAAAGCAGGCTGATCCTGGTACACCAGTCTGATCCTTGAACAGCAATCTGGCCCTGGAATAGTAGTCTGATCCTGGAATAGCAGTCTGATCCTGGAATAGAGGTCTGGTCCTGGAATAGCGGTCTGATTCTGGAATAGCGGTCTGGCCCTGGAATATCGGTCTGATCCTGGAATAGCGGTCTGGCCCTGGAATAGCGGTCTGATCCTGGAATAGCGGTCTGGACCAGAAATAGCAGTCTGATCCTGGAATAGCGGTCTGGTCCTGGAATAGCAGGCAGAACCTGGAATAGCGGTCTGGTCCTGGAATAGCAGGCTGATCCTGGAATATCGGTCTGAGCCTGGAATAGTGGACTGGCCCTGGAATAGCGGTCTGATCCTGGAATAGTGGACTGGCCCTGGAATAGCGGTCTGATACAGGAATAGCAGTCTGATACTGGAATAGCAGTCAGATCCTGGAACAACGGCCTGGCCCTGGAATAGCAGTCTGATCTTGGAATAGCGGTCTGGTCCTGGAATACCTGCCTGATCCTGGAATAGCAGTCTGGCCCAGTAATAGCGGTCTGATCCTGGAATAATGGTCTGATCCTGGAATAGCGGTCTGGTCATGGAATAGCATTCTGGATATGGAATAACAGTCTGATCCTGGAATAGTGGTCAAATGCTGGAAAAGCAGGCTGATCCTGGAAATGCAGTCTGCCCCTGGAATAGCAGTCTGGCCTTGGAGTATCGGTTTGATCCTGGAATAGCGGTCTGATCCTGGAATATCAGTCTGATCCTGGAATAGCGGTCTGGCCAAGGAATAGCGGTCTGATCCTGGAATATCAGTCTGAAACCGGAATAACAGTCGGATCCTGGAATAGCGGTCAAATGCTGGAAAAGCAGGCTGATCTTGGAATAACAGTCTCGTCCTGGATTAGCAGTCTGGCCTTGGAATAGCGGTCTGATCCTGGAATAGCGGTCTGATCCTGGAATATCAGTCTGATACCGGAATAGCAGTCTGATACTGGAATAGCAGTCGGATCCTGGAACAACGGTCTGGCCCTGGAATAGCAGTCTGATCTTGGAATAGCGGTCTGGCCCAGGAATAGCGGTCTGATCCTGGAATAATGGTCTGGCCCTGGAATAGCGGTCTGATCCTGGAATAGTAGTCTGGCCCAGGAATAGCGGTCTGGTCATGGAATAGCGTTCCGGCCATGGAATAACAGTCTGATCCTGGAATAGCGGTCAAATGCTGGAAAAGCAGGCTGATCCTGGAATACCAGTCTGATCCTTGAACAGCAGTCTGGCCCTGGAATAGTAGTCTGATCCTGGAATAGCGGTCTGATCCTGGAATAGCAGTCTGGCCATTAAATAGTGGTCTGATCCTGGAAAAGCAGTGTGGCCCTGGAATAGCGGTCTGATCCTGGAATATCAGTCTGATCCTGGAATAGCGATCTGATCCTGGAGTAACAATCCGATCCTGGAATAGCGGTCTGGTCATGGAATAGCGTTCTGGCCATGGAATAACAGTCTGATCCTGGAATAGCAGTCAAATGCTGGAAAAGCAGGCTGATCCTGGTACACCAGTCTGATCCTTGAACAGCAATCTGGCCCTGGAATCGTAGTCTGATCCTGGAATAGCGGTCTGATCCTGGAATAGAGGTCTGGTCCTGGAATAGCAGTCTGATTCTGGAATAGCAGTCTGATCCTGGAATAGCGGTCTGGTCCTGGAATAGCAGGCAGAACCTGGAATATCGGTCTGGTCCTGGAATAGCAGGCTGATCCTGGAATATCGGTCTGAGCCTGGAATAGCAGGCTGATCCTTGAATATCGGTCTGATCCTGGAATAGTGGACTGGCCCTGGAATAGCAGTCTGATCTTGGAATAGCGGTCTGGTCCTGGAATACCTGTCTGATCCTGGATTAGCAGTCTGGCCCAGTAATAGCGGTCTGATCCTGGAATAATGGTCTGGTCCTGGAATAGCGGTCTGATCCTGGAGTAACAATCCGATCCTGGAATAGCGGTCTGGTCATGGAATAGCGTTCTGGCCATGGAATAACAGTCTGATCCTGGAATAGTGGTCAAATGCTGGAAAAGCAGGCTGATCCTGGAAATGCAGTCTGCCCCTGGAATAGCAGTCTGGCCTTGGAATATCGGTTTGATCCTGGAATAGCGGTCTGATACCAGAATAACAGTCTGATCCTGGAATAGCGGTGAAATGCTGGAAAAGCAGGCTGATCCTGGAATAACAGTCTGGTCCTGGATTAGCAGTCTGGCCTTGGAATAGCGGTCTGATCCTGGAATAGCGGTCTGATCCTGGAATATCAGTCTGATACCGGAATAGCAGTCTGATACTGGAATAGCAGTCGGATCCTGGAACAACGGTCTGGCCCTGGAATAGCAGTCTGATCTTGGAATAGCGGTCTGGTCCTGGAATACCTGTCTGATCCTGGAATAGCAGTCTGGCCCAGGAATAGCGGTCTGATCCTGGAATAACAGTCTGGCCCTGGAATAGCAGTCTGATCCTGGAATTGCTTTCTGGCCCAGGAATAGCGGTCTGATCCTGGAAGAATGGTCTGGCCCTGGAATAGCGGTCTGATCCTGGAATATCAGTCTGATACCAGAATAACAGTCTGATCCTGGAATAGCGGTGAAATGCTGGAAAAGCAGGCTGATCCTGGAATAACAGTCTGGTCCTGGATTAGCAGTCTGGCCTTGGAATAGCGGTCTGATCCTGGAATAGCGGTCTGATCCTGGAATATCAGTCTGATACCGGAATAGCAGTCTGATACTGGAATAGCAGTCGGATCCTGGAACAACGGTCTGGCCCTGGAATAGCAATCTGATCTTGGAATAGCGGTCTGGTCCTAGAATACCTGTCTGATCCTGGAATTGCTTTCTGGCCCAGGAATAGCGGTCTGATCCTGGAAGAATGGTCTGGCCCTGGAATAGCGGTCTGATCCTGGAGTAACAATTCGATCCTGGAATAGCGGTCTGGTCATGGAATAGCGTTCTGGCCATGGAATAACAGTCTGATCCTGGAATAGCGGTCAAATGCTGGAAAAGCAGGCTGATCCTGGAATAATAGTCTGGTCCTGGAATAGGGGTCTGATCCTGGAAATGCAGTCTGCCTCTGGAATAGCAGTCTGGCCTTGGAATATCGGTCTGATCTTGGAATATCAGTCTGATCCTGGAATAGCGGTCTGGCCCAGGAATAGCGGTCTGATCCTGGAATAATGGTCTGGCCCTGGAATAGCGGTCTGATCCTGGAGTAACAATCTGATCCTGGAATAGCGGTCTGGTCATGGAATAGCGTTCCAGCCATGGAATAACAGTCTGATCCTGGAATTGCGGTCAAATGCCGGAAATGCAGGCTGATCCTGGAACTCCAGTCTGATCCTTTAACAGCAATCTGGCCCTGGAATAGTAGTCTGATCCTGCAATAGCGGTCTGATCCTGGAATAGCAGTGTGATCCTGGAATAGCGGTCTGATCCTGGAATAGCGGTCTGGCCCAGGAATAGCGGTCTGATCCTGGAATAATGGTCTGGCCCTGGAATAGCAATCAAATGCTGGAAAAGCAGGCTGATCCTGGAACTCCAGTCTGATCCTTTAACAGCAGTCTGGCCCTGGAATAGTAGTCTGATCCTGGAATAGCGGTCTCATCCTGGAATAGAGGTTTGGTCCTGGAATAGCGGTCTGATTCTCGAATAGCCGTCTGGCCCAGGAATAGCGGTCTGATCCTGGAGTAACAATCCGATCCTGGAATAGCGGTCTGATCCTGGAATAGCAGTCTTGCCCCGGAATAGCAATCTGATCCTGGAATAGCAGTCTGGCCCTGGAATAGCAGTCTTATCCTGGAATAGCGGTCAAATCCTAGAATAGCGGTCTGATCCTGGAAGAACAGTCTGATCATGGAATTCCAGACTGATCCTGGAATAGCGGTCTGGCCTGGAATACTGGTCTGGCCCTGGAATAGCGGTCTGGCCCTGGAATAACGGTCTGATTCTGGAATAGTGGTCTGATCCTGGAATATCGGTCTGGTCCTGGAATAGCAGTCTTGCCCTGGAATAGCAGTCTAGCCCTGGAATAGCGGTCTGATCCTGGAATAGCGATCTGACCCTGGAATATCAGTCTGGCCCTGGAATAGCAGTCTGATCCTGTAATAGCAGTCTGGCCCTGGAATTGCTCATGGCCCTGGAATCGCAGTCTGAACATGGAATAGCGGTCTGGCCCGGGAATAGCGGTCTGATCCTAGAATCGCGGTCTGGCACTGGAATACCGGTCTGTTGCTGGAATAACAGTCTGGCCCTGGAATAACGGTCAGATTCTGGAATAGCAGACTGGCCCTGGAATAGCAGTCTGATCCTGGAATAACGGTCAGATTCTGGAATAACAGTCTGGCCCTGGAATAGCAGTCTGATCCTGGAATAACAGTCAGATTCTGGAATAGCAGACTGGCCCTGGAATAGTGGTCTGATCCTGGAACAGCAGTCTGATCCTGGAATAGCAGTCGGATCCTGGAAGAGCAGTTAAATGCGGGAATAGCAGTCTGATCCTGGAATAGCAGTCTGGCCCTGGAATAGCGGTCTGGGCCTGGAATAGCGGTCTGATCCTGGAATAGCAGTCTGGCTCTGGAATAGCAGTCTGATCTTGAATAGCATGTGGCACTGGAATAGCGGTCTGGCCCTGGAATACCAGTCTGATCCCGGAATTGCAGTCTGGCCCTGGAATACCAGTCTGGCCCTGGAACAGCGGTCTGGTCCTGGAATGGCAGTCTGATCCTGGAATAGCGGTCTGATCCTAGAATAGCGGTCTGATCCTGGAATAGCGGTCTGGACCAGGAATAGCAGTCTTGCCCTGGAATAGCAATCTGATCCTGGAATAGCAGTTTAGCCCTGGAATAGCAGTCTGGCCCTGGAATAGCAGTCTGATCCTGGAATAGCGGTCTGATCCTGGAAGAACAGTCTGATCATGGAATACCAGACTGATCCTGGAATAGTGGTCTGGCCCTGGAATAGTGGTCTGATCCTGAAATAGCAGTCTGGCCCTCGAATAGCAGTCTGATCCTGGAATAGCGGTCTGATCCTGGAAGAACAGTCTGATCATGAAATACCAGACTGATCCTGGAATAGCGGTCTGGCCATGGAATAGTGGTCTGATCCTGGAATAGCAGTCTGGCCCTGGAATAGCGGTCTGGCCCTGGAATAACGGTCTGATTCTGGAATAGTGGTCTGATCCTGGAATAGCGGTCTGATCCTGGAATATCGGTCTGGTCCTGGAATAGCAGTCTGGCCCTGGAATAGCAGACTGGCTCTGGAAAAGTGGTCTGATTCTAGAATAGCAGTCTGGCCCTGGAATAGCAGTCTGGCCCTGGAATATCAGTCGGGCCCTGGAATAGCAGTCTGGCCCTGGAATAGTGGTCTGATCCTGGAATATCAGTCTGGCCCTGGAATAGCAGACTAGCCCTGGAATAGTGGTCTGATCCTGGAATAGCAGTCTGGCCCTGGAATAACGGTCTGATTCTGGAATAGTGGTCTGATCCTGGAATAGCGGTCTGATCCTGGAATATCAGTCGGGCCCTGGAATAGCAGTCTGGCCCTGGAATAGTGGTCTGATCGTGGAATGTCAGTCTGGCCCTGGAATAGCAGACTGGCCCTGGAATAGTGGTCTGATCCTGGAATAGCAGTCTGGCCCTGGAATAATGGTCTGATTCTGGAATAGCAGACTGGCCCTGGAAAGGCAGTCTAGCCCTGGAATATCAGCCTGGCCCTGGAATAGCGGTCTGGGCCTGGAATAGCGGTCTGATCCTGGAATATCAGTCTGGCCCTGGAATAGCGGTCTGATCCTGGAATAGCGGTCTAGCCCTGGAAAACCGGTCTGGCCCAGGAATAGCGGTCTGACCCTGGAATATCAGTCTGATACCGGAATAGCAGTCGGATCCTGGAACAACGGTCTGGCCCTGGAATAGCAGTCTGATCCTGGAATAGCGGTCTGATCCTGGAAGAACAGTCTGATCATGGAATACCAGACTGATCCTGGAATAGCGGTCTGGTCATGGAATACCTGTCTGATCCTGGAATAGCAGTCTGGCCCAGGAATAGCGGTCTGATCCTGGAATAATGGTCTGGCCCTGGAATAGCGGTCTGATCCTGGAGTAACAATCCGATCCTGGAATAGCGGTCTGGTCATGGAATAGCGTTCTGGCCATGGAATAACAGTCTGATCCTGGAATAGCGGTCAAATGCTGGAAAAGCAGGCTGATCCTGGAACACCAGTCTGATCCTTGAACAGCAGTCTGGCCATGGAATAGTAGTCTGATCCTGGAATAGCGGTCTGATTCTGGAATAGCAGTGTGGCCCTGGAATAGCGGTCTGGGCCTGGAATAGCAGTCTGATCCTGGAATATCAGTCTGTTCCTGGAATAGCGGTCTGGTCATGGAATAGCGGTCTGATCCTGGAATAGCGATCTGATCCTGGAATAGCAGTCTTGCCCTGGAATAGCAATCTGATCCTGGAAAGCAGTCTGATCCTGGAATAGTGGTCAAATCCTGGAATAGCGGTCTGATCCTGGAAGAACAGTCTGATCATGGAATACCAGACTGATCCTGGAATAGCAGTCTGGCCCTGGAATAGTGGTCTGATCCTGGAATAGCAGTCTGGCCATGGAATAGTGGTCTGGCCCTCGAATAGCAGTCTGATCCTGGAATAGCGGTCAAATCCTGGAATAGTGGTCTGATCCTGGAAGAACAGTCTGATCATGGAATACCAGACTGATCCTGGAATAGCGGTCTGGCCCTGGAATAGTGGTCTGATCCTGGAATAGCAGTCTGGCCCAGGAATAACGGTCTGATTCTGGAATAGTGGCTGATCCTGGAATATCGGTCTGGTCCTGGAATAGCAGTCTGGCCCTGGAATAGCAGTCTGATCCTGGAATAGCGATCTGACCCTGGAATATCAGTCTGGCCCTGGAATATCAGTCGGGCCCTGGAATAGCAGTCTGATCCTGTAATAGCAGTCTGGCCCTGGAATTGCGCATGGCCCTGGAATCGCAGTCTGAACCTGGAATAGCGGTCTGGCCCGGGAATAGCGGTCTGATCCTAGAATCGCGGTCTGGCACTGGAATACCGGTCTGTTGCTGGAATAACAGTATGGCCCCGGAATAACAGTCTGATCCTGGAAGAGCAGTCTGGCTCTGGAAAAGCGGTCTGGTCCTGGAATAGCGGTCTAATCCGGCAATAGCAGCCTGATTCTGGAATAGCGGTCTGATAATGGAATTGCGGTCTGGCCCCGGAATAGCCCTCTGGCCCTGGAATAACAGTCTGATTCTGGAAAAGCAGTCCGGCCCTGGAATAGCAGTCTGGCCATAGAATAGCGTGTGGCCCTGGAATATCAGTCTGATCCTGGAATAGTAGTCTGATTCTGGAATAGTGGTCAAATCCTGGAATAACGGTCTGGCCCTGGAATAGCAGTCTGGCCCTGGAATAGCATTCTAATCCTGGAATAGCAGTCTGGCCCTGGAATAGCGGTCTGGGCCTGGAATAGCGGTCTGATCCTGGAATACCAGTCTGATCCTGGAATAGCAGTCTAGCCCTGGAATAGCGGTCTGGGCCTGGAATAGCGGTCTGATCCTGGAATAGCAGTCTGATCCTGGAATAGTGGTCTGATCCTGGAATAGCGGTGTGATCCTGGAATAGCAGTCTGGCTCTGGAATAGCAGTCTGGCCATGGAATAGCAGTCTGATCCTGGAATAACAGTCTGATCGTGGAATAGCAGTCAAATCCTGGAATAACAGTCTGATCCTGGAATAGCAGTCAAATCCTGGAATAACATGCTGATCCTGGAATAGCAGTCTGATCATTGAATAGCATGTGGCACTGGAATAGCGGTCTAGTCCTGGAATACCAGTCTGATCCTGGAACAGTGGTCTGGTCCTGGAATAGCAGTCTGATCCTGGAATAGTGGTCTGATCCTGGAATAGCGGTCTGAACCTGGATAAGCGGATTGGCACTGGAATAGCAGTCTGATCCTGGAATAGCAGTCTAGCCCTGGAATAGCAGTCTGGCCCTGGAATAGCGGTCAAATCCTGGAATAGCGGTCTGATCCTGGAAGAACAGTCTGATCATGGAATACCAGACTGATCCTGGAATAGCGGTCTGGCCCTGGAATAGTGGTCTGATCCTGGAATAGCAGTCTGGCCCTCGAATAGCAGTCTGATCCTGGAATAGTGGTCTGATCCTGGAATAGAGGTCTGGACCAGGAATAGCAGTCTTGCCCTGGAATAGCAATCTGATCCTGAAATAGCAGTCTAGCCCTGGAATAGCAGTCTGGCCCTGGAATAGCAGTCTGATCCTGGAATAGCGGTCAAATCCTGGAATAGCGGTCTGATCCTGGAAGAACAGTCTGATCATGGAATACCAGACTGATCCTGGAATAGTGGTCTGGCCCTGGAATAGCGGTCTGATCATGGAATACCAGACTGATCCTGGAATATCGGTCTGGCCCTGGAATAGCGTGTGGACCTGTAATAACAGGGCGGCACGGTGGTACAGTGGTTAGCACTGCTGCCTCACAGCGCCAGAGACCCGGGTTCAATTCCCGCCTCAGGCGACTGACTGTGTAGAGTTTGCACGTTCTCCCTGTGTCTGCGTGGGTTTCCTCCGGGTGCTCCGGTTTCCTCCCACAGTCCAAAGATGTGCAGGTCAGGTGAATTGGCCATGCTAAATTGCCCGTAGTGTTAGGTAAGGGGTAGATGTAGGGGTATGGGTGGGTTGTGCTTCAGCGGGGCGGTGTGGACTTGTTGGGCCGAAGGGCCTGTTTCCACACTGTAAGTAATCTAATCTAACAGTCTAGCCCAGGAATAGCAGTCGGATCCTGGAAAAGCAGTGTGGCCCTGGAATGGCCATGGAATAGCGTGTGGCCCTGGAAAAGCAGTCTGATCCTGGAATAGCGGTCTGATCCTGGAATAGCGGTCTGTCCCTGGAAAAGCAGTCTGGCCCTGGAATAGCGGTCTGATCCTGGAAAAGCAGTCTGGCCCCGGAATAGCAGTCTGGCTCTGGAATATCAGTCTGGCCCTGGAATAACGTGTGGCCCTGAAATAACAGTCTGGCCCAGGAATAGTAGTCTCATCCTGGAATAGCAGTTGGATCCTGAACAACGGTATGGCCCTGGAATAGCAATCTGATCCTGGAATAGCATTCTAGCCCTGGAATAGCAGTCTGGCCCTGGAATAGTAGTCAAATCCTGGAATAGCAGTCTGATCCTGGAATAGCGGTCAAATCCTGGAATAGCAGTCTGATCCTGGAATAGCGGTCTGATCCTGGAATAGAAGTCAAATCCTGGAATAGCAGTCTGATCCTGGAATAGCGGTCTGATCCTGGAATAGCAGTCTGATCCTGGAATAGCGGTCTGATCCTGGAATAACAGTCTGATCCTGGAATAGAAGTCTGATCCTGGAATAACAGGCTGATCCTGGAATAGCGGTCTGATCATGGAATATCAGTCTGGCCGTGGAATAGCGGTCTGATACTGGAATACCAGTCTGATCCTGGAATAAAGGTCTGATCCTGGAATAGCAGTCAGGCTCTGAATAGCAGTCTGATCCTGGAATAGCGGTCTGGCCGTGGAATAGCGGTCTGATCCTGGAATAGCGGTCTGGCCCTGGAATAGCGGTCTGATCCTGGAATAGCGGTCTGGCACTGGAATAGCGGTCTGGTCCTGGAATAGCGGTCTGATCCTAGAATAGCAGTCAGGCTCTGAATAGCGGTCTGATCCTGGAATAGCGGTCTGATCCTGGAATAGCGGTCTGGCCGTGGAATAGCGGTCTGATCCTGGAATAGCGGTCTGGCCCTGGAATATCGGTCTGATCCTGGAATAGCGGTCTGATCCTGGAATAGCGGTCTGGCCCTGGAATAGCTCTCTGGTCCTGGAATAGTGGTCTGATCCTGGAATAACGGTCTGATTTTGGAATAGCAATCTGATCCTGGAATAGCGGTCTGGCCCTGGAATGGCGGTCTAATCCGGGAATAGCGGTCTGATCCTGGAATAGCAGTCTGATTCTGGAATTGCGGTCTGGCCCCGGAATAGCGGTCTGATCCTGGAATAGCAGGTTGATCCTGGAATAGCGGTCTGATCCTGGAATAGCAGGCTGATCCTGGAATAGCAGTCTGGTTCTGGACGAGCAGTCTGGCCATGGAATAGCGTGTGGCCCTGGAATATCGGTCAGATCCTGGAATAGCAGTCTGGCCCTGGAAAAGCGGTCTGGCCCTGGAATATCAGTCTGGCCCTGGAATAGTGGACTGATCCTGGAAGAGCAGCCTGGCCCTGGAATATCAGTCTGGCTCTGGAATAACAGTCTGATCCTGGAATAGTAATCCGATCCTGGAATAGCAGTCTAGCTCTGGAATAACAGTCTGATCCTGGAATAGCGGTCTGATCCTGGAATAGAAGTCTGATTCTGGAATAGTGGTCTGGCCTTGGAATAGCAGTCTGGCTCTGGAATAGTGGTCTGGGCCTGGAATAGCGGTCTGACCCTGGAATAGTGGTCTGGCCCTGGAATAGCAGTCTGATCCTGGAATAGTAGTCTGATCCTGGGATAGCGGTCTGGACCAGGAATACCGGTCTGGCCCTGAAATATCAGTCGGGCCCTGGAATAGCAGTCTGGTCCTGGAATAGCAGTCTGATCCTGGAATAGAAGTCTGATTCTGGAATAGTGGTCTGGCCTTGGAATAGCAGTCTGGCTCTGGAACAGCGGTCTGGCCATGGAATAGCGGTCTGGCCATGGAATAGCGGTCTGATCCTGGAATAGCAGTTTGATCCTGGAATAGCAATCTGATCCTGGAATAACAGTCCGAACCTGGAATACCAATATGATCCTGGAATAGCGTGTGGCCCTGGAATAGTGGTCTGGCCCTGGAATAACAGTCTGATCCAGGAATACCAGTCTGGTCCTGGAATAGCGGTCTGATCCTGGAATAGCAGACTGATCCTGGAATAGCGTGTGGCCCTGGAATATCGGTCTGATTCTGGAATAGCGGTCTGGCCCTGGAATAGCGGTCTAATCCGGGAATAGCGGTCTGATCCTGGAATATGGGTCTGGTCCTGGAATAGCAGTCTGGCCCTGGAATAGCAGACTGGCCCTGGAAAAGTGGTCTGATCCTGGAATAATTGTCTGGCCCTGGAATAGCAGTCTGGCCCTGGAATAGCAGTCTGGCCCTGGAATAGTGGTCTGATCCTGGAATATCAGTCTGGCCCTTGAATAGCAGTCTGGCCCTGGAATAGTGGTCTGATCGTGGAATATCAGTCTGGCCCTGGAATAGCAGACTGGCCCTGGAATAGTGGTCTGATCCTGGAATAGCAGTCTGATCCTGTAATAGCAGTCTGGCCCTGGAATAATGGTCTGATTCTGGAATAGCAGTCTGGCCCTGGAATAGCGGTCTGATCCTGGAATAGCGGTCTAGCCCTGGAAAACCGGTCTGGCCCAGGAATAGCGGTCTGACCCTGGAATATCAGTCTGATACCGGAATAGCAGTCGGATCCTGGAACAACGGTCTGGCCCTGGAATAGCAGTCTGATCTTGGAATAGCGGTCTGGTCCTGGAATACCTGTCTGATCCTGGAATAGCAGTCTGGCCCAGGAATAGCGGTCTGATCCTGGAATAATGGTCTGGCCCTGGAATAGCGGTCTGATCCTGGAGTAACAATCCGATCCTGGAATAGCGGTCTGGTTATGGAATAGCGGTCTGATCCTGGAATAGCGATCTGATCCTGGAATAGCAGTCTTGCCCTGGAATAGCAATCTGATCCTGGAATAGCAGTCTGATCCTGGAATTGTGGTCAAATCCTGGAATAGCAGTCTGATCCTAGATGAACAGTCTGATCATGGAATACCAGACTGATCCTGGAATAGCGGTCTGGCCCTGGAATAGCGGTCTGATCCTGGAATAGCGGTCTGGCACTGGAATAGCGGTCTGGTCCTGGAATAGCGGTCTGATCCTGGAATAGCGGTCTGGCCCTGGAATATCGGTCTGATCCTGGAATAGCGGTCTGATCCTGGAATAGCGGTCTCGCACTGGAATAGCGGTCTGGTCCTGGAATAGCGGTCTGATCCTGGAATAGCGGTCTGGCCCTGGAATATCGGTCTGATCCTGGAATAGCGGTCTGATCCTGGAATAGCGGTCTCGCACTGGAATAGCTCTCTGGTCCTGGAATAGCGGTCTGGCCCTGGAATGGCGGTCTAATCTGGGAATAGCGGTCTGATCCTGGAATAGCAGTCTGATTCTGGAATTGCGGTCTGGCCCCAGAATAGCGGTCTGATCCTGGAATAGCGGTCTGATCCTGGAATAGCAGGCTGGTTCTGGACGAGCAGTCTAGCCATGGAATAGCGTGTGGCCCTGGAATATTGGTCAGATCCTGGAATAGCATTCTGGCCCTGGAAAAGCGGTCTGGCCCTGGAATATCAGTCTGGCCCTGGAATAGTGGAATGATCCTGGAAGAGCAGCCTGGCCCTGGAATATCAGTCTGGCTCTGGAATAACAGTCTGATCCTGGAATAGCAATCCGATCCTGGAATAGCAGTCTAGCTCTGGAATAACAGTCTGATCCTGGAATAGCGGTCTGATCCTGGAATAGAAGTCCGATTCTGGAATAGTGGTCTGGCCTTGGAATAGCAGTCTGGCTCTGGAATAGTGGTCTGGGCCTGGAATAGCGGTCTGACCCTGGAATAGTGGTCTGGCCCTGGAATAGCAGTCTGATCCTGGAATAGTAGTCTGATCCTGGGATAGCGGTCTGGACCAGGAATAGCGGTCTGGCCCTGAAATATCAGTCGGGCCCTGGAATAGCAGTCTGGTCCTGGAATAGCGGTCTGGCCATGGAATAGCGGTCTGATCCTGGAATAGCGGTCTGGCCATGGAATAGCGGTCTGATCCTGGAATAGCAGTTTGATCCTGGAATAGCAGGCTGATCCTGGAATAGCAATCTGATCCTGGAATAACAGTCCGAACCTGGAATACCAATATGATCCTGGAATAGCGTGCGGCCCTGGAATATCGGTCTGATTCTGGAATAGCGGTCTGGCCCTGGAATAGCGGTCAAATCCGGGAATAGCGGTCTGATCCTGGAATAGCAATCTGATCCTGGAATAACAGTCTGATCCTGGAATAGCAGGCTGATCCTGGAATAGTTGTCTGGCCCTGGAATAACAGTCTGAACCTGGAATATCAGTCTAGCCCTGGAATAACAGTCTGATCCAGGAATCCCAGTCTGGTCCTGGAATAGCGGTCTGATCCTGGAATAGCAGACTGATCCTGGAATAGCGTGTGGCCCTGGAGTATCGGTCTGATTCTGGAATAGCAATCTGATCCTGGAATAGCATTCTAGCCCTGGAATAGCAATCTGATACTGGAATAGCAGTCTGGCCCCGGAATAGCGGTCTGAGCCTGGAATAGCAGTCTGGGCCTGGAATAGCGGTCAAATCCTGGAATAGCAGTCTGATCCTGGAATAGTGGTGTGATCCTGGAATAGAAGTCTGATCCTGGAATAGCAGTCTGGCTCTGGAAAAGTGGTCTGGCCCTGGAATAGCACGTGGCCCTGGAATAGCGGTCTGATCCAGGAATACTAGTCTGGTCCTGGAATAGCTGACTCATAAAACATTTCGCAATATCTTTCATTAAGAAGTACACACAACAATACGTTTCTATTATATTCTAAGATGGTTAAAAAGTACATATGGTGGCTTGTCTTCATCTGTTTGTTTTCATCATTGTTTTCACTAGAGTGTCAAACACTGAGGTGTGACCTGATGGAAGTTTCTAGAATTTTCCGAGGCATGGATAGGGTGCAGAGTTTGTGTCTCTTTCTCATGATGGTAATGTCATGTATCGTTGGGGGCGGGGTTGGGGGGGAGGGGGCATCATAGTTTTAAGCGGAGGTGGTGAAAGTTTAAAGAAGATTTGCAAGACAAGTTTTTTTCCCAAAGAGAGTGGTAGGTGCTTGGAACAGGCTGCTGGGGGTATGTAGAAAAGATATGATAACGACTTTGAAGAGGCATTTAGAGACAGGCAGGAAATAGAGGGATATGGACCATGTGTAGGTATTTGGGATTCGTTTAGACTGGCATCATGGTCAACACAGACATAGTGGGCCGAAGGGCCTGTTCTTATACCGTGCTCTTCTGTGTTCTCGAGTTTTAGAGTTTGCTTACACCACCAAGTATCTGAAGCTTCACTCAGAGAGCTTCGTATGTCTGTTCACTCACTGCTGATCCCCAACTTGGATCCTTATCCACATCCCATCACCTTGTGGTGCAGCCAAGATTTGCTTTGCAATTACTAGCACAGAGGAAACTCGATTATTTGCCATTTGATTATCCGAATATCGGATTACCCGGCAAGACCGCACGGTCCAGATGCTCAGCTAAACGATGTTATCTGGCATTCGGTTATCTGGAATTCAATTAACCCACCAAAATACTGCCCACAGATGTCCTTTGGATAATCAAGGTTCCTCTGTACCCCTTCTCCAACGAGGTGCTCAGGTTCCTGTTTCAGTTAATCTGTTAAAGGCTCTGTAGTGCTTTTCTTATTCACTGGGATATTCGTCCTTGTTTAAGACGGGCACAGCCTTCTGCAGATTTCAGAGCACTGGTCCCCAGCGTGGATGAACATCCAGCTCACTACATTGCAGGAACCGGAGCAGAAAAACGCTGCAGGAAAGAAGTGCAGGAAACCACTGCCAGAAAACACTGCAGGAAACCACTGCTGGAAAACGCTGCAGGAAATTGCTGCAGGAAACTGGTGCAGGAAAACGCTGCAGGAATCTGCTGCAGGAAATCGCCGCAGGAAATGGCTGCAGGAAACTGGTGCAGGAAAACGCTGCAGGAATCTGCTGCAGGAAATCATTGCAGGCAAACACTCCAGGAAACCAGTGCAGGAAACTGCTACAAGAAACTGCTGCAGGAAACTCCTGCAGGAAAACACTGCAGGAACACACTGCAGGAAACTGCTGCAGGAAACCGGTGCAGGAAAGTGGTGCGCGAAACCGGTGCAGGAAAACGCTGCAGGATACTCTTGCAGGAAAACACTTCAGGCAACCAGTGCATGAAAACGCTGCAGGAAACCGGTGCAGGAAACCGCAGAAGAAAACCGGTGCAGGAAACTGGCGCAGGAAACCACTGCAGGAAAGCGGTGCAGGAAATCACTGCAGGAAACCGGTGCAGGAAATCACTGCAGGAAACTGCTGAAGGAAAACGATGCAGGAAACTGGTGCTACAAAATGCTGCAAGAAAATGCTGCAGGAAACTGGTGCAGGAAACCTCTGCAGGAAACCGGTGCAAGAAACTGCTGCAGGAAACTGGTGCAGGAAAACACTGTAGGAAACTGCTGCAGTAAACCGCTGCAGGAAAACGCTGCAGGAAAACGCTGCAGGAAACCGCCGCAGGAAACAGATGCAGGAAATCGCTGCTGGAAACCACTGCAGGAAACCAGTGCAGGAAAACAGTGCAAGAACCTGCTTCAGGAAACCGCTGCAGGAAACTGCTGCAGGAAACCGGTGCAGGAAAACGCTGCAGGAAACTCTTGCAGGAAAACACTTCAGGCAACCAGTGCAGGAAACTGCTGCAGGAAACCGGTGCAGAAAACTGCTTCAGGAAACCACTGCAGGAAACTGCGGCTGGAAACTGCTGCAGAAAAACACTGCAGGAAAACGGTGCAGGAAACTGCTGCAGGAAATCGCTGCAGAAAATGGCTGCAGGAAACCGGTGCAGGTAAATGCTGCAGGAAAACGCTGCAGGAAACCGGTGCAGGAAACCGCTGAAGGAAACCAGTGCAGGAAAACGCTGCATGAAACCGCTGCAGGAAAATGCTGCAGGAAACCAGTGCAGGAAACCGCTGCAGGAAACTCCTGCAGGAAACCGGTGCAGGAAACTGCTGCAGGAAACTACGCAGGAAACTGGTGCAGGAAACTGCTTCAGGAATGCGCTGCAGGAAACCGCTGCTGGAAACCAGTGCAGGAAACCGCTGCAGGAAATCGCTGCAGGAAATGGCTGCAGGAAACTGGTGCAGGAAAACGCTGCAGGAAATCATTGCAGGAAAACACTCCAGGAAACCAGTGCAGGAAACTGCTACAAGAAACTGCTGCAGGAAATTCCTGCAGGAAAACACTGCAGGAACACACTGCAGGAAACCGCTGCAGGAAACTGCTGCAGGAAACCGGTGCAGGAAAGTGGTGCACGAAACCGGTGCAGGAAAATGCTGCAGGAAACTCTTGCAGGAAAACACTTCAGGCAACCAGTGCATGAAAACGCTGCAGGAAACCGGTGCAGGAAAACACTGCAGGAAACCGCTTCAGGAAACTGCTTCAGGAAACCGTTACAGGAAACCGCTGCAGGAAACTGCTGCAGGAAACTGCGGCTGAAAACGGCTGCAGGAAAACACTGCAGGAAACCGGGGCAGGAAACTGCAGCAGGAAACTGGTGCAGGAAAACAATGCAGGAAACCACTGCAGGAAACCAGTGCAGGAAACTGGTGCAGGAAACCAGTGCATGAAACCACTGCAGGAAAACGCTGCATGAAAACACTGCAGGAAACCAGTGCAGGAAAACGCTCCAGGAAACCACTGCAGGAAACCTCTGCAGGAAACCGGTGCAAGAAATTGCTGCAGGAAACTGCTGTAGGAAATCGCGGCAGGAAACTGCTATAGGAAACAGGTGCAGGAAAACGCTGCAGGAAAACACTGCAGAAAACCGGTGTAGGAAAATGCTGCAGGAAACTGGTGAAGGAAACCGCTGCAGGAAACTGCTGCAGGAAACCGTGGCTGAAAACGGCTGCAGGAAAATGCTGCAGGAAGTCGCTGTAGGAAACCACTGCAGGAAACCGCTGCTGAAAACTGCTGCAGGAAAACACTGCAGGAAATCATTGCAGGAAAACACTCCAGGAAACCAGTGCAGGAAACTGCTACAAGAAACTGCTGCAGGAAATTCCTGCAGGAAAACACTGCAGGAACACACTGCAGGAAACCGCTGCAGGAAACTGCTGCAGGAAACCGGTGCAGGAAAGTGGTGCACGAAACCGGTGCAGGAAAACGCTGCAGGAAAACACTTCAGGCAACCAGTGCATGAAAACGCTGCAGGAAACCGGTGCAGGAAAACACTGCAGGAAACCGCTTCAGGAAACTGCTTCAGGAAACCGCTGCAGGAAACTCTTGCAGGAAAACACTTCAGGCAACCAGTGCATGAAAACGCTGCAGGAAACCGGTGCAGGAAAACACTGCAGGAAACCGCTTCAGGAAACTGCTTCAGGAAACCGCTACAGGAAACCGCTACAGGAAACCGCTGCAGGAAACTGCTGCAGGAAACTGCGGCTGAAAACGACTGCAGGAAAACACTGCAGGAAACCGGGGCAGGAAACTGCAGCAGGAAACTGGTGCAGGAAAACAATGCAGGAAACCACTGCAGGAAACCAGTGCAGGAAACTGGTGCAGGAAACCAGTGCATGAAATCACTGCAGGAAAACGCTGCATGAAAACACTGCAGGAAACCAGTGCAGGAAATCACTGCAGGAAACTGCTGAAGGAAAACGATGCAGGAAACTGGTGCGACAAAATGCTGCAAGAAAATGCTGCAGGAAACTGGTGCAGGAAAACACTGCAGGAAACTGCTTCAGGAAACCGCTGCAGGAAACCGGTACAGGAAACCACTGCAGGAAACCAGTGCAGGAAAACGCTCCAGGAAACCACTGCAGGAAACCTCTGCAGGAAACCGGTGCAAGAAACTGCTGCAGGAAACTGGTGCAGGAAAACACTGTAGGAAACTGCTGCAGTAAACCGCTGCAGGAAAACGCTGCAGGAAACCGGTGCAGAAACCGCCGCAGGAAACAGATGCAGGAAACAGATGCAGGAAATCGCTGCTGGAAACCACTGCAGGAAACCAGTGCAGGAAAACAGTGCAAGAACCTGCTTCAGGAAACCGCTGCAGGAAACTGCTGCAGGAAACCGGTGCAGGAAAACACTTCAGGCAACCAGTGCAGGAAACTGCTGCAGGAAACCGGTGCAGAAAACTGCTTCAGGAAACCACTGCAGGAAACTGCGGCTGGAAACTGCTGCAGAAAAACACTGCAGGAAAACGGTGCAGGAAACTGCTGCAGGAAATCGCTGCAGAAAACCGGTGCAGGTAAATGCTGCAGGAAAACGCTGCAGGAAACCAGTGCAGGAAACCGGTGCAGGAAACCGCTGAAGGAAACCAGTGCAGGAAAACGCTGCATGAAACCGCTGCAGGAAAATGCTGCAGGAAACCAGTGCAGGAAACCGCTGCAGGAAACTCCTGCAGGAAACCGGTGCAGGAAACTGCTGCAGGAAACTACGCAGGAAACTGGTGCAGGAAATCGGTGCAGGAAACTGCTTCAGGAATGCGCTGCAGGAAACCGCTGCTGGAAACCAGTGCAGGAAACCGCTGCAGGAAATGGCTGCAGGAAACTGGTGCAGGAAAACGCTGCAGGAAATCATTGCAGGAAAACACTCCAGGAAACCAGTGCAGGAAACTGCTTCAAGAAACTGCTGCAGGAAATTCCTGTAGGAAAACACTGCAGGAACACACTGCAGGAAACCGCTGCAGGAAACTGCTGCAGGAAACCGGTGCAGGAAAGTGGTGCACGAAACCGGTGCAGGAAAACGCTGCAGGAAACTCTTGCAGGAAAACACTTCAGGCAACCAGTGCATGAAAACGCTGCAGGAAACCGGTGCAGGAAAACACTGCAGGAAACCGCTTCAGGAAACTGCTTCAGGAAACCGCTACAGGAAACCGCTGCAGGAAACTGCTGCAGGAAACTGCGGCTGAAAACGACTGCAGGAAAACACTGCAGGAAACCGGGGCAGGAAACTGCAGCAGGAAACTGGTGCAGTAAAACAATGCAGGAAACCACTGCAGGAAACCAGTGCAGGAAACTGGTGCAGGAAACCAGTGCATGAAACCACTGCAGGAAAACGCTGCATGAAAACACTGCAGGAAACCAGTGCAGGAAAACGCTCCAGGAAACCACTGCAGGAAACCTCTGCAGGAAACCGGTGCAAGAAATTGCTGCAGGAAACTGCTGTAGGAAATCGCGGCAGGAAACTGCTATAGGAAACAGGTGCAGGAAAACGCTGCAGGAAAACACTGCAGAAAACCGGTGTAGGAAAATGCTGCAGGAAACTGGTGAAGGAAACCGCTGCAGGAAACCGTGGCTGAAAACGGCTGCAGGAAAATGCTGCAGGAAGTCGCTGTAGGAAACCACTGCAGGAAACCGCTGCTGAAAACTGCTGCAGGAAAACGCTGCAGGAAATCATTGCAGGAAAACACTCCAGGAAACCAGTGCAGGAAACTGCTACAAGAAACTGCTGCAGGACATTCCTGCAGGAAACCGCTGCAGGAAACCGGTGCAGGAAAGTGGTGCACGAAACCGGTGCAGGAAAACGCTGCAGGAAACTCTTGCAGGAAAACACTTCAGGCAACCAGTGCATGAAAACGCTGCAGGAAACCGGTGCAGGAAAACACTGCAGGAAACCGCTTCAGGAAACTGCTTCAGGAAACCGCTACAGGAAACCGCTGCAGGAAACTGCTGCAGGAAACTGCGGCTGAAAACGACTGCAGGAAAACACTGCAGGAAACCGGGGCAGGAAACTGCAGCAGGAAACTGGTGCAGGAAAACAATGCAGGAAACCACTGCAGGAAACCAGTGCAGGAAACTGGTGCAGGAAACCAGTGCATGAAACCACTGCAGGAAAACGCTGCATGAAAACACTGCAGGAAACCAGTGCAGGAAAACGCTCCAGGAAACCACTGCAGGAAACCTCTGCAGGAAACCGGTGCAAGAAACTGCTGCAGGAAACTGGTGCAGGAAAACACTGTAGGAAACTGCTGCAGTAAACCACTGCAGGAAAATGCTGCAGGAAACCGGTGCAGGAAACCGCCGCAGGAAACAGATGCAGGAAACCGCCGCAGGAAACAGATGCAGGAAATCGCTGCTGGAAACCACTGCAGGAAACCGGTGCAGGAAAACAGTGCAAGAACCTGCTTCAGGAAACTGATGCAGGAAACCGCCGCAGGAAACAGATGCAGGAAACAGATGCAGGAAATCGCTGCTGGAAACCACTGCAGGAAACCGGTGCAGGAAAACAGTGCAAGAACCTGCTTCAGGAAACTGATGCAGGAAACCGGTGCAGGAAACTGCTGCAGGAACACGCTGCAGGAAACCACTGCAGGAAACTGCTGCAACAAACCGGTGCAGGAAACTGCTGCATGAAACCAGTGCAGGAAAATGCTGCAGCAAACTGTTGCAGGAAAAAAACTTCAGGCAACCAGTGCATGAAAATGCTGCAAGAAACCGGTGCAGAAAACCGGCGCAGGAAACCACTGCAGGAAAGCGGTGCAGGAAACTGCTGCAGGAAAATGCTGCAGGAAACTGCTGCAGGAAAACACTTCAGGCAACCAGTGCATGAAACTGCTGGAGGAAATTCCTGCAGGAAAACGCTACAGGAAACCACTGCAGAAAAATGCTGCAGGAAACTGCTGCAGGAAAACACTTCAGGCAACCAGTGCATGAAACTGCTGCCGGAAAACGCTGCAGGAAACCAATGCAGGAAAACACTGCAGGAAACCACGCAGGAAACTGATGCAGGAAATCGCTGCAGGAAAGCGGTGCAGGAAACAGCTGCTGGAAACTGGTGCTGGAAAACTCTGCAGGAAACCACTGCCGGAAACTGCTGCAGGAAAATGCTGCAGAAAACTGCAGCAGGAAAACGCTGCAGGAAACCGCTGCAGCACACTGCTGCATGAAACCGGTGCAGGAAAACACTGCAGGAAACTGGTGCAGGAAATCGCTGCAGGAAACTGCTTCAAAAATACGCTGCAGGAAACAACTGCTTGAAACCAGTGCAGGAAACTGCTGCAGGAAACTGCTGTAGGAAATCGCGGCAGGAAACTGCTATAGGAAACAGGTGCAGGAAAACGCTGCAGGAAAACACTGCAGAAAACCGGTGTAGGAAAATGCTGCAGGAAACTGGTGAAGGAAACCGCTGCAGGAAACTGCTGCAGGAAATCGTGGCTGAAAACGGCTGCAGGAAAATGCTGCAGGAAGTCGCTGTAGGAAACCACTGCAGGAAACCGCTGCTGAAAACTGCTGCAGGAAAACGCTGCAGGAAATCATTGCAGGAAAACACTCCAGGAAACCAGTGCAGGAAACTGCTACAAGAAACTGCTGCAGGAAATTCCTGCAGGAAAACACTGTAGGAACACACTGCAGGAAACCGCTACAGGAAACTGCTGCAGGAAATCGCGCCAGGAAAGTGGTGCACGAAACCGGTGCAGGAAAACGCTGCAGGAAACTCTTGCAGGAAAACACTTCAGGCAACCAGTGCATGAAAACGCTACAGGAAACCGGTGCAGGAAAACACTGCAGGAAACCGCTTCAGGAAACTGCTTCAGGAAACCGCTGCAGGAAACTGCGGCTGAAAACGACTGCAGGAAAACACTGCAGGAAATCATTGCAGGAAAACACTCCAGGAAACCAGTGCAGGAAACTGCTACAAGAAACTGCTGCAGGAAATTCCTGCAGGAAAACACTGCAGGAACACACTGCAGGAAACCGCTGCAGGAAACTGCTGCAGGAAACCGGTGCAGGAAAGTGGTGCACGAAACCGGTGCAGGAAAACGCTGCAGGAAACTCTTGCAGGAAAACACTTCAGGCAACCAGTGCATGAAAACGCTGCAGGAAACCGGTGCAGGAAAACACTGCAGGAAACCGCTTCAGGAAACTGCTTCAGGAAACCGCTACAGGAAACCGCTGCAGGAAACTGCTGCAGGAAACTGCGGCTGAAAACGACTGCAGGAAAACACTGCAGGAAACCGGGGCAGGAAACTGCAGCAGGAAACTGGTGCAGGAAAACAATGCAGGAAACCACTGCAGGAAACCAGTGCAGGAAACTGGTGCAGGAAACCAGTGCATGAAACCACTGCAGGAAAACGCTGCATGAAAACACTGCAGGAAACCAGTGCAGGAAAACGCTCCAGGAAACCACTGCAGGAAACCTCTGCAGGAAACTGGTGCAGGAAACTGCTGTAGGAAACTGCTGCAGTAAACCGCTGCAGGAAAACGCTGCAGGAAACCGGTGCAGGAAACCGCCGCAGGAAACAGATGCAGGAAACAGATGCAGGAAACAGATGCAGGAAATCGCTACATGAAAACACTGCAGGAAACCACTGCAGGAAAACGCTGCATGAAAACACTGCAGGAAACCAGTGCAGGAAATCACTGCAGGAAACTGCTGAAGGAAAACGATGCAGGAAACTGGTGCTACAAAATGCTGCAAGAAAATGCTGCAGGAAACTGGTGCAGGAAAACACTGCAGGAAACTGCTTCAGGAAACCGCTGCAGGAAACCGGTACAGGAAACCACTGCAGGAAACCAGTGCAGGAAAACACTCCAGGAAACTGGTGCAGGAAACCTCTGCAGGAAACCGGTGCAAGAAACTGCTGCAGGAAACTGGTGCAGGAAAACACTGTAGGAAACTGCTGCAGTAAACCGCTGCAGGAAAACGCTGCAGGAAAACGCTGCAGGAAACCGCCGCAGGAAACAGATGCAGGAAACAGATGCAGGAAATCGCTGCTGGAAACCACTGCAGGAAACCAGTGCAGGAAAACAGTGCAAGAACCTGCTTCAGGAAACCGCTGCAGGAAACTGCTGCAGGAAACCGGTGCAGGAAAACGCTGCAGGAAACTCTTGCAGGAAAACACTTCAGGCAACCAGTGCAGGAAACTGCTGCAGGAAACCGGTGCAGAAAACTGCTTCAGGAAACCACTGCAGGAAACTGCGGCTGGAAACTGCTGCAGAAAAACACTGCAGGAAAACGGTGCAGGAAACTGCTGCAGGAAATCGCTGCAGAAAATGGCTGCAGGAAACCGGTGCAGGTAAATGCTGCGGGAAAACGCTGCAGGAAACCAGTGCAGGAAACCGGTGCAGGAAACCGCTGAAGGAAACCAGTGCAGGAAAACGCTGCATGAAACCGCTGCAGGAAAATGCTGCAGGAAACCAGTGCAGGAAACCGCTGCAGGAAACTCCTGCAGGAAACCGGTGCAGGAAACTGCTGCAGGAAACTACGCAGGAAACTGGTGCAGGAAATCGGTGCAGGAAACTGCTTCAGGAATGCGCTGCAGGAAACCGCTGCTGGAAACCAGTGCAGGAAACCGCTGCAGGAAATCGCTGCAGGAAATGGCTGCAGGAAACTGGTGCAGGAAAACGCTGCAGGAAATCATTGCAGGAAAACACTCCAGGAAACCAGTGCAGGAAACTGCTACAAGAAACTGCTGCAGGAAATTCCTGCAGGAAAACACTGCAGGAACACACTGCAGGAAACCGCTGCAGGAAACTGCTGCAGGAAACCGGTGCAGGAAAGTGGTGCACGAAACCGGTGCAGGAAAACGCTGCAGGAAACTCTTGCAGGAAAACACTTCAGGCAACCAGTGCATGAAAACGCTGCAGGAAACCGGTGCAGGAAAACACTGCAGGAAACCGCTTCAGGAAACTGCTTCAGGAAACCGCTACAGGAAACCGCTGCAGGAAACTGCTGCAGGAAACTGTGGCTGAAAACGGCTGCAGGAAAACACTGCAGGAAACCGGGGCAGGAAACTGCAGCAGGAAACTGGTGCAGGAAAACAATGCAGGAAACCACTGCAGGAAACCAGTGCAGGAAACTGGTGCAGGAAACCAGTGCATGAAACCACTGCAGGAAAACGCTGCATGAAAACACTGCAGGAAAACGCTCCAGGAAACCACTGCAGGAAACCTCTGCAGGAAACCGGTGCAAGAAATTGCTGCAGGGAACTGCTGTAGGAAATCGCGGCAGGAAACTGCTATAGGAAACAGGTGCAGGAAAACGCTGCAGGAAAACACTGCAGAAAACCGGTGTAGGAAAATGCTGCAGGAAACTGGTGAAGGAAACCGCTGCAGGAAACTGCTGCAGGAAACCGTGGCTGAAAACGGCTGCAGGAAAATGCTGCAGGAAGTCGCTGTAGGAAACCACTGCAGGAAACCGCTGCTGAAAACTGCTGCAGGAAAACGCTGCAGGAAACTGCAGCAGGAAAACACTCCAGGAAACCAGTGCAGGAAACTGCTACAAGAAACTGCTGCAGGACATTCCTGCAGGAAAACACTGCAGGAAACCGCTGCAGGAAACCGGTGCAGGAAAGTGGTGCACGAAACCGGTGCAGGAAAACGCTGCAGGAAACTCTTGCAGGAAAACGCTGCAGGAAACCGGTGCAGGAAAACACTGCAGGAAACCGCTTCAGGAAACTGCTTCAGGAAACCGCTACAGGAAACCGCTGCAGGAAACCGCTGCAGGAAACTGCGGCTGAAAACGACTGCAGGAAAACACTGCAGGAAATCATTGCAGGAAAACACTCCAGGAAACCAGTGCAGGAAACTGCTACAAGAAACTGCTGCAGGAAATTCCTGCAGGAAAACACTGCAGGAACACACTGCAGGAAACCGCTGCAGGAAACTGCTGCAGGAAACCGGTGCAGGAAACCGGTGCAGGAAAACGCTGCAGGAAACTCTTGCAGGAAAACACTTCAGGCAACCAGTGCATGAAAACGCTGCAGGAAACCGGTGCAGGAAAACACTGCAGGAAACCGCTTCAGGAAACTGCTTCAGGAAACCGCTACAGGAAACCGCTGCAGGAAACTGCTGCAGGAAACTGCGGCTGAAAACGACTGCAGGAAAACACTGCAGGAAATCATTGCAGGAAAACACTCCAGGAAACCAGTGCAGGAAACTGCTACAAGAAACTGCTGCAGGAAATTCCCGCAGGAAAACACTGCAGGAACACACTGCAGGAAACCGCTGCAGGAAACTGCTGCAGGAAACCGGTGCAGGAAAGTGGTGCACGAAACCGGTGCAGGAAAACGCTGCAGGAAAACACTTCAGGCAACCAGTGCATGAAAACGCTGCAGGAAACCGGTGCAGGAAAACACTGCAGGAAACCGCTTCAGGAAACTGCTTCAGGAAACCGCTGCAGGAAACTCTTGCAGGAAAACACTTCAGGCAACCAGTGCATGAAAACGCTGCAGGAAACCGGTGCAGGAAAACACTGCAGGAAACCGCTTCAGGAAACTGCTTCAGGAAACCGCTACAGGAAACCGCTGCAGGAAACTGCTGCAGGAAACTGCGGCTGAAAACGACTGCAGGAAAACACTGCAGGAAACCGGGGCAGGAAACTGCAGCAGGAAACTGGTGCAGGAAAACAATGCAGGAAACCACTGCAGGAAACCAGTGCAGGAAACTGGTGCAGGAAACCAGTGCATGAAACCACTGCAGGAAAACGCTGCATGAAAACACTGCAGGAAACCAGTGCAGGAAAACGCTCCAGGAAACCACTGCAGGAAACCTCTGCAGGAAACCGGTGCAAGAAACTGCTGCAGGAAACTGGTGCAGGAAAACACTGTAGGAAACTGCTGCAGTAAACCACTGCAGGAAAATGCTGCAGGAAACCGGTGCAGGAAACCGCCGCAGGAAACAGATGCAGGAAACAGATGCAGGAAATCGCTGCTGGAAACCACTGCAGGAAACCGGTGCAGGAAAACAGTGCAAGAACCTGCTTCAGGAAACTGATGCAGGAAACCGGTGCAGGAAACTGCTGCAGGAACACGCTGCAGGAAACCACTGCAGGAAACTGCTGCAGGAAAATGCTGCAACAAACCGGTGCAGGAAACTGCTGCATGAAACCAGTGCAGGAAAATGCTGCAGGAAACTGTTGCAGGAAAAAAACTTCAGGCAACCAGTGCATGAAAACGCTGCAAGAAACCGGTGCAGAAAACCGGCGCAGGAAACCACTGCAGGAAAGCGGTGCAGGAAACTGCTGCAGGAAAATGCTGCAGGAAACTGCTGCAGGAAAACACTTCAGGCAACCAGTGCATGAAACTGCTGCAGGAAACTCCTGCAGGAAAACGCTACAGGAAACCACTGCAGAAAAATGCTGCAGGAAACTGCTGCAGGAAAACACTTCAGGCAACCAGTGCATGAAACTGCTGCCGGAAAACGCTGCAGGAAACCAATGCAGGAAAACACTGCAGGAAACTGCTGCAGGAAACCACGCAGGAAACTGATGCAGGAAATCGCTGCAGGAAAGCGGTGCAGGAAACAGCTGCTGGAAACTGGTGCTGGAAAACTCTGCAGGAAACCACTGCCGGAAACTGCTGCAGGAAAATGCTGCAGAAAACTGCAGCAGGAAAACGCTGCTGGAAACCGCTGCAGGACACTGCTGCATGAAACCGGTGCAGGAAAACACTGCAGGAAACTGGTGCAGGAAATCGCTGCAGGAAACTGCTTCAAAAATACGCTGCAGGAAACAACTGCTTGAAACCAGTGCAGGAAACTGCTGCAGGAAACTGCTGTAGGAAATCGCGGCAGGAAACTGCTATAGGAAACAGGTGCAGGAAAACGCTGCAGGAAAACACTGCAGAAAACCGGTGTAGGAAAATGCTGCAGGAAACTGGTGAAGGAAACCGCTGCAGGAAACTGCTGCAGGAAATCGTGGCTGAAAACGGCTGCAGGAAAATGCTGCAGGAAGTCACTGTAGGAAACCACTGCAGGAAACCGCTGCTGAAAACTGCTGCAGGAAAACGCTGCAGGAAATCATTGCAGGAAAACACTCCAGGAAACCAGTGCAGGAAACTGCTACAAGAAACTGCTGCAGGAAATTCCTGCAGGAAAACACTGCAGGAACACACTGCAGGAAACCGGTGCAGGAAAACGCTGCAGGAAACTCTTGCAGGAAAACACTTCAGGCAACCAGTGCATGAAAACGCTGCAGGAAACTCTTGCAGGAAAACACTTCAGGCAACCAGTGCATGAAAACGCTGCTGGAAACCGGTGCAGGAAAACACTGCAGGAAACCGCTTCAGGAAACTGCTTCAGGAAACCGCTACAGGAAACCGCTGCAGGAAACTGCTGCAGGAAACTGCGGCTGAAAACGACTGCAGGAAAACACTGCAGGAAACCGGGGCAGGAAACTGCAGCAGGAAACTGGTGCAGGAAAACAATGCAGGAAACCACTGCAGGAAACCAGTGCAGGAAACTGGTGCAGGAAACCAGTGCATGAAACCACTGCAGGAAAACGCTGCATGAAAACACTGCAGGAAACCAGTGCAGGAAAATGCTCCAGGAAACCACTGCAGGAAACCTCTGCAGGAAACTGGTGCAGGAAAACACTGTAGGAAACTGCTGCAGTAAACCGCTGCAGGAAACCGCTGCAGGAAACCGCTGCAGGAAACTGCTGCATGAAACCAGTGCAGGAAAACACTGCAGGCAACCAGTGCAGGAAACCGCTGCTGGAAACTAGTGCAGGAAATTGCTGCAGGAAAGCGGTGCAGGAAACTGCTGCATGATACCGGTGCAGGAAAATGCTGCAGGAAACTGTTGCAGGAAAACACTTCAGGCAACCAGTGCATGAAAATGCTGCAGGAAACTGGTGCAGGAAATCGCTGCAGGAAAGCGGTGCAGGAAACAACTGCTGGAAACCAGTGCAGGAAACTGCTGCAGGAAATGGCTGCTGGAAACCGCTGCAAGAAACCGGTTCAGGAAACCACTGCAGGAAACTGCTGCAGGAAATCGCGGCAGGAAACTGCTACAGGAAACCGGTGCAGGAAAATGCTGCAAGAAAATGCTGCAGGAAACCGCTGCAGGAAACCGGTGCAGGAAACTGTGGCTGAAAATGGCTGCAGGAAAATGCTGCAGGAAGACGCTGCAGGAAAACACTGTAGGAAATGGTGCAGGAAACTGCTGCAGGAAACCTGTGCAGGAAAATGCTGCAGGAAACCGGTGCAGGAAACTGCTTCAGGAAAATGCTGCAGGAAGACGCTGTTGGAAACCACTGCAGGAAACCACTGCTGAAAACTGCTGCAGGAAAACGCTGCTGAAAACTGCTGCAGGAAGACGCTGCAGGAAAACGCTGCAGGAAACTGCTGCAGGAAACCGGTGCAGGAAACCGGCGCAGGAAACCGTTGCAGGAAACCGGCTGCAAGAAAATGCTGCAGGAAACTGCAGGAATGCTGCAGGAAACTGCTAAAGAAAACCGGTGCAGGAAACCGCTGCACGAAACCGCGGCTGAAAACGGCTGCAGGAAGATGCTGCATGAAACCGGTGCATGAAACTGCTGCAGGAAACCAGTGCAAGAAACCGCTGCAGGAAACTGCTGCAGGAAAACACTGCACAAAAACGGTGCAGGAAAACATTGCAGGAAACCAGTGCATGAAACTGCTGCAGGAAACTGCTGCAGGAAAATGCTGCATGAAAACGGTGTAGGAAACTGCTGCAGGAAACCGGCGCAGGAAACCAGTGCATGAAACTGCTGCAGGAAACTGCTGAAGGAAACCGCTGCAGGAAACCGGTGCAGGAAAACGCTGCAGGAAACCGAGGCAGGAAATGGCTGCTGGAAACCGCTGTAAGAAACCGGTGCAGGATACCACTGCAGGAGACTGCGGCTGAAAACGGCTGCAGGAAAATGCTGCAGGAAGACGCTGCAGGAAACCACTGCAGAAAACGGCTGCAGGAAAACGCTGCAGGAAACCGGTGCAGGAAATTGCTGCAGGAAACCAGTGCAGGAAAACGCTGCAGCAAACCGCTGCAGGAAAACACTGCACAAAAACGGTGCAGGAAAACGCTGCAGGAAACCAGTGCAGGAAACTGCTGCAGGAAAACGCTGCATGAAAACGGTGCAGGAAACTGCTGCAGGAAACCACTACAGGAAACCAGTGCATGAAACTGCTGCAGGAAAACTCTGCACGAAAACGGTGCAGGAAACCGCTGCAGGAAAACGGTGCAGGAAACCGCTGCTGGAAGCTGCTGCAGGAAAACGGTGCAGGAAACTGCTGCATGATACCGGTGCAGGAAAATGCTGCAGGAAACTGTTGCAGGAAAACACTTCAGGCAACCAGTGCATGAAAATGCTACAGGAAACCGGTGCAGGAAAACGCTGCAGGAAAACACTGCAGAAAACCGGTGTAGGAAAATGCTGCAGGAAACTGGTGAAGGAAACCGCTGCAGGAAACTGCTGCAGGAAACCGTGGCTGAAAACAGCTGCAGGAAAATGCTGCAGGAAGTCGCTGTAGGAAACCACTGCAGGAAACCGCTGCTGAAAACTGCTGCAGGAAAACACTGCAGGAAACCGGTGCAGGAAAACACTGCAGGCAACCAGTGCAGGAAATCACTGCAGGAAAGCGGTGCAGGAAACTGCTTCAGAAATACGCTGCAGGAAATGGCTGCTGGAAACCGCTGCAAGAAACTGGTGCAGGAAACCACTGCAGGAAACTGCTGTAGGAAATCGCGGCAGGAAATTGCTATAGGAAACAGGTGCAGGAAAACGCTGCAGGAAAACACTGCAGAAAACCGGTGTAGGAAAATGCTGCAGGAAACTGGTGAAGGAAACCGCTGCAGGAAACTGCTGTAGGAAACCGTGGCTGAAAACGGCTGCAGGAAAATGCTGCAGGAAGTCGCTGTAGGAAACCACTGCAGGAAACCGCTGCTGAAAACTGCTGCAGGAAAACGCTGCAGGAAACTGCAGCAGGAAAACACTGCAGAAAACCGCTGCAGGAAACTGCTGCATGAAACTGGTGCAGGAAAACACTGCAGGAAACCGGTGCAGGAAAACACTGCAGGCAACCAGTGCATGAAAATGCTGCAGGAAACTGGTGCAGGAAATCGCTGCAGGAAAGCGGTGCAGGAAACTGCTTCAGAAATACGCTGCAGGAAACAACTGCTGGAAACCAGTGCAGGAAACTGCTGCAGGAAATGGCTGCTGGAAACCGCTGCAAGAAACCGGTTCAGGATACCACTGCAGGAAACTGCTGCAGGAAACCAGTGCAGGAAAATGCTGCAAGAAAATGCTGCAGGAAACCTGTGAAGGAAAACGCTGCAGGAAACCGGTGCAGGAAACCGCTGCAGGAAACTGCGGCTGAAAATGGCTGCAGGAAAATGCTGCAGGAAGATGCTGCAGGAAAACACTGCAGGAAACGGTGCAGGAAACTGCTGCAGGAAACCGGTGCAGGAAACTGCTTCCGGAAACCGCTGCAGGAAACCGTGGCTGAAAACGGCTGCAGGAAAATGCTGCAGGAAGACGCTGTAGGAAACCACTGCAGAAAACGGCTGCAGGAAAACGCTGCAGGAAACCGCTGCAGGAAACCGCTGCACGAAACCGCGGCTGAAAACGGCTGCAGGAAAATGCTGCAGGAAACCACTGCAGAAAATGGCTGCAGGAAAACGCTGCATGAAACCGGTGCATGAAACTGCTGCAGGAAACCAGTGCAAGAAACCGCTGCAGGAAACCACTGCAGGAAACCCGTGCATGAAACTGCTGCAGGAAAACGGTGCAGGAAACCGCTGCAGAAAAATGTTGCAGGAAAACGCTGCAGGAAACCGGCGCAGGAAACCAGTGCAGGAAACTGCTGAAGGAAACAGGTGCAGGAAACCACTGCAGGAAAACGCTGCAGGAAACCGATGCAGGAAATGGCTGCTGGAAACCGCTGTAAGAAACCGGTGCAGGATAACACTGCAGGCAACTGTTGCAGGAAATCGCTGCAGGAAAATGCGGCAGGAAACTGCTGCAGGAAACAGGTGCAGGAAAATGCTGCAGGAAACCGATGAAGGAAAATGCTGCAGGAAACCACTAAAGGAAACCAGTGCAGGAAACCGCTGCAGGAAACTATGGCTGAAAACGGCTGCAGGAAAATGCTGCAGGAAACCGCTGCAGAAAACGGCTGCAGGAAAACGCTGCAGGAAACCGGTGCAGGAAATTGCTGCAGGAAACCAGTGCAGGAAAACGCTGCAGGAAACTGATGCAGGAAAACACTGCACAAAAACGTTGCAGGAAAACGTTGCAGGAAACCAGTGCATGAAACTGCTGCAGGAAACTGCTGCAGGAAAACTGCACGAAAACGGTGCAGGAAACCGCTGCAGGAAACCGCTGCAGGAAACCGCTGCTGGAAGCTGCTGCAGGAAAACGGTGCAGGAAACTGCTGCATGATACCGGTGCAGGAAAATGCTGCAGGAAACTGTTGCAGGAAAACACTTCAGGCAACCAGTGCATGAAAATGCTACAGGAAACCGGTGCAGGAAATCGCTGCAGGAAACTGCTGCATGATACCGGTGCAGGAAAATGCTGCAGGAAACTGGTGAAGGAAACCGCTGCAGGAAACCGTGGCTGAAAACGGCTGCAGGAAAATGCTGCAGGAAGTCGCTGCAGGAAACCGCTGCTGAAAACTGCTGCAGTAAAACACTGCATGAAACTGCAGCAGGAAACCGCTGCAGGAAACCGCTGCAGGAAACTGCTGCATGAAACCAGTGCAGGAAAACACTGCAGGCAACCAGTGCAGGAAACCGCTGCTGGAAACTAGTGCAGGAAATTGCTGCAGGAAAGCGGTGCAGGAAACTGCTGCATGATACCGGTGCAGGAAAATGCTGCAGGAAACTGTTGCAGGAAAACACTTCAGGCAACCAGTGCATGAAAATGCTGCAGGAAACTGGTGCAGGAAATCGCTGCAGGAAAGCGGTGCAGGAAACAACTGCTGGAAACCAGTGCAGGAAACTGCTGCAGGAAATGGCTGCTGGAAACCGCTGCAAGAAACCGGTTCAGGAAACCACTGCAGGAAACTGCTGCAGGAAATCGCGGCAGGAAACTGCTACAGGAAACCGGTGCAGGAAAATGCTGCAAGAAAATGCTGCAGGAAACCGCTGCAGGAAACCGGTGCAGGAAACTGTGGCTGAAAATGGCTGCAGGAAAATGCTGCAGGAAGACGCTGCAGGAAAACACTGTAGGAAATGGTGCAGGAAACTGCTGCAGGAAACCGGTGCAGGAAAATGCTGCAGGAAACCGGTGCAGGAAACTGCTTCAGGAAAATGCTGCAGGAAGACGCTGTTGGAAACCACTGCAGGAAACCACTGCTGAAAACTGCTGCAGGAAAACGCTGCTGAAAACTGCTGCAGGAAGACGCTGCAGGAAAACGCTGCAGGAAGACGCTGCAGGAAACTGCTGCAGGAAACCGGTGCAGGAAACCGGCGCAGGAAACCGTTGCAGGAAACCGGCTGCAAGAAAATGCTGCAGGAAACTGCAGGAATGCTGCAGGAAACTGCTAAAGAAAACCGGTACAGAAACCGCTGCACGAAACCGCGGCTGAAAACGGCTGCAGGAAGATGCTGCATGAAACCGGTGCATGAAACTGCTGCAGGAAACCAGTGCAAGAAACCGCTGCAGGAAACTGCTGCAGGAAAACACTGCACAAAAACGGTGCAGGAAAACATTGCAGGAAACCAGTGCATGAAACTGCTGCAGGAAACTGCTGCAGGAAAATGCTGCATGAAAACGGTGTAGGAAACTGCTGCAGGAAACCGGCGCAGGAAACCAGTGCATGAAACTGCTGCAGGAAACTGCTGAAGGAAACCGCTGCAGGAAACCGGTGCAGGAAAACGCTGCAGGAAACCGAGGCAGGAAATGGCTGCTGGAAACCGCTGTAAGAAACCGGTGCAGGATACCACTGCAGGAGACTGTGGCTGAAAACGGCTGCAGGAAAATGCTGCAGGAAGACGCTGCAGGAAACCACTGCAGAAAACGGCTGCAGGAAAACGCTGCAGGAAACCGGTGCAGGAAATTGCTGCAGGAAACCAGTGCAGGAAAACGCTGCAGCAAACCGCTGCAGGAAAACACTGCACAAAAACGGTGCAGGAAAACGCTGCAGGAAACCAGTGCAGGAAACTGCTGCAGGAAAACGCTGCATGAAAACGGTGCAGGAAACTGCTGCAGGAAACCACTACAGGAAACCAGTGCATGAAACTGCTGCAGGAAAACTCTGCACGAAAACGGTGCAGGAAACCGCTGCAGGAAAACGGTGCAGGAAACCGCTGCTGGAAACCAGTGCAGGAAAACAGTGCAGGAAACTGCTGCATGATACCGGTGCAGGAAAATGCTGCAGGAAACTGTTGCAGGAAAACACTTCAGGCAACCAGTGCATGAAAATGCTACAGGAAACCGGTGCAGGAAAACGCTGCAGGAAAACACTGCAGAAAACCGGTGTAGGAAAATGCTGCAGGAAACTGGTGAAGGAAACCGCTGCAGGAAACTGCTGCAGGAAACCGTGGCTGAAAACAGCTGCAGGAAAATGCTGCAGGAAGTCGCTGTAGGAAACCACTGCAGGAAACCGCTGCTGAAAACTGCTGCAGGAAAACACTGCAGGAAACCGGTGCAGGAAAACACTGCAGGCAACCAGTGCAGGAAATCACTGCAGGAAAGCGGTGCAGGAAACTGCTTCAGAAATACGCTGCAGGAAATGGCTGCTGGAAACCGCTGCAAGAAACTGGTGCAGGAAACCACTGCAGGAAACTGCTGTAGGAAATCGCGGCAGGAAATTGCTATAGGAAACAGGTGCAGGAAAACGCTGCAGGAAAACACTGCAGAAAACCGGTGTAGGAAAATGCTGCAGGAAACTGGTGAAGGAAACCGCTGCAGGAAACTGCTGTAGGAAACCGTGGCTGAAAACGGCTGCAGGAAAATGCTGCAGGAAGTCGCTGTAGGAAACCACTGCAGGAAACCGCTGCTGAAAACTGCTGCAGGAAAACGCTGCAGGAAACTGCAGCAGGAAAACACTGCAGAAAACCGCTGCAGGAAACTGCTGCATGAAACTGGTGCAGGAAAACACTGCAGGAAACCGGTGCAGGAAAACACTGCAGGCAACCAGTGCATGAAAATGCTGCAGGAAACTGGTGCAGGAAATCGCTGCAGGAAAGCGGTGCAGGAAACTGCTTCAGAAATACGCTGCAGGAAACAACTGCTGGAAACCAGTGCAGGAAACTGCTGCAGGAAATGGCTGCTGGAAACCGCTGCAAGAAACCGGTTCAGGATACCACTGCAGGAAACTGCTGCAGGAAACCAGTGCAGGAAAATGCTGCAAGAAAATGCTGCAGGAAACCTGTGAAGGAAAACGCTGCAGGAAACCGGTGCAGGAAACCGCTGCAGGAAACTGCGGCTGAAAATGGCTGCAGGAAAATGCTGCAGGAAGATGCTGCAGGAAAACACTGCAGGAAACGGTGCAGGAAACTGCTGCAGGAAACCGGTGCAGGAAACTGCTTCCGGAAACCGCTGCAGGAAACCGTGGCTGAAAACGGCTGCAGGAAAATGCTGCAGGAAGACGCTGTAGGAAACCACTGCAGAAAACGGCTGCAGGAAAACGCTGCAGGAAACCGCTGCAGGAAACCGCTGCACGAAACCGCGGCTGAAAACGGCTGCAGGAAAATGCTGCAGGAAACCACTGCAGAAAATGGCTGCAGGAAAACGCTGCATGAAACCGGTGCATGAAACTGCTGCAGGAAACCAGTGCAAGAAACCGCTGCAGGAAACCACTGCAGGAAACCCGTGCATGAAACTGCTGCAGGAAAACGGTGCAGGAAACCGCTGCAGAAAAATGTTGCAGGAAAACGCTGCAGGAAACCGGCGCAGGAAACCAGTGCAGGAAACTGCTGAAGGAAACAGGTGCAGGAAACCACTGCAGGAAAACGCTGCAGGAAACCGATGCAGGAAATGGCTGCTGGAAACCGCTGTAAGAAACCGGTGCAGGATAACACTGCAGGCAACTGTTGCAGGAAATCGCTGCAGGAAAATGCGGCAGGAAACTGCTGCAGGAAACAGGTGCAGGAAAATGCTGCAGGAAACCGATGAAGGAAAATGCTGCAGGAAACCACTAAAGGAAACCAGTGCAGGAAACCGCTGCAGGAAACTATGGCTGAAAACAGCTGCAGGAAAATGCTGCAGGAAACCGCTGCAGAAAACGGCTGCAGGAAAACGCTGCAGGAAACCGGTGCAGGAAATTGCTGCAGGAAACCAGTGCAGGAAAACGCTGCAGGAAACTGATGCAGGAAAACACTGCACAAAAACGTTGCAGGAAAATGTTGCAGGAAACCAGTGCATGAAACTGCTGCAGGAAACTGCTGCAGGAAAACTCTGCAGGAAACCGCTGCAGGAAAACGGTGCAGGAAACCGCTGCAGGAAAATGCGGCAGGAAACTGCTGCAGGAAACAGGTGCAGGAAAATGCTGCAGGAAACCGATGAAGGAAAATGCTGCAGGAAACCACTAAAGGAAACCAGTGCAGGAAACTGCTGCAGGAAACTATGGCTGAAAACGGCTGCAGGAAAATGCTGCAGGAAACCGGTGCAGGAAATTGCTGCAGGAAACCAGTGCAGGAAAACGCTGCAGGAAACTGCTGCAGGAAAACACTGCACAAAAACGTTGCAGGAAAACGTTGCAGGAAACCAGTGCATGAAACTGCTGCAGGAAACTGCTGCAGGAAAACTCTGCACGAAAACGGTGCAGGAAACCGCTGCAGGAAAACGGTGCAGGAAACCGCTGCAGAAAAACAGTGCAGGAAACCGCTGCTGGAAGCTGCTGCAGGAAAACGGTGCAGGAAACTGCTGCATGATACCGGTGCAGGAAAATGCTGCAGGAAACTGTTGCAGGAAAACACTTCAGGCAACCAGTGCATGAAAATGCTACAGGAAACCGGTGCAGGAAATCGCTGCAGGAAACTGCTGCATGATACCGGTGCAGGAAAATGCTGCAGGAAACTGTTGCAGGAAAACACTTCAGGCAACCAGTGCATGAAAATGCTGCAGGAAACTGGTGCAGGAAATCGCTGCAGGAAAGCGGTGCAGGAAACTGCTTCAGAAATACGCTGCAGGAAACAACTGCTTGAAACCAGTGCAGGAAACTGCTGCAGGAAATGGCTGCTGGAAACCGGTGCAGGAAACCACTGCAGGAAACTGCTGTAGGAAATCGCGGCAGGAAACTGCTACAGGAAACCGGTGCAGGAAATGCTGCAAGAAAATGGTGCAGGAAACCGGTGCAGGAAAATGCTGCAGGAAACCGCTGCAGGAAATGGCTGCTGGAAACCGCTGTAAGAAACCGGTGCAGGATAACACTGCAGGAAACTGTTGCAGGAAATCGCTGCAGGAAAATGCGGCAGGAAACTGCTGCAGGAAACAGGTGCAGGAAAATGCTGCAGGAAACCGGTGCAGGAAAATGCTGCAAGAAAATGCTTCAGGAAACCGGTGAAGGAAACCGTGGCTGAAAACGGCTGCAGGAAAATGCTGCAGGAAGTCGCTGTAGGAAACCACTGCAGGAAACAGCTGCTGAAAACTGCTGCAGGAAAACGCTGCAGGAAACTGCAGCAGGAAAACACTGCAGGAAACTGCTGCATGAAACCGGTGCAGGAAAACACTGCAGGAAACCGGTGCAGGAAAACACTGCAGGCAACCAGTGCATGAAAATGCTGCAGGAAACTGGTGCAGGAAACCACTGCAGGAAACTGCTGTAGGAAATCGCGGCAGGAAATTGCTATAGGAAACAGGTGCAGGAAAACGCTGCAGGAAAACACTGCAGAAAACCGGTGTAGGAAAATGCTGCAGGAAACTGGTGAAGGAAACCGCTGCAGGAAACTGCTGCAGGAAACCGTGGCTGAAAACTGCTGCAGGAAAACGCTGCAGGAAACTGCAGCAGGAAAACACTGCAGAAAACCGCTGCAGGAAACTGCTGCATGAAACTGTTGCAGGAAAACACTGCAGGAAACCGGTGCAGGAAAACACTGCAGGCAACCAGTGCATGAAAATGCTGCAGGAAACTGGTGCAGGAAATCGCTGCAGGAAAGCGGTGCAGGAAACTGCTTCAGAAATACGCTGCAGGAAACAACTGCTGGAAACCAGTGCAGGAAACTGCTGCAGGAAATGGCTGCTGGAAACCGCTGCAAGAAACCGGTTCAGGATACCACTGCAGAAAACTGCTGCAGGAAACCAGTGCAGGAAAATGCTGCAAGAAAATGCTGCAGGAAACCTGTGAAGGAAAACGCTGCAGGAAACCGGTGCAGGAAACCGCTGCAGGAAACTGCTGTAGGAAATCGCGGCAGGAAACTGCTACAGGAAACCGGTGCAGGAAATGCTGCAAGAAAATGGTGCAGGAAACCGGTGCAGGAAAATGCTGCAGGAAACCGCTGCAGGAAATGGCTGCTGGAAACCGCTGTAAGAAACCGGTGCAGGATAACACTGCAGGAAACTGTTGCAGGAAATCGCTGCAGGAAAATGCGGCAGGAAACTGCAGCAGGAAACAGGTGCAGGAAAATGCTGCAGGAAACCGGTGCAGGAAAATGCTGCAAGAAAATGCTTCAGGAAACCGGTGAAGGAAACCGTGGCTGAAAACGGCTGCAGGAAAATGCTGCAGGAAGTCGCTGTAGGAAACTGCAGCAGGAAAACACTGCAGGAAACTGCTGCATGAAACCGGTGCAGGAAAACACTGCAGTAAACCGGTGCAGGAAAACACTGCAGGCAACCAGTGCATGAAAATGCTGCAGGAAACTGGTGCAGGAAATCGCTGCAGGAAAGCGGTGCAGGAAACTGCTTCAGAAATACGCTGCAGGAAACAACTGCTGGAAACCAGTGCAGGAAACTGCTGCAGGAAATGGCTGCTGGAAACCGCTGCAAGAAACCGGTTCAGGATACCACTGCAGGAAACTGCTGCAGGAAACCGGTGCAGGAAAATGCTGCAAGAAAATGCTGCAGGAAGCCTGTGAAGGAAAATGCTGCAGGAAACCGGTGCAGGAAACCGGTGCAGGAAACTGCGGCTGAAAATGGCTGCAGGAAAATGCTGCAGGAAGATGCTGCAGGAAAACACTGCAGGAAACCGCTGCAGGAAAACGCTGCAGGAAACCGATGCAGGAAAATGCTGCAGGAAACTGCTGCAGGAAAACGGTGCAGGAAACTGCTGCATGATACCGGTGCAGGAAAATGCTGCAGGAAACTGTTGCAGGAAAACACTTCAGGCAACCAGTGCATGAAAATGCTACAGGAAACCGGTGCAGGAAATCGCTGCAGGAAACTGCTGCATGATACCGGTGCAGGAAAATGCTGCAGGAAACTGTTGCAGGAAAACACTTCAGGCAACCAGTGCATGAAAATGCTGCAGGAAACTGGTGCAGGAAATCGCTGCAGGAAAGCGGTGCAGGAAACTGCTTCAGAAATACGCTGCAGGAAACAACTGCTTGAAACCAGTGCAGGAAACTGCTGCAGGAAATGGCTGCTGGAAACCGGTGCAGGAAACCACTGCAGGAAACTGCTGTAGGAAATCGCGGCAGGAAACTGCTACAGGAAACCGGTGCAGGAAATGCTGCAAGAAAATGGTGCAGGAAACCGGTGCAGGAAATTGCTGCAGGAAACCGCTGCAGGAAATGGCTGCTGGAAACCGCTGTAAGAAACCGGTGCAGGATAACACTGCAGGAAACTGTTGCAGGAAATCGCTGCAGGAAAATGCGGCAGGAAACTGCTGCAGGAAACAGGTGCAGGAAAATGCTGCAGGAAACCGGTGCAGGAAAATGCTGCAAGAAAATGCTTCAGGAAACCGGTGAAGGAAACCGTGGCTGAAAACGGCTGCAGGAAAATGCTGCAGGAAGTCGCTGTAGGAAACCACTGCAGGAAACAGCTGCTGAAAACTGCTGCAGGAAAACGCTGCAGGAAACTGCAGCAGGAAAACACTGCAGGAAACTGCTGCATGAAACCGGTGCAGGAAAACACTGCAGGCAACCAGTGCATGAAAATGCTGCAGGAAACTGGTGCAGGAAATCGCTGCAGGAAAGCGGTGCAGGAAACTGCTTCAGAAATACGCTGCAGGAAACAACTGCTGGAAACCAGTGCAGGAAACTGCTGCAGGAAATGGCTGCTGGAAACCGCTGCAAGAAACCGGTTCAGGATACCACTGCAGGAAACTGCTGCAGGAAACCGGTGCAGGAAAATGCTGCAAGAAAATGCTGCAGGAAGCCTATGAAGGAAAATGCTGCAGGAAACCGGTGCAGGAAACCGCTGCAGGAAACTGCGGCTGAAAATGGCTGCAGGAAAATGCTGCAGGAAGATGCTGCAGGAAAACACTGCAGGAAACCGCTGCAGGAAAATGCTGCAGGAAAACGCTGCATGAAACCGGTGCATGAAACTGCTGCAGGAAACCAGTGCAAGAAACCGCTGCAGGAAACCACTGCAGGAAACCACTGCAGGAAACCCGTGCATGAAACTGCTGCAGGAAAACGGTGCAGGAAACCGGCGCAGGAAACCAGTGCATGAAACCTCTGCAGGAAACTGCTGCAGGAAAACGCTGCAGGAAACTGCTGAGGGAAACAGGTGCAGGAAACCGCTGCAGGAAACCGCTGCAGGAAACCGATGCAGGAAAATGCTGCAGGAAACCGCTGCAGGAAATGGCTGCTGGAAACCGCTGTAAGAAACCGGTGCAGGATAACACTGCAGGCAACTGTTGCAGGAAATCGCTGCAGGAAAATGCGGCAGGAAACTGCTGCAGGAAACAGGTGCAGGAAAATGCTGCAGGAAACCGATGAAGGAAAATGCTGCAGGAAACCACTAAAGGAAACCAGTGCAGAAACCGCTGCAGGAAACTACGGCTGAAAACAGCTGCAGGAAAATGCTGCAGGAAGACGCTGCAGGAAACCACTGCAGAAAACGGCTGCAGGAAAACGTTGCAGGAAACCAGTGCACGAAAACGCTGCAGGAAACTGCTGCAGGAAAACACTGCACAAAAACGGTGCAGGAAAACGTTGCAGGAAACCAGTGCATGAAACTGCTGCAGGAAACCAGTGCAAGAAACCGCTGCAGGAAAACGCTGCACGAAAACGGTGCAGGAAACCGCTGCAGGAAAATGTTGCAGGAAAACGCTGCAGGAAACCGGCGCAGGAAACCAGTGCATGAAACTGCTGCAGGAAACTGCTGAAGGAAACCGCTGCAGGAAACCGGTGCAGGAAAACGCTGCAGGAAACCGAGGCAGGAAATGGCTGCTGGAAACCGCTGTAAGAAACCGGTGCAGGATACCACTGCAGGAAACTGCGGCTGAAAACGGCTGCAGGAAAATGCTGCAGGAAGACGCTGCAGGAAACCACTGCAGAAAACGGCTGCAGGAAAACGCTGCAGGAAACCGGTGCAGGAAATTGCTGCAGGAAACCAGTGCAGGAAAACGCTGCAGGAAAACACTGCACAAAAACGGTGCAGGAAAACGCTGCAGGAAACCAGTGCAGGAAATTGCTGCAGGAAAACGCTGCATGAAAACGGTGCAGGAAACCACTACAGGAAACCAGTGCATGAAACTGCTGCAGGAAAACTCTGCACGAAAACGGTGCAGGAAACCGCTGCAGGAAAACGGTGCAGGAAACCGCTGCTGGAAGCTGCTGCAGGAAAACGGTGCAGGAAACTGCTGCATGATACCGGTGCAGGAAAATGCTGCAGGAAACTGTTGCAGGAAAACACTTCAGGCAACCAGTGCATGAAAATGCTACAGGAAACCGGTGCAGGAAAACGCTGCAGGAAAACACTGCAGAAAACCGGTGTAGGAAAATGCTGCAGGAAACTGGTGAAGGAAACCGCTGCAGGAAACTGCTGCAGGAAACCGTGGCTGAAAACAGCTGCAGGAAAATGCTGCAGGAAGTCGCTGTAGGAAACCACTGCAGGAAACCGCTGCTGAAAACTGCTGCAGGAAAACACTGCAGGAAACCGGTGCAGGAAAACACTGCAGGCAACCAGTGCAGGAAATCGCTGCAGGAAAGCGGTGCAGGAAACTGCTTCAGAAATACGCTGCAGGAAACAACTGCTGGAAACCAGTGCAGGAAACTGCTGCAGGAAACTGCTGCAGGAAATGGCTGCTGGAAACCGCTGCAAGAAACCGGTGCAGGAAACCACTGCAGGAAACTGCTGTAGGAAATCGCGGCAGGAAATTGCTATAGGAAACAGGTGCAGGAAAACGCTGCAGGAAAACACTGCAGAAAACCGGTGTAGGAAAATGCTGCAGGAAACTGGTGAAGGAAACCGCTGCAGGAAACTGCTGCAGGAAACCGTGGCTGAAAACGGCTGCAGGAAAATGCTGCAGGAAGTCGCTGTAGGAAACCACTGCAGGAAACCGCTGCTGAAAACTGCTGCAGGAAAACGCTGCAGGAAACTGCAGCAGGAAAACACTGCAGAAAACCGCTGCAGGAAACTGCTGCATGAAACTGGTGCAGGAAAACACTGCAGGAAACCGGTGCAGGAAAACACTGCAGGCAACCAGTGCATGAAAATGCTGCAGGAAACTGCTGCAGGAAACCAGTGCAGGAAAATGCTGCAAGAAAATGCTGCAGGAAACCTGTGAAGGAAAACGCTGCAGGAAACCGGTGCAGGAAACCGCTGCAGGAAACTGCGGCTGAAAATGGCTGCAGGAAAATGCTGCAGGAAGATGCTGCAGGAAAACACTGCAGGAAACGGTGCAGGAAATGCTGCAGGAAACCGGTGCAGGAAACTGCTTCCGGAAACCGCTGCAGGAAACCGTGGCTGAAAACGGCTGCAGGAAAATGCTGCAGGAAGACGCTGTAGGAAACCACTGCAGAAAACGGCTGCAGGAAAACGCTGCAGGAAAACGCTGCAGGAAACCGCTGCACGAAACCGCGGCTGAAAACGGCTGCAGGAAAATGCTGCAGGAAACCGCTGCAGGAAAACGCTGCATGAAACCGGTGCATGAAACTGCTGCAGGAAACCAGTGCAAGAAACCGCTGCAGGAAACCGCTGCAGGAAACCACTGCAGGAAACCCGTGCATGAAACTGCTGCAGGAAAACGGTGCAGGAAACCGCTGCAGAAAAATGTTGCAGGAAAACGCTGCAGGAAACCGGCGCAGGAAACCAGTGCAGGAAAACGCTGCAGGAAACCGATGCAGGAAATGGCTGCTGGAAACCGCTGTAAGAAACCGGTGCAGGATAACACTGCAGGAAACTGTTGCAGGAAATCGCTGCAGGAAAATGCGGCAGGAAACTGCTGCAGGAAACAGGTGCAGGAAAATGCTGCAGGAAACCGATGAAGGAAAATGCTGCAGGAAACCACTAAAGGAAACCAGTGCAGAAACCGCTGCAGGAAACTACGGCTGAAAACAGCTGCAGGAAAATGCTGCAGGAAGACGCTGCAGGAAACCACTGCAGAAAACGGCTGCAGGAAAACGTTGCAGGAAACCAGTGCAGGAAAACGCTGCAGGAAACTGCTGCAGGAAAACACTGCACAAAAACGGTGCAGGAAAACGTTGCAGGAAACCAGTGCATGAAACTGCTGCAGGAAACCAGTGCAAGAAACCGCTGCAGGAAAACGCTGCACGAAAACGGTGCAGGAAACCGCTGCAGGAAAATGTTGCAGGAAAACGCTGCAGGAAACCGGCGCAGGAAACCAGTGCATGAAACTGCTGCAGGAAACTGCTGAAGGAAACCGCTGCAGGAAACCGGTGCAGGAAAACGCTGCAGGAAACCGAGGCAGGAAATGGCTGCTGGAAACCGCTGTAAGAAACCGGTGCAGGATACCACTGCAGGAAACTGCGGCTGAAAACGGCTGCAGGAAAATGCTGCAGGAAGACGCTGCAGGAAACCACTGCAGAAAACGGCTGCAGGAAAACGCTGCAGGAAACCGGTGCAGGAAATTGCTGCAGGAAACCAGTGCAGGAAAACGCTGCAGGAAAACACTGCACAAAAACGGTGCAGGAAAACGCTGCAGGAAACCAGTGCAGGAAATTGCTGCAGGAAAACGCTGCATGAAAACGGTGCAGGAAACCACTACAGGAAACCAGTGCATGAAACTGCTGCAGGAAAACTCTGCACGAAAACGGTGCAGGAAACCGCTGCAGGAAAACGGTGCAGGAAACCGCTGCTGGAAGCTGCTGCAGGAAAACGGTGCAGGAAACTGCTGCATGATACCGGTGCAGGAAAATGCTGCAGGAAACTGTTGCAGGAAAACACTTCAGGCAACCAGTGCATGAAAATGCTACAGGAAACCGGTGCAGGAAAACGCTGCAGGAAAACACTGCAGAAAACCGGTGTAGGAAAATGCTGCAGGAAACTGGTGAAGGAAACCGCTGCAGGAAACTGCTGCAGGAAACCGTGGCTGAAAACAGCTGCAGGAAAATGCTGCAGGAAGTCGCTGTAGGAAACCACTGCAGGAAACCGCTGCTGAAAACTGCTGCAGGAAAACACTGCAGGAAACCGGTGCAGGAAAACACTGCAGGCAACCAGTGCAGGAAATCGCTGCAGGAAAGCGGTGCAGGAAACTGCTTCAGAAATACGCTGCAGGAAACAACTGCTGGAAACCAGTGCAGGAAACTGCTGCAGGAAACTGCTGCAGGAAATGGCTGCTGGAAACCGCTGCAAGAAACCGGTGCAGGAAACCACTGCAGGAAACTGCTGTAGGGAATCGCGGCAGGAAATTGCTATAGGAAACAGGTGCAGGAAAACGCTGCAGGAAAACACTGCAGAAAACCGGTGTAGGAAAATGCTGCAGGAAACTGGTGAAGGAAACCGCTGCAGGAAACTGCTGCAGGAAACCGTGGCTGAAAACGGCTGCAGGAAAATGCTGCAGGAAGTCGCTGTAGGAAACCACTGCAGGAAACCGCTGCTGAAAACTGCTGCAGGAAAACGCTGCAGGAAACTGCAGCAGGAAAACACTGCAGAAAACCGCTGCAGGAAACTGCTGCATGAAACTGGTGCAGGAAAACACTGCAGGAAACCGGTGCAGGAAAACACTGCAGGCAACCAGTGCATGAAAATGCTGCAGGAAACTGCTGCAGGAAACCAGTGCAGGAAAATGCTGCAAGAAAATGCTGCAGGAAACCTGTGAAGGAAAACGCTGCAGGAAACCGGTGCAGGAAACCGCTGCAGGAAACTGCGGCTGAAAATGGCTGCAGGAAAATGCTGCAGGAAGATGCTGCAGGAAAACACTGCAGGAAACGGTGCAGGAAATGCTGCAGGAAACCGGTGCAGGAAACTGCTTCCGGAAACCGCTGCAGGAAACCGTGGCTGAAAACGGCTGCAGGAAAATGCTGCAGGAAGACGCTGTAGGAAACCACTGCAGAAAACGGCTGCAGGAAAACGCTGCAGGAAAACACTGCAGGAAACCGCTGCACGAAACCGCGGCTGAAAACGGCTGCAGGAAAATGCTGCAGGAAACCGCTGCAGGAAAACGCTGCATGAAACCGGTGCATGAAACTGCTGCAGGAAACCAGTGCAAGAAACCGCTGCAGGAAACCGCTGCAGGAAACCACTGCAGGAAACCCGTGCATGAAACTGCTGCAGGAAAACGGTGCAGGAAACCGCTGCAGAAAAATGTTGCAGGAAAACGCTGCAGGAAACCGGCGCAGGAAACCAGTGCAGGAAAACGCTGCAGGAAACCGATGCAGGAAATGGCTGCTGGAAACCGCTGTAAGAAACCGGTGCAGGATAACACTGCAGGAAACTGTTGCAGGAAATCGCTGCAGGAAAATGCGGCAGGAAACTGCTGCAGGAAACAGGTGCAGGAAAATGCTGCAGGAAACCGATGAAGGAAAATGCTGCAGGAAACCACTAAAGGAAACCAGTGCAGAAACCGCTGCAGGAAACTACGGCTGAAAACAGCTGCAGGAAAATGCTGCAGGAAGACGCTGCAGGAAACCACTGCAGAAAACGGCTGCAGGAAAACGTTGCAGGAAACCAGTGCAGGAAAACGCTGCAGGAAACTGCTGCAGGAAAACACTGCACAAAAACGGTGCAGGAAAACGTTGCAGGAAACCAGTGCATGAAACTGCTGCAGGAAACCAGTGCAAGAAACCGCTGCAGGAAAACGCTGCACGAAAACGGTGCAGGAAACCGCTGCAGGAAAATGTTGCAGGAAAACGCTGCAGGAAACCGGCGCAGGAAACCAGTGCATGAAACTGCTGCAGGAAACTGCTGAAGGAAACCGCTGCAGGAAACCGGTGCAGGAAAACGCTGCAGGAAACCGAGGCAGGAAATGGCTGCTGGAAACCGCTGTAAGAAACCGGTGCAGGATACCACTGCAGGAAACTGCGGCTGAAAACGGCTGCAGGAAAATGCTGCAGGAAGACGCTGCAGGAAACCACTGCAGAAAACGGCTGCAGGAAAACGCTGCAGGAAACCGGTGCAGGAAATTGCTGCAGGAAACCAGTGCAGGAAAACGCTGCAGGAAAACACTGCACAAAAACGGTGCAGGAAAATGCTGCAGGAAACCAGTGCAGGAAACTGCTGCAGGAAAACGCTGCATGAAAACGGTGCTGGAAACTGCTGCAGGAAACCACTACAGGAAACCAGTGCATGAAACTGCTGCAGGAAAACTCTGCACGAAAACGGTGCAGGAAACCGCTGCAGGAAAACGGTGCAGGAAACCGCTGCTGGAAGCTGCTGCAGGAAAACGGTGCAGGAAACTGCTGCATGATACCGGTGCAGGAAAATGCTGCAGGAAACTGTTGCAGGAAAACACTTCAGGCAACCAGTGCATGAAAATGCTACAGGAAACCGGTGCAGGAAAACGCTGCAGGAAAACACTGCAGAAAACCGGTGTAGGAAAATGCTGCAGGAAACTGGTGAAGGAAACCGCTGCAGGAAACTGCTGCAGGAAACCGTGGCTGAAAACAGCTGCAGGAAAATGCTGCAGGAAGTCGCTGTAGGAAACCACTGCAGGAAACCGCTGCTGAAAACTGCTGCAGGAAAACACTGCAGGAAACCGGTGCAGGAAAACACTGCAGGCAACCAGTGCAGGAAATCGCTGCAGGAAAGCGGTGCAGGAAACTGCTTCAGAAATACGCTGCAGGAAACAACTGCTGGAAACCAGTGCAGGAAACTGCTGCAGGAAACTGCTGCAGGAAATGGCTGCTGGAAACCGCTGCAAGAAACCGGTGCAGGAAACCACTGCAGGAAACTGCTGTAGGAAATCGCGGCAGGAAATTGCTATAGGAAACAGGTGCAGGAAAACGCTGCAGGAAAACACTGCAGAAAACCGGTGTAGGAAAATGCTGCAGGAAACTGGTGAAGGAAACCGCTGCAGGAAACTGCTGCAGGAAACCGTGGCTGAAAACGGCTGCAGGAAAATGCTGCAGGAAGTCGCTGTAGGAAACCACTGCAGGAAACCGCTGCTGAAAACTGCTGCAGGAAAACGCTGCAGGAAACTGCAGCAGGAAAACACTGCAGAAAACCGCTGCAGGAAACTGCTGCATGAAACTGGTGCAGGAAAACACTGCAGGAAACCGGTGCAGGAAAACACTGCAGGCAACCAGTGCATGAAAATGCTGCAGGAAACTGGTGCAGGAAATCGCTGCAGGAAAGCGGTGCAGGAAACTGCTTCAGAAATACGCTGCAGGAAACAACTGCTGGAAACCAGTGCAGGAAACTGCTGCAGGAAATGGCTGCTGGAAACCGCTGCAAGAAACCGGTTCAGGATACCACTGCAGGAAACTGCTGCAGGAAACCAGTGCAGGAAAATGCTGCAAGAAAATGCTGCAGGAAACCTGTGAAGGAAAACGCTGCAGGAAACCGGTGCAGGAAACCGCTGCAGGAAACTGCGGCTGAAAATGGCTGCAGGAAAATGCTGCAGGAAGATGCTGCAGGAAAACACTGCAGGAAACGGTGCAGGAAACTGCTGCAGGAAACCGGTGCAGGAAACTGCTTCCGGAAACCGCTGCAGGAAACCGTGGCTGAAAACGGCTGCAGGAAAATGCTGCAGGAAGACGCTGTAGGAAACCACTGCAGAAAACGGCTGCAGGAAAACGCTGCAGGAAAACGCTGCAGGAAACCGCTGCACGAAACCGCGGCTGAAAACGGCTGCAGGAAAATGCTGCAGGAAACCACTGCAGAAAATGGCTGCAGGAAAACGCTGCATGAAACCGGTGCATGAAACTGCTGCAGGAAACCAGTGCAAGAAACCGCTGCAGGAAACCGCTGCAGGAAACCACTGCAGGAAACCTGTGCATGAAACTGCTGCAGGAAAACGGTGCAGGAAACCGCTGCAGAAAAATGTTGCAGGAAAACGCTGCAGGAAACCGGCGCAGGAAACCAGTGCAGGAAAACGCTGCAGGAAACCGATGCAGGAAATGACTGCTGGAAACCGCTGTAAGAAACCGGTGCAGGATAACACTGCAGGAAACTGTTGCAGGAAATCGCTGCAGGAAAATGCGGCAGGAAACTGCTGCAGGAAACAGGTGCAGGAAAATGCTGCAGGAAACCGATGAAGGAAAATGCTGCAGGAAACCACTAAAGGAAACCAGTGCAGGAAACCGCTGCAGGAAACTATGGCTGAAAACGGCTGCAGGAAAATGCTGCAGGAAACCGCTGCAGAAAACTGCTGCAGGAAAACGCTGCAGGAAACCGGTGCAGGAAATTGCTGCAGGAAACCAGTGCAGGAAAACGCTGCAGGAAACTGCTGCAGGAAAACACTGCACAAAAACGTTGCAGGAAAACGTTGCAGGAAACCAGTGCATGAAACTGCTGCAGGAAACCGCTGCAGGAAAACGGTGCAGGAAACCGCTGCAGGAAAACGGTGCAGGAAACCGCTGCTGGAAGCTGCTGCAGGAAAATGGTGCAGGAAACTGCTGCATGATACCGGTGCAGGAAAATGCTGCAGGAAACTGTTGCAGGAAAACACTTCAGGCAACCAGTGCATGAAAATGCTACAGGAAACCGGTGCAGGAAATCGCTGCAGGAAACTGCTGCATGATACCGGTGCAGGAAAATGCTGCAGGAAACTGTTGCAGGAAAACACTTCAGGCAACCAGTGCATGAAAATGCTGCAGGAAACTGGTGCAGGAAATCGCTGCAGGAAAGCGGTGCAGGAAACCACTGCAGGAAACTGCTGTAGGAAATCGCGGCAGGAAACTGCTACAGGAAACCGGTGCAGGAAATGCTGCAAGAAAATGGTGCAGGAAACCGGTGCAGGAAAATGCTGCAGGAAACCGCTGCAGGAAATGGCTGCTGGAAACCGCTGTAAGAAACCGGTGCAGGATAACACTGCAGGAAACTGTTGCAGGAAATCGCTGCAGGAAAATGCGGCAGGAAACTGCTGCAGGAAACAGGTGCAGGAAAATGCTGCAGGAAACCGGTGCAGGAAAATGCTGCAAGAAAATGCTTCAGGAAACCGGTGAAGGAAACCGTGGCTGAAAACGGCTGCAGGAAAATGCTGCAGGAAGTCGCTGTAGGAAACCACTGCAGGAAACAGCTGCTGAAAACTGCTGCAGGAAAACGCTGCAGGAAACTGCAGCAGGAAAACACTGCAGGAAACTGCTGCATGAAACCGGTGCAGGAAAACACTGCAGGAAACCGGTGCAGGAAAACACTGCAGGCAACCAGTGCATGAAAATGCTGCAGGAAACTGGTGCAGGAAATCGCTGCAGGAAAGCGGTGCAGGAAACTGCTTCAGAAATACGCTGCAGGAAACAACTGCTGGAAACCAGTGCAGGAAACTGCTGCAGGAAATGGCTGCTGGAAACCGCTGCAAGAAACCGGTTCAGGATACCACTGCAGGAAACTGCTGCAGGAAACCGGTGCAGGAAAATGCTGCAAGAAAATGCTGCAGGAAGCCTGTGAAGGAAAATGCTGCAGGAAACCGGTGCAGGAAACCGCTGCAGGAAACTGCGGCTGAAAATGGCTGCAGGAAAATGCTGCAGGAAGATGCTGCAGGAAAACACTGCAGGAAACCGCTGCAGGAAAACGCTGCAGGAAACCGATGAAGGAAAATGCTGCAGGAAACCGCTGCTGGAAGCTGCTGCAGGAAAACGGTGCAGGAAACTGCTGCATGATACCGGTGCAGGAAAATGCTGCAGGAAACTGTTGCAGGAAAACACTTCAGGCAACCAGTACATGAAAATGCTACAGGAAACCGGTGCAGGAAATCGCTGCAGGAAACTGCTGCATGATACCGGTGCAGGAAAATGCTGCAGGAAACTGTTGCAGGAAAACACTTCAGGCAACCAGTGCATGAAAATGCTGCAGGAAACTGGTGCAGGAAATCGCTGCAGGAAAGCGGTGCAGGAAACTGCTTCAGAAATACGCTGCAGGAAACAACTGCTTGAAACCAGTGCAGGAAACTGCTGCAGGAAATGGCTGCTGGAAACCGGTGCAGGAAACCACTGCAGGAAACTGCTGTAGGAAATCGCGGCAGGAAACTGCTACAGGAAACCGGTGCAGGAAATGCTGCAAGAAAATGGTGCAGGAAACCGGTGCAGGAAATTGCTGCAGGAAACCGCTGCAGGAAATGGCTGCTGGAAACCGCTGTAAGAAACCGGTGCAGGATAACACTGCAGGAAACTGTTGCAGGAAATCGCTGCAGGAAAATGCGGCAGGAATCTGCTGCAGGAAACAGGTGCAGGAAAATGCTGCAGGAAACCGGTGCAGGAAAATGCTGCAAGAAAATGCTTCAGGAAACCGGTGAAGGAAACCGTGGCTGAAAACGGCTGCAGGAAAATGCTGCAGGAAGTCGCTGTAGGAAACCACTGCAGGAAACAGCTGCTGAAAACTGCTGCAGGAAAACGCTGCAGGAAACTGCAGCAGGAAAACACTGCAGGAAACTGCTGCATGAAACCGGTGCAGGAAAACACTGCAGGAAACCGGTGCAGGAAAACACTGCAGAAAAATGCGGCAGGAAACTGCTGCAGGAAACAGGTGCAGGAAAATGCTGCAGGAAACCGGTGCAGGAAAATGCTGCAAGAAAATGCTTCAGGAAACCGGTGAAGGAAACCGTGGCTGAAAACGGCTGCAGGAAAATGCTGCAGGAAGTCGCTGTAGGAAACCACTGCAGGAAACAGCTGCTGAAAACTGCTGCAGGAAAACGCTGCAAGAAACTGCAGCAGGAAAACACTGCAGGAAACTGCTGCATGAAACCGGTGCAGGAAAACACTGCAGGAAACCGGTGCAGGAAAACACTGCAGGCAACCAGTGCATGAAAATGCTGCAGGAAACTGGTGCAGGAAATCGCTGCAGGAAAGCGGTGCAGGAAACTGCTTCAGAAATACGCTGCAGGAAACAACTGCTGGAAACCAGTGCAGGAAACTGCTGCAGGAAATGGCTGCTGGAAACCGCTGCAAGAAACCGGTTCAGGATACCACTGCAGGAAACTGCTGCAGGAAACCGGTGCAGGAAAATGCTGCAAGAAAATGCTGCAGGAAGCCTGTGAAGGAAAATGCTGCAGGAAACCGGTGCAGGAAACCGCTGCAGGAAACTGCGGCTGAAAATGGCTGCAGGAAAATGCTGCAGGAAGATGCTGCAGGAAAACACTGCAGGAAACCGCTGCAGGAAAACGCTGCAGGAAACCGATGCAGGAAAATGCTGCAGGAAAACGCTGCATGAAACCGGTGCATGAAACTGCTGCAGGAAACCAGTGCAAGAAACCGCTGCAGGAAACCACTGCAGGAAACCACTGCAGGAAACCCGTGCATGAAACTGCTGCAGGAAAACGATGCAGGAAACCGCTGCAGAAAAATGTTGCAGGAAAACGCTGCAGGAAACCGGCGCAGGAAACCAGTGCATGAAACTGCTGCAGGAAAACGCTGCAGGAAACTGCTGAGGGAAACAGGTGCAGGAAACCGCTGCAGGAAACCGATGCAGGAAAATGCTGCAGGAAACCGCTGCAGGAAATGGCTGCTGGAAACCGCTGTAAGAAACCGGTGCAGGATAACACTGCAGCCAACTGTTGCAGGAAATCGCTGCAGGAAAATGCGGCTGGAAACTGCTGCAGGAAACAGGTGCAGGAAAATGCTGCAGGAAACCGATGAAGGAAAATGCTGCAGGAAACCACTAAAGGAAACCAGTGCAGGAAACCGCTGCAGGAAACTACGGCTGAAAACAGCTGCAGGAAAATGCTGCAGGAAGACGCTGCAGGAAACCACTGCAGAAAACGGCTGCAGGAAAATGCTGCAGGAAACCGGTGCAGGAAATTGCTGCAGGAAACCAGTGCAGGAAAACGCTGCAGGAAACTGCTGCAGGAAAACACTGCACAAAAACGGTGCAGGAAAACGTTGCAGGAAACCAGTGCATGAAACTGCTGCAGGAAACCAGTGCAAGAAACCGCTGCAGGAAAACGCTGCACGAAAACGGTGCAGGAAACCGCTGCAGGAAAATGTTGCAGGAAAACGCTGCAGGAAACCGGCGCAGGAAACCAGTGCATGAAACTGCTGCAGGAAACTGCTGAAGGAAACCGCTGCAGGAAACCGGTGCAGGAAAACGCTGCAGGAAACCGAGGCAGGAAATGGCTGCTGGAAACCGCTGTAAGAAACCGGTGCAGGATACCACTGCAGGAAACTGCGGCTGAAAACGGCTGCAGGAAAATGCTGCAGGAAGACGCTGCAGGAAACCACTGCTGAAAACGGCTGCAGGCAAACGCTGCAGGAAACCGGTGCAGGAAATTGCTGCAGGAAACCAGTGCAGGAAACCGCTGGAGGAAAACACTGCACAAAAACGGTGCAGGAAAACGCTGCAGGAAACCAGTGCAGGAAACTGCTGCAGGAAAACGCTGCATGAAAACGGTGCAGGAAACTGCTGCAGGAAACCACTACAGGAAACCAGTGCAGGAAACCAGTGCATGAAACTGCTGCATGAAAACTCTGCACGAAAACGGTGCAGGAAACCGCTGCAGGAAAACGGTGCAGGAAACCGCTGCTGGAAGCTGCTGCAGGAAAACGGTGCAGGAAACTGCTGCATGATACCGGTGCAGGAAAATGCTGCAGGAAACTGTTGCAGGAAAACACTTCAGGCAACCAGTGCATGAAAATGCTACAGGAAACCGGTGCAGGAAAACGCTGCAGGAAAACACTGCAGAAAACCGGTGTAGGAAAATGCTGCAGGAAACTGGTGAAGGAAACCGCTGCAGGAAACTGCTGCAGGAAACCGTGGCTGAAAACAGCTGCAGGAAAATGCTGCAGGAAGTCGCTGTAGGAAACCACTGCAGGAAACCGCTGCTGAAAACTGCTGCAGGAAAACACTGCAGGAAACCGGTGCAGGAAAACACTGCAGGCAACCAGTGCAGGAAACAACTGCTGGAAACCAGTGCAGGAAACTGCTGCAGGAAACTGCTGCAGGAAATGGCTGCTGGAAACCGCTGCAAGAAACCGGTGCAGGAAACCACTGCAGGAAACTGCTGTAGGAAATCGCGGCAGGAAACTGCTATAGGAAACAGGTGCAGGAAAACGCTGCAGGAAAACACTGCAGAAAACCGGTGTAGGAAAATGCTGCAGGAAAACGCTGCAGGAAACTGCAGCAGGAAAACACTGCAGAAAACCGCTGCAGGAAACTGCTGCATGAAACACTGCAGGCAACCAGTGCAGGAAATCGCTGCAGGAAAGCGGTGCAGGAAACTGCTTCAGAAATACGCTGCAGGAAACAACTGCTGGAAACCAGTGCAGGAAACTGCTGCAGGAAATGGCTGCTGGAAACCGCTGCAAGAAACCGGTGCAGGAAACCACTGCAGGAAACTGCTGTAGGAAATCGCGGCAGGAAACTGCTATAGGAAACCGGTGCAAGAAACTGCTGAATGAAACAGGTGCAGGAAAACTCAGCAGGAAAACACTGCAGGAAACAGCTACAGGAAAACACTGCAGGAAACTCCTGCAGGAAAACACTGCAGGAAACAGCTACAGGAAATCATGCAGGAAACTGGTGCAGGAAATCGCTGCAGGAAAGCAGTGCTGGAAAACGCTGCAGGAAAGCAGTGCAGGAAAATACCGCAGGAAACCGCTGCAGGAAAACACTTCAGGCAACCAGTGCATGAAACTGCTGCTGGAAAACGCTGCAGGAGACCAGTGCATGAAACTGCTGCAGGAAAACGCTGAGGAAACCGCTGCAGAAACTGCTGCAGGAAAACACTTCAGGCAACCAGTGCATGAAACTGCTGCAGGAAAACACTTCAGGCAACCAGTGCAGGAAACCGCTGCAAAAAACCGCTGCAGGAAACCCCTGCAGGAAAACACTGCAAGAAACTGCTGAATGAAACAGGTGCAGGAAACTGGTGCTGGAAAACTCTGCAGGAAACCAGTGCAGGAAACCGCTGCAGGAAAATGCTGCAGAAAACTGCAGCAGGAAAACACTGCAGGAAACAGCTACAGGAAAATACTGCAGGAAACTCCTGCAGGAAAACACTGCAAGAAACCGCTGCAGGAAATCACGCAGAAAACTGGTGCAGGAAATCGCTGCAGGAAAGCAGTGCAGGAAAACGCTGCAGGAAACTGGTGCAGGAAACCGCTGCAAAAAACTGCTGCAGGAAACCGCTGCAGGAAACCGGTGCAGGAAAACACTGCAGGAAACTGCTGCAGGAAAACACTCCAAGCAACCAGTGCATGAAAACGCTGCAGGAAACCAGTGCAGGAAACCGCTGCAGGAAACCACACAGGAAACTGGTGCAGGAAACTGCTTCAGGAATACTCTGCAGGAAACCACTGCTGGAAACCAGTGCAGGAAAACTGTTGCAGGAAACTGCTGCAGGAAACCACTGCAGAAAACTGCTGCAGGAAACCGTTGCAGGAAATCGCTGCAGGAAACCGCTGCAGGAAACCACACAGGAAACTGGTGCAGGAAACTGCTTCAGGAATACTCTGCAGGAAACTGCTGCCGGAAACCAGTGCTGGAACACTGCTGTAGGAAACCACTGCAGAAAACTGCTGCAGGAAACCGGTGCAGGAAACTGCTGCAAGAAACCGGTGCAGGAAACTGCTAATGGAAATCGCTGCAGGAAAATGTGGCAGGAAACCACTGCAGGAATCCGGTGCAGGAAACTGCTGCACGAAACTGGTGCAGGAAAACGCTGCAGGAAACTGTTGCAGGAAACCGCTGAAGGAAACCGATGCAGGAAAACGGTGCAGGAAAACACTCCAGGAAACCAGTGCAAGAAACTGCTGCAGGAAACTGGTGCAGGAAAACAGTTCAGGTAACCACTGCAGAAAAAGGCTCAGAAAACTGGTGCAGGAAACCAGTGCAGGAAACTGCTGCAGGAAGCAGGTGCAAGAAACTGCTGCAGGAAACTGGTGCAGGTAAATGCTGCAGGAAAACACTTCAGACAACCAGTGTATGAAACGGCTGCAGGAAATCGCTGCAGGAAAGCAGTGCAGGAAACCACTGCAGGAAACCACTGCAGAAAACTGCTGCAGGAAACCGGTGCAGGAAAACTCTGCAGGAAACAGCTGCAGGAAACCGGTGCAGGAAAATACCGCAGGAAACCGCTGCAGAAAACTGCTGCAGGAAACCGCTGCAGTAAAACACTGCAGGAAAACACTTCAGGCAACCAGTGCATGAAACTGCTGCAGGTAAACGCTGCAGGAAACCAGTGCAGGAAACCAGTGCAGGAAACCACGCAGGAAACTGGTGCAGGAAACCGGTGCAGGAAACTCCTGCAGGAAAACACTACAGGAAACCGCTGCTGGAAACCACGCAGGAAACTGGTGCAGGAAACTGCTTCAGGAATACGCTGCAGGAAACCACTGCTGGAAACCAGTGCAGGAAAACTGCTGCAGGAAACCACTGCAGAAAACTGCTGCAGGAAACTGGTGCAGGAAAACGCTGCAGGAAACCAGTGCAGGAAATTGTTGCAAGAAACCGCTGCAGGAAACCGGTGCAGGAAACCATGCAGGAAATCGCTGCAGGAAACGGCTGCTGGAAACCGCTGCAAGAAACCGGTGAAGGAAAATGCTGCAGGAAACCGGTGCTGGAAACCACTGCAGGAAAACACTGTAGTAAACTGCTGAAGGAAAATGATGCAGGAAACTGGTGCTGCAAAATGCTGCAGGAAACTGGTGGAGGAAACGGGTGCAGGAAAACGCTGCAGGAAACCGCTAACGGAAACCGGTGCAGGAAAACGCTGCAGGAAACTGCTGCAGGAAACTGCTGCAGGAAACTGCTGCAGGAAACCACAGCTGAAAATGGCTGCTGGAAACTACTACTGGAAACTGCTGCAGGAAAACGCTGCAGCAAAACGCTGCTGGAAACTGTTTTAGGAAAACACTTCTGGCAATCAGTGCACAAAACCACTGCAGGAAACTGCTGCAGGAAACCAGTGCAGGAAACTGCGGAAGGAAACTTCTGCTGGAAAGTGCTGCAGGAAAACGCTGCAGGAAACCACTGCACGAAACTGGTGCAGGAAACTGCTAGGGGAAAGCAGTGCAGAAAAATGCTGCAGGAAGCCACTCCAAGAAACCAGTGCAGGAAACGCTGCAGGAAACTGCTGCAGGAAACCGCTGCAGAAAACTGCTGCAGGAAAACTGTGCAGGAAAATGCTGCAGGAAACCAGTGCAGGAAACCGCTGCAGGCAACTGCTGCCGGAAACCGGTGCAGGAAACTGCTTCAGGAAACTGGTGCAGGAAATCACTGCAAGAAACCGATGCAGGAAAACGCTGTGGGAAACTGGTGCAGGAAACCGGTGCTGGAAAGCGCTACAGGAAACTGCTGCAGGAAAATGCTGCAGGAAACTGCTGCAGGAAACCGGTGCAGGAAACTGGTGCAGGAAAACGGTGCAGGAAACTGCTGTAGGAAATCGGTGCAGGAAAACGCTACAGGAAACTGCTGCAGGAAACCAGTGCAGGAATCTGCTGCAGGAAACTGTTGCAGGAACCTGCTGCAGGGAACCACTGCAGGAAACTGCTGCAAGAAAGCGGTGCAGGAAAATGCTGCAGGAAACCACTGCAAGAAACCGGTGCAGGAACCTGCTGCAGGGAACCACTGCAGGAAACGGCTGCAGGAAATCACTGCAAGAAATCGATGTAGGAAACTGGTGCAGGAAAGCACTACAGGAAACTGCTGCAGGAAAATGCTGCAGGAAACCACTGCAAGAAACCGGTGCAGGAACCTGCTGCAGGGAACCACTGCAGGAAACGGCTGCAGGAAATCACTGCAAGAAATCGATGTAGGAAACTGGTGCAGGAAAGCACTACAGGAAACTGCTGCAGGAAAATGCTGCAGGAAACTGGTGCAGGAAACCGGTGCTGGAAAGCGCCACAGGAAACTGCTGCAGCAAAATGCTTCAGGAAACCGGTGCAGGAAACTAGTGCAGGAAACCAGTGCAGGAAACTGCTGCAGGAAAACGGTGCAGGAAACTGCTGTAGGAAACCGGTGCAGGAAAATGCTACAGGAAACTGCTGCAGGAAACTGTTGCAGGAACCCGCTGCAGGGAACCACTGCAGGGAACTGCTGCAGGAAAGCGGTGCAGGAAAATGCTGCAGGAAACCGCTGCTGGAAACCACTGCTGGAAACCGGTGCACGAAACTGTTGCAGGAAACCGGTGCAGGGGAAAACTGCAGGAAACTGCTGCCGGAAAGCAGTGCAGGAAACCGCTGCAGGAAAACGCTGCAGGCAACTGCTGCCGGAAACCGGTGCAGGAAACTGCTTCAGGAAACTGGTGCAGGAAATCACTGCAAGAAACCGATGCAGGAAAACGCTGAAGGAAAATGCTGCAGGAAACTGCTTCAGGAAACCGGTGCAGGAAACTGGTGCAGGAAACCAGTGCAGGAAACTGCTGCAGGAAACCGGTGCAGGAAAACACTACAGGAAACTGCTGCAGGAAACGTCTGCTGGAAACTGCTGCAGGAAACCGTTGCAGGAAACTGCTGCAGGAAACTGCTGCAGGAACCCACTGCAGTGAACCACTGCAGGAAAGCGGTGCAGGAAACCACTACAAGAAACCGGTGCAGGAAACCAGTGCAGGAAACTGCTGCAGGAAAATCGCTGCAGGAAACTGCTGCAGGAAATCGCTGCAGGAAACTGCTGCAGGAAAACGCTGCATGAAGATGGTGCAGGAAACTGGTGCAGAAACCACAGTAGGAAACTGCTTCAGCAAACTGGTGCAGGAAACCACTGCAGGAAACTACTTCAGGAAACCACTGCTGGAAACAGGTGCAGGAAACCGCTGCAGGAAACCGCTGCAGGAATCCGGTGCAGGGAAATGCTGCAAGTAACTGCTGTCGGAAAATGCTACAGGAAACCAGTGCACGAATACGCTTCAGGAAACCAGTGCAGGAAACCGCTGCAGGAAACTGGTGCAGGAAATCGCTGCAGGAAACTGCTGTAGGAAAGTGGTGCAGGAAAACGCTACAGGAAACTGCTGCTGAAAACTGCTGCAGGAAACCGTTGCAGGAAACTGTGGCAGGAAACCTGCGCAGGAAAATGCTGGAGGAAACCAGTGCAGGAAACTGCTGCAGAAAAATGTTGCAGGAAAATGTTGCAGCAAACCGGTGCTGGAAAACACTTCAGGCAACCAGTGCATTAAACCGTTGTGGGTAAACGATGCAGGAAACAAGTGCAGGAAACCGCTGCAGGAAACCACTGCAGGAATTTCCTGCAGGAAAACACTGCAGGAAACTGCTGCAGGAAACCGCTGCAAGAAACCAGTGCAGGAAACTGTTTCAGGAATACACTGTAGGAAACCGCAGCTGGAAACCGGTGCAGGAACCTGCTGCAGGAAACCGCTGCAGGAAACAACTGCAGGGAACAACTGCAGGAAACTGTTGCAGGAAAGCAGTGCAGGAAAATGCTGCAAGAAACTAGTGCAGGAAAAACGCTGCAGGAATCCAGTGTAGGAAACTGCTGCAGGAAACTGCTGCAGGAAACGGCTGCAGGAAAATGGTGCAGGAAACTGCTGCAGGAAATCGCTGCAGGAAACTGCAACAGGAAAATGCTGCAGGAAACTGGTGCAGGAACCTGGTGGAAGAAAATGCTGCAGGAAACTGGTGCAGGAAACCACAGTAGGAAACCGGTGCAGGAAATCGCTGCAGGAAATCACTGCAGGAAAGGGCTGCAGGAAACTGCTGTAGGAAACTGCTGCAGGAAACCGGTGCAGGAAACTGCTGTAGGAAAGCGGTGCAGGAAAACGCTACAGGAAACTGCTGCCGGAAACTTCTGCTGTAAACTGCTGCGTGAAACCGTTGCAGGAACCCACTGCAGGCAACCACTGCAGGAAACTGCTGCAGGAAAGTGGTGCAGGAAAATGCTGCAGGAAATCGCAGCAAGAGAATGCTGCATGAAGATGGTGCAGGAAACTGGTGCAGGAAACCGGTGCAGGAAACCAGTGCAGGAAACCACTGCAGGAAAACACTGCATGAAGATGGTGCAGGAAACTGGTGCAGTAAACCACAGTAGGAAACTGCTTCAGGAAACCGGTGCAGGAAACCGGTGCAGGAAACCGGTACAGGAAACAGCTGCAGGAAATCGCTGCTGGAAACAGGTGCAGGAAAACGCTGCAGGAAACTGGTGCAGGGAAATGCTGCAGGAAAATGCTGCAAGAAACTGCTGTAGGAAAATGCTGCAGGAAACCAGTGCAGGAAACCGCTACAGGAAATCACTGCAAGAAACCGTTGCAGGAATCTGCTGCAGGAAACCGGTGCAGGAACCCGCTGCAGGGAACCACTGCAGGAAACTGCTGCAGGAAAGTGGTGCAGGGAAATGCTTCAGGAAACCACTGCAAGAAACCGGTGCAGGAAACTGCTGCAGGAAATCGCTGCAAGAAAATGCTGCATGAAGATGGTGCTGGAGACTGGCGCAGGAAACCGGTGCAGGAAACTGCTGCAGAAAAATGTTGCAGGAAAATGTTGCAGGAAAACACTTCAGGCAACCGCTGCAGGTAAACGATGCAGGAAACAAGCGCAGGAAACCGCTGCAGGAAACAACTGCAGGGAACCACTGCAGGAAACTGTTGCAGGAAAGCAGTGCAGGAAAATGCTGCAAGAAACCAGTGCAGGAAAAACGCTGCAGGAATGCAGTGTAGGAAACTGCTGCAGGAAACTGCTGCAGGAAACGGCTGCAGGAAAATGGTGCAGGAAACTGCTGCAGGAAACTGCAACAGGAAAATGCTGCAGGAAACTGGTGCAGGAACCTGGTGGAGGAAAATGCTGCAGGAAACTGGTGCAGGAAACCACAGTAGGAAACCGGTGCAGGAAATCGCTGCAGGAAATCACTGCAGGAAAGGGCTGCAGGAAACTGCTGTAGGAAACTGCTGCAGGAAACCGGTGCAGGAAACTGCTGTAGGAAAGCGGTGCAGGAAAACGCTACAGGAAACTGCTGCCGGAAACTTCTGCTGTAAACTGCTGCGTGAAACCGTTGCAGGAACCCACTGCAGGCAACCACTGCAGGAAACTGCTGCAGGAAAGTGGTGCAGGAAAATGCTGCAGGAAATCGCAGCAAGAGAATGCTGCATGAAGATGGTGCAGGAAACTGGTGCAGGAAACCGGTGCAGGAAACCAGTGCAGGAAACCGCTGCAGGAAAACACTGCATGAAGATGGTGCAGGAAACTGGTGCAGTAAACCACAGTAGGAAACTGCTTCAGGAAACAGGTGCAGGAAAACGCTGCAGGAAACTGGTGCAGGGAAATGCTGCAGGAAAACGCTGCAAGAAACTGCTGTAGGAAAATGCTGCAGGAAACCAGTGCAGGAATACGCTTCAGGAAACCATTGCAGGAAACTCCTGCAGGAAAACACTGCTGGAAACTGCTGCAGGAAATCACGCAGGAAACTGGTGCAGGAAACCGGTGCAGGAATACACTGCAGGAAACCGCTGCTGGAAATCAGTGTACGAAACTGCTGCAGGAAACTACTGCTGGAAACCGGTGCAGGAAACTGCTGCTGGAAACTGCTGCAGAAAACCAGTGCAGGAAACCGCTTCAGGAAACCACTGCTGGAAACCACTGCTGGAAACCGGTGCACGAAACTGTTGCAGGAAACCGGTGCAGGGAACCACTGCAGGAAAATCGCTGCAGGAAAAAGCTGCATGAAGACGGGACAGGAAACCGGTGCAGGAAACTGCTGCAGGAAATCGCTGCAGGAAAACGCTGCATGAAGATGGTGCAGGAAACTGGTGCAGGAAACCACTGCAGGAAACTGCTTCAGGAAACCACTGCTGGAAACAGGTGCAGGAAACCGCTGCAGGAAACTGCTGCAGGAATCCGGTGCAGGGAAATGCTGCAAGAAACTGCTGTAGGAAAATGCTGCAGGAAACCAGTGCACGAATATGCTTCAGGAAACCAGTGCAGGAAACTGCTGCAGGAAACTGGTGCAGGACACCACTGCATGAAACTACTACAGGACACTGCGGCAGGAAACCTGCGCAGGAAAATGCTGGAGGAAACCAGTGCAGGGAACTGCTGCAGGAAACCGCTGCAGGAAACTGCTGCAGGAAAATGTTGCAGCAAACCGGTGCAGGAAAACACTTCAGGCAACCAGTGCATTAAACCGCTGCAGGAAAACGCTGCAGGAAACCACACAGGAAACTGCTGTAGGAAACCGCTGCAAGAAACCTGTACAGGAAACTGTTTCAGGAATACACTGTAGGAAACCACTGCTGGAAACCGGTGCAGGAACCTGCTGCAGGAAAGCAGTGCCGAAAAATGCTGCATAAAATCACTGCAAGAAACTGATGCAGGAAAACGCTGCACGAATCCGGTGCAGGAAACTGCTGCAGGAAACCACTACAGGATACTGCGGCAGGAAACCTACATAGGAAAATGCTGCAGGAAACCGGTGCAGGAAAATGTTGCAGGAAACTGCTGCAGGAAAACACTTCAGGCAACCAGTGCATGAAAATGCTGCAGGTAAACGCTGCAGGAAACCATTGCAGGAAACTGCTGCAGGAAACTCCTGCAGGAAAACACTGCTGGAAACTGCTGCAGGAAATCACGCAGGAAACTGCTGCAGGAAACCACTGCAGGGAACCGCTGCAGGAAACTGCTGCAGGAAATCACTGCAAGAAACCGGTGCAGGAAACTGCTTCAGGAATACACTGCAGAAAACCACTGCTGGAAACCGGTGCACAAAACTGTTGCAGAAAACCGGTGCAGGGAACAACTGCAGGCAACTGCTGCCGGAAACCGGTGCAGGAAACTGCTGCAGGAAACTGCTTCAGGAAACTGGTGCAGGAAGTCACTGCAAGAAACCGATGCAGGAAAACACTGAAGGAAAATGCTGCATGAAACCGGTGCAGGAAAACGCTACAGGAAACTGCTGCAGGAAACGTCTGCTGGAAACTGCTGCAGGAAACCGTTGCAGGAATCTGGTGCAGGAAACTGCTGCAGGAAACTGGTGCAGGAACCCGCTGCAGTGAACCACTACAGGAAAGCGGTGCAGGAAAATGCTGCAGGAAACCACTACAAGAAACCGGTGCAGGAAACTGCTGCAGGAAAATCGCTGCAGGAAAAAGCTGCATGAAGACGGGACAGGAAACCGGTGCAGGAAATCGCTGCAGGAAACTGCTGCAGGAAAACGCTGCATGAAGACGGTGCAGGAAACTGGTGCAGAAACCACAGTAGGAAACTGCTTCAGGAAACCGGTGCAGGAAACCGGTACAGGAAACAGCTGCAGGAAATCGCTGCTGGAAACAGGTGCAGGAAAACGCTGCAGGAAACTGGTGCAGGGAAACGCTGCAGGAAAATGCTGCAAGAAACTGCTGTAGGAAAATGCTGCAGGAAACCAGTGCAGGAAACCGCTACAGGAAATCACTGCAAGAAACCGTTGCAGGAATCTGCTGCAGGAAACCGGTGCAGGAACCCGCTGCAGGGAACCACTGCAGGAAACTGCTGCAGGAAAGTGGTGCAGGGAAATGCTTCAGGAAACCAGTGCAGGAAACTGCTGCAGGAAAATCGCTGCAGGAAAAAGCTGCATGAAGACGGGACAGGAAACCGGTGCAGGAAATCGCTGCAGGAAACTGCTGCAGGAAAACGCTGCATGAAGACGGTGCAGGAAACTGGTGCAGAAACCACAGTAGGAAACTGTTTCAGGAAACCACTGCTGGAAACAGGTGCAGGAAACAGGTGCAGGAAACCGCTGCAGGAATCCGGTGCAGGGAAACGCTGCAAGAAACTGCTGTAGGAAAATGCTGCAGGAAACCAGTGCACGAATACGCTTCAGGAAACCAGTGCAGGAAACCACTGCAGGAAACTGGTGCAGGAAAATGCTGGAGGAAACCAGTGCAGGAAACTAGCGCAGGAAAATTCTGCAGGAAACCAGTGCAGGGAACTGCTGCAGGAAACCACTGCAGGAAACTGCTGCAGGTAAACGATGCAGGAAACAAGCGCAGGAAACCGCTGCAGGAAACCACTGCAGGAAACTCCTGCAGGAAAACACTGCAGGAAACTGCTGCAGGAAACCACACAGGAAACTGCTGCAGGAAACCGCTGCAAGAAACCGGTACAGGAAACTGTTTCAGGAATACACTGTAGGAAACCGCTGCTGGAAACCGGTGCAGGAACCTGCTGCAGGAAACCGCTGCAGGAAACCGCTGCAAGGAACCACTGCAGGAAACTGCTGCAGGAAAGCAGTGCAGGAAAATGCTGCAGTAAATTACTGCAAGAAACCAGTGCAGGAAAAATGCTGCAGGAATCCAGTGCAGGAAACTGCTGCAGGAAACCGCTGCAGGAAACGGCTGCAGGAATCCGGTGCAGGAAACTGCTGCAGGAAAACGCTGCAGGAAACTGCTGCAGGAATCTGGAACAGAAAAATGCTGCAGGAAACTGGTGCAGGAAACTGGTGCAGGAACCTGGTGGAGCAAAATGCTGCAGGAAACTGGTGCAGGAAACCACAGTAGGAAACCGGTGCAGGAAATCGCTGCAGGAAAAAGCTGCAGGAAATCACTGCAGGAAAAGGCTGCAGGAAACTGCTTCAGGAAACTGGTGCAGGAAGCTGCTGTAGGAAAGCGGTGCAGGAAAATGCTGTAGGAAAGCGGTGCAGGAAAATGCTACAGGAAACTGCTACAGGAATCTTCTGCTGGAAACTGCTGCGTGAAACCGTTGCAGGAATCTGCTGCAGGAAACCGGTGCAGGAACCCGCTGCAGGGAACCACTGCAGGAAACTGCTGCAGGAAAGTGGTGCAGGGAAATGCTTCAGGAAACCACTGCAAGAAACCGGTGCAGGAAACTGCTGCAGGAAATCGCAGCAAGAAAATGCTGCATGAAGATGGTGCAGGAAACTGGTGCAGGAAACCACAGTAGGAAACTGCTTCAGAAAACCGGTGCAGGAAACCGGTACAGGAAACAGCTGCAGGAAATCGCTGCTGGAAACAGGTGCAGGAAAACGCTGCAGGAAACTGGTGCAGGGAAACGCTGCAGGAAAATGCTGCAAGAAACTGCTGTAGGAAAATGCTGCAGGAAACCGCTACAGGAAATCACTGCAAGAAACCGTTGCAGGAATCTGCTGCAGGAAACCGGTGCAGGAACACGCTGCAGGGAACCACTGCAGGAAACTGCTGCAGGAAAGTGGTGCAGGGAAATGCTTCAGGAAACCACTGCAAGAAACCGGTGCAGGAAACTGCTGCAGGAAATCGCTGCATGAAGACGGTGCAGGAAACTAGTGCAGAAACCACAGTAGGAAACTGCTTCAGGAAACCGGTGCAGGAAACCGGTGCAGGAAACCGGTACAGGAAACAGCTGCAGGAAATCGCTGCTGGAAACAGGTGCAGGAAAACGTTGCAGGAAACTGGTGCAGGGAAACGCTGCAGGAAAATGCTGCAAGAAACTGCTGTAGGAAAATGCTGCAGGAAACCAGTGAAGGAAACCGCTACAGGAAATCACTGCAAGAAACCGTTGCAGGAATCTGCTGCAGGAAACCGGTGCAGGAACCCGCTGCAGGGAACCACTGCAGGAAACTGCTGCAGGAAAGTGGTGCAGGGAAATGCTTCAGGAAACCAGTGCAGGAAACTGCTGCAGGAAAATCGCTGCAGGAAAAAGCTGCATGAAGACGGGACAGGAAACCGGTGCAGGAAATCGCTGCAGGAATCTGCTGCAGGAAAACGCTGCATGAAGACGGTGCAGGAAACTGGTGCAGAAACCACAGTAGGAAACTGCTTCAGGAAATCACTGCTGGAAACAGGTGCAGGAATCCGGTGCAGGGAAACGCTGCAAGAAACTGCTGTAGGAAAATGCTGCAGGAAACCAGTGCACGAATACGCTTCAGGAAACCAGTGCAGGAAACCGCTGCAGGAAACTGGTGCAGGAAACCGCTGCAAGAAACCGGTGCAGGAAACCGCTGCAGGAAACTACTACAGGACACTGCGGCAGGAAACCTGTGCAGGAAAATGCTGGAGGAAACCAGTGCAGGAAACTAGCGCAGGAAAATTCTGCAGGAAACCAGTGCAGGGAACTGCTGCAGGAAACCGCTGCAGGAAACTGCTGCAGGAAACAAGCGCAAGAAACCGCTGCAGGAAACCACTGCAGGAAACTCCTGCAGGAAAACACTGCAGGAAACTGCTGCAGGAAACCACACAGGAAACTGCTGTAGGAAACCGCTGCTGGAAACCGGTGCAGGAACCTGCTGCAGGAAACCGCTGCAGGAAACCGCTGCAAGAAACCGCTGCAGGGAACCACTGCAGGAAACTGCTGCAGGAAAGCAGTGCAGGAAAATGCTGCAGTAAATTACTGCAAGAAACCAGTGCAGGAAAAACGCTGCAGGAATCCAGTGCAGGAAACTGCTGCAGGAAACGGCTGCAGGAAACCGGTGCAGGAAACTGCTGCAGGAAAACGCTGCAGGAAACTGCTGCAGGAATCTGGAACAGAAAAATGCTGCAGGAAACTGGTGCAGGAACCTGGTGGAGGAAAATGCTGCAGGAAACTGGTGCAGGAAACCACAGTAGGAAACCGGTGCAGGAAATCGCTGCAGGAAAAAGCTGCAGGAAATCACTGCAGGAAAAGGCTGCAGGAAACTGCTTCAGGAAACTGGTGCAGGAAGCTGCTGTAGGAAAGCGGTGCAGGAAAATGCTGTAGGAAAGCGGTGCAGGAAAATGCTACAGGAAACTGCTACAGGAAACTACTGCTGGAAACTGCTGCATGAAACCGTTGCAGGAATCTGCTGCAGGAAACCGGTGCAGGAACCCGCTGCAGGGAACCACTGCAGGAAACTGCTGCAGGAAAGTGGTGCAGGGAAATGCTTCAGGAAACCACTGCAAGAAACTGGTGCAGGAAACTGCTGCAGGAAATCGCAGCAAGAAAATGCTGCATGAAGATGGTGCAGGAAACTGGTGCAGGAAACCAATGCAGGAAACCAGTGCAGGAAACCAGTGCTGGAAATTGCTGCAGGAAACTGCTGCAGGAAAACGCTGCATGAAGATGGTGCAGGAAACTGGTGCAGTAAACCACAGTAGGAAACTGCTTCAGGAAACCGGTGCAGGAAACCGGTACAGGAAACAGCTGCAGGAAATCGCTGCTGGAAACAGGTGCAGGAAAACGCTGCAGGAAACTGGTGCAGGGAAACGCTGCAGGAAAATGCTGCAAGAAACTGCTGTAGGAAAATGCTGCAGGAAACCGCTACAGGAAATCACTGCAAGAAACCGTTGCAGGAATCTGCTGCAGGAAACCGGTGCAGGAACCCGCTGCAGGGAACCACTGCAGGGAACCGCTGCAGGAAACTGCTGCAGGAAATCACTGCAAGAAACCGGTGCAGGAAACTGCTTCAGGAATACACTGCAGAAAACCACTGCTGGAAACCGGTGCACGAAACTGTTGCAGAAAACCGGTGCAGGGAACAACTGCAGGTAACTGCTGCCGGAAACCGGTGCAAGAAACTGCTGCAGGAAACTGCTTCAGGAAACTGGTGCAGGAAGTCACTGCAAGAAACCGATGCAGGAAAACACTGAAGGAAAATGCTGCATGAAACCGGTGCAGGAAACCGGTGCAGGAAACGGCTACAGGAAACTGCTGCAGGAAACGTCTGCTGGAAACTGCTGCAGGAAAGCAGTGCAGGAAAATGCTGCAGTAAATTACTGCAAGAAACCAGTGCAGGAAAAACGCTGCAGGAATCCAGTGCAGGAAACTGCTGCAGGAAACGGCTGCAGGAAACCGGTGCAGGAAACTGCTGCAGGAAAACGCTGCAGGAAACTGCTGCAGGAATCTGGAACAGAAAAATGCTGCAGGAAACTGGTGCAGGAACCTGGTGGAGGAAAATGCTGCAGGAAACTGGTGCAGGAAACCACAGTAGGAAACCGGTGCAGGAAATCGCTGCAGGAAAAAGCTGCAGGAAATCACTGCAGGAAAAGGCTGCAGGAAACTGCTTCAGGAAACTGGTGCAGGAAGCTGCTGTAGGAAAGCGGTGCAGGAAAATGCTGTAGGAAAGCGGTGCAGGAAAATGCTACAGGAAACTGCTACAGGAAACTACTGCTGGAAACTGCTGCATGAAACCGTTGCAGGAATCTGCTGCAGGAAACCGGTGCAGGAACCCGCTGCAGGGAACCACTGCAGGAAACTGCTGCAGGAAAGTGGTGCAGGGAAATGCTTCAGGAAACCACTGCAAGAAACTGGTGCAGGAAACTGCTGCAGGAAATCGCAGCAAGAAAATGCTGCATGAAGATGGTGCAGGAAACTGGTGCAGGAAACCAATGCAGGAAACCAGTGCAGGAAACCAGTGCTGGAAATTGCTGCAGGAAACTGCTGCAGGAAAACGCTGCATGAAGATGGTGCAGGAAACTGGTGCAGTAAACCACAGTAGGAAACTGCTTCAGGAAACCGGTGCAGGAAACCGGTACAGGAAACAGCTGCAGGAAATCGCTGCTGGAAACAGGTGCAGGAAAACGCTGCAGGAAACTGGTGCAGGGAAACGCTGCAGGAAAATGCTGCAAGAAACTGCTGTAGGAAAATGCTGCAGGAAACCGCTACAGGAAATCACTGCAAGAAACCGTTGCAGGAATCTGCTGCAGGAAACCGGTGCAGGAACCCGCTGCAGGGAACCACTGCAGGGAACCGCTGCAGGAAACTGCTGCAGGAAATCACTGCAAGAAACCGGTGCAGGAAACTGCTTCAGGAATACACTGCAGAAAACCACTGCTGGAAACCGGTGCACGAAACTGTTGCAGAAAACCGGTGCAGGGAACAACTGCAGGTAACTGCTGCCGGAAACCGGTGCAAGAAACTGCTGCAGGAAACTGCTTCAGGAAACTGGTGCAGGAAGTCACTGCAAGAAACCGATGCAGGAAAACACTGAAGGAAAATGCTGCATGAAACCGGTGCAGGAAACCGGTGCAGGAAACGGCTACAGGAAACTGCTGCAGGAAACGTCTGCTGGAAACTGCTGCAGGAAACCGTTGCAGGAATCTGGTGCAGGAAACTGGTGCAGGAACCCGCTGCAGTGAACCACTACAGGAAAGCGGTGCAGGAAAATGCTGCAGGAAACCACTACAAGAAACCGGTGCAGGAAACTGCTGCAGGAAAATCGCTGCAGGAAAAAGCTGCATGAAGACGGGACAGGAAACCGGTGCAGGAAATTGCTGCAGGAAACTGCTGCAGGAAAACGCTGCATGAAGACGGTGCAGGAAACTGGTGCAGAAACCACAGTAGGAAACTGCTTCAGGAAACCGGTGCAGGAAACCGGTACAGGAAACAGCTGCAGGAAATCGCTGCTGGAAACAGGTGCAGGAAAACGCTGCAGGAAACTGGTGCAGGGAAACGCTGCAGGAAAATGCTGCAAGAAACTGCTGTAGGAAAATGCTGCAGGAAACCAGTGCAGGAAACCGCTACAGGAAATCACTGCAAGAAACCGTTGCAGGAATCTGCTGCAGGAAACCGGTGCAGGAACCCGCTGCAGGGAACCACTGCAGGAAACTGCTGCAGGAAAGTGGTGCAGGGAAATGCTTCAGGAAACCAGTGCAGGAAACTGCTGCAGGAAAATCGCTGCAGGAAAAAGCTGCATGAAGACGGGACAGGAAACTGCTGCAGGAAAACGCTGCATGAAGACGGTGCAGGAAACTGGTGCAGAAACCACAGTAGGAAACTGCTTCAGGAAACCACTGCTGGAAACAGGTGCAGGAAACAGGTGCAGGAAACCGCTGCAGGAATCCGGTGCAGGGAAACGCTGCAAGAAACTGCTGTAGGAAAATGCTGCAGGAAACCAGTGCACGAATACGCTTCAGGAAACCAGTGCAGGAAACCACTGCAGGAAACTGGTGCAGGAAAATGCTGGAGGAAACCAGTGCAGGAAACTAGCGCAGGAAAATTCTGCAGGAAACCAGTGCAGGGAACTGCTGCAGGAAACCACTGCAGGAAACTGCTGCAGGTAAACGATGCAGGAAACAAGCGCAGGAAACCGCTGCAGGAAACCACTGCAGGAAACTCCTGCAGGAAAACACTGCAGGAAACTGCTGCAGGAAACCACACAGGAAACTGCTGCAGGAAACTGCTGCAAGAAACCGGTACAGGAAACTGTTTCAGGAATACACTGTAGGAAACCGCTGCTGGAAACCGGTGCAGGAACCTGCTGCAGGAAACCGCTGCAGGAAACCGCTGCAAGGAACCACTGCAGGAAACTGCTGCAGGAAAGCAGTGCAGGAAAATGCTGCAGTAAATTACTGCAAGAAACCAGTGCAGGAAAAATGCTGCAGGAATCCAGTGCAGGAAACTGCTGCAGGAAACCGCTGCAGGAAACGGCTGCAGGAATCCGGTGCAGGAAACTGCTGCAGGAAAACGCTGCAGGAAACTGCTGCAGGAAACTGCTGCAGGAATCTGGAACAGAAAAATGCTGCAGGAAACTGGTGCAGGAACCTGGTGGAGGAAAATGCTGCAGGAAACTGGTGCAGGAAACCACAGTAGGAAACCGGTGCAGGAAATCGCTGCAGGAAAAAGCTGCAGGAAATCACTGCAGGAAAAGGCTGCAGGAAACTGCTTCAGGAAACTGGTGCAGGAAGCTGCTGTAGGAAAGCGGTGCAGGAAAATGCTGTAGGAAAGCGGTGCAGGAAAATGCTACAGGAAACTGCTACAGGAATCTTCTGCTGGAAACTGCTGCGTGAAACCGTTGCAGGAATCTGCTGCAGGAAACCGGTGCAGGAACCCGCTGCAGGGAACCACTGCAGGAAACTGCTGCAGGAAAGTGGTGCAGGGAAATGCTTCAGGAAACCACTGCAAGAAACCGGTGCAGGAAACTGCTGCAGGAAATCGCAGCAAGAAAATGCTGCATGAAGATGGTGCAGGAAACTGGTGCAGGAAACCGATGCAGGAAACCAGTGCAGGAAACCAGTGCTGGAAATTGCTGCAGGAAACTGCTGCAGGAAAACGCTGCATGAAGATGGTGCAGGAAACTGGTACAGTAAACCACAGTAGGAAACTGCTTCAGGAAACCGGTGCAGGAAACCGGTACAGGAAACAGCTGCAGGAAATCGCTGCTGGAAACAGGTGCAGGAAAACGCTGCAGGAAACTGGTGCAGGGAAACGCTGCAGGAAAATGCTGCAAGAAACTGCTGTAGGAAAATGCTGCAGGAAACCGCTACAGGAAATCACTGCAAGAAACCGTTGCAGGAATCTGCTGCAGGAAACCGGTGCAGGAACACGCTGCAGGGAACCACTGCAGGAAACTGCTGCAGGAAAGTGGTGCAGGGAAATGCTTCAGGAAACCACTGCAAGAAACTGGTGCAGGAAACTGCTGCAGGAAATCGCTGCATGAAGACAGTGCAGGAAACTAGTGCAGAAACCACAGTAGGAAACTGCTTCAGGAAACCGGTGCAGGAAACCGGTGCAGGAAACCGGTACAGGAAACAGCTGCAGGAAATCGTGCTGGAAACAGGTGCAGGAAAACGTTGCAGGAAACTGGTGCAGGGAAACGCTGCAGGAAAATGCTGCAAGAAACTGCTGTAGGAAAATGCTGCAGGAAACCAGTGAAGGAAACCGCTACAGGAAATCACTGCAAGAAACCGTTGCAGGAATCTGCTGCAGGAAACCGGTGCAGGAACCCGCTGCAGGGAACCACTGCAGGAAACTGCTGCAGGAAAGTGGTGCAGGGAAATGCTTCAGGAAACCAGTGCAGGAAACTGCTGCAGGAAAATCGCTGCAGGAAAAAGCTGCATGAAGACGGGACAGGAAACCGGTGCAGGAAATCGCTGCAGGAAACTGCTGCAGGAAAACGCTGCATGAAGACGGTGCAGGAAACTGGTGCAGAAACCACAGTAGGAAACTGCTTCAGGAAACCACTGCTGGAAACAGGTGCAGGAATCCGGTGCAGGGAAACGCTGCAAGAAACTGCTGTAGGAAAATGCTGCAGGAAACCAGTGCAGGAAACCGCTACAGGAAATCACTGCAAGAAACCGTTGCAGGAATCTGCTGCAGGAAACCGGTGCAGGAACCCGCTGCAGGGAACCACTGCAGGAAACTGCTGCAGGAAAGTGGTGCAGGAAACGGCTGCAGGAAACCGGTGCAGGAAACTGCTGCAGGAAACTGCTGCAGGAATCTGGAACAGAAAAATGCTGCAGGAAACTGGTGCAGGAACCTGGTGGAGGAAAATGCTGCAGGAAACTGGTGCAGGAAACCACAGTAGGAAACCGGTGCAGGAAATCGCTGCAGGAAAAAGCTGCAGGAAATCACTGCAGGAAAAGGCTGCAGGAAACTGCTTCAGGAAACTGGTGCAGGAAGCTGCTGTAGGAAAGCGGTGCAGGAAAATGCTGTAGGAAAGCGGTGCAGGAAAATGCTACAGGAAACTGCTACAGGAAACTTCTGCTGGAAACTGCTGCATGAAACCGTTGCAGGAATCTGCTGCAGGAAACCGGTGCAGGAACCCACTGCAGGGAACCACTGCAGGAAACTGCTGCAGGAAAGTGGTGCAGGGAAATGCTTCAGGAAACCACTGCAAGAAACCGGTGCAGGAAACTGCTGCAGGAAATCGCAGCAAGAAAATGCTGCATGAAGATGGTGCAGGAAACTGGTGCAGGAAACTGGTGCAGGAAACCAGTGCAGGAAACCAGTGCTGGAAATTGCTGCAGGAAACTGCTGCAGGAAAACGCTGCATGAAGATGGTGCAGGAAACTGGTGCAGTAAACCACAGTAGGAAACTGCTTCAGGAAACCGGTGCAGGAAACCGGTACAGGAAACAGCTGCAGGAAATCGCTGCTGGAAACAGGTGCAGGAAAACGCTGCAGGAAACTGGTGCAGGGAAACGCTGCTGGAAAATGCTGCAAGAAACTGCTGTAGGAAAATGCTGCAGGAAACCGCTACAGGAAATCACTGCAAGAAACCGTTGCAGGAATCTGCTGCAGGAAACCGGTGCAGGAACCCGCTGCAGGGAACCACTGCAGGAAACTGCTGCAGGAAAGTGGTGCAGGGAAATGCTTCAGGAAACCACTGCAAGAAACCGGTGCAGGAAACTGCTGCAGGAAATCGCTGCAAGAAAATGCTGCATGAAGATGGTGCTGGAGACTGGTGCAGGAAACCGGTGCAGGAAACTGCTGCAGAAAAATGTTGCAGGAAAATGTTGCAGGAAAACACTTTAGGCAACCAGTGCATTAAACTGCTGCAGGTAAACGATGCAGGAAACAAGCGCAGGAAACCGCTGCAGGAAACCACTGCAGGAAACTCCTGCAGGAAAACACTGCAGGAAACTGCTGCAGGAAACCACACAGGAAACTGCTGCAGGAAACCGCTGCAAGAAACCGGTACAGGAAACTATTTCAGGAATACACTGTAGGAAACCGCTGCTGGAAACCAGTGCAGGAACCTGCTGCAGGAAACCGCTGCAGGAAACCGCTGCAGGAAACCGCTGCAAGAAACCGCTGCAAGAAACTGCTGCAGGAAAGCAGTGCAGGAAAATGCTGCAGTAAATTACTGCAAGAAACCAGTGCAGGAAAAACGCTGCAGGAATTCAGTGCAGGAAACTGCTGCAGGAAACCGCTGCAGGAAACGGCTGCAGGAAACCGGTGCAGGAAACTGCTGCAGGAAAACGCTGCAGGAAACTGCTGCAGGAATCTGGAACAGAAAAATGCTGCAGGAAACTGGTGCAGGAACCTGGTGGAGGAAAATGCTGCAGGAAACTGGTGCAGGAAACCACAGTAGGAAACCGGTGCAGGAAATCGCTGCAGGAAAAAGCTGCAGGAAATCACTGCAGGAAAAGGCTGCAGGAAACTGCTTCAGGAAACTGGTGCAGGAAGCTGCTGTAGGAAAGCGGTGCAGGAAAATGCTGTAGGAAAGTGGTGCAGGAAAATGCTACAGGAAACTGCTACAGGAAACTTCTGCTGGAAACTGCTGCGTGAAACCGTTGCAGGAATCTGCTGCAGGAAACCGGTGCAGGAACCCACTGCAGGGAACCACTGCAGGAAACTGCTGCAGGAAAGTGGTGCAGGGAAATGCTTCAGGAAACCACTGCAAGAAACCGGTGCAGGAAACTGCTGCAGGAAATCGCAGCAAGAAAATGCTGCATGAAGATGGTGCAGGAAACTGGTGCAGGAAACCGATGCAGGAAACCAGTGCAGGAAACCAGTGCTGGAAATTGCTGCAGGAAACTGCTGCAGGAAAACGCTGCATGAAGATGGTGCAGGAAACTGGTGCAGTAAACCACAGTAGGAAACTGCTTCAGGAAACCGGTGCAGGAACCCGCTGCAGGGAACCACTGCAGGAAACTGCTGCAGGAAAGTGGTGCAGGGAAATGCTTCAGGAAACCACTGCAAGAAACCGGTGCAGGAAACTGCTGCAGGAAATCGCTGCAAGAAAATGCTGCATGAAGATGGTGCTGGAGACTGGCGCAGGAAACCGGTGCAGGAAACTGCTGCAGAAAAATGTTGCAGGAAAATGTTGCAGGAAAACACTTTAGGCAACCAGTGCATTAAACTGCTGCAGGTAAACGATGCAGGAAACAAGTGCAGGAAACCGCTGCAGGAAACCACTGCAGGAAACTCCTGCAGGAAAACACTGCAGGAAACTGCTGCAGGAAACCACACAGGAAACTACTGCAGGAAACCGCTGCAAGAAACCGGTACAGGAAACTATTTCAGGAATACACTGTAGGAAACCGCTGCTGGAAACCGGTGCAGGAAACCGCTGCAGGAAACCGCTGCAAGAAACCGCTGCAGGAAACTGCTGCAGGAAAGCAGTGCAGGAAAATGCTGCAGTAAATTACTGCAAGAAACCAGTGCAGGAAAAACGCTGCAGGAATCCAGTGCAGGAAACTGCTGCAGGAAACCGCTGCAGGAAACGGCTGCAGGAAACCGGTGCAGGAAACTGCTGCAGGAAAACGCTGCAGGAAACTGCTGCAGGAATCTGGAACAGAAAAATGCTGCAGGAAACTGGTGCAGGAACCTGGTGGAGGAAAATGCTGCAGGAAACTGGTGCAGGAAACCACAGTAGGAAACCGGTGCAGGAAATCGCTGCAGGAAAAAGCTGCAGGAAATCACTGCAGGAAAAGGCTGCAGGAAACTGCTTCAGGAAACTGGTGCAGGAAGCTGCTGTAGGAAAGCGGTGCAGGAAAATGCTGTAGGAAAGTGGTGCAGGAAAATGCTACAGGAAACTGCTACAGGAAACTTCTGCTGGAAACTGCTGCGTGAAACCGTTGCAGGAATCTGCTGCAGGAAACCGGTGCAGGAACCCGCTGCAGGGAACCACTGCAGGAAACTGCTGCAGGAAAGTGGTGCAGGGAAATGCTTCAGGAAACCACTGCAAGAAACCGGTGCAGGAAACTGCTGCATGAAATCGCAGCAAGAAAATGCTGCATGAAGATGGTGCAGGAAACTGGTGCAGGAAACCGATGCAGGAAACCAGTGCAGGAAACCAGTGCTGGAAATTGCTGCAGGAAACTGCTGCAGGAAAACGCTGCATGAAGATGGTGCAGGAAACTGGTGCAGTAAACCACAGTAGGAAACTGCTTCAGGAAACCGGTGCAGGAACCCGCTGCAGGGAACCACTGCAGGAAACTGCTGCAGGAAAGTGGTGCAGGGAAATGCTTCAGGAAACCACTGCAAGAAACCGGTGCAGGAAACTGCTGCAGGAAATCGCTGCAAGAAAATGCTGCATGAAGATGGTGCTGGAGACTGGCGCAGGAAACCGGTGCAGGAAACTGCTGCAGAAAAATGTTGCAGGAAAATGTTGCAGGAAAACACTTTAGGCAACCAGTGCATTAAACTGCTGCAGGTAAACGATGCAGGAAACAAGTGCAGGAAACCGCTGCAGGAAACCACTGCAGGAAACTCCTGCAGGAAAACACTGCAGGAAACTGCTGCAGGAAACCACACAGGAAACTACTGCAGGAAACCGCTGCAAGAAACCGGTACAGGAAACTATTTCAGGAATACACTGTAGGAAACCGCTACTGGAAACCGGTGCAGGAACCTGCTGCAGGAAACCGCTGCAAGAAACCGCTGCAGGAAACTGCTGCAGGAAAGCAGTGCAGGAAAATGCTGCAGTAAATTACTGCAAGAAACCAGTGCAGGAAAAACGCTGCAGGAATCCAGTGCAGGAAACTGCTGCAGGAAACCGCTGCAGGAAACGGCTGCAGGAAACCGGTGCAGGAAACTGCTGCAGGAAAACGCTGCAGGAAACTGCTGCAGGAATCTGGAACAGAAAAATGCTGCAGGAAACTGGTGCAGGAACCTGGTGGAGGAAAATGCTGCAGGAAACTGGTGCAGGAAACCACAGTAGGAAACCGGTGCAGGAAATCGCTGCAGGAAAAAGCTGCAGGAAATCACTGCAGGAAAAGGCTGCAGGAAACTGCTTCAGGAAACTGGTGCAGGAAGCTGCTGTAGGAAAGCGGTGCAGGAAAATGCTACAGGAAACTTCTGCTGGAAACTGCTGCGTGAAACCGTTGCAGGAATCTGCTGCAGGAAACCGGTGCAGGAACCCGCTGCAGGGAACCACTGCAGGAAACTGCTGCAGGAAAGTGGTGCAGGGAAATGCTTCAGGAAACCACTGCAAGAAACCGGTGCAGGAAACTGCTGCAGGAAATCGCAGCAAGAAAATGCTGCATGAAGATGGTGCAGGAAACTGGTGCAGGAAACCGGTGCAGGAAAACGCTGCATGAAGATGGTGCAGGAAACTGGTGCAGTAAACCACAGTAGGAAACTGCTTCAGGAAACCGGTGCAGGAAACCGGTGCAGGAAACCGGTACAGGAAACAGCTGCAGGAAATCGCTGCTGGAAACAGGTGCAGGAAAACGCTGCAGGAAACTGGTGCAGGGAAACGCTGCAGGAAAATGCTGCAAGAAACTGCTGTAGGAAAATGCTGCAGGAAACCAGTGCAGGAAACCGCTACAGGAAATCACTGCAAGAAACCGTTGCAGGAATCTGCTGCAGGAAACCGGTGCAGGAACCCGCTGCAGGGAACCACTGCAGGAAACTGCTGCAGGAAAGTGGTGCAGGGAAATGCTTTAGGAAACCACTGCAAGAAACCGGTGCAGGAAACTGCTGCAGGAAATCGCTGCAAGAAAATGCTGCATGAAGATGGTGCTGGAGACTGGCGCAGGAAACCGGTGCAGGAAACTGCTGCAGGAAAACGCTGCAGGAAACTGCTGCAGGAAAACGCTGCAGGAAACTGCTACAGGAAAACGTTACAGGGAGCCACTGCAGGAAACTGCTGCAGGAAAGCAGTGCAGGAAAATGCTGCAGGAAACTGCTGCAGGAATACGCTGCAGGAATCCGGTGCTGGAAACGGCTGGAGGAAACCACTGCAGGAAAATGCTGCAGGAAACTGCTGCAGGAATACGCTGCACGAAACCACTGCAGGAAACTGCTGCAGGAAACTTCTGCTGGAAACTGCTGCGTGAAACCGTTGCAGGAATCCAGTGCAGGGAACTGCTGCAGGAAACTGGTGCAGGAACCCGCTGCAGGGAACCACTGCAGGAAACTGCTGCAGGAAAGTGGTGCAGGGAAATGCTTCAGGAAACCACTGCAAGAAACTGGTGCAGGAAACTACTGCAGGAAATCGCAGCAAGAAAATGCTGCATGAAGATGGTGCAGGAAACTGGTGCAGAAAACCAGTGCAGGAAACTGCTGCAGGAAATCGCTGCATGAAGATGGTGCAGGAAACTGGTGCAGTAAACCACAGTAGGAAACTGCTTCAGGAAACCGGTGCAGGAAACAGCTGCAGGAAACCGCTGCAGGAAACTGGTGCAGGGAAACGCTGCAGGAAAACGCTGCAAGAAACTGCTGTAGGAAAATGCTGCAGGAAACCAATGCAGGAATACGCTTCAGGAAACCAGTGCAGGAAACCGCTGCAGGAAACCACTACAGGACACTGCTGCAGGAAACCTGTGCAGGAAAATGCTGGAGGAAACCAGTGCAGGAAACTAGTGCAGGAAAACTCTGCAGGAAACCGCTGCAGGAAACTAATGCAGGAAACTAATGCAGGCAAACTGCTGCTGGAGACCGCTGCAGGAAACTGGTGCAGTAAAACACTGCAGGAAACTGCTGCAGGAAAACACTTCAGGCAACCAGTGCATGAAACCGGTGCAGGTAAACGCTGCAGGAAACCAGTGCAGGAAACTGCTAAACCAGTGCAGGAAACTCCTGCAGGAAAACACTGCAGGAAACTGCTGCAGGAAATCACGCAGGAAACTGGTGCAGGAAACCGATGCAGGAAACTGCTTCAGGAATACACTGCATGAAACCGCTGCTGGAAACCGGTGCACAAAACTTTTGCAGGAAACCAGTGCAGGAAAGGGCTGCAGGAAACCGCTGCAGGAAAGCATTGCAGGAAAATGCTGCAGGAAATCACTGCAAGAAACCGCTGCAGGAAACGGCTGCAGGAAACCGGTGCAGGGAAACGCTGCAAGAAACTGCTGTAGGAAAATGCTGCAGGAAACCAGTGCACGAATACGCTTCAGGAAACCAGTGCAGGAAATCACTGCAGGAAACTGGTGCAGGAAATCACTGCAGGAAACTGGTGCAGGAAACCGCTGCAGGAAACCAATACATTATACTGCGGCAGGAAACCTGCACAGGAAAATGCTGGAGGAAACCAGTGCAGGAATCTAGTGCAGGAAAACTCTGCAGGAAACCGCTGCAGGAAACTGGTGCAGGAAAATGCTGCAGGAAACTGCTGCAGGAAAACACTTCAGGAAACCAGTGCAGGAAACCACTGCAGGAAAACACTGCTGGAAACTGCTGCAGGAAATCACGCAGGAAACTGGTGCAGGAAACCGGTGCAGGAAACTGCTTCAGGAATACACTGCAGGAAACTGCTGCTGGAAATCGGTGCACGAAACTGGTGCAGGACACCGCTGCAGGGAACCATTGCAGGAAACTGCTGCAGGGAACCACTGCAGGAAACTGCTGCAGGGAACCACTGCAGGAAACTGCTGCAGGAAAGCAGTGCCGAAAACTGCTGCAGGAAATCACTGCAAGAAACCGATGCAGGAAATCGCTGCAGGGAACCACTGCAGGAAACTGCTGCAGGAAAGTGGTGCAGGAAAATGCTGTAGGAAACCACTGCAAGAAACCGGTGCAGGCAACCGGTGCCGGAAACTGCTGCAGGAAATCGCTGCAGGAAACTGCTGCAGGAAAATGCTGCAGGAAACTGCTACAGGAAAACGTTACAGGGAGCCACTGCAGGAAACTGCTGCAGGAAACTGCTGCAGGAATACGCTGCAGGAAACGGCTGGAGGAATACGCTGCACGAAACCACTGCAGGAAACTTCTGTTGGAAACTGCTGCGGGAAACCATTGCAGGAGTCCGGTGCAGGAAACCAGTGCAGGAAATCGCTGCAGGGAACCACTGCAGGAAACTGCAGCAGGAAAGTGCTGCATGAAGATGGTGCTGGAAACTGGTGCAGGAAACCGGTGCCTGAAACAGCTGAAGGAAATTGCTGCAGGAAAACGCTGCAGGAAGCCACTGTAGGAAACTGCTGCAGGAAAACAGTGCAGGAAAATGCTGCAGGAAATCACTGCAAGAAACCGGTGCAGGAAAACGCTGCAGGAAACTGCTGTAGGAATACGCTGCAGGAAACCACTGCAGGAAACTGGTGCAGGAAACTGCTGCAGGAAATCACTGCAGGAAAATGCTGCAGGAAATCGCTGCAGGAAACTGCTTCAGGAAACCGGTGCAAGAAATCACGCAGGAAACTGGTGCAGGAAAACGGTGCAGGAAACTGCTTCAGGAATACACTGCAGGAAACCACTGCTGAAAACCGGTGCACGAAACTGTTGCAGGAAACCGGTGCAGGAAACCACTGCAGAGAACCGGTGCAGGAAACCGCTGCAGGGAACCACTGCAGGAAACTGCTGCAGGAAAGCAGTGCAGGAAATCACTGCAAGAAACCGATGCAGAAAACGCTGCAGGAAACTACTGCAGGAAACCGCTGCTGAAAACTGGTGCATGAAACTGTTGCAGGAAACCGGTGCAAGAAACCAGTGCAAGAAACCGCTGCAGGGAACCACTGCAGAAAACTGCTGCAGGAAACTGCTGCAGGAAAGCAGTGCAGGAAAATGATGCAGGAAATCTCTGCAAGACACGGAAGCAGGAAAATGCTGCAGGAAAATGCTGCAGGAAACTGGTGCAGGAAACCGGTGCAGGAAACCGGTGTAGGAAAACACTACAGGAAACTGCTGCAGGAAACGTCTGCTGGAAACTGCTGCAGGAAACCGTTGCAGGAATCCGGTGCAGGAAACTGCTGCAGGAACCCGCTGCAGGGAATCACTGCAGGAAACTGTTGCAGGAAAGCGGTGCAGGAAAATGCTGCAGGAAACCACTGCAAGAAACCGGTGCAGAAAACCAGTGCAGGAAACTGCTGCAGGAAAATCGCTGCAGGAAAAAGCTGCATGAAGATGGGGCAGGACACTGCTGCAGGAAACCTCTGCAGCTCAGTGTGATGGTCTCTCTGTAGCTCAGTGTGATGGTCTCTCTGTAGCTCAGTGTGATGGTCTCTCTGTAGCTCAGTGTGATGGTCTCTCTGCAGCTCAGTGTGATGGTCTCTCTGTAGCTCAGTGTGATGGTCTCTCTGCAGCTCAGTGTATTGGTCTCTCTGTAGCTCAGTGTGATGGTCTCTCTGTAGCTCAGTGTGATGGTCTCTCTGTAGCTCAGTGTGATGGTCTCACTGTAGCTCAGTGTGATGGTCTCTCTGCAGCTCAGTGTGATGGTCTCTCTGTAGCTCAGTGTGATGGTCTCTCTGTAGCTCAGTGTGATGGTCTCTCTGTAGCTCAGTGTGATGGTCTCACTGTAGCTCAGTGTGATGGTCTCTCTGCAGCTCAGTGTGATGGTCTCTCTGTAGCTCAGTGTATTGGTCTCTCTGCAGCTCAGTGTGATGGTCTCTCTGTAGCTCAGTGTGATGGTCTCTCTGTAGCTCAGTGTGATGGTCTCTCTGCAGCTCAGTGTATTGGTCTCTCTGCAGCTCAGTGTATTGGTCTCTCTGTAGCTCAGTGTGATGGTCTCTCTGCAGCTCAGTGTATTGGTCTCTCTGTAGCTCAGTGTATTGGTCTCTCTGTAGCTCAGTGTGATGGTCTCTCTGTAGCTCAGTGTATTGGTCTCTCTGCAGCTCAGTGTATTGGTCTCTCTGTAGCTCAGTGTGATGGTCTCTCTGTAGCTCAGTGTATTGGTCTCTCTGTAGCTCAGTGTATTGGTCTCTCTGTAGCTCAGTGTGATGGTCTCTCTGTAGCTCAGTGTATTGGTCTCTCTGCAGCTCAGTGTGATGGTCTCTCTGTAGCTCAGTGTGATGGTCTCTCTGCAGCTCAGTGTGATGGTCTCTCTGTAGCTCAGTGTGATGGTCTCTCTGTAGCTCAGTTTATTGGTCTCTCTGCAGCTCAGTGTGATGGTCTCTCTGTAGCTCAGTGTGATGGTCTCTCTGTAGCTCAGTGTGATGGTCTCTCTGTAGCTCAGTGTGATGGTCTCTCTGCAGCTCAGTGTGATGGTCTCTCTGTAGCTCAGTGTGATGGTCTCTCTGCAGCTCAGTGTATTGGTCTCTCTGTAGCTCAGTGTGATGGTCTCTCTGTAGCTCAGTGTGATGGTCTCTCTGTAGCTCAGTGTGATGGTCTCACTGTAGCTCAGTGTGATGGTCTCTCTGCAGCTCAGTGTGATGGTCTCTCTGTAGCTCAGTGTGATGGTCTCTCTGTAGCTCAGTGTGATGGTCTCTCTGTAGCTCAGTGTATTGGTCTCTCTGTAGCTCAGTGTGCTGGTCTCTCTGTAGCTCAGTGTATTGGTCTCTCTGCAGCTCAGTGTATTGGTCTCTCTGCAGCTCAGTGTGATGGTCTCACTGTAGCTCAGTGTGATGGTCTCTCTGTAGCTCAGTGTGATGGTCTCTCTGCAGCTCAGTGTATTGGTCTCTCTGTAGCTCAGTGTATTGGTCTCTCTGTAGCTCAGTGTGATGGTCTCTCTGTAGCTCAGTGTGATGGTCTCTCTGTAGCTCAGTGTATTGGTCTCTCTGCAGCTCAGTGTGATGGTCTCTCTGTAGCTCAGTGTGATGGTCTCTCTGTAGCTCAGTGTGATGGTCTCTCTGTAGCTCAGTGTGATGGTCTCTCTGCAGCTCAGTGTATTGGTCTCTCTGCAGCTCAGTGTATTTGTCTCTCTGTAGCTCAGTGTGATGGTCTCTCTGCAGCTCAGTGTATTGGTCTCTCTGTAGCTCAGTGTATTGGTCTCTCTGTAGCTCAGTGTGATGGTCTCTCTGTAGCTCAGTGTATTGGTCTCTCTGCAGCTCAGTGTATTGGTCTCTCTGTAGCTCAGTGTGATGGTCTCTCTGTAGCTCAGTGTATTGGTCTCTCTGTAGCTCAGTGTATTGGTCTCTCTGTAGCTCAGTGTGATGGTCTCTCTGTAGCTCAGTGTATTGGTCTCTCTGCAGCTCAGTGTGATGGTCTCTCTGTAGCTCAGTGTGATGGTCTCTCTGCAGCTCAGTGTGATGGTCTCTCTGTAGCTCAGTGTGATGGTCTCTCTGTAGCTCAGTTTATTGGTCTCTCTGCAGCTCAGTGTGATGGTCTCTCTGTAGCTCAGTGTGATGGTCTCTCTGTAGCTCAGTGTGATGGTCTCTCTGTAGCTCAGTGTATTGGTCTCTCTGCAGCTCAGTGTATTGGTCTCTCTGTAGCTCAGTGTGATGGTCTCTCTGTAGCTCAGTGTATTGGTCTCTCTGCAGCTCAGTGTGATGGTCTCTCTGTAGCTCAGTTTATTGGTCTCTCTGCAGCTCAGTGTGATGGTCTCTCTGTAGCTCAGTTTATTGGTCTCTCTGTAGCTCAGTGTGATGGTCTCTCTGCAGCTCAGTGTATTGGTCTCTCTGCAGCTCAGTGTGATGGTCTCTCTGTAGCTCAGTGTGATGGTCTCTCTGCAGCTCAGTGTGATGGTCTCTCTGTAGCTCAGTTTATTGGTCTCTCTGTAGCTCAGTGTGATGGTCTCTCTGTAGCTCAGTGTGATGGTCTCTCTGCAGCTCAGTGTGGTGGTCTCTCTGCAGCTCAGTGTGATGGCCTCTCTGCAGCTCAGTGTGTTGGTCTCTCTGCAACCTATCTTGGTGGTCTCTTGGCTCAGTGTGGCCTTTACGTGAACATCCGTCCTCAAGATGATTCTGGAGTGTTCTCCCAGCCATAACACCCTTGCGGTGAAGCCCAATATGGTCTGTAGTCAAGGTCCAACACAGTCTTGAGGCTAAGTATTTCTGTGGCCTGCTTTGGAACGACTGATATTCAGGACTTCTTATTTCTTTATTTTTCTAATTTTTTTTCTCCTCAGAATTTCTACGTCAGCATCTGTACCTTTGCACTAAGATGGTGCAGCAGGTGGCAACTTGTAAACCTTTCAGTCATGTGAGTACAGGTGGCAATCAATCTAATTCTAATTCTAGTTCCAGGTTACATTGATATGATAGACATCCTTACAAAAGATTTTCAGGAGATCCAAATGTGAGGACTTATTCCATTGAGATTCTCTGCCCAGTGGTCCTTATAACATCACGGTGTGCTATACTTACAGCTCTCCTCAGTATTTATTTTCTCAGATGTTTTCAGATCTAAAATTAAATCTAACTTGGCTAATTACCATCCTCGCAGTCTACTCCCGACCATCAGTAAAATGATGGAAGGGGTCATCAACAGTATTACTATACAGAACAGTTAGAACCTATTCATTGGCACTCGGTTTGGGTTCTGTAAGGGCTATACAGCTCCTCATCTCATTACAGTCTTCATTCAAAGATAAACAAAACATGTGGAATGCAGAGGTGAGGTGAGAGTGACTGTCATTGACATCAAGGCTGCTTTTGACTGGGTTTAGCATGAAGGAGTCCGAGTAAAACTGGAGTCAATGGGAATAAGGCACATCTTGGTCCTTTATGGTTTTCATCACACCTGGCACATAGTAAGATCGTCATGACTGTTAGAGGTCAATCACACAATTCCCGGGACAACTGTGCAAGAGTTTCTCAGGGTAATGTCCTAGGCCTAACCATCTTCAGCTGCTTCCCTACATCATAAGGTCAGAAGTGAGGATGTTCGCCAATGATTGCACCATGTTCAGCACCATTCATGTCTGCTCAGATGCTAAAGCAGTCCCCGTTCAAGTGCAGCAAGGTCTGTACAATACAGATTTGGGTTGCCAAGTGCCAAGTAACATTTGTACCAAAAACAACCAGTAATGACTATTTTGAGTGACAAAGATACTTACATTCGATATCATTACTCTTGTTGGGTTGGTCCACAGTTACAATCCACAACCTGGGGTTTATTGTTGACTATGAATTAAACTAAAACAGGCAAAAATAAAAATACTGTGAAAACAAGAGCAGATTGGAGGCTAGGAATTCTGCAATGAGTCACTTCCTGACTCCCCAAAGCCTGTCCATCATCAACAAGGCACAATTCAGGAATGTGATGGAATATTCCCCACTTGCCTGGATGAGTGCAGCTCCAACAACACTCAAGACTTGGCAGCATCCTTCTTCCACTGAGTGTCAGTAGCAGTAACGTGTACCACCTACAAGATGTACTGTGGAAATTCACCAAGGCTCCTTAGACACCACTTTCCAAACACATGACCACTTCCATCAAAAAGGTCAGAGCATGGGAACACCACCATCTGCAAGTTCCCTTCCAAGCTGCTCACCTTCCTCACCTTGAAGAAATGGTGATTATATCTACATTACTGTACTCACTCCCTAACAGCTCCGTGGCTGTTCCTACACCCAAGGACTGCGGTAGCTCACGATGGGAGCTCAGCACCATTTTCTACAGGGCAGGTAGGGATGGGCAATAAATGGATGGCACAGCTGGTGAAGCCCAAATCCCAGGAGTGAATAAAGAAAAATCCGAGTGGAGCAAATAGCTATCCCTTCATAAATGTAACATAATTAGATTATCATATTATTAAAATGCTGTTTGTGGGAGCTTGCTGTAATCAAATCAGCCACATTTCTGCCATTTCATTTGTTTAAAAATAATTAATTGGCATTGGAGTGATTTGGGACATCCTGGGGTCTTGAATGGTGCTGTATAAATGCAAGTATTTTTTGCTTGCTTCATAACCCGAAAGCCAGAATTTGGCAACTTCACAGCTGATCTGAATGCTTCTGAAACAGCCCAGAGAGTGAATGGCTGTAATGGAGGGGGAGGTAGTGGGGGGGGGGTGGGGGGGGTGGGGGGGTGGGGAGGGGAAGTTGGGTCAGCTCAAATGCTGTGCTTACCATTCTACTGCCAATGTGTTACACCATCCATCACAATACCTCCTTGAATTCATTTATCCTTCACGAGCTTCTCAAAATGCTTTATTTTTGTTCTGAATCGAAAAGAAAATGTCGCTAGATGACTCACTAATTGTCTAGAAAATGAGCAAATGGATGTAAATTGTTGCTGCGGTCACAAACTAGCAACAATGACAGCTGATGTTGTCTTGTTGTTGCAAATATGTGATCAGCGGACTGTCTTCAGTTTTGTTTCATAATGGACTGACCTGTTTCTCATCACCGCTATTGTTCAACGATAGCAATCAGTTTTGTACTCATGTCTATTTGGACGCATGGATTTGATAGACTTCGATTGTATTTTAACCTGCAGTCATATTCAGATGTGCCTTCAACATTGCACACTGAAACCCTGCTGTGAGGATTGGGCCTGTATTCACTGGAGTTTAGGGGAATGAGAGGGAATCAGATTGAAATGTCTAAAATGCTGACAGACTAGGCCCGGGGAATCTCCTGGTTGGGGAGACTTTGAACCAGACAGACAGTGTCTCAGATATGGGGCCCACTTTACAGGTCTGAGCTGAGGAAATTTATGGAATTGTCTACCACAGAATCTGCAGAGCTCAAGCCACTGAATATATTTCAGAAGGAGGTTGATGAATTTTGAGTTAAAGAGTTACAGGGAGAAAGCAGGGACATGTCATTGAGGTGGAGGATCAGCTGTGATCAGAGTGAATGGTGGAGCAGGCTCGAAGGGCCAAATGGCCTCCTCCTGCTCACGGTTTCTCTGTTTTTATTGTTTCCCATTTGTGCCTGCGATTCTGAGCAAGCACATGCAAACTCAACAAAAATAATGTTTCCTGGAACTTTTCAGATAATGTACAGTAGAGTCACACACTATGAGGCATGTTATCGGTGCCGAACAGTTGGATCGTCAGGTTCTGGGTTCAGCTTCAGCTTCAAGTGCCTTTCCAGGGTTTGTGCACAGACAGCTATGCTGGCGCTCCAGTGCAATACTACAGGAGTGCTGCACCTTTGGAGCTGCAGGCATTTTGGTGAAGCATTGAATGGAAGGCGGTTTGGCTGTGTGGCAAAGATCAGACGGCACTATTTCAAAGACAAACAGGAGAATATTTCACAGTGTCACAAAAATAATAGATTATCCGATCATTAACACATTTGCTGTTTGTTTGTGGGAGTTTGCTGACTACAAATCAGCTGCTGCAATGCAACAGTAACTACACTTCAACAGAAAAATGCTGCACTATCTATGAGATCCAATGATCACGAAATTTGCTAAACAAATGCAAACTCTTCTTTCTTCTGTAGGAGGAGCCTTATAAAGGTATTTAATCTAACTGCCGCAGAGTTGGTTAGCTCAGTTGGCTGGACAGCTGGTTTGCAATTCAGAGTAATGCCTACACTAGGGGTACAATTACTGCATTGGGATGAAGTTACCATGAAAGCCTCTCCCCTCACTTGAGTCACAGTGACCATCAAGTTAAACAACCACCAGTCATCTCTCTTTGACAAGTGACTGACACCAGGGTCGAGTAGGACTGTGGCAACTTAACCTTTCACCTTGTTCTAATTATTGACGTGTCATGAAAATGAAGAAACAGGTCACTCTGAATAAGCATGAATTTATTCCAAAAAGCTTTCACATCATGTCTAGGCCATGGTGCAGAATTTTGGAATTGCACATAGATGGAATATTTGGAAAATATTCAAACAACGCAGAGTATCACTGAAACCAGATCTTATTCTGACCCACAGGATTAGAGCAGCCAGTTTCGATTGCAATGCTGATAATTGTGCTGCTATGTTGATCTGACTGCCTCTTCACTGCTCTATTCTCTCTGTTCTGTTAATCCTCTCACCCTACTGCCATTTAAATTTCAAGTCATCGATGAAACTCCCTGAAAGGTTACTTCTCCTGGAGCTGTACGTGTCAATTGTCACATTCTGGCCATTTCTTCCATGTTCTTGCTCTCACGCTCAACTTGATCTTTCTGTGGCTTCTAGTGCATAAACATTCCTCACTCCTTCTTACATCAGTGTGATTGGCACCTGCTTCCACTGCAACCCCCCCCCCCCCCCCCCCCACCCCCACCCTCAATGTCAGTGTTAAACTGATCCATGTGAATCCCCCTCAATCAATATGCTGTGGCTCATCATTGACCAGAAACTGAACTGGATGATGTAGAGATTGCAAGAGCAGGTCAGAGGCTAGGGATCCTGCAGCAAGTAACTCACCTCCTGATTACCCAAAGCTCATCCACCGTCTCCAAGACACAACCAAGGAGTGCGATGGAATATTCTCACTTGTCTGGAGAGCTGCTGCGCGAACAATGCTCAAAACGTCAGACACCATCCAGGACGAAGTCTGACCAATACCACATCCACACACGTTCACTGCCTCCACCACTGGTGCTCAGTAACAGCAGCAGGTACCATTTACAACATGGTTCTACACTTGGAGCTGAATCTTCTGGGTAGGAAGGTGTTCTCCTGATCAGACTGTTTTCTCATTACATTGGAAATCCTGCAGAATCTCACGCACTGATGTATTCCAATGATCTGGCCACAAGGCTGTTCCTTATCTAAAGATTGATGTTACAGATGATTCATTCAAAAGAAACATGGCCTTTTCTATCATTCATGTTTTGTTTTTGTGAAGAACGATTTTTTTTGTTCCAGATAAATTGCATAATCAGGATCATCACATTCAATGGGTCTTTTGCTATATTTCTCAAAAAATCTGGCCTTTAAAGCTGAAAAGGCTACAGTTCTGATGTTGATTTCTCTGCACAATGTTTCTCAATGCTGCAACAAAAGCTCAACATATTGGCTGCGGTTGGGAAGAGGTCTTGGAACAATATTACAATGTATAAAAGGATTCATTCTGCCTAATGAGCTGAGCAAGCATCCAGTGAAATGTTAAAGTTTCGTTAGTGTTTCAATTACTGAGCAAATCATGTCTTTGTTTTTCCCTGTGCTCCTACTGCAAACCAAGCTGCTGTCTCAGGGCAAGGGAGGGAAGGATGGATTGGAGTTTGCAGAATGGCAGTTAGATCAGTGCTGGTTTCAGTCAAAGCAAACAACCTCCCATTTCCACACCGAAACTGCTTTTGATCTGGTTCAGGCTTGGACACTTAATGTCTTTTTTTTTATGCATCAGCCAATATCCAGCCCAGGGCGTGTGCACACTGTCTTGTATAATGGAAGCGATGGCACCAATAAACAGATGCTTGTCAACTGGGGCTCTCTGGGCAGTAACATTGATACTCAAAGATATTTTTGGAGAACCTGTTTGGAGATGTTATGAAAAATCACTGGAGTAGGTGGGACTTCATCTGGGCCTCTTTGTTCAAAATACTATCACTATACCCCAATATCAACTGTATGCTTATAGACTGTATCTCACTCCATGCTGTGACTTTAACACATTTAGAGTCATAGAGTCAGGACTTCTTGTTAGACTTGTTAGACTAAGTTACTTTATATTATGTGACCACATCTGATCACTTGAATAGTTTCCTGCTGCACTGTATGAAACCTGTGATTCCTGTTTATCTTCTAGTCAAAGTGATGGCTGTAGGAAATATCAGCTCTAAGGTACACGGTAAAAACTTGCTGGAGGTGCATGGACTGGGAGGTCATTCTGATTCTTGCCAACCTCGAGACATTTGGGCAGGAGCAATGGTTGATATCAGCACGAGAAGTCCTGAAGAACTTTCAACATAACGATATAACTCTGATCAGGAGCACTCTGGCGTTGTGAGAATCCAATTGTATATGCTGAATCATACAGTACAGAGAGGTCAGCCACAGAGTCCATCATGCCATTGTCAGCTCTCTCGATGTGGAGGGTAGGGCTCCAGGCCCTCACAATAGGGTTGGTAATTGGTAAGAGCCACAGGAAAGAAAGGGGAGGAAGGCCTTGGGGTCGAGGAGGCATTCTTGCAAAGGGACAACTCCTCCCACATGCATATATAAAAGAAACAACCCATAGAGTAAGGTGCCTGGGCCTCCCATGGCTTCGAATCCAAATCCAAGTGGAGAAGCTCATCCACCCATTTCAGGCCTTGAACTTAAAGTGCTGCCTGATCTGCAGATGTAAGCTTCCTGTGTTAAGCCCGTCTGGTCCAGTTAGAGCAAGGTTGAAGGCAGAAAGCCATTCCCCTTGTTGTAACTGGCCTAGCATCTGGTTTGTAACATGCATGAGGAGGTTAAAGTTGTGGCTTCTTTATTCCATGCTGTTCATTCATTCAATGGCTTCTTCAGAACTTTTCTGTTGGTTAACTTTATCTTTAGATCAAAAGGAATAAGTGGATCAAAGTAACTTAGTGTGGAATTTTTTGCTGAACAGTTTGTTGTTACCCATGATAATGTACGGAGGGTCTATCTATCAATACTTCACACTTTCCTCTTTGTGATGTCCACTATGTGAATCCAGAGCTAAAAGCAAAGTATATGCAATTAATTCCACTTCTAGGGGAGTCCTTTGATATGCTAATACAAATGACCCACCAGTGTGAATTCACAAAGAAACAGCTCGAGACCCAAAGATCTGGTATTGGAGAGTGAGATCCCCCTTAAAGAGGCACATTCACATCAGGGCAATGACATTGGAATCACATTCTGCATTCAGGATCAGGTTGTGAAGTGTGAATGCAAAGTTCAGAGCCCTGTCTGACTCTGGATTACAAGGTGACTCAAGGTTTCTCTGCTAGGGGGTTAAAAATCACACAATCAGCTGATGAAGGAGCATCGCTCCGAAAGCTAGTGTACTTCCAATTAAACCTGTTGGACTATAACTTGGTGTTGTGTGATTTTTAACTTTGTACATCCCAGTCCAACACTGGCAACTCCATATCATCTCTGCTCGGGGATCTTCTGTGATCCAGTGTAAGGTCAGGTCCTAACATTCCTGGAATGGAACATTGCAGTTATGAAGACAGGCTGGATAGGCTCAGGTTGTTTTCTTTGGAGCAGTGATGATTGAGGGGGATCCTGTTAGAAGTGTACAAAATTGAGGGGTAGGAAACTACAGAGAGTCGTAAACACAGCCCCGTCCATCACGCAAACCAGCCTTCCATCCATTGACTCTGACTATACTTCCCACTGCCTTGAGAAAGCAAACAATATAGTCAAAGACCCTTCCCACCCTGGTTATATTCTCTGCCAACCTCTTCCAACAGGCAGAAGATATAAAAGTTTGAGTACACATACTAACAGATGCAAGAATAACTTCCTCCCCACTGTTATCAGACTTACATACGGACTTCTCAAGTGTTAATCCTGATCTCTCTCACTGCACCCTCTCTGCTGTGATAACATTGTATTCTGCACTCTGTTCTTCTACCCTGATGCACTTTGTATGGAATGATCTGCCTGTATAACACTTCTCACTGCATCTTGGTACATGTGACAGTCAGTCAGTCAGGGGTAAGGATTTGAATGTTCCCTCTTCCTGCTCTAGCAGCAACCCTGAGAACACAGTGGAAAGGGGATATAACAAACAACAAGAAAGACCCTCAAAATATTTTGAACATGGGATTTTATTACAGGGCAAAGAGGTCCAGTATTTGAATGATTCCTGATGAAGAGCTTTTGCTCAAAACGTTGATTTTCCTGCACCTCGGATGCTGCCTGATCTGCTGTGCTTTTCCAGCATCACTTGAATCTCCAGCATCTGCAGTACCCACTTTCGCCGGGGTCCAGCATTTTGAAGAGAGAGATATTTCCCAGGAAATAATCACTCTCTTCCTTCTTAGATAATTCCTGATGTTCATGATGAGAAAGAAAGACACTCCCATCTCAAACAGCAGGCTTGTTCCAAGTAGAAACCCTGAGAGTGATGTAGACTAATGAAATCGATGGAGGGTTAATGCTGAGCTCAGCTACATTGCTAGTGACAGTAATACGATGAGACAGCTTCATCATTTATAACATTTGATTTGATTTTTTTCTCTCTTTTGTTCCCACTCCCCGCTCCAGATTTGAGTTGGATATTCTGTTTTGCGTCTCATCCCACAGATTGCCATTAACTCCAGAGATTAGCTGGCCAGATGGCTGGAGGAAAGCTAAGGTTTCACAAGCACTCTCAGGTTAGGAAAGGATACAATTACTTCAACTGTTCAATAAAAATGCCAGTTCAATTACAGATGATGTTTCCTACGAATATGGTCAGCTGACCACTGCCTACAATTCAGTGATTACTTCACTTTAGACTGAAGTGTTCTTGCTGCTCACTGTCTGTTGACAGTGATACATGACCTGCCAACCATATGAGATACTGAACGTCTGTATCGACTGCCTTTGCACAATTGATGTCAGAACTGGCAACTTCTCTTCCCTTCCATTTTGTTTTTGCTTTTCACTTTCACAGAAGGCTGTGGAGGTCAGGTCACTAAGTATATTCGAGTAAAACATAGATACATTTTGAGTTATGAAAGGCAAGAAGGGGTTTGAGGAGAAAGCATAGGTATGGCACTGATGTAGAGGAGCAGCCATGATCATGTTGAAAGATGGAGCAGACTCAAAGGCTGAATAGCTGACATGTCGTTATATGGAATACCTCATGATGTGAAAAGTCTTCGGAATCTTTTATGAATATGCAAATTCCTGCATATTTTTTAATAAGAGGCCTACACAGGTCAATCCTCTGAGTTATCAAAAAATGTTGGAGATCACAGCAGGTCAGGCAGCATCTATGAGAGAAAGCAAGCTAACATTTTGAGTCCAGATGACTCATAATCTAGACTGGAAACATTAGCTTGCTTTTTCCACACGCATGCTGCCTGACCTGCTATGATATCCTGCATTTTTTGTTTTCAGTTCAGATTCCAGCATCGGCAGGAATTTGCTCCCAACTCTGTGAGTTAAATCTCCTGCCCCAAATTCGACATTTATTCTGCTGTTCTCCAAACCGCCGGCAGAACAACGGCTGGGTCACCAGGAATTTATCACCATGTGCTGGCCATGCACCCACGGAAACAGATCAATACACAAACTAAGTGCAGGGAATCACGAATCCTTTTCACTGTTTTTACAAAGCGATGCGTTGAGGGCGGATACTCCCTTAGAAGGCGAAAGTGAGTATTGCAGAGTCAAGAGTGTGGTGCTGGAAAAGCACAGCAGAGCAGGAGAATTGATGTTTCAGACAAACATGTTTCATCAGGAGGTGAAAAGATAAATGGGAGGAGGGGTGGGTCTGAGGTGAAGGTAGCTGAGAGTCCAATAGGTGAATGGGGATGGGTAAAGGTGATAGGTCAGAGAGGAGGGTGGACCAGATAGATGGGAAGGAAGATGGAAAGGTGCAGGTGTCCCGGAGATATTCTCTGAAGTGCTCTCCAGGTAGGCATCCTGTCTCCCCAACGTAGAGGAGGTCGCATCGGGAGCAATGGATACAGTAAATGACATGTGGAAGTGCAGGTGAAACTTTGATGGATGTGGAAGGCTGACATTTTCTACAAACCCACCAACTCCCACAGCTACCTGGATTTCACCTTCTCCCATCCTGCCTCCTGCAAAAATGTTAACCCGTATTCCCAATTCCTCTGCCTCTGCTGTATATGGTCCCAGGAGGACCAGTTCCACCACAGAACACACCAGATGGCCTCCTTTTTTAAAGACTGCAATTTCCCCTCCCACATGGTTGATGATGCCCGCTAGAACATCTCATCCACATCCTGCACCTCCGCCCTCGAACCCTACCCTTCCAACTGCAAGATGGACAGAATCCCCTGGTCCTCACCTTCCACCCACCAACCTCTGCGTATATCGCTTCATCCTCTGCCATTTTCGCCACATTCAAACAGACCCCACTACCAGGGATATATTTCCTTCCCCACCCAATCCACTTTCCATAAAGACTGTTCCCTCCGGGACTACCTCGTCAGGTCCACGCCTCCTGACAACCCACCCTCCCCACCTGGCACCGCTGGAATTGCAAAACCTGCGCCCACACCTTCCCCCACCCCCCCTCACCTCCATCCAAGGCCCCAAAGGAGCCTTCCACATCCATCCAAGTTTCACCTGCACTTTCACAAATGTCAATTACTGTATCAATAGTTCCCGATGTGGTCTCCTCTACACTGGGGAGACATGACACCTACTCGCAGAGCGTTTCAGAGAACATCTCCAGGACACCCGCACCAACCAACCCCACCACCCCGTGGCTGAACACTTCAAGTCACCCTCCAACTCTGCCGAGGATATGCAAGTCATGGACCTCCTCCACCACCACTCGCTCACCACCCGATGCCTCATCGTCTGCCTCGGGACCCTTCAACCCCTGGGCATCAATGTGAATTTCACCAGTTTCCTCATTTCCCCTCCCGCCAGCTTACCCCAGTTCCAACTTTCCAGCTCAGCACCGTCCCCATGACCTGTCCTACCTGCCAATCTCCCTTCCCACCTATCCACTCCACCCTCCTCTCTGACCTATCACCTTTACCTCCACTTCCATTCACCTATTGCACTCTTAGCTACCTTCCCCCCAGCCCCATACCCTCCTCCCATTTATCTCTCCATCCTCCGAGGCACCCAGCCTCATTCCTGATGAAGGGTTTTTGCCAGAAACATCAATTCTCCTGCTCCTCGGATGCTGCCTGACCTATTGTACTTTGCCTGCATCATTGAAGGTACAAATGATAAAAATAGTTCTTGCTGAAAAAATAATTTGTTCAGCTAATTAAAGTAAAGCATCAACGAGCACCTGTGGATATTGTATGGTAATCAAGTGATCGTTTATCTTGCAGATGGAAAGCCATTTGTCTTAATTGACAAGAGAAATACTTCTATTCATCTGTATCCGCTGATAAATTAAATTTTGATATTGTGCATGCCTCGGGTGGAGAAGAGTTATTCATTTTTAAGCGCTTACATTTTGTCTCCTAACTTGTTGGTTAATTCATTCGCTCACAGGATGTGGTTATTGCCAGCAAGACCCAAACTCGTAACTACCACCCCTGCACCCCCTCTCCCCTAATTGGCCTCAACCAAATGTTTTGCTCGATCATTTCTGATGGCAGTTCAGAGTCCAGTCCATTGCTGTAGGCCTGGACTCATACATTAGCCAGACAGCTTTGGCAGGTTTCCCAAATCTCCCTTCCCATCCTCCGATTCCTTTTCTAGCTCCTCTCCCTCCCTTCCATTCCTCCAACTGACCCTCTCTTCCAGCTACCAACCAGATTCATTCTTCCCATCAACCTACCAAGCTGTACCCTCCACATGTCTTCACCTATCCCTACCTCACCACCCCATCCTTTTGTCCACCCAAAACCCTCCCCATCCCCCCTTTTACCTGCAGCTCCCCCACACCCATCCCCCAGTCCTGAGGAAGGATTACACCCAAAACATTGACTTCTCCACCTCCTGGCCTGTTGTGTCCTGCCGTCAACCTTGGCAGATTTCCTGCAGATTGAATAAAATAACTGGAGGAAGTTTACGTTAATCTGATGGATTCACTATCGTTATTGGTTATACATTTTATTTCAAGTTTATTTATTGACTGAATTGAAATTTGCCAAGCTAGTACAATAGGATTTGAACTTTCATTTCAGAACCTTTACTCTGGATGGAACTGTATTAGCACCTTTATCATACTGCTCCTCTTCAGTATATTTTTTGGGAAATTATCCCCATGGAAATGCTATTTTTAAATTTCCCAGAAATCCAATTAGCTAGTCTTACATAGAACATAGAACATAGAATATTACTGCGCAGTACAGGCCCTTTGGCCCTCGATGTTGCGCCGCCCTGTCATACTAATCTGAAGCCCATCCCACCTACACTATTCCATGTATGTCCATATGCCTGTCCAATGATGACTTAAATGCACTTAAACTTGGCGAATCTACTACCGATGCAGGCAAAGCATTCCATACTCTTACTACTCTCTGAGTAAAGAAACTACCTCTTACTTCTGTCTTATACCTATCTCCCCTCACTTTAAAATTGTGTCCCCTCGTGTTTGCTGTCCCCATACCTGGAAAAAGGCTCTCCCTGTCCACCCTATCTTACCCTCTGATTATTTTGTATGTCTCTATTAAGTCACCTCTCAACCTTCTTCTCTCTAATGAGAACAGCCTCAAAGCCCTCAGCCTTTCCTCGTAAGACATTCCTTCATACCAGGCAACATCCTAGTAAATCTCCTCTGCATCCTTTCCAAAGCTTCCATATCCTTCTTATAACGCAGTGAGCAGAACTGTACACAATACTCCAAGTGTGGCTGTACCAGAGCTTTGTACAGCTGCAGCATAACCTTCTGGTTCCAGAACTCAATCTCTCTATTAATAAAGGGCAAAACACTGTATGCCTTCTTAACAACCCTGTCAATCTGGGTGGCAACTTTCAGGGATCTTCTTCCTCCTTCAGTTCCTGCACTCTCTTTTTTAATCACAGTGAGTCTCTGCTGGGTAACTCTGTGCCCAACAGCTCTGCAGCTGTAGTACTGAGAGGTACAGAGTTTCCTTCCTCTTGCCCCTCTGTCTGGCATGGTCTCGTGACCCAGTTTCCCTTTAGCAGTCACACTTAACTACAGTCCAAGGACCTGAGGTGCCTGACAGTCTGGCAGGAGATGGGAGAGTGGCCACCACCTGTTCTTTTAGGTCACCCAGCAACTTCTCGCTTCAAGGTGACAGTTCAGCTGATGCAGAGTAAGACAGACAGAAATGGAATTTGGAAATGTAAGCTTTAAAGTGCCTGTTGCTCACCATTTTATAAATTACTCGAGGTTCTCATTGTAGTGATGGACCAGACTTGAGAGGTTGTATAGCCTCCTCCTGTTCCTCTTAAACAGGATAGACAGCACGAAGATGAGTTGCTCTGCTGAACCAGCCCAGGCAGATGTTTGTCATCCACTTGAACCTCGCCTCATGTTTCCTCATTTAAATCTTGATGCCTTTTCTTCCTCATACGCTTGTCAATCTTCCTATTACATCCCTGCTTTTCTCTTAGTAGCAGAATATAAATACTACTGAATCAGACCAGATTGTATAATCGAATGCTCTGTCTTTGGCGAAACAAAGTGTTTATCTCATGTTCTTAATTCGCCAAATGTACAACAATCGCCAAAGGAAAATGTCATTTTCTTTCAATTGGACAGGAATTGCAAAAAGAGCTGGTGATGCTTCTGTTGTAATGAACATTCACGAGGTCTCATCTCTCAGTGTGTCTGTGAAAACAGACAGCACAGGCTGATAATTGGTCACAAAACCTTGGTTGGTACTTCCCTGAGTTTAGATAATTGAGGGGTAATCTCACTAAGTTTAAAATGTTAAAGTTCTTTGAAAGAATTGATGCAGATAAACGACACTGTCTGGTGGTGGTGGGGGTGGGGTGTGGGGGGTTCAGACCCTGAAGAAGGAAGTAATATTTTAGAAGCAGGATTAACAGATTTTGGAGAGAAATTGGGAAACAGTTTTTCACATAAGGGCTGGAAAAATTCTGGAAATCTGTCCAGTTGCCTGTGGTTCAGGGGACAATTTCAAGATAGAGTATGATAGATTTCTAGGTGAAAGTGAGGACTGCCAGATGCTGGAGATCAGAGTCTAGATTAGAGTGGGAAGTAGTGACCATAATACATTAAGCTTCAATCTGCAATTTGAGAGGGAGAGGGTACAGTTAGAAGTGACAGTACCTCTGTTGAATAAGGGGAACTATGGAGCTATGAGGGAGGAGCTGGCCAAAGTTCAATGGTGCAATACCATAGCAGGGAGGACTGTGGAGGAACAATGGCGGATATTTCTGAGTATAATGCGCAAGTTGCAGGATCAGTTCATTCCTAAAAGGAAGAAAGATCCCAGGAGGAGGCATGGGCGGCCGTGGCTGTCGAGGGAAGTTAAGAAACATATAAAGTTAAAAGAGAAAAAGTATAACATAGCAAAGATAAGTGGGAAAACTGAGGACTGGGAAGCTTTTAAAGAGCAACAGAGGATTACTAAGAAGGAAATACACAGAGGAAAAATGAGGTACTAAGGTAAACTGCCCAATAATATAAAGGAGGATAGTAAAAGCTTTTTTAGGTATGTGCAAGGCAAAAAAATGGTTAAGACTAAAATTGGGCTCTTGAAGACAGAAACAGGGGAATATATTACGGGGAACAAAGAAATGGCAGAAGAATTAAATGGGTACTTCAGATCTGTGTTCACTGGGGAAGACACAAGCAATCTCCCTGAATTAACAGTGGCTGAAGGACTTGAACTGAAGGGAATTTATATTTGCCAGAAATTAGTGGTTGGAGAGACTGTTAGGTCTGAAGGTTGATAAGTCCCTGGTGCCTGATGGTCTACATCCCAGGGTACTGAAGGAGGTGGCTCGAGAAATCATGGATGCATTGGTGATTATTTTCCAGAGTTCGATAGATTCAGGGTCGGTTCCTGTGGATTGGAGGGTGGCTAATGTTATACCACTTTTCAAGAAAGGTGGGAGAGAGAAAGCAGGAAATTATAGACCAGTTAGTCTGACCTCAGTGGTGGGAAAGATGCTGGAGTCTATTATAAAGGATGAAATTACGGCACATCTGGATAGTAGTAACAGGATAGGTCAAAGTCAGCATGGATTTATGAAGGGGAAATCATGCTTGAATTTTTTGAGGATGTAACTCTTAAGATGGATGAGGGAGATCCAGTAGATGTAGTGTACCTGGACTTTCAGAAAGCTTTTGATAAAGTCCCACACAGGAGGTTCATGAGTAAAATTAGGGCGCATGGTATTGGGGGCAAAGTACTAACTTGGATTGAAAATTGGTTGGCTGATAGGAAACAAAGGGTAGTGATAAACGGCTCCATTTTGGAATGGCAGGCAGTGACCAGTGGGGTACCGCAGGGATCAGTGCTGGGACCGCAGCTTTTTATAATATATGTTAATGAAATAGAAGATGGTATCAGCAATAACATTAGCAAATTTGCTGATGATACAAAGCTGGGTGGCAGGGTGAAATGTGATGAGGATGTTAGGAGATTACAGGGTGACCTGGACAAGTTAGGTGAGTGGGCAGATGCATGGCAGATGCAGTTTAATGTGGATAAATGTCTGGTTATTCACTTTGGAGGCAAGAACAGGAAGGCAGATTACTACCTCAATGGAATCAATTTCGGTAAAGGGGCAGTACAGAGAGATCTGGGTGTTCTTGTACACCAGTCAATGAAGGCAAGCATGCAGGTACAGCAGGTAGTGAAGAAGGCTAATAGCATGCTGGCCTTCATAACAAGAGGAATTGAGTATAGAAGCAAAAACGTACTTCTGCAGCTGTGCAGGGCCCTGGTGAGACCACACCTGGAGTACTGTGTGCAGTTCTGGTCTCCAAATTTGAGGAAAGACATTCTGGCTATTGACGGAGTGCAGCGTAGGTTCACGAGGTCAATTCCTGGAATGGCGGGATTACCTTACACTGAAAGACCGAAGCGACTAGGCTTGTATACTCTTGAGTTTAGAAGACTGAGAGGGGATCTGATTGAGACATATAAGATTATGAAAAGATTGGACCCTCTGGCAGCAGGAAACATGTTTCCGCTGATGGGTGAGTGCCGAACCAGAGGACACAGCTTAAAAATATGGGGTAGACCATTTAGGACAGAGATGAGGAGAAACTTCTTCACCCAGAGAATGGTGGCTGTGTGGAATGCTCTGCCCCAGAGGGCAGTGGAGGCTCAGTCTCTGGATTCATTTAAGAAAGAGTTGGATAGAGCTCTCGAAGATAGTGGAATCAAGGGTTATGGAGATAAGGCAGGAAGAGGATACTGATTAGGAATGATCAGCCATGATCATATTGAATGGTGGTACAGGCCAGAAGGACTGAATGGCCTACTCCTGCACCTATTGTCTATTGTCTATTGGTGTTGGAAAAGCACAGCAGGTCAGACAACATCCGAGGAGCTGGAAAATCGATGTTTCGGCAAAAGCCCTTCATCAGGAGTGGGCTAGAATTCTGTTGAGTAAAGGTATTGACATTTTTTTCTGTTATGTGTTATGCCATGCAGAGATTTGGGCTCAAGACAGACCAGACAAGGAGAAGGTAAGTCAGGAACTATCATCAGGTTTATCTTCAAAGTATCCTACTTATTTGACTTGATATTAAATACATGGTATTCTTATACAAGATGCTTATATATACTTTCCTTTATCAAAGTTCTCTCTTTTCTGAGTGTTCATTCACTGTGCAGAGCATCTTCTGCAGAGAAGGAATCTTCATTTCAGACTGGCCTAACTCCACTCACACTCTGGTATTTATACCCAATGATGTGCAACCTGTAGTATCACATCAACGTTGCTCAATAGAAGACAGTAAAGGTAGGTAAAGAGGACTGATGCTCTGAATAGCCAGGATCTGTTTGAATAATAATGGAACAGACTCAAAGAGTTGATTGGCCTCCTCCTGCTCCTGCATGGTCTGGACATCTGGCTGTTTGTGAAAGGGTGGCCCCCAGGTGATTTTGTAACTGCACTTCAGGTTGTTGGCTCATCTCTACCAACGAGGAGAAAGTGAGGACTGCAAGTAGGCAGAACGTTTCAGAGAACACCTCTGGGACACCTGGACCAACCTACTCAACCACCCCATGGCTCAAAACTTCAACTTTCCCTCCCACTCCACCAAGGACATGCAGGTCCTTGGACTCCTCCATCGCCAGACCATAGCAACACGACGGTTGGAGGAAGACCACCTCATCTTCCGCCTAGGAACCCTCCAACCACAAGGGATGAACTCAGATTTCTCCAGTTTCCTCATTTCCCCTCCCCCCACCTTGTCTCAGTCAAATCCCTCGAACTCAGCACCGCCTTCCTAACCTGCAATCTTCTTCCTGACCTCTCCGCCCCCATCCCCACTCCGGCCTATCACCCTCACCTTGACCTCCTTCCACCTATCGCATTTCCAACACCCCTCCCCCAAGTCCCTCCTCCCTACCATTTATCTTAGCCTACTGGACACACTTTCCTCATTCCTGAAGAAGGGCTCATGCCCGAAACGTCGATTCTCCTGTTCCTTGGATGCTGCCTGACCTGCTGTGCTTTTCCAACAACACATTTTCAGTTCATCTCTCCCAACAACCATTATTAAGAAACAGTTTTACTCCAGTCTGGACTTGAAACATATTACAGCTTCTGTAGTCACACTTATATCCTGTAATTGTTCAGCCTGGTCGGTCTTGAATGGTTTTATCATTGTCAGACAATAACAGTTAGTATTTCTTAACAAAGTCAGTGGTAAGTTTCTGTAGTCCACAATGGAAAAACATTAAAATTAAAAAATAAATGAAGATTGTAGCAGATGGAAGGTGGGTCAAGCCCCTGAGTGTCAAGCAGCAGAGTATATTACCATACTATGCATAATCATTAAAACCCAATCTCACCACAATAAACGGTACCCTTGCAATTAACATTGTGGTGAATGAGAAACATGCTCGTTCAGAGCCAAGACTGATGGACTAGTCTTGCTGGTAGATTTGGACTGAGTAGGAGCAACATTTTATTCATGAGGATTCTTGTTGGCCAAGGCCGAGGAGGCATTGATATGTCAATGGGATTCAATGGTAGCAGTGTGGCTGACTGAGGGAGGGAGATCTGTGTGTGGCGAATCTGTGAGCACTGAAAGGAGGAAGCTGAACTGCACAGCAAAAGGTCAGTGTCTCCAAACAGGAGGCGAAACATGATTGTGGAGGAGTCCCAGGAAAGTTGAGGGAAGGCCAACGTTGAGGCCTTGAGAGTCAAAGATAACAGAAGGCAAGTAAAGGGTGATGCTGGGAGGGATGGACAAGGCATCCTGTCACACAGCCTGAGGGATGCTTTGGAAACAAATATCTTTCAGTGTGCCCTTTAAACGTGGTACTTTGAAATGTAACTTTGTGAGGTAAAAACAGGATTATCAATTTCTTGCATGACTGGTCTGACCCCAACAATGAATAGCTAATCATTTGGCCACAGTGCCAGTGAATCTGATTGTTGGGACGTTCAAAATTGCAAGAAGATTCCAGATGATATGTTCCTTTTCTCCTTTCTTTCTGGTGTCCAGAATCAAAGCAAAATTAAGTTCAAGTTCAAAGATTCATCCTTACCCTAATCTTTCTCTCTTGCAGATTTTCCAGTGGGATTCTGCACTATGCCTTGGAAAGCAATTATTTTTTTTTGTATGGTGTTGTGTTATTTTTATTCTTCATCTCCTTTGTTCACCCTAAGACACACACACCAATCCACATTAAGATTGCAGGAAGATAATATTGTTTTTAACTCTCTCAGTGGTCATGTGCAATCATAAAAAAAAACATTAAAAAGGCAATCATTGTAGCAAGAGAATACAGAAGTAAAGAGGTTATGTTGAACTTGTATAAATCCTCGGTTCTGCTACACTTTGGAGCATTGTGGGAAATTTTGTAGACTTATTACAAAAATGAAAAGCAATGAAAAAAATGACAACCTAGATTGAACAACATGTATTTACCAGGGTGTTTATCAGACTCACGAGGAAATCAGGCAGGCCTGAGGAAATACAGAAATTAAGGCAAGCTGAAGTTCGGACTCTACCTCAGTAGAATTGAGAAGGCCATCTTCATGATGCTTAGGAATTATGCATCATTAAGTAATAATCAATTACTTTAATGAGTTAATGACATGCTTTGAGAGGTTTAACATGATTTTAAGGGTTTAGGGGGGAAAAAAACATGACTTGAATGTGGTCAGAAATCTCTCCTAAAGCCTGTTGGAGTAGAGTTTATAAATTCTCTGAAAGGAAAATTAGGTCCAGCTTCAAGTAGAGGGGTGTGTATTATAGACTTTTACCCTGGAACTCACTGGGCTGAAATAGGAGCCGCATTTATGGGCGGCACGGTGGCACAGTGGTTAGCACTGCTGCCTCACAGCGCCAGACACCCGGGTTCAATTCCCGCCTCAGGCAACTGACTGTGTGGAGTTTGCACGTTCTCCCCGTGTCTGCGTGGGTTTCCTCCGGGTGCTCCCACAGTCCAAAGATGTGCAGGTCAGGTGAATTGGCCATGCTAAATTGTATAGGTGGGTTATGCTTCGGCGGGGCGGTGTGGACTTGTTGGGCCGAAGGGCCTGTTTCCACACTGTAAGTAGTCTAATCTATTCAACATTGAAGTCGCTGAACATTTGGGCCACTGCTAATCCAGTCTGGCATCAAAAATAGCAGACAATATGACCAGCTACAAACTTAGCAAATGTCTGCTGAACTTTGCAAAAGGAGAGAATCAGACCATTTCTCATAAAATGCCACACAACGTGAACGGTCGAACAAAGCCATAAATCTATACGTGCTCAAAGGAAATGAACAGGGTCAGCCAGCCTGGCTGAGATTTGGTGTTGGGATTGAAAACCTTGAGTTGTTGGTGGAAGCAATCATCTCAGCTCTAATGATGTTCTGATTCATCAAGCTTTTCAGGAGCCCAAATCAAACTGAGCGGAGCAGCAGATTGAAAGCTGCTTGTTCATTCTGCAAACTATGACAAAGACTGTCAATCCCCATCCATTTTAAACACTTTAACAGGCAGAACACACAAAAAGCCTTTCTCAGTGGATGCCTTTTTTGTCCAGTGAACAATATAAACTGACAAACAACTTGCGGATTCAATGAACCTCTATTTCCTTTCAATTTTACTGATATTCTTGCAGTTAGTGAAAGAACAGAATTCAGTGAATGTACTCTTAAACATTTGCTAGCTTAAGCTGCAGCAGGAAAATGTTGTTTATTCTTGTGGTTTCAAACAGACATCTACTAATTACACTGCCAAACTCTCCACAAAGTCCATAATGAAATCCTCCAGTAGAAGTGCATGCACAGATTTCCAACAAAATGGGATTAAGCCACCAAATATATATAGAATTTTAAACTAACAACATTTATTGGAAACTACAATTTTTGTGGTTGAGAAATTTCTAAAAAAAGCTGTTGTGTTTCTATAACACAGTTCAGATGTTTCAAAATGTTTTATAGCCACTGAAGCAAGTTTTGAACAGTAGTCACTGAATATAAACAACAAAGAACAATACAGCACAGGAAAAGGCCCTTCGGCCCTCCAAGACTACCCTGATACATAATGCCTTTTCTAAACAAAAAATCTTTAGCCTCTAGGTGATCCACTTATTCCCTGCCTATCCATGTATGTTTTAAGATATCTGTCAAATGTTACTACTGCATCTATTTCTACCTCCCGTTCTGCAGCATTAGGGAGGTGCAGAAGTCAATATTTCGGGTGTAATGCTGAAGAAGGGTTACACGCGAAATGTCGATTTCTCCACCTCCAGATGCTGCCTGCCTTGCTGTGTTTTTTCTCGCCTCCTGTCTGTCTATTTTGGATTCCAGCATCTGCACTTTTTTTTGTCTCTACCTCCTCCTCTGGCACTTATTACCCTCTGGGTAAAGAAAAACTGTGCCCCACATTTTCTTTAAACTTACCCCTATTACCTGAAACTGATGCCCCTGACTCATTGACATTCCCACCCTGGGAAAAAGGCTCCAACTATCTGTACTCTCCATCGTCCATCACCCTCCAATGTTCAAGTGAAAACAAAGATTTTCTAATCTCTCATTATGTCTAATACCCATCAAGCCAGGCAAAATCCTGATAAACTCTTCCTGTACCCTCTCTGAAGTCTCTGCATCCTTTTGGTCGCTCAGCAACCAGAACTGGAAACAATATTCCACAGCTGGAATATGACTCACAAATATTTATACTCTATGCCCTGACCAATCAAGGTAAGCATGTCTGATGTCTACTTGACCACATTATTCATTTGTGTTGCCACTTTTAGGGAGCCGTGGATGTGTATACCTAGATCCTTCTACATGTTAATGCCTCAAATGGTTCTGCCATTTATTGTATACTTCCCTCCTTCACGAGACTTTCCAAAATATGTCACTTCACATTTTTCTGGATTAAATTCCATCTCTATTTCTCCAGCCAATTTATATCCTGTTGTATCTTCTGCCAATCCTCTTCATTATGCACAGCTCCCCAATCTTTTTGTCACTCACAAACTTGCTATTCAGAATAGCTACATTTTCCTCCAAATTATTTATTTATATCTAACAAACAACAGGGTTCTCAGCACTGACCCTCGCAGAACACCACTGAATACAGATCTCAAATCAGAAAAGCACCCTTCCACCACTACCCTCTGTCTTCTTTGTCCAAGTTCTGTAATCAGCTCACTGTTGATTCCATGTGACTTCACTTTATGTATCAGCCTGCCTTGAGAGACCTTGTCAAAGGCCTTGCTAAAGTCTGTATATAAAACCTCTACACCTTGTCCAGGTCAATCATCTTTGTCACTTCCTCAAAAAAATTCAAAAAGGCTAGTGAGACACAACTTCCCCCACACAAAGCCATGCTACCAATTGCTAATAAGTCCATATTTTTCCAAATGTGAGTAAATCCTATCCCTAAGTATCTTCTCCAATAATTTCCCCACCACTGACATAAGGCTCACTGGCTGTATTTTCCAGATTATCCCTATTGCCCTTCTTAAACATAGTAACAACATTGGCTATTCTGCAGTCCTCTGGGACCTCCCCTCTGACCAAAGAGGACACAAAAAAATCATAAAAGTCCCCAGTAATTTCTTTCCTCAGCATTTTGTGTTAGGTCCCCAGACAGCATCTATCTACCTTAATGCTTTTCAAAATACCCAACACCTCCTCCCTTTGTATATCCACATGCCCTAGAATATCAACATATACCCTTCCTAAGACTCACCATCCACCATGTCCTTCCCCTTTGTGAATACTGATGCAAAGTATTCGTTAAAAACCTCTCCTGTATCCTCTGGCTCCAAACATACATTCTTTCCTTTGTCCTTGAGTGGACCTATCCTTTTCTTAGCTACCCTCTTGCACCTTGTATATATGTGTATAAAAAGCCTTGGGATTTTCCTTAATCCTGTTTGACAATGTAATTTTCCAGCCCCTTTTAGCCATCTTAGCTCTCTCTCTGTTTTCAGTTTTCTAAATCTTATATGTGTCTCCCTTTTCTTTCTAAGTTCACAGATTCTCTTGTCATCCAAAGTTTCCAAGTCTTATCCTTTATTCACATGTTGGTCCTGAATTCTAATCAACTCAACCTTTAAAAGGTCCCCAAATGACTGATGTGGATTTACCCCCAAATAGCTCCTCCAATCTACATTCTCTAGTCTTTGCCTAATATTGTGTAGTTAACCTTTCCCCAGTTTAGTATCTTCAACTGAGGACTACACTTATCCTCATCCGTAAGGAAGTTAAAACGTACAGAATTATAGTCACTGTTCTCGAAATGCTCCTCCACTAAAATGTCGTTCACTTGGCCGTGCTCATTTCCCAAAACCAAGATGCCTCCTTGCGTGCGACTATTTAAATATGCTGACCAAACTCTGTCCCTTCCAAGCCCCTGATAGTAAGTGAGTCCCAATCACTACAGGGAATCTGAAGTCTCCCACAACAGCAACTTCGCTGCTTCCACATTCTTCCATAATCTATCCATATATCACCTACTGGCTGCCAGGAAGCCTGTAGTACCAGTATTTGCACCCTTCCTGTTCCTGAGCTCTACCCAGATGGATTAGCCAGGCTACATGGGTAAATATAGGGTTAGAGGGTAGTAGGGTGAACTGAGGGAGGTCTCATCCAGAAAGGCCATATCAAAAAATCTCTACAGTGTGGAAGCAGGCCATTCAGATCATACTGACCCTCCAACGAACATCCCACCCAGACCAACCTCCCCTATCCAACAGAAACCCACACGAAAAAGGCAGAATATGCAAACTCCACACAGTTGCCCGAGGGTGGAATTGAACTCTGGTGCCTGGAGCTGTGAGGTAACACTGCTAACCACTATCCCACCATGCTGCCCATATTTAACACTGTAAAGAGGAATGGGGGTGATTGTTGAATACATTAAAGCAACTGGAGAGAGATGTGAGGATTAAGTCCATGCTGTACCAAGAACCACACAAACAGCATGTTGGAAGCACATATTTTAGAAAAATGTTTTAATAGTCTCCAAATATGTTCTTGTTCTTCTACCGTTAAAGATTTGTGTATGTATCAGTCAGATCTCCTTGCTAACACACCCTTTTTAAAATCGTACCATTTATTTTCTATTCCTGTACCACATTCTGGTGAACAAAATGTATCACTTCACACCTCACTGTGTTAAATTTCCTCTGTAATGTGATATCAGTGGGTAGACATATGCCATCTTAACTAAGGAAACAGTTTACTTTCTGCACAGAACCCTGAGCTAGAGTACAATAAGTTCAGGCATTCAATTCTAAGAAATTTTACTGTGCTACATTCACTGTTCCTAGAAAGAGAAGATTTTTACCTTTGTCCATTGTTTTGTTTCGGAGCTGTTAAGAATTAATTCAGTCTCAGGTTAAAACTAATTTTTCTGGCTGTAAATAAAAACCGAAAGAGCTGCAGATGCTGTAAATCAGAAACAAAAACAGAACTTGCTGAAAAACATCAGCGGGTCTGGCATCATCTGTGGAGAGAAATCAGAGCTAATGTTTGAAGTCGCGTGTCTTCACATTGTCTGAGGAAAGGTCACTGGACCCAAAACATTAACTCTGATTTCTATCCACAGACTATACCAGACTTGCTGAGCTTTTCCAGCGATTTCTGTTTTTGGTTCTTAGATATACTTCACACGTTGATGACATTATTGGCCTTTTCTGTGAATGCATTTCCTCCCTTTGTACAGAAACAAACTTTCCTTTTTCCATTGTTTTTCTCATGTTTCTTCTTTTCAGTCAAATTGACCATCGTCCACCGTGTCTCTGTCCAGAGAGGAAATGTTGTCTTTTCAAATCAAAATCAAAAACCAAAGAGGAAAGTAAGAATGACATGTTACACTTCATTCTATAATTGTAACTGACATCCAAATTATAACTTGCTTGCTTATCAAAGTAGCACTGTTTTGTGTCACATAAGGTAATGGTTTTGAAAGGGTTAATGATCATGTTACATGCTTTACTGATTTCACTGAAACGACTCACTATCTGTGAATGCAGGGAGTTCTGCTCTCACATTCACAGGGAGCAGATGTAACTGTACCAGCTCCATAAGCTCCTGGACCTTATGTCTGCCCCAATGTAGTTGTGCCTATTGCTAACCTAAAATAAATTTCTTGCTATCTAAGATCACGGTCTTTTCTGTGGATACTCTACAGTGGTGTATTCTCTACTACAAATCATGATAGAATGATAAAAGGTAGGAGCAAAAGTAGGCCATTCAGCCCATTAAGTCCATGCTCCCATTCAATGTGCTCATGGCTGATCTGATCATCGTCAACTCCATGTTCCTGCCTTATGCTGTTAAAGGTTTAGATGGAGAGGAATTTCTTAAGTGTGTACAAGACAATTTTCTGATTCAGTATGTGGATGTACCTACTGGAGAAGGTGCAAAACTTCACCTACTCTTGGGAAATAAGGCAGGGCAAGTGACTGAGGGGCAACTTTTTCACGCAGAAGGTGGTACGTGTATGGAATGAGCTACCAGAGGATGTGGTGGAGGCTGGTACGATTGCAACATTTAAGATGCATTTGGATGGGTATATGAATAGGAAGGGTTTGGAGGGATATGGGCCGGGTGCTGGCAGGTGAGAATAGATTGGGTTGGGATATCTAATCGGCACGGACAGGTTGGACCGAAGGGTCTGTTTCCATGCTGTACATCTCTATGACTCTATGACTCTATCCCCTTCATCCTGACTCCCTTATGAAACAAATCTGAGTATCTCAGCTTTGAATATACTTAATGACCCAGCCTTGACAAGCCTCTGCCATGAAGAATTCCCTATCATCTGAGAGAAGAAATTCCTCCTCATCTCTGTCTTAAATGTGTACCCCACCCTCCTCCCCACCTCTGAGATTACACCCTCTAGTCACCAGGAGAAATAGCCATTCTACATCTACCCTGTCAAAAATCTCGAACGTTTAAATAAGGTCGCCTCTCAATCTTTTGAATTCTGGTGTTCAGGTTTCCTTCCACAGTCCAAAGATGTGCAGGTCAGGTGAGTTGGCCATGCTAAATTGCCCATAGTGTTCGCTGCATTAGTGAGAGGGTAATAGGTCTGGGTGGGTTACTCTTCAGAGGGGCGGTGTGGAGTTGTTGGGCCGAAGTGCCTGTTTCCGCACTGTAGGGAGTCTAATCTAATCTAGAAAAAAACAAGCTCAATCTACTCAACGTCTCCTTGTAAGACATCCCTCAATACCCAGAAACAGCCGAATTAATGTTCTCTGAACTGCCTCTGATGTCAGAATATCCTTCCATCGATACTAGGCCCAAACAGTACACAGTATTCTCAGTGTAGTATGACCAAGCATCTCAATCCATGTCTTTGGTGGGCTATTTTACCAGAAATTATCCCTCCTGAATTTCATACTTTGGAAACACTGAGACTACAGTCTTCTTATTTGATATCAGAGAAAAAAGTTACAAAAACTGGTGTTAATTAGCAAAGCGGTAGCATTTAAAAAAAACATTTATTATTACCACACCGAGTGACAGAAGCAGTGCGCTGGAAGCACATTTTTTGAAAAATGTTTTAACAGCCTTCCAACATGTTCTAGTCCTTTTACCTTCAAAGATTTGCTACCTTTGTTGTGTAAAGTTGAAGATGGTCTGTACCTGCACTATAATGTTGTTCTGAATTTCTTTAGTCAGATTTTTGTTATTTGCTTTCAATGATTTGTAGAATAAACTATCTGTGCTTCTTATGACTCACGGTACACCGTTGCACTTTTCCCCCAGCTCTGTCTATATCTGGTCTTGAAAAGACAACTGAGAGAAATCTCTGGAGACTGACCCTTTAATTTCCCTCACCATTGTAAGGCTAGCGACTATTTGTCCATGCCTACAGACCAGGACAGCAGTAAGCTCAGGAATTCAAGTGTACCTCACGTCCAAACACAATCAGTTTTCTGCCGAAATGTATTGGAGCTGTGATGTGCCATGACACGTTGTTCTTCCAACTGTTTACATTTCATTAATCCGACAGCAGTGGGTTTGCAAATCATGAAATGTCATGCTACAGTTAAAGACTTGTTATATAATTGCAGGCTGTTGCAGTGTGGTGGAGATTTCTTATAACAGATTTTAGTGTTGAATCATGGAATAGTTGCAGCACAGAGAAGGCCGTTCAGCCCATCATTCTGTCAGCTCTCCACATGAGCAATTTATCACAACCCACTTCCCTGTCTTTTCCAGTTAGTCCTACAAATTGGTCCTGTTCCGGTATTGATCAAATATCCTTTTGAAAGGTAAGATTTAAACCTGCCTGTATCACACTGTCAGGCTACAAATTCCAGATTCCAAACATACATTGTGTAAAAATGATTTTCCACATGTGGCCTTTGGTTCTTTACCAAAAAACAAATAGTCACTATATGTTGCTCTCTCATTGGAGAGGGACAATTGGAGATGGTTTAACCTGCAGGTCACCACACTTCAGGTGAGGGGAGAGGTTGAGCAGGTCAGACCTTCATTTTAGCTGCACTGCACACCAACCATCCAGCCAACAGAGCTAACTGATCCTAGGATCTTTGGTTTCAAAGGATTGTCCTCAATCCTTCCATCAATGGGAACATATCTTGCTGTCTAATCTGTCCAATCTTTGGACCTTTGGAAGTGTTGCTCATGGATGATCCAATTGTGGTTGACTGTTTATCTGATTTGTTCCATAATTCAGGTATTCCTGTCAAGTAACAATGTCCATCATGGATGTTCCTGATCTCAGAGAGTCTAGAGCCAAGGGTTACAGTCAAGGATACAAGGGAGACTGAGATGAGAGGCATATTTTTCCCCAGAGAGTGGGTGCCTATGGAATTCACTGCCACAGGACATAATTGAGGTCAAAACATTGAATATTTTCCAGAAGGAGTTAGATATGGTTCTTAGGAGTAAAGGTATGAAAGGGTATGGGGAGAAAGTGGGAATGGAAGATTGAGTTGGATGATCAGCACATCCTGAGGTAACTTAGGAACTGCTGCAATATGGTCCAGTTGGAAACCATCACAAAAACTATTCAGCACAATCTTTTATTTCTATTTGTGCCTGGTTTCAGTCACCAGTTAATAACAGGGTCATCCTATCATTGCAGCAAGGGGCCGCTCATCTGACACCCGAGGTGGGAAAGTGGTAGCCTCCTTGTGAATGTAAGTGGGGAATAGGTTGGAATTCCTGTGGACCATGGAGGGTCTTCCTGGCAGAAAGGGTTGCCCCAACTGAAAGACTCTTTGCTGCACTTTCCTTAAGCAAACTCCCTTCTCCGAAACCTATCTTCAGAAATGGCTGGGAGTGTCTGGCATGACTTGTCTTCATTCTGATATGACATCCGTGGAATGCCACGCCTAGCCTATGACAGTACCAGAAGTTGTCACTGCTAGTGAGCTAGTGGGACTGAAGAGCTTATCCATGTGGCTGGTGGCTCCTGGAGACAACCTATTTGTCTTTAAAGTCCACCATCTACAAGGCACAAGTCAGGAGTGTGATGGAATACACACTAAAACTCTAACAACACTAAAAAAATCTTGATACCATCAAAGTAGCCCCCTTGATTGGCATCATATTCACAAATATCCACTCCCTCCACCACCGATGCTCAGTCCATCTACAAGATGCACTGCAGACATTCACCAAAGATCCTTAGACAGCATTTCCCAAACCCACAACCACTTCCATCTGGAAGGAAGCGGATACATGGGAACACCACTCATGACAAGTCTCCCTCCAAGCAACTCACCATCCTGACTTGTAAATATATTACTCTCCCTTCAGTATTGCTGGGTCAAAATCTTGGAATTCCCTCCCTAAGGAATTTGTGGGTTTATCTCCAGCATGTGGACTGCAGCAGTTCAAGAAGGCAGCTCAGCACCATCTTTTCATGAGCAATTAGGGATGGACAATAAATGCTGGCCCAGCCAGTGATACCCATGTACAATGAGTGAATTAAGAGAAAGACAAGGAAGCTGATGCGAATTGAACAGTTTCCTGCCTGTTGTCTGGGAGTCTTGACCATGACCATGAAAGCATTGCTGTTGGGTTTCCTGCCAGTACAGGGGACAGTGCAGCAGGCAAGAAATTCAACTCTGACTTTTGTCATTTGACACCTGACCCTGAGTTACACAAAACAAATACTAGAGGTCATACTTATCCAAAATCCAGCTTCTGTGTGAATCAGACAATTGAAGCTGAAGGAATTGATTAGGAGGCAGTGCAGACAGCAATATAAGGGCATGGGGCACTGTCGTAGTGTCTTTACCTCTGGACCAGGAGGCCTGCGTTTAAGTACTACCTGTTTCAGGTGGTGTGTAATAACAGCACTGAACAGGGAGCTTAAAAGGTATCAATTAGGGTTTGTGGTGAAGTTTGGGGAGGTTGGGGAGTGATTTAAAAAATCAGGTACAACTATTTCTAAGAATCGTAGATTCTTCATTAATAGGTGACACCTGACCCACTCTGCTCTTCTTTCAATGGCCACCCTATTCTTCCCAATACTTCCCCTTCACTCATTTAATTTTCCCCTTCAAATATTTAGTCATTGTCTTTTGAGAGGAATAGTTGGCTCTGTACCCATTAGGCTGAGCATTCCAACTCATCCATTGCTTAAAATAGATTCTCTCGCATGTCACCCCTGTCTCTTTTAACAATCCCCTTAAAATAGCGTCCTCTGGTTACCACCCTCATCCCATTGGAAACAATTTCACTTTATTTCCTGAACCCTTCCAGATTTTAAGCAGCTAGCCTTCTCTGTTCTCAAGATAAAACACATCAGTCCATCCATTTCAGACAGGATATTGAGATAAGGTTACTTAGGAAAAAAAAACACAAAACCTCTGGCAACATTAAATCCGAATGATCTCATCACAATATGTGATTAACTTGCTGGGGAATTTTGGCAGTTGGAAGGTGAAGAAGATAATTGGCTCAGATGGAGAGGATCATTGGCCAACAAGGCGGAGATAAAAGAGTCTTCTGGAGCCAGAAAACACACAATTGTATCAGGTTACAAAGTACATTTCCAATGTGCCGACTTGATCACACCATCCTCAGCATGCAGTACTGGTCTCGTCATCATTCACAGGATGTGAGCGCATATTGACAGCACTTGACAGCATTTGGCCCATATCTCTCCAAACCCTTCCTATTCATTAACCATCCAGATGGCTTTTAACCATTGTAATTGTACCGGCCTCCACTACTTCCTCTGGCAGCTCATTCCAGACACGCACCACCCTCTGCATGAAAACGTTGCCCCTTAGGTCCCTTTTATATAGTTCCCCTCTCACTTTAAACCTATGCCCTCTAATTCTGGACTCACCTATCTTGGAAAAAAGACCTTGTCTATTTACCCTTTCCATACCCATCATGATTTTATAAACCTCTGTAAAGTCAACGGTCAATCTCTGACAGTCCATGGAAAATAATTTCAGTCTATTCAATCTTTCCCTGGAGCTCAAACCCTCCAACCCTGGCAACATCCTTGTAAATCTTTTTCTGAACCCTTTCAAGTTTAATAACATCTTTCCTGTAGCAGGGACTCCAGGATTCAATGCAATATTTTAAAAGTGGTCCCATCAATGTCCTGTACAGCTGCAACATTATCTCCCAACTCCTACATTCAATGCACTGATCAACAAAGGAAAGCACATCAAATGCCTTCTTCCCTATCCTGTCTGCATGTGATTCTGCTTTTAAAGAAGTATGCACCTGCACCCCTAGATCTCTTTATTCACCCCAGTGTCCTACCATTAACTGTATAGGTCCTGCCCTGACTTGCCTTACCAAAATGCAAAACCTCACAATTATCTAAATTAAACTCCATCTGCCACTCCTCAGCCCATTGACCCACCTGATCAATGTCTCATTATGCTATGAGATAGCCTTCTTCGCTGTCCACTACACACTAATTCTGGTATCATCTGCAAACTTGCTAACCATTCCTCCTAGATTCACATCCAAATCATTTGTGTAAATGACAAAAAGCAGTGGACCCAGCACCGATCCTTGTGGCATGCCACTGGTCACAGGCCTCCACTCTGAAAAACAACTCTCTACCACCACCCTTTTGTCTTCTACCTTCAAGCCAGTTTTTTTAATCTAATTGGCTAGCTTCCCACACATGTTTGCAACTTGTCATAATTCCTTTTCCCTGAGACTGGGTGCTCAGTTTATTTCCTTTAAAGTTAATTTCAGAAAGTTAGTTAAGCGTCAAGTAACTTTGTGGGTGGTGAGACAGTTTCTGAAGAGGAGTCTAAAAATGCCAGCTTTTTTATTTCCCATTGCTGGAGAACCACATTGGGAAACAGTCACAAGTCCCTGCCCACCATCAACACACCCCAGGGGCTAAAGAGGTGTGAGCACCTCAGAGATCACAAAGCAAAGGCAGATTGACATTTTCATCCTGATATCAAACTCACGTATTTCACTCCAGGCAGAAATGGCTTTCAGAGCAGTTAGTCTCCTGGCTTTGGGAAAAAATTCCAGAAAGAAAAACAAAAGCAGAAGCAAATGACTGAATGAATAGATGAGTTACTTGTTTCTAACGTGCTGTGAATAAATGAAGAATGGAGTTGGGAAAATTAAGGTGGAACAGCACCTTCCCTAGACCCTGAATGATGTGAAGTTTGAGATGAGTTATGCAAAGATCCAGTTGCAAGGAATCAGGTTTTTTTGGATGTTGGGACAAGATTCTCACTCAGTAGCAATAAGAGGCGTATTAAAGGGAATTATTGCACATTGTTAGTTATAAAGTCACCACTGTCCTACTCTCTCATTAGACAAAGACAAATGATGATGGTTTAACCTGAACGTCACCGTGACTCAGGCGAGGGAAGAGGTGGAGAAAGAGAGTCCTTCATATCACTCTATATTGCAAGCCCACTTTCGAAAAGAGTGGCGCTGGAAAAGGATAGCAAGTCAGGTAACATCTGAGGAGCAGAAGGGTCAATGTTTCAGGCATAAGTCCTTCATCAGGAGTGCGATGAAGGGTTTATGCTCGAAATATCGCTTCTCCTGCGCCACACTTTTCAACTCTGACTCTCTAGGATCTGCAGTCCTCACCTTCTCACATTGCAAGCCCACTGTCCAGCTAACTGACCCCTCATGTTATTATGCAATCACACTTCATAATACGCCCTCACCTAATCTACTGCTCGCTGGCTGGAAACTAGATGCTGATAGTTCATGATATAAAATTTGGAGCAAGCATCTGCCAATCTTGGCTCATTGCATCGTCCTGCAGATCTCCACATTGGACACCTTGCACCAACATCGTAGGATCCAATACACACCAGCCTGTCTGTACCATCATGGCACATCCCACTTACTAGATGTTTCTGCACTTTGGAGATCCCAGAACCACTCAATGTAATGGCACAGTATTTTCATGGACAGATAGACAGGCACGGAACTGGGAGGGGCTGCATTTGGATTTGCTTATTTCCTTTCTCACCAGCATGGTCATATTGCTGGTTTGGAAATTCACAGGTCAATTTTGAGGAGATGTGGGGTTCAATCCTACCTTGGCAGGTTGTGAAATTAGTTAACAATACAAAACAAATTCAGGAAATTTTGGTCTGATTTTACAATAATGGTGAAGAATTTAAGGACTTCAGATGCTGGACATCAGAATAGGGAACAGTTACATCCCAGGAACAGGCCCTTCGGCCCTCCAAGCCTGAGCCAATCCAAATTTTTTAGATTAGATTACTTAGAGTGTGGAAACAGGCCCTTCAGCCCAATAAGTCCACACCGACCCTCCAAAGAGCAACCCACCCAGACCCATTCCCCTAGATTAATCCCTTCACCTAACACTACGGGCAATTTAGCATGGCCAATTCACCTAACCTGTACTGTGGGAGGAAACTGGAGCACCCGGAGGAAACCCACGCAGACATGGGGAGAATGTGCAAACTCCACACAGACAGTTGCCTGAGATGGGAATTGAACCCGGGTTTCTGGCACTGTGAGGCAGCAGTAGTAACCACTGTGCCACCGTGCCGCCCATAAATCCACTGTCTGAACCTATTGCCCAATTCCTAAGGATCTGTATCCCTCTGCTCCCCACCTACTCATGCATCTGTCCGGACACACCTTAAATGAACCTACCGTGCCTGCCACTACTACCTCTGCTGGCAATGTGTACTAGATACCTACCACCCTCTGTGTAAAGTACTTTCTGCGTGTATCCCCCTTAAATGTGTCACCTCTCACCTTGAAAGCGTGACCTCTCGTTATTGAATCCCTCACCTTGGGAAAAAGCTTATCTCAGCACCGTCCCCATGATCTGTCCTACCTGCCAATCTTCCTTCCCACCTATCTGCTCCACCCTCCCCTCTGACCTATCAGTTCCATCCCCACCCCCATTCACCCATTGTACTCTTTGCTACCTTCCCCCACCCTCCTCTCTGACCTATCAGCTCCATCCCCACCCCCATTCACCCATTGTACTCTTTGCTACCTTCTCCCCAGCTCCATCCCCCGCCCCCATTTATCTCTCCACCCTGGAAGCTTCCTGCCTCTATTCCTGATGAAGGGCTTTTGCCCGGAATGTCGATTTTCCTGCTCCTCAGATGTTGCCTGTCCTGCTGTGCTTTTCCAGCACCACTCTGATCTAAATTCTGGTTTCCAGCACCCTGTCTATACCCTTCATGATTGTGTAAACCTCAATTAGGTGCCCCCTCAATCTTCTTCTTTCTAATGAAAACAATCCTAACCTACTCAGCTTCTCTTCATAACCAGCACCTTCCAAACAGGCAACATCCTTGTAAATCTTCTCTGCACCCTCTCTAAAGCGTCTACATCCTTTTGGTAATATGGCGACCAGAACTGCACACAGTATTCTAAATGCGGCTGAGCCAAAGCTTTGTACAATGTTAACATGACCTGCCAGCTCTTATACTCAATACCCCGTCCAATGAAGGCAAGCATACCATATGCCTTCTTGACTACTCTATCCACCTGTACAGCCACCTTCAGGGTACAATGGACCTGATCTCCCAGATCTCTCTGCTCATCAACTTTTCCCAAGGCTCTTCCATTTACAGTAGAGTTCACTCTAGAATTAGACCTTCCAAAATGCATCATATCGCACTTGCCTGGATTGAAATCCAGAGTTGAGAGTGTGGTGCTGGAAAAGCACAGCAGGTCAGGCAGCATCTGAGGAACAGGAGAATCAATGTTTCGGGCAAAAGCCTTAATCAAGAATGAGATATGATCACAAAACTATCATTGGACCTCAGAAAATGATATCTGGTTCATTATTACTGGGTAGGGAAGGAAATCTCCTCCCCTGACCTGGTCTGGTCTACATGTGACTCTTGGACTGACAAAAATGTGGTTGTCTCACTTAAACCTTCCCAAAAGTTCTTTGGGTGTCCCGACATCCCACAGACGGTAATGGTTCACGAAGACAACTCACCACCAGAACGATAAATGCTGGTCCAGTCAGCACCACTGTCATCCTGGGAACAAATATAAAAAACGCTTAGGGGGCAAGTCACTAAGGGTCAGCAATAAATATCAAATATGCCCCACAGAAAGATATTTGCAAAGTACTGGAAAGAAAGATTTGGGAAAAGGATTGACTCATAATGATTTCAAAGAGCTAGCAGAAGCTGTCTTGGCTGAATGGCCTCCTTATATACTACAGCAGTCTGTGATTCCTCAAAGGTGCTAATTGCCGAGATTACAGCAGCAGTTTAGTTTCCTGAGTCTTGTGCTGCCTTTCACATTACACTGACCACTTCTGATCATTGATGAGACCCTTCCTACTGTGCAAGGGATTGTCCCTTTCTGAACCAGAAAGAATTGTTCAATAACGTGACCTTCATTTGTTCTTCTCTCAGAGATGACACGTGCTGCTTTGTTCCAAGATTTCTTAAGAAAAAGAAGGGTTTCAGCCAGTTTGCTATCAGAGATAAGATCACCCATTTACAATCCACCAGCCAGTCAACGATGATGAATAACCCTTTCCTTAAATGGTGCTGATTGATGAACAAACAGCCACTAAATAGCCTTTCTCTCTCTTCGACAGATTATGTAATGGATGGAGCTAATGCCTTCAGTCAAAAGCATTGGGGATTAAAAAGAAATCTCATGCACTTTAACATTCTGGACACCGTTCAAATCTAATTTCAGTGCACACCCACTGTCTCAGAATCCAGACACGGGAATCATGCTCTTTGTATGTCGAAATGAACTAAATAAAACCTGAAGACATTCAAGAGACAAGGCCCAGTAACTTCTTGAAGTGAGGATAAGGACATGTTGCTGTGCTAGAGCAGTTGTTCCACATTAAACACAAGACTGTTTTGAATGCAATATTCATACATTTGCTGATGCCTGGTGTGTTAATGGAGGTTCTGTCTAATTTAAGCATGGATTATAAACTTATACTTTAGCTAAAGTAAGAAACATTTTCTGTGTTAGCTTGGAGAATCTCTCTGGTTTTGGGAAAGGCACAGATTCTTTCAGCTTGTCCTGCATAGTCATTGTGTATCTCCCATGGATCACAAAGTGAACCAGGATATAGATGTATCCAATAGGCCCAACAGCAACACAACTTGTTGGGGGGAGGGGGGGTGGTGCATCTTGTTGGTGGGGGATGGGGGGGTGCATCTTGTTGGGACACTGCTTCTCCATATCCCAAACAAGATTACTGTCACAAAATGGAACAGGGAGTTGTGTCAGATGGGTAACATGACAGATAATCAAAGAAAAGCCATACATTTATATAACACCTATCAAACCTAAATACCTTTTTGAAATTTATGTGAAGTGATCATTGCTTTTTCACCAACATTTATTGCCCATCCCTAGTTGCCCTTGAGAAGGTGGTGGTGAGCTGCCTTCTTGAACCACTGCAGTCCATGTGCCATAGAGTAGACCCATGATGCCCTTAGGGAAGGAGGGAGTTCCAGGATTTTAACCCAGTGACAGTAAAGGAATAGCGATATGTTTCTAAGCCAGGATGGTGAGTTACTTGGAGGGGAACTAGCAGGGGCTGGTGTTTCCACATTTCTGCTGCCCTTGTCCTTTGAGATGGTAACAATCTTTAATTTGGAAGGAGTTGCCTATTGAGCTCTGGTGAGTCTCTGTGGTGCATTTTGTAGACGGTACACCCTGCCGCTACGAAATATTGATGGTGAGCATTTGTGAACGTGGTTTCAATCAAGTGGGCTGCTTTGATGGTGTCAAGATTTTGTTGGAGCTGCACTCATCCAGGCAAATGCAGAGTATTTCATCAGTCTCAGGACTTGCACCTTGTAGGTGGACAGGTTTTGGGGAGTCAGGAGGTGAGTTACTCGCCGCAGTATTCCTGCTCTGACCTGCTCTTGTAGCCAGAGTATTTATATGAACATCAAGTTCAGTTTCTGGTCAATGGTAACCCCAAGAGTTTTGATGATGATGATTCAGCCATTAAATGTCAAGAGATGATGGTTAGAATCTCAGTTGTTAGAATCTAATTTCCTGAGAATCGTGGAGTGCAAATGTTACTCATAATCTGTCAACCCAAGTCTGGCTATTGTACAGGTCTGACCGGATTTGGCTCCTTCAGTACCTGAGGAATTGTAAATGGTGCTGCATGTTGTGCAATCATCAGCCAATGATCTTATTTCTGACCTTCTGTGGGGGCAAGGTCATTGATGAAGTAGCAGAAGATGGTTGGGCCTAAGGACACTATCCTGAGGAATTCCTGTAGAGATATCCTGCACTGTGATGACTGACATCCAACAACCACAACCATCTTCTTCTGCTCCAGTTACGACTCCAACCAGTGGAGCATTTTCCCCTGATTGCAATGACTGTCGTTTTGCTAGGACTGCTTGAAGCCTTGGTCAAGTGCAGCCTTGATGTTAAGGGCAGTCAGTCTCGACTCCACCTGTACAGCCAGTGAACTATTTGCTGAAGTGTAGTCACTATGTAATTAAGAAAACATTGAAATGGGGTTATGAGACCCACAACTGCATCAAACATAGACAACAGGGAGAGATACAATTTAAAAAGCTGTAAATAAATCTGAAATATTTCATGTATAATAGTATTCTTGTGTTACCCTAAATGTAACACAGTGTAGAACATCACAGAAGCACAGATTTGTTATGGCACTGACAGAGGCTATTCAGCCCATCATGCCCGCGTTGCTTTTTCCCCCTTGTGCCAACTTTCTGCCTTTTCTCCATACCTCTCACGTTATTTCTATCCAAATAACTATCCTACCTTCTCTAGAATTCCTCAATGGAACCTGCCTCCACCACATTTCCAGGTAGGGCCTTCCAGACCCAAACTACTTGCTGTGTGAAAACATTTTATCTCACACCAGCCTTACTTCACTTGCACATTACTTTAAATATATATCCCTCTTGTTGCTTTTTCTTTTACGAGTGGGAACAGCTTCATCCCGTCGATTGTGTCGAGCCCACTTATGACTTTGACAACTGTAAACGGATCCCCTCTCAACCTTCTTCTCACCAAGGAGAACAGAATTAACTTCCTCAATCTACCCTCACCCTGAATGTCTCACTTCTAGAACTGTTCTTGTAAATCGCTTTAGCATTCACTCCAAGGTAACCACACAGACTCGGTTTATGGGCAGATCTCTGGCAGGTTTACTGACAGCTAAATGAATATATACAGAATAATTTCCAGACATAGGCTGTGCCTTGAGTTCTACAGAGCGATGTCTGGGTATTTATCTTTTTTACTTGTTTTTCTCTTAAAGGGCAATCATTTCAAAAGGCAATAACACAAAAGGAGATCCTCCAGCTCTCACTGTAGATATCCCAGAAGGGCTTCACATGATAATTAATGTGCTATGAACATATCTGCATTAACCACCCAGTCCTGATGTGGGGCTGAAGCTCAAAGCTTCAGTCTTAATCGGGCATTCAACCAACTCGTGGAGATTTTCGTTGTACCCATGGGCCTACAAGAAAAATGAATATCTTTTTCTTTCACTGACAAATTCAGTCCTTGATCAATCAAAACTACAAACAACCAAAGGAAGACAGTTGTTGTAATGTTTCCAGTCTAAGAAATGTGGTAAAAAAATTCAGCACAAGAAAAGCAGTTTTGATCAAAATTCTGAGTGAGCCGCCAACATTCCTCCCTGTGCTTAATATAGCAAGGAAGTAGATAGGAGAAAAAGATGGTGTAATGTCTATAGAAAATGCCAACAGACGGTTTGTCCATCTTTGGTGTTGTATTAAGGAGCTGTAATCTTCCAAGAATGTATTAAGGAGTGCCAGTGAAAAATTAGTAAAAAGATGGTGTTTTACTGGTGAAGGTCATTCATAATGATGGGATATGTCCTTTCATGGCATGGCTGTCAACAAAGATAAAAGTCAATTTGTAACCAATGTACCACAGCCTTCGAGAATGACCTGCTCATTTCAGACACTCCAATTAAATTTGGCTTTATCTCCAATGGTTTATTAACCCTTTCTTCTGTGAGGGAGTCTTTGTCAATCACATTGATCCTTTGGCAACTTTCCCTGGATACAGTGACACTGGAAAAATAGCTTTCCTGTAAATTTGATTGGATATTCTTTATGTGCTGCTTAGAAGGTATAAAGAGCACTTTTATGTAAATATGGGATCCATGTTGGTGCTGTAAACATTAATGCTGCTTACCAGGATTTCTGCAACTGAAACTAATACTATTTTTCCAGCTGGGACCTTTAGTATGGGCTGCAGAGGTGACAGGTCAGTGAGGTTCAGTGAAGGTCAATGAGGGTCATTGATGGGGCAGTGATGGGTCAGTGATGGGTCACTGATAGGTTGGGGTGGTGGGAGTGGGTTGGTGGTTGAGCTAGAACAACTTAGGGAATGAGTCACAGAGTTCTGGACTTTGCCAACTGAAGATAAGAAGTATTAAAATAGGGATTCATGAGATTTACAAAGACCTTAGAAGCCTGCCCCTGGTGGTTACAGGGTGAATTAGCACAGGAGAAGGAGTGGTAGTTGAATTTGTTGAATAATCTGGAATGGGGAGGGTGACCAGGAGCCAGGACCTGTGTGGTGGCGTTATATTGTCTTGGGGAGTATGAAGGGTCATTGGGAATAAGCTGAGGTACATTGATTGGCATGGGGCATTGGACAGGGGGTAATCGAGTGGTACGAGTTAATGTGTGGGATTACTTAACAAAATAACTGGGATGGAATCCCAGAGATCTGGGTCACGCCTTTTAATCTCTCAGCTGCTCTCTGTGGCCTCTCCCTGATCTACATTGAGGGCGTCTCCATCCCAAAGCTGAAACCCCTGAAGGGATTGTCCTGTGTTTTGTGTGAATTTCCACAAAGGTGAGCTTGGAGATTTCCTGACTCGAGCTAATGGAACCAAATGTCTTCTATTTTACACTTGGAGAGTCAGAGAGTCATAAAACATGGAAATAGATCCTTTGGTCTAACTCATCCAAGCCAACCTGAAATCCCAATCTGATCTAGTCCCATTTGCCAGTATTTGGCCCATATCCCTCTGAACCCTTCCTATTCATATACCCATCCAGATGTCTTTTAAATGTTGTAATTGTACCAGCCTCCACCATTTCTTCTGGCAGCTCATTTCATGCACGCACAACCCTCTGTGTAAGAAAGCTATCTCTCAGACTTGTTCTTTCTTTAACCATATTCATCTAAAACTATATGAATATACTTACATGGGGTTAGCAGGGTAGCCTAGTAAAGTGTAATAATCAGCAGAACAGCACCCCACCCAACACCTTCAACATTCACTTCCTTCCTGTCCTATACATAGTGGCAGAAGTTCGCAACAGCTACAAGATGCAGTTCACCAACTTACCAGTTTCCTCCTCCAAAGGCATGACCTCTGCTACCTGGAAGGACAAGGGTTACAAGTATATGACAGGAAATATACCACTACCCCTGCAGGTTTCCCTCCAAGTCCCACACCAAACGGACTTGGAATGATATCGCCATCCCTTCTCGACAAGGTAGATGAGGAAAAGTTTCCCCTTGTTTGTACAGTCTAGAACCAAATGATTTCATCTCAGAATCAAACTTAACAGAGAGATAAGGAGGAATTTCATCTTTCAGAGTAGTCAATCTGTGGAATTCTTTACTGCAGAGGGCTGTTGAGGCTTGTTCATTAAAGATATTCAAAGCCAAGATTTGAATAGTTTTAGGAGAGCAAAGGGTTATGTGGAAAGTGGAGTTGATGATTACCGAGTCAGCCATGATGCCATTGAACGGTGGAGCATAATTAATGGGCTGAATGACCAAATTCCGCTCCGACATTTTATTGTCCATCACTAAGTTCAAGAACTGTTGATGTCATTACAACCAACCAAGAAGGCATGTACATGGTAATTAGTAATGGTCCAGCCAGCTTTGCACACATCCCATGAGTGAATAACGACAATAATGTTTTAAGCTTTGATTTTATCAACAGTCTATCCAAGTTCTTTTTTCTTATCCCGTTGTACTTGTTTAACATTTTCACCATTATCAGTTCTCCAGTCAGATTTTGTTTTCCTTGGTTTATCTGATGATCCTTTAATCCAGTTGTTACTGAAGGAATATTCTCCAGTGAAAGGATATCAATTCTACTAGAAAGACGTCCAATAATCTTTGCCAACAAATAAAACAGTCCTTCTATTTCATATGAAATCAGATACATTTAAATACCATTGTGCATTAGATAAGAGTAAACTAAAACTCTGACTGCACTAAATTCCCAATGGAAGGAACCACATTCTGCAGGTTACATTGTTTTCTTAACTGAAATATTGTTCAGACATCCAGAATAAATTGTGTTGGCTTAAAAGGCAGGATTACAGTGGATTTTGAACTGTTAGATACTACACCAGATAAGGTGCAAAAATGGAACTTTTTTTTGCTGCTGGGGATGTGCAAAGGCCTCCGAGAACATAAGTCTGCTGATTTCAACAGTCACATTCCACTGGGGAAAAATGTCTCAACAATATATGAGAAAATGTGAGAGAAACTCAGTAGGTTTGGCAACATCTGAGGAGAGAGAAACAGAGCTCACGATTCAAGTCCAGTTCTGAAGAAGAGGAACACCAGACTGGAGATGTTAACTCTGTTTGTGTTCTCTCTCCACAGTTTTTGCCAGACCTGATGAGAATGTCCAGCATTCTCTATCTTTATTGCAGATCTCCAGCAGCTACAGAGCTCCTGAGGTGGCTCAGTGGTTCACACGGGTGCTTCATAATGCTGGGGATACAGTTTCAAACCCATCCTTAGGTAACTGTCTATGTGGGCTTCCTCTTTGCAGAGCTAGTGCAGACTTGATGGGCTGAAAGGCCTCGTTCTACATTGCATGGATTCTATGATCTGCAGTATTTGGCTTTTATTGCAAAGATGACTAAGTCTGCTTTTACAGTAAGTTGCATTTTCTACACATATTAGTCTTTAGAGGAAAAGCAAAATTGAATCCAATGACGTTCAATATTTTTGGACTTGGGAGAAAATGAAGACTGCAGATGCTGGATATCAGAGTCGAAGACCGTGGTGCTGGAAAAGCACAGCCAGTCAGGCAGTATCTGAGGAGCAGGAGAGTCGATGTTTTGGGTATAAGCCCTTCATCAGGAGTGTGACTGGGAGGGCCAAGGGGGGATCTCTCAGCCCCATTGCATCATTCTTGATGAAGGGTTTATGCCAGTTAGAACAGAGTTGAGGAGAAACTTCTTCACCCAGAGAGTGGTGGGTGTGTGGAATGGTCTGCCCCAGAGGGCAGTGGAGGCCAAGTCTCTGGATACTTTCAAGAAAGAGTTGGATAGAGCTCTTAAGGATAGTAGGATCAAGGGTTATGGGGATAAGGCAGGAACAGGATACTGATTGGGGATGATCAGCCATGATCATAATGAATGGTGGTGCTGGCTCAAAGGACAGAATGGCCTACTCCTGCACCTATTGTCTATTGTCTATTGACTGATCGCCTGTATTTCAGATTCTCTGACCTGCAGTCGATGTCTGTGCTTTTCATCCTGTCACAAGCCCCCTCCCCAGAATTCTGCATGTCTCAATGAGATCACACATCATTCATTTCAGAGAAACCGAGCACTATTTCCTTACTCTCACAGAACTGAGAGGCTCCCAAAGGGATTATAGCAGATCCAAGAATATTGGAGTCAAAGAGTGTGGTGCTGGAAAAGCACAGCCAGTAAGGCAGCATCCGAGGAGCAGGAGAGTCGATGTTTTGGGCATAAGCCCTTCATCAGGAATGATGCAGTGGGGCTGAGAGATCCCCCCTTGGCCCTCCCAGTCTCACTCCTGATGAAGGGCTTATACCCAAAACATCGACTCTCCTGCTCCTCAGATGCTGCCTTACTGGCTGTGCTTTTCCAGCACCACAGTCTTCGACTCGGATATCCAACATCTGCAGTCCTCACTTTCTCCCAGGTCCAAAAATATTGAACGTCGTTGAATTCAATTTTGCTTTTCCTCGAAAGGCTAATATGTGTAGAAAACACAGCTTTAAACTGTGTCCTCTGGTTCGGGACTCACCCATCAGCGGAAACTTGCTTCCTGCCTCCAGAGTGTCCAATCCTTTAATAATCTTATATGTCTCAATCAGATCCCCTCTCAGCCTTCTAAACTCAAGGGTATACAAGACCAGTCGCTCCAATCTTTCAACGTAAGATAGTCCCACCATTCCGAGAATTGACCTCATGAACCTATGCTGCACTCCCTCAGTAGCCAGAATGTCTTTCCTCAAATTTGGAGACCAAAACTGCGCACAATATTCCAGGTGTGGTCTCACCAGGGCCCTGTACAGCTGCAGAAGAGCCTCTTTGCTTCTATACTCAATTCCTCTTGTTATGAAGGCCAGCATGTTATTAGCTTTCTTCACTGCCTGCTTTACCTGCATGCTTGCTTTCTTTGACTGATGTACAAGAACACCTAGATCTCGTTATACTGCCTTTTTACCTAACTTGACTCCATTTTGGTAGTAATCTGCCTTCTGGATCAGTCTCAGGATGAGGAATCATATCATAGAATCCCTACAGCATAGAAACAGGTCATTCAGCCACCATGCTACTTCCATCGGAAGAAAACAGTGTACACCAAGGAGGCCCACACACAGAGAATGTGTAAACCCCACACAGCTGAAAATGAAAAGTGAACCTGGGTCCCTGGTGCTGTGATGCAACAGTGCTGTCATGGAACCATCCTACTACTTTAGCACTCAGATAGGGAGAAAGGACTTCCATCAATGCGCTGTGGATCTTTGGAATTCTCTACCCCAGAGGGTTGCCCATCATTGAATGCATTTGAGGCAGGACAGATAGATTTTTGATCTCTCAGTGAACTGAGGGGTATGTGAAGTGGATGCAAAAGTGGAGTATTAATCATAGATCAGCCATGATTGTACTGAATGGGTCAAATGGTCCACTCGTGCTGCTGGTTCTTGTGTCCCAATGACTACCTATCACATTGTGCTCAGTGTCATAGGGAGGAGTGGTGTACAGGGAATGTCACTGGGCTAATCATCCATCAGGTTAATGCCAGAGGCACAGAAATCCCAACCCTATTACAGAAGTTGCTGGACTTTGAATTCAATAAAAATTAAAAGCTGGAAATGAGAGGATTCTCTTAGTGATGGCTGGTTGTATCTAACTTTGTTAATGGGATGCTAAATACCAAGGAGTTAAATGTAACAAGACAAACAAGTGTTCTCAACTAAGTAGTTATTACATTCAAATATATAACACTTTAAGGTCATTAGGTCCAAGGGTGAATTATATTCCATCACAAACAATGTTTAATTTGATACCCCAGTTTCTTTTTTAGTTTCAGTGTCTTGATTGGTTATTTTTTATTGAGTTTAATTTGCTTTCTGTTTTTTTTGCAAAAAGAGTGTTAAAATGTGTCTAAATCAGTTTCAATCAGGAGCTAGCTCTGTTTTATGACGTGTGTGCACGTGTGTGTTTGTGTGTAGTTTCGATAAATGTCTGACCAGAAGGTGGACCTTGTCTAAATGCATTTAACTGCTAGAGAACACATCAATTGCCATAAAACTAACAGCTCTTGTTGTGAAAACACATCTGTTTCTGTAATGTCCATTGTAAGGAAGGAAATCTGTCATCCTTATCTACATGTCACCCCAGAGGTTCAATAATGTGCTGATTCGGAACTGCCCACTGAAATGGTCTAGTCATTTCTAGGTAAGTTAGAGATTGATAACAAATGCTGACTTTGCCAACAACTGTGAAAAAAAATCAAGAAAAAACAAGTATTTGATACTCTGTGTTGCCTTTATTGAAATGTAGTGGGCTTTTGCATTTTGCTGCATATCTAAATTAATGATAATTAATGGCAGAAAGTACACTGAATCAAGGACTCTAGGACACATCCGGTGAAGTTAACGTTGTGGGATTGGAGAATCAATGACAAAATTCACCCTGACAAACAGTCAGCAAGAAATCCATTCAAATCTATTTCTCTGCTGCTCAGATAAGAAGATAATAAGAATCTGCTCCTTGAGGTGAGGCAGAACATGGAAAGGCAAGGGAACTAAAACAAAGGAGGTGTCAACTCCAATTGTTGGCTCTGACTTTAACTTGAATTCAGCTCTAAGATGATGACTCTTAAAACTGGAGTCAAGCCTATGAATTAGAAAAGAAAAATACTTTAATACACCCCATGTCTATGCAGCAAAGGTGCAGGTGGATGCTTATTGAGTACAAAGTCAGCTGAAATAGTGAAAAGGTGTCTGCTGATAAATACAGCAAATACTGTAAACACTCAGCAGGTCAAGCAGCAGCTACACTGACTTAAACAGAGTTAAGCTTTCAGAGCAATGACCTTTCATCAGGACGTGGGACAGTCTACAACATTAAAAGATTTTAATCCAGTAGAGAGAGAGAAAAACAAAAGAGATGGATAAGATGGAAGAAGGGAGAGATGTAATTGATGAGTGGGATGTTGATGCAAGGCTAAATGAAATGGTGATGAGACTTTTGGAGGAAGAGAAGTGATGGGAATGGGATTGACAGATGCAATACCAACAGTCCAAAACAAAGTGACAGATTATGACTTGAAACTGATTTTGGAGTCTGTAATGTATCTCATGAGAAAAATATCCCAAAGGTAAATTAAGCTTTGCCCTATTTTCCACAAAATTCCTTGAGTCAAACATTGTATTTTGAGCAAAAAGAGGTTTGAACTCAGGAGGTTATCCTTTGTGGAGATGCATTTGTCTTTGATGTTTCACATTCTCATGTTGGCGAGGCTGGCTTTGCTGGACAGAAACTGCATTACTGCTTTGTGGGTTTTGAAACACTGTCTTCACCTGACCTTCTCTAAAACACAAGAAGTAGACAACAAAAATCAAGCTCATCAGCCTTATCCATTTTTGACGTGTCCCTACTGAGCATCCTTCTCGTTATATCGGTCAATCCTTTCTGTCTTCAAGAAATTCATCCAATTACCTTTCGGACACTGTCTGCTTTATTGAGTCCATTACTCTCTAGCTGATATAGGTTTTATCTGACTTCTGTTATTGCCAATATTTAACTTGTGTCCCCAGTTATTTCAACCTTTCGCCACTGTGAACAATTCTTGCTTCCCTCAATTCAACAGAGACTGAATGACTCATGATAATGTCAGATGATATGATTTGAAGTTGGACTAAGCTACGCAGAATTGCAATGTTACAGAGACCCCAGGAGCCTGTTGTGTCCATCAGATATTACAGAATGACTGTCAAAGCCAGTTCCTTGGGTTACAGAATCAGTACAGCCTTATACATGGCATTTGACACTCTTATCTCTAAGTTAGAAAAATAAACAGAAGAGATCTCAAGCAGGAGATTACTGAAAACAAAGTGCAGTACAAAAAGCCTGTATCATTGTTGTTATTTTTCTGTGGCTTTATCTGTTCTACTCCCTTTTACTTTTGCAACAAAGAGTTTTTGCAATTATATGCAAAAGGGTGTGGAGTTTCTGCTTTGGGTGCAGCTGATGATGATTGCCAAAATTACATTGTTTTTCGAAAGTCTTTATCCCTCATGTCTCCATCCCAATTCACTTGTTCATTGACTGCGTCTGAGCAGATTGTCCTTGCTTCGTTTTTTGTGTAAGATATGGGCATTTGGTGCAATTGGATGAATGCAGCTGAAAATGACTTTCAGGTTTACAAAATTCTTCATTTTTAATCAAAGAGTCTGTCCACCACGGCTGGATGATCTGATTTTAAAGAAGGGAATATGACATTTCAAGGAAATGCGGAAAGCAATGGCTAATTACATTGAAGTTCAATCAGTAATTGTTATAGTACATTAAAAACATTGTACCCAAAGCTTTTTAAACATGCCTATGGCTGTCATTTTGTTCAATGTGGCTTGGTTTGTAATGGAGGGATGTCAACAGTGTGAGTTCAATTCCTGCACTAGCTAAGGTTAGCATGAAGGACAGTCCCTTTCAACGCTTCCCTCAATTGTGGTAACTCTCAGGTTAAACCACCACCAGTCATCTGTCTCTCTGTCTATTTTTTTCTTTCTTTCACTTTCTGTTTTTCTCTTTCTTTCCTCTCTCTCTCTCTCTCTCTCTCTCTCCTCTTTCTCTGGTGAGAGAGGACCGCTATGGTGTGCTCTGAATCTGGCAATTTCACTTTACTATCCTTTCACCAGACGAATCAGTTTAATGTGAAGAGATCGTTTACACATCCACAAACAGAGACAATAACGTGCCATGGTGATAAGGGGTTGTGGTCACTCATGTGGCATTTAATGGAACGTTTTTAAAACTGATGCAAAATTTCACAGATTTGCACTGGGTCCAGCTTGCATTTGGAATTCCTCCGCATTTTGGTCAATTTTATATGAATTGCACTGAACAAATATAACTGAGCAGAAATTATTAAATTAGTAAATTGGAGGAAGTTCAGAAAAAAAATTACAAGGATGTTGCTGGAAATGAACATTAGAGACATAAAAGTGGTCACAAAGCTAGTTCTCTTTTTTGTCTAAAAGCTGTTCCTTGGCTCAAGGATACTCTCACCTTGATTTTCTTCAGAAGGGGAATAAACCAGGCTGGGCTCTGATCAGACTGGTTTGGCTTAGAGATGAAAAGAACGTTGAGAGACTTTTTGGTTATATATAAATAGATGAGACTTCAGGCTAAAGTGGTCATGTTTTAGAAGTGACCTGTATAATGAAAGGGGAGTGGTCAGCTCTTTGGCTGAGCTGAGCAGTTTAGTTCAGTCCAGAACTGGTTGGAAGTTCAATAGTGAGCTGTGTGGAAACTCTCTCTTCTGCCCTTCTAACTTCAACTTGCAAGCATCTGACCCTTTTTTGTACTGTGTTTTTAAGGGGGTTTGCTTATTGGGACTGTTGTGTATATTTGGAACAGCATAATTAAATCTAGTTTGGTTAGACTGAGTTCTGTAGGGGTTCTTTATCCTGTTCTTTATGTTTCTTTGTGTCATTTGGTAAATACATGTTTTGTCTGTTTTAAACCTGGTAACCAACCTAGCCACCTTAATCTCGATAATTTTCACTGGACACTTACTGAAACAAACTGTCAAGTTATCGTCTGGGCTGCCTGATTAAGAATGTTTTGAGAGGTCTTGCCTCATCCATAACCGACTGGGGGCTGTATGTGGGATTTCAAACAGTGAGTGGTCGGTGCTAGTGTCTTTATTTTGGGTGTTGGTTTGGTCGGGTGGACAAAGCTTGGGATAGTAATGGGTCTTTCAGTTGCCAAATGTTTTCTGGATGTGGATGCAGTGAGTTTGGAAGTTTTGCAAAAAGTGAATAAGACCAAGTTTCAAGAATTGGCAGACAAGCTGGAATTGGACCTGCCTGCTTCTGTGAGGACAGGAAAGATAATTACATCAGTACCTCAGCATTTAAACTTGCCAGAGATGCCAGCAGAATCTATCGAGATGGCAAGAATTCAATTGCAAATGAAGCACCTTGAATTAGAGGCGAGAGATAAGGAAAGGGCAGCAGAAATGAAACAGTGTGAGTTACGATTAAAAGCAGAAGAGAGGGAAAAAGAGAGAGCAGAGAAAGAAAAAAAACATGAGTTTTTGAACTTCAAAACTAACACTTATAAAAGAAAGTCAGCTTAAAGGGCTGGAGATAAAGGCTGAGGGTCGGCTTAGTGAGGAAGAGAGTGAGAATGAACAAGCCCCTGGTAGTCAGAAGCCGAGTGAGAAACTGTTTAAGTATGTTCAGGCATTGCTTAAATTTGATGAGAAGGATGCGGAAGCCTTTTTCATCTCATTTGAAAAGGTGGTTAAACAAATGCAGTGGCCAGTGGTAAGGTGGGTTTTGTTGATTCAATCAAAACTTGCAGGTAGGACAAGTGAAGTATATGCATCCCTATCAGAGGAGATATTTGGGGAGTAGGAGGAGGTGAAAAAAAAAATCTTAAGTGCATATGAGCTTGTACCAGAAGTCTATAGACAAGGTTTCAGGAATCTAAAGAGGGAGCTTGGTCAAACCTATGTTGAGTTTGAAAGGATCAAACAAGAATAATTTCGACAGGTGGATAGGAACTTTAAAATTGAGCAAAGCTGTGATGCCCTTAGAGGGGTAATTATTTTACTAGAATTCAAAAATTCACTGCCTGAAGTCGTGCAAACTCATGTGGAAGAGCAGAGAGTTAAAACAGTAAGGTTAGCGGCTGAAGTGGCTGATGATTATGAGCTGGTCCATAAAACACGGTTTGGCTTCTAGAATCAATTTCAGTCCATGGGAGATAGAAACGGGGGCAAAGACAAATCCTCATGTGGAAAGGGAAAGGTAGATCTCAGTGAAGATTATAAGGATAACTTCCCATAGGGTAAAAAAGAAACCATTGAGGGGACAAAGATGTTAAAAAGCACCGGTGTATTCATTGTAATAAAGTGGGCCACACAATATCATAGTGTCGGTGGGCTAGGAGAAAGCCAGATGTAGGAAAACTGGACAAGCCTGGGAGTTTTGTTGGACAAATATCAAAAAGCACAAGGGAAGTTAGACAACTGCCTCAGAGTGTGCAAGATGTTCAGACATTGAGTAAGGAGGAACTGCCAGATCTGCTTAAAAGTATACATGCAAGGGCAAAGTTTAATCACATAGGTCAGGAGGTTACAGTATTACGGGACGCAGGATCCTCTCAGTCTGTAATGCTGAAGGATGAGGAAACATGCACTCCTCAGAGACTATTGCCAGATAAGGTACTGGTAACAGGAATCCATGGTGAGATAAAAAGTGCTCTGTTATGTAAAGTGAGGCTAGAGAGTCCAGAAAAGAGTGAAGAATTTGTGGTAGGAGTACTGGACAAACTCTCAGCTCCAGGATTACAATTTGTCCTTGCAAATGATATAGCTAATTCACTGGTAGTCGTGCTGCCTACTCTAGTTGAAAAGTCAGTGGAGACACAGGCAACTGAAGACATGGAGAATGTTTATCCAGAAATTTTCCCTGATTGTGTGATCAAAAGATTACAGAGGCACATTCTGAGGCAGGACGGATCAAAAGGCACAGATAAGGAAGCTGACATAGTGTTATTTGAGACTTTTTTTTGATCAGATAAGTGGAACAGAGAAGGAGCAAGTATTTTTAGCTCTGCTAAGCTGATTGAATTATAGCAGAAAGGTGGGAACTTAAAACAGTTATATCAAAGGGCATCTACTGAGAAGGAGAGTGAATGTATCCCTGTGTTTTATTACTTAACAAATGATGTCTTAATGAGAAAGTGGAGACCATCGTACATACAAACAGAGGAGAAATGGGCAGAGATTCATCAAATTGTTTTGCTAGAGGGTATAAAAGAGGGTGCTGCAAGTGGCGCATGAGCTATCACTTGGAGGCCACTTAGGGGTGAGGAAAACACAGGCTAAAATACAAAGACATTTTTACTGGTCTGGACTATACAAGGATGTAGCTGAGCTTTGCCAGAAGTGTCATACATGTCAGCTAATTGGAAAACTACAGGCAGTGATAAAACCTGCCCCTTTAATACCTATTCCAGCATTTGAGCAACCTTTCACAAGAGTCTTAATTGATTGACTAGGTCCCCAACCTCAAACAAACAATGGGAATAAATATTTATTTACAATAATTGATGTGTTGACTAGATTTCCAGAGGCAATCCTATTATGCATCATCACAGCTAAAAGGGTTAGAGAAGAATTACTTAAATTTTTTACTCGATATGGACTGTCAATAGAGATCCAGTCAGATCAAGAACTAATCTTCACATCCAAACTATCCAAGGAGGTTAGGAATAATTAAGGAATAAAGCAATTCAAATCTACTGCGTACCATCCGAAATCGCAGAAATTGCTAAAGAGATGGCAACAAAGACTAAAGACCATGCTGAGGACTTATGGTCAGGATTATCCAGATGATTAGGATAATGGAGTTCTGTTTGGACTTTTTGTGATCAGAGATACACCGAATGAGCCAACCAAATTCAGTCCATTTGAATTAATTTGTTGTGCATGAAGAAAGATGCCCGTTAAAATCGATTAAGGAGAAATTAACCAATCAGAATTCAAAGACCACCCATTTGGACTATGCGTCAAATTTTAGGGAATGACTAAATAGGGCTGGAGAGTTGGCTAGGCAGCATTTAATAGTATCACAACATACAATGAAACAGAAAGTGGATACAAAATCACAAATTCACAATTTTGCAATTGGGGTAAGGTATTGGTGTTACTTTCAGTAACATGTGAGCCTATAAAAGTGAGGTCTAGTGGACCTTAGCAAATAGAGAAGAAATTGAGTGTGGTGAACTACTTGATAAGGATACCAGACAGGAAGAAATCTCACAGAGTGTGTCATGTGATTATGCTCAGAAGGTTTTGTTGACAGGGAAGGAAAGCAAGAGGAGAAGGTGTTAATGATTACAGCACAGAAGGAAGAACCAAACTCAGAGGATTCTGAATTGGACATTCCTCAAATCAGATTGGACAATGAGGAAGTTATCAAAAATTGGGATAAATTATTGAGTTACCTTCCACAAGAAAATCAAAATGACCCAAAAGAGTTATTGTTATCATATGGGGATATATGCGGAAATAAACTGGGAAGTACTAACATAATTTTGCATGATGTAGAGATAGGAAATGCTGTTCTGATTAAGCAACATCCTTACAGGCATAACTCTCTATAGTTGGCACAGGTTCAGAAGGAGATAGAGTGCATGCCCCAAGATGGCATAATTGAAGTGAGTTACAGTGACTGGATCTCACCTATGGTCATGGTACCAAAGCCAGATGGTACCGAATGGTTGTGTGTGGACGATCACAAAGTCAACGCCATTACAAATACTGATGCATATCCAATTCCAAATTTCTAGGATTGTGTCAAAAAGGTGGGACAAGCAACTTACATTTCTAAGTTGGACTTGCTCAGAGGCTACTGGCAAGTACCTCTGTCAGAGAGAACAAAGACAATTTTGGCTTTCGTAGCGCCAAATGGACTATATCACTTCAAAGTCATGCCATTTGGTATCAAAAATGCTCCAGCCACATTTCAGAGTTTGCCAGATTACCTATCTGTGTGGTGAATATGGATGACTTGGTGATTTTTAGTCAGTCGTGGAAGAAACATTTACTGCATTTATCGGATTTGTTTGATCGCCTTTGGAAGGCAGGCTTGGTGATAAACGTGGCTAAAAGTGAATTTGCCAAAGCCCAAGTTACATTCCTGGGTCATATTATTGAACATGGACAAATGCACCCATGTGATATGAAAACAAAAGTAATTGGGGAATTTCCCACACATTGACGAAAAGAGCACTACTACGACTTTTAGGATTGAATGGATTTTACCAAAAGTTTGTGCCGAAACTTAGCAGTGTTGCTGCTCCATTCACCAAATTGTTAAAAAAGGGCAAAAGGATTCAGTGGACAGTGGACTGTCAAAAGACATCTGACAGCCTAAAAACTGTGTTCACCACTGCCCCAATATTAACCACACCGGATTACATGAAGCCGTTCAAGGTGGCTATTGATGCCAGTGATGTGGGGGTCAGTGTGGTCCTATTGCAGGAGGATGATAAAGGAATGGAAAGACTAGGAATGCATCTGAGACAATCATATACACTGATCATAACCCATTGACATTTGTGGAAAAAGTTAAGGACAAAAACGCCAGCCTGTTCAGATGGAGCTTGTTGTTGCAGCCATTCAATTTGACAATTGTGCAGGTGGCAGATCGCAAAAACGTGATTGCCGATGTGTTATCGAGACTCGAGTGAGATATGGAGGCGTTTGGTGGTGGGTGTACAGTGGCCTGAATTTGCACGTGTTTGTGCATATTTGCATGTTTATAGTTAGTATTGTGTATATGTGTGTTCGACAACTAATCGGTTGTTGAAGGGTTAGAAATGCAGCCATCTTTTGGAATTGCTAGTTAATTTTTTTAAAGGGGGAAGTGTCACAAAGATAGTCCCTTTCTTTTGTCTAAAAGCTGTTCCTTGGCTCAAGGATAGTCTCACCTTGATTTTTTTCGCAGGGATAATAAACCAGGCCGGGATGTGATCAGACTGGTTTGGTGCAAAGATGAAAAGGATTTTGAGCGACCTTTTGTTTATATGTAAGCAGATGAGACATCAGGCTAAAGTGGTCATGTTTTAGAAGTGACCTGTATAATGAAAGGGGAGTGGTCAGCTCTCTAGCTGAGCTGAGCAGTTTAGTTCAGTCCAGAACTAGTTGGGAGTTCAACAGTGAGCTGTGTGGAAACTCTGTCTTCTGCCCTTCTAACTTCAACCTAAAAGCATCTGACCCTTTTTTATAATGTGTTTTAAAGGTGGTTTGCTTATTGAAATTGTTGTGGATATTTAGAACAGCACAATTAAGTCTAGTTTAGATAGACTGAGTTCTGTAAGGGTTCTTTATTGTGTTCTTCATGTTTCCTTGTATAATTTTGTGAATAATTGTTTTCTTTGTTTTAAACATGGTAGTCAAACTCGTTAACTTAATCTGGGTAATTTTTACTGTACTCTTACCATAACAAATTGCCAAGTTATGGTCTGGCTGCCTGCTTAAGAATATTTTGAGTGGGCTGGCCTAGTCTATAACAAAGTTGACTGGATAGACTGGAATTTTTTTTCACTATAGTGTAGGAAGTTATGGGGTGACCTTCATGAGGTTTACAAAATCATGAGGGGTATAGATAAGGTGAATTGCAAGGGTCTTTTTCCTAAGATGGGGAGTTCAAAACTGGGGACATATTTTTAGTGAGAACAGAAGAAGTTTTAAAAAGGACACGAGGGCATTTATTTTTACACAGAGAGTGGTTTATGTGTGGAATGAACTGCCAGAGGAAGTGCTGGATGCAGACACAGTTACAACATTTAAAAGACATTTGGAGGAGGACATGAATAGAAAAGGATATGAGTCAAATGCAAAGAGGAGGGAGCAGTTTAGTTTGGGAACATGCTTGGCATGGACTAGTTGGACTGTTTCCATGCTATATGACTATAGGAGTCTATAAATTCAAGATCCTATTTTTGACAGGGGTTAGGTTGGAGAGAGGAATGCTTCACCATGAATTGGGAGAATCAGAGGAACAATGTACCTTTGGTTAATCTGGCTAGCAGAGGTTATTGAGTCTTTGACAGGTTTGAACATTGTGAGTAATGACATACATCTTTACAAAAGCAGGAGGAACTTTTTTGATCCATGACATGCTTTCTGAGTCTTAACTTCTCTAACATAATCACACCGTTCCAGACATTAAGCTTTCCTTAACTCTCAGAATATGGCAGAGACTACTTAGGATCGAATTAAGGAAGTAATTCTTCATTCAACGGGTAGTAAAACTATGAAATTTGATTCCACGGAAAGCTGTGGAGGCCAAATCACTCAATATATTCATGAAAGTCATAGATAAGTCAATTTTAAAAGCATGAAGGGATATGGGTACAAATATGAGGCAATGATATTAAGATAAAGGGTCAACCATAATTGGAGTGAATGGTGGAACAGAGTCAAAGAGCCGAATGGCATACTCTTGCTACTAGTTTCCATGTTTATATGTTTATTCTGTTACGACACTGGGTAAGCCCTCCTGCTTAATGAGTTTTGAGAAGATTTGTAGCAATCATCCCAACATCCACAAATTTCAGTCTCAACATCCACAAATGAAGCTGCATTAGAACATTTATTCAATGAGCTGCAGCACAGAGGAACTACGCAGAGCAAAGGAAAATCACCTATACAATGTATTCAATAAGAATGGGTACCCAGTGAACACAGTCCACTGATTTCTCAGCAACAAACCCAAATAAGCAGACAAAACATAGAAACCTTAGCCACTCTCCCCTATATCAAGTGTTACATTGTTATTCAGAACACTTGGTGCTATCAGATAGTTCTGTTAGCTTTTTAACTCTCTTAAAGGTACAGTACACCCACAGCTTCAGAGCAATACTTTGAGGAAATTGTGGGTCAAATGCTATCAAATGGTACTGATTAATTTAATATGTCTGGTCGGCATGGACGAGTTGGACCGAAGGGTCTGTTTACTTGCTGTACATCTCTATGCCTCTATGATTCTATGCATGTGAGATCTCCCATGAGCAAGACATCTGACGTAAACCTAAGATCCAAGCCAACACTTCAGAAGCATTTCATTGGCTAAAAAGCACTTTGAGATTTCCTCTCTTTTTGAAAAAGCCTGGACAAATGCAAGTATTCTGTTTTCCTTTTCTATCTGAGGGAATTGGGCATTAACGTCCATTTAATGTGAGCTTCCTTCAAGTATCAGCCCCAAGATACTCTGACAGAGATCGAATGATCAAAGTCACAGCCCTTTCTTTCTGATATTAATGTGTTATATCACGTACCTCACCAGCCCCAGGAAATGTATTCTGAAATACAAACTGCGAGGGGATTTCAGTCTCAGACAGTATTCCCCTGCTTCGCACAAAGAAAGAAAAATATACCCAGAAATCAGCTTCCGATTCAAGTTGCGACATTTTGTGTACATCAAGAGATTACATTATGATTATCACTAACTTCTTTCACGTTTCTTTAATGTGCCCAGGGAGAACATTACAAAACTTTCTGACGGTTCTATTGCCTTTGCAGTGGGAGACTAATTTAAATATAAATATGCTGGTGATGTATCCCACCTCTCCCTAGCTGCACTCGAACCCACTCCATAAACAAGGCCACAGGCAAAATGAACTGGAGGTAGGTTACATGCTCGTCAATTCCTTTTTTTCAATGTACCAGCAATCAATCCTCTCCTGCCCATGTTAATACTGAGTCTCCTGGCACTGCTACTGAGAGTTACGATTTACAGGAAAGGAGACAAACCAAAGGAGAAAGGGACAATGTTTGGCTGAGAACTTGGAGCTAAGTCCAGTTCTTGCAATGGAACATCACCCAACAATAAAGGTATATTAGGGAAACACAGAAAGCCAGTGAAGTGACAGGCTTTGTGCTTAATTACTTTTTCTCTCAATTTTGAAAGAAAGAATTGAGGTTTTATTAAGTGCAATTTGCTCTACTGATAATTTGGTTGCTTACTGCCTGTGAAAGAAGACAGCTTGATGGCTAATACCTGACTTTGTTCCTTCACACGATGCCTTCGCAGAGTCTGGAGATAGACATGTAGGGTATAATTAGCTCCAATTTATACTGCCATTTCAATTTTAATTCAATGGGAAAACAAATTCAAAATAAAAGGCAGACCTATTGTTAGGAGACAGTGATACATGACTCTATAGTTAGCTGCTAGCCAGTGTATTCGTGAACATGAGCTACCTTTACCCTCTGTTCAAGATCAGAGCTGGCACAATCAGGAGACTGTCTGTCTGAGGCAGATTTGGACAATTAGATACTGGGGTTTCAGCTTTAGGGACCACAGAATCTCAACATTTGGATCAACTCCAGGCCTCAGCAACATCAATCTCTCAACATGCCACTAAAATCCAAAATGGAAGCTGTCTAAGAGTTTTCAATAAGAAACATCAAATCCCGCCCCCTGAAGGTCGGAGCTGCTTGTTTAACAGAAATGGCAAAGGCAGATGGCAGCCAAATACAGGTGGTACTCTTGGCACCACTTGGAAGGCCATCAAAGGCTGATGACTATCTGGTGCAAACCGGTTTCAGTAAACAAAAGCGACAGATAAACGATAATTGGTTCTGTGGTAAAACCGACAACTGTTACACACCAAACTGTTCAACTTTCACCAAAGTAACATTATAAGGTCCTACCCTGAACCCTCTAACAACTTTAAAGAGCTTCAGGGGTTGTGTATCAGAGGCAAATCAGTGTCTTGTTTCCTGATCCCTCACACTTTGTCAATACCTTTGAAAAATCCAAACTCGTGGAGAGGAATAAGGTCCTCAAAGAAGCTCCTGGACTGCAAATTTTAAACCTGATACCTCTGAATCCTCATCTTGTGTCAACTTGAGGAAACAAGTAGTTCCATATAACATTCAATAACAACAAACGCTTGCATTTAATTGACACCTTTGGTGCAATAAATTATTCCAAAGCATTTCACAAGTGTTACAAAATGGAAATATGACTTCAGTGATGTAACGAGATTCCTGTTCAGATGGCCAATTAGTTAGTCAAGGAGGTAGATTTTAACAAGAATCTTAAATAAGCAAAGTGAGGAAGAGCTGCTGATAGTTTTAGGTGGTGAGGGGAGTTTCAAATCTTAGGCTGAGACAGCAGAAGACTCCATTGTTGGAGTGATTCAAACTGGGGTTCCTCATGAGACCAGAATTAGAGGAACACTGATATTTCAAAGAGTTTTGGAGCTGGAGAGAGGAACCAGCCCTTGGAGGGATTTAAAAACAAGGGCGAAGATTTAAAAATCAAAATGTTGTCAGAGTCAATGTAGGCCAATGAGCAAAGGGTTGACTGAGGATTGGGACGAGGTGTAAGTTAAGACAGAGGGCAGCAGAGGTTTTAAATAACCTCAAGTTTACAAAGGGCAGAATGTGGAAGGGAAACCTGGAAAATTCTGGAGTAATCAAGGCTTGATATGAGAGTTCCAGAAGCAGGTGTGACTGAATGGGGTGAAGATAGGTGACAGTACAGGGATCACACAAGATGATGAAGTAAATACGTGACTCACAGTTTATCGTAGGATCAAATGTGACAATGGATTTGTGATCACTGAGGTTGCTGTTGACAGGAAGGAGGCAGTCTGTTTGTAGGGAATAGAATACAGAGCAAGGATTGAAGCAATGGCTTTAATCCTCCCAACACTGAAATGAAAGAAACGTCTTTTCATCCAGATCTGGGTGTCAGATAAGCATGCTGATAATATCGCGGAGATGTTGAGTGAAGTGGGAATGAGATTGTCTTCACTGTATGTGTGAACGTTAATGCTGTGCTTTTGGGTGATGACATCAAGAGGCAACAAATAGACGAAACACAGGAGTGAGTGAAAAATAGTTATCTCGATACTGCTGTGATAGAGTGATTGCTAATATGTAAATTATGAAGTAAATATGGAAAATAGGATCATGGAAATTGTTGTATAATCACATAAAGTGATGCAATGTCCTACGCAGTGATTTAGTTTATGCTCTGAGTGGCATATGTAACAGCCTGAACAAGAAACCTCCATGGAAGATCTGTGCTCACACTGTATGCCTTACTGTTATCATTGTTTGTCTTCTCTTTGGAAAGTTAATAAAACAGGCAGACTTCAGGGGTAACTGTGATAACAGGGAGAGGAGACATGGCAAGTGGATCTCTGGTTTGGAATGGAATCAGGTAGAAGTTCCTACCCACCTGGTTGAGAGTTAAGAAATAATGGAAGACAACGTGACATTTTCCCAAGTGACCACGGCTGGCACCTTATGGGATTTGAGCTGAAAAATGTGTTGCTGGAAAAGCACAGCAGGTCAGGCAGCATCCAAGGAGCAGGAGAATCAACATTTTGGGCATAAGCCCTTCTTCAGGAAGGTCAGATTTTCCTGCTTATGCCTGAAACGTCAATTCTCCTGCTCCTTGGATGCTGCCTGACCTGCTGCGCTTTTCCAGCAACACATTTTTCAGCTCTGATCTCCAGCATCTGCAATCATCACTTTCACCTTATGGGATTTGCTGCCTTTACCAAATGTAGTACAGGAAAAGGGATCCATGAGATAGTTCACTGCCAACAATCATCATTGGTTTTTGTTTTGCCTTGAGCTTATGGAGTGATTACTGGTTGAGGATTCATCACCGTAGAACATCAATGGGGGAGTCCTAGTTTGCAACTGTATCGCAATGATAGCAATGGATACCATTAGTCAGGCCGACAGAATAGATCTTTAGGAAGCTGCTGCAGACATATCTACACCCTCTGAAATTCAGAATCTCCACCCATAGGCTGTGAGAGACTTCAGTAGAATATATGGATCAATATACCTTGAAAATTAACTGGTTCAAAACCATTACCTGATAGAGAAGGGAATGTGCTTTATCAAATTGAATGTCACAAATGGGTTGAGAAGGATGTGGAGAAACAGTTCAGGTCAAAGTCATGTAACATGTCATTTGTGACTTTGGTAAGAGTTGGTTCAGTCTCACAACAGGAATGTTATGATCCAATCCTAGACCAAAATCTGGCTGGATAAAATCATATCGCTTTTTAAAAATTTTACGAGATTGTCATTCACTGAGATGTAGGACACAAGGCTGAAAATGTTCTTTCATAATGAAACGAAAGTTTGTTACACAAAAGAACGAAAGAAATAATCCTTCAAAATAAGGAACACAGTGTGTCAGATCTTAAGACACACATCAAAACCAAATCTTATCGATTCCAAACACCATCACTTTACAACAACTCAAATCCTGAGAAATCACACTTCTGTATCAACAATTGGTTGGTTTGATTTAATTGTTTTTCCCTCACTTTGCCTTAAGTCTTCTTACATGAATACACAGAAAATTGAAAAGTTAGATTTTCTCAGCTTTTCAATAATCTTCAGTTTTCTAACCAAACACTTCTGGTCTGGAAGCTTCAAGCTACACCTTTTACACCGAGGTAACTGACCTTTCCCTGAACTTTCCTCTACTCTTTTCTAGGAGAGAAATCATATTTGTCTCTGGCTCCATTCAGGTCACACACAAACTTGCCCTAAAAGCTTTTGATCGCTGGGTTTTCAAAACAAAAATGACTCCTTAATTACTGTAAACCAAAAGCAAACTAATGCGTTTCAATATTTACTCTTGATGTAGCAAACCCCCCAAAATAAACAATCTACCATTAATACTCCAGGTGGCTTACAGTCACCTGCTCTCTGAGAGATAATAAATTGGGTTCCTGTTCCATAAAGGACTCTAACCTTGTTTGTTTTTAAACCTTTCACAAAAGTAACCAACATTCCCATACCACTAACTTGAAATCCAAATTTTAAAAAAATCTTATATAAACTTTTCAATCTGATTGGGGTGATTCAAGCATGAAGTTCTGAGATAGGTGGGCACAGTTTTGAGAAGCACCAAGGTTTTGGAGAGGAAAAGAAGATTGAAAATGAGATCATGGTTTACAAAGATGGTGGGGTCAAGGTTCTTTTTTGATAGAAGGGTTCAAGAAACTCAAAGTTGATTGATTTCAGGAGGAGTGAAAATGATAGACTTAAACAACAGCGGGACAATATCTGAAGAGCAAGGACCATAGAAGCATACTTTGGAGGGTTTTCATCTCTGCAATCTGTCTCTAAACTCCATCCTATCCCTAAACTATCGATAGAGGTGGCACGATGACTCAGTCATTACTACTACTGCCACACAATGCCAGGGACCCAGGTTCGATTCGAGCCTTGGGTAATTGTCTGTGTGGAGTTTGCACATTCTCCCAGTGTCTGAGTGGGTTTCCTCCAGGTGCTCCGGTTTCCTCCCACAATCCAAAGATGTAGGGGTGAGGGGAATTGGCCACACTAAATTGCCCATAGTGTTCGAGGATGTGTAGGTTAGATTCATTCGTCATGGAAAATGTTGAACAATAGGGGAACAGTTCTGAGTGGGATGCTCCTTGGAGAGTCAGTGTGGACTTGTTGGGCCAAACAGCCTGTTTACACACTGTAGGGATTCTATAATAATCAGTTTACTGATGATGCAACATTATTTCACTTTGTATCTCGTTTATAGGAACCAGGGGATTATGCACCACTGATGAAACAAAATGCTGAGAATTCCATTCCCAATGTTAAAATATCATGTGGGGAGAATGTGAATTTATATAGTTTGACAAGAATAGAGGAGCTAAATATTATTTGGCTAAAGGGAGACCACAGAAAGCTACAGAACAGAGGGATTTGGGAGTGGTTGCGCGTGCAACACAAAGAGCTAGCATCCAATCTCGTTGGGTAGTAGGGAAGGCAGACAAAGTGTTGCGCTTTATTTCAAAGGGAATGGAGTAGAAAAGTATGGAGATCTTGCTAAAACTGTACAAGTCACTAGTCAGACCAGAGCAAGAATACTGTGAACAGTTTACAGCCCCTTATCTGAGGAAAGATATACTGGCATTACAGGCAGTCAGAGAAGGTTCACTTCACTGATCCTGGATATGGCTTAATGAGGAGAGGTGGAGTAGGTTGGGCCTATACTTGGAGTTGAAAAGAATGAAAGATGATCTTATTGAAACATACAAGGCTCTTTGAGACTTGACAGGATAACTGCAGAAAGGTTGCTTCCCCTTGTGGGAGTGTGTCGAACTAGAGGACATCATCTCAGAATTAAAGGACCTGCATTTAAGACCGAGATGAGGTGGAATTTACTCTCTCAGAATTTTGAATCTGTGCAGTTTTAGTCACAGAGGGTTGTTGAGGCTGGGCCATTAAGCTTATTCAGGATTCAGATGGTAAAACAGGGGGAGGTGTGGATTTGTTGGTCAAGGACAGTATTACAGTTGCAGAAAGGATGTTTGGGGACTCGTCAACTGAGGTAGTATGGGCTGAGGTTAGAAACAGGAAAGGAGAGGCCACCCTGTTGGGAGTTTTCTATAGGCCTCCGAATAGTTCCAGAGATGTAGAGGAAAGGATAGCAAAGATGATTCTCGATAGGAGTGAGAGAGACAGGGTAGTTGTCATGGGGGACTTCAACTTTCCAATTATTGACTGGGAACACTATAGTATGAGTACTATAGATGGGTCAGTTTTTGTCCAGTGTGTGCAGGAGGGTTTCCTGACACAGTATGTAGACAGGCCAACAAGGGGTGAAGCCACATTAGATTTAGTACTGGGTAATGACCCCGGCCAGGTGTTATACTTGGAAGTAGGTGAGCACTTTGGTGATAGTGATCACAATTCTGTTATGTTAACTTTAGTGATAGTAAGGGATAGGTGTATACCACTGGGCAAGAGTTACAGCTGGGGGAAAGGCAATTCTGATGCGATTAGGCAAGATTTAGGAAGCGTAGAATGGGGAAGGAAACTGCAGGGGATAGGCACATTAGAAATGTGGAGCTTATTCATGGAAAAGCTCCTGAGTGTCCTAGATAAGTATGTACCTGTCAGGCAGGGAGGAAGCTGTAGAGTGCGGGAGCCGTGGTTTACAAAGGAAGTGGAATCTGATCAAGAGGAAGAAGAAGGCTTATGTTAGGATGAGATGTGAAGGCTCAGTTAGGGTGCTTGAGGGTTACAAGGTAGCCAGGAAAGACCTAAAGAGAGAGCTCCAGAAGAGCCAGGAAGAGACATGAGAAGTTGTTGGCGGATAGGATCAGGATAAACCCTAAGGCTTTCTATAGGTATTTAAGGAATAAAAGAATGACGACACTAAGATTAGGGCCAATCAAGGATAGTAGTGAGAAGTTGTGTGTGGAGTCAGAGGAGATAGGGGCAGAACTAAACGAATACTTTTCAACAGTATTCACTCTAGAAAATGACAATGTTGTCGAGGAGATTACTGAGATACTAGCTACTAGGTGGGATTGAGGTTCACAAGGAGGAGGTATTAGAAATCCTGCAGAGTGTGAAAATAGATAAGTCCCCTGGGCCAGATGGGATTTATCCTAGGATCCTCTGGGAAGCCAGGGAGGAGATTGCCAAGCCTTTGGCATTGATGTTTAAATCGTCACTGTCTACTGGAATAGTGTCAGAAGACTGGAGGATAGCAAATGTGGTTTCCCTGTTCAAGAAGGGGAGTAGAGACAACCCTGGTAATTATAGACCAGTGAGCCTCACTTCAGTTGTTGGTAAAGTGTTGGAAAAGGTTATAAGAGGTAGGATTTATAATAATCTAGAAAAGAATAATTTGATTAGGGATAGTCAGCACAGTTTTGTGAAGGGTAGATCATGCCTCACAAACTTTATTGAGTTCTTTGAGAAGGTGACCAAACCGGTAGATGAGAGTAAACCGGTTGATGTGGTGTATGTGGATTTCAGCAAGGGTTCGGTAAGGTTCCCCACAGTAGACTATTGTACAAAATGAGGAGGAATGGGATTGTGGGAGATATAGCAGTTTGGATCAGTAATTGGCTTGCTGAAAGAAGAGAGAGGATGGTGGTTGATGGGAAATATTCATCCTGGAGTCCAGTTACTAGTGATGTACCGCAAGGGTCAGTGTTGGGTCCACTGCTGTTCGTCACTTTTATAAATGACCTGGATGAGGGCTTAGAAGGGTGGATTAGTAAATTTGCAGACGACACTAAGGTCGGTGGAGTTGTGGATAGTGACGAAGGATGTTGTAGGTTACAGAGAGACATAGATAAGCTGCAGGGCTGGGCTGAGACGTGGCAAATGGAGTTTAATGCTGACAAGTGTGAGGTGATTCACTTTGGTCGGAGAAACCAGAATGCAAAGTACTGGGCTAATGGTAAGAGTCTTGGTAGTGCAGATGATCCAGGTACATAGATCCTTGAAAGTTGCCACCCAGGTTGACAGGATTATTGAGAAAGCATACAGTACTTTAGCTTTTATTAACAGAAGGATCGAGTTCCAGAACCATGAGGTTATGCTACAGCTGTACAAAACTCTGGTGCGGCCGCACTTGGAGTATTGTGTACAGTTCTGGTCACCACATTATAAAAAGGATTTGGAAGCTTTGGAAAGGGTGCAGATGAGATTTACTGGGATGTTGCCTGGTATGGGGGGGAAGGTCTTACGAGAAAAGGCTGAGGGACTTAAGGCTGTTTTCGTTGGAGAGAAAAAGGTTGAGAGGTGACTTAATAGAGACATATAAGATAAACAGATGGTTAGATAGGGTGGACAGGGAGAGCCTTTTTCCAAGTACGGCAACGGCGAGCACGAAGGGGCATAGCTTTAAATTGAGGGGTGATAGATATAGGACAGATGTCAGAGGTAGTTCAAAGAGTAGTAAGGGTATGGAATGCTTTGCCTGCAACGGTAGTAGATTCGCCAACTTTAAATACATTTATGTTGTCATTGGACAAGCATGGGCGTACATGGAATAGTGTCGGTTAGATGGGCTTCAGATTGGTATGACTGGTCGGCTTAACATCGAGGGCTGAAGGGCCTGTACTGCGCTGTTATGTTCTATGTTCTATGTATGTTCTATGATTGAGATAGATAGACTTTTACTCATTATGAATAACAAGGGTAAGGGGAAAAGACAGGAAAATGGAGTTGAGGAAGATCAGGTCAGTCATTATCTCATTGAATGGAGGAGCACACTCAGTGGGCTGAATGGCCTACTTTGGCTGTTACATCTTACAGTCTTAAGAGCTTGATGTGGCAGTGCCAGTGTTGGAGTGGGGTGAACAAAGTTAAAAATCACACAACACTAGATTATAGTCGAGAGTCTGCCGCTGGAAAAGCACAGCAAGTCAGACAGCATCTAACAAGCAGGCGAATCAACGTTTCGGGCATAAACCCTTCATCAGGAAGTGGCTGAAGAGAAGAATTGGGGATAGTGTGATAGAGGGACTTACTGAGATCCTTGTGGAGGGAGGAGAAGAACTTCTTCAAGGTAGGCATCCTTGGAAGAGGCTTCACAGTCGGGTTAAAATCAACCAGGAGACAGTGAGGTCTGCAGATGCTGGAGATCAGAGTCGAGAGTGTGGTGTGCTGGTAAAGGACAGCAGGTCAGGCAGCATCCGAGGAGCAGGAGAATCAATGTTTCGGGCATAAGCCCTTCATCAGGTACACTAGATTATAGTCCAACAGGCTTATTTGGAAGTATAGCTCCTTTGTCAGATAACAGTGCTCCAAAAGCTTATACTTCCAAATAAATCTGTTGGACTATAACCTGGTATTATGTACTTTTTAGCTTGGTCTTAAGATCATATTAGTGGCAACAGCTGTCTTCTTTGGACTGCTGGGTGGATTATTGTCCTGGTATGCAATGATACACAACGGTAACAGTAAAAACAAACCATCAACATGAAATGTACTTCAAGCTCTTTGCATTTCCCCCGAGAATCATCTTTTTCATTTGAAATCAAAACTCTGTTTAAACAGAGAGGTTATGTGTTAGTTTGGTTAGGAGAAGTTGAGAAATACAACTTTCAATTTGAAGCTGTGAGGATTGGGTTAATGTTATATATTGTCACTGAAATTACATATTCACAAAAAATATCGTTCACATTTCTATGACAGGACCTGACCAATCAAGCATGACATTTAAATAGCAGTAAAATTACACATTTACGGCCATATATATTCGAAAGCATCATTTTTTCATCATTATGATTATACCAGAGGCGAAAGGTGACTTTTTAACCCTGATTAAATGATAAATATGTGGAAAATTGCAACTGTAACTCTGTAATGAGTTACACCCTCAATAAACTTACTGAGACCCTTCTGGGTGAAAAGACAAGTTCTTCCGCATTGGTCAACATAAAAATTTATAAGATCATTTGAAGGAGTGATGCTTTCCATTTTCATACTTTGTATGATATTTAAAATTAATGTACCTTCACTCTTTGTGACGGTTGACTTAAAGAAACAATTTGTAATGTTCTTCCTTTGCACATTCTTCCTGCTGATGCCATGTTTCACCTAGGCTGGGCAATAAAGCAGACATTCTTCAGCATTTGATCTGTATAGTGATTGTCAACACTCAATTCTAGTGACATTTACTACAGCCAGATATATATTCAGCAATCTAGATGTTGCTGATTTTAATTGTGTATCAGTCATGATTAATTAGATGTGGAAAGGGGCATAAATTGGGATTTCAACAAGGCACACAGAGCTGCTGACTGAAACTGTGATGTGGTTGAGTTCGGACGTATATGCATACAATATTTCAGTCCATAAATAAATCAGTGACATTCTTCAGTATTATCCTTCACTTAGTGATTTTATAGATTGTAGCTGAGTTTCTCGTCGATAAGGGTAAAGCTGCCATGTTCCCAGAGACTTAGAAGGCTACTCTCTCATTTTGGAGAGAGACCACTGGTATTCACCTGAGGGTCACTAAGCCTCAGGTGAGGGGAGAGATTGAGAAGGTGAATCCCTCCTGGAAACTTCAGCTGCTGTGGGAATTGAACCCACACTGTCACAGTCACTCTGTATTGCAAACTAACTGTCAAGCCAACTGAACAGATTATGAAATAACCAAAGAGAAATAGACCACATACTTGTGATGATAAAAACAATGACTGCAGATGCTGGAAACCAGATTCTGGATTAGTGGTGCTGGAAGAGCACAGCAGTTCAGGCAGCATCCAAGGAGCTTCGAAATCGACGTTTCGGGCAAAAGCCCTTCATCCTGATGAAGGGCTTTTGCCCAAAACGTCGATTTCGAAGCTCCTTGGCTGCTGCCTGAACTGCTGTGCTCTTCCAGCACCACTAATCCAGAACATACTTGTGATCTCAATTCTACTATCCACATGGATCATGAATGTGTAACCACTTAATCAGTTTATGTTCTTGGTAATAAAATGACAATGTGAAAGGCAGGGTATTAGTCTTTTATGTTTGGAATGAGACTCAGCTGTTGAATATTGGGTGGTGTTTGATTTGTAAAAATGCACATGCAGGCTATAATTTTATAACATCTCTTATGGCATATTTCGAGACATGAAGGGTTTTATTTTTTCTGGATGGTGACATTGTTGAATCTCACAATGTTCTCATCTCTGCCATAATGAAGCCAGACTTGGAAAGAGCCGTCATTAGACTGCCCAACCTGTCACCAATTGAAGCCCTTAAGTGACCAATTAATGACCACATAAAGATGTCATTGTCCTACCAGTGGGATTAACACCCCCTGGGGAGTGCAGTCCCTTGTTTAGATGTAAGCAGTGCTTCATTAAGAAATGCAACTTTGGGAAGCATATGGTCATATCTAAAAATGAGGTGTCAACCTGGTGAAGCTCTCAAACTGGACTACTTACATGCCAAACTGCATAAACCAGCAAATGATTGATAGAGCGATGTGATCCCACAACCAACAGATCAGATCTAAACTCTGCAGTCCTGCCACTTCCAGTCATGAATGGCGATGGCCAGTTATACAACTCACTGGAAGAGGAGATAGCTCCACAAATATCCCGATCCTCAGCAATGGATAAGCCCAGCACATCAGTGCAGAAGGTAAGGTTCATGCATTTGGAACAATCGTTGGCTGGAAGTGCTGAGTGGATGATCCACCTCGGCCTTCTCCAATGTTTTCCAACGTTACAGACTTCAGTTTTCAGGCAATTTGATTCACTCCCACATGATATCAAGAACCAGTCGGAGACACCACTTACTGCATAGGCTCTGGGTCCTGGCAGTGTTCCAGCAATAGTACTGAAGACATGTGCTCCAGAACTTGCCGCTCTCCTAGCCAGGCTGTTCCAGTCCAGTTACAACACTGGCATCTACTTAATAACTTAGATAGTTGCCCAGATATGTCTTGTACACAAGAAGCAGGACAAATCCAACCCAGCCAGTTACCGCCCCATCGGTCTACTTTCGATCGTCAGTAAAGGGATGGAAGGTGCCATCAAGGCTGCGAACAAGCAGCACTTGCTCAGCAACAACCTGCTCAGTGATGCCTAGTTTGGGTTCTGCCAGGGCCACACAGCTCCTATCCTCATTACAGTCTTGATTCAAACATGGACAAAAGAGCTGAATTCCAGAGGGGAGGTGAGAGTGACAGCTTTTAACATCAAGGCTGCATTCAACCGAGTGTGGCATCAAAGAGCTCAAGCAGAGCTTGAGTCAATGGGAATGAGGAGGAAAACTCTCTGACCATATCGTGAAGGCCATAAGAAACAGGAATAGGAGGAGGCTGTTCTGCCTTTTGAGATGATCCATCATTTGGTAGGATCATGGCTTCTCTGACATTTCTCACAGCCACTTTCCTGTCCTTCTCCATAACCCCTAATTCCCCTCTGGAGGAGGCTGAGATGATTGGAGTCACACCTGACATAAAGGAAGATGTTGTGGTTTTTGGTAGTCAGTTATCTCAGTTCCAGAACATCTGTGCAGTTTGCTGTGTTTCCATTACCGTTGCTCAGTAGCAGCAGTGTGTACCATTTAAAGCTGCCCTGCAGAAATTCATCAAAGATCCTTTGACAGCACCTTTCAAACCCATGACCACTTCCATCTGGAAGGACAACAGCAGCAGATACATGGGAACACCACCCCCTGCAAATCCCCCCCAAAGCCACTCACCATCCTGACTTGGAAATACATCACTGTTCCTTCACTGTAACTATGTCAAAATTCTAGAATTCCCTCCTGAAGGGCAATTTGGGTCAACCCACATCACATGGACTGCCGTAGTTCAAGAAGGCAGCGCCCACCACGTTTTCAAGGGGCAACTAGGGACGGGCAGTAAATATTTGCCCAACTAATGATTTCCACATCCCATGAATGACCAAGTGAAAGTGGGAGGGGGATCTGAGGCTCCACCTACGTCAGATATTCTCTGTGATGCCCCTCACATTAATATCGATGTGAGGTCCCATCTGTCCTTCAACTCCAGGGGGTCTAGTGCCTGCAGCAGACAATAACCCCCTCCACCAGGGACACTGTTGAGCAAAAGAGCTTTTGGCCTCTGATTGGGCAGTAGCTTTCAGTAGGTGGGATTCTCACAGCCTCTGACTACTCACCTGTTGAGTAATGCCTACCACCAGTGGGCATTCCCTTTTGGGGCAGCAAAGGGTCTCTTGTTGACACCTCAGCTTGCAGATGAGACCCCAGTGCCCTCATGAAATCCAGTTTGTAATATTTTACTTGTGGTTCTTGTTTTTTATTTGCTCACGGGGCGTGGGAGCAATAAGGCAGGAATTTATAGTTCATCCTAATTGCTCCTTGAGCTAACTGATGTTCCAGGGCTATCTCAGGGGGCAGTATGGAATCTACCACATCACTGAGAGTCCGGAGTGACGTGCTAGACAGACCAGGTGAGGGCTGCAGTTTTCCTCTTCGAAATGACATTAATGAACCAAATGGGGTTTTATGACACTAAAACGGTCATCAGGAAACCATCCTTCTTTTTAATCCCTGACTTTGATGGAATTCAAATTTTACCACCGGTCACGGATTTGGGATTTGAGCATACATCCCCAACACATTACCCTGTGGTTCAGGATTACAAGTCTATTGACATTATCAGTACAACTCCATTATGGATAATTGGTATTATAATAGACATGTCTGTGATTAGTCAGTGATTTGTAGTGGATACAGCTGATCTTTGGTAATTGAGACTCAGTAAGTCTGACTCCAGAGAGTGGAGAATAAAGATCTTGGCTGACACTCCATTGCAATCCTGAGGTAGTGTTGCATTGTCAAATGTACAATCTTTCATCGTTAGAGGTACATTGTCAGATATACAGTCTTAGCACTGCTGCCTCACAGCACCAGGGATCCGGTTTGGTTCCATCCTCGGGCAACAGTGGGGAGTTTGCTCATTCTCCGTTGCTGCATGGGTTTCCTCCAATTTCCTCCTGCAGTCCAAACAGGAACGGTGCATTATCCATGGGAGCTATGCCCTCTAGTTCTCCCCAACCCCAGGGAAAAGACTTTGCCTATTATCCTATCCATGCCCCTCATAATTTTGTAAACGTCTATAACGTCACCCCTCAGCCTCCGACGCTCCAGGGAAAACAGCCCCAGCCTATTCAACCTCTCCCTATAGATCAAATCCTCCAACCCTGGCAACATCCTTGTAAATATTTTCTGAACCTTTTCAAGTTTCACAACATCTTTCTGATAAGAAGGAGACCAGAATTGCACACAGTACTCCAACAGTGGCCTAACCAATGTCCTGTACAGCCACAACATGACCTCCCAACTCCTGTACTCAATACTCTGACCAATAAAGGAAAGCATACCAAACACCTTCTTCACTATCCTATCGACCTGTGACCCAAATTACAAGGAGCTATGAACCTGCACTCCAAGATCTCTTTGTTCAGCAACACTCCCTAGGACCTTACTATTAAGTGTATAAGTCCTACTAAGATTTGCTTTCTCAAAATGCAGCACCTCACATTTCTCTAAATTAAACTCAATCTGCTACCTCTCAGCCTACTAGCCCATCTCATCAAGATCCCATTGTAATCTGAGGTAACCTTCTTTGCTGTCCACTACACCTCCAATTTTGGTGTCATCTGCAAACTTACTAACTATACCTCTTATGCTCACATCCAAATCATGGACTAGAGGATATATCTTGTAAAGAAAGATTGAGGGAGCTAATGCTTGTCTTATTGGAGTGAGGAAGAGTGTGAGATGACTTGATGATGAGAGGGATAGATAGCGTGAAAAGTCAGAGACTTTTTCCCATGGCCAGAATCATATGGGTACATAATTTGAAGGTGATTGGAGGAAGGCTTAGGGGAGATGTCAGAGGTAGGTCCTTTATACAGAGAGTGATGAGTGTGTGGAATACACTGCCAGCAGTCATAGTAGAGTCAGATACATTAGGGACATTTAAGTGACTCTTGGATAGCGCATGGATGATAGTGAAATGAGAGGTATGTCAGTTAATTTAATCTTAGAGTAGAATAAAAGGTTGGCACAACATCAAGAGCCAAAGGGCCTGTACTGTGCTATACCATTCTATGTTCTGTGTTTGTCATTCTCACATTGTACCGATGTGGCAGCTTGACTCTCTGGAAATGACTTGTGCTTCATAAATTACAACACTGACTGCGGGTCAAAACCACTTTATTGGCTGAGAAACCCCGATGTGCGAAAAGCATTTTATAAATGTAAGCCTTTGTTAATGTGGACATCGAAGAGGACCTGACCCTGATCTTACTGCATGGACATCTGTGGACATTTATCTGAAGCAGGATTGTGTTGAACCTTGACTCATGTTCCCATGGAAACAACAGGACCGGTTGATGTGAGTGTGTAAGAGTTTCTTCAGAACTGTAACTGGTGACACTGTACTGCACCTTCTTTGAATATTGCTTTGTAGGTGTTGCTGGCAAGGCCAGGATTAGTGCTAGTTGTCTTTGGACTGGATGATTTGCTGAGCCATTTCAGAAGGTAGTTCAGGATCAACCCCTTTGCTATAGATCATGAGTCACATGTAAGGCAGATGAGGCAAGGCCAGGGGATTTCCTTCCCTGAAGGAAATTAGTAAATATTGCAAAGACAACCCTCTAATTTTCCTAGTTCTGAGGAAGAGTCTCTCCACCCAATGTACTAACACTGATTTCTTTCCACCGATGTTACCAGAACCTGCTGAGCTTTTCCAGCATTTTCTGTTTTTGTCTCTAATTATCTGCAATTGAACCTCGATAAGCCAAATGGGACAGGGTGGGAATATTTTGTTGAGATAACTGATTGTTCGGATAACCAGAAACAACTGTAAATTATTAGTGCCAGTTATCCGAACATTTCTCAGTTAACCAGCAATGCGCACCATAATGCCAGTTAACTGATAACTGAATGCCGAGTTGCCTCATTTTTACGGACCTTGCAATTTTTTTCGGACAATCTGAAATTTGGATAACTGATGTTCGGATAATAGATGTACTAATGAAGAATACCACAATGTATTCAGCATGTGATATTTCTGTTAGTCTGAGTCAAAAACTTAAGTGAAAAGTATCAATTAGCCATATTGCAAAGGATTTGGTGTCAAAGAGAAGGGAGACTTCTTTCTGATGATTGAAGGGTTTGGTGAGACCTTGCTGAGAACACTCTCTACAGCTTTAGCTTCTTTACCGACAGAATGATATGTCCTTTCAGTTTTTTTCCCACTGGGCGATTCATTTACGTCTGTTCATGACCAACACTTCTGGAAGATGGCATCAAGACATAACTCTGCTGACCTTCCCAATGACAGATGGAGGGAATGTTACTAGGGAAGAGAAAGGTTCACTCGGCTGGTTGCTGGGCTGAGAATGTTAACTAATGAAGAGAGATCGTGAATGGAGGTTGGAAGAATGACACGTGATTTCACTGAATTTTCTTAGAGAATGTGAAATAAAGTCTGAAAAGCTGCCTGGTGAGTATTGAACGAGGGATTCTCTCCCAGATTTGGCAATTCATGATTAAGAAGAGGTGAATCAAAGTTCTTTGGGATTCTTGAACCTCCAGGTTGATTATTCATTTATCCACAAGATATGGGCAACACTGTGGTTAGGCCAACATTCATTACTCACCCCCATGTCACAATATTGGTCTTTTTATAAGGTTACGATGCCATTGAGTGTTTTTTCCAGAGAGGGGTTAATTGGCCAAACTCTAACTAGGCTGAGTTTGAAAGGCTTATTGGAGACCTTTTTGTTTACTCCTAACAGATAATGACTCCGGTCCAAGGCTTTCATGTCTTAAAAAAAGGTATAATCGAAAGGGAGTGTCCAGCTAGCTATGTAGTGAGCCTTCATTTAGATTAATTTTTTTGATTTAGTTCAACAGCAGTGTGTGTGAAGAAAGGCTGCTGGAGCACGTCCAGCTGGGTACTCTCTCTCTCTCTCTCTCTCTCTCTCCCTCTCTAGCTTCAAGCCTGTCAGCCTTGGTTTGTTTCATTTTTACTCTTTGCGCTAAGAGATGTGTTTATCGGGACTGTTGCAAGTAGTTTCAGAACAGCATCATTAAGCCGGGTTAGGCTGCTGGGTTTTGAATAAGATAAATTATCTGATAATCTGTTTCCTATTTTTCATGTTTCATTCTGTAATTTTGAAAATAAATTCTGCTTGTTTAAAACTGGGCAGTTGAATCAACTAATTTACTTCGGGAATATCCACTGTACACTTACCCAAACAAATAGCAAGATTGTGGTGTGGGCGACCTGCTTCAAAATGTTTTGAGGGATCAGGCCTGGTCCCTAACTACCCTCTGGGTAATTAGGTGTTAAGAGTCAAACACATAGTAGTGTGTCCGGAGTCACATGTAGGCCAGACTGGGTAAGGACAGCAGTTTCCTTCCTTAAAGGAGATTGGTGCACTAAATGAGTTTTCTCCAACAACATCATGGTTTATTTCCACCTGGCAAAACAGGATTTGAAGTCAAGTGCCCAGTGCTCTTGAATTAATGAATCTATCAGTAATACCACTTAGCCACCAGTTCCCTCAGTCAGTTAATATGTTTAAGGCTGAAATTGATACATATTGGGCACTTTGGGGTTGAAGGAATGTGGGGATCCAACAGTTTCTGTTGATATGACATTCGAGTTGGTGGGAGAGTAGGCACAACAACTCCCCAACAGAACCCCTACTCCCGTGTGCTGTGTCTCATATCCTTCACAGACCCCCGAAAAGCACAGCTTTAAAATCTGAGTTCCTGCCCCTTTAAGCTGCAGCACACATTTAAACACGACAGCAGAGAATGACCCTTCCCAGTGTCAAAGGGACACTAGGCCAGGATTCAGCTTTGAGGTCGTGTTTGTGGCAATGACTGCAGCAGTACAAGAAAGTAGCTTAGCATCAACCTCTCAAGGGCAATTAAGGGTGAGAAATAAATGTTGATGTAGTCAATGGCACCCTTATCCCAGGGAATAACTAATAAAATAACAATAATATACATGACAACAATGCACTATGGGCTAGGCAGGGAGCCTTATTCAGATGGTTGATTCTGGTTAGGCTTTTGCCAGTTTTACACAAAACTGATTCTATTCTTCGTGTCGTCCAGCAATTTAAATAGGCCACTGAATTAGCAATGTGTTTATTTTCGCATAGATTTATAAAATCTTGACCCAGGTGGTTGCTTCATTCACACCCACACAAAGCCTCATAACAAACTCATCACTGTTTGTTCACAGAAAACCTGAAGGGTCGCATTACTTTAATATACTTTTGCTTCTATCTAAGTATTATGCATTGATTGTAATCTATGAAGGTAATGACCAAATTAAGAAGGGAGCTGATACTACTGAGGAATTCCCAGTTACAAAGGCCTTGAGCTAATATTCTGCTCGGTGAATGTTAACTTAAAGAATAATTCATCTCTTAAAGTCATATAAGGTAACTTGAGATCTTGACCATAAGAGTTTGCGCTACATTGAGTTTTAGTGAGCTTTATGTGCAGAAATGAATCAAATTAATTGGGATTCTCTCATCTCTAGTAATGTGTTAAAAGTTCTATAAATTTTTAATGTTTTATAAATCACATATTGGTGAATCAAAACATTAAAGAAAACCTTGCAAGTTTTGGCAATTTTCACAGCCAAGGGCGTCCCTAATCTTTTTCTTTTCAAGTGTAGTTGCTGTTGTAATGCAGGAGACTTAGCTGCTAAATTGTGCACAGCAACATCCACTTGGCCAGATCAATCATTTTCTTTTGTGATATAATTTGAGGGATTGTCATTGGCTGGGAAGTCCTGTGTAATCTCCTGCAGTTCTTTGAAAGAATGCATTAGGGTGTAAAAAGGGGAAAGTGAGGTCTTGCAGATGCTGAAGATCAGAGTCAAGATTAGTGTGGTGCTTGGAAAAGCACAACAGGTCAGGCAGTATCTGAGGAGCAGGAAAACCGATGTTTTGAGCGAAAGCCTGACGAAGGGCTGTTGCCCCGAAACACTGATTTTCCAGCTCCTTAGATGCTGCCTGACCTGCTTTGCTTTTCCTGCACCACTCTAATCTTGCCTAGGGTGCAAAACGATCCACTTGAAAGGACAGTCGTGTCCAATAGGCAATGTATGGGGCAGAGTGCAGTCCAGCTCTAATCGGCTTCCCAAGTCATTTCAGAATGCCTATAGTGTTGAAATTGGCCATTTGGCCCAACAAGTCCACACCAACCCTCCAAAGAGTATCCAACCCAGACCCATTGTCCTACCCTATTATTCTACATTTACCATAAGCAATGCACTTAGCCTACACATTCCTGGACACTATGGGGCAATTTAACATAGCCAATTCACCTATCCTGCACATCTTTAGACTGTGGGAGGAAACCCACACGGACATGGGGAGAAAGTGCAAACTCCACACAGTCACCCAATGGTGAAATTGAATCCAGGTCCCTGGCACTGTGAGGCAGCAGGCACCCATATGTATGGCTTTGAAAAAGTGAGTTTTATCCTTTATTGCCTCTTAGATCAGATGAGACTCAGGTTTCTTCATTTGAACATTTATTCATGATTGTGTGGGAGGTGTACACATCAAAAAATGGCATACTGCTGAAGTCTTCATTGCAAGAAGAAAGATTTTATACTATGTTTTACAGATAACAAACTTCCAATTAACTGTTTCTGCTGATAGTAACTCCTAATGGGCATGTTACTCATTCACTATTTCATATTTCTATTCAATAGTGTTCACAGTCCACATTCCAGGTTAACATACATGACTATATTATCCAATCATATTCAAACAAATATATGCGATTGTATTAGCCAATCATGTCATGACATGGTCACTTCTTTTAGCTCTAAGTACATTTTCTGAATGCTGGTACGTGTGTAAAACCCCACACTTTCTATCTTCAACTTTCAGTCCGACTGTATATGTAAGATATTGCAAAGAATATCTCCTCCATCACAGGCCATCTCTTCTCCAGTGGATGGACCAAATATTGCTGGAAATATTGCTGCCCCCACCACCATTCAGCTCCCAGTCTGCCTGGCCATAAGCTAAACAAGGGTCAGTGTTAACTCAAGACGAGTGCTCTGCTTCACTTCACATCTCCACCCCTTTTCCAAGATATCAGCACATGGAGCCACATCAGCATCTCTACTTTGAGCATTGCTTTTTAACCAAAAAGAGAGACTAGATTTTATTAGTTGCGTCTGCTGCTGAATGATTTTGAATGATTTCTCTTATTCAGACCAGTGGTGTGCCCCAGGAATCGGTGCTGGGTCCACTGTTTTTCGTCATTTATATAAACGGTTTGGATGTGAACATAGAATGTATAGTTAGCAAGCTTGCAGATTATACCAAAATTGGATGTGTAGTGGACAACGATGATACAAAGTTAGGTGGACAGGCAGGTAGTACTGAGGAGGTGGGGAGGCTGCAGAAGGATCTAGACAGTTTGGAAGAGTGGTCCAGGAAATGGCTGATGGAATTCAATGTGAGCAAATGTGAGGTCTTGCACTTTGGAAAAAAGAATACAAGCATGGACTACTTTCTAAACGGTGAGAAAATTCGTAAAGCCAAAGTACAAAGGGATCTGGGAGTGCTAGTTGAGGATTCTCTAAAGGTAAACATGCAGGTTGAGTCCGTGATTAAGAAAGCGAATGCAATGTTGTCACTTATCTCAAGAGGGTTGGAATATAAAAGCTCCGTTGTGCTACTGAGACTTTATAAAGCTCTGGTTAGGCCCCATTTGGAGTACTGTGTCCAGTTTTGGACCCCACACCTCAGGAAGGACATACTGGCACTGGAGTGTGTCCAGCGGAGATTCACACGGATGATCCCTGGAATGGTCAGTCTAACATATGAGGAATGGCTGAGGATCCTGGGATTGTATTCATTGGAGTTTAGAAGATTAAGGGGAGATCTAATAGAAACTTACAAGATAATACATGGCTTGGAGAGGGTGGACGCTAGGAAATTGTTTCCGTTAGGCGAGGAGACTAGGACCGTGGACACAGCCTTAGAATTAGAGGGGGTAAATTCAGAACAGAAATGCGGAGACATTTCTTCAGCCAGAGAGTGGTGGGCCTGTGGAATTCATTGCCACAGAGTGCAGTGGAGGCTGGGACGCTAAATGTCTTCAAGGCAGAAATTGTTAAATTCTTGATGTCACAAGGAATTAAGGGCTACGGGAAGAATGCGGGTAAGTGGAGTTGAAATGCCCGTCAGCCATGCTTGAATGGCAGAGTGGACTCGATGGGCCTAATGGCCTTACCTCCGCTCCTATGTCTCATGGTCTAATGTTACCTCAGGATCTTGATCAGATGGGCCAATGGGCCAAGGAGTGGCGGATGGAGTTTAATTTAGATAAATGTGAGGTGCTGCATTTTGGAAAGGCAAACCAGGGCAGGACTTATACACTTAACAGTAAGGTCCTGGGGAGTGTTGCTGAACAAAGAGACCTTAGAGCGCAGGTTCATAGTTCCCTGAAAGTGAGTTGCAGATAGATAGGATAGTGAAGAAGGTGTTTGGTATGCCTGCCTTTATGGTCAGAGTATTGAGTATAGGAGTTGGGAGGTCATGTTGCACGTGTACTAGACATTGGTTAGACCACTTTTCGAATACTGCATACAATTCTCATCTCCCTGCTATGGGAAAGATGTTGTGAAACTTGAAAGGATTTTGAAAAGGTTGACAAGGATGTTGCCTGGCTTGGAGGGTTTGAGTGTAGGGAGAGGCGGAATAGGCTGGGGCTGTTTTCCCTGGAGCATTAAAGGATGAGGGGTGATCTTATAGAGGTTTATAAAATCATGAGGGCATAGATATGGTGAATAGATAAGGTCTTTTCCCCGGGGTGGGGGAGTCCAAAATTTAAGGGCATAGGTTTAAGGGGAGAGTGGAAAGATATAAAAGGGACTTAAGGGGCAACTTTGTCATACAGGGTGGTGCGTGTACGGAATGAGTTGCTGGAGAAATTGGTGGAGGTTGGTACAATTACAATACTTAAAAGGCATCTAGATGGGAAATGAATAGGAAGGGTTTGGAGGGATATGGGCCAAATGCTGGAAAATGGGACGAATTAATTTAGGATATCTGGTCAGCCTGGGCAAATTGGACTGACAGATCCGTTTCCATGTTGTACATTGTTATGACTGTATGAATCTACTCATTTAAATAATCAATTTATGTTTTGAACTCCCATGCTCTTGAACTGCATGTTTACTGTGATACCAAATCTTTTATTTCTGAAATTTTGCTCATTGACAGCAGCCCCTCTTCCCCTGGATTCCCACCATTTCAGAGAAGAGTTGAAACATAACACAGTCTCCCCCTTTCAAAAAGGTGGCTTCACTTGGTTTCTCATCTCAGTGATGTGTCCAATATTGCAACACTGCCCTGAATGAACTCAGGTCTCTAGAGTGGGACGTGAGCTAACTAAATCTGCACTGATGCTCCAATAGTGCAGGACTGAGGGAGTGTTGTACAGTTGGAAGGGCTTTCCTTAGAAAATCAAACCATCTACCTGTCGGGTCCCACTACTCTATTTCAAAAAGAAAGAGAGGAGTTATCCTTGGTGTTCTGAGCTGATATCTATCTCTCAGTCAACATCACAGGATAAAGTTAAAAATCACACAATACCAGGCTGTGGCCCAACAGGTTTATTTGGAAGCACTAGCTTTCGGAGCGCTGCTCCTTCATCAGGTAGTAATGACAACCCCTGATGAAGGAGCAGTGATCCGAAAAGTAGTGCTTCCAAATAAATCTGTTAGACTATAACCTGGTGTTGTGAGATTTTTAGCTATGTCCACCTTTGTCCAACACTGGCCCCTCCCCATCATGAACATCACAGGAAAGAGCTGATCATATGGCTGCTTATGGGAGCTTCCTCTGTACAATTTGACTGCTTGAATTTCCTACATTGATCACACATCAAAAGTACTTCATTAACTGTAAATGACTGAGTAGTCACTTAGTTTATATCAGTGTGCAGTGTACATATGGGCTTTGAATGCCCATCAAAAGTGTAGCATTGGCTATGAATTGCTTTGGGTTGTTCAGGAGTCACAAAACATTTTACTGAACCACAGGCATTTATTTTTTCTTCTGAGCCAGAGGTGGGAATACCATTAACTAAGCAACGCATGGCATAGTAAATATTGTGATAATCACTAACTCTCCAATAAAGGTTACATGCACGTGCACATTAATACGCACACACGCAAATTCACACACTTACATACAGTCTGTTCTGACATAACAGGATAGTTCCATTCCTGCGCGACACAGTGTTATGAGAAAATCACGTAATATCAGTACCATTGTAACTAATGAGTGTGGAATCGTATTATAGCCAATACAGGTAAGGAAAGTTTGGGTTCCACAAATAACGATCTAAATTCTTCAATCACGTTATAGCAAGTTCGTGTTGAAGAAGTACACGTTATAGCTGAACCAACTGTACACACACACACACAAAGACAGAGCCAAATACACACACATACATACATGCATACTCATGTGCACATCCTGACAGACACACACAAAGACTGACATGCACAAATACACACAAAATTGTTGGAGGTCAGTAGTTATTCACAGTAAATGATTTTGCAGATGTGGACTCTGCAGGTTTATCATATGTGCTGGATGTGCAAGAATTATATAACTCAAATGCAGTTTTACGAGCTATTAATGGGATGCCATAATCAATCTGTCACAATATGGAAAATCAGTGGCTACTGTGTTGTCTGATTTTCTTCTATTATTATAATCAGGCCTGATGTTTCACGGACATCATCTGCAGGCATGATGCCAACTTTCTAATGTATGCTGACAGTAACAAGGAAGAAAGACTGAATCTTTGAAGCACTTCTTTTTATGACCTCAGGATGTCCCACAGCAATTTACAGCCACCGCTGCACTTTTGAAAGGCATTTCTGATTTCACTCGCGGGTGATTTGTGCATAGCAAGCTCCCACAAACTACCTAGCGACTTGGTGACTTGCAGTTCATTCATGATCTGATCTTCAGGCCACTGAGATAAAGGTTCCATGCTTTTTGGTGACACCATTTGCAAAACATCTTGTAACCATCTTTCAAAGACAGACAAAAACATTGAGAGAATAAACCTTTTGTTTTGAGATGTTACTTGAGGAACAAATATTGGCCATGACACAAAGGGTGAAGTGTTCTGCTCATCGTCAGAATAATGCCATTAGATTGTTTGTATCCACTGACAGAGCAGACCTGGTCATTTTAATGATCCGTCCCAAAATTTTTGATCAGATCATTATCTACCAATGTTTTGTAGATGATGTGCCCACTTTTCAGTCTTGAATGAATTTAAACATCCAAGTTGGCAGAGTGAAACCAGGGCATGGATCCCTGGCATGATTTCTACACTCTTTGTGTCCCTTGGTCTATCTCCCATACCTTGTCTTTCAGACTATTTGCAACTATTGGTGACTCATTTGGCCATTGAACCCCATCCCCACTTCTTTCACACATAAACTGGACACTACACATTTACTTGATGACTAGACATGGCATGACCTATTTTGAACTTCAAACTAGATTTTATGGTTTTAAAACTGGACACAAAGATGGGAACTGAAAGCTACCTGAGTGTCACCTGGCTTCTTGGATGGGTGACTACTCCTTTGTCTCAAAAGGAAACAAAGGAACATTCCGGAATGATGTGAATCAATGCCCTTCCCTGACACCCTGATGGTGTCATTAGATTGAACAGGACAGTCACAAACAGTGAGATTGACTGTCTCTGATCTTCAGAGGTGTCAATCAGCAAGAACTCCCCATTCTGTTTGGACAGCACTTTGAAATTGTGAAAAACCACAGGGTGAGGCAGCCATGTTTTTGTTTACTTTAAAGAAATTCTGATTTAAAATTGTCGAATTAAGAGAAAGTTCCAAGCTGTTTTGCAAACAGTTCCATCAAAAAGTCGCTGAACTATCAGTTCAGTGGTCTGAAAGCCAGACCATGAATTAACTACAAAGCACTAAGCAGCCAAATTAATTAAATTGTAAGTGGGACTTTCCAAGATGCAGAACAACACACTGACCCATTTGACCTTCAGCCTGAGAACTTAATTCTGTGAAATCTCACAACTTGATGTAGGTCCTTCACTTTACAAGATCTTCACTGTTCCTTTATAGTAGGAGATTAACCAGACCAGCCTGCCTTGTGGGACACCAGAGAACGTAAATCAGAGAATGAGATCACTGAAATCTGTAAAAGTACAATACCTTCACCTTTAGCTAATGTTTGCAAATGTGGAGTAATCCCAAACCTTACTGCCAAATTATCTGATTACCTTGTTTGAGACCATTAACAGTTTTTGTATTTTAAGGAGATTAATAGAGAACATAGAACATCGAACATAGAACATTCCAGCACAGTACAGGCCCTTCAGCCTTCAATATTGCGCTGACCTGTGGAACCAATCTGAAGCCCATCTAACCAACACAATTCCATATGCCTATCAATGACCAATTAAATGCCCTTAAATTTGGCGAGTCAACTATTGACGCAGGCAGTGTATTCCATGCTCCTACAACTCTGAGTAAAGAAACTACCTCTGACATCTGATTTATATTTATCACCCCTCAATTTAAAGCTATGTCCCCTCATACTAGCCATCACTGCCCAACCTATCTAACCCACTGGTTATCTTGTATGTCTCAACTAAATCACTTCTCAACCTTCCTTTCTCGAATGAAAACAGCCTCTAGTTCCTCAGCCTTTCCTCGTAAGACCGTCCCTCCATACCAGGCAACATCCTAGTAAACCTCCTCTGAACCCTTTCCAAAGCTTCCACATCCTTCCTATAATATGACGACCAGAACTGTTCGCAATACTCCAAATGTGGCTGCACCAGAGTTTTGTACAGCTGCAGCATGATCTCATGGTTCTGAAACTCAATCTCTCTATCAATAAAAGCTAACACACTGTATGCCTTCTTAATGAGGAGAAAGTGAGGACTGCAGATGCTGGAGATCAGAACTGAAAATGTGTTACTGGAAAAGTGCAGCAGGTCAGGCAGCATCCAAGGAACAAGAGAATCGACGTTTCGGGCATAAGCCCTTCTTCAGGAAGGGCTTCTTTCCTGAAGAAGGGCTTATGCCCGAAACGTCGATTCTCCTGTTCCTTGGATGCTGCCTGACCTGCTGCACTTTTCCAGCAACACATTTTCAGCTGCCTTCTTAATGAGCCTATCAACCTAGGTGGCAACTTTCAAGGATCTAAGTGCGTGGACACCAAGATCTCTCTGCTCATCTACATTACCAAAAATCTTACCATTCGCCCAGTACTCTCTACTCCTGTTACTCCTTCCAAAATGATTTACCTCACACTTTTTCGCATTAAACTCCATTTGCCACCTCTCAGCCCAGCTCTGCAGCTTATCTATGACCTTCAGTAACCGACAACATCCTTCGCCACTATCCGCAATTCTACCGACCTTAGTGTCATCCCCAAATCTACTAACCCATCTTTCTATGCCCTCATTCAGGTCACTTATAAAAATGACCAACAGCAGTGGCCCCAAAACAGAATTATTGAATTGTCATGGTACAGAAGGGAGCCATTCAGCCCATCATGACTGCACTGGTTCCATCTCCTCAAGCCAACCTCCTGCCTTTTCCCCACATCCCTGCACACTATTGCTAACCAAATAACCATCTAATGCCTCTCTTGACTGCCTCAATGGAACCTGTTTCCACACGTTTCTAGGCCGCGCTTTCTAAAACCGACCTACTCACCGTGTATAAAAGGTTTTCTCATGTCACCCTTGCTTCATCTGCTCATGACTTTAGTTGATGCCCTCTCGTTCTTTTATCTTTTATGAGTGTGAACAGCTTCTTCCTGTCCATTCTCTCCAGCCTCACTCACAATTTGGAAATCGTCTATTAAATCTCCTCTCAGCCACCTTCTCTCCAGGGAGAACAGTCCAAACTTCTTCAATCTATCCTCAGAGCTGATATTTCTCATTCTGAGATATGGCCAGATTGTTCTTGCAAGAACTTCCATAGAATCTATCAACCCTCCTGGGCTAATGAATTTTGGACTCAAAGTTGACTATGTAACCCTCCTTTCTGAGCCTCTAACAGGAGCATCTATAATTCCTCTTGTTTAATGGTGGTGAAGTTCTCTGTGTGCTGTGATCAGAAAGATTTGAGTGCAGAAGCATTTTAAGTAATTTTTCTGGTCTTTTAATTCAATTTTTGACTGCTTTTGCAAAGTGTATTTTTACTCAGACTTGCTCCATATTCTTTGTTCTTTCTAATGGTTTTTTAATAGCATAAGATACATTAAAAATTAAAAAGCCTCTGAAACTGTCCATTCTTAGCCCATGGAAATAAGTGATGGTTAAATGAGTTGAAATTTTAATTTTAAGGCTCAGAGAGGAAATGTATTTCTGTGGGTTAAGTATTTCCTGAAGCCTCAATTGTTTCTGCTCAGTTTTGCCGAATTTTAGTTTGGAAATATTTTAATGAGAATAGGAATGTTGACTATAACATGAGATTAGCAGGATGAGGGCAACACTGGGTGTGTTTATCAGGGTCCAATCTCTGGGTGAATCTTTGGAGGAAACTCACTGGCTTGCCGTGTTCCTCCTGTTTGTCTACCATGAATCACTAAAAGTTAGCATCTAATTTTGGTGAGGATAGAGAGGGCAAATGACCTTTATTTCAAAAGGAAACCAGAATAAAAGTTGAGAGGTTTTGCTAAATCTGCAGAAAGCATTCGTCAGACCACAGCGAGAATACTGTGAATGGTTTTAAGGCCCTTATCCAAGAAAACGTGAAAAATCCTATGCTGGACTATATTCTGTTTACAGAACAACCCTCTCCTAATTCTGTAACATTATTGTCTTCAGATTGTGCACTTTGGCAGGGGGAATAGAGGAGCTGAATATTATTTAAATGGAGGAAGATTACAGAAAGCTGCAGTGCAGAGGGATTTGGGAGTTCTTCTCCATGAGGTGAGACAGTGGTTCACCTGCCTCTCCTGCCGCCCTGTATCTGGTGCTTCTGATCTGATCTTCTTGACATCAAAGAGACCAAATGTAACCTTAAGGAACGTTCTGCTGACCATCTCAGTCCATCCCGAGGGGCTGACCGGACTTTCCAGTCACTGCCCACTCTAATTCCCCTTCCCATTCCCTTTCCAACATGACCATCCTCGGTCTTCTCCATTGCCACAGTGAATCAGATCGCAAATTAGAAGAACAACATCTCATCTTCCACCTGGGCAGCTTAGACCCCGACAATATTGAGTTCTCCACTTTCAAATAAACCTCTTTTCCCATCTACCAGCTCCCTTTGCAGCCCCTCCCCCTCGCTTCCATTCCTCTCATCGACCCATACTTCCAGCAACCAACCAGGTTCATTCCTCCCAGTCAGGTCATACACTCTGTCTATGTTCACCTATCCCCACCTCAACACACCAACCCTCTCCCCATGCAAAATCCTCCCCCACCGCCCCTTTTATCTGGAGCTCCCCTTACACCCACCCCCAGTCCTGAAGAAGGGTTAAACCCAAAAAGTTGATTCCACCACCTTCTGATGCTGCCTGGCTTGCTGTGCTCTCCCAGTCTCCTGCTTGTCTGTCATGAATCATTAACGGTTAGCAACTAACTTCAGTGAGGATAGAGAAAGCAAATGAAATGTTGGACTTTATTTCAAAAGGAAACCAGGATCGACTTGGAGATTTTCTTTACTAAATCTGTAAAAGACACTAATCACACCACAGCACAAATACTGTGAACAGTTTTGGGTCACTTATCCAAGGAAATACATTGGTATTTTTGCCAGTTCAGACAAATTTCACTAAACTGATACCAAATATAAAGAGATTATTTTATGAGGAGAGGTTGTACAGATTGGGTCTGTACTCACTGGAATTTAGAATAATTTTGAGAGGTGACTTTATTGAAATATATAAGATTCTTCAGGGACTTGACAAAGTAGATGTAAGAAAGTTGCTTCCCCTTGTGGGAGAGTATAAATCCAAAAGGGCATAATCTCAGAATAAGAGGTCGTACATTTAAGCTGGAACCGAATCTGTGGACCTTTTTACTTGAGAGGACTGTTGAAGTTGGATCATTAAGTATCTTCAAGTCTGACATCTACTCTGTCAAGTCCCTAAAGAATCTTATATATTTCAATAAAGTCACCTCTCAAAATTATTCTAAATTCCAGTGAGTACAGACCTAATCTGTACAACCTCTCCTTGTAAAATAATCTCTTTATATAGATAGCTTTCTCATCAGTAAGGGAATCAAGGGTTATGGGTCAAAGGCAGGAAAGTGAAGTTGAGGATTATCAGATTCGCCATGATCCCATTGAAAGGTAGAATAGACTCAATGGGCTGAATGGCCTACTTTCTGCTCCTACATCTTATGATCATGCACAAGCCCATCCATGACCTTACCCCAGTCCAGTTCTGCAGTCTCCTCCAGCCTCAGAATCTGTCCTGAACACTGCTTATCTCTCACATCTACTTTCCTCATCTTCTGCCTCACTTTGTCCCATTCTTAATGACCAGTCTCACCCCTTCACTTTGGATCTCCCTCTGTATTTCTATCAGTCTCTCTCTCTCTCTCTCTCTCACTCCCTCCCCATCTTCAGAAACCACTGTCTCATCGGACTAGCTTTCACTCTCTCCTCAAATTGTCCCTTCCTGACCTGATATCCATTTCACTTCTGCTCTATTCATAATGCAGTTAGGGCAATCAACAACTGACACATGTTAAAATGATGAAATTTATATATGATTTTGTTTTGACAAACAAGGGAAGATTCCACTGTTGTTCCCTAATCTCCTGGTGCAATGTTTGGTGGCAACTTATCAGAAACGCAGGTGACTGATGTTAATAGTCATTCTTTCTGACACGGTTTCTTCAAAAATTCAATCAACATTAAGACAATAGATCATTAATGGATTTTCCAGTTGGTAGCATTCTATAATATTTATATTGTGATTTTAACAGTTTGAGAGTTAATTAAAATTAACAAATTATTCCAGAATTTTCCCTATCCCTTAGTCCAAAAGTGATACCTCCCTATAGCTATAGAGTCCAGAGACTTTGGATTTAATATTTAACATATCCTGCACTTACTGAGCGTACCTGAGAAAGGGTAGAGTGGAGCGAGTGGCCTCTGTCAGGGAAGACCAACAATCTCACTTCTGTTTATGGTCGATGTGCTCTTTGAGAGAAGTACAGGTGTGTGAATATCTGTTCTTCCATATTTAGAAAGAGATGTGGAACAGAGTTGTCAATCCAAACATTGGAAAAGGGACCTAACGAAAATTGTGTAAAGATATACATCGACGCAATTTTTATTACATGGTGGCAGGTCAGCACAGATATTGATTCAGTGACTGAGCTGTGGTTCTGGAGACAGATTCTTTATGGAGATAGATCTCTATCTCTTGCCTGTGTTGATGTTTCTAGCATTGTCTTTCTTGAGCCTTATGCATGGGGTAGCAGAGTTTGCTGCTGTGGCCGGGGAGTACGGCACTTAGATTTAAACTAGATATAAACAGAGTTCAGTACACTCCACCATAAACAACATACAATTGTGGAATTGTCAGTTCTGACAAAGGGTCACTGGATCCAAAACGTTAACCTCTGATTCCTCTCCATAGATGCAGCCAGGCCTGTTTAAGTTTGACCAACAATTTCTGTTTTTGTTTCTGATTTCCAGCGCCCACTTTTTGCTTTTGGTTTTGTCGCAATTGTCTAACTGGTGAAACAAAACCAGCGCTCTTTATTTGATTTTTCTCCACCCCCTCAGTATTCCAACCCCCTCCCCTCATGTGCAGCATAAAAGATGGCATGGTGACACCCATTGGGTTAACAGTCCAAGTCCTCTTGCCATCCATGATATCACAAAAACCGATCACTTCCCAAAATTGGAATCATGTTCAGCTTCTTGAAAAAAAGTCAATGAATCAGTAGACCACAAGCTTTCATAGTTCACTTCTGTCATCCACCTGATTGGTACCACATCTAAAAACAGCCACTCATTCCACCACCGAAGCTCAGTAACAGCAGTGTGTACTAGCTACAAGAGCTTCACCAAAGCTCCTGGAATAGCAGCTTCTGAACACATAACCACTTCCGCGTGGAAGGACAAGGGCAGCAGATATGTAGGAACACCATCCCAACATGTTCCCCTCCAAGCCACTCACCATCAAGACTTGGAAATATATCAATGATTTGGAGACAATGAGGACTGCAGATGCTGGAGGTCAGAGTCAGCACATGGGAGCACAGCAGGTCAGACAGCGTCCGAGGAGCAGGAAAGTCAATGTTTTAGTCTGCAACCCTTCGTCAGAACTTTTCTGCTCCTCAGATGCTGTCTGATCTGCTGTGCTTTTCCAGTTTCACATCTATTGACTTGGAAATATATCACCCGTTCCTTCAACGTCACTGAATCCAAATCCTGGAGCTCGCTCCCAAATGGCACTGTGGGTCTGCATACAGCATGTGGAGTGCAATGGTTCAAGAATACAGCTCACCACCTTCTCAAGGGCAACTGGGATGGATCACAAATGCTGGCCCAACCAGCAACACCCACAGCTCCTGAAGGGATCATAGGACAGCATTTTATGGGAGCAATCACAATGAGTCAGCCATGGATGGCGTGGTTTTTGTTCTAACTTCTCCCCCTCTCTCCTGCAAAGTAAAAACTTGCACATTTTCCATAGTCAATCATTCATTGTGCAAAATTCCCAGTGTTTTAAGCTTCAGAGATAAGCAGAGATGACACACATCTGAATCGATGTGAAATGGAGCGTCATTGGCAAATAGTTCTAAAATGTCTGCTTTCATATTTAGAGCTTATTTCTAGTTTAAATTTCTCAGTCGCCATAACTGGGCTTAATAGACAGCACACACAATAATAAGCAGACACAAAAACAAAAAAATATTGAATACGATACACAGTAATTTATTTCATGTTATGTCCATATGACAGCATACATGTATCCACCATGGTAAGAGAAACAGACTACTTCTTAAATGCTGGGAGATTGTAAAATGTTGTTTGCCCAAAAAGGAAATGTGTCCTTTTGTTCAGATGTTACTGAAAAGTGGAAAAGCAAGATGCAACAAATAATTAACAAGACAGCTTTGCTCAAGCCTTGTTTGAGGGTCACTTGTAAATCAGTCCAGATAGGGACAGCAGATTTGATTTCCTGACGCATATTAGTGAACCGCTCAGAGTTTCACAATGACCAGCGATAATTTTATTGTCACTGTTTCTGACTTTAGTTGCAGATTTTATTCATTGAATTTAAGTTCCACCAGCTTCCATGGTGACACTGGGACGCACGTCCTGAGAATATTATAAAAATCCATCAATGTTCGATGCTGGAAAGCTGAAACAAAATCAAAATGCTGAAGAAACTCAACAGGTCTGGCAGCATCTGTATGGAGAAAAACAAAGTTTATGACCCTTTCTCAGAACAGTTCTGAAGAACGGTCACCGGACTTGAAATGATAACTCTGTTTCTCTCTGCACAGATGTGCTAGACCTGCTGAGTTTTTGCAGCATCTTCTGTTTTCTCTGGAATATTAGCCTGGCTGTCTGCATTATTAGTTCAGTGGCATTATCACTGTGATAATATCTCCCTCCTGTTACACTTTCAATGCTACAAACTCAATCACACGTGCAGAGGGCTGTCTTCCCAATGTAGTGTCATACAGCACGGAAACAAACCCTTCGGTCCAACCAGTCCACCCGGATCATAATCCCAAACTAAACTAGTCCCACCTGCCTGCACTTGGCCCATATTCCTCCAATCATTTCTTCATCCAAATTTCTTTTAAATGTTCTAACTGTACCCACACCCATCATCTCCTCTGGAAGTTTTTCACACACGAGCCACTCTATGTAAAATAATTGCCCCTTATATCTTTTTAAAATCTTTCTCCTTTCACCCTAAAAATATGCCCCTTAGCCTTGAAATCCCTCACCCTAGAGAGAAGTACATCTGTTATCTAAACCCCTCATGATTTTATAAACCTCTACAAAGGCCACTTCTCTTACATTCCAGTGAAAAAGGTCCCACCCTATCCAGACTTCCTTTATAACTTCAACTCTCCATTCCCAGCACCATCTCCTATTCTCTTTTCTTCTCTTGAAAGCAACAGTCATACTGAGTTACCATGTTAGTTAGAATGGTGCTGAAAAAGCACAGCAAGTCAGGCAGCATCCGAGGAGCAGGAAAATCAATGTTTCAGGCAAAAGCCCTTCATCAGGACTGAAGGCAGGGAGCCTCCAGGGTGGAGAGATAAATGAGAGGGAGGTGGGGCTGGGGAGAAGGTAGCAAAGAGTACAATGGGTGGATGGGGGTGGGGATGAAGGTATGAGGTCAGAGAGGAGTGTGGTGTAGGCCAGCAAAGAGGTGGATGGGGGTGGGAATGAAGGTATGAGGTCAGTGAGGAGGGTAGAGTGGATAAGTGGGAAGGAAGATTGGCAGGTAGGACCGGTCATGAGGATGGCGCTGAGCTGGAAGGTTGAAACTGAGGTAAGGTGGCAGGAGGGGAAATGAGGAAACTGGTGAGGTCCACATTGTTGCCCTGGGGTTGAAGTGTTCTGAGGCAGAAGATGAGGCATTCTTCCTCCAGGCATTGGGTGGTGAGGGAATGGCGGTGGAGGAGGCCCAGGACCTGCATGTCCTCGGCAGAGTGGGAGGGGGAGTTGAAATGTTGGGCCATGGGGCGGTGGGGTTGGTTGGTGGGGCGTCCCAGAGAGTTCCCTAAAGCACTCTGTGAGAAGGCGCCCAGTCTCCCCAATGTAGAGGAGACCCCACCTCTTCCTCCGCTACATTGATGACTGCATCGGTGCCGCCTCATGCTCCCGAGAGGAGGTTGAGCAATTCATCAACTTCGCCAACACATTCCACCTCGATCTTATATTCACCTGGACCATCTCTGACACCTCCCTCCCCTTCCTAGACCTCTCCATCTCCATTAATGACAACCGACTTGACACTGACATTTTTTACAAACCCACTGACTCCCACAGCTACCTGGATTACATCTCTTCCCACCCTACTTGCTGCAAAAATGCTATCACATATTCTCAATTCCTCTGCTTCTGCCATATCTGCTCCAGGGAGGTCCAGTTCCACCACAGAACACACCAGATGGCCTCCTTTTTTAGAGACCGCAATTTCCCTTCCCCCATGGTTAAAGATGCCCTCCAACGCATCTCGTCCACATCCTGCACCTCTGCCCTCCAACCCCACCCCTCCAACCGTAACAAGCACAGAACCCCCCCGGTCCTCACCTTCCACCCTACCAACCTTCGCATAAACCACATCATCTCCCAAAATTTCCACCACCTCCAAATGGACCCCACCACGAGGGATATATTTCTCTTTCCATCCCTTTCCACTTTCCGTAAAGACCGTTCCCTCTGTGACTACCTGGTCAGGTCCACGCCCCCCTACAACCCACCCTCCCCTCCCAGCACCTTCCCCTGCTACCACCAGAATTGCAAAACCTGTGCCCTCACCTCCATCCAAGGCCCCAAAGGAGCCTCCCACATCCATCAAAGTTCTGCCTGCACTTCCACACATGTCATTTGTTGTATCCGTTGCTCCCGATGTGGTCTCCTCTACACTGGGGAGACTGGACGCCTTCTCTCAGAGCGCTTTAGGGAATATCTCTGGGACACCCGCACCAATCAATCCCACCGCCCCATGGCCCAACATTTCAACTCCCCCTCCCGCTCTGCTGAGGACATGCAGGTCCTGGGCCTCATCCACCTCCGCTCCCTCACCACCAGACGCCTGGAGGAAGAACGCCTCATCTTCCACCTCGGAACACTTCAACCCCAGGCATCAATGTGGACTTCACCTTATTTCCTCATTTCCCCTCCCCCAACCTTACCCCAGTTCCAACCTTCCAGCTCAGCACCATCTTCACGACCTGTCCTACCTGTCAATCTTCCTTCCGACCTATCTACTCCACCCTCCTCTCTGACCTATCACCTTCATCCCCACCCCCACTCACCTATTGTACTCTTTGCTACCTTCTCCCCACCCCACCCCCTCCCATTTATCTCTCCACCCTGGAGGCTCCCTGCCTTCAGTCCTGATGAAGGGCTTTTGCCTGAAACATCGATTTTCCTGCTCCTCGGATGCTGTCTGTCTGGCAGTGCTTTTTCAGCTCCACTCTAATCTGGGCTCTGATTTCCAGCATCTGCAGTCCTCAATTTTGCCTTGTGGTGTTGGTTGTCTCTTAACTGTCAGCTACTCAGTTCAGGAATGGGTAACAAAAGCTGGTCTTCCCAGGAACAAAAGCTAGTCTTCCCAGTAACATCCACATTCCATGAGAGAACAGAACAAAAAGCACACCTTTTTACCCTACCGGAATTTGGCATTCACGGTGGAGGTCAAATACTAGAAAACATGCAATCCGGACAAGTTTTCATGCCTGATTAATTGTTTAAATGATCAAATGGTGTGACTTTGATATCTGATAGAATTATGAGTAGAGTATGCAGCTTTGACAGCCTTGTTTGTGATGCATTTTACTGCCATTTCCATTAAATAATCATTCACTCATAAAACAGTTTTTATTCTATATAGGGCTTTTACTGTGGACATATGAGTGCTATAATCGATAGCAGGATGAAAAAAAATTAATTCATTTAATGGATTTCTGGTTCACTTGATTTAGGTCACAAGGTCATAAGGAACTTTTAGCTGTCTTCATCATTTACATTCTGGCTCTGCTGTAATTGTTCTAACACACACTTGTGCAGAAATCTCAGGATAGTAATCGGAATGCCTTTCTTCCTTAACGCGCTGGCAAATGGGGTCAGCAACTGGCAACTACGTGATCACTTTGAAGTACTTTATTACACTGGTACAGCATCACTGGTAACACATCAGATCACCCTTTCGAAAATGCTTCACAGCTGAGTGCATGAATACAGACCAGGCATTAGGGATAATGAATATGTAAAGATTAATCTACGCATCAGCAAGGTCATGCTTGATCAGTGGTCTCAGATGTGCTTACAGACACTTTTGTAGTGACCAAATTATAGTCAGAACCATTTAGCTGGATGCCGATCTCATTCCTGCCATTAATGCTAAAATAAAACTGGTTGGATTTTCTGCACAATAACTGTATCACTCAAATTGTTGATTACCTCAGTAAGTTTAAGCAATTCATTCCATTTCATCCACAACACTAGCAATAATCCAGGAAAGAACACAATGGAATATTTCATTGCCCATCATTTTTAAAATGCATATCTGTTCTTCTGTTTTGTTTTGGCGAGATAGTTTCCTATATCCGAACTACAATTCTGGCCAATGACTGTGTTCAAGCTACGATCATTTCCTGATAGCTGTCAGTAATTTAAAGTGCGAGGTTGCATGTTGGTCTCTGACTCTGGAACGTTATTGGGCTCAAGTTCCCTTTCTCTCCCAGCTCAAGATTCCTCAATCAACAACTGGCCAGCAAATTGACAAGTGATTGTCACATCGCTGTTTGTAACAGCATGCTGTAGTTCTGAGATTACATTAGATGACGACTATTGTCAGCAGTACGTTAGTGGTTATAATATTCATTGTGTCGTAAGGCACTTTATAAATCTAAGTGTTTTTGTTAGTTTTGTTTCAATTTTGCACACACACTGAATTTCTAAGCCTGTCGAAGGATATGATTCTGTTTTTAAAGATATTGGGGATGTTTTGTTTTATCTTCAGTGCTTCCAGCACAGAATACTTTCACTGTGAGGCATATCAGCAATGCAGGAATGAGACCTCCAGCAGCTTTCCATTATTAGCTCTGTGCCAGGAGCTCTGGGCTCACACATTTACCCCCATTGCTTCTTCTTCTATCTTATTCTTCCTTTAGCCCCAGAAACCACCCCCTTTGGTGAGATAGATTAAATCAACAACATTAGTTTTCAGTAAACAGTAGGCAGCTCTCATACAAAACAAAACAGCATTAATCGAGGACACGTATAACTTTATACAGTTTGCCCACAGATGTTTTATATAGATATATATATATATATATAAAATAAAGGAGGAGGTAATGTCACTACAGTAGTAATCCTGAATTTCAGATCAATTGTCTGAATTGGATGTGAGTTCATTGTGAAATTTGAATGCAATTAAAATCTGGAATTAGAAGCTAGCCTGACGGTGACCATGTGATCATTGACAATTGCTTTAAAAACCTTTTGGTTTGTGAGCAGTTAGTGCATGGTAATAAATGCTGACCTGGCCACGAATGCCCATGTCCCATCCATATTTTTAAAATTCTTTAATCGTAAAGAGGGTCAATTAGCTCAGCTGGCTACTTTGTGAGGCAGAGTGATGCCAATAGTGTGAGTTCAATTCCCACACCAGCTAAGGTTACAATGAAATACACTCTCCTTCTCAACATCTTCTTTCGCCTGAGGCATGGTGACCCTCAGGTTAAATCCCCACCAATCATCTCACTCTTATGAGAAAATAGTACTATGACAATTTATACTCTTTTACTTTTGCATCCATCATAATTTAGGTTACATCTTAGAGCAACTCCTCAAGACTCCTTTGACAGCACCTTCCACTTTATGACTCCAACATCTAGAAGTCATGTGGGGACACCATTAGCTCCAAGTTCCTCACCATTCTGACCTTTTAAAGTCCTTTAGTGTGATGTAGGCAGCCCCTGGGTTGCAAATGGGTTCTGTTTTTGAGGTGGTTTGTATACGGGTTGGAACGCAAAGTAGGACAAGATAAAATTGTCTTTCATAAGTATGAGAAAGATGTATGTCAGATAGAATGCCTACAGTGTGGAGGAAGGCCATTTGACCCATTGAGTCCATCTTAACCCTCCAAATAGCATGCCACCAAGACCCACACCTCTACCTTACCCATGGCCTGCATATCCCTTAACACTGTGGGCAATTTCCTATGCCTAATCCACCTAACCTGCACATCTTTGGGCTGTGGGAGGAAACTGGAGCTCCCGGAGGAAACCCACACAGACACAAGGAGAATGTGCAAACTCCACACAGACAGTTGCCCAAGGGTGGAATCAAACCTGGGTCCCTGGCACTGTGAGACAGCAGTGGTAACCACTGAGCCACTGTACAACTTGATCTTTAAAATGAAACCGTGTAAAGGACCGTATGTATAAGTCGGTGTCTCATAAATCAGGGACCTCCTGTACATGCACCAACAGCAAAGTCAACATTTGTTACCCCATCCTGAACTGAACTTGAACTGAGTGTCTCTCTGAGCTGTTTCAGGGACAGTCGAGAGTTCTTATTATTGCTGTGAGTCTGGAGCCACATGTAGGCTAGACTAGCCAAGGAGAGCAGATTTCCTTCCTTAAAGCACATTAATGAACCAGATGGATTTACATTAATTGATGGTAGTTTCATTGTCACCATTATTGATATGATTTATGAAGAAGATATCACGTTTGACAAATGTAAGATAGAGATTTTTGAAGATGTTACTGGCAGAATCAATAAAGAGGAATCAGTCAGGTATCAGCTGACCATAAGATATAGGAGCAGAATAAGAACATTCAGCCCATCTAGTCTACTCAACTGTTCAATCATGGATGATATCTTTCTCAACCCCATTCTCTGGCCTTCTCCCAGTAACTCTTGATACCCTCACTAACCAAGAATCTATCTCTCTCTTAAAGACACTCAATAACTTGGTCTCCACAGCCCTCTGCAGGAATGAGTTCCACAAATTAACCACTCTCTAGCTGAAGAAATTCCTCCTCATCTCAGTATTGTATTTGGATTTTCAGAAGACTTGATCAAGACCCACACATGAGGCTAGTAACCAAAATCAACATGCCTGAGATTGGGGGCAATTTATTAGCATTGATTGAGGATTGGTTAACAGACAGAAAGCAAAAAGTATGAATAAATGGCATATTTTCAAGTTATAAATGGTCATTTCCAGGTTGTCAGGCTGTGACTGGTGGGGTACTGCAAAGATCTGTGTTCACAATCTGCAATGGCTGGGATATGGGGGAGAATATATTATTTCCCAGTTGGCAGATCAAACAAAACTTGGGAGGAATGTGAGCTGTCAGGAAGATGAGGAGAAAGTGATTTCGACAAGTCGAGTGAATGGGTCAGAGTGTGGCAGGTGGAAGATAACGTGGACAGGTGTGAGGTGGTCTGGTTCAGAGCAACAAAGGTGCCAGAATTTCTCAGATGATGAGGGAATTGGAAAGTTTTGACTTCAGTTGGACCAAGGTGTCCTCCTTTTATGAGACATTGAAAGCTAGCATATGGTGCAGCAAGCAATTTGAAAGACAAATGTTATGTTGGCCTTTACTGCCAGAGTACCCGAGCAAAGAATATCTTACTTCAATTACACATAATACTGCAGCATGGCACACCACAGTGAAGCTACATCTGGAGTAGTGTCTCTTTGCCTTAGGAAAGATATGCCATGGAGGGAGTACAACAAACGGATTTGGATTGCTGGAAGTGTCTTTTGAGGAGAGATTTAGGAGATTAACCTGTATTTGTCTGCAGTTGATGAAAGTGAGGTGTAATCTCACTGGTGCTTAAAAATTCTTAAAAGGAGTGAACACAGAAAGGATATTTCCCCTGGCTGTGGGGTCTAAAACCAGGGGACGCCATCGCAGATTGAAAGGCAAGCCATTTAGGACTGTGATGAAGAGGAATTTCTTCACTCAGTGTGAGAATCTTTGGAATTATCTATCCCAGACGATTGTGGAAACTCAGTAATTCAGTTAATTCAAGATAGAGATTGACAGATTTTTCCTTACTAATCATAACAAGGGAAATGGGACTAGCTCAGGAGTATGATATTAAGGTAGATTATCCAGTAAAGAGGAGCAGGCTTGATGGGCTGAATGGTCTACTCTTATGCGTATGATCCTTTGTAAATGGCACTGATATGACTCTGAATGAAGAGATGTATACTCCCCAGTTAATATCTGATGGTTCCTGCAAGAAGCTTTGACCTGGTTGTAGCTATGTTGATGTGCAGAAGATACAATTTGTCATACTAATATCCGCGAAATGCAAAAGTTAATTCATAAATATCCTTTTGTTTTATGTGATGAAGTAAGGGAGGCTAATAGAATCGAACTGCATTCATATCCTTTCGCACTGTGGAACTGTGTAATCGTGCATCAGTTGTTCTCCTGTATCCTTTACCATTCTCGATGCACCTCTCACTGGTCGTCTCATTTTATCTTTGTATTTTTATACAGGAGTAGCTCATGTGAGATGTGTACTGCCTGAAGCAGTGCAAGACAAACAAATCATTCTGCCATATCATTTCTGCTGTTGTGAGCAAGTACATCATTTGTGTTTTGTCACAGTACAAGTTTGTTGTTGACTTTTAACAGGTACTGGATCAGGAATCCAGAAACCAGGCTAATGTTCTGGATGTCATACTGTGAATTTGGTACCAATTTTTTCTTGTTCTTTCACGGGATGTGGGTATGGCTGGTTAGGCCAGCATTTATTTCCCACTGAGAATTTCAGGGAGGACAGTTCAGCTTTGGCCGTATTGCTGGGGGGTCTGGAGTCACTTCTGCAAAAATGATTCTGAAATCTAGTTGCCTGCTACTTCAAGTCATCAGCATGTTCCCCATGTCAACATTTCAGTCTCAGGTTTACTACAGAGCTCCAGTGAAGCTCACTGCCAGCTGGAGGAAAGACACCAACTTCCACTTGGGGGGTCTTACAGCCTTCAGGGCTCAACGTTGAGTTTAACAATTTCACAGCATGTCTATTACCTGCTATCATATTTCCCAGTTCCTGCCATGAAATGGGTTGCTTTTAACACAGACAACCCATTTTCAATGACCTAAAATCCCCATTGTTCCCCCTCTAGCTTCTCTTATTCCCTGGCTTACTCTTAACAATCCCTTTGTCTACCTACCCTTTACCTCTCTCTCACTCTCACTCTGGGCTCCTTCTCCATCTGTCCACTGATTTCTTTCCTCCCCAACCCTCCATCATTCACATAAATACCACCTTATCCTAGCTGCTATCAAGGTTCCGAAGAAAGGTCACTGGACTTGAAACATTAACAGTGTTTCTCTCCTCATAGATGCAGACAGACTTGCTGTGTTTCTCCAACAATTTATGTTTTTAATGTTTTAGGGACATGACTTTGAGACTGTGATGGAGACAGTCTGGTTTATCTGGATCTCCCTCATGGTCCCAGTAACAATGTTAAAATTAGCTTGTAGCTAATTTCTATCAGATAGTACATTGCACCGTGTTTACGTCAAACCCCTCCTCTCATTAGACCACCAATTGGTTTACCTCTACCACACAAAGCAAAGTAAACCCTATTGATTCCAATCTAAAAGAATCAAATCTACTTCATGTACCTTTCACCAAGGAAATTGTACTGAGGATCCATCATACGCCAGACCCCTTTGGGATACCAGAAGGACCAGTGCAGGAGCAGGAAGGAAAACAATTGCGAGTGATCCTCTGGCGCTGATTGGACACATATGAATGAAGCCAAGTGAGGGTAGATCTTTTGAATTGGATGGGAGGCATTGGAGGAAATTTTTTTTTAAACTCCCTACAGTGTGGAAACAAGCCCTTCGGCCCAACAAGTCCATACCGACCCTCCAATGACCAATTGATCCAGACCCATTCCCCTACATTCACCCCTGACTAATGCACCTCACACTACAGGCAATTTAGCATGGCCAATTCACCTGACCTGCACATCTTTGGACTGCGGGAGGAAACCCACGCAGACACGGGGAGAATGTGCAAACTCCACACAGACAGTTGCCCGAGGCGGGAATTGAACCCAGGTCTTTGGTGCTGTGAGGCAGCAGTGCTAACCACTGAGTCACCGTGCCACCCAATGTTACTGTGGCCATGACAAGGGCTATAGAAAACTCAAGGAGGATGCGAGGGAAAATTTGTCACTGTCACAGAGGAGCTTTTTGTCATTTATATAAATGATTTAGATGTGAATATAAGAGATATGGTTAGCACGTTTGCAGATGACATCAAAATTGGACATGTCGTCGACAGCGAAGAAGCTTACCTCAGAGTACAATGGGATCTTGATCAGATGGGCCAATGGACCGAGGAGTGGCAGATGGAGTTTAATTTAGATAAATGTGAGGTGCTGCATTTTGGAAAGACAAAACAATGCAGGATTTATGCACTTAATGGTAAGGTCCTGGGGAGTGTTGGTGAATAAAGAGATCCAAAGGTGCAGGTTCACAGTTCCTTGAAAGTGGCATGACAGATGGACAGAGTGGTGAACAAGGCATTTGGTATGCTTGCCTTCATTGATCAGTGTGTTGAGTATAGGAGTTGGGATGTCATGTTGCATCTAAAGCACATTGCAGAGGCCACTTTTAGAATACAGTGTTCAATTCTTATCTCCCTACTATAGGAAGGATGTTGTAAAACATGAAAGAGTTCAGAAAAGATTTACAAGAATGTTGCTGGGATTAGAGGGCTTGAGCTACAGTGAGGGACCGAACAGGCTGGAGCTGTTATCCCTGGAGTGTTGGAGGCTGAGGAGTGACCTTATAAAGGTTTATAAAATGATGAGGGGTATGAATAGGGTAAATAGACAAGGTCTTTTCCCGAGGGTAAGGGAGTCCAGAACTGGAGGGCATATGTTTAAGGTGAGAGGGGAAAGATAAAAAAAAAACCTGAGAGACATCTTTTTTCACGCAGAGGGTGGTGGGTGTGTGGAATGAGCTGTCAGAGGATGTGGTGGAGACTGGTACAATTACAACATTCAAAAGGCATCAGGATGAGTATAGGTAGGGTTTAGAGGGGAATGGGCCAAATGCTGGCCAATGGAACTGGATCCGTTTCGGATATCTGGTCTGCATGGAGGACCGAAGGGTCTGTTTCTATGCTGCACGACTCTATGACTTGATATTATTTATAAGTTTGGTAAGAGTTGTTTTGTTACATTGGCTTAGACCTCATTCCGTCTCATTATCAATTTGGTCTTATGCCTTTCTTCTCCTCATCTTGCCTGCATCGCTACTAAGGATTATTCTCAACTTTGTTTCCTTTTTAAAATCCAAAGAGCTACCAATAATTATTAATTGTAATTTTGGCACATTTTAATGGGAGTTTTCTGCTAATTAAAAGGTACACGTTGTGTTTGAACAGCGCAAACCACTGGAAGAATCTGACTAGAATGAACTATTGTGTTCCCAGCACCAGAGACTGAATTAACATACCAGCAGTCAAAGTGACAGGCATGTTGAGGACGGCTGCATTAACACTTGTATCAAGTCAAATTAATTCAGCTGCTTCACACGGTCAGGTTTAATAATTCCAGCATACCCTTTTCTATCCATATTCTGTACTGATATAGTAATTGAAAAAGTAACAAAGGATTTTTAAAAAAAATATGAGACTACTATTGTTAGGAATGATCAATGAAAGTAATTTTACTTTTAAAATAATGCAATAATGAGAATTACACTTTTTTTAAAAAATGCATCGATAAATATCAATTCTTTTCTTCAATTCTATCTCATCCATTTCTCAAATGGTGGCTTGTGCTGGAACATAGTTGGTTGCCCAATGCTCTTGATCTTTAATCAGATGGACATTTTTTGGGGGGCACCAGATGATGCCATCTGCTTGATTTCAGCCCTTGCCTGCGGCATGGTGACCCTCAGGTTAAAACACCAACAGTCGTCTCTCTCCAATGAGAGAGCAGCCCTACTGTCCTCTGGGACTATGGCAACTTTACCCTTCCTTTGTTAGTGAGGCTGTGCATTGAGTACCTAATCATGAACCTGTTTTTGTGATGTTGATTCAAGCGATAGATATTGGCTGGCAGGAAGAGTTCATCTAGCTGTTTAGATATTTTGCCTGATTTCCATCATCATCAAACTTGCATCCTCCACCAGATAGTGATGAGCAGGGTGATACCGGCAGATAATCTACTCACCCTCAGGCTCCATTTACCTCCCTTCCACCTCTGAACCTTCCTGATCATAATCCAATTCACTGGGTTGAGGATTGGAGATTGGGTGTTAAATCAGATTTATGCCCAGTCCAATATCGCTTCCCGTTGACTTCTTCACATAGTAATGTTACCTGGAATATAAATTCACCACTATACCTAATCCGGCCTGATGAACAAACTGGGTTAAAATTAAGACCAATAGTTCTTACTTCACTGGCAATACTGGGATACCATAAGAGGAAAAGAGTATTGCTATTCAGAAAGATGTTCAAATCAAGAAATAAATTTACTAACTTATGGTTGGTGAGTTTCCCAGGGCTCATTATTTCAAACAAAAAAAACACAAGTAATGTCAACAAGAGTTTTAACTGACTTAATATTCATGTGCTGCATTTACGTAGCATCTTTTGTGATGTTAGAAATGGCTATTCTGGCTATTGAGGGAGTGCAGCGTAGGTTCACGAGGTCAATTCCTGGAATGGCAGGATTGCCTTACACGGAAAGACTGAAGCGACTGGGCTTGTATACCCTTGAGTTTAGAAGACTGAGAGGGGATCTGATTGAAACGTATAGGCTTATGAAAGGACTGGACACTCTGGCAGGAGGGAACATATTTCCGTTGATGGGGGAGTGCCGAACCAGAGGACACAACTTAAAAATACGGGGTAGACCATTTAGGACAGAGATGAGGAGAAACTACTTCACCCAGAGAGTGGTGGCTGTGTGGAATGCTCTGCCCCAGAGGGCAGTGGAGGCCCAGTCTCTGGATTCTTTTAAGAAAGAATTGGATAGAGCTCTTAAAGATAGTGGAGTCAAGGGGTATGGAGATAAGGCTGGAACAGGATACTGATTAGGAATGATCAGCCATGATCATATTGAATGGCGGTGCAGGCTCGAAGGGCAGAATGGCCTACTCCTGCATCTATTGTCTATTGTCTATTGTCTAAATGTAGGAGAAAGTGAGGACTGCAGATGCTAAAGATCAGAGTCGAAGAGTGTGGCGCTGGAAAAGCGCAGCAGGTCAGGCAGCATCTAGGCACAACCTGACCAGTTGTGCTTTTCCAGCACTACACGTTTCGATGTTGGAAAGGTCCCGGAGATTTTTTGTAGCCAATGAAATGTAACCACTATTGTGATCCAGGGAAGACAAGAGCCAATTCACTCATGGCAAGCTCCCAGAAGCAGCACTGGGATAATGACCTGATAATCTGGTGTTATGTTGTGGAATGAGACCTCATATTGACCGGGACACCTGAGGTGTTGTTGTTGCTGACGGGCAAAGAAAGGTTATCTTTCGAAAGAAGGCATCACAGCTCAAGCCTGAAATTGATCTCTTCTGGATTCCACATACAAATATTCCGGCAGCCCCTGTTTAACCCAGAAACACTGGGGTTCAGGGCACATCCACTAACAGTTACCCAGCTAAGATGATTAAATTCCCCACAAAACCAGGGATCTGATTTTCATTCATTCTCACTGGGTGACTGTGTCAGTGGGGAGCAGAGTCCAACTGAAACATGAAAGAACTTAAGATGGTTTTATTACTCAATCATATTCCACTTTCAGAAGACAAGCAAAGAAACCACTTTCTGTCGATGCTTATGTACAGTAAATGCACAAGTGCATTTTAAACTGTGTTGTAATTGCAAAATTTCAAAGAACAGAATGGAGAAGCAGATGTACAGGAACAAAAGTGCATCTGATACCCAGAACTGGAATGCAGTTGAATCAAATGTAAATTAAATTAGGAATTGAGATAGAAATGGAGGCTAGAGAACTCAGGGAAATGAATATTGATGTTTTGAAAACGGTTCACATTACGGAAGTAGTCGTGCTGGAGGTCTTGGAAAACATAAAGGTAGATAAATCTCCAGGACCTGATTAATTGTATCCTGGGACGTTCTGGGGAGTTGGGGTGGAAATTGCAGGGCCCCCCAGCAGAAATATTTGTGTCATCTATAAGCATCGGTGAAGTACCGGAGGATTGGAGGGTGGTTAATGCTGTTCCTTTGTTTAAGGAAGACCGTACAGAAAAGCTGGAAACTATAGAGCTATGTGTCTGACATCAGTGATGGGTAAGTTGTTAGAAGTGATTCCGAAAGATAGGATCTACATGTATTTTGGAGAGGCATGGAATGATTAGGGATAGTCGGCATGGTTTTGTGCAAGGGAAATTGTGTCTCACAAACTTGATTGAGTTTTTTAATGAAGTAGCTAAAAAGATTGATGAGGACAGAGCGGTAGACATTGTTTATTTGGACTTAAGTAAAACCTTTGACAAGATTCCACAGGGTAAATTAATTAGTAAATTTAGATCACATATGATTTAGAGAGAACTTGTTAATTGGATACAGAATTGGCTTTATGATAGGAGACAGAGGGTGGTGGTGACTGGAGGCCTGTGACCAGCAGTGTTCTCCAGGGTTTGGTACTGATCCACCTTGGTTTGTAATTTATATAAATGATTTGGATGAGAATTTAGGAGGCATGGTTAGTAGGTTTGCAGATGACACCAAAATTGCAGGCATAGTGGACAGTGAAAGTTATCTAAGATTACAAAGAGATCTTGATCAATTGGATCAATGTGCTGAGGAGTGGCAGATGGAGTTTAATTTGGATAAATGCAATGCATTGTAATTGATAAATCAAATAAAGACAGAACTTAAACAATTAATGGTAGTGCTGTCAAATAGATAGATCTCGGAGTTCAGGTACATAATTCTTTGAAATTTGCATCATGTAGACAGGGTGGTTAAGGTGGTGTTTTGCACACTTGTCCTTGTTGTTCACAGAGAGTGTTCTTGTGTGGAATGAACTGCCAGACAAAGTGGTGGGTGCAGGTACAGATACAACATTTAAAAGACATTTGGATAAGTTCATGAATAGGAAAGGTTTGGAAGGATATGGCCGAGAGTGTGGTGCTGGAAAAGTGCAGCAGGTCAGACAGCATCCAAGGAGCAGGAAAATCGATGCTTTGGGCTGGAGCCCTTCATCAGGGATTCCCCACTTTCTCCTTGGAGGGATATAGGTCAAACGCAATGGGAACATGGCCAGTGTGGACTAGTTTGGATTGAAGGTTCTGTTTCCGTGCTGTATGACTATGAAACTTAAAATCCTTTTCAACAGCAAGAATGAGATTTGCCAAACAGCAGGTCTTTGCAATAAGTCCATTTGCAACTGAATAAAAAGACACGCTTTAATCTCATCAGGCATTCAGACAAGGAGGTCACATCATAGCCTCTAGCCTCTCTCCACTGGAGCTGTTCAAATCCCTCCCCATTCTGCTCAGTCTGATGTGACACCATGTCAATTCCTCACTTATCGTAAACCGTAGGTAGACTGCACCTTGCTGTGATATGAAGATGGATGAATGGATAATACCTGCAATGAGATGTGATTGGAGCGATTGAGGTACGTTAGATTTTCTTTATAAATGACCATGTCATTGTAGAAATCATTCAATGAAAAGCACTGTCTCTCCTTGAATTGATTACACTAGTGGATGTGTTTATATGAATTCGGATTCTGCTTCTTCTGACCTGTGATGACCTGCAGTGTTGTTCAACTTACTTGTCTTTCCTCAAGAGAAAGAAGTATTTCTTATGCCCTGCCACTCTCACATACTACCATCCCTCCTCCCCCAACCTTCCATACCACTCACCCTGCGTGCCCTACTAACTTCCTCCAAAACCTCAGCACTTTTCTACGACTGGCACCTGCACTGATAACCATGCGGCCCAGTGACTCCCTGCGTTCTGCTCATTACTGGAGAAGACACCCAGCACAGGGCACAGCGAGGTGATACAGGTGGGCATCTCTTGACATTCAACCTATCAGCCCCTACTCCAGAGGCCACTTCTTCACAAGGAGACAGGACAGTGCGAGGAGGCACACAGCCCAAGGAGGGACCATGCATAGTTTCCTCAGAATTGTTGGCTCAGCATATCTCAGAATTGGCCTGGCCCTCCACTTCCAACCTGTTTGCACCCCCCCCCCCCCCCAGTGGCACGGTAGCTCAGTGGTTAGCATGGCCGCCTCACAACACCAGGGACACAGGCTCAATTCCAGTTTCGCGCGCCTGTCTGTGTGGAGTTTGCACATTCTCCCTGTGTCCTCGTGGGTTTCCTCCCACAATCCAAAGATGTGCAGGTCAGGTGAATTGGCCATGCTCAATTGCCCGTAGTGTTCAGGGATGTGTAGGTTAGGTGCATTAGCCGGGGTAAATACAGGATAATAGGATAGGGGAAACGGGTCTGGGTGGGTTACTCTTCGGATGGTTGGTGTGGACTTGTTAGATTGAAGGGCCCATTTCCACACCTTAGGGCTTCTATGATTCTGCCTGACCCCTGGATGTTCAAGCCGAGGAGGTCAACCTTACTTCTGGGCAAGATGACCCTTAGCAAATCCAGGCCATCCAAATACAAGTACTCCGTGGGGTTACCCAAGCACAACCCCAGGGGTCAATGAGGCCATACAGCTGAGCAGCTAACATTTAAAAGACATTGGGACAGAGGCATGAATGGGATAGCTTTCAAGGGAAACGGGCCAAACACAGGCAAATGGGACTCATTAGGTTTAAGAATCCTGGTCAGCATGGATGGGTTGGGCCGAAGGGTCTGTTTCCATGCTGTCTGACTCCTTGACTCTATGCTGATCCAAGGAAAGCACCAAGTCATGGTGAGAGGGAGAGGAAGGTAGGACACGCTGATCACTACCAATGGTTTGTGGATGCTTGTGAACTTTTGTATAAATGTATATACCTGCTGTGGTTACAAGAAAAGGAGATAGGAGCATGCACCAATGTCTTTGGAAGAAGATGAGAACAAAATTCACAATGATTTTAGATTTTCAAGGTGCTAATTGGAAACTTGATAGAGCCGGAAAGTGTCTTTCAGTTCATTGTCACCCGAAGTCTTCAACGCTATCCAATCTCACGGTGGTTCATTCCCACAGGTTTCCAGCTTTCCCAGTTAAACTTGTAACTGAGCCCCTGTGGGGGAAGATAGAAGAGTGCAGATGAAATAAATTAGCCCCAATTCTGTAATTAACAGTGAATTTTCAAGGTTCTTCCTATTCCCGGGCGAAATGGCTTATCTGTAATCTTTGTATCCTGAAACCATCTGCTCTGGGCTGTTCTTAGAATATCAATTTCCCTGTTACTTGAATAAAACAAAGAACTGTGAAATGTTGGAAATCTAAAACAGAAACAGAAATTGCTGACAAAACATGGCAGACTAATTAGTGAAGTTAGATCACATGAGATTCAGGGTGAGCTTGCCAACTGAATACAAAATTGGCTTTATGGTAGGAGATAGAGTGTATTGGTAGAGGGCTGTTTTTTGGACTGTAGTCCTGTTACCAGCGGTTTCCACAGAGAACCTAGGATATTGACATATGATGCTATGACTCAGCAGGTCTGGCAGCTTCTGTGGGAATAAACCAGAGGCAATATTTCACGTCTAGTGAACCTTCGTCAGAGCTGATGAGTCACCAGACTCGAAACATTAACTGTGTTTCTCTGTCCACAAATGCGGCCAGATCTACTGAGTTTCACCAGCAATTTCTGTTTTTGCTTTTGTTACTCAGTTTTTATGCCTTAGGGAGGATGTACTGGCCTCAGAGGGGGAACAATGTGGGTTTACAAGAATGATGCCTGGACTTTAGGGATTATGGGGAGAGATTACACAAACTCTGGTGTTTCTTTTCTAGAACTTAGAAAGTTAGGAGATGATCTGATCGAATTATTCAGGTTATCAACGGGAAAAGACAGGGTAGATAAAGATAAACTATTTTACTTTAGCTCGGGATTCTGGAGCTAGAGACAACATCTAAGAATTAGTGTCAAGATTAGAGTGGTGCTGGAAAAGCACAGCAGGTTAGGCAGCATCTGAGGAGAAGGAAAATCAATGTTTCGGGCAAAGGCCATTCATCAGGAATGATGAAGGGCTCCTGCCCATAACATCGATTTTCCTGCTCCTCGGATGCTGCCTGACCTGCTGTGCTTTTCCAGCACCACTCTAATCTTGACTCTGATCTCTAGCAACTGCAGCACCCACTTCTGCCCATCTGAGAATTACTGCTAAACCATTCAGGAGAGATCTTAGAAAACACAAAGGATAGTGGATGTTTGGAACTCTCTTCCATAAATGGTAGTTGATGTTAGATCTGTCAGTATTTTTAAATCTGAAGTAGATAATTTTAAGTAAAGGTATTAAGAGATATGGGCCAAAGGCAGGTATATAGAGTAAGGCCACAGATCAGCCATGATTTGATTGAATGATAGATCATGCTTGAAGGGCTGAATGGCCTACTCCTATTCCTCTGTCCCTATCGTGTGATTGCAGAATCAATGGTAACCATGCAAATGATTGAAAGGCATAAGCCAATAGTCACACAATGGGCAGGGGTTGGGGGGGGGGGGAGGGGAATGACCAGTTATACATTTTTGTGATAAAATGGTTCCTTCACACCCATCATTATGGGATTTCAAAATTGCAGACCCCAAGTATGGGCTGACTATTGTAACTCAGTGTCTCCCAACATCCATCTCATCTGAATTGTTTATTCCACAATGCATTCTCAGGTTTCTTCAGTGAAAGGTACCCCCAAAAGATCATTTTCATTTTAAATGAGTTTCCAGAAACATGTCCAACCGAGTGTCACTCATTCCCCTGGACTCCTTATGTCAAGTTATACTCTCCATATCCCTTTCAGCTTTTTAAAAGTAAAACATTCATCTCCTTCATAAATTCATGGTCAAAGTCATACAACACCGAAACCCCGCTTCTCCCCCAACGCCGGTACAACCTGTCCATGCCAAACAGTATTCCAGAGAAGGCCTCACCAAGGTTCTGTACAACCTCAGCGTGACAGGACTGAGCAATGAAGGCAAGCTTGCTAAATGCCTTTTTAACCACCCTGTCTATATGTGACCCAAACTTCAAAGAATTACATTCTTGAACCCCTAGGTCCCTTTGTTCTGCAAAGCGACTCAAGGCCTTAACATTAATTGTGTAAGCCCTATGCTTGTTTGTTGTACCACAATACAATACCTCATATTTATCCAGATTGAACTCCTGATGCTGGTAGTGTGGGTTTGATTCTTCCTTGATATCAGATTTACGTTAAGTTATGCCCACTTTCCTTCAGAGTGAATTTTAATGAGATTCTGTGTTGTGGAATTGCATAACTTCACATAACTTCAAAATAGTGTAACACACAACGTATTTTAATGTCTATAGTTCCTATTTGTAAGATTGTGGCACAATCCAGATTTTTAATTTGGCATTTTAATTATCTGTTTAAAACAAGTAATGAGACACACTGTATGCAGGTTAATAGCAATGATATTATATATCTGCTTTTGATTACCGTACGTGAACTGTGTGTGCGGAATAAAAATGTAATTTTGATACTAAATGAACTCCTGAGATTTTTTTTCATTTCAATTTAGCATATATTTAAATAGCTACTGGTAAGTCAAAGCAAAGCAGTTTAGAAATCCACTTGAAGACAGAATAGCATTGAATATTTACTCTTAATTTTGAATTTGTTAAATTACTTTTTGAAGTTGCTTTTAAACTTTAGGATTGCAACATTCTGCAATCAACAAAAAAATTCTTAATCATGATAGTCCTGATTGGAAAGGATGGGTATTTGATTGTGGAATACCACAATCAACAGAAATGTACTGAAGTACTTAACAATAAATGTCTGGAAGTCAGCACATGGAAAAACTGACATCTTTCAGCAAAAACATAAACATTCATGAGGCAACACATTCAAAGCTGTCTCCTTCCACCTGCACATCTGGAGCGGCACTGTGGCTCAGTGATTAGCACTGCTGCCTCACAGTGCCAGGGAACCCCGGTTTGATTCCACCCTCGGGTGACAGTGTGGAGTTTGCACATTTTTCCTGTGTCAGTGTGGGTTTCTTCCCACAGTCCAAATATGTGCAGGTAATGGGTCAGCTGTGTAAGACAAGTGTTTAGAAAAGTCTGCATTGAGGAATATTTCTGCAATCATAATGTCAGAGAGATCTACAGCGCAAAGAATAAAGGCCCTTTGGCCCATCGCATCAACCCAGACAAAAACAACCATCTAACTATTCTAATCCCATTAACCCAGCACTTGGCCCATAGCCTTGTGTGTCTTGGCAGTGGGAATGCACATCTAAATTCTTCTAAAGTTTTATGAAGGTTTCTGCCCCTACCACCCTTATAGGGAATAAGTTCCAGATTCCCACCAGCCTCTGAATGAAAACACCTTTCCTCACATTTCTTCCAAAGTTTCTGCCTCTTCGCTTACATCCATACCCCCCAGTCACTGATCCCACCAGCAGAGGGAAAAGCTTCTTCTTGTCTAGTCTATCTGTACACTTCATAATTATATACATCTCAGTCATATCCTTTCTTCATCTTCTCTGCTCGAAGGACAACAACATGCAATTTATCCATTCTCTCTTCATCAGCCCAGACAACATCCTGGAAAATCTTCTCTGGATCCTCTCCAGTGCTATCACATCCCTCCTATAATGTGGATTCCAGAACTGCACACACTATTCTAGTGGTGGCCTAACCAAAATTAACACAGTTCCAGTATGATCTCCCTCCCCTTAAACTTTATGTTTAGACTAAATGAAGGCAAGAATACTATATGCCTTCTTAATCACTCCATCCACCTGTCCTGTTACCTTAAGGGACCAGTATACATGTACAGAAAAGTTCTTCTAATCCTCACTACTTCCCAAATTCTATCGTTACTCATGTATTCCATTGCTTTGTTTGTTCCGCCCAAATGTATTACCTCACAATGACCCTGATTGAATTCCATTTGGCAGTGATCAGGCCATCTGATCAACTCACGTATCATTCTGTAATCTCAGGTTATTCTCCTTACTATTTACCACCTCACCAATTTTTATATGATCTGCAAAGTTACTGAGCAATACTCCTGTAGACAGTTTCTCTGAGGTAACTCTTTCTCGAACATTTGAAAGTCAGCCAAACATTTGTAATGAGTCGGCTGTAAAGTAAGCCTTAAGAAATATCTCCAATAAGAACTAATCAAACTCAGAAACCTGTTTTTTTTTTCTAGGCTACACCAGATGGCCTATTAAACAAGGTACTTAAGCAGCAGTTGTCAGTTTATTTTCTTAACCTGACTGAAATGCTTCACTTTGAAAGGACTGATGATTTAAATCATTTCAGATGATGGCATTTAAACAGACCTCAATGCTTTTCTTCACAAGTATTTCTGCCTCATTTATAAAATTGTAATTCCTACCCTGTCAACTAAGGCACCTGATATAACCAAGACCCTGAGTTTCTCTAGCACTTTGTTTTTATGGCAGGAAACAATGACTTGCGTTTAGTTGATGTCTTTACTATTTTATGATTTGGAGATGCTGGTGTTGGACTGAGGTGTACAAAGTTGAAAATCAGACAATAATAGGTTATAGTCCAACAGGTTTATTTGGAAAGCTAGTGCTTCCAAATAAACCTGTTGGACTATAACCCGGTGTTGTCTGATTTTTAAATTTAATTTTTGAAACATTCTAATGTTCTTTACCTGCTGTTTAGCACAAGAAGGCATGTAAAAAGATGTTATGCTGATATCCAAAAGTTTGGTCAATGAGGTAGGTTTGAAGGATAGTCTTGAAGCCAAAATAGAGAAAGGGAAAATGATCTGGAGAAAAGTTCCAGAATTTGGGGCCTTGGCAGCAAAATATGAGTCTCCCACTGATTATAGTGCAGGGAGGAGTCACAAGAGGCCAAAACAGCAAGGAGCACAGAGACACCAAGATGTTGTGTTGCTGGAGGAACTTTCATTAAAAGGAACAATAAAGAAGGGATTTGAGAACACGCATAGGAATTTTGCATTCAAGAGACTGAAGAATCCATAGGTATCAAGATTATAAACAGAAAATGAAAGGTATGAATGGAAGTCTTTTTCTCCAGATAGTAATTCCAAATACAATCCAGGACTGGCTTTTATCCATTACAGTTTTGCATGACTTTGTGTAAGGAGATTGTCTGAAATATAAAATGTGTGAAGGACAGCTATCAGAAAAGGTGGTGGAAACAGGCACATTGGCGATATGTAAGAGGCATCTGGATGGTTACATGTATAGGGAGGGAATAGAGCGATACGGACCATATAAGGACAGAAAGTTTGTTTTTTAGTTTAGTTAGGGCATGATGATCGGCCCAGGCTTGGACGGCCGAAGGGCCTGTTCCTGTGTTGTGCTTCTGTTTTGTTCTTTCCTGCACAATGTACCAGCACTGGTTTTCAGGATTGTGATGAATTGATTTCTCACATTAGGAGGAGAGGTTGCTTTCCAGCTGACTTGTGATCATTCATACAATGTCTTATATCTGGCTGCGAGTGTAACATAATGGTATGATTGAGAACCCTTGGGTAGACTCACTGCCACCAAGTTTCCTTGTTCGTATTAGAGTTAGCTACTCCTATCTCAGAGGGAAGGACACTCATACAAAGTAAATTCTTTAGTAGAAAGAGTTGCTGCAACTGTGGCCCGAAACATGAATCTCCTGCTCCTCAGATGCTGCCTGAGTTCCTGAGCTTTTCCAGTGCCACACTTTTCGATGACGATGACTGCAATTGGACAGGGCTTTAGTGAGACCACAACTGGAGTATAGTAGGGGGTTTTGGTCTCCTCACCTGAGGAAGGATGTTTTGACAACAGAATGAGTACAACAAAGATTTACCAATGGATTCCTGAGATGACAAGGTCAAGAGTATGATGCTGGAAAAGCATAGCATGTCAGGTAGCATCAAAGGAGCAAGAGTATCGACGTTTCAGGAATCCTGATGAAGGACTTTTGCCTGAAATGTCAATTCTCCTGCTCCTCGGATGCTGCCTGACCTGCTGTGCCTTTTCAGCACTACGCTCTCAACTCTGATCTCCAGCATCTGCAGTCCTCACTTTCTCATGAGATGACAGGGCTGACATATGAAGATAGGCCGGATTGGTTAGGACTATATGCAATGGAGTTTGGAACAATGATCATAGAAACAGTGGCTCAGTGGTTAGCACTGCTGCCTCACAGCACCAGGGCCTCGGGTTCAATTCCAGCCTTGGGCAATTGTCTGTGTGGAGTTTGCACATTCTCCCTGTATCTGCATGGGTTTCCTCCCACACTCCAAAGATGTGCAGGTTAGGTGAGTTGGCCATGCTAAATTACCCACAGTGTTACTTGCATTAGTCAGAGGGAAATGGGTCTGGGTGGGTTACTCTTTGGAGGGTCAGTGTGGACTTGTTGGGCCAAATGGCCTGTTTCCACACTGTAGGGAATCTAATCTAAACCTATTAAATTCTAACAGGGCTACACAGGCTAACCATGGGAAGGAGGTTGCTGATGATGGGTAACTTTCCCTCTGAGCTAGGTAGCTGAGCACGCGTGCAGCTACTCCAATGTTCCAACGGACAGCAAATGCCATTGGCACTGCGGTATTGGTTTTCAATTCCCAGTGGCCTATGCAGCCAGTAAGAAAAAATAAAGGGAACGCTGATGACCAGCGAGTCCAGAACCAGGGGTCACAGTCTGAGGATTGTAGGGAAGTCATTTAGGACTGAGACAATGACAGAGTGGTGAGTCTGTGGAATTTTCTGCCACAATAGGCAGTTGAGCCCAAAACAAGGAGTCAATTATCATTCTTGGGGCTTAAAGGGTTTTGGGAGAAAATAGGGAAAAAGGCCTGAATTGAATGATCATCTGTGAATGGTGGAGCAGGCTCAAAGGGCTGACTGACCTCCTTTTACCCCTATTTCTATGTTTCTATGTTTACTCAGCTCAATCTTTAAAAAGTGCATGTTTATTACATAGTACATAATAGCTCGTGATGTTACATCTGAGATATCTGATAGTCTCTTGTGAGACGTCAGGTTCAATCAGGTGGATGTGAAAGAGCCTATTTTAAGGAAGAGCAGGACAATGGTGTCCCTTTCCCTGGTCAATATTTATGTCTTAATCGTAAGCTCAAGTTCTGACAACCTCATCATTATTGCATTATGGCGTTTGTGGGAATTTGTTATGCACGAGTTGACTGCTGTGTTTCAATCATGTCGACGTTGTCTTGACTTTGGGATATCATGAGGCATTGAAAAGTATTACAAAAGTCTTTTGCTGTTCTTTTCCCAATCTGCTATCTATTGACTCTAAGTAACATTTATGATTATTTTAAGCAAAATAATTGAGTGGTGGCTAAAATGATTGAACTTAACTGTAAAAATGTAATTTCGTGTTTTTGATTGAAGTGATTAGCAATAATTTTCTTCAGAACTTGGGCTTCACGCAATAGGTTTTTTAAAAAATAATCTCTTTGTCTTTTGATGGAAATTAGCAACTGGAGTTGTGTTTGCAATAATTAAAATGCCCTCATCTGTGTATTTGCAGTGTGGAAAAATCCACAAGATGTGTCAGTGTATTCAGTGAAAGCACAAGTATAGCACTCCTGCTGTGAATGGTTTCTGACCTTTTTTTGTCTCACTGAATAATTCTGAAACAAGCCTGAAAAATGAATAAATAGCTTTTAATCAAATTGCCATAGTCACCCTGTTGCTGATTGATATATTTTTACTTCAGAGACAGAGAGGAGAGAGAAGGAGAGAGATCACAACACTTTTTCTTCCTATTCTGATAAACTGAAAAAAAGCTGGAGAGTGAATCTAAAAAGTTTTGAAAGTAAATTTGCATTTTCAAACCATGATAAACTTGTCATTCATGAGGCAAGCAACACTGGAGAGGAACAACAGAAAGAAAAATTGATAAAAGAAAATAATTCTGGAACTTCATAAGAAATGGTGGACGCAGATACAACATTTAAAAGACATTTGGATAAATACATCAATAACAAATGTTTAGAGGGATATGGGCCAGGAGCAGGCAGGTGGGACTAGTTCAGTTTGGGATTATGATTGGCATGGACTGATTGGACCCAATGGATATCTTTTCGTGCTGTATGAAACTATGACCCTATAAATAGGAGAAGGAGGAGCACATTCTACTCCTCAAGGCTGGTCTATCACTTGATAAAATTATAGCTGATATGTTTATGGCCACAAATCTACTTTCCTCCCTTTCCCCAATAATTCTTGACTCCTTTTGTGATCAAAACACAATATATTTTATGACCTTGCTAGCCTCCATTGCACTTTGTAGAAGCCAGGAGATTGTGTCATGGTAATGTCAATGGACTAGTAATCCTGATGAAGGGCCATGCTCAAAATGTCGACTCTCCCCCTCCTCAGATGCTGTCTGACCTCTTGTGTTTTCTCCAGCACCACGCTTTATCAACTTGGATTCTCCAGAATCTGCAGTCCTCATCATCTTGTAGTAATCCAGAATGTCAGATTATTGTTCTTGGACACAAATCCCATCATGGAAACATGAAATCAATAAAAATATAACCATTGACATTGCTCAGACAAACCCATCTGGTCCACTAGTGACCTGAAAATATCCTAGGCAGATGCTGGAGGTTAGAGTCAAGATTAGAGTTGTGCTGGAAGAGCACAGCAGGTCAGGCAGCATCCAAGGAGCAGGGGAATTGACAGTTCAGGCAAAACATCGTTCTGCTCATTCCTGATGAAGGGCTTTTGCCCTAAATGTTGATTTTCCTGGTCCTCGGATGCTGCCTGACCTGCTGTGCTTTTCCAGCATCACTCTAATCTTGACTGAAAATGCCCTAATAAGGCAAGATACAGGAGTCAGAATCAATGGGTCAAAGTTTGGCCTATTGTGAGGTTGCTGAACTGTTTGATACAATCCCACTTCCAGCTCTTGACCTGAGACACTAGAGGAGCAGCTGATCGAGACTGCTGCACCATTAAGAAAGATCTTGGCTGATCTGATGATCCTCAATTCCAAATTTCTGCTTTTTCCCCATAATCTTTGATTCATTTTCAAATAAAAAAAATCTGTCCATAACAACCTTGAATATGCTTAGAAATAATTGATCGGTGAGCTCAATACCCCAATCCCACCCTGTTGCCCCCATATCCCTTGATCCCTTTAGCCATGAGGATTATATCCACTTCCTTCTTGAAAGCACTTAATGGTTTGAGTTCTCTGTAATTGATGTCCACAGGCTCACCACATTGAGACTCCCTGCCTTCCCCACCTGGTCTTCCCAACATGTGACTCCAGACTCACAAGCAGTGTATTTGACTCTTAAAAAGGATCTGCAATGGCCGAGAGAGCCAAGGACTTCAAGGGCAACTAGGAATTGGACAACAAAGACTGCTCTTGTCAGTGATACCCACATCCCAATCAAGGACAGTTACAGATGGGGCAGTGACAGGATGTAGTGAATCTATCAGGAAGGTTTCTCATGCGATGAAACAATGGGATTGGTTAAAATGTGTCTGCTTTAATGCAAGACGTGTCTGAAATAACAGTGACAAACTTAGAGCATGGATCAGTACTTGGGGCTTTGATGTTGTGGCCATAACAGAGATGTGGGTTTTAACAGGAGCAGGAATGGTTGCTTGACATTCCAGGGTTTAGAACGTTTAAAAAGAACAGGGAGGGTGGAAAAAGAGGAGGGGGTGTTGCATTCCTAATCAGAGAGTGCATCACAGCTACAGAAATGAAGGTTGTTGAGGAAGGTTTGTCTACTGAGTCAGTATGAGCGGAAGTTAGGAACAGCAAGGGAATAGCCACCACACTGGGGATCTTCTACAGACCCCCTAATAGCAGTAGGGAGTTTGAAGAACTCATAGGCGGGCAGATTCTGGAAAAATACAGAAGCAGTAGGGTTGCTGTTATGGGTGATTTCAACTTTCCCAATATCGACTGGAACCTCCTTAGTGCAAATGGTTTGGATGGAGCCGTTTTTGTCAGGTGTGTTCAGGAGGGTTTCGTTTCTCAGTATGGCGACAGACCGTCGAGGGGAGAGGCCATTTTGGATTTGGTGCTTGGCAATGAGCCAGGACAGGTGTCAGATCTCGCGGTGGGAGAGCACTTTGGTGAAAGTGATCACAACTGCTTCACATCTACCATAATCTTGGAGAGTGAAAGGAGCAATTACCAAGGGATGATATTTAATTGGGGAAAAGGAAATTATGACGCTATCAGGCAGGAGTTGGGAAGTACAGACTGGAAGCACAGTTCCACAGAAAGGGCACAGCAGACATGTGGAGACTATTTAAGGAGCAGTTGTTGCAAGTGATGCACAAATTTGTTTCTCTGAAACAGGTAAGAAGGGGTAAGATTAAGGAACCTTGGATGACGAGAACAGAGGAGCTTCTCATCAAAAGGAAGAAGGCAGTTTACATAAGGAGGAGGAAGCAAGGATTTGGCACAGCTTTAGAGGATTACAGGCTTGCTAGAAAGAAGCTCAGAAATGGACTGAGGAGAGCCAGGAGGGGGCACGAGAAAGGCTTGGCAGGAAGGATTAGGGAGAACCCAAAGGCATTTTACCCATAGGTGAGGAATAAGAGAATGTTCAGGGAGAAGGAAGGGCCAATCAGGGATAGCAGAGGGAACTTGTGTGTGGAGTCTGAGCAGACAGGGGAAGCCCTAAATGAGTTTTTTGCTTTGGTTATCACGAAGGAAAGAGACTTTGTTGTGAACGAAAACTTTGGGATACAGGCTTGATCAGATCAAGATTGATGAAGTTGATGTGCTGGAAATTTTGGAAAACATTAAGATTGATAAGTTCCCAGGGCCAGACCAGATTCATCCCAGGCTGCTCCAGGAAGTGAAAAAGGGGGTTGCTAATCCGCTAGTGAGGATATTTGCCTCCTCATTCTCCACGGGAGTCGTACCGGAGGATCGGAGGGAGGCGAATGTTGTTCCTCTTCACAAGAAGGGTAATAGGGAAACCCCTGACAATTATAGACCAGTCAGTCTCACGTCTATGGTCAGCAAAGTTTTGGAAAGAATTCTAAGGGATTGGATTTATGACTATTTGGCGAAGCATAGTGTTCTGTGCTGTACCTTTCTATGTTCTGTGTTCTATGAATAAAGAAATAAAGGATTCCTAACACAGATGACACTCAGAGAAAGAAATTCCTTCTCATCCTCATCTCAAGTGGAAACTCATTTAACTGTTGATGTATCCCATGATTTAGGTTCCTCAGGACAGGAATCCTTCCCATCTCTCCATCTCATACCCCCCTCAGAATCTTATGTTTCCACCAGAGTACTCCTCATTCGTCTGAACTCAAGTGAGTAAAGGTCTATCCTGCAAAGTCTATCCTTAGAAAATAAATCTCTTTATCCCAGGAATCATCCAAGTGAACCTTCTCTGAGCTGTTCCTTATGCCTCGTCGAGAGCACATCAATCAAAGCTGTACATAGTACAAGATTGCAGGCTCACCCTGTCTGGGTGTAGCAATTTACAGCAGATACTGTTATGGAACGTAGAAACATTGGAAATTTATGGGTCAATTTATGAGACTATTAGGCCCATCATGAGAATGGTGAGTTATCCAGTACTACCCCACCTTCCAGGTTTGACCTGCAGCGCTGCATATGCACATTTGCTGAATATTTTAAATGTGGTGATGACTCCTGCCTCTTTGTGCCAGACCCTGTCACTCTCTAGTGGAAAACGTATCTCTTTAATTTCCTCCAGATCTTTGAGAATTAATTTCTATCCACTTCTTGTAGCTGCACTCACTGTTAATGGAAATGGGTTAACAAAGAATTTATTATCTGATTGTGCCAGTATGGTCTCCTGGACTCAACATCGAGTTCAACACCTTTCGGGCTTGAGCTCTACCTATCCTTACCCCAACACCCACACACCAGGCCTTGTTACCACGTTGAGAGTATGGTGCTAGAAAAGGAAAGTTGGTCAACCAGCGTTCGAGGAGCAGGACAATTGACATTTTGGACATAAGCCCTTCACCAGGAATGAGCTTATGCCTGAAACGTCAATTTTCCTGCTCCTCCGATGCTGCCTAACCTGCTGTGCTTTTCCCTATCACTCTGATCTCGACCTCTGATCTCCAGCATCTGCAGTCCTCACTTTCTCTTCATTATCACATGACCGCTTTATAGAACATTCTGCCCACAAAAAAAGACCCTGAGTTTCCAGTTGCCTGCCACTTTAAAACACTGCCCGGTTCCCCGGCCAACATCTCTGTCTCAGGTTTGTTGCTGTGCTCCAGTGAAGCTCAGCGCAAGCTGGAAGAACAGCATCTCGTTTTCCACTTGGGAACTCTGCAGCCTTCTGGCTCAATATTGAATTCAATATCTTTAGGTCCTGAACTCCCCTATGTCCTTGCCCCCTACCTGACACACCAGGCCTTGTTATCACACAGCCTGCCATTACACACTACATACTGTTAGCCACCAACAGTCTCCATTAACAGCTGTTCACCCTCCTAGCTAGATTGTTATCAACTCTTTTGTCTCTTCAACTGTTGGCTCTCTTTGGGCTCTATCCCCATGTATTGTTTATTCCTTAACCCCTCTCCCCAACCAATCTTCCACATATAAACCCACATTTTCCCAGCTGCCATCAGTTCTGAGGAAGTGTCATTTGATCCAAAATGTTAAATTTGATGTGTCTTCCACAGGTGCTGCCAGACTTTGAATTGAATTGAATTTATTGTCCTGTGTACCGAGGCACAGTGAAAAGCTTTGTCTTGTGAGCAAAACAGGCAGATCACAGAGTTAAGTAGCATAGATAGGTAAATAATAGGTAAACAGCGGCAAAAACAAAAACACAGGTACAGGTGAATGTTAAGGGTTTGTGAGTCCATTCAGTATTCTAACAACAGTTGGGTAGAATCTGTTGCAAAACCAGTTGGTGAGTGTGTTCAGGCTTCTGTACCTTCTCCCCGATGGTAGAGGTTGTAAAAAAGCATTGCAAGGGTGGGATGGATCTTTGAGAATGCTGGCGGCCTTTCCTCGACAGTGGGCCTGATAGATCGATTCTATAGATGGGAGGTTGGCCTTTGTGATTGTACAGGCTGAGTTCACCATTCTCTGTAACCGTCTTTGATCTTGAATGGTACAGTAGTACATCCAGACGGAATGCTCTCGATGACGTACCTATAAAGGTTGGCAAGGGTATTCACCATCATGCCAAATTTTCTCAGCTGCCTGAGGAAGAAGAGACATTATTGGGCCTTTATAACCAGTGCATCCACATGAAGAGTCCAGGAAAGCTTGTTGTGGATGACCACTCCCAGGAGCTTGACACTCTCCACTCATTCCGCCTCTGCGCTGTTGACGTGTAGAGGGGAATGAGTAGCATCCCACCGAAAGTCAATAATAAGTTCCTTGGTTTTGCCAGCATTGAGAGCTAGGTTGTTCTCAGTGCACCATTTTTCCAGGTCTTCCACCTCCCATCTGTAGTCTGTTTTGTCGCCATCTGAGATTCGATTTACAATGGTGGTGTCATCAGCGAACTTGTAAATGGCATTAGTCTGGCATTTGGTGATGCAGTCATGGGTATACAGTGAGTACAATAGTGGGCTGAGTACACATCCCTGGGGCGCTCCAGTGGTGATTCTTATACTGATTGTGGCTTGTTTGTCAGGAAACTGAGGATCCAGTTGCAGAGAGTGGGGCTTAGTCTGAGATCACTAAGTTTAGTAATCAGTGTTAAGGGGATAATAGTGTTGAAGGCTGAACTGTCGTCAATGAGTAGGATTCTTGAGTCGCTGTTCTTGGTGCCAAGATGTTCTCGGGAGGAGTGAAGGGCAAGTGATATGGCATCTGTCGTGGATCTGTTAGTCCGATAGGCAAATTGGAGTGGGTCAGGAGCAGTGGGGAGGCTGGAACTGATTAATACCGTGACCAGCCTTTCAAAGCACTTCCTGACCACCGACGTTAGGGCCACTGGGTGGTAGTCATTGAGACATGTTGCATGAGCCTTCTTCAGCACAGGAATGATGTTGTCCCTCTTGAAACAGGCAGGGACAGTGGCCTGCTGCAGGGAGAGGTTGACCATCTGACCTCTGATGCAGTGACTGTTCGTCAAGACTTGTCAGAATAGATGTTACCTCTCCGCCGAAATTCTGCCCAAAGCGAGCATAGAAGGTGTTGTGACGATCTGGGAGGGATGTGTCATCGTCTGCTATCTTGCACTGTCTCTTCTTAGAACCTGTGATGTCATTCAGTCCTTATCATAGTTGCCGGGTGTCTGTATGGATTGGTATTGGTCCATGGCTATCTTAATGGCTCTGCAAAGATCATACTTGGATTCCTTATGTTTGAGTAGATCTCCTGATCTGAGGGTGAGAGAGAGAGAGATAGACAGAGAGGGAGATAGAGAGCGAGAGAGAGAGGGACAGGGAGAGAGACAGAGAGACAGAGACAAAAATGTTGAAGCAGAGTTCCAGACTGCTGGGCCAGCCTTCAAGATTTAGGAGCATGAACAGTTCAGGCCTGGACCATCAGTGCAAAGCCTCTGAGCTTGAGAGCCACAAGGAGAGAAGAATCCCTCTTGTGTCTGGGAGACAAGATGATTGGTGTTACACGGTGAGGGAGAGTAAGGGTAGGAGCTCCTCTAACTAACCTCATGACCCAGCTGATTAAGAATTAAAGAGTTCAACTCCACAACAACATCCTGATGGATCTGTACAATCAGATGTCTATACCTCATTCCTCTAAGCTTCTCCATTAATGTTCATGAAGATTGAACGCCAGTGGAATGCAGGAACCCTCCTTTATAATCTTTGTGCAGTGTATGTGTGTGAGAGGGAGTGTAAGTTGCCTGCTATTCTTACTTTTATCCAAACACAACATATTAATTAAAGGCAGGAGCAGCTGCAAACAATTTTCCATTTTTTTGGCATTTTATATTGTACAAAGTAAATTTTTACAGTTAAAATGTTATTTAATTAGAATGAATTATTTTGTCTGTTCTTTGTACAGCTGTGATTTCTCCCCAAGTTCTGCTCTTGTAATAATCTGCTGTTTGTTTATGGAGAGAGTGGGAATGTAAATCTGAGTCTGACTTCTAGCCAGAACAGGGTTTGACCCCTTTACTGTTAGAACAAAACTGACAAACCTACTATCTGACACCAGCTAATCACCACACCCCACTAATGAATTATTTCTTTAAATTTGAGTATGCAGTTTCTGCTCTTGTTAAAACTATAATATTGTTGGTGTAGACAGAATCAATCTTCAAAAAAAGAGATTAAGAAGATGCTTGAAATTTACAAATGGCTACAACTGTCTTCTGATTGATTACAGTATTAGATGTATGTCATTACTGGGTTGTTCTTTTCCAAACACAGCTTGAAAGGAACATGTGAGTTGCCCTTCTCACAGACAACTCAAGATTGGTAAGAAATGCTGGCCCAGCCAGTGATACCTGTATCCCCATGACTAGGTTTGCCAAAAAGTCATATTAACAATTAAATATTATAATCAGGATCCCAGATTAAGTGCAAACAATTCCAGAGAAGGTTTGGTTGCAATCATGTTAGCCTGTGTGCAGCACTTCAGCTTTTTGAGCCTGAGGTTTGTGGGGTCATATACAACTCCAGATGTGACCCTACAGAACTGAGAAGGCATTGCCCTTTGGATGGTGTTAAATTGAGTTCAGGTAAAGGTAAAAATCCCACGATACTAGTTACCAAGCAGCAACACAACTCGGTATTGAGTCATTAACCCTGAGCTTCCAGTTGCCTGCCACTTTAACCCACCACCCTGTTCCTTGGCCAACATCTCTGTTCTTGGGTTTGCTGCAGTGCTCCAGTGAAGCTCAGTGCAAGCTGGAAGGACAGCTCCTCATTTTACGCCTGGGGACACTGCAGCCTTCTCGACTCAATAATTTCAATAATTTTAGGGCCTGAGTATCTTCTCCCATGCCTTACCCCAACCCCTGCACACCAGGCTTTGTCATCACAAGGGCTGCTACCACACATAATCTATAGTCAGTTATTAATGGTTTACATTTGTGTCCATTCATTCTCAAGATCTTTACCCAATCCTTTGTCTGTCCAATTGTTCTTCTCTCTGTTTGGGCTCTATCTCCACCTTTTGTTTACTCCTCCCCTTACCCTCCATCTTATCTGCTGCATAAATACCAACCTTTTCACTCCGTTCTGATGAAGGGTCACTGGACCTGAAACATTAACTCTGATTTCTCTCAACAGATGCTCCCAGACTGGCTGAGTTTTTCCAGCAAGTTTCGCTTTTTTCGACGAAACAGCTGGGGTGTAAGTGAATCTTTCAATGTACTTCAGTTGAAGGAGTGAAGCCAAAGTTCATGACTAGTCAGCTCAAGTTCCCACATTATCAGACTCAATGTCATTGAAATATTTGTTATGACAATTTGTATTTCGAGATCAATGTAACTTCAATGTAACCATTGAATGCATCGGTTAAGTCTGTCCAGAAGCGGGAACAATTTATCACAAATCAGTGCCAGATCTTTACCAAAAGGGTCACTAGAACACAACAGTGTATCTCAGAATAGACTTGAAATGATGTTCTATTAGCTGCTTTTGACTTAGGGTTCACTTTGCTGAGTTGGTTAATTTGCCATTCCAAGTAATGTCAATGGCACATATCAACTCCTGCACTAGCTGAGGTTCTCATGAACCTCTTACCTTCTCAACCTTGTCCCTCACCTGAAATGTGGTGACCCAGAAGTTAAACTCACCATCAGTCCTTACTCTCTGATCGGAGAGTGGGACTGTGAAGACTTTACTGGTTAGTATAAACATTCCTCCTGTTCATCAATAAAATGCATTTCTCATCTGAGTCAAAACACTATCCACAAACAAATCATGTACATTAGTTCAGGACTTGAAGGTATATAGTGTTAATATTAAAACCTTAAAATTGAATTATTCTGATTAGAATATCTAAAATGGAATTTGATTGATTGTTGTCACATGCATCAAGATACAGTGAAAAGTGTTGTTTTGTGTGCTATAATGGTAGACTGTCCCATATAAAGTACAAGGTAAAAACAATGACTGCAGATGCTGGAAACCAGATTCTGGATTAGTGGTGCTGGAAGAGCACAGCAGTTCAGGCAGCATCCGAGAAGCAGCGAAATTGACGTTTCGGGCAAACGCCCTTCATCAGGAATAAAGGCAGTAAGCCTGAAGCGTGGAGAGATACGCTAGAGGAGGGTGGGGGTGGGGAGAAAGTAGCATAGAGTACAATAGGTGAGTGGGGGACTGGATGAAGGTGATAGGTCAGGGAGGAGAGGGTGGAGTGGATAGGTGGAAGAGGAGATAGGCAGGTAGGACAAGTATGGACAAGTCATGGGGACAGTGCTGAGCTGGAAGTTTGGAACTAGGGTGAGGTGGGGGAAGGGGAAATGAGGAAACTGTTGAAGTTCACATCAGGGTAGCAGAGCAGAGTGCAGAGTTACAGCTGCAGAGAAGGTGCAGAGAAAGAGAGAGAGAGAAAGATCAAAATTAACATTTGAGACATCCATTGGAAAGTCTCATAACAGTGAGGAAGAAGCTATTCTTGAATCTATTTGTATGTGTATTCAAACTTTTATATCGTCTGCCTAATGGAACTCTGTAGAAGAAAGTGTAACTGGGGTGTGAGGGTTTGATACAAACCTTTGAGGTACAAGTTTACCTCAAAAGGTTGAAACTAATTTTAAAATGTTTCAATAAGTCATTTTGCAAGTTACGTTATAACTACTAGTGCAGAATTTGAAAGTTCTTATCCCACCATTGCAAAATAGTTACAAAACATCTGTTGCATACCAGGTAATTTTGCATTGGAAAATATCCCATCTGACTAAAATTGGGTGCAAACTTAGAAACGGCAATTTACGTAGAAGGTGGATTCTTTTTAAAATTGGCATTTAATCTAACCTATGCTTTACTTCAGATTTGGCTTTTTTATCTTTGGAAATGGAGGGAAGCACTTTGAGTGATAGATCGTGTTGTAGTCAGTGAGAGATGCAAACACACAAACGAACAGCAGGTATCAGTGAAGGAGGCTTACTGGAGGTGGCTGTTTATCTTCTGTGCAAAATGCCTGATCTGCTTTATCTCTGGATAGAAACAATAAAGTAATCTACAATTCAACTTTGGACTCTTGGAATGTTTCCAAACGTCTTAAAAAGAATGAACAGATGCCTCAGACAATCCACAATGCACAAAATAACATTGTGATTTTGTTGTGCTGTTTTCCAATGATTAGATTTGTAGTTTAAAACATAAGCTGCTCTCATATTTTTCAGGTGAGGAATGAACTAGAAGATTTTTAAACTTCAAAATATTTCACCAGTGACAGATAATAATTCTGAAGCTCAGAGGATAGACGTTTCGGCCAACCCAATGATTCGGTTTGCCAGAATGATTTCATTTTGAATATTTTCATTACTGTATAATGGTATTTGATTAATGTGGGAGTGAATTTACACTGGAGACAAGGGTTAAATTTTACAAGGGGTGTCAAGACCCCGATTCTAGAGTGAAAATTGGATTCTAAGTTCTGAACGTGTCAGGCCATGATTGATTGGTTGGTTGATTTATTGTCATGTGTACTGAAGTACAGTGAAAAGCTTTGTTTGTGAGAATGACAGGCACATCATTGTAAGCAAGGATGTACAGATCAGAAAGACCTAAACAGAGGCAGACAGGCTACATTACACAGGGCGTGTGCTAGGCGAGAGCAACGTTAGCAAGATTAGTATTATTAGAGGCTAGAGAGTCCATTCATCAGTCTGATAACAGCCGGGAAGAAGCTGTTCCTGAACCTCCTGGTGTGTATGTTCAGGCTTCCGTATCTTCTTTCTGATGGAAGAGATTGGAGGAGATCATTACTGGTGTGAGATGGATCTTTGATAATGTTGGCAGCCTTTCCGTGGCAGCTAGCCATGTAAATAGACTCCATGGATGAGAGGTTGGCTTCCGTGATGGTCTGGCTGTGCACAACCACCTTCTATAGTTTCTTACCATCCTGGGTATAGCAGTTGCTGTACCAGGTTGCTCTGCACCAACGGTCATGGGACCATTCTGTCCAATTTACCACATGCATTCTCCCAACTGAGCAATCCCAGCATCCAACTGAGGAGGGTGGGCAGTCTCTGAGTGGGACCAATCAGAGGGCGAGCAGCTCAGTGGTGCCACCGGGAGAGGTGGTTACTATTAAGATGTGCAGGAGTACTTAGCATCGAAAGTTGTCAACTGTGATTCAATATATTGCCAATACATCCATCTTTGTAGTGCACTGACTTCAAACACCAATTGGAAAACAAAAAGGCTCATTACTGGATTAAACTTAAGTGTCAGCCATATTGTCACTCTTTTTTTCCTTTTATTCCACATTTTTATGTTTGGAAAAGTGAAATAATTAAATAAAATGGCAATAAAGAACTCTAGTATTTGTACCATGACTATGGCTTATCCCCACATAATAATGTCCACTTGATTAATCTCTAAATCACGATGCCTTCGTGCCAAATTTGAGGGGTTGAAAACCTTACAGCAGATATGGATTTGAAAATATTCAGCAGGCTGAGTGTTGAAGGAGAGATGTTTCCAGGGAGATTGGGAAGGGGTCATGCCACAATTTCAACAACCTACAATTCTACCTCCAGCCACCAAACCCACCCCTGCCCCCATGTGAAAAAAAAACATTGCACCATAGAAAGGCCATGAAAGGTCATGGCCCAATGCATCTGGCCTCATTAAACTGGCTGCTGCCATTCTGCGGATTTTCTCTTGAGGGGCCTATGGTGGAGGCAAACACTTAGCTTCCAATTTTGGCAAAATGCTGATATGATTGATTTCTTTTTCTTTACAGGATGTAGCTAAGCCAGTATTTATTACTTATCCCTAATTGCTCATCTCTAGTTGTCCTTGAGAGGGTCGTGATGAGCTGCCTTCTTAACTACTGCAGTTCACCTCCTGTAGGATGACCCACAAAGCCATTACGGAAGGAATTCAAGGATTTTGATCCAGCAACAGTAAAGGAACAGTGACATATTTCTAAGTCAGGATGGTGAGTAACTTGGAGGGGAATTTGCAGGGGTGGGGGGGGGGGGGGGGGGGTGTTCCCATGCATCTGCAGCCCTTGTACTTCCAGATGGAAATGGTCATGGGTTTGAAAGGTGCTGAAAGGATCTTTGGTGAATTTCTGCAGTGCATCTTGGGGATAGTACACACTACTGCTACTGAGCGCTGGTGGTAGAGGGAGTGGTTGCTTGTGGATGTGGTGCCAATAAAGTGGGCAGCTTTATCCTGAATGGTGTCAAGTTTCTTGGATGTTGCTGTGCGTTTAGAATCACATGTAGTCCAGACCATAGAGTCATAGAGTCAAAGAGCTGTATAGCATGGAAATAGACCCTTTCATCTAACTTATCCATGCCAACCAGATATCCTAACATAATCTAGTCCCATTTGCCAGCAATTGGCCCATATCCCTCTAAACCTTTCCTACTCATGTACCCACCTAGATGCATTTTAAAAGTTGTAATTGTACCTATCTCCACTACTTCGTCTGACAACTTGTTCCATTCACATACCATCCTTTGCATGAAAAAGTTGCCCTTAGGTCCCTTTAAATCTTTTCCCTCTCTCTTTAAACCTCTGCCCTCTAATTCTGATCTTCCCCCACCCTGGGAATAACACATTTGTTTATTTATCCTATCCATGCCCCTCATGATTTTATAAACCTCTATAAGGTCACTCCTCAGCCTCAGATGCTCCAGAGAAAACATCCCCAGCCTATTTAGCCTCTCCCTGTAGCTCAAACCCTCCAACCCTGGCAACATCCTTGTAAATCTTTTCTGAACCCTTTCAAGTTTCAAACATTCTTCCGATAGGAATGAGACCAGAATTGCATGCAGTTTTCTAAAGGTGGCCTAACCAATGTCTTGTGCAACCGTAACATGACCTCCCAACTCCTAAACTCAATGCACTGCCCAATAAAGGAAAACATACCAAAGGCCTTCTTTGCTATCCTGTCTACCTGGGACTTGACTTTCAAAGAACTATAAACCTGCACCCCAAGGTCTATTTGTTCAGCAACACTTCCCAGGACCTTATCATTAAGTGTATAAGTCCTGCTCTGATTTGCCTTTCCAAAATGCACCACCTCACATTTATCTAAATTAAAGTCCATCTGCTACTTCCCGGCCCATTGACACATCTGATCAAGATCTCATTGTACTCCGAGGTAACCTTCTTTGCTGTCCACTACACCTCCAGTCTGCAAACTTACTAACTATACCTCCTCTGATCGCATCCAAAGCATAATAAATGGCAGTGGATCCAACACCAATAAGGATGACAGATTTACTTATGAGAGGTTGGGTTATTGACAACAGTTGACATCAATTGCTTTATATTGAGCTCAAATTTCACCATCTGCCATGGTGGAATTTGAACCTCTACCCCCAGAACATTCTTGCCTGTTCTGGATGACTAGCCCAGTGTTATTACCATTACACCACTGCCTGTTATGTTTACAATGGTCTGCTTGCCTCCTTGAAATGGCCTCATTGCTAGTGCTGCTGTTGGTAATATGCCTTCAACAGTGGGAGGGCACTGGTCAGCTGACCCAAGAAGGTAATGCCGGGATTTTCCAAGGCTCCTACCCCTTCTTCTCTCCCAGGCCACCACATGGAGTTGGAGAGAATCCAGGCCAACTGATTGCGAACTGAGAAAGATCAAGGAATCACCTCACAAGAACTCAGAAGTTTGACAACCACCTAATGAAGGAGCAGCGCTTTGAAAGCTAGTGCTTCCAGTTACACCTGTTGGACTATAACCTGGTGTTGTGTGATTTTTAACTTTGTATGACGCAAAAGGCACTCCCACACAAACATGATGCTTGGTTCAATTTCGTTTAACTTTGTTCAAGTATAAATATACTAGGAAGACACTAGCAGCGCAACAGAAGCCCCCTGGTGGGGAAAAGAAAATCCATTTTAGTAGTGTTGCTGGAATATAGCTCAGAAGTCAGATAGAGCACAAAACCTACTTTTTTAAATTGACAACTGTGCTCTTTGTGTGACAATGGGTGCAGTGTTTACACAGTTTATTAAACCTTTGTTGTAATGAGAGATGGAATGAACTACTGGCAAATCTAAAAGCCATTTCAAGAAGATATTATTCAGAATGTCTAAACCTATGGAGCTGACAGTTTTTTTGTCTCTCCTTTGAGCATTTAGAACTGTCAAAATAGATGATTCCAGACATAAAGTAATGTGCACATCTTTTATTTGCTTATGGTGTCTCAAGGAACCAACAAGATATTAGGGATGTCCCCCTGGTCAGGCAAAACAATATCACTCTAATCTGTTATAAGTTTTTGCAATGTCAAACCACTGCAAAATAAAATTACTGACAGCATTTCTAAAAAGCCTCTTGAAGATGAGCAGAAGATTGTGAAATTTTCCGACTGAAAACAAAGCATCGCAGTTTCACATCGAGCTGTTTTGTGAGCTGTTTCCTGCATGACACTTGGAGCTGATAAATCTGCCTTATCTTTTCCTTCATACAGCTTTATCTGAAAGAAAATCCTTCAAGCATTGGAATTAGGTTAAGTGCATTTTTTTTGCTCAAACTCTTGTTGGATTCAGTTCAGTCTTATTTGTCCCAGAGAAAGCATCACAGCTCCTCAAAACTTCAACAGCACTGGGTATTTTATGAGTATGGTAATGTTATCCAACTAAAGGAGAAATATTACTGCGGCATGTGTATTCAAACATTGCTGCACATGTTAACATGAATCCAGATGAGCTCAGAAATCAATTTAATTTCCTTTCTGAAGAATGTAATGAGACTAGGCGCAACTGAGCCAGATGTTTGGAAATTAATTAATCATGACCAACACACTCACTTTATTCACTGATTTGTTGTTGTAATGATAAAGCTGGCCTGATGAACTATAAATACGGAGGCACCTGCAATTAGGGGAGCCAGTGTGTCTTCAGGCAAGCCTTCTCACACGTGTGTGACTCAGATATGAACAAAGGGAACCTGAAAGCTCAGCAATGCTTGACTGCTCCTCGTCTAGTCCTGTAATTGTGGCTAATTTGGAAATTCCTCTTCGTGCACTACAATATACTGATGCGCATTTATTAGCAAAGACAATTTGATTGCAGTTTATGGGAATTTGTTGTCAACAAATTGGCTGCTGGGTTTCCCCACAATCATTCATGGCAGAGATGGTAATGTCCTTACCTCTAAGCCAGGAAGCCTGGCTTCAAGTTCCACCTGCTCCAGAGGTGTGTAATAACATCTTTGGATAGGTCGGTTAAAAATATCCAAGGCTCTTGTGGTGCATTGGTAGTGTCCCTATCTGTGAGCCAGGAGGCCTGGGTTCAGGTCTCACCTACTGCAGGTGTGTGCTTTAACATTTATGGGCGGCACGGTGGCACAGTGGTTAGCACTGCTGCCTCGCAGCGCCAGAGACCCAGGTTCAATGCCCGCCTCAGGCGACTCTCTGTGTGGAGTTTGCACATTCTCCCCGTGTCTGCGTGGGTTTCCTCCAGGTGCTCTGGTTTCCTCCCACAGTCCAAAAATGTGCAGGTCAGGTGAATTGGCCATGCTAAATTGCCCGTAGTGTTAGGTGAAGGGGTAAATGTAGGGGAATGGGTCTGGGTGGGTGCGCTTCGGCGGGTCGGTGTGGACTTGTTGGGCCTAAGGGCCTGTTTCCACACTGTAAGTAATCTAATCTAATCTAATCTCTGAACAGATTGGTTAGGAATTATATATCACAGCGATTACAAGTCAAAGGTTGGATGTGAGGTATCGGGAATGCATCAGAGAAGGTGCAGATATAGTGATATTGTTGGACTGACAATCAAGGGGCTTACTGCTGTCAGGATTTACATTCCATTAATAAACTTAGAAAGCAAAACTAGTCATCAACAATGGTGACTATGAAACTACCATTGATAGGGAATCCAAAACTACATGTTTGTCCAGATTCACAGCAAGATGATTAATATGGAACTGTCTCTGAAGTAGCTAAGCAAGCAGTTCAAGAGCAATTAGGTTGGATGACCAGATAACAAGAAAGTTAAGACCAGGTCAAATTGCACAGCCTTGGGAAGGTGGGTCTCTGATGGTTGACACACTGGGCAACTAAAAGGTAGGAGAAAGTGAGGACTGCAGATGCTGGAGATCAGAGTCAAAAGTGTGGTGCTGGAAAAACACAGCAGGTCAGGCAACATCCGAGGAGCAGGACAATCAATGTTTCGGGCAAGAGCCCTTCGTCAGGAATGAGGCTCATGCCCGAAATACCGATTCTCCTGCTCCTCGGATGCTGCCTGACTGGCTGTGCTTTTCCAGCACCACACTCTCAACTAAAAGTAGGACCCTAAATAAAAACTGGATGAACTGCGGATGCTGTAAATCCGAAACAAAAATGGAAATGCTGGAAAAGCTCTGCAGGTCAGGCAGCAACTTTGAAGGGAAATCAAAATTGATATTTCAGGTCTGGTGACCCTTCCTCAGAACCCTTCTGAACAAGGGTCACTGGACCAAAAACATTAACTCTGATTTCTCTTCACAGATGCTACCAGAACTGCTGAGCTTTTCCAGCATCTAAAAGTAGGACTCTGGGAGAGGAAGGCGGGAGGTTATGTTATCATTTCTTCCAGGAATAATCCAGCCGGATTTGTTAACTCCATTCCGTTGATCATTGGAAAAGCTTATTTATGTGACCTTCTGTGTCAAACTGTATTGAGGACACTCTTGGAGGTGCCAAGTGGGGAGTGAGGGAACCCAGAAGGAAACGCCAATAAAACATGTGACTGAGACATACTGGTCCAACTTGTATCCTGTAAAATAGAGGATGAGTAGATTCATTTCCAAACATTCTTGGCTTACCCTTAGGCAGAGGGTTACGTACTAGTTACACGCAGTGCAATGATAGGTGCACCAGGAAGAAGGATGAAATTTCATATACATTTTCTCAAACCAGAAAGAGTTTATATTTGACAAGAATGGAAAATGTAAAAATTGGGTAAGTGTCAAACTATTCTTAAGTAATTTTGTTGTGATTGTTCTAGGGTAATTAATAAAAACCCCAAGGGTGACCCTCATTGCCCTACACTTGAGCAACAATTACTGCCCTTGCCAGACAAACCACATCCCATGAAAGATAAGGAAAGAAACATATGTTGTTATATTTGGGGTGCTATATGAATGCAGCCCATGTGTGAGTAAGCAAGTGTGTCTGTGGCTAGGAGGGTGTGGGGCAGTGATGCACAAGTCCTCTGCAGCCGTTGTTCTGATGTCTTCAGTCAACAAGATTAGATTACTGCTGAAAAATGTGGTGCTGGAAAAGCGCAGCATATCAGGCAGCATGCAAGGAGCAGGAGAATCGAGGTTTCGGGCTAAAGCCCTTCTTCAGGAATGAGGAGGGTGTGCCAATCAGGCTAAGATAAAAGGTAGGGAGGAGAGACTTGGGGGAGGGGCGTTGGGAATGCGATAGGTGGAAGGAGATTAAGGTGAGGGTGATAGGCCGGAGAGGGGGTGGGGGCGGAGAGGTCGGGAAGAAGATTGCAGGTTAGGAAGGCGGTGCTGAGTTCAAGGGTTGGGACTGAGATAAGGTGGGGGGAGGGGAAATAAGGAAGCTGGAGAAATCTGCATTCATCCCTTGTGGTTGGAGGGTTCCTAGGCAGAAGATGAGGCGCTCTTCCTCCAGCCGTCGTGTTGCTATGGTCTGGCGATGGAGGAGTCAAAGGACCTGCATGTCCTTGGTGGAGTGGGAGGGGGAGTTAAAGTGTTCAGCCACGGGGTGGTTGGGTTGGTTGGTGCGGGTGTCCCAGAGGTGTTCTCTGAAACGTTCTGCAAGTAGGCGGCCTGTCTCCCCAATATAGAGGAGGCCACATCGGGTGCAGCGGATGCAGTAAATGATGTGTGTGGAGGTGCAGATGAATTTGTGGCGGATATGGAAGGATCCCTTGGGGCCTTGGAGGGAAGTAAGGGGGGAGGTGTGGGTGCAAGTTTTGCATTTCTTGCGGTTGCAGGGGAAGGTGCCGGGAGTGGAGGTTGGGTTGGTGGGGGGGTGTGGACCTGACGAGGGAGTCGCAGAGGGAGTGGTCTTTCCGGAACGCTGATAGGGGAGGGGATGGAAATATATCCTTGGTGGTGGGGTCTGTTTGGAGGTGGCGGAAATGACAAAGGATGATTCAATGTATCTGGAGGTTGGTGGGGTGGTAGATGAGGACCAATGGGGTTCTGTCCTGGTGGCGATTGGAGGGGCGGGGTTCAGATGCGGTGGAGAGCATCGTCAACCACGTCTGAGGGGAAATTGCGGTCTTTGAAGAAGGAAGCCATCTGGGTTGTTCGGTATTGGAATTGGTCCTCCTGGGAGCAGATGCAGCGGAGCCGAAGGAATTGGGAATATGGGATGGCGTTTTTACAGAGGGCAGGGTGGGAGGAAGTGTAATCTAGATTAGATTACTTACAGTATGGAAACAGGCCGTTCGGCCCAACAAGTCCACACCGACCCTCCGAATGAGCAACCCACCCCGACCCATTCCACTACACCTAACACTACAGGCAATTTAGCATGGCCAATTCACCTAACCTGCACATTTTTGGACCGTGGGAGGAAACCAGAGCAGCCGGAGGGAACCCACGCAGACACGGGGAGAACGTGCAAACTGCACACTGACAGTTGCCTGAGGCAGGAATTGAACCCGGGTCTCTGGGGCTGTGAGGCAGCAGTGCTAACCACTGTACCACCGTGCCAGTACAGTCACCTCCATTATTGGAAGTGTTGGAGTAATGATTTGATGCCTTTCCAGTGCTTGGTATAGTATGAATGTGAGCAGGAATTGGAAAGCGAAGGGATAGCAGTTGAGGTGCAGAAGTCAATTATAAGCCTCAAACCTTCAGGAAGTAAAATTTCAACGTATGAACTGCAGTTACTTGAATATGTTTGGGATGTAGGAAAATACATTTTTTTCTTGAGGTTAGATAACAAATGTACAGCTTAAGCACACATTGACCATGAAATTGTTGTGACAATTGCCTGTAAAATATTTCTTGATAACCCTGCAGCTGACTGAGAAACCACAGCACAGATGGATGGGATTTGCCTTACCATGCCTGTCAGTAATCTCGCTCCACACCAAGCCTATCAATCTAAATCCCATCTCACTGCTCCTCCCCAGTATCCTTTGTCGTCCACTACATGTGTCAGCATGCATCATCCAGCAGATTAATCAATACATATTGAGTAAAATTTGCGCTAAAAGCTTAGCTGAATCATTTAAATGAACTGCACAAGCATGAAATGCATGATTTTGACAGCAAATATGAAACAAATTATTGCACATAAATGTTGGTAAATGTTATAGAAAACAACAGGTAGCTAGGAAATTTTATTTGTAATGCAAGTGCAATCAAACATTTAAATAATCTTCCAGTGCTCTCTCTCTCTGCACGAGGTTAAGTAAGAATTTTGCTAATTATTGACCTGTAACATTCCCAGGTGTCCACTACTGTGCTATTTAATCCTACCTAATTAATTAATGTGCAGAATTCAAATATTTGGGGAGTAAAGCTAAGACCACCAATTCTGATTGGACAATCTGCAGGGTGGTTTAAACATGGAGTGTAGATCATAGAACAGGCCCTTCGGCCCATGATGTCTGTGCAGATTATCCTGCCATTCTAACGTAATCCCATCTGTATCTGTGTACTCCCTGCTTGTTCATGTGTCTGTGTAAGCGCTTCTTAAATATTGTTGGGTCTACTAGCTCTACCACCTGGGGAGAGGTGGAGGGGTTGGATGTGTGATTTGTTTCTCTTGGCTATCAAGGATGGGAGCTAGAGTACACTTGGAATCCCATGTAATCTGACCAACAAGGAACTAACCCACACAAATACAAACCTGCTTTGTTGTGTCCAAGTTGAAGGACAAGTAACAATTCCAGTATAACACATTCTGAATTTTGGAATATGATTGATTCCTACAGCTTTACCAACACTTATGTTGGATATAAGGAGGACTTACTGACATTGTCCCTAAGGCAACCCTTGAGTTCTTCCTTTAAAGAAACATCCCCAAATGGTAGAATGGATTGGACCATGCTGACCAGGTTTCCTAAAGTAAACTAATCCCATTTGACTGATTTTGACCCATATTCCCCTAAACCTTTCCTAATTGTCTACCTGTCCAAATGTTTTTTTAAATGCTTGTGTCTACCACTTCCTTTGGCACCTCGTTCCATACACACACCACTCTCTATGTGGAAATGTGCTCCTCAGGTCCCTTTTAAATCTTTCTCCTCTCATGTTAAAACTCTACCCTCTAGTTTTGAATTCCATTTACCTGGGGAAGAGACCATTAGATATGGGAACTAAACTAGGCCATCTGGCCCATCGAATCTGCTCAACCATTCAATCATGGCCAATATGTTTCTCAAACCCACTCCACTTTGCTATTCACCTTACCTCTGCCCCTCATAATTTTATAAACCTTGACTAGTCACCCCTCAACCTCCCATCCAGCCTCTCCTTAGAACTGAAACCCTCCAGTCCTGGTAACATCCTCGTAAATCTTTTCTGCACCCTTTCCAATTTAATAATATTCGTCCTATAGCAAGGCAACCAGAATTGTACATCATATTCCAAAAGTGGCTCACCAATGTCCTAGACAGCTGCAACATGACACCCGGACTCCTATACCCAACGCTCTGGCCAATGAAGACAAGTGTGCCAAACGTCTTCTTCACCACCCTCTACTGTGTCATCACCTTCAAGGAAACATAACTGAACACCTCTCTGTTTGACAATACTTCCCAGAGCCCTACCATTAAGTGACTAAGTCCTGCTCTGGTTTTCATCACCAAAATGCAACACCTCACAATAATCTGAATCAAACTCCATCTGCCACTCCTTGGCACATTAGCCCAACTGATCAAAATCCCTTTGTGGTCTTAGATAATCTTCTTCACTGTCCACTATACAGCTAATGATTGTGTCTTCCACAAACTTACTAATCATGCTTCTTACATTTTTGGGGCGGTACGGTGGCACAGTGGTTAGCACTACTGCATCACAGTGCCAGGGACCCGGGTTCAATTCCAACCTTGGGCGTCTGTCTGTGTGGAGTTTGCACCTTCTCCCCGTGTCTGCGTGGGTTTCCTCCGGGTGCTCTGGTTTCCTCCCACAGTCCAAAGATGTGCAGGTCAGGTGAATTGGTCATGATAAGTTACCCATAGTGTTGGGTGCATTAGTTGGGGGGGAGGGGGAAGGGGGGGGAAGGGGGGGGAAGGCTCTGGGTGGGTTACTCTTCGGAGGGTCAGTGTGGACTAGTTGGGGTGAAGGGTCTGTTTTCACACTAATCTAATCTAACCTAATCATTCAAATAAGTTATATGATTGGAAAACAACAGTGGCACCAGCATTGGTCCCTGCAGAACGCCACTAGTTACAGGCCTCCTGGTGGAATGGGCTTGAGAAACATAGCAGCCATGACTGAATGGTTGAGCAGATTCGATGGAACCAAATTAGGCCATTTGGCCCAATATCTAATGGTCTTATGGTCTTATGGTCTTATATCACAATTTCTTGTGTCGCTGGTTCAAAGTCGTGATCCTCTCTTCCAAACTACATTGTTAATGTTGTTCCACCCCACAAATTGCAGAGGTTCCTGAAGGTGGATCAGTATCACCTGCTCAAGGGCAATTAAGGATTGGCAATTAGTACGTACCCAATACTGACATTACCCTGTAAATGAACATCATTGAAAATAGGAAAAGGAAAAGTCCCCATAGTCCCTTCAGACCATAGGGCTACTCTCTCATTAGAGAGAAAGGACTGGTGGTAGTTTAACCTGAAGGTCACCATGCTTCAGGTGAGGGGAGAGGTTAAGAGGAAGAGTCCTTCATGGTAGCCTCAGCTGGTGCAGGAATTGAACCCATGCTGTTAGTGTCATTAATTAAAATTAATAATAACAAAAATAGTCAGAATGTAAATGAGGACTCAAATTCCTTTCCTTTTGTGGTGAGCCACCCTCTCTGTCCTCTGACTTGCTATGAATATTTCACCCACATGACTCCAGGATTAAATTTTCAGTTAACTCATTATTGGGATTTTAACAGTTGAGGATTACATCAGTTTGACCAATGTTCTCTGAGGCAATACTAAAATGTAATGTTTATTGCTGGACACTTGGCAAAATATTAAGTGTCCTTTGAGAAGTTGCATTGGATACGATTGATTGAGGCTGGGTGGAAATTCAAAACCAATGCTGAAATTTGAAATGTTACGAAAGTAAAGTTGCACAACCTTTCTGCTTCACTAGAACACCCAGACAAATTCCTAAGTCTTTCCAGTCTATGCACAGGGGCTGAGGCACAACGTTACACAATTCTAGCCCATATGCGGTCTGTACAAAGTTGTTGAGAAAGTATATAAGTCTCAGGAATGGTGTTGAAACAGAAAGGAATGCAGTTCCACTGTGAATTAAATGGTGGTGTGTTTCAAGCAAGGAAAAGGATGGCTAGATGGATTCCAGCAAAAACAGCAAGAGTAAAGTGTTTTTCTAGTTCTGAGCAGGCTCTGCAGAATCTGTTGATTTATTCCGACAGCACACCAAGAGGAATGGACACATCTGAACTTTCAAACTCATCAAGAACACACTCTTGACTCTGCATCCTCACTCAGTAAGACAACATAGAAGCAGAGCTGACTCCACCATTGTATAAGATCATGGCTGAACTTCCAATTCAATTCAATTTTTATTTTGCACAGTGTCCATATCTCTTGATTCCTGAGGCATCCAAAAATTCAACCGTTTCAGTATTAAACACCCAATTATCCACAGCTCTCAGAGATAGAGATTTCCAAAGTCCTCCTACATCTATCCATAACTCTCCCCCACCCTACCTGACTGATCTACTCCACTTTTTCTGACTACTTTAATCCTTTTTCTCCATAAATTCTCTGCTCTATTTTGGAGATTCGTCTTTCAACTCTATACACTCTTGTTCTCTGATATATTATTTCAGGTCAGTGTGCTCCTCTTGTCTGGTTTCAAATCTCTCTCATGAACACAACATGCCTTCGATCTTCCCTCCCTTCGATCAGCCTGTTTAAAGCTCCCTGAGACATTTCTGTCTTGCCAAGGTTGCTTTTTAATTCTACCTGGATAAACTGGATGTGGAAAAGATGTTTCCATCAGTAGGAAAAACTAGGACCCAAAGGCACAGCCTTGGAATAAAGACACTCAATGACTTGACCTCCACAGCCTTCTGCAGCAATGAGTTCCACAGATTCATCACCCTTTAGCTGAAGAAATTCTTCCTCATCCCAGTTCTAGTGTCTTTAAGACAGAGATAGATAGGTTCTTGAATAATGAGGGGGTCAAGGGTTACAGGAAGAAGACAGGAGAATGGGATTGAGAAATATGTCAGCCATGATCGAATGGCATAACTGATTGGATGGGCCAAATGGCCTACACCTATGGGTTTTATCGTTGCTGAAGAGTTTGAAGATAACAAAGCTGCTTCTGCATCAGGGATTCAAAAACATCAGAAACTAATGAATAATTTTGGAGCTGTCAGAGGTTCCTAGTGAAGTCTGATGACAAATATCTATTGACAGGGAAAACATCAAGACTTGGAAGAGCAAGATGTGGATTAAAGTGATCTGAATGCCTGTAAGAATCCATCTGTGGCCGAGGGGCAGAGTGATGTGGATGTTGTCAATGATTCCATTGAAAAGTCCTTCATTAGTGTATCACTGATGCTGAAGTGCTGGTTTCTGTTCTTTTAAATAATCTGGCGAGAGGAACAAAGTGATTCAGAAGTTTGCAGAATCCTCAGCTGCTGTAAGTGCGTGTGGAGGCTGAGTTGAATCAAAATACCAGCCTCCAGCAAAACAAAATGCCATGTTTAAAAACACAAGAGAGATTTTACACTTGAGGTGTTAATTCTTCCATAAGAAATTAGAACCGTACTGATTTCAAATGTTGGATTGTTCTTTATTTGTGCATTCCAGCAACACATTACTTCAGCTTTCTACTTCCTTTCTGTTTTCCTCAGCATTCCCATTAAATATATGTATGTGACAAAACCTGTCAGTTCCCCATCACCCAGTTAGAAACTTCAGCAGAACCTTTGATGGTATTTAAGCCATCACAAGTGTGCACTGAGTGTGTACTGACAGGTTATAAGGAGACAATGCAATGGAATGATCTGATTGAAGGTTGAGCTCACCAGCCTGTCAAATATGTTCTCATATCTGACAAATTGCTAATTGAAATCTCTGATACATATCCTTCAGGAAATCAGGTGCGTATTCAAATAAAATAACCTATATCATTTTTATTTGCATGGGATGTAATGGATTCTATTGAAGGCAGCAACAAACATTAGCTTGAAAACCCCTTAAGCCAGTCCATTTACTCCAAATGTTAGAGTAACAAAAGTGAGATGATAACTGCTGCCCAAAATAACTTTACTTGGCTCCTTATTATCATTAAGCTGTCAATAAGGTGGCAATATTTTCAAGGGTACTCAGCATACTGAACATTTAAATCCTTAGATCAAAGCGGGAGGTTAATTGTGTGGACATTTTTCCCACAAATTCTTCACTTTGGAGGTTATCTGTTTATTCTGAGAAGTATTTTCATAGTCTGTGGTTAATTAGTAAAGCCATGTGACCAAATCTTTCATGGATTCTGATTATTTTGCATTCAAAAGTATTCAATGTTAATTTATTGAAAATGAACTCCACACTAGCTGTTTTGGTATCTTTTATCAAGGATAAAGATTTTAAGTGCATGTGAAGGTATCGGTCATTGCTGGAGACAATTAGATCTATTCTTTTCCTTCTTTTTTCTATCAGGCTCACAATTTTCTAAGTTTCAAAATGTCGATTTTCTCCTGATATATCATTTCCAAGTGCAATGATCCATGGCCTGTGCTTCCCACTGGCGGGGATTGATGGGTCACACAATGATGGGCTTCTGCAGGGAGTTCAATGTAACATTTGCGTGAGCCATTCCTGTTCCATTTCTCTGTGCTCAGTTACCTGCACAGAATGGTTTTGCGATAGGTGGCTGTCGTCCATCTGAGTAAGATGATCTGCCCCAGTGCTTTTGCCTTTGCAGTAGGACGTCCTCGACACTGGTGACGTTGACTGTTTTCAGTCAATGATCATGCCAATGGATCCTGAGGATGCTGAAGAGTCATTGCTGAATAACACACTCTAGAAGGTGTACATGATGGTGGTATGTGGGTCCCATGACTAGGCACCATACTGAAGGGTACTGAAGACACCAGGTATCCGTGTGGAGTTAACTTTTTTCTTCAAGCGTGATCCACTGGGTCATTTTGAATGTTCTTCAGTTGGCATTGAAGAGTATTGCATGTCCAATGGTGTGCTGCCTTTTTCTCTTGACTGGCTGCCTGGGATGCTCTGACCTGTTTAATGTGAGCAGATCTTCCAGTACCTTGTCAGTTTCATCAAACCAGCCCCTGTTGCAGTTGGTTGTGGGTTTGTTTGCTGAGCTGGGAGGTTGGCTTACAGACGTTTGTCCCCTGCCCCGGTGACATCCTCAGTGCTGTAGAGCCTCCTGTGAAGAGCTGCCATATTGTGTCGGGTGGAATTTATTTGGTTTCATTCCCGCTGCTTCTAGTTGTCTGTTGCAGTGGTCGGTATGTTGGGTCTTGGTCAATGTGTTTATTGATGGGGTCTGTGGATGAGTGCAATGCTTCTAGGAACTCGCTGGCTGTCCTCTGTTTGGCCTGTCCTAAATTCCAACTGACAGTACAGCAGCGTTTCACAGGACGCTCCACAACACAGAGGATGTCACCGAGACAGGGGACAAAATTTCTGTAAACCAACCACCCAGCTTGGTAAACATACCCACAATTACTGCAACTAGTGGGCGGCACGGTGGCACAGTGGTTAGCACTGCTGCCTCGCAGCGCCGGAGATCCGG